>NC_090299.1:123707601-124957601 GCF_039906515.1 Pseudorca crassidens | reverse complement strand
TTATAAATATTATTTAGCTGTCAATCATCAGGAAAATGCAAATCGAAACCACATTGAGCTATCACCTCCCACTTGTTAAAATGGTTATCGTCAAGAAGACAATTAGGCATGACCCCATGATAACAAGTGTTGCAACGGTGTGGAGAAAAGGGAACCCTTGTACACTGTTGGTGGGAATGTAAATTCGTTCAACCACTATGGAAAACAGTATGGAGAGGTTCCTCAAAAAATTAAAAATAGACCTACCATATGATCCAGCAATTCTACTTCTGAGTATGTATCCAAAGGAAATGAAAGCAGGATATCAAAAATATATCTGTATTCCCATATGGCAACATTACTCACAATGGCCAAGATATGGAAACAACCCACGTGTCGATCAATGGATGAATGGATAAAGAAGATGTGGTACATATATAGACAATGGAATACTACTCAGACAAGAGAAAGAAGGAAATCCTGCCATGTGTGGTAATATGGATGGACTATAAGGGGATTATGCTAAGTGAAATAAATCAATAAGAGAAAGACAATAAGATATCACTTATATGTGGAATCTAAAAAAAAAAGCAAAACTCATAAAAACAGAGTAGAGGGCTTCCCTGGTGGCGCAGTGGTTGAGAGTCTGCCTGCCGATGCAGGGGACACGGGTTCGTGCCCCGGTCCGGGAGGATCCCACATGCTGCGGAGTGGCTGGGCCCGTGAGCCATGGCCCCTGAGCCTGCGCGTCCAGAGCCTGTGCTCCACAGCGGGAGAGGCCACAAGAGTGAGAAGCCCAAAAAAAAAAAAAAAAAAACAGAGTAGAATGGTGATTACCAGAGGCTGGGGGGTGGGAGAATTGGGGAGATGTTGTCTGAGGGTACAGACAACTAGTAGAAAAATAAGTCCTAGAGATCTAATGCACGGCATAGTGATTATAGTCAACAATGCTGTATTATGAACTTCAAAATTGCTAAGAGACTAGATCTTAATTGTTCCCACCACAAAAGAGAAATAATAATTATGTGATGTGATAGAGGTGTTAGATAACACTACAGTGGTAATCACATTGCAATATATAAATTATCAAATCAACATGTACGCCTTAAACTTACATGATGTTATATATCAATTATATCTCAATTTTTAAAAAAAATTCCTGGAGAAGGGAACGCCTTGAGTCTAGAAGGACAAAGAATATAGTGTGACTTGGGAAAAGGAGAAAAAGGTGTTCAAACCAAGACAGCAAAGTGTGTCAAGACCTAAAGGTGAGAAACAGCATTGGTTCCTGGCCCTGTGGGACCACACAGGGGTGAGGTCCAGTGAATAGTTGCACCTGGAGTTGGAGATAGAAATGTGACATCTTCCACCAAGATGAGAAAGATCATCAGGAAGAGTGTGTAAAATGAAGAGGAAAACAATTACAGACTATGGGGCTTGTGGTAGACAACAGAATCTCCCATAAAAATGTTCACATCCTAATCCCTGGAACCATGTGAATATATTAATTCACATGGAAAAAGAACTTTACAGATGATTAAAGATCTTGAGATGGGAGATTATCCTGCATTAAATAGGTCAGCCCAATGTAATAACAAGGGTCCCTATAAGTGAAAGAGAGAGGCAGAAGCATAGAGTCAGCGAGAGATTTGCAGATGCTACACTGATGGTTTTGAAGATAAAGGAGGAAGCCACAGGCCAAGGAATTCAGGCAACCACTGGAAGCTGGAAAAGGTAACAAAACAGATTTTCACCTGCAGTCCCCAGAAGGAATGCAACGCTGCCAATGCCTTGATTTTAGCCCAGTTGAAACCCATTTTGGAATTCTGACCTTAAAAAAGGAAAATATAGTGCTACCTTTTTCACACATGCTGTTAGCCTCAAATATAGAAAGTGACATCTTGAAACCATAATTGCCTAATTCTGTGGGTCCTAGCATTAGCCATTCTCTAGAATCACCTGGAACCTTTTATAAATCCCAATTCCCAGACCAATGAAATCAGAATCCTGAGTAGGACCCAGGCATCAATATTTTTTACAGCTTCCCAAGTAATTACAATGTAGGGCCTAGGTTTACAACCACTGAACTAATATTTATTTGATTTCAATACTCCTTTGATGACATATATATATGTTTAATGTTAAATGAAAATAACGTATAAAAATTTTAGTGTCACTCAGATTATTGGAAGCAACCTAGAATGTCCCTAAATCTGGACAATCTGCATGATGTATTTCTATTCCAAAAGCAACAGTCTTCTAAATCAGAAGGGAAAACAATCCAGAGTTCTGTGTAAAAAGAAAATAATAGGGCTTCCCTGGTGGCGCAGTGGTTGAGAGTCTGCCTGCCGATGCAGGGGACACGGGTTCGCGCCTCAGTCTGGGAAGATCCCACATGCCGCGGAGCGGCTGGGCCCGTGAGCCATGGTCGCTGAGCCTGCGCGTCCGGAGCCTGTGCTCCGCAACGGGAGAGGCCGCGACAGTGAGAGGCCCGCGTACCGCAAAAAAAAAGAAAAAAAAAAAAGAAAATAACAGACAGTTGCTAGATTTCATGTTAAAGGCAAGACAGAAGTAGGGTCAACTTCAAAATAGTTTATTTCTAAAGCAAAATGTAGTAAGAAATTAGCATTTAGGAAAATGTATTCAATACTTTAATTTCCAGGATCTAAATGAGATTACTGAAAGTTCTGTGGTCAACAGCTATGGAAGAAAGAACTGAGGAAAATTATTTTATGTTGTAAAGTAAAATTAGAAAGTCTTTATTTCTCTGCTAAATCCAATTTCTTTTAACGGAAACTTGTTAGTTTAACGTTTATTTCTTTAAGCTTTAGAAAAACAAAATGTATTTTACTTATGTCATTTTAACCAGTTGAGAAAAATCTCATACAGAAAGTAACACAAAGCAGTACTGAGCTAGTTCTAGTTCCATGAGTCATAGTCGTAGAAGCTTAAATGGCAAAAAAAAAAAAAAAAAACTATTGAATTGAAGTCCTGGAAAAATGAGGTAAGACGAACTTAAGCGGAAACAAGTATGGTAAGCCACATTTATAATACACATTTATGTCAGTCTTCTGTTTTGTTCTTTACAGATGGATGAGAATTAAGAATAGAATATAATTTTCCTTTTTTTAAATTCTCCCTCTACCATTGTTAACCAAGGTGGTAGAGTATAAAGTGAACAGAACAACTGAGCAAATAAATTTTGTTGTTTTTATCCTTAGGTTCCAAAATATTTGACTGCTAAGAAACCAAAGTGAATTCGCTTTTTGGGGGGGGGGGCGGTACTATTAAATTAATTCTGAATTATGATAATTCAGTCAAACTAGGTAAATTTTACCTTTTCACTAGGAAAAATGAAAGAAGACCAGAGCCACATCTTCTGAGTTTTCAGTTCCAAATCCAGAGATTATTAGTACGACTGGCTGTGCATGAAGAATGTATGGTGGCCAAGAGTAAAAGCAAAGAGACCACTTAGGATGACACTTAAATAGCCCACGCAAGATGGTGGCAGAAAGGGGAAAGGAAAGGATTCAAGATGTATTTTGAAAATAGAACCAACAGGATTTGCTGATGTATTGGATGTATGTGGGCAAAGATGAGGAAAAGGGAGCAATGAAAGATGGCTTCTACTTTTTGACTTGAGCAGTTGGTGGATATGCTATTGACAGAGGTGCGGGGTGACTGGTATTGGGCTGAGGGAAGAGATGGCAGCGACATCAAGGACTTGCTTCACTCGCTTGTTACTGGCATGGGTCCTGAAGGCATTTTAATTTTTTTTTTTTTTCCTCTGAGTAGATGGTGAAGAGGAGACCCAAGGTCAAGCCTGGGACTCTGAAATGTAAAGGGAGGTGAGGAGAAGAGAAGAAACTAGCAAAGGAGATTGAGAAAGGGAAGGCCAATAGGAGTGGGGTGTCACGGAAGCCAAGAGAGGAAAGCGATTCAAGAAGGAGGAAGATGATCAGGGTATGATTGTGCTTACTCATGACCGTGGTTAATATGATATTGCCTAATGGAAAATTATGAGACATATCTGCACTGGTGGCTGCACCTGTGAAAGAATGTTCATTTGTGTCACAGCTACATTCAAATGTTCAGTTCTCGCCACCCTTGCTCCCCACCAAATTTCATTACCTGTCACAAAACTGATGATTGATTGATTATTCCTCTTCCTATATTTCTCTCTTCTACTTTAAATAACATTGAAGGGTCTTACATACTTAAAATAATGCATGTGCAGAAAAGAGAAAAAAAGAAAGAAAAAGCAAAACAAAAAGTAATGCGGGCTTCCCTGGTGGCGCAGTGGTTGAGAGTCCGCCTGCCGATGCGGGGGACATGGGTTCGTGCCCCGGTCCGGGAAGATCCCACATGCCGCGGAGCGGCTGGGCCCGTGAGCTATGGCCGCTGAGCCTGCGCGTCTGGAGCCTGTGCTCCACAACGGGAGAGGCCGCAACAGTGAGAGGCCCGCGTACCGATAAAAAAAAAAAAAAAAAAAAAGTAATGCATGTTAATTGAAAAAAGTTTGGAAAATGTAGAAAATTTCAAAACTGAAGAAAAAAAACTACACCCATAATTACAACACCCACACATCTCTGACACTTGGTGTATATATGTAGTCCCATAAATAAATGGTTATTAAAAACTTGAGATCAGGTGAAACATACTGCTTGTAGCCTGCTTTCTTTCACTTAGAAATATATCATTAACATTTTCTTTGTCCCTAGTCTTTTAAATGTGACCTTAAAAATAACTCTATATTATTACATTATTAACTAGACCATAATTTAACCAACCTTCTATTGTTTAAATTCAAGTTGTTTCCAGTGTTTTGCTATTACAAACGTAGTGAAACTGTGCACTAGTTAAGAGCATAGGCTTTGACACTGAACACATCTGGCTTAAAGTCTACTTCCATGGCTTATTGGCTGTGTACTCTTGAGAAATTATTGAACAAATTATTGAAGTTTCAGGTTCCTGATGTATAAAAGGACTATAATAATAGTACCTATTGTAAGGATTACAGGTAAAGTACTTAGCATGGTACCCTAAAAGTAATTACTGCTCAATAAATATAAGCCATTATAACAATAATTAAAGCATATGTTGTTAAATGACTGTATTTTTAAATTTTGAAAAAAAAAATTTTAAACACTTTTCTAATCAATATAGCTATTTACTGTTCTGTTTACCAGCTAGTCTGATTGCCATTTGGGCCCTGCGTATAACCTTTGATTCAGTCTCAAATTTCATTAGTTTCTTGGACCCAAAGAGGTAACTCTCATTTTTCTTTCTTTTTTTATTGAGTGTTGTCTGAAGGTTACTGACAGCGGTGGCTAAATTAGTCATGCTGCGAATTTACCTCCAAAATTTAGTTAGCACATCAGCAAAGAGGTAGCTCTTGACAACAGGTTTTTCTTTGCTCACTCAGACCATTAGGAATCCGTATATCCAAACTATTTAATTGATTTTTTTTCTGAAAATTCCAAATCACAAATCACATAGACAGTGTCAATCTGTCAAAATATGTCAAAAAGAATCTAGGACTAAACACGACAAACGGGTACAAACTCCTGCTCTGCCCATCGCATAGTTCCTCTCCACCACTTTTTTGTAGGGAGTGAAAGAAGAGAAGGCTGAGCAAAGTTCACCAGCACTGAGGAGGAATGGAGCTCCTGAATTCCGTTCTGCCTAAAACAAGAGCCCCTTCATCCTACACTCGCCTCTGGCACATCCCCAGCTGCTCACAGACCACAAACTGCACCAGGTTTTTAACCTTAACAGATCCTTTTGCTCCTTTGTCAACAAAGAATTATTCTGACTTCCTCTGTAGTGAGCTGAGTTCTCACTCACCTCTGGTCACTTTTTTTTTTTTAATCACTGAAGACTCTTCAGGATTCCTACATGTGAATTATTTGAATCAAAACTTTTGGATAGTTTTTTTTGGACAAAAGCAGGAGCAACCAGACACCCTTCCTACTCCACCTCCACCCCCTTGGAAAAAAACTCTGTTTTGTGGATTGTGGGTTGTCTGCTATGATCTCTTCCTGCTGGGTTCCTAGCGTGCCAACTAGAAAAATACAGGTACTATGTTTACACAGCCTTCATTTCTATTTACAAAATCTCTCTGTGGAGTTGCGAAGTTGTTTTTTTTTTTTCTTTCTTTTCCTTTTTTTCATAGCTGAACCTGTTGATCCAACTGTAACCATCAGCCAGTGAACACTAAGGTCTGAAGCCAGTTTCTAATGGGGGAAGTGGGAGGGGTACCCATCAAACTGGTTTGACTGCCTGAAGATAGCTGGTTACCCCAGTTTTAGCAAAAAATGGAACATACAGAATAACCTCAGCCTTTGGATTTCCTAATGTGGAAATTGAATTTGAGGGCTGTGAACAACTACCAGTACACTTTTTTTTGACTATTTCAGGACTGCCATGTAGACAGAGCTCTAGAGAGCTGCATTGTTCTTACCAACAGCACAGACTCTATTATACTCTCTTGGATTGAAAGAGTTAGGTCCCCAAGTACCTAACCAATTGCTGGGCCACTCTGACAAAGAAGAAAATGAGTCTCCTGGGTTAAATGAAAGCTACTGAATCTGGGGGCCCCTGAATCCATTCAGTTTAAGTGCTGGCATTTAGCTTCCCGATTTAGTAGAGATCAAAAGGAGTATCCTTAAATAAATATTCTCACTCTAGTCCCCTAAAGAATTCATTTCAAATAATGAGGAAAAGAGAGTTTAATTTTATTTGGGGCCCATTTTGTATATTCTTAGTTAATTCCTCTGAGTCTCATTTTCTTTATCTGTTAAACAGGACTAATAATATCTATAAATAGCATTATTCCAAAGATCAAGGGAGGAAAGGATTACCACTAGATATAGCCATCACTTTTAAAAGAAAGTTTTAACATTTATAACATAATAAACAAATCATTGGAAAACCAATTTTTCTTTGAGAATCACACAAACTTTATAACTTAGTCTCTTTCTTAACCAATGGAGCATGGGCAATAAACACCCTCGTCCTTGGGAAGATATGAACAATTCTTATCTTCAAGGTCACTTTTAATTGCCCCTTCTTTTCACATCCACAGAATGCTGCTTATGCTTCTTATCAACCCTCACCTTTTTCTGTCTGAGTTTTAATTACTTGTTTACCAATCTCTTTCCTTTACGAGATTGAACATTCTTGGTCTTTTCCCCCTTACAACATCTGGCATGGTGCCTTGGATGTGGTACATTTTCCATAAAAGTCTGTGTTGAAAGGAAAGAAGTTGAACATAGAACCTGTTGTAGGACCTGTTTCCCATTGACAGTCATATCCTGATTGGAGCCCTTTTTGCTCTCTGTCAATGGAAAATGGACCAGAGGAGGGAGTACAGCTACCATCAGAATGAGTTGGAGAGGGAAAGGGTTTCAAGAAGGAGGGGAGATTATGGGCTTCCCTGGTGGCGCAGTGGTTAAGAATCCGCCTGCCAATGCAGGGGACACAGGTTTGAGCCCTGGTCTGGGAAGATCCCACATGCTGCAGAGCAACTAAGCCCGTATGCCACAACTACTGAGCCTGTACTCTAGAGCCTGCAAGCCACAACTACTGAGCCCACGTGCCACAACTGCTGAAGCCCGCGTGTCTAGAGCCCATGTTCCGCAATGAGAAGCTTGCGCACCGCAAAGAAGATTAGCCCCTGCTCGCCGCAACTAGAGAAAGCCCACGCACAGCAACAAAGACCCAACAGAGCCGAAAATGAAAGAAAGGAAGGAAGAAAGAAAGAAAGAAAGGAGGTTAAATTGTTAAATGCAGATAGGTAGGGAAGGATGAGGGCTGATCAAAGTCCATTGGTTTTCCTGGTGGTTAGGTGTGACCTTCAATAGAACTAGAACTGCCTCAGTTAAATGACAAGGAAAAGTCAGATTACTGTAGGCTTGAAAGTGAGTGGGTGGTGATAAATGGCTGGAAGACAGTATAGACCCTATTTCTGCTTCAGGATTGAGCTCCAATCCAGCATGACACATCTTTGACCTCCACAAGTCTCCTCTCCAGCAAAGCCAGCCGTATTACAGCTTCCTCTTTACACATAGTGATTTCCTATCTGCAGGATTTTGTTCTAGGTCTTCCCATATGACCTGAGTGTCCAGTGTCAAGTACTCTGAAACTCAGAGATCTTTCCTCAATTGCTCTAGCTTAATATGTCCTGTTTTACTCTGAAGTCGGTAACATGTAAGCTTTCTGATGGCATTTAACACATTCGGCCTAGTATTAGAGTTAGGTAAATGTATCCCTTATTAGTCTGTAAGGGATAAATAGACTTTAACTAAAACTTCTTTTCATATTAAGATACTACCTATCCATATTAGATACTACCTGATGGGTGTATATAATTGTGTAGATCCAGACAAGGAATTTTAAGTCAGAAAAATAAAATCAAGAGATTTTAGAGTTTCAATTTAATCCAGCAGCATGTACTGAATATCTTTTGTGTGCAAAACACTGTGCCCTCAAGGAGTTTAAGATCTAATGCATTAGTCAGCAAACTTTTTTTTAATAAATAGTCAGTAAATATCTTAAACTTTGCAGACCATATGGTCTCTCTTTCAACTATTCAACTCTGCTCCTGTAGTGAGAAAGCAACTATAGATACTACCTAAACCAATGAGAGTGGCTATGCTCCAATAAAACTTTATTTATGAACCCTGAAATTTGGATTTCATAGAATTTTCATATGTCATGTTACATTATACTTCTTTTGATTTTTTAAAATGATCTAAAGATGTAAAAACCATTTTTGCTTGTGGGCCATACAAAAACAGGTGGCAAACAAGATTTGGCCTGTGGGCCATGGTTTCCTGACCCCTGATCCAATGAATAAAGAGAGCTAAAACAAACGAACAAACAAAAAATCCCTGTTCCATGAAATTTATACCCTAACAAATAAGTAATATACAACCATTTACAGACTATAAGTAAATTCAGTGAAGAAAATAGAGTGACATGACAAAGAGTAGTTGGGTAGATGGGAGGGCTATGTTTGGAGACTGTTCAGAAGAAACTTCTCTTCAGAGGTATCATTTCAGTTGAGACCCTCAAGATGAGCCAGCAGTGTTAAATGCCAGTAGAAAAAGGATTCCAGGATTCCAGGTTAAGGAAAAATCAATTGCAAAGGCAAATGTTTCAAGACATAAATTGGAGAGGTGCAGGCAAGAGCCACATTACACAAAGCTATATGCCATTGTTAAGGGTTTGGATTTTATTTAAAAATCCAGTGAGAGATGTCTGCACAACTTTATGAGTTGTACACTTTAAAAAGTGAATTTTATGATATGTGAATTATCTCCCAATAAAAAATTATTTAATTAAAATAAAAATAAATTTAATAAATAAATAAATAAATAAAAATAAATTGCATGAGAATCCAGTGAAGTTTTTAAGTAGGAACATGACATGACCTAATTTAGCTTTAAAAAGTTCCCTCTGGCTGACTGCAGCTTTCTTAAGTCACATATCCTTACTGCCTTGCATTAAGGTTCCAAATGGGTCTGATCTCCCTAGTAATCTGTAAATACTGGAGTCATGGGATCAGTGTCCAATTTATCTTTATATTCTTCAGATTGTCAAGCCCAGCGCCTGACTCATGTTTTATGTTTAGAAAATATTTGCTAAATGCAATGATTAATAAAGGAAAAGCCAAATCTCAATGATAAACATATTCTTCATGTTTTACATAATTTACACTTTCGGAATCAAGAAGTCAGTGCCCAAATATATATTCAATACGGTTTATAGTCAATTTCAAATATCATTGATATAAACACTCCAAGGCAATTCCACCCAGCCATGGGATTGTTTATAATATCTGATTTTATTTTTGTATATTTTGTACATTTTTCAAGTTTCCTACAAATGAACTTGTAATACTTTTATAATCAGAACAAGTGGCTCTTTTAAGCCCTTGAAATGTTCCTCTCTTCTAAACTATACATAAAAGTGAATTCAAAAAACATTAAGACCATTAATTAAAAAAACAATTACACGTAATCTAAGGATGATTCTTGCCCCAATCTCTGCAGGACTCTTCCTCACTCAGCTGAGGCCACTCACTCATTTGTTTATTTATCAATAAAATAGTATACTCACACAACTCCAGAGGGACCCATTCACATGGACTGCAGTGAAATGAACATTGTGTGTTGTTGACACTTAGGCACTAAGCAGGTACTGGGGCAAGCAGTTCTAAGCTCTGGGGGTAAAAGAGTAAACAAGGCAGTTCTCACATTGTGTTATAATTAGAAGTGTAGTTATCTGTCTCCCCCAGTGCTATGTAAACCCTGGAAGCCAGGAACCATGCAGACCTTGGTAAATCAGATTTCTGAAGGAGGTGATCACTAAGGAGTTTACCAAGCAGAGAAGGGTTGGAGTCAAGGAAGAGGATTCCCATCAGAAAAAAACAACTAGTAAGTGGGAAGGCAAGAGAGGATTGTGTTTAAGTTCTGTTTGGCTGGGAAAGAGAGGAGGAGTTAGGAAGTGGAGAGAAACCAGTCCTGGTGGGATTTATGAGTCACAAAAAAGAATTTAGACTTAATCCTAAAGGCCAGGAGAACAAATGAAGAGTTTTAAGGAAAGGAATGGCTTTATCAGATTTGTGCATTCCCAAACCAGACACTGGATTAGAGGCAGGATCTGACTGAAGGCAGGGAAACTTGTTTAGAAGATAGAGCCTAAAACCAGGGTTTCATTACCTGGGGTCTATAGTAAGTTGAAGTTGGATAGGACAAAAAAAATACATCTTTATTTTTACTGATCATTCATTGAAATTTAGGAATTCCTCCAGTTATAAATGTGGGCAATAAACCACAGTACTATTAAATGTGTGACTTTGCAACCAACAGAAATTAGATATTTTCACAGTACATTCCAGTTATTGCAGATATCACAGACGTTATTTATCCTCATTGCTACTCAGAAATTATAGTAGTTATTACACCCACTAGTAGAACTTATTATTAATGGATTAATAAAAAAATACAAATGTTGCACTTGTATTTTAGGTATTCTGATAACTTCACTGTAAGTTAATAGTTTCCTACTTTATACATTTTAAAATATTACTCTTGGGACTTCCCTGGTGGCGCAGTGGTTAAGAATCCGCCTGCCCATGCAGGGGACACGGGTTCAAGCCCTGTTTCGGGAAGATCTCACATGCCGCGGAGCAACTAAGCCCGTGAGCCACAACTACTGAGCCTGTGTGCCACAACTACTGAAGCCCACGTGCCAGAAGCCACTACAATGAGAAGCTCATGCACCACAAAGAAGAATGGCCCCTGCTGTCCGCAACTAGAGAAAGCCTGCACACAGCAACGAAGACCCAACGCAGCCAAAAATAAATAAATAAATATTTTTAAAAATAAAAGTATTAATCTTGAGAAGTGTTCATTGGCTTTACCAGATGGACAAAGTGAGTTGTGGCACAAAAAACGGTTTCAAATCCCTGCTCAGGCTCTAGTTCTACTGAAATACCTGTGACTCTAAAGCACCAGGCTTCTCTCCCTGACCTTGACCTACTTGCCCAATCTCTTCTGCTTTAAAAGCTTGTTCTTTTCTCCACCCTCAGACTAACTCCCTTCAAGCCTCACCTCAGGATTCCCTACACCTACCCTACCTCCCCACTCAGGTGTCCTTTCTATATAGTCTCATGACAGCCTGTTTTTACCCCAAACATATCCCTTACCACATGGACCCAGCATCCCACAATTTAACACTTAAGTTTTTAAATATCACAAGTGGCCATGAATCTCCAGGACAAGTAGTAATTTGTCAGTCTGCTGAGGCATGAAATAGGATTGCTACAGCTGAGGAGTCGCTGAGCCAGTCAGGAGCCTGACCATCTAGGGTCCACATTGCTACATGATGCTATTTAATGTGCACAACAAAGCTCTAAGTGAAGTCATATTATTCTCGTTTTATAGATAAAGAGTTTGATGAAATCACAAATTAGAGTAAAATTAGAGGATCTGGAGGTTTTCAAAGGTCTTCAGTCCATTTTAGACTATTTTTTCTGACTCGACATAGGAGGTGAGCTCCCTGAAGGCAAGAAATTTGTCTTTAATCTTGGCACCCCCAGGGCACATACTGGGCCTGACCATAGTAGGTGCTCAATAAATGGCTTCCTGATTAATGAAATTCCTAAGAATTCTGCCTTCCCTCACAAAAAGGGAATTTCCTGGAGGTCAGGGCCTCCATCTCCATCCCACTGAATTCCCAGCTTCTAGAAAAAGTACCTGTCTCATAAAAATTAGAAGTATTTATTAATTGTCTAATTTGTGTATGACGCCTGACATACATTTTGTTTTATTGAGGGTTTTCTATAAATGTCTTTGAACATCAAAATAAGGTACAAAAATATAAATAAGACCAATTTTATAGATAATTAGTAATGCTTTTAAGTTTTCAACTTTTCTGTTCTTTGGAATAACTTGAACATCAGTCTCCTGGACTATTACAGGAAGCTCTTACTTATAAAATACTAGGAGGGAAATTTTGTTTTGTTTTGGCTATTGATCATCAGTACACATGCGACTGGTACACACAGTGTACTTTTGTGTTGTTACTGCTGTTGTTGTGAAATCAAGGTACCACTTTATTAAATGAGTCAATTCACACAATATGAGCATCAATATAATTATAATTGTAAACAAATTTTTTACAACAAGGATGGACCAATTTTCAGATTTCCAAATCAGAGTCAACTGTACATTTACACAGAATTGTCTTTGCGTGAAGCCCAAAAGGGAACAGCATAAAAATGAGTGTTTCTGGGCTTCCCTGGTGGCGCAGTGGTTGAGAGTCCGCCTGCCGATGCAGGGGACACGGGTTCGTGCCCCGGTCCGGGAAGATCCCACATGCCGCGGAGTGGCTGGGCACGTGAGCCATGGCCGCTTAGCCCGCGCGTCCGGAGCCTGTGCTCCGCAACGGGAGAGGCCACAACAGTGAGAGGTCCTCGTACCGCAAAAAAAAAGAAAAGAAAAGAGTGCTTCTGCAACCCCTTTATTTCTGATGATCAGTGGTTTGTTAGAAAAGAGCTTCAGGTTTGTTACCTAAGGTCTGAGACAGTAGAAGAGTCAAAGGTGTCGCGAATTCACTGTAAACCGCTTCACTCCCGAACATCAGCTAATTCTGGAGGAAGTGGAGTCTTAGGATACTTATTCTCAAAGTGCTGCTTGAAGGTCTTAGGGTCTGGCATTTGTGTCCTCCAGACAGTGCAGGTATATACTAGGGCACCTTTGGCAGCAGCCTTTTGGTCATGTCCTTGCTTCTTTTGTCCAGCTTGCTTTTTGGCATTTTTCTGCTGAGACTGAATCTTCTGAGGCCAAGAGCCGTATCTTCCTGCCTTGGCCTCCTCCCCACCCTCACCTGCTCGCATGCCTGTGCCTCTGCCGGTCGAGCCAAGTGTACTTTTATATAATCATATTTTTCCTTAGGTTCAAACAGAGTAAAAATATCAGTAATAATCTCTAATTTCTTAGTTTTTTCAGACATACTTCATCTTACAGAAACGACAAAAATTCAGGCAGAAATAATCAGGGGAGACGCTTAATGAAATCCTTTATTATATTAAACTGCAGCATTTACTGTGGCTTAAGATTTGTTCTTGAAAGGGATGAAATTTTATGGTAGTATTAGGTCAAAGAAAAAAAGGTACACGTTTTTCAATGTCTAGAATGTGTTCAGCATAAAAAGTGTCCTATCTCACAATGCTTCCTTCCTGAGGGATCCAGAAATAGACACACAAAAACCAAATGTAAAATGTACAAATTTCTACTTAGCTCCTTGCCCTTTCCCCTCATTAGCTTCAGTGGAGCTGAGCTTGCTCAGTCACTAATAACTATGTGCCCCATGTATATTTAGAAGCCACCGTGCAGAGGCACTTGTTTTTGCCTCTAAGCGTAGAGTTTCAGTAAGCCTTTCAGTCAGCTGTTTCTTGCATATCACAAAAAACCCAGGTTGTAAAATTAATCACTTTCACTTTTAAAAAAATAATGAATTTTCATGTGGTGAGGGATGACAAATGGGAACATTTTACTGAATCCTAATATATCCTGCACCTAGGCATAAGTGGTGTGACCAAAATCATCTCCCAGTCAGTGCTCTGCCACACCTAAAAAGTCAACAGTGGAATTAGTCATGAAAGGTTTTCTTTGCGTGCATTTTAACTGTAAGTCCCTGTGTTAATTTGCTCTATGAATTCATTACTACTCATGTCATCTAGAGGAAACCATGGCTCTGAAAAAATGGCACACTAACAGCTAATTTTTCTTTTTTTTTTTTTTTGGCTGTGCCGCACAGCATGCAGGTTCTTAGTTCTCTGACCAGGGATTGAATCCGTGCCCTCTGCAGTGAAAGCGCAGAGCCCTAACCACTGGACTGCCAGGGAATTCCCATAACAGCTAATTTTTTAATGGAGAGAAAGTCCTGCTAGAGAAAAAGACCCACCTCCTGATATACCAAAGTAGCCAGGAATGAATGCTTCACCATCTTTCTCTACAGCTAGTTTTTTTTTTTTTTTTTTTTGGCTGTACGCGGGCCTCTCACTGTTGTGGCCTCTCCCATTGCAGAGCATAGGCTCCGGATGCGCAGGCTCAGCGGCCATGGCTCACGGGCCCAGCCGTTCCGCGGCATGTGGGATCTTCCCGGACCGGGGCACGAACCCGTGTCCCCTGCATCGGCAGGTGGACTCTCAACCACTGCGCCACCAGGGAAGCCCAAGAGTTAATTTTTTAAAAATACAGCTTCCATGAAACAAGAGCAGGATGCCATGTAACAGGAATAAAAAAGAGTCTTTGGGAATTAAAAGCTTGATAGAAGGAGAAAACACAAAAATGAAACAAATAAAAACCTTAAAAGTTGGGTTAGAAGATAAAGTTGAAGAAAGCATCCCTGAAAGTAGAACAAAAAGAGAGAGAGACAGAGAGAGAGAGAGATGGATGCAAAATAGGAGAAAAAGGATAATAAAATGGCAGAAATAGAAAAAGTAGAACAAAGAAAATCATCAAAATTATTAAAGAAAAATTATGAAAATGTAAGGACTTGCGTTTCCAGATTACAAGAACCCATGAAGTGCCAAGGAAAACAGATGAAGAGAGATTCATAACAAGTCACTTGTGAAATTTCAGAACACCTGGACCAAGAAATGATTCCTATAGCTCTCAGGAAAAAAACGTAAACAGGTTGATTACACACAAGGATAAAGAAAAGCAACAACTTTGGACTGCTCCACAGCAGCACTGGAAGCAAGAAGATAGGCTTTCAAGAAAGAAGAGAAATACATTCAAAATTCTGTACAAAATGATCTCCAACCTAAAGTCCTATCCTCAGAAATTATCAATCAAGAATGAGAATTGAGCATAGATATTTTCAGACATTCAAGATCTCAGTGAGGGGACTTCCTGGTGGTGCAGTGGATAAGACTCTGTGCTCCCAATGCAGGGGGGTCAGGTTCGATCCCTGATCAGGGAACTACGTGCATGCCGCAACCCAGAGTTCACATGCCACAACTAAGGATCTGGTGAGCTGCAACTAAGGAGCCCACCTGCCACAACCAAGGAGCCCACCTGCCACCACTAAGGAGCCCACCTGCCACAACTAAGGAGCCAGCAAGCCGCAACTAAGGAGACTACCTACCACAACTAAGGACCTCACAAGCTGCAACTAAGACCCGGTGCAACCAAATAAGTAAATAGGAAAAAAAAAATCTCAGTAGGACTTCCCTGGTGGTCCAGTGGTTGAGAATCCACCTTCCAATGCAGAGGACGCAGGTACGATCCCTGGTCAGGGAACTAAGATCCCACATGCCGCAGGGCAGCTAAGCCCACACACTGCCACTACTGAGCACATGAGCCACAACTAGAGAGCCTGCGTGCCGCAACGACAGAGCCAATGGGCTCTGGAGCCCACACACCACAACTACAGAGCCCTTGTGCCACAACTAGAGAGAAGCCTGCATGCTGCAACGAAGATCCCAAGCAACAAAGACCTGATGCAGACAAAAATAAATAAATATATTTTTTTAAATCTCAATTTATTTCCCATTTATCATTTCTTAAGATGCTACTGGAAGATATGCTTCACCAATATAGGAGAATAAACCAAGAAAGGGGAAGACGTAATACAGGGAGTAAGAGACCCAACATAGGGGAGAGGGAATCTCAGATGACAGCTGTGCCCCACACATGGGGGTAACCAGTCCAGGTAGGGCAGTATGACTCAAGAATCAGACACAGTCAGCACTGTCATCACCAACATCCTCTGCCATTATACCCTCTTTTAGCCTGGGGATACCTGTGTGAGTTTGACCCAGGTTCTTATCTGTGTTTGAATGTCTCTTTCCTGTATTGATGAAGGTCTACTCTCCTCTTCATCTGAGGACCATCATTCTATCCCAAAAGGATTCTGGCTTGACTTACTCTTAAGACCTAGATGTAGGCCATAGGAGTTAAAAGTAGAAACTTCGGAGCAGCCCTCCCTGTCTGACCAAACCTCGGCTGTGTGACCGGTATCTGGTCCACAACACATCTGTGTCAGATGGGGGGGAGTATATTAAGCTTTCTGTTTCCCAGGAGTTACTACAGATAGAGGAAGTCTCTTGTAAACCCTCAGAGGAGCTGAAGCCAGACTATCACCCAGAGACTCTGTTCAGCATATTTTTTCCTGATAGCCTTCAACAAGTGATGACAATATTGCCTTTTCTTTATACAGCTAGGTTTGTTATTGCTACTCAGGTTTTCAGAACTAAACAATATATCCTGTAGGGATAGATACACAAATGGTGGGGCTTTGAGGAAAGCAAATGAATGGTGGACACAAAATCAAAATGATAGTTGTCTCTGGGAAGAAACAGGGAGATGTGATGGGGAGGGGCACACAGAGCACTGGTACTAGTAATGCTCTTTCTTCACCCAGGTAGTGGGTACACAGATTTATCATGGTTATTCAAAACTATGCATATGTGATATTTATACACTATTCCATACAAATGAAACAGGCATTTTAATAAAAATTATAATATTTAACTCCATTTTACTCAAAGGTGCTTCTATTTTATTACCAACTTTGATTTCACATCTTTTTTTTTTGTTAAATTTT
Organism: Pseudorca crassidens; assembly: GCF_039906515.1. Lineage (NCBI taxonomy): Eukaryota > Metazoa > Chordata > Mammalia > Artiodactyla > Delphinidae > Pseudorca > Pseudorca crassidens. The sequence goes on along the minus strand of NC_090299.1, from coordinate 124,940,495 downwards.
TTTTTTGGCCACAGCATGCGGGGATCTTAGTTCCCCAACCAGGGATCGAACCCATGCCCCCTGCAGTGGAAGCGTGGAGCCCTAATCACTGGACCGCTAGGGAATTTCCCTGATTTCATATCTTAATCAGATTCAAAGTGTTTATAAAACTTCATCTCTCCTGGTACAATTATTTATTTCAAAAAAAAATTAGAAAAAAATACCCCTCATCTCTCCTGTACTCATGGAATATTCCATTCGAAAGGAAATCACATGAAATAATATTGCTGCTATGTAGAAAACAGAGAGCAGTTTCCTTTCAAATAGCATAATGGAGCATGCTTTTGCACTGAGTAAATTTTCTTCGCCCCTGACTGGCACTAGAATTGGTTATTTATAAACATAAAAAAGTAGGAATATTTTCTCAATGTTTACGATAATTCTATAAGCAGCTCTAATAAATATCGAATACATATTTTAGTAATAATATTTAATTAGGTAATTTAAAGTATATTAGAAATCAGAAGATCTAATGTTGCCACTAATTTACCAATCTCAAGTACTATTTACCCTTCTTAAAACACTGATGTATATATAGTATTTGGATTTACTTATTAAATCAATTTTGGCAATCTTAAGTGAATCTGCTTACCTTTGGTTTTGAGACTAGCTGATGAAATATAGTGACATATTGATGCTCCTGTTTTGGATTTTGGTTTATTTTATTTTCAATCCCTGAATTATTGCTGAGGTTGGGTAAAGGAAGTTTACACAGGTTCATAAAACACATAAATATTTTTCTAGTTTGGCTAAATATAATCTATAGTTAAGAAAATTCTAATTTTCCCTCTGGATACATTGCCTCAGGCAAATGTCTACTTTTACCTATGCCCAGGGGTTGTCTAATTCATCACTCATTAAAACTGCAATTTAGGGGACTTCCCTGGCAGTCCAGTGGTTAAGACTCAGTGCTTCCACAGCAGGGGTACGGGTTCGATCCCTGGTCAGGGAACTAAGATCCCACATGCTGTGCTGTGTGGCCAAAAAACCCCCCAAAAAACTGCAATTTACCCTCTACCTGAAAATTTCTAAAATGTACTACAAGTGCAAGCAATTGTCAATCTAAAACTAAAAATAAGTCATCTGTTCTAGTTATCAATAGCCTAAGTACTTTCCATATAAAAGTCCTTACTATAAAAAGTGAGGTCTTGCTAATTAACTAATTAATTAAACAAAATTTTATTTAGTACCTACTATGTGCCAAGCACTGTGCTAGGTCCATTAGTACCAGTACAACGCTGTACTGGGTACAGTAGATAAAACAGACAAAAATCTCTGACCATTAGAGCTTATATTCTGATGGGGGGACTGACGATAAAAAGTACAGGTACATTGTATGGCATGTAATAAGGTAAGAGGAAACAAGGAGGAAAATATAGTGGGCAAGGAACGCGTATGTCATGGCAACTGAGATTTTAAACGGCATGGTTAAGGAAGACATCACTGAGAAAGTGGTGTTGGAGTAGAGTTAGGTGATGAGGACGTGAGACCTGAGGTTATCTGGGAGAAGAGCAATTTAGGCAGAGAGAACAGCAAGTACAAAGCCCTGAGATGGGTGTATGCATGGTATATTTGTGGATAAACAAGAAGGCCAGTGTGACTGGAGTGGAACGAGTGAAGGTTGCTATAGATGAGATCAGAAAATAAGGGGCCAGATCATGGATGGCCTTGCAGGCCATTGTGAGGAGTATGATGGAAAGCCATTGGAGGGTGGATGCTGTTGGCATTTTTTTGTTTTTGTGAACACATGAATGCCTTGTTTTATTATAATTAGATTACTAACACAAAAATATCATTACTTCAATTTTTTTGTTTTTACTTATTTAAACTTTTTTTTCTTCCAGTTTTATTGAGATATAATTGACATATAGCACTTGTATAAGTTTAAGGTGTACGGCATAATGATTTGACTTACATACATAATGAAATGATTATCACAATAAGGTTAGTCAACATCCATCATCTGAAATAGATACAAAATTAAAGAATTAGAAAAAAAAATTTTTTTCTTTGTGTTGAGAAGTTGGCATTTATTTTTAGAGTCCCTCTGGGGAGTTCCCCAGTGGTCTAGTGGTTAGGATTCTGTGCTTTCACTGCTGTGGCTCAGGTTCCTTCCCTGGTCAGGGAACTGAAACCCTGAAAGCCAAAATTGTAGACAAAACTTAAAAAAAAAAAAGAGTCCCTCTGGCTGCAGGATTCAGAATAGGCTGAAGGCAGGGCAAAATCCAAAGTACAAAGGCCAGTTAGAAGAATCCATGCAAGAGATAATGATGGCTTCGACCAGGGTAGCAGCAATGGATATGGTAAGAAGTGGTCAGATTCTGAATATATTTTGAAGATAGAGCTGATAGGTTTTAGATGTGGAATATGAAAAAAGAGAGGAGTTGAAGATAATTCTAAAGTGAGCTACTGGAGGAATTCAGTTGCCAGTACTGAGATGGGGAAGGCCACATTCTATCATGCATATGAGCCTCTGAGTTTATAAATGCTACGAATTTATTTGTAAAAAATGTTTCATTAGTTATTAAAAAGCAACTTGAATTAGAATGTGACTTTTTTATTCCTGAGGATCTGGTAAATAAAAAAAAATTCACAATTGTTCTTTAAAAAAAGCACTTCTTATATAATTGTTAAGTGCAACTTGCAATCTTTGCTCCAGCTGAGCTGCTTATGTTTTGTTGTCTCATTGTGGGTGTTGAAGTGCTGGTACTGTCTGTATAGCCCTTTAATTGTAGGAATTATCTCTTAGCCTATCCATCTCCTGATTTTTAATTACCTCTAGAGAAAATTATACATAGAATTTCTACCATGATTACCCACTGTCCTACACTGGTAACTCCAAAGCCTGTTCATTATGATGTAAATGCGATGAGAATATGTCCTCCACTCCACTTCATACGGTCTGTTTCACAGTGGTGTCCATTTCTATTTTGACAGATAATCCAAATCTAAAAATGTACACTCTTCTCTTCTGTTTTTATTTCTTGAAAAGTAAAATTCTTTGTTTTCAGGGCATCACTCTTATTTTGACAATGATTACCGTGCCTGCATTTTATTCTGGTATTCTTTAATGGAAATGTATTGTTTATTTCTACAAAGTGAGTTTTGTTTTGCTTTTAAGATTCTAGAATTCTGCTTTTACTGTCATGCTAAATATTGCCTTGTTTTACATTCTTTTTAACCTTAAAATTAATATGGAACCACATGTTAGAGTTGATTGGAAGCAATCCAGCTCACCTTAATGTCTAATTAAGCAGGTACACTGGCCATTTATTTTAACTGTTTCCAGCATCAGAGAGCCCACTACACCACATAGCGGTCCATTGCATTTTTGGAGAGCTCTAATTGCCAGAAAGTTCTTTTTCACAAGTAGTTAAAATTGGCCTTCCTATATCCTCTATTCATAAATCCCTGGAACTACAAAAAGCACAACTGCCTTTGATTCAGACATCCAGAGTTATATTCTCAGGTCAGCCAGTAACTAGCCATGTGAGGTTAGGTCAGAATCATAACCACTCTGAGCCTCATTACACCATCTGATCTGTAAAATGAAAATGAAGGGGTTGGACCTCTTCTAGCTCTTAAGTTCCTTCCAGTAGCTCTTCCAAAGAATCTTATGACACCTGACGGCAGCTGCCAAATTCCTCCTTAAATTTACTTTTTTTCCACCCTTATTGCCCTGAGTTCACTCCAAGATTCCTTGTACGATATGGTTTCTAGCTCCTTCACAATCCTTATTGCCCTTCCCTGGATACACTGCAGATTGTGGTGTACTGTAAATTAAGGAAGTGCATTTCAAGTTAGGAATCACTGATCTGATTCAGAGACCCCATCAAAGTAAAACATATAGGTTTTTGATAAGTAGAGAAAAAGAGCTTTCAAATTTGTTTCTTTCCTTTCAACGGGAAGAACCATTTTATTAAGTCAGAAGACCCGGACTCTGGACACGGTACTGCCTCTCTGGTGTGACTTACACCAGTCATCAATTCCTATATCTTGGTAACTGTTCTGTGAAAGGAAGTGGTTGGACCAAGGTTTCTTTCAGATTTCAAAGTTTCTGATTCTATGAATTTCCTACTGTTCCCAGTCTCTTCTCTGATAATTTCAATTTAAAATTGTAAGAAATTGTAGAGAAGGGAAGCATAGGCAAATTAGTGTGCATCTGGGTGCTAGTCTGTTGCTATACTTGGGAATTTTCATTCATTCATTCATTATTTATTTATTGGCCTCGCCACACTTTATGTGGGATCTTAGTTCCCCACCAGGGACTGAACCCGTGCCCCCTGCAATGGAAGCCTGGTATCTTAACCACTGGACCTCCAGGGAAGTCCCTCATTCATCTTTTTTTTTTTTTTTTAATATTTATTTATTTATTTGGTTGCACTGGGTCTTAGTTGAAGCAGGTGTGCTCCTTAGTTGCGGCATGCACGTGAGATCTAGTTCCCTGAGCAGGGATCGAACCCAGGCCCCCTGCTTGGGAGCACGGAGTCTTAACCACTGTGCCACCAGGGAAATTCCTCATCTCTTTTTTTAAAGACAATTCTTTTCAGAGCAGTTTTAGGTTTACAATAAAATTGAGAGAAAGATACAAAGATTTCCCATATACCCCTTACCCCTACACATGCATAGCTTCTCCTATTATCAGTATCACTCACTAGATGGTACATTTTTTACCACGGATGAACCTACATTGGCACATCATAATCACCTAAAGTCCATAGTTTACCTTAGGGTCCAGTCTTGTTTGAACATTCTATGGATTTGGACAAAAGTATAATGACATATCTATCATTATAATATCATATAGAGTGTTTTCACTGCCCTAAAATCATTAATTTTTTTAAAGAAAACAAATATTTTTTGTTTTCTTTAAAACAAAAGAAAACAAAATTTTGTATATTTTGATACATGCCATGTGTAGCAAGTATCAATACTTCATTCATTTCACAACCTGTCTTAGTCACGTTGGGGTGCTATAACAAAATACACTGAGTGGCTTAAACAATAGACACTTGTTTCTCATAGTTCTGGAGAATGTGAAGTCCAAGATTAAGGTGCTAGAAGATTTGGTTCTTGGTGAGGGCCCTCTTCCTGGCTAGCAGTCAGCCACATTTAGTGAAAAGAGGACGCTCTAGTATCTCTTTGTTTCCTTGGAAAGGCACTAATCCCAGCATGGGGGCTTCACTCTCAAGGCCTCATCTAAACCTAATTACCTCCCAAAGGCCCCACTTCCTAATAAAATCACATCGGGGGTAAGAGCTTCAGCATATGAATTTGAGGGGTGGGGACACAACCATTCAGTCCATAACACGACCCAGTAATATTCCATTGTGCAGAAATACCACATTTTGTTTATCCATTCATTAGCTGACAGGCATTTGGATTGTTTCCACTTTTTGGCTATTACGAATAGTGCTGCTATGAACTGTGTACAAGTTTTGTGTGGACACATGATTTCAGTTCTCTTGGGTATATACCTAGGCGTGGAATTGCTAGCTCATATGATAACTCTCTGTTTAACCACTCGAGGAACTTCCAATCTGATTTCTCAAGGGGTTGCACCATTTTACAATCATACCAGCAATATATTAAGACTGTGATTTCTCCAAATCTTCACCAACACTTATTATTGTCTGTCTTTTTTATTATAACCATCCATCCTAGTTGGTGTGAAGTGGTATCTCATTGTGGTTTTGATTTGTATTTCCCTAATGAGTAATGATGTTGAGTGTCTTTTCACGTGCTTATTGGTCATTTGCATATCTTCTTTAGAGAAATGTCCTTTTCCCATTCTTAACTGGGTTATTTGTCTTTTTGTCATTGAGTGTAAAGCTCTTTATATATTCTGGATATAAATCCCTTATCAAATATGATTTACAAATATTTTCTCCCATTCTTTGGGTTGTCTTTTTATTTTCTTGGTAGTCTTTTGAAGTATAAAATTTTTTAAATAAAAAGCAATGATAAATTGCTTTTTAGAAAAGCCTTTGGAGATCTGGATCCAGAATAATGTTTTCCTACACATAATAAAAGTTTCATAGAATTATATAGCAGGTAGAAAAGTAATTTGGGAGTGTATTATAAGAAGAAAAAGAGAACCTAATTGATAATTAATTAAAAGGAAAAATATTTTGATGGGTAGGAAATTAAACTTCACATAGTTAATATATAAGAATAAAGGCTCTGTAATATATTTTGATTTCTTTTCATATGTGTAAATGCACATAAAGCAGATTGCAGGAAGTTATTTTACAAACACAAGCCAGAGAAAAATCTGTGCTTACCCCTAAACCTACTAAGTGGAATTGAAGCAAAACCAGAGTTGATTACTCAGGTTAATGGGTTGGTGTCTATAAATGACAAATGGCTATATTAAAGAAGTTATTAACTTTATATACTGAACTATTTCTAACGATATTTTAATTAACAAAAGTTGCTCTTGAAATAAACCTCTCTGGTTAATTTCTCCTCTCTCTCTGGAATCTTTGGTAGTAAACTAAATTCAATATACATGTGAAACTTTTACAACAATTCATGCAGAGCATTCAACCATAACAGCTTATAAATTCTTAACTAAGAAAATGGGCATAAGAAACTATGAACCACTACTGTAGTCACTCCTGCTCAAAGACTTCTCTGATGTACTTTGGGCTATTCATTTCCTTCTTGTAAATACATTTTACCATGCTTTAAAGAAACATAAAGACACTGCAAGACATAGAAGGAATGAATAAGGAATTCAGGTAGGCAGGTGAGGTTTAAACAACAGGGGAGCTGGTGAAGGTAAAGTTGGAAGTAGTCTCTTCAACGTGTGTCAGTAACACAGGCAAGAAGAAAGGAAATATAGAGTCAGAAACCTAGTCAAGCAGTCTAGTCAAAAGAGTTCAGAACTTATGCAGAGTTTAAGTAACAGATACAGGCACAAACAGTATGCAGCATCTTGATACCTGGGAACTTCCATATGCTCCCTGTTAAGGAAAGAATTAAGTTCTCAAACCTGGTCTGAGTCTGCAATGGAGGTCAATGGAGTACTTGGCTAAAAGGAAGAGAATAGCAGCTTCTGACATAAACTAATCCTGACAAGACATTGAGGGCTGGGTACCTGGGAGAGTTTCTAAAAATTTTAGAGTTTCTAAAAAATTTGGAGCCATGTATATTCTCCAAAGGGTTCTCTAACTTTGCTGGAAAATATGGGATGAGGTGAAGAAAGCATTTTACCAGCATTTGGGGAAAATCAGTGTTATCAACTGGCACTAACATTCATTAGTACCCTTAGAATGATTTGTCTGTAAATAATTAATAAAACCCATTCACACTGTGAATAATACTCAAACAATAAGGAAATTTATTATGTCGTATAACTAGGAAGTTCAGAGGTAGGGCAAGGTTGATAGATGCCATTGCATGACAGTGTCATGAAGGATCCAGGTCTCTTCCAACCTTTACTCTGTCATGCTTCTGACAGAGCTTCATCCTTCAAGTAACAGCTTCATCCTCGGGCAAGAGAAAGACGATAGCAAAAGTTCTTGGCATCATAACCCAGACATGCCAATATCCAGAGAAAGAAGACCACTCTTAGAAGTGAGGAAGTATATCTAAGAGGAAGTATATCACACACCTAATTTGGAACCAATTACTGACAAGGGAATAGAATAGCCATGATTGGTTTAGACTGGTCATCTAGGATGGATTAAATGTCAGAGTTAACTATTTATACTAAGATTTTGCTTTTGTTGGGATTTCCTCAGTTTCCCCTTAAATTGTAAATTATTATAAGTTATAATTATTGACTGCTATCACTAAAGAGATACTACTTAATCTTTTTGCTCATCTGCTTTGGTAAAGAACTTTTTTATTCTCCCAAGCCATGACCCATAACTGAGGTACTACTGTCCTTCTGTGATGACCTAGAAGGAAACAGATATCTGAGTACTTGGCTTGTAAACTAAACTTATAAAGTGATGAAAAATGTCTGGGAGAGAAATGAATTCACATTAACTGTGGCATACACGTGTGAAACAGTAATCACATGTAAGTCAGTATGATTAAGGTTTAGAATTAATGGTATAAATATTTATTATTGAACTCAAGGGAGCAGGGGGTACGAGAGGGGACATTGTAACCTGTCTTAATTCCAGAAAGACAGGTAGTTAAATTATACAATGACACTTATCTAGCATCACAATAATGACTACAAGGACCAAGCAATTAGGCAGTGATGAGTAGCAATTTCAGGTGAAGTCACAGTGTACCTGTCCAGAAGCAGGCCTGGGTGAATTACATCACAGATGCAACAGGGGAGGGTGTATACCTTTCACTCTTAAAGGAACTGAAGAGGTTAAAGAAGTTCAAGTCCCACCAAAGATCACTATTTCCAGGCACCTAAACTCACTAGCCGTTTTGTGTCTTCATTCCTGGCAGGCCAAACAAAGGAGTTGGCAGAGCTGTGAACTATTAAATAGTGCAAAATTCCTCAATGAAAGCACCCAAAAGAATTTGTTAAAGTGAGGTTATTTTTTACATGTGTTAAAGGGAAAAATCTCTGAAATTCTAAAGTGCAAGAAAAATACAATGAAATATAAGGACCCATTTTTTTCCCTTGATAACTCTGATTTCATTAGATAAATATTGATACTTATAGCAGTGGTATTCAAACTTTTCTGATCGTGATGCACAGTAAGAAATACATTTTACATGGTGACCAGTACCCACACACAACTTTATATTTTCTAAAACTGAAACAAAAACTCACAGAACAATAGTTAAACTTTCTAAGTACATGCCAGTCCTATTCCATTTCATTTAAAAACAAGTGCTGATTGACACTCACTAAATTGATTCCATAACCTACTACTGGGTCTGACCTGCAGTTTGAAAAACACTGTTCTAAGGTAAAGGGATAAGGAACCCCTGATTCCTTAAAACAAATCACCTCTCTGTTCCTCCACAACAGGCAGTGGGGGGAAGGACACCACTGGTGCACAATGGTGAGACATGGGTAGGCTGCTGAACTCCCAACTCTTGTTCCCCCTTTTAGCCTCTGGTCTAAAGTAGACAGAGCTCTTCTCTTAATTCTTTGTGGCCTAGTTAATTTAAATAAGATTTTACCAAAGGCTGAGGGATGATAAGAGGGAAATGAACAACATGAGTAACAGGAGCCTGGAAGATCTTTTGTTAAGATAAGACTCATTCATCTTCAGCTTTGGTGCCTAGGCCTGGCTGCCTCTAAGCTGCAAAGGTCATCTTTTCCTTTCCTTCCAGGAGGGACTTGAAATGAATTCTCAAGTAAACAACAGAGTAACTCTCAGCCAAATACCTGCAGTTCCCCCTCCTGGCCATCTAGTCTCTAGTTTCCTGTTTCAGTTCCCACCTCTTCTCTGATACTTAGCACAGTAAAGGCCAGCTCCTTAGTGGAGGCCCTCAACCCCAACCTCAGGAGCATGACCTTGCCCTGTGGCTTTATCCTTCTGAGACGATAATGCAACAGCTTAACATTCTTGGAAGAGATGCACATAAATCTTTTTGTGAGTTCCCAAAGGACTGATTAAAATAAATATGTTCAAACTTCCGGAAAGTGGGTAAGTTTACTCTAACCCTTTTGAAAGGAGACTATGATAAGCTCAGGTGGAATAGACACATGATTAGAACAGCAAAAACACCATGCCTCTCAATTTTAACTTTTTTTTTCCTTCCTGAGAGTACAGGCTTTGGAGCCAGGTGTGAAGTACAACTCACCATACCTTAAAGGACAAGTTTCTTGTTTTCTTTGAATCTCAGTTTACTCATCCATAAGATGGACCTAAGTAGTACTCACTGCACAAGTTGGTAAAAAAGGATTAAGTGAGCTAATTAGAAAATATGTATGATTCAGTTAGCTAATGATCAGTACGTGGTAGCTGCTGCTTATTTTAGGCCAGTTGGATATAGACTAAGAAAACAAACATTGTAAACTCCTTGCTTAACAAAAAAAAAAAATCTTAGGCTGCCTGATATTTCCTGGTCTGATGTTTTCTTTGGGGAAGCTCTAGATATGCTTGTATCTAGAGGGGTACTGCTATATATATATATTCTGGTCACCTATCTCCTGCTATAACAGAAATCTGATTGTAAGTGCAGTGTATATGTGGAATCTAAAAAAAGGGGTACAAATGAAATTATTTACAAAACAGAAGTAGAATCACGGATATAGAAAACAAACTTATGGTTACCAGGGGATGGGGGGGGGATAAATTGTGAGATTAGGATTGACATATACATACTACTATATATAAAATAGATAACTAATAAGAACCTGCTGTATAACACAGGGAACTCTACTCAATACTCTGTAATGGCCTATATGGGAGAAGCATCTAAAAAAAAAAGGACGAGTGGATATACGTATATGAATACATATAGGTATTCATTTTGCTGTACACCTGAAACTAACACAACATTTGTAAATCAACTATACTCCATAAACATTAAAAAAAAAAGACAAAAGGGCAAATACAGGCTTTCATATGTTTCTTTCCATTCCTACTATGCCCAGTTTAGTGCCTCAAGTAGCTGAGACCACTGCAAGAGGTCTTGTGCCTCCCTCCTATCAAATTTGTGATGCCAGATGGATTTCCTAAAGCAGAGTTCTTATTGTGTCACTTTATTGCTCAATCAATGATAGCTCCCCACAACATACCAAAGGAACTCTGAACCGTATTATTTTGTTATTTGGCATACTATAATGTTTGAAGTAAGAGGCTCTAACTTGCTTTTGTTTTGTGAATAAAAACAAAAATAAAATTCTTATTTTATTGTATGCAAGAAAAGAAAAATTTAAGCATAAAAATTTTTCTCTGCCCTTTGGCCTCCTCCATCCCCTCTACTGTGTATTGTGTATCTGCATCATGCAGTGGCCAGACCTCCCCCATCAGCAGAAATACCTGCTCAACCATAAAGAGCAACATTCTCCTGGCATCAACGAGATGACTCCTTAAAAGATAACATTCCTTCTTGCTCTTGTAAGGGGTCACAATGACCCACCACTTTGTACTTGCAGATCTGGATTATGTAAACTGTCAATAATACATCATTTAATGTATGCCCTCTGTCTCAAAAAAAAACTTACACAACTGCATTTTGATCTCTAATGGGTAGAACAGTTCTCAGAGCTTTCTGAGAGGCTGTTCCTGGGTTACAATCCTCAGTTAGGCTCAAATAAAATTTTCCATTTCTTTCTTAGAGCGACTGATTCATTTTTTCATCGACAGGTTTTTTTTTAAACATTAATCCATTTTTGTTGTTGACGTCAGTTTGCCTTTTTCATATTTGAAAACTTTTATTTCTTAAACTGGATGGTAGGTATATGTGCTTTGTTTTTATTATTATTGCTGTGGTAAAACATACATAACAAAAAAATTTACCATTAGTGACATTTAATGCATTCACAATTTATACAGCCATCACCACTATCTAGTTCCTGAATATTCTCATCATCCTGAAAGGAAATCCTGTACCCATTAAACAGTTACTCCTTGTTTCCCTCTCCCCCCGCCTCCCACCCTAGGGAACCACTAATCTGTTTTATGTCTTTAAGGATTTGCCAACTCTGGTTATTTCAATAAATGGAATCATATAATATTTGGCCTCTTGTGTCTTGATTCTTTCACTTAGGATAATGTTTACAAGATTCCTCCATGTTGTAGCATGCACGTTTTTTTTTGGCGGAATAATGTACTGTATGGATATACCATCTTTTGTTTCTCCATTTATCTGTTGATGGACATGTGGGTTATTTCCACCTTCTGGCTACTGTGAGTAGTGCTGCTATGAATATTTGTGAGCAAGTTTTTGCTTGTACACTTGTTTTCTTTTGATTCTCTGTATACAAGATCATGTCATCTGTGAATATGGCTTTACTCTTCCTTGTCAATCTGAATTCCATTCATTTCTTTCTCTTGCTTAATTTCCCTGCTGGAACCTCTAGCATAATGTTGAGTAGAGTAGCAAGAGTGGACATCCTTGTCTTATTTCTGATCTTAGGGGAAATTCATACAGTCTTTTACCATTAAGTATACTGTTGGCTACAGGCTTTTCATAGGTGCTCTTATCAGGTTGAGGAAGCTTCCTTCTATTACTAGTTTGTTAAGTGTTTCTATCATGAAAAGGTGTTGGATTTTTGTCAATGCTTTTTCTCCTTCTATTGAGATGATCATGTGGTTTTTGCTTTTGTTTTTCTTGAAGTATAGTTGATTTACAATATTGTGTTAGTTTCAGGTATACAGCAAAGTGATTCAGTTATACATAAATATATGTAGAGATCTACATTTTTTTATTCTTTTCCATTATAGTCTTTTTTTTATAAGATATTGAATATAGTTCCCTGTGCTGTACAGTAGGACATTGTTGTTTATCCATTCTATATATAATAGTTTGCATCTGCTAATCCCATACTCTCAATCCATTCCTCCCTCCCACCCCCCTGCAACCACAAGTCTGTTCTCTATGTCTATGAGTCTGTTTCTGTTTTACAGATGAGTTCATTTGTGTCATAGTTTACATTCCACATATAAGTGATATCATATGGTATCTGTCTTTTTCTTTCTGACTTACTTTGCTTAGTAGGATAACCTCTAGGCCCATCCACGTTGCTGCAAATGGCATTATTTCATTCTTTTTTACAGCTGAGTAATATTCCATTGTATATAAATACCACATCTTCTTTATCCATTCATCTTTTGATGGACACTTAGGCTGTTTCCATGTCTTGGCTATTGTAAATAGAGCTGCCATGAACATTGGGGGTACATGTAACTTTTCCAATTAGAACTTTCATCTTTTCTATGTATATGCCCAGGAATGGGATTGCTGGATCATAGGGCAACTCTATTTTTAGTTTTTTAAGAAACCTCCATACTGTTTTCCTTAGTGGCTGCACCAATTTACATTCCCACCAACAATGTAGGAGGCTTCCCTTTTCTCTATACTCTCTCCAGCGTTTATTATTTGTAGACTTTTTGATGATAGCCATTCTAGTGTGAGGTGATACCTCACTGCAGTTTTGATTTGCATTTCTCTAATAACTAGTGATGTCAAGCATCTTTTCATGTGACTATTGGCCATCTGTATGTCTTCTTTGGAGAAATATCTATTTAGGTCTTCTGCCCATTTTTGATTGGGTAGTTTTTTTTTTTTTTTGTTATTGAGTTGTATGAGCTGTTTGTATATTTTGGAAATTAAGCTGTTGTCGATGGCATCGTTTGCAAATATTTTCTCCCAGTTCATAGGTTGTCTTTTTGTTTTGGTTTTTCCTTTTAGTTGTGTTGATATGGTGTATTACATTTACTGATTTTGGGGATTAAACCAATCTCACATTCCTGAAATATATCCCATTTGGTCATGGTGTATAATTCTTTTTATATGTTATTGAATTTGATTTGCTGGTATTTTTTTTTTTTTTTGCTATACACAGACCTTTCACTGTTGTGGCCTCTCCCGTTGTGGAGCACAGGCTCTGGACGCGCAGGCTCAGCGGCCATGGCTCACAGTCCCAGCCACTCCGCGGCATATGTGATCTTCCCGGACCGGGGCATGAACCCATGTCCCCTGCATCGGCAGGCGGACTCTCAACCACTGCGCCACCAGGGAAGCACGATTTGCTGGTATTTTGTTGAGGATTTTGGCATTCATATTCATAAGAGATATGGGGTTTTAGTTTTCCTTTTGTGATAGCTTTGACTAGTTTTTTTAATCAGAGTAACACTGGCATCATAGGATAAGTTGGGAAATGTTCCCTCATCTATTTTTTGCAAGAGTTTGTGATGAATTGGTACTAATTCTTCTTTAAATTTCAGTAGAATACATCAGTGAAGCCATCTGGGTCCTGGCTTTTCTCTGTGGGTAGACTTTTTATTACTAATTTAATATGTTTGTTTTGGGTCTATTAAGATTGTCTGTTTCTTTTCTTTTCTTTTCTTTTCTTTTTTTTTTTGGCTGTGTTGGGTTTTCGTTGCTGCATGAGGGCTTTTCTCTGGTTGCAGTGAGCAGGGGTTGCTCTTTGTTGAGGTGCACGGGCTTCTCACTGCAGTGGCTTCTCTTGTTGTAGAGCACGGGCTCTAGTCACACAGGCTTCAGTAGTTGTGGCACATGGGCTTAGTTGCTCCGCAGCATGTGGGATCTTCCTGGAGCAGGGCTCAAACCCGTGTCCCCTGCATTGGCAGGTGGATTCTTAACCACTGTGCCATCAAGTAAGCCCTGTCTGTTGTTTCTTTTTTTGAGTCAGTTTTCGTAGTTAGTGTCTTTATAGGAATCTTCCCATTTCATCTACGTCATCTAATTTATCTAATTTATTGGCATACAATCGTTCATACAATTATTCCTTTACAATCCTTTTTATTTCTGTAAGGCCAGTAATGATATCCCCTATTTCATTTCTTTTTTTTTAAATTAATTAATTAATTTATTTTTTGCTGCGTTGGGTCTTCGTTGCTGCACGTTGGCCTTCTTTAGTTGTGGCGAGCTGGGGCTACTGTTTGTTGCGGCGTGCAGACTTCTCATTGTGGTGGCTTCTCTTGTTGCAGAGCACCGGCTCTAGGTGTGCGGGCTTCAGTAGCTGTGGCATGTGGACTCAGTAGTTGTGGCTCACAGGCTCTAGAGTGCAGGCTCAGTAGTTGTGGTGCACGGGCTTAGTTGCTCCGTTGCATGTGGGATCTTCCTGGACCAGGGCTCAAACCCGTGTCCCCTGCACTGGCAGGCGGATTCTTAGCCACTGCACCACCAGGGAAGCCCACCTATTTCATTTCTGATTCTAGTAATTTGAGTCTTAAAATTTTTTTTCTTGGTCAGTCTAGCTAAAGATTTGTCAGTTTTGATGATCTTGTCAAAGGACCAGATTTTGTTTCCATTATTTTCTCTATTGTTTTTCTATTCTCTATTTCATTAATTTCCTCTCAATCATTATTATTTTCTTCCTTGCTTGCCTAAGACTTAATTTGCTCCCCCTTTCCCAGTGTCTTAAGGTAGAAGATTAAGATTTTGATTAAAGATCTTTCTTCTTTTTTTAATACCGGCATTTTCAGCTATAAATTGCCTTCTAAGTGCTGCTTTAGCTATATCCCATAAGTTTTGGCATATTGTTGTTTCATTTTTCTCAAAGTATTTTTAATTTCCCTTTTGCTTTCTTCTATGATTATTTGGGTATTTAGGAGTGTGTTTTTAATTTCAAAATACTTGTGTGTTTCCCCATATTCTTTCTGTTATTGATTTCTAATTTCATTCCTTTCTTTTGTGAAATAAAATTCATATTTTATGGCAAGACAAGAAAAATTTAAACCAAATTTTCTCTGCCCTTTGGCCTCCTCTCTCCCCCCACTGTGCATTGTGTATCTGCATTTTGCATTGACCAAAGCTTCTCCATTGGCAGAAATTTCTGCTCAAACATAAAGAGCAACATTCTCTTAAAATAACTCCTTGAAGATAACATTCCATCTTGATAAGAGGTCGCACTCAGATCTGGATTATGTAAACTGTCAGTAATACATCATTTGATGTACAGCCCTCTGTCTCAAAAAGTTCTTATATAACTGTGTCTTGACTTCTAACTGGCAGAACAGTTCTCGGAGCTTTCTGAGATACTCTTCCAAGGTTATAATCCTCAAATTTTGTTTGAATGAAATTTTCCATTTCTTTTCTTAGATCAACTGATTTTTGTTGACATTTTGTTTGAGAACATATTTTGTATTATTTTTATCCTCTTAAATGTACTGAGGTTTGTTTTATCCTGGAGAATCTCCTATGCGTATTTGAGAAGACTGTGTATTCTGCTGTCGTTGGGTGGAGTGCTCTATAGATGTCTATTAAATCTGGTTGGTTTATAGCATTGTTCAAGTCTTCTATTTCTTTACCAGCCTTCTATCTAGTTGTTCTATCCATTTTTGAAAACGGAGTATAAAGTCTCCAATTATTATTGTAGAACTGTCTATTTTCCCCTTCATTTCTGTCAGTTTTTGCTTTACGTATTTTGATGATCTGTTGTTGGATGCATGTATGTTTATAATTATCATAGCTTTCTGATATAGATTGACCCTTCTATCACTATGAACTATCCCTCTTCATCTCTAATAACATTTTTTGTTAATAGACTTTCAGTCTATTTTGTCTTATATTAGTCACCTTAGTTTCTTTTGCTGTTTGCATTATATATCCTTTTCTATTCTTTTACTTTCTATTTCTTTGTATTTTTGAATATAAAGTGTGTCTCCTGTAGACAGTATATAGTTGAACCTTTTCAAAAATCTAGTCTGACAATGTCTGTCTTTTGATCCGATTGGTTAATCCATTCACATGTAAAAGTTACTGGACTGCATTTACAATGGTCATTTTTGTTTCTTATATGACTCATGTGTTTTATATTCCTCTAACTATTTTTTAGTGCACACACACACACACACACACACACAAAAGGAATGTATGTGTTTCAAGAGGGGGTAACCTGAGCTGTTCCCTATCCTGCATTATGCTGAGTTTCTAACCCAATGTTGAGTACAGTATTACAGATACTAGATGATCAATACAGTAGTCTTGTCAAGCAGTTCTTAAAATGTAGAGCAACACCAGCAGAGGCAATATCACCTGGGAGTTTGTTAGAGGAAAAACATTAATCTCTGTAATCAAACTT
Organism: Pseudorca crassidens; assembly: GCF_039906515.1. Lineage (NCBI taxonomy): Eukaryota > Metazoa > Chordata > Mammalia > Artiodactyla > Delphinidae > Pseudorca > Pseudorca crassidens. The sequence goes on along the minus strand of NC_090299.1, from coordinate 124,923,805 downwards.
GAGTTTGATCCCAGCTCTACATTTATAGCTGTGTGATTTGGGGCAAGTCCCTAAACCACTGAGTCTTGTTTCCTCATTTAATAATGCTGTCTTACAGTGTTCTTGTGAAGGTTGTAAGAGATTAAGTGAGATAACGTAAATAATTCTACTACCACGTCAGGACTTCTACAGTGTTAATTTTCTTTCTCATTGCCACAATATAACAAAAACTTCTACCTGTTTTCTCTGTATTTTCAGTGTAACTGCCAGCAGCTTAAATAATTTAAACCACTTCTCATGTTAGCAATTATTGAGAAGGAAAATTGCAGAAACAGGAATAGGAATAGAAAACATGAAGTTGTGTGGTAGGTTAGCAGAGAAAAAGAGAAATTCAGTCTGAGCTCATCTTTCAAGAAGCCCAGAAAAATTAGGTGGCAATTTAAATACCACTTTGGATGCTGATATATGCTCAAGGTCTGAAATTATAGCAATTAAAAAAAAACACTGTTTCTCTGTATTTTTTTATTAATACTTTTATGAGAGTATGAAAATAATCCTGCCAGGTAGATAGGCCAGGCATTACTATCTCCATTTTGCAGGGACCTAAAGCTCAGAGGGATTAAGTGACTTGCCTGTGATTACAGGACTAGTTGATGGGGAAGTTGGGATTGAAGGCATGTTAGTTAGTTGCAAATTACACAGTTATCACAGTTTTGGGGAAGGTCTCAAAATAAAGGACGTACTGAGAGGATAAAGGTCACACTATGTATCTGGATAATACTATCGAATGAATAAATATCCGATTTACAAGTAAAAATCTTGTTACAATGAACATCACTGCAGAGATTCTACTTAAGAGGATGTCCATGCTGTTTGCAATACAGACTTCAGGAGCTGAGGGTAGAAAATTGTATGTGGATATTTATTCTGACCGAAAGTTTAAACAATATGCATAATGTTTCTTTTTTTTGGCCACACTGAGGGGCTTATTGGATCTTAGTTCCCCGACCAGGGATTGAACCCCGGGTCCCTTGCAGTGAAAGCACTGAGTCTTGACCACTGGACCGTCAGGGAATTCCGACAACATGCATAATGTTTCTGAAGTCTTCATAATTTGACTGGACTATACACGGACTTTATGGTGGTACATATATTGCTGTTTTACTGTACCATTTGAAGGTATCACTGAGTAGAATCTGTGTACAGATTAGGTCATATGTAAGTATACAGGACTACATTACTCAATCTCCTTAGCATGCTAGATCGTAAGATTCTTGAGGGCAGAGCTTATGTTTTATACCCCCCTGATCTCATAGTACCTACCACTAATGAATGAATAAATACATAAATGTGTGAGTGAATGCATTTGCCTTAAAATCATTGTCTGTTTACTCCCCTCTTGTCAAAGTACCTTTCTCTATTTCTGACCCACAAAATCAGAAATAGACCTATTCTGTCCTGTTAGTCAAAAATATTTCCACCTAACCACCTCACACTGGTCAGAATGGTCATCATTAAAAAGTCTACAAATAACAAATGCTGGAGAGGGGGTGGAGAAAAGGGAACCCTCCTACTCTGTTGGTGGGAATGTAAGTTGGTGCAGCCGCTACGGAAAACACTATGCAGGTTCCTCAAAAAACTAAAAATAGAGTTGCCATATGATCCGGCAATCCCATTCCTGGGCATATGCCTGGACAAAACTATAATTCAAAAAGATACATGCAGGGCTTCCCTGGTGGCACAGTGGTTGAGAGTTCGCCTGCCGATGCAGGGGACACGGGTTCGTGCCCCAGTCCGGGAAGATTCCACATGCTGCAGAGCGGCTGGGCCCGTGAGCCATGGCCGCTGGGCCTGCGCGTCTGGAGCCTGTGCTCTACAACGAGAGAGGCCACAACGGTGGCCTTTTTTTGCGTACCGCAAAAAAAAAAAAAAAAAGATACATGCAACCCTATGTTCATAGCAGCACTATTCACAATAGCCAAGACATGGTAATAACCTAAATGTCCATCGACAGATGAATGGATATAGAAGATGTGGTACATATATACAATGGAATACTACTCAACCATAAAAAAGAATGAAATAATGCCATTTGCAGAAACATGAATGGACCTAGAGATTATCATACTAAGCAAAGTAAGTCAGAAAGAGGAAGACAAATACCATATATTGCTTATATGTGGAATCTAAAATATGACACAAATGAACTTATCTATCAACCAGGAAAAGACTCACAGACATAGAAAATAGACTTGTGGTTGCCAAGGGGGAGGGATGGAGTGAGGGTTTCGGGTTAGCAGAGGTAAACTATTATATATAGGATGGGTAAACAACAAGGTCCTACTGTATGGCACAGGGAAATATATTCAATATCCTGTGATAAACCATCATGGAAAAGAATATGAAAAAGAATATGTATATATATATATATGTATAACGGAATCACTTTGCTGTATAGCAGAAATTAACAAAACATTGTAAATCAACTATAGTTCAATAAAATAAATTTAAAAACAAACAAACAAACAAAATATTTCCACCTAGGCCCAGACTAAATTCCCTCCAGAACCAAGATCCTTTCTTCCCTGTACCACTGGTTTATCCCCTAAGTGACAGTTCAAAATGACTCTCAGTCATTTGGACGCTGTGTTGGGGTCATCTGTACTGCTCACCTAAATTTGCTTACCACCACTTTCACTATCCCACTCAGTTCTTATGAACTAAGTTTCTGATGAAAATCAGCACAGCTTGGCCAAAAAAAAACAAAAAAAAGAACTTGGAGATCAGGGCTCCCCAACCCTCGGGCCGTGGACCAGTACTGGTCCGTGGCCTGTTAGGAACCAAGCCGCACAGCAGGAGGTGAGAGGCAGGCGAGCAAGTGAAGCTTCATCTGCCGCTCCCCATCGCTCCCCACTGCTCACATTACCGCCTGAACCATTCCCCACACCCCACCCCCATCCGTGGAAAAATGGTCTTCCACGAACCGGTCCCTGGTGCTCAAAAGGTTGGGGAGCACTGTTGTAGATGGTATTCTTCAAGGAAAGAATCATGCCTTCCTCTTTGCTTTTCCCTCTTCTTGCTGGACGAAATGTTAACTTTTCACCTTGGGCTACATGGATGAGAGCAATGTATCATGGATGGCAGAATAATAAGACTGATGAAATCTTGAAATCTGAATCCCTGATATCATCGAGCCTATGTATCAACCCCGGACTGTATACACTGGGACTGCCACATGAGTAACAAATCATTTCTACCTTGTTTATGTCACTATTATTGAAGTCTTGTAACAGTTTCTGAATCAAGTTTTTGCTTAACATCCAGTGCAATCTACGTGAGTGGCGCTCCCTGGAGTTGTACAGCATGGCGACCTTGAACTCAACTTCCCACTAACAGAGTAAGGTGAAGACAAGTTCAGAAAGATTAAAAACTTTCCTGAAGTCAAACTACTATGTGATGTGAGACTGAACACAGATCTACATGATACCAAATAGTGACAATACTAGATTCTATCCTAGCTTTTCACTTTGTGAAATGTTGTCCAGAAGAAAAGTTCCACTACTTATACTCTTACAGTATATGGGAAGTCGTTTCAATTCCCACCTAAAACCAGCAGCAATGGCTGTATGGGTATCAACAACAACAACAAAAAATGTGAGTGTCCCTAGGATGTGTGCTGTCCTTAGTGATAGCAATGGTAATAAGGAATCCTGTTTGATTGTACTACTGTACTTCTGCAATGACACTAATATCACTGTGCACAGATACAATCTCAGCCTTCCTTCTCAATTGTCTTGCTTTGCTCCCTGGACAAGTTCCTTCTTCCTGTCTGCCATCCACAGCAAACCACACAGGCTGAGTTAGGCAGGGGAAATGGCTCCAACGAGAGCGACCCTTGATGTTTAACAAGGTCGAGGACAGCGAGGTATTGACATGAGTGTGAGTGGGCAGCTGAGACAAAGCTAGATAGTAAATCTGACATTTATTTTGGATAGAGAAAAAGAGTTAACAGTTACTGAGTGTCTACTATGTGTTAATCCCTGTGCTAGGCTTCCATTGTATATTGTGTCATTTAAACTTTACAAGTACCTACCAATACCTACCAAGGAGGTAGGTATTATTCCCACTTACCGGTGAGAAAACAAAGACTATAATATAAAGTCACATAGTAGGTGACAGAGCAATGATTTGAAACCAGGTCTGGCTTCAAAATCCATGTTTTCCCACTATACCTCGTGGCCTTTAAACTTTTTAAAGTCCTTTCCAAAACTTTATTTTCTTATTTTCAAATGTATCATCTCCCTTATATAACTCTGAAGAGCATCTTCAAGAAAATTTCCAGGCCTTTAATGTGTTTGGCATGCCCGATAAGATATTCTGCAGCAGAATCCAGCTGATCCTTTGTTGCAGTGCAACAAAATGTGCCAGCTGGCAACAAGATGAGCTTAAGCTGGAATGCAAATCACAGTACTACTTCCTCAGTAGACGAAGTTTTACTATGGAAAAAAACAGTCAACTGAACTAAACAGTGTATTCAGTGACATAATTGATTTCATTCTCTCAAAAGCTCCTTATTTCATTGCCAGATGATCATAGTTTGTTGACCTGTACTGTTCTGATCATTGTACTTTGGGAGAAAACAGAGTACATTTTCATAATCACACCTGGAACACCTCTACAATGAGAACTCATTATACGTACTACTTCATTTTGCAAATAGAAAAGAAAGGAGAAAAGCTAAATTTCCAACAAAAATGTGTAATCTGACATAAAGCAAAAATATTACTCAGGATTCATCTATTGACTGAGTCATTCATTCATTCATTCGAGACTAGTATACAAAGAGAGATATGTAGGACTGTCTCTGCCTTCTTCTAAGAAGGGGATGGGGTAGGTAAGCACCAATTTAAAGAAAAATCATTATAGTAAAATGTGATTATCCTTGATTCCTTTTTGTCTTCCCGTATCAATTCATCAGCAAATCTTTTTGGCTCTTATCTTCAAAATATAATCAGAATTTTTGCTATGTCCTTCCACCCAGGGCAACTGCACTTCACAAGTCCAGAGGATGTCATCTGCATTTTATTGTATTTATTGTACTTATTTATTTATTTATTTATTTGGCTGCATCGGGTCTTGGTTGCAGGATCTTCGTTGTGGTCTTTTGGCATGTGGGATCTTCCGTTGCAGCGTGTGGGCTCTTCACTGCGGTGCACAGGCTTCTTTCTTGTTGTGGCGTGCGGGCTCAGTAGTTGCAGCATGCGGGCTTAGTTGCCCCATGCATGTGGGATCTCAGTTCCTTGACCAGGGATTGAAGCCGCATCCTCTGCACTGGAAGGTGAGTTCTTGGCTACTGGACCACCAGGGAAGTCCTGGGGAAGTCATTTCCATTTTGGTCTCCATGAATAGTGTCCTGTTTCCACAGCTCTCCACCCTCTGCACTCCCTCCTCTATCTCCCTAGACCAAGCTACCATCATCTCGTTTAACTTCTTGTTTCTACTCTTGCTCCACCACTCTTGCTTATTCTCCCCACAGCAGCCAGTGTCACTCTACTGCTCAAAAGCCTCCAATGGCTTCTCATCCCACACAGAAGGACATTGAGTCCTTCCTGTAGCCTGCAAGCCCTACCTTATCTGAAGTAGGCGACAAGGTCATTTTATAAAAATGACAGGGGACAGGCTGAGTTGGGGGCAGGAATAGCATGGTGAGCAACTGAAATATTGAGAGGAACAGGAAGGGGAGCTGACAGGTAAAAAGGATTCTCAGGGACCCAATCCTTTAATACCATTAATTTCTAGTAGTTCCAGTCTGAAATGTGCAGTCTTCTCTAACCATACCATGAGGGTAAGGGTAAATGTAAGGGTAGAGAAAAATACATGCTAGTTTTTGCTGCAAATCAAATTCTCCCAATACTTAATGACTTAAAACAGCAAACATTTATTATTTCTCATGATTCTATGTGTCAGCTGGGTGGTTCTTCTGTTCTGGGCCAGCTCAGTTGGATTAAATGGTCTAGGATGGACTTTTTCAAATACCTGATGGTTGGTAGACTTGTTGTTCTGGAAAGATCTCAGCTGGGCCTTGTTATTTCTGCTTCAAATGTCCTCTCGTTCTCCAGCAGGCTAGCTCAGGCTTCTTCACTTAGTGAGCTCAGTGTTCCAAAGAGCAGAACGAGCAAAGCCCACATGTGCCTGCATCTTTTAAGCCATTGCTCAAGTCAGAGTTGCTAATGTCCCTTGACTAAAGCACGAAACACTATCAGGCCCAAAGTCAGTGTGGGAGGGGACAACACAAGGTCATAGATACAGGGAGGAGTGAAAGAACTGGGGGAAATACTACCATGGGAAGGTTAATTACGCATTGAACTAGGCTTAGGGTTTTCTGGGCAGGGTCAGAGAAGGCTAAGGCTGCAAGGAAGTATAGAGTTTTGGTGAAAAAGTATGTTGTTTACATGAACAACCATGGGCTGCAGCTGAGAAGAAAAGGAAACGAGATCGGGGGTGTTTACAGACTGGGAGAAAATGATGTTACAACAATTTTGGAACCCATTCCAACATGGGCAGCTGCCATTCCCACACCAATAAGCAATTCTTGGGCACCAGCTGGGTGTCCTACAATTTAACTCAAATCTCAATTCGACAGGTTAACGGCACAGTCTTACAAGACTGCCCACCCCGCTTCAGATGTCAATCACAATTATGCTTACTGGGTTTAGATCTATATCGAAAATGTCTGAAAGAATAAGGAACAACAAAGTGATATAAATTGAACGCATGAAACTTATATGATGTTATAAAGCAATGAAACCTCAATAAAAAATAAAGTTTAAAAAGTGACAGAAACTGAAAAAGGACGAAATGGAACTTTTAGAAATAAAAAACATAGCAATCAAAATTCAAAAAATCATTGGATGGATTTAACAGATTAGTCACAGATGGAAAGAAAATTAATAACATGCTACGGACACCTTTCTAGGTTTGAGGTACTCATGTTTTTCTGTTCCATTTTATTCTATCTGAATTTTGAAATTCCTAGATGGTTGAGACCCAATAAACTGATTTCACACCTCCCATGCTATCTTTTATTCAATATAATTTAATTAAAACTGATGATTGCACCATTTAATGTAACAGTGTAAGGGAAATACAATTTATTTTTAAAAAACCTTTCATTACAAGACAAAGTTGAGGACTGAAATTTGTACCTCCGACAAATCCCTTAGGTGCTGGTTTCTCCAGAATAAACTAGATGCAGCTGACTTCATTAACGCCTCCCCTGTGGCTCTTTCACTCTTGGGCAGAAAGAGGAATCAGACTTACCTTAGGTAGAAGGTAAGTTCAGTTTTTGCTTTTGTCTTTTTCCAGTACGCGGGCCTCTCACTGTTGTGGCCTCTCCCGTTGTGGAGCACAGGCTCCGGACGCGCAGGTTCAGCGGCCATGGCTCACGGGCCCAGCCGTTCCGCGGCATGTGGGATCTTCCCGGATCGGGGCACGAACCCGTGTCCCCTGCATCAGCTGGCGGACTCTCAACCACTGCGCCACCAGGGAAGCCCTAAGTTCAGTTTTTAGTCTGACCTGGGGGTCGATAACATTTTCCATTGGGAAATTTTTAAGCTAGTGAAGTGCCACATATGAAGTAAATTTAGTTAAGGTAACTGTAAGTATAGAATTAATACAGAGTTTATTAGACTCAATATTATATTTGGAAGGACTCATTGATTTCCACTGGTTACTAGTATTCACTAATTTGCGAGGAGACAAGAAAAATAAGGTCTGTGGAGTTTTTCATAAAGCTGATTTATTTATTTAAAAGGACTGACTTTTTAGAGGATATGTTTTTTATGTTTATTTGGGGGGTCAAAATATAATTTTTAAATGAAATGAGGCTAATAGAAAATGGAAGTTGTTTCTGGTTTTGTCTCACAGATTGTTGAAATTTTAAAATTGCTGTCATGTTGATTCCCAAAATTATTTTGAAAATTTAGACTGACCCACCAAGTTCAAAAGACTGGGAATATCATCAATGTTGTCTACTATTATTTATTCAGCCAACAAATATTATGAGGGCCCACTATGTGCTAAGAAATGGGCACAAATAAGAAAATGACTGTACTGTATGCCCTCCTGCTTACAGTGAGAAAGGGACACATTGATCTGTAGTTACTAACAAGTTAAGTAGTGTTAGGTCTTCTGGGAGCAGGTGTGAGGGAAAGCCTGTTTGGGGAATCAACCTCTTAGTGAAAGAAGAAATGACGCTGAGCTGTCTTGAACATGCACAGGTATTTGCCTGCTGATGAGGGGAAAAGCAATGGAGGCAAGAGAAAATTTTAAATAGCTCCAGATGGCCAGAGTTGGGGTATCCACTAAAGACTAAGATAAGGAGAGGATGAAAAGGGAGGTAACTCAAGATGAAAGAGGTTTTATAGGCTCAGCTAAGGACTTTGATTTTTTTTTAATAACTGTGATAAAAAAACACAACATAAAATTTACCATTTTAACCGTTTTTAAGTGTACAGTTCAGTAGTGTTAGGTATATTCACATTGTTGTGAAATAAGAACTTGACTATCCTATAAGCAACTGAGATGAATGGAATGGAAAGACTTTAGGCTAGGATTGGAGATTTAGGAAGATTGTTTTAGAAAGTGAGGGTCATAGGAGGTAAGGGATGTAGGTTAGAAAGACTGGAAGAGATTAAAGGACTCAAAGGCTTGTGGGAGTGATGTGAGTCGGGGTAGGTTTCTGGCTTGGTTGCAGGTTTTTTTGCCAGACGGGAAGTTAGAGAAGGGAACTCAACATACCACTGGCTGAGTACCAAGCCTGTATGGGCCAGCTTTCCAGGGACGTCACACTTGAAGCTAGCAGGCCACATCTAGCCAGAATGTATTTCGTTATCCCCTGCAATTAAAATAAACTTTTCTTGAGAAATTGAAGTATCAGGGAACACTGGAACCATAGTCCATCAGGGAAAAAATGAGCAGAACTCACTCCATTAAAACAAACAAAATATCCAACACTTTTTATTAATGTATAAGAAACTTACAGAAAAGTACACAAGTAAGTGTACAGTTTGATGGATGTTCACAAAGCGAACGTACTCCACTAACCAGCATCCTTATCAACAAACCTTTCCAATAACCTTACCAGTACCTTAGAACCTTACCAATATCTCAGAAGTTATACATATTTAATCCTAACAATCTTACGAGATAGATCACACTGCTGCCTCCATTTTAAATACGAGGAAACTGAAGCACAGACAGGTCACAAGGCTAAATACTGAAATTAGCTTATGAACCTAGATCTGCTGTCTGATCTCTAATCCCACGCTGTTGGAGAAGAAACAGGCTTGAAGGTGAGTTCAGCTTTGAATGATGCTGAGTGGGCGTCCTCCCACGGAAACCTACTTCCGGGCGTCGGAGCCACGGGAACCCCAGGTAACCAAGGAGTCCGCACCTCAGGTTGCCAGCGCCACCGCCTCCGAGCGCAGCCCCCGCAGCGAGCGGCCCGCGGCGTGCTGTGCAGACTCCCCCCACTGGAGGGCGCTGTCGCAGCCACGGTCAGACGCGTGCCTCTCTCTGTTGTCGCGATATTCTTGAGGCCGGAAGAACGTAAGATCGAAGGTCATGTAGACAGCGCGTCCCGCCCCCGTACCCCTAAGATCTCGCGTGAGTGTAATTTCCGTCCTTTTGGCTCTCGGAACAGCACCATGGCGGTCGGAAAGAACAAGCGCCTTACGAAAGGCGGTAAAAAGGGAGCCAAGAAGAAAGTGTAAGTGGTAACTATCGTGCCCCCCCGCTATTGGGGGTCCTACTGGAGTCGGCGGGCGGTTTCTCAGTCGTGGTGTGGGCCGGATGGCGAGGATGCTAGTTGGATTGCGCGGGCCGTGCCGGGTTGGTAAATTCCGAACCGCGGCCTAGCGGATCCGGGTGCTGCTCTGTTGCGGACCCGTTGCTTCCCTCCTGGCCTTGTGGGCCTTATGCGCGCCCCTTTTGAGTCGGATTGCTGCCGTCACTAGGGACTGGCGTGTTCCGTTTTGTGAGCTCACGGGACTTGTAAGTTCCTCGGGTAATGCCCTTCCAAGAGCTGGAGTTGTGAAAGGCACTTTTTTTGTCCACCCGGGACCTCGCGTCCTTCCCCTGCTTGGGCCGGGTGGAACCTGGGCGCTCCTGATAGCTTGAGGCCGTAAGGAGCCCGGGTTACCAGTATGTGTCTTAACGTACCAGTAAAGTTGAAGAGACGTGCATGTTGTTTGGAGTCAGTGTTGCCGGTGTAGTGGAAGCACCGATGGGTGGGTGGGTGGGGTGGGAGTGTATATGTTCGTGGCATAATTTACCAAAGTGTCAGGCCTGCACAGTGAAATAGACATGGTGGGAAGAACTAGATTTTACATATGCGCCCCTCACCTAACCAAGAGGAATAGTTTACACCAGTGTCTGCATGTCAGTTAGCCTTTTAGAGTAATTGAAATGAGGGAAGTTAAAAAAAAAAATTATGTGATCTGCGATAAAATTTAAGCATGTTTTTAAATCCAGGGTTGACCCATTTTCTAAGAAAGATTGGTATGATGTGAAAGCACCAGCTATGTTCAATATAAGAAATATTGGGAAAACACTAGTCACGAGAACTCAAGGAACCAGTGAGTATATTATTTTTCGTTTGTATTTTTCTTAAACTGAGACATGTATGTATCTTGGTCTACTTTTCGTTGTGTGGTGGGATACATTAAGGAAGTGTCAGCTCTGGTTGCAGCTTTGGGCCCTTTGGGGCTTGTTTTTAGTGCAGCACTTGTAGAAGCAAGATGGCACTTTTAGAATTACCAATGAAATGTGCATGGGTAGTTTTGAGGTTCTAATGAGCCCTGTCAGTAAGTCGTTGGTGTCCATATGGATTTAGTTGACAGAAGTTAAGGTCTTTATAATTTATCATTAGGTTTCTAAACTTAATGCTTGAATATTAACTTGACTTTGCTTATGTGGTTCCTAACATTAACAATTGATTCTTGTTTTATAGAAATCGCGTCTGATGGCCTCAAGGGTCGTGTGTTTGAAGTGAGCCTTGCTGATCTGCAGAATGATGAAGTTGCATTTAGAAAATTCAAGCTTATTACTGAGGATGTTCAGGGCAAAAACTGCCTGACTAATTTCCATGGCATGGATCTTACCCGTGACAAAATGTGCTCCATGGTCAAAAAATGGCAGGTGAGAATAAAAGTTCTCTAAAGTGCATGGTGCTGTGCCGTGCATGACCAGAGATGTCATGATTTAATGTCAGGAAAGGAGCGTGTTGTGCATTTGAGGTTTAGATTTCATTTTAAGCCCTTGATGTTTTCTTGCTGTTATTAAGTGTGCGGTCTTGGATTGGCACTGTTGAACTTGAGCAACAGCAGTGAGGCTGTTTAAATTAAATTTAGTTATTTGTTTAAATTCAAGATTTAATATTGGATTATCAGGGTTTTTTTGCTGCATGGATTAGTGGCTGGTTCAAGAACATTTAGGTGCAGGTTTGCAGTTTTAGCTTTGCCTGTCTTCAGAATACCTTTGGACATCAGAATCTAGTGAATTTTATAGTGAAAGGATGGATTGGGCTAGTTTTGATTATCTATTGTGCTATAATAGGAGTGTGAGACTGAAATTTTGGCTCTTTTTCCCAGTTATGTTCTCTTTGGAAAGCAACTTAAAGCTTGTTAAGCCTTGGTTTCTTTATCTGTAAATTGTAGGTAAGAATATTAGCTCATGGAGCTTCCCTGGTGGAGCAGTAGTTAAGAATCCACCTGCCAATATAGGGGACCGGGTTTGAGCCCTGGACCGGGAAGATTCCACATGCCGTGGAGCAACTAAGCCCGTGTGCCACAACTACTGAGCCTGCGCTCTAGGGCCCTCGAGCCACAACTACTGAAGCCCGCGTGCCTAGAGCCTGTGCTCTGCAACAAGAGAAGCCACCTCAGCGAGAAGCCCGCGCACCACAATGAAGAGTAGCCCTCGCTCGCCACAACTAGAGAAAGCCTGCGCGCAGCAATGAAGACACAGCTCAGCCAAAAAAAAAAAGAATATTAGCTCATGGAATTATGAGGATGAAATAAAAGATCCATGTAAACATGCTTAGTACAGAGCTTGACACAGCATTTAGTACCCATTGGTTTATCTACAGGAAATGATGGTTCAGATGTGTCTGGCTAACCATCACGTTTGGGGATGTTTTTGTGTGGGGAGGAATGATGACAAAATGTTGCGGTCTCGTATGATATGATTATTTTGTTACATTTATTTCTGATACTCTCCTAAGGTTTTATAGTTGCATTTCTGGAAATATTTTAAGGTCCTTTCACTATGATTGTATTGTATTCATTTTTTTAGACTAAGATAAAGTTAACAAAATGCAAAGAAGGCAATTCAGTTTTTGTTGGTACCTAATTTTTTTTTTTTTTTTTTGGTGGTACGCGGGCCTCACTGTTGTGGCCTTTCCCGTTGTGGAGCACAGGCTCCGGACGCGCAGGCTCAGCGGCCATGGCTCACGACGGGCCCAGCCGCTCCGTGGCATGTGGGATCTTCCCGGACCAGGGCACGAACCCGTGTCCCCTGCATTGGCAGGTGGACTCTCAACCACTGCGCCACCAGGGAAGCCCTAGTTTTTGTTTCTTGAATTTAGGTAGTAGTAAGACTAATGATGGATTTTTAAAAATTATAGTTGTGAAATTGAATATTTAATCCTCAGTGTGGCTTTAGTTTGGAACATAAAGGACATTTTAAAACGTATGTATTTAGTGTTACTACAAAATTTCAACTATTCAGAGCACATTTTTTTAAATGGAATAGGTTTAGATGTTGGTATTGTAGAGTCCCTTCAAACCTATTTTTCTCTTCCTTGCAGAGTTAATTGATTGGGGGAGGAGCAGTGTCTGTAAAAGGCATGTATATGTGAAAGGGGGTGTTGCTGTGGGGAGATAGTGATAATGAGATAGAGAAGTTACCTAGAGGGGAGGGGCGAAGACAGCTGAGAGGACTCCGTACTTATTTAATTAGATATGGAGGATAGTAAGAATTTGGGGTAATTGTTGGTAAGTTCACTTCAAGGAGGTTAACTCTGTAAATTAGTCATTTATGTTATACTTAATATTGTGTAATGAGTACTTGGCCTCCACTTAAAAATTTTTTTTTAAAAAAATTTATTATTTTTGACTGTGTTGGGTCTTCATTGCTGCATGCGGGCTTTCTCTAGTTGCGGTAAGAGGGGGCTACTCTTAGGTGTGGTGCGCGGGCTTCTCATTGCGGTGGCTTCTCTTGTGGAGCACGGGCTCTAGGTGCGTGGGCTTCAGTAGTTGTGGCATGTGGGCTCTAGAGTGTGGCCTCAGTTGTGCCTCGCAGACTCTAGAGCGCAGGCTCAGTAGTTGTGGTGCACGGGCTTAGTTGCTCCGCGGCGCGTGGGATCTTCCCAGACCAGGGCTTGAACCTGTGTCCCCTGAATTGGCAGGCGGATTCTTAACACGGCGCCACCAGGGAAGCCCCACTTTTCTTTAAATTAGATTTGAGAGGTAAAAATAGATAACATTAAAACCTGGCGCATCTTTTTTTCACTAGACCATGATTGAAGCTCATGTTGATGTCAAGACTACCGATGGTTATTTGCTTCGTCTCTTCTGTGTGGGTTTTACTAAAAAACGCAACAATCAGATTCGGAAGACCTCTTATGCCCAGCACCAGCAGGTCCGCCAGATCCGCAAGAAGATGATGGAAATCATGACCCGAGAGGTGCAGACAAATGACTTGAAAGAGGTGGTCAATAAATTGTAAGTATTTTCCCTCACAACACAACCCTCAGATGAGACAAGGTGGGGTCAGACCTATGTTTAATTCTATCTGTGAAACCGTCTATCTGCATCTCTTGAAATGAAAGCATATTAAGTGTTCAGTAAATGTTATTTGTTGGTTTATTTATCCTTTTTTTGGATGAAGGTCTCTCCTGGCAGTGAGACTTGAAGCCCAGGACTTGCCTTTGCCTTAGAAGAGGCATTGAATAGATAAACTCTTCACAATCAGTAACGTATGGGAATAGTGATGATAAAATGTTTCGGTCCCAGATGATGTCCGATGATAAAACTGTTAACATTTTTCTGATGTTCCCATGCAGTTGGCTAAGAGGGGTGTATGAAAAAGGCATAAGGCTTGGACTCAAAAGGCTCAAGTGCTAATTTTGCTATTAACTAGGTGTATAATTCAGATCATTTAACCTTCACCTATGAAAGGGCAATAACAGAATGAGGATTACTGTGGATTAAATGAAGTGTAGGTTTATTCTAATTTATCACTACTGGTTTGCAGGATTCCAGACAGCATTGGAAAAGACATAGAAAAGGCCTGCCAATCTATTTATCCACTCCATGATGTCTTTGTTAGAAAAGTAAAAATGCTGAAGAAGCCCAAGTTTGAATGTAAGTGAGAAACCACAGGATTCCTGAAAGAAAAAATTGTGTGGACAAATACATTGTTTGGTGGTTTTATGTTGTTGTTTTGAGGCCAGGTGATGGCACTTTTTTTTGTCTTGCCTACATAGTATTGAAGATAACTGTTTCAACATATGGTACGCTATAACTAACAAAATTTCTTCTTCCTTTTAGTGGGAAAACTCATGGAGCTACATGGTGAAGGTAGTAGTTCTGGAAAAGCTACTGGGGACGAGACAGGTGCTAAAGTTGAACGAGCTGATGGATATGAGCCACCAGTCCAGGAATCTGTTTAAAAATCAGACTTTTAATGGTGACAAATAAAAGACCTCATTTGTGATACTTAATTTCTGATCACTCTGACAATAGTCAGGTGTTCTGATTTGATAGTAATGTGGTGAATTTTTCTGACCTTCTGTGTGGATTTTATTCACTGCTCTTAGTTACTAAGTAGCTGAGAAAGGGTAGTGATCTGTTTTCACCTGGAATGGTTTGGACGTGTTAGAGATGGTGAATAAAAGGAAACACCTCCTTACATGGGTTAAGTTTTTTTTTTTTTTTTTTTTTGGGCTGCGTTGGGTCTTCATTGCTGCACGTGGGCTTTTCTGTGGTTGCAGCGAGCGGGGGCTACTCTTCGTTGCAGTGCATGGGCTTCTCATTGCAGTGGCTTCTCTTGTTGTGGAGCATGGGCTCTAGGGCGCGGGCTTCAGTAGTTGTGGCACATGGGCTTAGTTGCTCCACGGCATGTGGGATCTTCCCGGACCAGAGCTTGAACCTGTGTCCCCTGCATTGGCAGGCAGATTCTTAAACCACTGCGCCACCAGGGAAGCCCTGAGTTAAGTTTTTAAGGTGGTTCTCACATCATCTAGAAGGTTTGTTAAAACATTGCAGGGCCCTGCCCCTGGAGTTTCTGATTTAGTAGTTTTAGGGTGAGCTCTGAAATTTTGCATTTTTAACAAATTTTCAGGTGATGCTGGTGGTCAGGGACCATGCTTTGTGAACCACTGTGCTAGACTGATAGCATAGGAGAAACGGAAGAGCTCATTGGCATTTGGGTTTTTGGGTTTTTTTGGGGGGGGGGGTTAAAAATCTAAATGCTCTCCTTTCTCTAGCAGTAAATGCCCCACTGTATCCCTTAATGGTCAAGCTGAAGTTGGCTAGAGAGAGAGAGAAATTGGTTATTGGTCTCCTATTAAGTGGGTATTTAATGCTGCCCACTATCCAGTATTTCCTCCTAGTCGGTCACCCATTCTGTTCTATACCTCTCTTCCCAAACCTCCAACTTTCTCATTCTCAGTTCAGCTGATGACCTTGCTTCTTGAGAACGGATGACAAGAGAACCTCATCAATGCCTATTATTTCTACCCTGCCATCTATGCATGTGTTTCTCACTTTTTCTGCCTTCCCTCTTGTAACTGGGTGAATTATGCAAGGACAAGCATCAGATTCCACCTTCTCTTGCCTAGTCAAGTTCTGGGCTCCACCAGTTGTCACCTTTATCAATATTCCTTCTACAAGTTCTATCAGCATACAGAAATCCTCTGCCCTTCCAGATATCCCCCTATTCAAATCCCTTATAGCAAAGTTCAAAAGAGTTAACCATATTTCTTGTATTTAATTTTACTTTTCTTGAATCTGCTCCAACCAGTCTAAGGAAACTGTTGCCATCAAGATTACCAGATGTCGTTGCTAAGTCCAGTGGTTCATTCTTGGCCTTCATTTTACTTGGTCTCTATTAGTGACATTTGACAGTTGATTTTCCCTGTGTTTCTTAACTGTCTTCTGGAATTGCACCTCGGTTTTTCCTCCCATGTTGCTGGCTACTCTCCTTTGCTAGTTTGTTTCAGGCCTTAGTGTTGGAGAGCCCTAGGGCTTAGTCCCTGGATGTTTGCCAAATACTCTTTCTAGGTATTCTTACTCAGTCTCTTGGTTTTAAATAAACTGTCAGATCTTTACTTCTAATCTGTACCTTTCTTTGAACTCCAGGTTTGCCTGTCCAACTCCCTACTTGATATCTTCATTGGATGTCAGTGAGGCATTTAACATGTTTGAAATGGTGTTCCTGAGCTCAGCAGTTTTACCCACCTTTCTGTTTTAGACCAGAGTCCTCTGTGGTCATCCTTGACCATTCACAGTTCATTCAAAATATATCTGAAAACTAACCAGTTCTTACTACCTCTGTTGCTATCATTTTGGAGCAAGTCATTACTAACCTGGATTTTTATTGCTTACCTGGTCTCCCTGTGTCATCGTGTCCCTGTCTGTCCCCCTGCCCACACACTTTGTGGAAGTTTATTTTAGATGGTCAGTTCACCCAAAAGGTCTCATGTGATCTTGCCTCTGACCTGTCTCTTACTACCACTTCCCTTACTCTTCTAGCCAGACTGTCCTGGACAAGCTAGGAACATTCTTACTGTAGGGCTCTGGCACTTGTTCTTCCTGTGCTTGGAACACTCTTCACTTAGATGGCCACAGTGCTTGCTCTTTTACCTCTTAAGTCAGACCCTGCTGATCGGTTCATTTTATTAAAAACCCTGTCCTTCAGTCCTTGTTTTCCCTGTTATTTTTTTCCCTATAGTTTCACTTGTGGCTACTAGAAAAATTCCATGTGGAGAGGTTTTTTCTTTTATTTTTTGGTCCAGCTCACTGATGACAGGGGCTTCCTTTTCAGGGTAGAAAGAAATTGGGTCAATAGCGTGGTTGTTGAGGGTGGGGACCAGGAATTGAGTTACATAAGTGGTGGTTTTCTTGATGGGGGACATCATTTAGTCAGATGATGCTGCAAGTCAAACTCCCATCTGCTACATCTCTGAATAGGGCTTGGCATGGTTCTCTTTTAGAAGGGTTCATTTGAAAATGCTTCCAAAAAGAATGTTTCCTTTTTTAAAAATGGTTCGGCTTGTTTGATAATTGATATAATCAAGTTACTTTCTTATAGGCCAACTTGAGGGAGTTTTAACATCCATCTAATAAAAAATACTATAAGAGGTAATTCTTAAGTTTCCCATTTAATATCTTACATACTTAATACATAGATATTAACAGGTGGCTTTTCTCTACTTGATTCTTTCCACCCAGAGCAATTTATCTTGGTCTTTCACAGGAAAATTTCTGTAACCAGGGATACAAATTTTGAGTCTTTTGAAAATGTTATTGAAGATCTTTATGTTAAGGTATGACTGAAATAGCAAAACTAACACTTGATTTGAAATTGGTTTTTGCTTCTTTAATGTGTACATTTCAGCAGCACCACTAATTTGAGAGTGCTCATGTGGGGAGAAGAGATACTAGGGGGAGTATCCTAGATTATTAGGGTGAGCCTAATGTAATTATACAAGTTCTTAAAGGTGGAAGTGTGAGGCCGAAGAGGAGGTTGGGATAATGTGATGTGAAGACTGCCCGATGTTGCTGGCTTTGAGGATGGAGAAAGGGCCAGGGGCCAAGGGAAGTGAGTGGCCCCTTAAAGCTGGAAAATGCAAAGAAGTTCTCAGTGACATGTTGACTGATAGAATGTCCCATCATTATCCCACACTGCATGCGTAAGTCTCAAAATAACACCACCACCAATATAATTACTGAGAACAGTTTTAAAACTTTTTGGCCTATGGCCCACTACATTTTTACAGTATTGTGTTAACACTGCTTGAGCACATGGCCAGAACTTACATTCTCCTCCTTAGCCCTGTGTAGTCTCAGTGCTACAAGTATATGTTCTTAATGCCCACTTCCAGTCCTTAAGTTCTGTGCTCTAGTTTTTTTGGTTGAAGCTTGTTCTCTGGTTGATTGCTCAGGAAGTTCATTTTCTGAGTTCTTGTATGTTGAATACAGTTGGTTATTTGCTTTATATCTGAAAGTCACTTTTACTGGATCTAAAATCCTCAGTTCGCTCTTTGAGCACCTTAAGTATACCACTCCTATTTCCTTCTGGCAATAAAGAATTGCTAATGGAAGTCTGAGGATAATTAATTTTCCTTCCCTTACAAGTCACTTTCTGGTTTTGGCTAAAAGCCCAAAGAATTTTTTGTTTCTTTAAAATCGAGTAATTTTATAAAATGGGTTTTGGTAATAGTCTGATTGAATAGTCTCAGGTATGCAGTACAGGCATACCTTGGAGATACTGTGGGTTTGGTTCCAGACCACCTCAATAAAGTGAATATCACAGCAGAGTGAGTTCTGGGAATTTTTTTGGTTTCCCAGTGCATATAAGAGTTGTGTTTACCCTATACTGTGGTCCATTAAGTGTGCAATAGCATTGTCTTAAAATGTATATAACTTAATTTAAAAATACTTTATTGCTAAAAAATGCTAACCATCATATGAATCTTCAGTGAATCATCTTTTTGCTGGCAGAGGGTTTGAAATATTGCAAGAATTGCCAAAATGTGACACAGACGGGAAATGAGCAAATGCTGTTGGAAAAATGACACCAGTAGAACTGCTTGGTGCAAAGCGTAGTCAAACCAAGGAATGTCTGTACACTCTTTATGTATAGTTTCAAAAAAAACTGTTTTGGGGGGGGTAAAATTTTCCTAAATTACAGTTTTTGGCATTAGTTCTGTTTACTTGACTTTTTTAAAATTATTTTTGGCTGAGTTGGGTCTTCATTGCTGCGTGCAGGCTTTCTCTAATTGCGGCCAGCGGGGGCTACTCTTTGTTGCAGTGCACGGGCTTCTTATTGCGGTGGATTCTCTTGTTGCGGAGCACGGGCTCTAGGCGCTCGGACTTCAGTAGTTGTGGTTCACGGGCTCTAGAGCGCAGGCTCAGTAGTTGTGGCTCACAGGCGTAGTTGCTCTGCGGCATGTAGGATCTTCCCGGCCAGGGATCGAACCCACGTCCCCTGCATTGGGAGGCGGACTGTCAACCACTGCGCCACCAGGGAAGTCCCTCTTGACTTGTTTTTAACAGGACCTTTGCCTATAATCTTCTGGCAGCTGTTGTAGTCCCTAACCATCCATGGTGATAAACTCCTTGGGATGTATCTCTGTAAGACACGTTGGCCAGTTACTGCTCATGGAATAAATTTGGCCAGTTTTTGTTTTTGAATGGCTTGCAAACTAAGAATGGCCTTTCATTTTTATATGGCTGAAAAAGGTTAAAATATTTCACTACATATGAAGATTATATGAAATTCACATTCCGGTATCCACAAGTAAAGTTTTATTGGAAGACAGCCACATTCATTCATCTTCATGTATTGTCAGTTGCTGCTTTTTGCACTACAGTGGCAGAGTTGAGTAATTGTGACAGACCATATGTGGTACCCTCATCACTTTGCACTACGCTGCAAATCGCAGTGACTTAACTCCACGTTTTGAGTGCCACATCTATGACCTGTGTAAGAAAATATCCTCAAAGATGTAATACATAAAATCTCATTACACATAAGCATTAACAGGTGAATGAGTTTTTTCTCGCATGTACAGATGAATCTTTAAAAAAATAGCACTTCAAATAAATTAAAAGGGACAACCATCAAGTGTTCAAATTGTGAAGAAATAGTTGAAAACCTAGACTCAAAGCTGCCAGGTGAATTGATTTAATGATGGAGGATCCCTAACTTTGAACACTAATTAGGTGAAATGTTATACTCTTCCCCAAAAGAAAGGTCTGTATTATAGAAAAAAATTTACTCAATAATCATCATAGTTTGACTTTATTAATAGAAATTTTATAGAGATTTGTTTCCTCTCTTTATGCTTACGTAATATCCTCAATTTTGCCTCTTGGCCGTTTACAGAAAAAGCTTACTGGCACATGCTGTAAATAAGGAAATAAAGCATTCAAATCCCATGGATAGGGTTTCAGCAAAACTCACAATGAAGAAAAAGTTATTTTATTTATAAAATAAATATTTTATGAGTATTTATGTATGTGTGAGGTCCTCTGGGCCAGTCCAGTGTACTATTACACTTCCATTGCTAAAAGTGAGATTGACTGAAAGGAGGCCTGACTCCTTGTTGGATGCTTTGGGTATTGGAGACCTTCCTGGTCAAGTAAAAATAGTGTTTTCTGGAATGCGCCAGCCTCAGAAACTCTTGGAAAACTGTCTCCCACCCCATTACCTGAAGCATAGCGGCTGCCTCAAAGGGACCCTCACTTCACAGATACCCTTAAGTACCTGGACCTGAATCACCAGTGGCTCAGCTAAGTTAAAAGCTAATGGTATCCACTGTGCTGCTGTGGCTGTCCAACCTCAACGCCAGCTATACAGAGCTAAAGTGAATGAGGTTGGTCACTGCTCAGTGAGCTGAACTCAGGGGTGTTCTCGTAGGTCTGGTCATGAACAGTCACCTTTGCTGACTCTTGGGCCTGCCACTTCCAAGACTATTCAGGCAGATTAAAACACCCCTTTTAGAGGCCGTATGTTGTGGGAACAAATTGTGGCTGCTGGTTGGACCATCTGGGTCACTCATGTAGATGCCTGTGGTAAAGGCCAGTTCTCTGATACGACCTAGTAAAATCAAGGTGCTGATCAAGCCTGCACCACCCAGACTGCCCTCACACATGGCTACATGTCCACCATCATGGGCTGTGCACACAGTAAAGAACTCTTCCTCATGCATGGCAGACTTGTGACTCCTGCCAAAAGTCAGCCCATTTGTCTTGAGGTAGTTGAGGCCATATCACATAGACTGACTACTGATGGACTAACTACACCGGTCCTTTGGTCACCTTTCAGGGTGGCTGATGGTGCCTCAGCACCGTTGACACACTTTTAGGTTACAATGTTGCTGTCCCAGTCGGATCAACTGACTTTGGCCATACAACTGCAGCCCTTCAAGCTAATGTGTCATATGTGTCATGTTCTTAGTTTTCCGGACCACTTGCAATCTAGCAATGCAGCACTTCTTGTTACGAAGGCCACCTGGCAATAAGCCCATAGGGTATTTGATGGCTATTTCACAGCTGCCTACCATCCACGGATATCTAGCACTCTTGAGCTTTAAAAAGGTTTCTGACTCTGTCACCCTCACCTCCTGTACTACATACCTTACTGGGTCACAGAATATGGCAATCCCCCAAAAAGGATCATCTCATCTTGGCTGCCTCCAGGATGATAATCAGGACAGAAGGTCTAGGTCAAAGTAGGGATAACTGGAGAAAATATGAAATTATAGGTACAGATTTTGTGGCAGTGGAGGGAAGACAACCATGGCACCTGGGAAGAAAACAACTTAGATCCCAGGGAAGGGGAACAATTAATGCACTCTTTCACCCCTAGGTCATCAGTTCTCAACCTTGGGCCTATTGGTATTTTAGGCTGGATAATTCGTAGTTGTGAGGGACTGTCCTGTGCATTTTGGGACATTTCGCAGTATCGCTGGCCTCTACCCACTAGATGCCAGTAGCACCTTTCCCCAAGTTGTGACAAAAATGTTTTCAGACACTGCCAAATGTCCCCCACGGGGCAAAATTTCCCCCAGTTGAGAACCACTACTTTTCATCTAAAACTGCTACCTGAATCAAGTAGCAGTTGCAGCTAACAGTCTGACTTGCTACTGACTTGTCATTTCTGTCCATGTGCTATGTAAACAGGAAAATTCATATAGACATGGTTGGTCCTGAACTATTCTGCTGTGCCTGGTGCCATCAACAGCAGCTTCCAAATGCAAATGAGTACAAATGTACAAACAGAACAACACAATCTTGATTCAGTCTGGCTGATCACATGCTTTTTTAAAACAATTGAAATATAGTTGATATGCTAGTTTCAGGAGCATTACATAGTGATTTGACATTTGCATATATTATGAAACAATCACCACAATAAGTTACTAAACTATTCCGAAAGTTATTACAATACTGACCATATTCCTTATGCTGTATGTTATATCCTCATGGCTTATTTACTTTATAACTGGAGGTTTGCACCCCTTAGTCCCCTTCACCTATTCTGCTCCCCACTCCCCGGCAACCACAGAAAACTAGTTTGTTCTCTGTATCTAAGTCTTTTTGTTGTTTGTTTCTTACATTACACTTACAAGTGAGATCATATATTTATTTCTGTCTGACTTATTTCACTTAGCATAATACCCTCTAAATCCATCCATGTTGTCAACAAATAGCAAGATTTTTTTGATGTCTAAGTAATATTCCATTGTATGTATATACCACATCTTTATCCATTCACCTATTGTAAAAATGCAGTGAACACTGGTGCACATATCTTTTCAAATTAGTAAATACCCAGAAGTGAAATTGCTGGATCATATGCTAGTTCTGTCTTCAGTTTTTTGAGGAAACTTCATACTGTTTTCATAGTCACTGCACCAATTGACAATCCCACCAGCAATGCATAAGGGTTTCTTTTTCTCCATATCCCAGATACTTGTTATTTGTTGTCTTTTTTGATGATAGCCATTCTGACAGGTGTGAAGTGTGGTTTTGATATGCATTTCCCTGACAGTGATGTTAAGCAGTTTTTCATGTGTCTGTTGGCCATCTGTATGTCTTCTTTGGAAAAATGTCTATTCAGATCCTCTGCCCATTTAAAAATTGGCTTTTTCTTTTTTTTTTAAATGTTGAGTTGTATGAGTTCTGTGTAGATTTTGGATATTAACCCCTTATTGAATATATTATTTGCAAATATACTTTCCCATTCAGTAGGCTGGCTTTTTGTTTTGTTGATGATTTCCTCTGCTGTGCAAAAGCTTTTTAGTTTGATGTTGTCCCATTTGTTTATTTTGGCTTTCATTTCCCTTGCCTGAGAAGATAGATCCAAAAAAATATTGCTAAGACCAATGTCAAAGAGCATACTGCCTATGTTTTCTTCTAAGAGGAGTTTTATGGTTTCAGGTCTTATATTTAGGTCTTTAATCCATTTTGAATTTATTTTTGTATATGGTGTGAGGAAGTAGTCCAGTTTGATTCTTTTGTATGTAGCTGTCCAGTTTTCCTGACACTATTATTGAAGAGGCTGTCTTTTCCCTATTGTATATTCTTGCCTCCTTTGTCATAGACTAATTGCCCATTTAAGTGTGGGTTTAATTCTGGGCTCTCTATTCTGTTCTATTGATCTATGTGTCTGTTTTTGTGCCAGTACCATACTGTTTTAATGACTGTAGCTTTGTAATTAGTTTGAAGTCAGGGAGTGTGATACCTCCAGCTTTGTCCTTTCTCTAGATTGCTTTGACTATTCAGGGTCTTTTGTGTTTCTATACAGATTTTAGAATTATTTGTTTTAGCTCTGTGAAAAATGCCTTTGGTATTTTGATAGGGATTGCACTGAATCTGTAGATTGTCTTGGGTTGTATGGTCATTTTAACAATATGAATTCTTCCAATCCATGAGCATGGTGTACCTTTCAATTTGTTTGTGTTGTCATTTTCTTTCATCAGTGTCTTATAGTTTTCAGAGTATAAGTCTTTTACTTCTTTGGTTAGATTTATTCCTAGATAATTTATTTCTTTTGATGTAATTGTAAATGGGATTGTTAACTTCTCTTTCTGGTAGTTCATTATTCATGTATAGAAATGCAACAGATTTCTGTATATTAATTTTGTATCTTGCAGCTTTACTGAATTTATTAGTTCTAACACATTTTTGGTTGCATCTTTATGATTTTCCATATAGAATCATGTCACCTGCAAACAGTTTTACTTTTTCCTTTCTAAGTTGGATTTTTATTTCTTTTCTTTTTTTTTTTTTTTTGGTCAGATTGCTGTGGCTGGGATTTTCAATACTATGTTGAATAAAAGTGGTGAGAGTGGGCTTCCTTGTCTTGTTTCTGATCTTAGAGGAAATGCTTTCAGTTTTTCACCTTTGATTATGATGTTGGCTGTCAGTTTGTCATAGATGGCCTATATTATGTTGGGGTACATTCCCTCTATACCCACTTTGTGGATAGTGTTTATCATAAATGAATGTTGTTTTGTTAAAAGCTTTTCCTGCATCTATTGAGATTATCATGATTTTTCTTCAATTTGTTAATGTGTATCACATTGACTTATTTGTGGGATAAATCCCACTTGATCATGGTATATGATCCTTTTAATGTGTTGTTAAATTTGGTTTGCTAATCTTTTGTTGAGGATTTTTGCATCTATGATATTGGCCTGTAATTTTCTTTTTTTGTGTGTCTTTGGTTTTGGTATCCAGGTGGTGCTGGCCTCATAGAATGAGTTCAGAACCATTCTTTCCTCTTCAACTTTTTGGAATACTTTGAGAAGGTTAGGCATTAACTCTTCTTTAAATGTTTGGTAGAATTAACCTGTAAAGCCATCTGGTCCTGGACTTGTTTTGTTGGGAGTTTTTTTTTAAATTACTGATTCAATTTCATTACTGGTAATTGGTCTGTTCATAGTTTCTATTTCTTCCTGATTCATTCTTGGGAGGTTGTATGTTTCTAGGAATTTATCCATTTCTTCTAGGTTGTCCATTTTAGTGGCATGTAATTGATGTAGTAGTATCTTATGATCCTTTGTATTTCTGTTCTCTTCAAAGAATCAGCACTTAGTTTTATTGTTTTTTAACTCTCTATTTCATTTGCTTCCACTCTTGCCTTGAAGAATTCTTTCCTTCCGTTAACTTTTGGGTTTTTTTGTTCTTCTTTTCCTAGTTCCTTTAGGTATAAGGTTAGGTTGTTTATTTGAGATTTTTCTTGTTTCCTATGGTAGGCTTGTATTGCTATAAATATCTCTCTTAGAACTGCTTTTGCTGCATCCCATAGGTCTTGGATTGTGTTTCCATTTTTATTTGTCTCCAGGTATTTTTTTATTTCCTCTTTGATTTCTTCAGTTGTTTAGTAGTATGTTGTTTAGTCTGCATGTGTTTGTGTTTTTTTGCAGTTTTTTTCTTGCAGCTGATTTCTAGTCTCATACCTTTGTGGTCAGAAAAGGTGCTTGGTATTATTTCAGTTTTCTTAAATTTATTGAGACTTGTTTTGTGGCCTATCCTGGAGAATATTCCATGTCAGGTGAAGAGAATTCTATTTTTGGATGAAATGTTTTGTAGATATCTATTAATTCCATCCGGTCTTATGTGTTATTTAAGGTCAGTGTTGCCTTTATTGATTTTCTGTCTGGATGATCTTCCCATTGATATAAGTGGGGTATTAAAGTCCCCTACTATTATTGTATTACTGTCAGTTTCTCCCTGTATGTTAATATTTGTTTTATGTATTTAGGTGCTCCTAAATGTTGGATGCATATATATTTACAATTGTTATATTTTCTTGTTGGACTGACCCCTTTATCATTACATACTGCCCTTCTTTGTCTCTTGTTACAGTCTTTGTTTTGAAGTCTATTTTGTCTGATGTAAGTATTGCTCCCCTAGCTTTCTTTTCCTTTTCATTTGCACAGAATCTTTTTTCATCCCTTCACTTTCAGTCTGTGTGTCTTTAGACATGAAGTGAGTCTGTTTTTTTGGCTGTGCCATGCATGCAGTATGCAGGATCTTAGTCCACTGACCAGGGATCAAACCTGTGCCCCCTGTAGTGGAAGTGCAGAGTCCTAAGCAGGGAAGTCCCTGGAGTCTCTTGTAGGCAGCATATATATGTGTTTTGTTTTTTTGAGTTTTAAAAAATCTTATCAGTCACTCTGTCTCTTGGTTGGAACATTTAGTTCACTTACATTTAACGTAATTATTGACAGATATGTACCTACTGCCATTCTGTTAATTGTTTTGGGGTTTTTATAGTTCTTTTTTGTTCCTTCTTGTTTTGCTCTCTTCAGTTGTGATTTGATGACTGTATTTACTGTTATGTTTGCATTCCTTTCTCTTTTGTGTATGTGTATCTATTTTAGGTTTTTCGTTTGTGGTTACCACGTGTGTATGTGTGTGCATAAATTTATGATCTCTTATGTTTGAACACATTCTAACCACCCTACTACATTTTTACTCCCCACCACATTTAATGTTTTTGATGTCATACTTTACTTATTTTTGTTTTGTGTATCCCTAACTACTTATTGTGGATATAGATGATTTTTCTACTTTTGTCTTTTAATCTTTCTACTAGCTTTGTAAGTGTTGATCTACTGCTTTCACTGTTTTGCCGTTACTGATGAGATTTTTCCCTTCATAATTTTCATTTTCTGGTTGTGGCCTTTTCTACTTAGAGAAGTCCCTTTAACATTTCTTGTAAAGCTGGTTTAGTTGTGCTGAACTCTTGGCTTTTGCTTGTCTGTAAAACTTTCTCTCTCCTTCAAATGTGAATGAGAACCTTGCTCGGTAGAGCATGCTTGGTTGTAGGGGTTTTCTTTTCATCACTTTGAATATATCGTGCCACTCCCTTCCGGCCTATGATTGTGATATTCCTCCTGTTTGTGGGTCATCAACCCGGGGTGTGGGTCCTGACTATACTGAGTCTACACCCCTCATACCCATCTTGTTGGATTCCTTCTTTATGTCTTTAGTTGCAGAAAATCTTTTCTGCTAGTTTTTCGGTTTGTCTGCATAGATAGTTGCTCTGTAAGTAGTTGTAATTTTGGTGTGTCTGTGGGAGGAGGCGAGTTCAGCCCTGATGGTAGTAGTCCTTATTGCTAAATACTAAAGAAAAAAAGCTTACTTTCTGCAGCTGAGCACCAGCTTGAGTGATTTGGGTCCTGGCTTTGTGGGGAACATCAGTGTGAGGAGTCTGCTTAGCAGCTCTATTTGTGAATGTGTATCTCTCAAATAGAATATGATATGGAGGCCATCCATTCCCATCCAGCAGGGATAGCCTGACACACATGCATAGGGGCAGTCGTCCCACTTGGTAGTTAGTCTTATAGATGCACAGTGTCTTGGTGCCCTATTTTCTGTGCTCTCTGACCTTGCCCCCAATTCCCTCATTGCAGTGGACAACTAGGCTTTTTCATAGCCCAGCCAGGCCCCTCTGGCCAGCAAAGATGGAGGCCTTTGCCTGCACCCCCGCATTCATCTTCCCTAGAGTGCTCTGTACGTAGAGAATAATCAGATACTTTATCACCACATTTATCTTTTAAAAGCTTTGATGTTTTATATGTCTAAAGAGAAGACACCACTGTTTCCCTAGCATAAGCTTAGGCACAGGACTGCACTGAAGAGTTAGCCACATGCTCTAAGGCTCTTTTGAATTAACAACAACTCTGCTTTAAAGCTGCTGGCCACATGGTGGCCTGAGAAACAATGTGGTGGGCCTCAGTGATCCTTTGAGTCTGAGCTCTATCATCAATCATCTATTAAAACCCTGGATATGATTGGAGAGATAAATGTAGTTGTTTCTTATTTTAACTGTAAAGAAGTTACTAAATGTGGGCCAATATTTTTGTATTAAGAGATTGTCAGTCAATTCCTGTTAAAAGAGGACAGGTAACTGGCAGGTAATGCTCCTTTCTGAATAATGAATTTGAATCATTACTTTGCCTGAAAAAAGTTTCATTGAGTTGCCTTATTTGTAGTATTTGTAGATAAATAAACAGTCCATGGTGTACATACAATTAAGATTCCTTTAAAAATCCAAAATGTGTCCCAGACTCTGAAATATCAATTTATTGGCGTAAGTAGTTGAGCTGATCTATTAGACTCCAAAATACTAAAATAATGTTTTGTACTGCATGTGTATGAAAACCTCAGCTTAAGATTGCTTTGCTGTTGCCAAGAGCACAGCTCTGCAGACACAGATCTTTTCAAGATCTGATGTTCCAAGCATTCAGATATTTCCTATTAAACTAAAAAAGGAATCCCCATTAATGGATCAGTCCATGTTTGAGTTTCTAGGTAACATCAATATGAATTGCCTATATAAAACTGAGAAGCCAAGCACGAATCTTCTTCTTTTTTTAAATTGTCTTTTTTTTTTTTTTTTTTTAAATATATTTTTGGCTGTGTTGGGTCTTTGTTGCTGTACATGGGCTTTCTCTAGTTGCAGTGAGCGGCGGCTACTCTTTGTTGTGGTGCACGTGTTTCTCATTGCAGTGGCTTCTCTTGTGGAGCACGGGCTCTAGGCTTGCAGGCTCAGTAGTTGTGGTGCACGGGCTTAGTTGCTCTGTGGCATGTGGGATCTTCCCAGACCAGGGCTTGAACCCATGTCCCCTGCATTGGCAGGCAGATTCTTAACCACTGCACCACCAGGGAAGCCCCTTCTTTTCTTCTTGAAAGGAATAAATTCAAGGCTTTGTTCTCTGCATTCATTCTAATAGTAACTATTATATTGAGAAGTTACAACTTTTTACAATAAAACAAATCAATTCTACTTGTTTAACTGTTAAAGAGAAATATATCACTTTAGCAAAACAAATATAAAAAGTACTGAATCGGGAATCAGTAGAGCTAGGTTTTGCTTTAGGCTTTGCCATACCTTTATGACCTTAGGCAAATCATTTAACCTCTGCAGGTTGAGCTCTGATCCTCAGACTTTTCTGTGGTTTAACAGGATGAGACTGCAATTAGGTGAAAAGCCCCTAGATGGTGGTGTTGTTCTGAGTTAGGCTTTGTATTTCCCCCCCTGTAACTACAGTGAAATAAAAAGGAGTAGGTTAGAAAATTATTTCCTATTTAGTTCTGAAAAATTCACTGTTAAGCATTCGTTTAAAATGGCATTCAGAATGGCACTGAATTATGAATCATATGGTCCATGTACATCTGACATTAATTAAAAATAAACCATTAATGATTATACCAAATATCCCCTTATAATTAGCCTATATCATCACTATTTCTCTACGTATATTTATCTAAGCTTAAGAAGCTGAACAAAAACTATAAACAATTATTGTTAAGAGTACTGATATATAACAAACCCTATAGAAAAATATATTTTGTTTTTTTCAAATGCCATTTCTAAAATTTTGATAAATGTACTGATTTTTCTTTCATTATGAATGTCTTAGACTGTATTAAAAACCTGTGATTTCCATGAGCACAAATGACAGCCATATAAGCAAGGGCATCTTTTAAAGAAATCTGCTGTCTTTTAGTGTTCAAAAGGGTAAGAATAACATATTAAATGACTTCACTAGTTTTAACCCACCAAAGAAAAAGGATTTGGAGATTCTCGTTTGAGGAGGATTGGATGAACATTAGGTTTTCAACTAAAATTCCTGAAAGGAACAAGAATACATTTCTATTTCTTCACTAGGAAATTCACTGAGTATAAAAATCATGTTCAGTCAATATACAGAATAAGAAAGTACCTATGAAGGGGCTTCCCTGGTGGTGCAGTGGTTAAGAATCTGCCTGCCAATGCAGGGGACACGGGTTTGATCCCTGGTCCGGGAAGACCCCACGTGCCGCGGAGCAACCAAGCCCGTGCGCCACAACTACTGAGCCTGTGCTCTGGAGCCCATGAGCCACAATTACTGAAGCCTGTGCACCTAGAGCCCGTGCTCTGCAACAAGAGAAGCCACCACAATGAGAAGCCCGGTCACCACAACGAAGAGTAGCCCCTGCTCGCTGGAACTAGAGAAAGCTCGTGCACAGCAACAAAGACCCAACGCAGCCAAAAATAAAATAAATTAAATAAATAAATTAAAAAAAAAGCACCTATGAAAAACCTACACCATGCTACATTTTTACTTCTTGTCAGTTGAGTAGGTAATAAATGGCAAGCAAAAAATGTAGCATGATGGAATGGAAGACATAAAACTGCAAATTTTGTTTCAATAAAGATCTTTGTCAATAAAGATTTTTGTCAATAAAGAGGAAAGATATTGGAGCATATTGGATCCAAGATAGTATCACTATTATGTGAAAGTTGTCCAAGCAGCCAGCCAAACAATCAACCAACCAAAAACCCTCTATTGAGCCTATATGGTGCAAAGGGCTGGAGCTATAAGATACCAACTCTGTTCTCAAAAACCTCAGTCTAATATGTATGAGAAAAGGACTTTGAAAAGTTCAGTTCGGTTTATTATAGTGTCAAGTAGATTTACAACTATTGCACTTATCATTCTGCTGACAGAGGCCAAAATTTAAAAGGAATATTTTTCTCCAGTAAAGCTAGGTTTTCATGATCTTTGATATAAGATGTTAAAATTACACAGGCAAAGAAATATACCTCATGTCCTATCCCAGACACTACCCCCCCACTTCTCTCTTTCCTGCTGTTGTACAAGCTTGCTGCAAATAGGAATTTAGTTGGGATAATATGCTTTAAGTCATCCATTTCTTATGAAATAACTTGAGTGAAATTTGACCAGTTTTCTTTATACTGTCCTCTTTACCCAAAACATGTAGAACAAACAGCCCCCATATTCCAAAATCAATTTTAACCATATACTGGGAAATGAGCTTTAATAAAAGAGTAAATATCTCCTCCCTTACAGAACCCCACATGGTGTTCACATGATGGTTTCACCACTTACTGCCTAACTTTGAATTCAGACAGTGGAAACAAAAACAAAAGCTAAAAAGTGGCCCAGCATATGAAACTCTTCTCAAAAATAGAAGAAAGTTATGAACATAGTTGGGAAAGTGTTTTACATTTTCAATGAAGTTCTGTTCCATTGATCTGTTCGGAAGATTGTCTTCGACCTATTTGGCTTTAGCCCATAAACTGTAATTGATTCAGTGTTGCAAGGAACCACTTTTATCTTAAGCCTGGAATGCATAACAATGGATAGCAGGAAAGTGGTTTTTTATTTACTCTAATAACTGTGCAGGGAAGAGCTGGAGAAAAAAGAAAACAACCCCAAAAGTATCAGCCTTCAGATTCTCAAATTATTTTTCGCTCTGATTATACTTGGAAGAATGAGCTGGGGGTTTGGCATTGTTTTCCATCTTAACAGTTGCTCTGTATTCTGAGATATATGTGATTCATAATGTACCACTATAACAAGACATAGTTTTATATATTACTGGGGTAACTCAAAGAAAATGAATTTTTCTTTGGGTACCAGTAATTGTCAAAAGAATGATTGCAGATTCAGAAAATGTGCTTATAATAACCCTGTTAACATAAAGTATACACAGAGGAAAGAAATTAAGTACTGTAGGTATGTGGAAGGGTTAGTTGTATTAGCAAGGCATTTCAGGATGGTTTTGGTTCTTTTGACTAAGATACATCAAATTTCAACACCTTTCAAACACTGGGACAAAGGGGAAACACCTGCTACCACAGGCGCATGTGGTGACTGTGAGCTGATTCACCATGTGCTCACAAAGGCTCCCACTAGTCAATGAACTACCCTTTCCTGGAGCAAGGCTTTGCTCCAGTAATAAGGATAATGCGCTCAAGCTGTTAGAATTAATTTGAATATCAGTGATGAAATTTAGGTTACCAACCATGGCCTGATAGTTACAGCATGTAGAATAACAAATATCCTCTTTTAAAACTAAAGTAGAAAATGAAGAAGCAGGTTAATTTACTTGTGCTGATGAACACAGAGGTCCAAGTGCAACTTCTGCTTCTAAGTGTCCTCATGCTGCCCTGTCACCAGACACTTTCCCGGGGGAAGGGTCTGCCTGCCTTGCTAATCCTGCTTGATGTCCTCCTTGGTAGAAATGTGCTCATGGGTTTCCGTGTGCACGTTTCTACTGTGAATGAAAGCTAACTACAAAATCAGATGTTTTCTGCTTTCAGAAAGTTCTAATATACCATGTACAGCATAGATATTTCTTTCAGTTTAAAAAAATAGTGCAAAAACATATCTGATAGTCAAAGTGATAGTTCAAGTGAGTTCTTGTGCCAAGGAACACAGTCAAGCTTCACCTTTAGCCGACTTGTAAAAACTGAATGTAGGTTTTGGGAAATATTCCAGATTTTCCCATCAATTCTCCACTCATCCAGTCATCATCTACAGATTCCAGCTCTGTTATTATGTCTCCAGCCTGTAAGAAGACAGGAATTGAAAATAATGATTAGTTTCTATTGAGGATAAGCATGGTAAGCAGCCCACCTGGAGAGGCATGTACATCTCCTCTTTATATAACTCATTTATCTTGATTTGCCAAGAGGATTAAACAATGTACCACAAAGATGATCTAACCCTAATGATGCCATTAGCTTGTATGCTCTTTTCGTCAAAGCGCATTCCTTTGCCATTGTCACCCTTGTTGCACTTTTATTTTCCTGGTTGTATTTTGTGCCCCCCAAATTCACCACTCTTAATCTAAAATTCTTCTTTAATAAATAAAAGTACCAGCTATCATATATATAAAATTTTTTTTCCCCATCTAACAATTATTTATTGAGTACCCACTGTGTGTCAGACACTATTCTGGGCACTATGGATACAGCAAAGAGTAAAGACCTTATTCTAGAGTTGGGAGATGAATAAGCCAACAGAGGAGGACAGAAAGTGTGGGCTGCCATCTCTTTAGGGCAGCCAGGTGACACTTAAGCAAAGATCTGAAGATGAGAGAGTGAGCCATATGTTTACTGTATGCCTTGCCCTCTTCTATGTACTTCATGGGAATTAACTCATTTATTTTATTATTATTTTTTTTGTGGTACACAGGCCTCTCACCATTGCGGCCTCCTGTTGGGGAGCACAGGCTCCGGACGCACAGGCTCAGCGGCCATGGCTCACGGGCCTAGCCGCTCTGCGGCATGTGGGATCTTCCCGGACCGGGGCACAAACCCGTGTCCCCTGCATTGGCAGGCAGACTCTGCGCCACCAGGGAAGCCCTATTTTTATTTTTTAACAAACTAAGAATAGTGGAAATTAATTCATTTAAACAACAACACAGTCCTAGAAGTGGGTACTATTATTATCCCCATTTTTGAGAAATATTTTTATAGATTTCCTTATTTTAAAGAAAAGGAAACTGAAGGTCAGATTACGTGACTTGCTCAGTGTTGCATGTCTAGTTAGTGGTAGAGACAGAATTCAAACCTAGTGTGATTCCAGGGCCTGTATTGCTATTAGGCATGAGGTCACCACGTTTTATAGTAGACCTTTTTACTTAGAAAGGTTTTTACTGCAATTGCCTTTTCTCAACATCCTGAGCACTTTGTACTCTATATTCTTCCACATAATGGTATTCTCCTCTACCATTTGGTTTATTCCATTCCTCCACGGCCTCAATATCAAATTTGCATTCTTTCCTGTCTTAAAGAGCTTCGCCCTGACTCAGCACATGATTTATCCTCATCAGGTTAGTCAAAAGGGTTGTGTATCTTATTCGTGTATGAATTATAATTCCTCAATTTCAAAAATTATGTCTTCTGTTATCTCCTGAAACTATTTTGTTCTTTATGGTTTCTAACTGTTGCTTAGAATCTGGGTTTAGGATTCTATAATGGTCCAAGATGACCCTGGCTACTTTTAAGAATATCTTTATCAGGCTAAATGGATTTATTTGTAGCCCTAGGACATTGCCCTTTGGAAAACAGGTTTGATTTAAGGCCTTTCTTAAGGGAAAATGCTGACTATCCCATGTCATTAATTTACCTTGCTAAAATCTGTAAAAATTCTGGCATTCAAAGGTTCTGTTACAAGTAAGTTCCTTCCATTTCCTAAACTATAACATAATCACTGACTAACAAGTAAGTTCCTTCCACTTCCTAAACTATAACATAATCACTGACTAAAATTATTTTTCTTAGCTCTGGTCCATACATACATACTATGTCAGTTTTCTGAGGGCTAGGACAATTTTAAAAAGTTTTATTTACTAATATTCTGTGGATATTTAATAAAATATTAATGATCAACAACTCTGAAAGTGGTACAGAATCCCTTAACTAAAAATCTCTAGAACTGTCTTGCTTACAGCCAGGCATTTGTAAAATGAAGACAACCTATCTTCTGGATGATACTGTGAATTCTGTTACATTGACATAACCTAAATGAAGGCCAAAATAATATCCAAAAAGTCTGAATCCAGAGTGTTCACTTGCAGTAACATTTTATGTAAAGATAAAAGGAATTAATTTTGAGCCACTGACTCTCAAGATTGAAAAGGACTAGGGCAACAGTTTCTAAACATTTGGATTTTATGGACCAATAAATTAAAAAAAAACTGATATAGGGTTACCAATTATAATTTTGCATAAGAAATCTATATATTTACTAATAATATTTTATAATAGAAATGACATTTTAATATGAAAAGGAAGAAATTCTCAGAATAAAGTAAAACTCCATCACAAAATAGAAAAGTTAGCAACCTTATATATCTAGGCATGCCTCCCCTTCTCCATGGCTCCCCTAAAGCCTGCACATACCCAATATCACTGTTTTCCTCATTTTGTTGTAGACAGATGAAAACCTTGTTTGGGTACCCTCTGTCTTAAGTCTCATCTTGTCCAATCACTCCTGGATGCTTTAATTCCTTCTATGGCACCCCTGCCTCTGAGCATCTCCGATAATGGAGAATTTCCCACTGTCTGACACAGGCTCTTCTGACAGCAATGACTTACTAAAGCCACCCTCCTTCCTCTGGCCCAATCCCAAAGTACTACCCTGGGTGCTTTCCTTTGACCACCATCGAACTGTGGACTGCGGAAACAGGATCATGGAAGTATTCTTTTTACTTTAAATAAATAAAAGGTACTTCCTTGATGAAGTAAGATTAAGATTAGATTTTAGGCTTCTAAAAAAAATCT
Source organism: Pseudorca crassidens (assembly GCF_039906515.1). Lineage (NCBI taxonomy): Eukaryota > Metazoa > Chordata > Mammalia > Artiodactyla > Delphinidae > Pseudorca > Pseudorca crassidens. The sequence goes on along the minus strand of NC_090299.1, from coordinate 124,888,933 downwards.
TGTGCAAAATACCTTAACTTTTTGGGATCATTTCCCTAAAGTCTAGTCAGTGTCTTTGTGGACAAAACTCCGGTGTCTTATGAGGCACTGCTGCAGAGGCCAAGCTGTAGTAGTTGCCACCTGATTTCTCCGCTGGTTTCAAAGACATGAAGGCTGCAAGGGCCATGTAGAGGATCATCCTTTACTAAGGCTACCAGTGAAACCTCCAACATTAGTGAGACGTGTTATAAGGCTAAGGAATAAGGAATTTGGTAGGCGACTGTGGTGCTATGGATATCAATAAGGCTTTCTTTAAGTACCTAAATGCCTTGCTGATAATTTACATTTGCCCTATTCACTTTCTCTAATCTCATTCTTTAGAATGAGGGTCTGAGATCTGTTCATTTTTTTTTTTTTGCGGTATGCGGGCCTCTCACTGTTGTGGCCTCTCCTGTTGTGGAGCACAGGCTCCGGACGCGCTAGCTCAGCGGCCATGGCTCACAGGCCCAGCCGCTCCACAGCATGTGGGATCTTCCCGGACCGGGGCACGAACCCGTGTCCCCTGCATCGGCAGGTGGACTCTCAACCACTGCGCCACCAGGGAAGCCCTGTTCATTCTTGACTAATGATCAGTACTCCACCCAAATGTTCCACCCTTCAGTGGAAGACATTTCAAAATTTATAGCTGCTTAATGCAATTACAAAAAGATACACATTCTGACCTTGAAGGAAAGCTCATCTTCATTCTCCCCATGGAAATCATACAAGGCTTTGGCCTTCCTCCCCTTCAGTGCTAAAGCAGCCGTACTTTTAGCCTCAGCTGTGAAGACACCAAAAATTCAAATATATAGAAAGACATTGGACTAAAACACAAGTCGAACATTTTAAGAAACCCCCTTGTCATTCCCAGGACATAATACTTTCAATTAATTTTGAATTTACCTAACTTGCAACAAGATGAAGGATGCTGTCTTAGCAGGAAAAAAATTATACAAAATATATTAATATTTAGGAGACAAAATTAGCCATTATTAATTGAAGGCATTTTAAAATCTCTTTTCCCCATAACTTCAATAAATTATATGAAGAAAGTTTGCATGACTTTATGAATCAACTTGCAAATGTAGGCAAACAACTTAAATTGAACATGGCCAGAGGGAAACGGAATATGTATCATTTCAAAGGCCTCACACTCCCCTTAGAGGGTAAGAGCCTTCCTTGCTGCATTCGCACCTGGGCAGGGCCGCACGAAGACTGCGGGGAAGATGCCCTCCCTGTCGCGCAGTCTGCCCTTGTACCAGTCGGCGTCCACACGTTCCATGATCAGGATCTGGTCTCCCCTCTTGAAGGACAAGTCGTCACTGGTCTCCGCTGTGAAACTGTGAAGAGCTTCGCACCATTCTGCAGAAAGACTGTTCTCCTGTTTCAAATCAGAAGTTTGGTAAGAAATGTGAGATTTTGTTTGAGATTAATTTCTACAAAGCTTAAAAAGTGGTGGAAAAAAAGCTAAGGGGGTCATCAGATTTCAACGCCTGAAGGCCACTTTAAATCACTCAATACCTTATGTCACTATTGAGTTTCAGAAATAAAAGTTTCCAATAACTTTTTCTTAAAATAGAATTCTAAATGACAGACGTGATAAAATTTGTGACTTTCTGCTTTAAAGGGCTATAAAATGCTTAAGCAAAAATTTTTTCTAATTATTATCTATGACACTTACACTAAAATTAGATAAAAGCTTGCAATATTTGTGTATAGTATTTATGACACTATGAAAACATTCTGGCAAAGCATATAATTTCAGTGAGGTTCTTCTTTATCTAAATTAGGAAGGATCAGAATGGGCAGTCTGTTAATTCCCAGGTCTCTACATGTTTCAGAGGCTATCAGATTCCATGGCACAGGACTTCATTAGTTCACACTTTTAATGTTTTTTTTTTTTTTTTTTTTTTTTTGGCTGCATTGGATCTTCGTTGCTGCATGCGGGCTTTCTCTAGTTGCAGTGAGCAGGGGCTACTCTTCGTTGCAGTGCACGGGCTTCTCACTGCGGTAGCTTCTCTTGTTGCAGCGCATGGGCTCTAGGCGCTCAGGCTTCAGCAGTTGCAGCATGCGGGCCCTAGAGCACGCGGGCTTCAGTAGTTGCGGCGCATGGGCTTAGTTGCTCCACAGCATGTGGGATCTTCCTAGACCAGGGATTGAACCTGTGTCCCCTGCATTGGCAGGCGGATTCTTAACCACTGTGCCACCAGGGAAGTCCCCACACTTTTAGTTTTATGACGCATAGTTAGCTCCAAGGCTGGCAGGATAATCACCCAGATATGGTGGGCTAGTGTGGGGGAATGCTTCAACAGTAATGCTTTTACTGCAAACACATCAGAAGAAGGTTCTGCCCTGAGAAGAGGCATCACTGCCAAGTCACGATGGGAGCCCTAAGTTCAAGAAGCCCAAGCGAGAGGCAAGGATAACACGCAGAGCAAAGGCTTGGAGCCCGCCAGTCAGCTCTGCCACCTCCTTGCTGACACTGGGCAAGAAGCTTCTCTACTCTGAGCCTCAGCTTCATCTTAGAGTTGCTTTGGGGATCAAATGAGGTAATGCGCGTAGAATGCTTAGCACAGTGCCTGGTACATCTTAAGTTCTCATCAACTGATGGCTTGAAAGAAAAACAAAAAATTAAACAAAAAACCCTAACCCTACCGTCTTGTTCCTGTACTTGGGTAACCAACCCTAAAGAACGGTACTTGTCACTCCCAAGAAATACAGGGAACCATGTGAACATTTCCTTTTGGAGAACTGTAGTCCCTTTCTTTCCTGTTTGACTTTAGCAGTGGGGGGAAGATGAAAGAATTGAGAGACACACAGCCTAATTACCACTGACATTTTTGACAAACAATGACGCCATCAGGCTCACTCTTCTAAAATAATGTCACAGAAAACAATGGGAAGTCACCCACATTCCTATTCAGTTTAAACACTTCTGAAGCCATGTTATACAGTGTAAAAATTTAAATCCATTTTTTTCTCTCTCCCATTATAAAATAATACAAATGCTCCTAAACACTTGGCAGTTCGGAAATATATGAAGAATGGGAAGAACACCCAACCACCTATAATCTCACTACCTAAGGGCAACTGAATGGTAACAAACACATTTCCTCATAGTCTTTTTATGCTATATATTCAACTTCCCTATAATACATGTTTTCCTCCCATGCCATTTACTTTACACATCTAGTTTTTAATGTCCTCAGAACATTCTCCCGATAATGACCATATTTAGGTTATTTCCAATTTTTTCTTGTTACAATAACACCACCATGACCATCTTTGTGACTAAAACCTTGTCTCATTTTTCATCCTTTTCTTAGGGTGAGAAATAAAAATAATGATAACAATAATCTGCACTTTCTCTGTTTTAACATTCACATACTTATAATTACTTATTTACTGTTGAGTTGTATTGAATCTTCATTAACTAGATACGTTAAATGGTATTTTATTGTCTCTTTACAAGGCATTTCTTTGATTACTATAAGGTTAAATACTTTTTTAATATCAGCCACTTATAGTATCTCTTTCATGAATATTCTAATAATATCTCTCCTTGTTTTTTATCAGGGTTTGCATGTCTTTCTAACTCATTTGTACGAGCTCTATATGCAATAAAGATATTAATCATCATCTGTTTACTTCAAATATTTGCTACATGAATTAAAAAATGACTTACAGGGCTTCCCTGGTGGCGCAGTGGTTAAGAGTCCACCTGCCAATGCAGGGGACATGGGTTCAAGCTCTGGTCCGGGAAGATCCCACATGCCGCAGAGCAACTAGGCCCGTGCACCACAACTACTGAGCCTGCACTCTAGAGCCCACGAGCCACAACTACTGAGCCCGCGTGCCACAACTACTGAAGCCAGAGTGCCTAGAGCCTGTGCTCCACAACAAGAGAAGACACTGCAATGAGAAGCCCACACACTGCAATGAAGAGTAGCCCCCGCTCTCTGCAACTAGAGAAAGCCCGCACACAACAACGAAGACCCAACACTGCCAAAAATGAATAAATAAATAAATTTAAAAAAAAAATGATTTATAACATTTTCTTTTGATAATTATGATTTTAATAGTCCTCCCAGAGATAAAACTTGGCTTTCACTACAGTTATCTATTCAAGCAGCCTACCTGATAATTTGCACCAGAATCTTCTTTTTTGGTTTTCAGTGGTACCTTTGTGCCTGTATTTAAAAAAAATGTCAAAACTTCAGCTGTAAAGACCATATAGTATTGGAGAAAAACTTTGGGGGGAGAGTGAAAAGTCTGGGATTCCAGATCAGTCTCTTCATGTACTGGCTGTATAACTTTGCCCAGCACTACCCTCTCCGGATTTGTTTCCTTTACTGTAAGGTGAAGGAGGATACACATTAGTTATATTCTATAGGCCATTTCTGTTTGAAAGTCAGTGATTTTTTTTTCTGCCATTTCTAATATGAAGCCACCACTAACTACCTAAAACACCAAAACCAGCTCTTTGAGAGACTGCCACAACAATGACTGTCCCAATAATGATGTTGACCATTTAAAAATCACTTTTCCTTCTACCTTAAAAAATATGGCAATATGGATTATTATGCAACTTAAGAATTAACCTATTACCTGGTTTATTTGAATTAGGATAGGACATAATAAAAAACCATATTCTCTGTACTCACTTAAAACATTTGTACCAGAGGTGGGATGATCCTCAATGAGTTCCACAAAGTTAAGGGGGAAGATCCCAGATCTCTCTCGAAGTTCTCCTCTTGCCCACTCGTCATTCACATACTCTTTAAGAATAATAATTTCTCCCTCTGAGAAACTTAACTCATCCTTCTGGTCTCCAATATACTCAAATCGAGCAACACATCTTGGGCCTCTGAAGAAAGAAGACCACATTTGTGGGTTAAACTAGAGAGTACTAACTTTCAGAATGCTTTAAAACCTTCATTTAGTCTTTCAATAAATATTTATTCTGTGTTTACTTTGGAACAAGGTATACTAGGCATAGTTTAAAATTTTCCATGAAAAAGAATAAGCTATATTTCTAAATGATAGTCCTTACTTTTTAGATATGAACCTATTCACTCAGAAAGGCTAAAGTCAAGGTCACAAGTACAGGCAGAATCCCAGATAAGTAGCTGGTGGTTGGTTAATGTTGCACATCTTTTGATCACCTTTTCTTCAAGACAGAATCTCCCCAGTCTCCTTGTCTTTGTATCCTTGGGCCACAGTAATCCAGGGCCAAGTCTGAACCCTCTCAGTCATAAATGCACTGAGTTTAGGAGTGTTAACCCTGAGAATCTCAGGGCAAGACATCAAACTTCCATGGCAGAAATGCAATGGGCACCAGCTGGGCAGGGTAGATGCTCAGTGTATGCTGAATCAGTGAGTTGTGTATATAGATGAATGGCCTTCAAAACTAGAAGGTTCGAAGAAAACAGAAACTCGGCTTATTATCTTATAACATTTAATCTTATATCTTACACTGTTGTTTTAAAAATGATTTTTGTATCTCCTTTAAAAAGCCTTCATTTCTGAGAATTAGAATGATCTACAATTTTGACTGAAAATAAGATAAAAACAGATGAAATTGTGTCCCTAGAAGACATGACTGATTCCCAAACTTTTGATTTTAGGCTTTGGAAAGGAAGTTTCAACAGCTATGACTAAGGAGATGCAATTGCCTGAAGAGAACAGGTGGGTACTCGCTCCAATCAAAGTCTGATTTAAGTCAGGTCAATGGATCAACAGCCATGAAAGCCCACTTTAAATTCAACCTGCTGACACAGTAAACACTGCTTAAAAATAGGAGAAAAACTGAACCTGAAACAGAATTAAACTATTGTGGCATCAGAAGTTTTCTTATTTGTGATAACCTTTGCATTTGTTTTCTGAAGTCCTCAGGGAGCATATCTTCTTATGTCTGACTGATTCAAAACAGGTTTACAGTCTTCAGCAGGTACTGAATTCTATTAATTTGCTCATTTAACTGGAATATAAAGTTGCATTGTGGCAGTGTTTTAAATCACAAAGGAGTTACAGTGATGCAGAAAAGGGTACATAAATTCACGGAAAGGTCTTCAAACATAAAGACGACCCCTCCAAATTAACTCTTCCTTTACTTTCAAAAACAAAAACAAAACAATACAAAATGCCTAGCAGTTTTTGTAGGGTTCATATTTCTGTTAGGTTTACTTTTTTGTTCATTAAAAATATATATATTTATTTATTTGGCTGCACCGGGTCTTAGTCGTGGCATGTGGGATCTTCGTTGTAGCATGCGGGATCTTTTAGTTGCGGCATGTGAACTCTTAGTTGCGGAATGTGGATCTAGTTCCCTGACCAGGGATTGACCCCGAGCCCCCTGCATTGGGAGCATGGAGTCTTAGCTACTGGACCACAAGGGAAGTCCCTCTATCAGGTTTAAATATTTTCTATTGTTGCAGGAAGCGGGGGGACCCCTTCCAGGGCCTAAGAGTGGGCTCTTGTCTAACACTCAGAAATGAATTGTCCGAGGAGACACACGTACTGACAAAGCAAAAGACTTTATTGGGAAGGGGCACCTGGGTGGAGAGCAGTGGGGTAAGAGACCCCAGGAGAACTGCTCTGCCACGTGGCTCGCAGTCTCAGGTTTTATGGTAATGGGGTTAGTTTCCGGGTTGTCTCTTCCCAGTCATCTTGGTTGGCCCATATTTAGTCTGACTGAGGGTCCTTCCTGGTGGTGCGCCCATCCTCAGCGCACCATTCCAGTGTGAAGGATTCTGGGACTTTGGTAGGACAATATTATGGGCTAGTGTATCCTCCCTCCCTTTGGCCCCTCCTGAATTCTTCTAGTTAGTTTTACAAGACATATTATGGGCTGGTATCTCTTCCCTCTTTTCAGCCCCTCCTGAATTCTCCTGGTTAGCAGCAAGTTCCTTATCAGGACCTCCTGTTGTGAGACAGCTCGTAGAAGTGGTTACCATCGTGCCTAGCCAAGGTGGGTGGTTTCGGTCAGCGGTTCCCTAACACTATGACAAAAATATTTGAACCTTATAGAAATCTGTTGGTAGATAAACAGCAGAAGGCCAACACAAAATGCCCTGGATGATGAAACCTCTCTGCTTGGGTGAGGCCAGGCTGTGGGACACACCGGGATAGACTGTTTGTGCCTGTCTATATGGCCTGTATTGATATGGGGAGTTGCTTCTATCAGCATGTTGCAATTTCACCAGAATTTTTAAACAAGTAGTTTTCCTCATAATTAAAAAGACACATTGAGAATCTGAATAATCATACATCTGAAGTGTTTATTCTGTATGACATAAATGCTCACATCCTTTGTATCTTGTGCAAAACAACACAAGTAAAACTTACTTAACACAATGAGATGTGACGGATTCCCTTTTCCCATTTCCTCCTGGAACATCAGTCTAGTAAAGACAAAAATCAAGACAACAGCTGTATTCTTTCAGATTTTAATAAGGTAAATTTAAGCTAAGTAATTAGCAAATTCATGACTAAAGTTAGCCAGTTTAGCTAGGTGTTAAACCGACGAAATGTACCACAGGTGCTACGAAGGTATGAAATCCAGAATTTGGGTTTTTAAAAATATGCATAACTTGTGATGTAGCCTTCCTTGAATAACCAATCAATCCTCTTATTTGCTGGAATAAGCACATTAATGTCGTTCTACCCCTGACTGAGTATACTCTACCCCTTATCCCCTAAGTTGAAAACTTCAGGTGAGGAGGGCTTAGGATAGAAACTAGGCATCAGGCACTACATAGACACCTATTCAAACTGTTGGTAGAACTCTGCAATACTTTCATGACCCTAAAATAAAATCTTTTAATCAAACTTGTGGATTCTCTCCATTTTCACAACCCTGGAACACTTTTTCCCCTTCAACGTGAGTAGGGAAGGAAGAGAGGACTTAGTACTCAGTGAGCATCTACTAAGAGGCGAGCACTTTATATAATAACTCATCTACAAGGCTCCAGAGAACTGGGTTGTGATGAAATATTTGACCATAATGCACTATAAGTCTGAAAACTACTTAAGGCTTTGAGGTTTACATTAAATAAATCAGTGCCCTTCTTAATGAATTTCAAAAGTTCGAAGTCTTAAAACAATTTTTTAAACTTGTAGGCTTAGAAATAACACTTACACCAATAATCTGGCAAATTCAGTATGATTGATTTCAGTGTGGTAATTGTGCTTTTTAAAGTACTGCTACATTGGGCAGAAGAAAAATGAGGAAGAGTGCTAAAACTAACATTACTCTTTAATATTAATTTAGAGAATGTGGTTGGATTTCTCCAAAGAATCAGGGTATTTTTATATACCAGACAATTTTTAAGACCCACATTTCGTAATTCAAGAGACTCAACCTCATTCATACTTGAAAAATACAGGTTTTCTGTTATATTTGTTTGCTAAGTTTCTGATGTAACGGAAAATCATTTTCTTACCCCCACCCCGCCAAGCAGTTAATGCTCAACTATTTAAGCCTGGTTTATTGATATGTTCCAGTATCAATAAGTTATATTAGAGACTGAGTCATTCTCTTCCTACTGATATAAACGTTCAAGTGGCAGTCTGATTTCATCCCCATGTTTCTCAGCCACCCGGGCTTAGCACTCAGGGCTCTACTTACACAAGTTAGGCTTTGAGGGTGTATAAAATTCGGACACTTTAATATATGTTTCCCAGTCAGATTTGGAATTATTATGTGAAAACTCATTAATGGACCATTACCTCCAATGAAAGTACTTTGGTATTCCCAAATCTATTTTTTTAAAGGTTGAAATAAACGGGAATGGAAAGGATGAAAGAAACCAGTAACGAAATGTACTCCAAAGAAAAGGAGAAGTGGAACAGAGAACAAACATTCCTTCAGGACAATCCAGTATCATTTAATTCTTTTTTTTTTTTTTTTTTTTGCTGTACGCGGGCCTCTCACTGTTGTGGCCTCTCCCGTTGCGGAGCACAGGCTCCGGACCCGCAGGCTCAGTGGCCATGGCTCACGGGCCTAGCCTTTCCGCGGCATGTGGGATCTTCCCGGACCGGGGCACGAACCCGTGTGCCCTGCATCGGCAGGCGGACTCTCAACCACTGTGCCACCAGGGAAGCCCCTCATTTAATTCTTGTTTGCTGAATGTTGCAAAGAATTAACATATACCCTCAAGTGCTTATCAACCCTCCAAAAATAGCTGATTCACCAGTGGACCTGTAGTTTTTCACCTTAGGATTTCAGATAGCATTTAAGCATTAAGTGCTAATACTCCATAATATATGAATAATTAACTAGTATCTAATTGAACAAACCTTTATTTCTGAATTTTTCAAACACCAAATGAATTAATGGAAGAGAGAGAACCAGAACCCAAGAATCTAGGCTTCTGGTTATTTTTTTTCCAAACTGCAAATTACACAGAATTCACTGAATATATGACCAATTTAAACAAGCACAATCTACTTACAATCACTTTGACGTAGGTGGCAGGAAATACACCAGTCTGGTTTCTACATTTCCCCCTGTACCAATCTGTACCTATTTTTTCCAGAAGATAAACAATTTCTCCTGAAGTGAGGTTCAAATCATCAACTTGCTCTGTAACATAAAATAATTATGTATGATGAATTACCCTGCTTGCAGATCTGATTAAAGTAGCATTTAGTTCTGTCCACCGAGGCAGTATGTTCTACTGATTCTGAGAACAGGTTATACTAATCAAATTGACTTTAAAAATATATTATTTTTTCCTGGATATCGTTGTTATGAGCCTCCTCTTTTAAGATCAAATTAGATATATTTACCAGGCACTGATTGATAGGAAATGGTTAAAACACACACACACACACACAAAACATCGTGCTGGCCAAGGATTTTTCCTGTGTCAATATAAACCCTCTGCTGAATACATATTTTAACAATGAAAAGAGTTTTATAGACATGGTATAATATTCATATTATTCTCAACCATGCTTAAAAATCATTTCAATCTCAAAATATTAACTAAGGGAGTCCTACAGCTCTTTTGCAAATAAATTTACTCACAGTGAAATAAAAATCAGTCTACCAAGTGGATAAAAAACAGGTTATAAATAAATCAGGAATTTATTTTATTTGTAGCCTTGGATATAAAAGGTACTTAAAAATTGATTACAAAAATTTATATTATTTATTTATTTATTTATATTTATTTATTTTTGGCTGTGCTGGGTCTTCGTTGCTGCATGCAGGCTTTCTCTAGTTGTGGCTGGGGGGGCTACTCTTTGTTGCAGTGCACGGGCTCTAGGCGCATAGGCTTCAGTAGTTGCAGCACGTGGGCTCAGTAGTTGTGGCAAATGGGCTTAGTTGCTCCGCGGCATGTGGGATCTTCCCGGACCAGGGATCGAACCCGTGTCCCCTGCATTGGCAGGCGGATTCTTAACCACTGCGCCACCAGGGAAGTCCCTATTTTTTATTTTATACTCATTTCATAAGTAATAGCTGAGCTATGTGTGTTGGTTTTACAACCCTTAGGAGAAAAGGACTCCACTTATTAACTTCAAATTAATTTCATTATAACTGGTATTTGGTACCCCATTTTGAAAGAGTGAAAAAGTTTGCAACTGGTAGGCAATTTGCTAATTGTTCGTTTGTAAGGGAAACACTCCTCCTCTCTCTGTCACAGGGAGTTTCAAAGGCAAAGCTATTACAGCTAAGCTTTCTGGAATGCCTGAGTAGAGTTGACTTTTCCTGAAGGTGGGGTGATGGATGAGATGACCTCTCCAGTCCAGGGCTCTGCTGGTGCAGAAAATGAGAAGGATGTCCTTGAGAGGTTAACCTGGGGAGGATGCCTGATCCCAGATCCTAAGGTTCTACCACTTTATTACTTATGTCCTTACCTGCCGGAAAATCATGAAGAACGACAGCATGAGGGGCACCACTGTCAACAGGCTTCTGAGCGTGGCTTGGATCCTTAGGGGGAAAACAGGGCGGTGAATGGAGTGTGCAGGATGGACGCTGGATTTATTATTCACTCTGAGACCATTTTATTTTTCCTCATTAGGGTCCTCTTGACACAATTACATTATGAGTGCAAGATGCAAACCACACAGTTGAGCCACACAAGGGAATCATTACCAAGTTGAAAAGGCACGTGTCCTTGCCAGAGGAAAACAGAAATAACTCTCAATTATAATATCCCTTAGCATTTTTTAAAGCAAGAGAGTAAAACAAAAGGAAATTACTTAATTTTTTTTTTTTTTTAAAGCAGTACCTATTCTATCCTGAAGTAGTGGTTTTTGACCTTTTTACCTTTCAAGGGTCACTTTTCCCATAAACTGTGATCAGGACTAAACCTTAAGAACAGAGCCTTAAAAGCAGTCTCTTCATTAAGATGGGAAAAGAAAGAAGTTCTGCAATTTATGCTCTCGTCTTTTGTAATGAAAAGAGCTAATGACTTCCACAAAAGTATAATTCACAAAAAGTTAAAATCCATTTCGTTTATTACCACTTAACTGAATGCTTTCTCTAATTTGAAAGCCAACGCTACCTCTCATGCCTGGCCTAGATTTCCTATTTAATCTGAACGGTTTATTCACCAGTAATTCTAAGTAAACTAGCAAAGAGAATTCAGTATTCTCTACCCATCTAACCAAGTGCTTAGACTGGCCAGAGGAGAAGCTGAATTTGAAGAGTGACCATTTCTTATTGACAGGCAGCTGTTATTCTTAGTTTCTTTATATGAAGAGACAGGCTTATCCACATCATCATCATCAAATCTGACTGAAGGATATTATTTGAAATTATAACATTGGCAAACCTGTGGAATAAATGAAGGCAAATTTTGTGCCCTTTCTTTCTTTTTTTTTTTTTTTTTTTGCGGTACACAGGCCTCTCACTGTTGTGGCCTCTCCCGTTGCAGAGCACAGGCTCCGGACGCGCAGGCTCAGCGGCCATGGCTCACGGGCCCAGCCGCTCCACGGCATGCGGGATCTTCCCGGACCGGGGCACGAACCCGTGTCCCCTGCATCGGCAGGCGGACTCTCAACGACTGCGCCACCAGGGAAGCCCTGTGCCCTTTCTTTTCTCTTCCCTCCTTCAATGGCTCCTGTCCCCTCAGGGCTCGCCCATCCCCTGGCCATGATGTTCAGCAGGGATCGAGGTCCACTCCTTCCACTTCTGCCCTGCAGCACCTTTGCTCGACTCTTTTCTGAATCAGTCAAAACGCACCTGCACAGGCACGCTGTCTTCTCTCATGTCAGCTGAATGGTAACAGAGGAACAGTTAATGGCAGCTCAGTGTATTAGTTTACCAAAGCAACACTGACATTTTCTTAGAGGATGCTCAGCGCTTTTCCCTAAATAAATGGGCATTATGGGAATTTCAGGGATTGTGGAAAGGAACTGTGAGATATTTTAAGCCTAGAGGGCTTTAAAAATTATTTACACAATTATTACATGTGTGTATGTGTGGTTTTCATTTTTTCTGATTTACATCTGTGGAAAAAGGAATGACCACTCACTAAGGGGTGTTAGGCTAGATGGCTTTCCATCTGCTGGAAAAAGTAAAGTCAGAGGCCTACCCCACACCAAACACAAACATGAACCTCCAGATGGACCAAGATCTAAACACAAGCCTGAGAAGGTAGAAGAGGTGGGATAGTAACCTGGGCCTCCCAGTTTCCCTTCTCTGCCTTCCATGCATGGCTACCCCTGGAATGCTGCTCATCACCTTGGCCTGGCAGATGAAGGGCGAGAGGCACAGGTGAACAGGGTTGCCCACAGGGGTCTGTACAACTCAGACCATACCATTAGGGTGGGTATCTGGGAGGAAAATCCAACATATTTCAAAGCTCTTTCTAGTATGACAGTATGGCTATAATGGTTAATACTAATGAGTAAAAAGAATAGCTAACATCAGGACTTCCCTGGCGGTCCAGTGGTTAGGGCTCCGCACTTCCACTGCAGGGGGCACGGGTTCTATCCCTGGTCGGGGAACTAAGATCTCATATGCCGCGCAGTGCCGCCAAAAAAAAAAAAAAAAAGCTGATAGTCACTGTTCACCCACTATGTACTACTCACTGTGTTAAACACCTGATATGCATTAATTAGCTCCTTTAATTTTTTAAGCGCCTTTGAGATATAATTCATATACCACAAAATTCACCCATTTAAAGTGCACCTAGGTTTAGTATATTCACAGAATCGTGTGACCATCACCACAATCTAACTTTAGAACATTTTTATCACTCCCTCAGGAAGCCTCCCACCCATCAGCAGTCTCTCCCCACTCACCCTCCCCTCAGCCCTGGGCAACCACTAATCTACCTTCTGGATTTACCTATTCTGGACTTAATATAAATGGAATCATAATGATAAATCAATTGTATAATCAACTCTGTGAGGAATTATCATACATATTATTTCACATATTAAAAAAATGAAGTTCAGAGAGGTCAAATCACCGCCTCAGGTAGTGGGAGGGAAACTGAAACCCGCGTCTGTACTGAGAACCAAGTGAGGTGACGATCCCCCGCCTCCCAGCTCTGACAGCCCAGCCTCAACTGATAGTCTGCAGTGCCTTCTGTTGACTAAGGTAGGGGAAAGCATAACACATTTTTAGAAATATTTACCTTAAAACTAAGCTTTCAAATAGGTAAGTTTTATTTTTCTAAAAAAATGTCCTGTTAGCCATGACCCAGAGCCTAAGAGAGGCTCCACTTCAGTGTCACCAGCTGCCAGCCCTCAGCGGCCACCTCTCTGCCAGTCTACAGCACAAGCCTGAGTATGATAATGTTTCAAGTGGACGAAACTGTGGGCTTCTATAAAAGAACAACTTGTAAGTTTTTCAGCTTCTATTTTCATCGAGGAGAGCTTTTTGACAGTACAACTCCCATGGTTACCCATCAGTGTGCTCTGAGAGAGGAAGAAGAGCGGTGACAGATGTTATGCTGCATCAAAACAGAAAACGAGTTAACAGAAGAACCCTCCCCGTGTGGACCCAAGTCAGAAATCTCAGTATCCCAGCCGCAGCTAGCGTAAGACATAGCTTTGCTGCTCTCCGAAATTCAAATTTTTAGTTTCTTAGCAAACCTCAAATGATAAGCTGCCTTCTAAGAAGAAAGAATTGGACGAGGTTATGAAAACTAGGCTGAATGACAAACGAAGTACTTTACTTGGTTTAAATGACAGGTCTCATTTTTCATGTTTGCTACATTACCTAATAGATGGTGAAAATTTAACTGGATACCTTAAGAAGCTCTTTTAAAAGTATAACTCTAGGGCTTTCCTGGTGGCACAGTGGTTAAGAATCCACCTACCACTGCAGGGGACACGGGTTTGATCCCTGGTCCGGGAAGATCCCACATGCCGCGGAGCAACTAAGCCCGTGAGCCACAACTACTGAGCCTGCGCTCTAAAGCCCGCGAGCCACAGCTGCTGAAGCCCATGAGCCTGGAGCCTGTGCTCCGCAACAAGAGAAGCCACTGTGATGAGAAGCCCGCGCACCGCAACAAAGAGTAGCCCCCGCTCGCCGCAACTAGAGAAAGCCCGCACCCAGCAATAAAGACCCAACTCAGCCATAAATAAATAAATAAAATAAAAATAAATATATATAACTCTATAAATTGTCCAATGGCATTTTTCTTGCTGAACAGACGACCTTCAATAATCATTATATTGGCGCTCCCACCTCTCGGGGATGGGTGTGTGGGGCGGGAAGATGGGAGCGGTGATGGAGGACGGGGGCGGGGAGGGCGAAGTCTCAGATTCCCAGGCGAGATCTGGGGTCCTGCAGCAGGCTGGGTGTGGAGAGGCTTCCAGGGGAGGCGCGGGGTCGGGCTGCCTCGGGCTGGGGTGTGAGCTGACCAGGAGGCGCCGAGTTGGGCGGGGGTGGCAACCCTCGGAGGTTCCAGTTTGCCAAAGGGCGCAGGTTGACGTTTGGTGTGGGGAAGCCTTGGGAAGCGGGTCGGGGTTTGGGTAAATGGTAACGGGGCGGTGTGGGGGTGTGTGTGCGCGCGTGCGCGGGCGTGTGCAGAGACCACCTTTTTCCCCCTTGGAGAAACTTTAGGGACGGAAGAGTAGATAAGCTTTGGGTCAACGAGACGAAGGAGTAGGTGAACTTTGGGATGACCTGGGCGGGAAGAACAGGTAAGCTTTGGGGTGCAGTTTGGTGGGGGTTGAATTTAAGGGAGAGTCGCTTAGAAGGTCAAGGCCCTGACCTTGGAATAGGGTTTGGGTGAACTGGGGAGCTGGTTAAAGACCTAGATCTTAGGTTACAAAAAATGACTTTGGATTTGGTGATGGGAAGGGGTACGTGGGGCGTCAGAGCAGTCCGTGTCCCAAGGCGGGGCTTGGGTATGCGGGCAGAGCTATGAGGACTGTGGGAGAGTTGGGGTGGGGTGGGGTCAGACGCCCCCCGAAGTTCAGAGGGCTCCTGGCGGGTGAGCCAGCCCCTCTCGGGTTCTTTGTGCCTCTCCAGCTCAGTAGCGCAGCGGGCAAGGCAGGTGCCGTGGCCCTGACCGAAGGGGTGGGTGATGAGGTGACCATCCTTTTCGCGGCGCGTGCCTGCCTTCCGGTTCCGGCTCTCGCCTGTGCCTCAGCACACACTGCCGAGGGCGCTGACCCACTGCCCCAGCCGTCAGGGACCCCGACACCGACACAGCCCAGAGGAGCCATGGCAGTCACCAACAGCATCGGAGGGGAGGCCCCAGGAGCCGAGACCCCCAGCCTGAGACGCAGAGGTCAGGCTGCACAGCCAGAGCCTGGCGTGGGGCTCCCAGCAACGCCGCCGCCTCCAGACGCCCCCCAGGAGCCCCCAGTACTTCGGCTGAAATTCCTCAACGATTCAGAGCAGGTGGCCAGGGCCTGGCCCCATGACACCATCGGCTCCCTGAAAAGGACCCAATTTCCTGGCCGGGAACAGCACGTGCGACTCATCTACCAAGGGCAGCTGTTAGAAGACGACACCCAGACCCTGGGCAGCCTTCACCTCCCTCCTAACTGCATTCTCCATTGCCACGTGCCCACTCGGGAGGGTCCCCCACACTCACCCTGCCCACCGGGGTCAGAGCCAGTCCCCTCTGGGCTGGCCGCAGGTGGCCAGCTGCTGCTGCTCTGGGACTGCCAGATCCAGTACCGGCCCTTCTTTCCCTGGACCGCCACTCTGGGTCTGGCCGGCTTCACCCTGCTCCACAGTCTTCTGGCCTTTGCCGTGTTCCGCCCGTAGTGCCTCCACGAGCTCTTGGCAGTGTTGCTGGCCCCTCCGGACCTTGCTCCCCATGACACGGCGGGAGCTGCTGTCTGCCTAGGCCTGCCTCTCCGACCTGCCTCTTCCCGCTACCCTGGAGCCCAGCCCTGTGCCGCAGAGCACTCCAGGGGCCAGTGGAGGCCCCTCCCTGTGACCTTCATGGCTCTGGGCCATCCCCCCGGGGCAGCTGGCCCTCCGCACCCACTAACAGTCAGCTCCTCTGGGTCAGACAGCTGCTGTTGCTGCCCCGGCGCTGGGCAGAGCTGGGCCACGCCCCTGGGCCCTTCTTAGTGTTCTGCCTGAGAATCCAGCCTCCTCTAGTCCCTGACAGCTCCTTGGGCTTATTTAGGGACTCCAGGACTGAGGGGCTGGAGAAGGGGAGCTGGGAGGGGTGGAGGGGGTTCTCTGGAACATGTGCAGATTAAATAACTGTGAAGTTTAAAAAAAAATCATTGTATTCTCCCAGGCTCGACAAATTGTTAGGCCTAAATTGTGACTTCAGGTTGTTGGAACATCTCATTTCATTATGTTTATGGGCTATAAGCAGAGAAATGAGGTTTATATTAAGCTTAAATCTTAAAGGGAAGTATTTTTTAATGTCAGGCTTAGCATTTCTAGGGCCGCCTTTAAAATAATTATCCATTCTGTTAGAAAACTAATCTCTAGTACTTTGGTAAACATGTTTACATTACTTCAAAAATAAACAGCTCTCACGGTTGAAAATTAATGACTGAGTGTCCTGGCTGCTGTAAGTCAGCACGATGCGAGAAAGGCAAAACACATGGTAGTCACTCTGTATCAAAGTGATTAGTATGGTAGTGGCAAGTCTCTTAGAAGTAATTTACTCTTAAAATGGAATAAAACGCTACCGTAATTTTTACTCTGGTTAAAATAAACGTGCTAATAAAAACCTGAGAATGAGCTATAATTAATAGTTCTATGGAATGTGCTGCCACGTGTGATATGAAGGCGGTACAATATTAATTCCTCACGTTCGGCCTGCTTCTGAGATGTTCATCAAGTGGGGTGATGATCTTCATGTGAGACAGGTGAACTCTGCCAGCGGCGGCTCCCTTCCGGCACTCCAAGTAATTACCTTCCACCTGCTTCAGTATCACAAGGACGTCCCCACGCTGGAAGGTACGATATCACTCTCTGAAGCAATTATTATTTAATAAAACATTATTACTTTTTCCACATTTTAATCTTTGGAGCCTAAAGCATTTATAATAACGTGTAAAACAGTAACAGAGGCCAGAGATTTTTTTTTTTTACATTAGTCAGTAAAGAAAGAGCTCTACTTTACCTTACAAGAAAGTTCTCCAGGGTTTTGCGGGACAATGTCTTCACTGGCAATTCCGTGAGGCACAGACAGCTTAAACATAAACCAATAAAAGGATTATTCACGATCAAATAACCTCGTCCTAAGCGGCTGATCACGCGGGGATTTGGCACGTTCGCCTGCAGTATAACCTCCCGCAGTTAAGCTCTTCACTCGGCTTCCTCAAGCTCGGGATCTAGTTGGTGGGGCTGCCGTTTCTCAGGCTGCTCAGAGTCCTCGGGGGCCTGGGGCTGAGCCCACAGGACCTTGGCAGCTGAAGGTGGCCTAAAGTTCCCTTAACAACCACATCCAGGAAGTTCTGCTCTACAGGACAAGGTCCACCAAGTCCCCAGGGCGTCGGAAGGGTAAATACTCAGCACCTGACCCCACGGCCTTCAGTTCAGGGGCGGCTGATAGGGGACTGGTGCCTCCCCTGCGGGGTTGGACTGGCCGCTTCCATCCGCCTTCAATCTCATCTGCTCCTGCAGTCGCTCTGGTACAAGCATCTACTTAAACCCATCTCATTGCCTGACCTCAGTCATTCCTGGTCCACTCAGCCCTGTCTGATCTTAGAATGGCTTTTACTCTGGCCAGAGAACTCTGTTCCCCGCCTTGGTAAATTCTGGCTGTTGAGCGCGGGTCGGAGGGCCTATGCAATATAAAAGGCATGCCCAGGACATGGGATCACACAAGCTCGCTTCCAAAAAGGAAAGGGAGGCTGCACTCAGGAGCAAAGATGTAGAGTACGAGGGTGTGGCCCTGGGGGGCTGCTCCCCAGCATCTCTGTCAGAGCACCAGGGTGCCCAAGGTACCCAGGTTACCCTGGTTAGTAATTTAATGGTGGGGCGGCCACCAGAAACAATGAGGGATTTAAGGAATTATTTCGTAAAGAGACACACTAATACACCGTCATTTTGAATTTATTAATTTATTAATTTCTTTGAGTTGTTCAAATGCTTTGTTGACATTATACCGCTATGCTAAGACCTATAAGCAAAATCTCATTCCCCCAAATGAGGCTCTTGACACGGGACAGCCAATGCAAGCAGAGACTTTACAGTTAGTAACACTACTTTCTGGGTTGTTTTTGGCTGCACAGCATGGCTTGCGGGATCTTAGTTCCCCGACCAGGGATCGAACCAGTGCCCCCTGCAGTGGAAGCGCAGAGTCCTAACCACTGGACCGCTGGGGAAGCCCCACTAACACTATTTTCTTAGTATGGCCTAATGGTAAAGAGCATGGGCTCAGAGCCAGTCAGTCTGTGCTCAAATCTTGGCTCTACCATTACTGGATGTGTGACCCTGGACAGGCTACTTAATCTCTCTGAGTCTTATTTTCTTCATCTGTATAATAGAGATAATAATAGTATCTACTTCACAGGTTGGTGTGAGGAATAAATGAGTTATTTATACATAAAGTGCTTCGAGGAATGCCTGGCTTATAAGTATTCAACACAGCAGCTACTGCTTTTATTTATTCATTATTTTTAAGTATCCTATCCCAAAGTACACCCCTGGGTTTTAGCAATTAAAATTTTATCAGTTTAAATGAATATGAATATATATGAATATCCTACCTCCTTCTTATCTGTCTACACCCTTCCCTTAGGAAGATGAAAAAAATCCTAAATTGCTTAAAGTGAAAACAATTTCCAGCTCAGTGATGGAAATGTAGAACAATATGAAATGAATAATTGCTGTTCTTGTTAAGACCTACTGTTGTACAATTGTTTTAAAAAGTGCCAACACCCCTGCTCTCCTTATTATCTTAATTTGTTCTAGATTTCATCAGGTTAACCTGACCAAAATAGAGAGAGCACATCAACTCCGAAGACAAAGGTCATATGATGAGAAAAACATTCAAAGGGAACAAAATTAATATCTCAACTATCTCAATTACTGATGAAAACTTCTAACTGGTAACTATTAAATGGACCATGATAATCAGGTTTACAAAAGTGGAAAATGAGGGAAAAACCATCCATTTTAATAAGAACTTTCTACTTCAAATTTTACTCTGTGGGCAAGGCAGCTATAAGATATAAACTATATCAAGATATGAATATAATATCTGGCAGAGATACTCCCATCAGTGTAACCTACTGGGTCAGGTTTTTCAGAGTTTCTGTTTGGTCAAGCCAGACAGCAGGTTGCAATCCTTGTCTGCCCTACTTCCTTTTCCTATATTTCTCCTAATAATGAAACCCTGTTTTAAAAGACCTAGGTTTAAACATGGCCTACTTGTCTAAAGCACTCAGTGTCAAGGGGCAATTCCACAGTTGTCTCATCATCTTTTTCTAAGGAATAAGGATCTTACGTATACTTTAGGACAAACCTCTTGACCACAAACATTTTTTTTTTTTTTTTTTTACGGTACGCGGGCCTCCCACTGCCGTAGCCTCTCCCGCCGCGGAGCACAGGCTCTGGGCCCGCAGGCCCAGCGGCCATGGCCCACGGGCCCAGCCGCTCCGCGGCATGTGGGATCCTCCCGGACCGGGGCACGAACCCGTGTCCCCTGCATCGGCAGGCGGACTCTCAACCACTGCGCCACCAGGGAAGCCCGACCACAAACATTTTTAAAAGCTAAATTTACCATGTATTTCCTGTAGAGAGGGTGTCCTGGTTTGGGGCGAGGGGGCAGCACCGGGTCTTGATTTTTAAGGACTTGACTCTTGGCTTTTGAGAGTCCAGATGCCAGGTTACTTGTTTTTTTCTGAAGATCCATGTCAGAAGAAGACCGATTAAAAGGCAGCTTTTTATCTGCTGCTCTGGTTGCAGGAAGTTTTGGGGGAGGTGGTCTCTCAGGGGCCCCCTTGGGAGGAGGCTGTCGAGCTAGTACGCCTTTTCCATTCACAGGTCTGAAAATCAACGTGGTAGCTGTGAGTCAGTGTTTGATCGATAGTAGGTTCTGTTTTGTCCTTTCTTACACACACACACACACACACACACACACACACACACAGCGTTTTGCTAGTGTAAATACCATTTAATGAAACATGCAGGCTATGCTATTTTTTAGCAAATGACTGCTGCATTAAACATTATATTATTTGAAGAAATGCCATGATGTTCCAGCTTCCTCTTATCTTGTACTACATATTCATTAGTTCAAGACAAACAAGCATTTACTATCATGAGCTCTTTAAGGCTCCATTTGCTCTTAAACACACCATGACTGTTTCAGAAAACTAAGGACTTTCTACCAAAGTCTGAGATGAAAAGCTTATAGTAAGATATCAGGTATACGTGATGGAGTCTTGTACATAATTAGAAAAGGTACGTCAAACTCCCCTAATATTCATGTTATAGGAATCATTATTAAAACACTAATTTAGATTAATATAAAGAAAGCTAGTTCTGAAAATGGGACAGGACAATTATTACTTTGAAAGCCTTTCCTTAATCCCTATGATAAAAATAATGTCGAACATAGTAATGTCTTATGATAACATCACAGTTTTTTGTCTAAATAGCCCTGGAACTCAGGAGGGCTGGTCACCTCTGAGCTCATGAGGCCTGTCTCCCTTTGGAAATGCCAAAAACCAGGCTGGTTTCTGGGAACAGGGAGAGAGCGAGCGAGTGTGTGTATGTATGTATGTGTGTGTGTGTGTATACGCGCGTGTGTGTTCCAGAAGTGGAGTTTTAGGTTCAGAAAGGAGTCTTGTTCATTTGTTTGAGGAAAAGTAATAGATATCCATGTTTGTGCTCTGTCAGTTTTTGGATTGTGTTAAAAAAGGAGCAGAGACTCCTACACCTGCTGTCAGAAGCAGACTGTGGGCTAGTGGCCTGGGTGAATTTGTGAGTTAAATGTATCTCTAAAAGAAGATCGAAGGCCAGCAACACTCAGTTTTCATGATAGAAAAGAGAGTCCAGTCTCGGAGTCATTAGTTTTTCTCTAACTGACTTTTTAGAAGTTTTCCCATGCTTACTTACCTCGGTGGCAACTTTGGGGGTCCTCGCACAGAACCTCCTGACTGACCAGCATGGTCAGATTCCTGCAAGTATCAGAGAATGATTTTTAGTTAAGATGAATCTGAAACAAGAGCTTTTCAAGAGGAATTATGGACAGACTTTGGGCTGGATCTATAAAGTGGAAATGTAGCTGAATTACAGAAAGGAGATTAAAAGAATTTTTTAGTCTTAAGCAATATTAACTCATTTCTCATTCCTACCTACATTGTCCATGTCACAATGCAAGTGAAAACAGAGGAAGAGGCTGGCGCAGGGAGGGGGGTGTCCTGCTACTGTGGACACCAGCCCAACCAACTGCACTGCATGGTTACACATCCAGCATGTTCTGAGGAATTAAGGATGCTGTTTAAATCATGTTGGGTTACACAGCAGCAATTTAAGCAGACATTGTAGGGAATTTTTAAAAAATATGGCAGCTATCTATCCCATGACAACATTTAACATATGCAGTGCTCCTAAGTTTAAACACATAGTAAGTGAGGTGGTGATCAGTTTGTTTTGCTTAGAACAGGCAGATCTCTCATACTGGATGGTTTCCACATTGTGTGGTGGGTTTTGAACTGGAAGGAGGTGGAACACAACAGAAGCTTAAGGGGTGGCCTGAAAGGAAGGCATGTGAGGAAGAACAGAAAAGGCCCAAGAAAGCAGACAGCTTAGCTTGTACCACTACAGCAAAGGGGTTGGATGTACTGAGAAGAATTTTGTAGGAAAAAGAAAAGGGGGATAGTGCGAAAAACAAAAGATAGGGAGAGTTGGAATGTTTTGGTCTGAAAGTAGATGAGAGAAATTGGAAGTATGGGGATCAACAAGAAGATTTTTTCAGAAGGGGTTCAAACTGTGCTAATTAAATAGGTTTTCCGAACATGTTATGGTCCAGGGATTGGGAAATGAGTATAATACATGGAAAACATTTTCAGATATTCTGTTGAATGAGAAGTCAAAGGATCTTAAAGCCAAGACTTCTGTTTTTTAGGGAAAAGTCTTCACTAAATCCTTCTAATTCTGATTCTCTTTTTTCACCTTTCCTACTTTCTAAGCCCTCATCACTGACCTCCAGGAAATAATATTTCTCCAAGACCACCTGAGAGGGAAAAATACCAGCTCTTTAAAATTATACTGCCTTTTTAAAAAAAATTTATTTATCTTATTTATTTATTTATTTTTGGCTGCGTTGGGTCTTTGCTGCTGCGCATGGGCTTTCTCTAGTTGTGGCGAGCGGGGGCTACTCTTCGTTGCGGTGCGCGGGCTTCCCATTGCAGTGGCTTCTCTTGTTGTGGAGCATGGGCTCTAGGTGCGCGGGCTCAGTAGTTGTGGCACGTGGGCTCAGTTGTTGTGGTTCGTGGGTTCTACAGCGCAGGCTCAGTAGTTGTGGCACATGGGCTTAGCTGCTCCGTGGCATGTGGGATCTTCCCGGACCAGGACTCAAACCCGTGTCCCCTGCATTGGCAGGCGGATTCTTAACCACTGCACCACCAGGGAAGCCCATATACTGCCTTTTTCTGTAAAAGAGGTTTAACTATAGCTTGGAAATCTTTGGGCTAATTCAGGCTGTTTTCCCCCTTCTTATCTTACAAATGAGTTAAAACTCACTTCTATGGTTTTTAATTCAAACTGAATGTTTACAAGTTTTCCTTAAATACCAAATGATTAATTGCTAATAACTGCGATCGCGTGAATATGTTTCAGTGTTTTATAATCCCATTTTGAAAAACAAATTAAGCTTGCCCTTAAAACTTGGTTTCACTAATGAACTCAGTTAATGTAGTGAGGCAAGTCACCAGCTCATAAACCCTGCAATATTCCAGGCTATCATCCATGCCTTATAAATACACTGTTGCCTATGTGCCCCCTGACAAATAACTGCTATGATACTTGAAAAACTCATTTATTTCTTTGGCTGCCTTTAAAATTAAAACAAACAAGCCAAGAGAAAAACACTCTAGCAGATAGGTAGGAACTTTTATAGCTTTCCTCAAAATTACAGTTGTTAGACACCTTAATAATTAAGGGCAGATTTTTAAAAATATAGATATATAAATCTGACATGGAAAGTTACAGATGGTGTACTTTAATAAACACATACCATAAAATGCAAATCTTGTACCAAATATAGTTTTCTCTGATTGGTTTTACTTTTATGGGAAATCTTAAATATATTTTTAATTTCTCAATTTTCTACAATGAGCAAAAATAAATCAGCAAAAAAGGCAGCACACTCAAATCCCCCGGGAATGTTAGGCACATTCCAAAAGGCACTGCTGCACCTGACACGTCAAATACTGAGAGTAGGGGCTTGGTTCCTGTAGGAGCCACTGTCTCGTGTTTGCTAAAGTCCAGGTTTGTGTGCAGGTTCTGCTGACAGTCTTTGGAAGATTACTGATTAGGGATTTCCTGCTCTTCAATAGTCCACACATGAATGGAGCTCCTCTGTACCTGCTTTTTGTAGTTTTTCTCTAGCTCTGACATCCCTGAACTTTGGCTTCTGATGTGTTCCGGTAAGCATTTTAGCTCCTGGTGAAGTTGGTTTTTTGGCTTGTACTGCCCTGCAGATGCCATCTTTTTTTTTTTTTTTTTTGTGGTACACGGGCCTCTCACTGCTGTGGCCTCTCCCGTTGCGGAGCACAGGCTCCGGACGCGCAGGCTCAGGAGCCATGGCTCACGGGCCCAGCCGCTCCGCGGCATGTGGGATCTTCCCAGACCGGGCACGAACCCGTGTCCCCTGAATCGGCAGGCGGATTCTCAACCACTGCGCCACCAGGGAAGCCCGCAGCCATCTTTTTGTTCATGTTCTTTGGAATGGTTTCCTATATTCTAATTTCAAAATAATTCCCTGTTTTTTTGTTTGTTTTTTCAAAAAACAGGTATTTCTTCCAAAACCATATTCTTGTCTGTTGGAATCACTGAGCAGCCTCTGAAGATGTGCCTTCTCTTTTTTCTCCAGGAATTGGTACCACTTCTCATGTTCTGAATTCATTAGCCATCTCCTATGCTGCAGCTGTGACTCCTTCCACCTTCTGGGCAGCGTCCCCTGACTCTCCTCTGGCACCGGCTGGCAGACACTTCGCGGGCGGCTCTGGCAGCCTTGGGTTTCCACAGAAGCGTCTGCTCCTGCTGAGAGAATAGTGCCAGTGGCTCCTGTGGTTCCTCACCCTGGATTCCCTCATCGTTTAAGTGAAGAAAGTGGGATTCTGCAACTACAGCCACCTTGTCCTGCGATGGAAAGTTCCCTGGCACTCAAGGCAGGAGAAATAGTCAAGGGTCTTTGTCCTGTGTCTCATCAGAAGACACAACTTTCAAAGACCGTGCCTTTCCTCATGGGTCATCAGAGTGGTGAAGCACTCTTTCTAGAGACCCTCCCCAACACCTGAAGCCATTCTGGCCTCTGATCTAAAATTCACTCAGTAACTGTAATTCTCAAAACCAAAGGAATTTCTGAGGCACAGTTTTGACTTTTGGGCCCTGGAAATCTAAGTGCATGACTTCAGCCAAATCATTTAACTTGGGGTCTTTTTCTCTCCTCTTCTTCCTTCAGATACAGTGTGTCTATTATGGTATGTATTCATTACAGTACAGCACAGAGTGCTTTGACCACGCCCCCCTCCGGCCCCCACCCTTTGTAAACAGCGCAGGACAGGATTTCCCTCATGTTGTTTATGCGAGATACAAACAGTTATGAATATGGTCCCTCTCCAGATGGCTTAGTTTATTCTAACTTCCTTTCCTTGTTTTTTCTAAAATGTTTGAGTTGCTTTGTGGACTGCTTAACACCAAATGGAATAATACTTAATTCCCGCCCCCCCCCCCCGGTACGCGGGCCTCTCACTGTTGTGGCCTCTCCCGTTGCGGAGCACAGGCTCCGGATGCGCAGGCTCAGCGGCCACGGCTCACGGGCCCAGCCGCTCCGCGGCATGTGGGATCTTCCCAGACCGGGGCACGAACCCGTGTCCCCTGCATCGGCAGGCGGACTCTCAACCACTGCGCCACCAGAGAAGCCCAATACTTAATATTTTAATAGAGCTTTATGGGTTTACAAAGCCCATGACATGACTCAGTGAATGCTTTTGTATGCCTACTCCTCATCCTCTCATTCCTCCTTACAACCCTTTAGAGTAGAAGCCAGTAACCTTCTCAAGTAACTTTTCCTCTATGGAAATTTGGGATTTTCCCATTCAACAATAGTATGGTGGGAGCCCTATCATCCTCTTTTGGGTCATCTTGGCCGTTTTTTTAAAAATTTTTTTGGCTCTGCTGCACGGCATGTGGAATCTTAGTTCCCTGACCAGGGATCAAACCCGCACCCCCTACACTGGAAGCGTGGAGTCTTAACCACCGGACTGCCAGGGAAGTCTCTAGCCCAGTTTTAATAAAAATTTATTACCAAGTATTTTGAAATGCAAGTGATCACTAAATTTTAATTCAGCCCACAGAAAAATCTCATTAACTTGACATTGGCTAATTCAATTTAATGTCTCCTTCGAAGAAATTTCTCTTCACTAGATGATTAGATGGGTTTGCATGTATAATAGCATAGTTAATGCACAAGTGTAAAACTATTATGAAGTTTGAACTGAAAATTTTGCTCAAAGACTTTAAGAACTGGTTTCTTTTGAAACAAACCTTAAAGATAATCTATCATATGGGAATTTGAAAAAGTATAGAAAAACAGTATCGAGGTTGAAATTAAAAAAAAAAACTTTTTACCACCATCTGTTAACAAGTACATGATAAAGCACTACTTTTTAAATTTAAAAAATAATTCTCTCCTAAATTTCAGATGAACAAATTCTTATGATAATTATCTTAAAATTATGTCACTATTTCAGTATTTTATTTTTTTAAAGATCTATTTATTATTTATTTTATTTTTGGCTGCATGAGGTCTTAGTTGTGGCATGCAGGATCTTCACTGAGGCATGTGGGATCTTTTGTTGTGGCGCACGGGCCGCTCTCTAGTTGAGGTGTGTGGGTTTTCTTTTCTCTAGTTGTGGCACGCAGCCTCCAGGGAGCATGGGCTCTGTAGTTGTGGTGCACGGGTTCCAGGGCACGTGGACTCTGTAGTTTAAGGCACATGGGCTCTGGATGAGGTGCGTAGGCTCAGTATTTGTGGTGCGCGGGCTTAGTTGCCCCGTACGCGGCATGTGGGATTTTAGTGCCCTGACCAGGGATCGAACCTGCGTCCTCTGCATTGTAAGGCAGATTCTTTACCACTGAACCACCAGGGAAGTCCCTAATTTGGTATTTTAAATAAAACCTGATAATTGAACTAAATCTTTCCACAAAATTTAAAGGGTTTTAGAGATTTTCAATAACTTTCTCATTATTAGTGCTATTTAAAAGACAATGCCATAATATCGGTATGGGGCAAATTATTTTATGATGAAGTACAATGAATTAGCCTAATTCTTTTATTTTATAGGAATTAAAAAAATATTAAATAAGTACATGGAGCTTAGAAATTGGTTTTATCTGGCCAATAGTAAAATAATTTAGACATCAGCTGATTACTTAAAATTAGTGCATAGCTTAGTCTTCAACCTAAGATTACCTATAATGACCACTTACCAAGTTTCTAGTTCTGTTAGCATTACCGAGTTTTCCGGATACTGTGCTGAAGGTGTTTCCAATGGGTTTTTCAGTAGGGAGAGGAGGTGGGCTTTGTGGATCCTCCTCATGTGAACCTGGAAAAATAGCAGTAATTAATTAATCAATAATTTCTAGTCTTCCGGGGTTTCAAGGGATGAAATGATTACAGCTTGGTTCCCTATTAGGAAAATGGTTATTGTAAAAGATGCACACAGGGGCTTCCCTGGTGGTGCAGTGGTTGGGAGTCCGCCTGCCGATGCAGGGGACGCAGGTTCGTGCTCCGGTCCAGGAGGATCCCACATGCCGCGGAGCGGCTGGGCCCGTGAGCCATGGCCGCTGAGCCTGCGCGTCCGGAGCCTGTGCTCCGCAATGGGAGAGGCCGCAGTGGTGAGAGGCCCGCGTACCACAAAAAAAAAAAAAAAAAAAAGATGCACACAAAGAATGGAGAGCTAAGCAAATGAGAAAGGTATTCTGGCAAAGCTCAGAAAACTGATGAGCTAGTAGGCATCGGTTACTTTTTACCAAATGTTTTATAGAGATTAAAAATAATACTAAATAATTATAACAGCAAGCCAGCACTTGTTGAGAACCGTCTATGGGCCGCGCATTAAGTTAAGGCACTTTATTCATATACATTTCTCCAAACCAACCTCAATCTAAGTGCTAGGTCTGTTGAGTCTACTGGCTAGTAGCCACATGTGGCAATTTAAACTTAAATCTTAATTAAAATTAAATAAAGTTAAAATTTCAGTCCCTCAGTTGCATTAGCCACATTTCAACTGCTCAGTAGCCACATGTGGCTATTGGCTACCATATCGGACAGCACTATACTAGATAATATCCTACCCATTTTACAGATGAAGAAACTGACGCTGAGAAGAAAATAAATGCGCTAGCCAGGTCTTAATGCTAGTAATGGTCAGATGGGTTTGAAACCAAAAGCCTGTATGCATTGTAGTAAGGCATGCGGCTTCCTAATAGGTGGTGTATCCAACCCTCCCCCATCCAAATAATTAAATGTGTTTTCTAATATATTAGCTCCAGATTAATGGGCTTCATTGCTCCCATTTTAACAAGCAATAACTTTACATCCAAACTACATCCTTAACCCAGAGATAGTGCACTCCCAACTTATTTTAAAAAGAAGAAAACAAAGATGACCAGATTTAATTAGTGACAGCTAATTAAAATCTGTGTGCAAAACACTTGGAGAGAGGATGACCGTAACATACTAAAGGAGGCTAAAGCCAACTTTTACTGGTTCGGGCATTTAAAGGAGAGAGAGGAATTTTTCCCATTCAAATGAACACTCTCTGCTTCCATTTCACATGAAAAACTTATAATAAAACAAGAGGATGATTTGTCAGGTTCCTGTTTTATCCACAGACAGGAAAACAGTCTCAAAAGGGGGAAAATACCCAGGCCAGCTCCTAGGAGAACAATGATTTAGAGACAGACGAGCGTTCTTAGTTGAGAGGCAGTGCTGCGTGGGGAATTAAGACACACACAGGGATGGTCCAACTCAGTCACCATCTTGAAGATTTTCTCTGTGCTGCAGTTTCCTTACTGAAGGGTACAAAGCAGTAAGAATATGAAAGCAGAGAGGAGACAGCTTATGGGAAGGAAGGGACATAGTAATTATCTGGTGTGGGTATGTGGGGGAGGGAGATTTTCAATTTCAAACTGTGTGGTCAGCAGAGTGCTCAGTGAGCAAAGTGGCATTTCAGCAAAGACCTGAAGGAACAGTGAAGGAGCGAGCCATGCAGAGATCTGGGGAAAGGACATCCTAGTCAGAAGAAACAGGTCCCCAGGGGAAGAAGCTGACAGGTTCAGAGCAAGGAGTTTTGCACCACAATGCTGTTCCTTTCTTTTCTTGTCCATTCCAAGTTCTTTTTCCTCCACAGCAATATATGCATTGCTTAATAATCGTAATAATAAAATTCTGGGGAACTGGTTGTTTTTTTTTTTTTTTTTTTTTTTTTTTTCCAGTACGCAGGCCTCTCACTGTTGTGGCCTCTCCCGTTGCGGAGCACAGGCTCCGGACGCGCAGGCTCAGCGGCCATGGCTCAGGGGCCCAGCCGCTCCGCGGCACGTGGGATCTTCCCGGACCGGGGCACGAACCCATGTCCCCTGCATCGGCAGGCGGACTCTCAACCCCTGCGCCACCAGGGAAGCCCTGGGGAACTGGTGTTTGATATACATAGATTCCCTAGGAACTGGCACTTCAGTTCTCTCACATATAGCGGTACAGAACTCAGCTTTCTAATAGTTCCTGGAGCTTTGTCAGGATAATAAATAAAGGTGCTTTCTCAATATACCCTTCTCAGGATTTCAGGACTATTAATCCAATTTATAAGTGTGTAGAAAAGAGTAAACACAGCAGGCCTGAGTTACAAGGTTGGTCCTTGCTGGCACCTAGGAACCTGCATTTTGGGAAGCTTCGCACCATTTCTAGAACAGATAAAACAAAAGAATATGGTTTATGCTGAACACCTGCTTTCCTTCTGGGAAATCTGGAATTTTGGTACATGCCCAAATTCCTAGAGGTGTCCATGTAACCAGCCCCCAACAAAAACCCTTGGGTATTGAGTCTCTAATGAGCTTCCCCGATTGACATTTCACATCTGAGTGGAGTTAGGTACACCCTGTGTGACTCCACTGGGAGAGGACTCCTAGAAACTTGTGCTGGTTTCCTCCAGACTTTGCCCCGGGCACCTTTTTCCTTTGCTGATTTTTGCTTCGCATACTTTTGCTATAATAAATCACAGCCACGAACACAACTATATGCTAAATCCTGTGAGTCCTCCTAGCAAATCGTCAAACATGGGGATCTGGGGGACCCTGACACATAGGAGAATACATTTAAATGTAAAAGTTGTATTACATAAAGCCACATGAGCTTCAGGTAATATTTATTATCATTCTATCTCACGCAGCTTATTAAAATCCCAAATACTTTTTTTTTAAATGCTTGGCTTTGTTTGTTTGTTTGTTTTTGTTTATTTATTTATTTATTTTTCGCTGTGTTGGGCCCTCATTTCTGTGCAAGGGCTTTCTCTAGTTGTGGCAAGCAGGGGGCCACTCTTCATCGCGGTGCGCGGACCTCTCACAATTGCGGCCTCTCTTGTTGCGGAGCACAGGCTCCAGAAGCGCAGGCTCAGTAGTTGTGGCTCACGGGCCCAGCCGCTCCGCGGCATGTGGGATATTCCCAGACCAGGGCTCGAACCCGCGTCCCCTGCATTAGCAGGCAGACCCTCAACCACTGCGCCACCAGGGAAGCCCGCAAATACTTTTAACAAGGTAACAGTGAGCAGGCCGACAACCCAGCTGTCCTGTCACTGATCTGTAGGCTATATAACACTGTCAAAAGAAACATACGACCAGTTCTTCAGTCTAACACTACCACATAAGCTCCTAAGAAGCGAGAACCCACTAGAATTTGGTACCCTTGACTTT
Organism: Pseudorca crassidens; assembly: GCF_039906515.1. Taxonomy (NCBI): domain Eukaryota; kingdom Metazoa; phylum Chordata; class Mammalia; order Artiodactyla; family Delphinidae; genus Pseudorca; species Pseudorca crassidens. Next base: position 124,858,371 of record NC_090299.1, on the reverse strand, counting down.
CTCTCCTCCTCATTCTTCATAGAAACTCCGTTCAATCTTCTCACTACTTGGCTTAGAGCCATCAGTTAATAAAACCATCAACAGACTAAAACCAATATGATTCTTCCAGGTAGTATTTTATAGAGAAACCATACCCCTAAACTAAGTTTCATGGCATTCCAGGGGATGCCTACAGTGTAACCCTGGGATGCTGCAGGTGAAGGACTGGGACACTTGCTCTGCTGTTGGCAGGAATGGAGTGGCAGAATCTTGTTAGACAAAGGCAAGGATGCAACTGGGCTGTGCAAAAGCACTAAAGGAAATGAAAGGAAAGCAGAGGCTCACAGAGAAAGCTGTGTGATCACCCAGGAACTGCTCTGGAACCCACTGTATGTGCATTCATGTGCATACATACTCACGCTTTTTCTAATCTCTAGGGCCTAAGGTAAACAGTTCTGGCCCTCTTGGCTTCTCTCTTATGATAATATCAGATGTATCTGCAGGACTTATTAAATAAAATTCATCCAAAATTTCATTTATTGTAACACTGAAAAATCAAGTAGGGAAGTGTATGAAAACGTAGTGTTGGGGCTTCCCTGGTGGCGCAGTGGTTGAGAGTCCGCCTGCTGATGCAGGGGACGCGGGTTCGTGCCCCAGACTGGGAAGATCCCACATGCCGCGGAGCGGCTGGGCCCGTGAGCTATGGCCGCTGAGCCTGCACGTCGGAGCCTGTGCTCCGCAACAGGAGAGGCCACAACAGTGAGAGGCCTGCGTACCATAAAAACAAAACAAAACAAAACAAAAAAACCCCGTAGTGTTTTACAAATTAAAATAATATTTTTATACACTGTTATGTTTTTATAACTCTTGGTTACTCCCCTTCAGACAACTCACACATAGCTATATTTAGATTATGCTCATTGGAGTAATACACTCCTGACAGACATATACAACTGTATTTGCTATCAGTTTCAAAACTTTCCTACCAAATCTTTACTACTGGCACTAACATACGATATTACAATTACTCTGAGTTTCAGCCTCCCTCTATTCTTTCTGCCTCAGACAATGTTAAAGAGAAGTAAAAACCAAATTTACTGTACTGGACTTCCCTGGTGGCACAGTGGTTAAGAATCCACCTACCAATGCAGGGGACATGGGTTCGAGCCCTGGCCTGGGAAGATCCCACATGCCACGGAGCAACTAAGCCCATGTGCCACAACAACTGAACCTGCGCTCTAGAGCCCGCAAGCCAAAACTACTGAGCCCGTGTGCTGCAACTACTGAAGTCCGTGTGCTCTAGGGCCCATGTGCCAGAACTACTGAGCCTGCACGCCTAGAGCTCACGCTCTGCAAAAAGGGAAGCCACCGCAATGAAAAGCCCGTGCACTGCAACGAAGAGTAGTCCCCGCTCGCCACAACTAGAGAAAGCCTGCATGCAGCAACGAAGACCCAATGCAGCCAAAAATAAATTTAAAAAATCCAAAAAAATAAAATTTGCTGTACTAATTGTCTAAAGAATTATGAGAAAACAACTTGCTTTTAAATGTTCTCGAGGGGAGGACCTTCAAGATGGCGGAGGAGTAAGACGTGGAGATCACATTCCTCCCCACAAATACATCAAAAATACGTCTACATGTGGAACAACTCCTACAGAACACCTAATGAATGCTGGCAGAAGACCTCAGACTTCCCAAAAGGCAAGAAACTCCCCACGTACCTGGGCAGGTCAAAAGAAAAAACAGAGACAAAAGAATAGGGATGGGACCTGCAACTCTGGGAGGGAGCTGTAAAGGAGGAAAAGTTTCTACACACTAGGAAGCCCCTTCACTGGTGGAGATGAGGGGTGTGGCGGGGGGGAAGCTTCGGAGCCACAGAGGAGAGCACAGCAACAGGGGTGCGGAGGGCAAAGCGGAGAGATTCCCGCACAGAGGATCGGTGCCGACCAGCACTCACCAGCCCGAGAGGCTTGTCTGCTCACCCACTGGGGTGGGTGGGGGCTGGGAGCTGAGGCTCGGGCTTCCGAGGTCAGATCCCAGGGAGAGGACTGGGGTTGGCTGCGTGAACACAGCCCGAAGGGGGCTAGTGTGCCACAGCTAGCTAGAAGGGAGTCCGGGAAAAAGTCTGGAACGGCCTAAGAGGTAAGAGACCATTGTTTCGGGGTGTGCAAGGAGAGGGGATTCAGAGCAACGCCAAATCGAGCTCCAGAGACGGGCGCAAGCTGCGGCTATCAGCACGGACCCCAGAGACAGGCATGAAATGCTAAGGCTGCTGCTGCAGCCACCAAGAAGCCTGCGTGCAAGCACAGGTCACTATCCACACCTCCCCTCTTGGGAGCCTGTGCAACCCGCCCCTGTCAGGGTCCCATGATCCAGGGACAACTTCCCAGCGAGAGCACATGGCACGCCTCAGGCTGGTGCAACGTCACACCAGCCTCTGCCACCACAGGCTCGCCCCGCATTCCGTACCACTCCCTCTCCCCAGCCTGAGTGAGCCAGAGCCCCCTAATCAGCTGCTACTTTAACCCCGTCCTGTCTGGGCAGGAAACAGACGCCCTCAGGCGACCTACATGCAGAGGCGGGGCCAAATCCAAAGCTGAACCGCAGGAGCTGTGGGAAAAAAGAAGAGAAAGGGAAATCTCTCCCAGCAGCCTCAGGAGCAGCGGATTAAAGCTCCATAATCACCTTGATGTACCCTGCATCTGTGGAATATCTGAATAGAAAACAATCCCAAAATTGAGGCAGGGGACTCTGGGAGCAACTGTAGACTTGGGGTTTGCTATCTGCATTTAATTTGTTTCTGGTTTTAGGTTTATCTTAGTTTAATATTTAGAGCTTATTATCATTGGTAGATTTGTTTATTGATTTGGTTGCTCTCTTCCTTTTTTTTTTTTTTTTTTTGCGGTACGCGGGCCTCTCACTGTTGTGGCCTCTCCTGTTGTGGAGCACAGGCTCCAGACACGCAGGCTCAGCGGCCATGGCTCACGGGCCCAGCTGCTCCGCGGCACGTGGGATCTTCCCGGACCGGGGCACGAACCCGTGTCGCCTGCATTGGCAGGCGGACTCTCAACCACTGTGCCACCAGGGAAGCCCCCCTTTAAAAAAAAAAATATATATATATATATATATATTTTTTTTTTTTTCCTTTTTCTCTTTTTGTGAGTGTGTATGTGTATGCTTCTTTGTGTGATCTTGTCTGTATAGCTTTGCTTTTACCATTTGTCCTAGGGTTCTGTCTGTTGTTTTTTTCTTTGTTTGTTTTATGGTTAATTTTTTAGTATAGTTTTTAGCACTTGTTATCATTGGTGGATTTGTTTACTAGTTTGCTTGCTCTCTTCTTTTTCTTTGTTGATTACCTTTTTATTTTAATAATTCTTTTATTTTTTATTTTAATAACTTCATTTTATTTTTCCTTCCTTCCTTCCTCTCTTTCTCTCTTTCGTTTTCTCCCTTTTCTTCTGAGCTGAGTGGCAGACAAGGTCTTGGTGCTCCGGCCAGGTGTCAAGCGTGAGCCTCTGAGGTGGGAGAGCCTAGTTCAGGACATTGGTCCACCAGAGTCCTGCCAGCTACACATAATATCAAATGGCAAAAGCTCTCCCAGAGATCTCCATCTCAACACTAAGACCCAGCTCCACTCAACGACCAGCAGCTACAGTGCTGGACACCCTATGCCAAACAACTAGCAAGACAGGAACACAACACCACCCATTAGCAGAGAGGTGGCCTAAAATCATAATAAGGTCACAGACACCCCGAACCACACCACAGGACGTGGTCCTGCCCACCAGAAAGACAAGATCCAGCTTCATCCACCAGAACACAGGCACTAGTCCCCTCCACCAGGAAGCCTACACAACCCACTGAACCAATCTTCCCCACTGGCAGCAGACACCAAAAACAATGGGAACTATGAACGTGCAGCCTGCAAAAAGCAGACCCGAAATGCAGCAAGTTAAGCAAAATGAGAAGACAGAGGAATACACAGCAGATAAAGGAGTAAAGTAAAAACCCACCACACCAAACAAATCAGAGGAACTAGGCAGTCTACCTGAAAAAGAATTCAGAGTAATGATAGCAAAGATGATCCAAAATCTTGGAAATAGAATGGAGAAAATACAAGAAACGTTTAACAAGGATCTAGAAGAACTAAAGAGCAAACAAACAATGATGAATGACACAATAAATGAAATAAAAAATTCTCTAGAAGGAATCAATAGGAGAATAACTGAGGCAGAAGAACGGATAAGTGACCGGGAAGATAAAAGAGTGGAAATAACTACCACAGAGCAGAATAACCAAAAAAGAATGAAAAGAACTGAGGACAGTCTCAGAGACCTCTGGGACAATATTGAAAGCACCAACATTCAAATTATAGGGGTCCCAGAAGAAGAAGAGAAAAACAAAGGGACTGAGAAAATATTTGAAGAGATTAGAGTTGAAAACTTCCCTATTGTGGGAAAGGAAATAGTCAGTCAAGTCCAAGAAGCACAGAGAGTCCCATACAGGATAAATCCAAGGAGAAACACGCCAAGACACATGTTAATCAAAGTATCAAAAATTAAATACAAAGAAAAAATATTAAAAGCAGCAAGGGAAAAGCAACAAGTAACATACAAGGGAATCCCCATAAGGATTCAGCTGATTCCTCAGCAGATTTCTCAGCAGAAACTCTGCAAGCCAGAAGGGTGTGGCAGGACATATTTAAAGTGATGAAAGGGAAAAACCTACAAGCAAGATTACTCTACTGAGCAAGGATCTCATTCAGATTCAACGGAGAAATTAAAACCTTTACAGACAAGCAGAAGTTAAGAGAATTCAGCACCACTAAACCAGCTTTACAACAAATGCTAAAGGAACTTCTCTAGGCAGGAAACACAAGAGAAGGAAAAGACCTACAATAACAAACCCAAAACAATTAAGAAAATGGTCATAGAAACATACATATCGATAATTACCTTAAATGTAATTGGATTAAATGCTCCAACCAAAAGACACAGACAGGCTGAATGGATACAAAAACAAGACCCATATATATGCTATCTACAAGACAGCCACTTCAGACCTGGGGACAAATACAGACTGAAAGTGAGGGGATGGAAAAAGATATTCTACGCAAATGGAAATCAAACGAAAGCTGGAGTGCCAATTCTCATACCAGGCAAAATAGATGTTTAAATAAAGACTATTACAAGAGACAAAGAAGGGCACTACATAATGATCAAGGGATCAGTCCAAGAAGAAGATATAACAATTGTAAATATTTATGCACCCAACATAGAAGCACTTCAATACATCAGGCAAATGCTAACAGCCATAAAAGGGGAAATCGACAGTAACACAATCATAGTAGGGGCCTTTAACACCCCACTTTCACCAATGGACAGATCACCCAAAATGAAAATAAATAAGGAAACACAAGCTTTAAATGATACATTAAACAAGATGGACTTAATTGATATTTATAGGACATTCCATCCAAAAACAACAGAATATGCTTTCTTCTGCTCATGGAACATTCTCCAGGATAGACCATATCTTAGGTCACAAATCAAGGACTGGTAACTTTAAGAAAATTGAAATTGTATCAAGTGTCTTTTCTGACCACAACGCAATGAGACTAGATATCAATTACAGGAAAAAATCTGTAAAAAATACAAACCACGGAGGCTAAACAATACACTACTAAATACACAAGAGATCACCGAAGAAATCAAAGAGGAAATCAAAAAATACCTAGAAACAAATGACAATGAAAACACGATGACCCAAAACCTATGGGATGCAACAAAAGCAGTTCTAAGAAGGAAGTCTATAACAATACAATCCTACCTCAAGAAACAAGAAACATCTCAAATAAACAACCTAACCTTACACTAAAGCAAGTAGAGAAAGAAGAACAAAAAACCCCCAAAGTTAGCAGAAGGAAAGATCATAAAGATCAGATCAGAAATAAATGAAAAAGAAATGAAGGAAACTATAGCAAAGATCAATAAAACTAAAAGCTGGTTCTTTGAGAAGATAAACAAAATCGATAAACCATTAGCCAGACTCATCAAGAAAAAAAGGGAGAAGACTCAAATCAACAGAATTAGAAATGAAAAAGGAGAAGTAACAACTGACACTGCAGAAATACAAAGGATCATGAGAGATTACTACAAGCAACTCTATGCCAATAAAATGGACAACCTGGAAGAAATGGACAAATTCTTAGAAATGCACAAACTTCTGAGACTGAACCAGAAAGAAACAGAAAATATAAACAGACAAATCACAAGCACTGAAATTGAAACTGTGATTAAAAATTTTCCAATAAAGAAAAGCGCAGGATCAGAAGGATTCACAGGCGAATTCTATCAAACATTTAGAGAAGAGCTTACACCTATCCTTCTCAAACTCTTCCAAGATATAGCAGAGGGAGGAACACTGCCAAACTCATTCTACGAGGCCACCATCACCCTGATACCAAAACCAGACAAAGATGTCACAAAAAAAAGAAATCTACACACCAATATCACTGATGAACATACATGTAAAAATCCTAAACAAAATACTAGCAAACAGAATCCAACAGCACATTAAAAGGATCATACACCATGATATAGTGGGATTTATCCCAGGAAGCAAGCAAGAATTCTTCAATATACGCAAATCAATCAATGTGATAAACCATATTAACAAACTGAAGGAGAAAAACCACATAATTAATCTCAATAGAAACAGAAAAAGCTTTCAACAAAATTCAACACCCATTTATGATAAAAACATGCCAGAAAGTGGGAATAGAGGAAACTTACCTCAACATAATAAAGGCCAGATATGACATACCCACAGCCAACATTGTTCTCAATGATGAAAACTGAAACCATTTCCACTAAGATCAGGAACAAGACTAGGTTGCCCACTCTCACCTCTATTATTCAACATAGTTTTGGAAGTTTTAGCCACAGCAATCAGAGAAGAAAAAGAAATAAAAGGAATCCAAATCAGAAAAGAAGAAGTAAAGCTATCACTCTCTGCAGATGACATAATACTATAAATACAGAATCTTAAAGATGCCACCAGAAAACCACTAGAGCTAATCAACGAATTTGGTAAAGTAGCAGGATACAAAATTAATACACAGAAAACTCTTGCATCCCTATATACTAATGATGAAAAATCTGAAAGAGAAATTAAGGAAACATTCCCATTTACCACTGGAACAAAAAGAATAAAATACCTAGGAATAAACCTACCTAAGGAGACAAAAGACCTGTATGAAGAAAACTATAAGACCTGTATGAAGAAAACTATAAGACACTGATGAAAGAAATTAAAGATGATACAGACAGATGGAGAGATATACCATGTTCTTGAATCAACATTGTGAAAATGACTCAACTACCCAAAGCAATCTACAAATTGAATGCAATCCCTATCAAACTACCAATGGCATTTTTCACAGAACTAGAATAAAAAATTTCACAATTTGTATGGAAACACAAAAGACCCCAAATAGCCAAAGCAATCTTGAGAAAGAAAAAACGGAGCTGGAGGAATCAGGCTCCCTGACTTCGGACTATACTACAGAGCTACAGTCATCAAGACAGTATGGTATTGGCACAAAAACAGAAACACAGATTAATGGAACAGGAAAGAATGTCCAGAGATAAACCCATGCACATATGGTCACCTTATCTTTGATAAAGGAGGCAAGAATATACAATGGAGAATAAGTCGTGCTGGGAAAACTGGACAGCTACACGTAAAACAATGAAATTAGAACACTCCCTAATGCCATACACAAAAATAAACTCAAAATGGATTAAAGACCTAAATGTTAAGGCCAGACACTATAAAACTCTTAGAAGAAACACAGGCAGAACATTCTATGACATAAATCAAAGTGTGATCCTTTTTGACCCACCTCCTAGAGAAATGGAAATAAAAATGAAAGTAAACAAATGGGACCTAATGAAACTTAAAAGCTTTTTCACAGCAAAGGAAACCATAAACAAGATGAAAAGACAACCCTTAGAATGGGAGAAAACATTTGCAAATGAAGCAACTGACAAAGGATTAATCTCCAAAATCTATAAGCAGCTCATACAGCTCAATATCAAAAAGACAAACAACCCAATCCAAAAATGGGCAGAAAACCTAAACAGACATTTCTCCCAAGGAGATATACAGATTCCCAACAAAGACATCAAAGGATGTTCAACATCGCTAATCATTAGAGAAATGCAAATCAAAACTACAATGAGGTATCACCTCACACCAGTCAGAATGGCCATCATCAAAAAATCTACAGACAATAAATGCTGGAGAGGGTGTGGAGAAATGGGAACCCTCCTGCACTGTTGGTGGGAATGTAAATTGATACAGCCACTATGGAGAACAGTTTGGAGGTTCCTTAAAAAACTAAAAATAGAATTACCATACGACCCAGCAATCCCATTACTGGGCATATACCCTGAGAAAACCATAATTCTAAAGGAGTCATGTACCACAATGTTCATTGCAGCTCTATTTACAATAAGCAAGTCATGGAAGCAACCTAAGTGTCCATCGACAGATGAATGGATAAAGAAGATGTGGCACATATATACAATGGAATATGAATGGATAAAGAAGATGTGGCACATATATACAATGGAATATGACTCAGCCATAAAAAGAAACAAAATTGAGTTAATTTTTAGTGAGGTGGATGTACCTAGAGTCTGTCATACAGAGTGAAGTAAGTCAGAAAGAGAAAAACAAATACCGTATGCTAATACATATATATGGAATCCTAAAAAAGAAAGTGGTTCTGAAGAACCTAGGGGCAGGACAGGAATAAAGATGCAGATGCCGAGAATGGACTTGAGGATATGGTGAGGGGGAAGGGGAAGCTGGGACAAACAGAGTGGCATGGACATATATATGCTACCAAATGTAAACTAGATAGCTAGTGGGAAGCAGCTGCATAGCACAGGGGGATCAGCTCAGTGCTCTGTGACCACCTAGAGGGGTGGGATAGGGAGGGTGGGAGGGAGGGAGATGCAAGAGAGAAGAGATATGGGGATATATGTATATGTATAACTGATTCACTTTGTTATAAAGCAGAAACTAACACACCATTGTAAAGCAATTATACTGCAATAAAGATGTTAAAAAATTAAAAAATAAATGAGGGAGGAGATATGGGGATATATGTATAGGTATAGCTGATTCACTCTGTTATACAGCAGAAACTAACACACCATTGTAAAGCAATTATACTCCAATAAAGATGTTAAAAGAAAATGTTCTCGATAGAAAAATAATAGTAAGTGGCTGATTACACATAATTTCAAAAGCAGACATTGATAATTAGCATATATTTTTCCCTGGCTCTTGGAGAAGCAAATAAATGAGGCAGAGAAGTGCTTACATTTTCCTTGTTTGGCTGGAATTCGAATCACAGTGGGCTTCCTGGTGGGTGCCGGTTGAACTGCTCGTTCCTTTGCTGGTTCTGTTCTTGTGGGGAGCTGAAAGGGATCTAATGAAAAACACAGTGTATTTTGCATGTTTTAGTTAACACGGACTCAAACAAAAAAACCTCATTCATAATTAAAGAGTCATATTTTTCATGCTCTAGGGAAAACTATTCACGGATAAACAAAATCTCAGTTTGCAGAGACAAAAACAAAGTCAGGGCTCATGAAAGGAAATAACTTGGCGCTCCGTAAATAATTCATGTGGCTTTTCTTCCTCTCTGATGAGAGAGATCCGGGACAATCTTCAATTATGTAGAAGCTATCTTTCACAGGAGTGTAATCATTCCATAAGTGTCTGCCTGAAAATGAGGGGCAATTGAAACATGCAGCCAATTTCCCCCCTATAGTGAAGCTTCCCGGATCCCCCAGGAAGGAAGGTCTCTTTGCCCCACCCCTGTGTCTGCATTGGAATACCTCCCTGAAGGGCTGGCCCTGGGCCTGGTCCCCACCCCTCATCCCACCCTGCCGGAGCCTGGCAGCAGCACTCTCGGATTGAACAGTGAAGTGAAACTACACCTTGCTAACATGAAAACGGAAAACGTTTTATCCTGGAAATAAAATAAGACATCTCCCTTCAAATATTTAATTTTGGGCCAAGGATATATATTCTCCATCTTAACCCACTCATTTAAAATGGACAGTATGTGCTTAGGGAGAGTATTTTAAATAAAAGCACAACCACCAAACTTTTTTCTTCCTTTTTTCGTTTTTGGCCATGGCGCAAGGCTTGTGGGGTCTTAGTTACCCAACCAGGGGTGGAACCCAGGCCCTCGGCAGTGAGAGCGTGGAGCCCTAACCACTGGACCGCCAGGGAAATCCCCCACCAAACTTTTTTACCGAAAGAAATAGTCTTTTTTTCTTTAATGTAAATGTTCTTTTTAGTAGTTTGGGAAGATGACCAAAAAATTTTTAGAAGATGAAAAACCTAAAAATAAATAGATGAGCAAAAATAAAATCAAATGCTGTATAATGCATACTCTATACGGTGCACAGGGTCTCGAGAGGCCGCTTTTGCCTTTATTCAGCAAGAGGCAGAATGAATACATACTGTATTCAGAACCTGTTCTCTGGATCTCGCCTGTAGGGAGATACTCCCTATAAACAATGCACTTCACAGCACTGGTGATGAACAGCATTCATGTTCTGCCTGTTATGAGCTGCAGTTCAATAAAGCATCTTTTGCTGACCAGCTCTTTTCAGAATACAGGAAGAGCTGAGCTAAGGGTAAGATGGCCTTTCAGCTCCTTGATACTTGCCCTTCCCTTCCACCCAGCTCTCAGGCAACCCCACTCTCAGACCTGCTAGCAGAGCATCACCCACTCACTAGTCACTTGATCTCACATGTCTGCTTACCATGTGCCAGTAACGGTGCGAGGTGGGGAGATAGGATGGTTAAGTACAATCCTATTTTAAGTTTATTATCTATCACCTAAGTAAGGCCCCCAGATGGCATGCTAGGTAAAATAATAATTATTAGGCTAGTTAGGAAAAAAAAAATTAAATGACCCCTCTGTGGAAACCGGTCTATTAGCTTATTAGTGAGGCGAGTCTTGTCTATGCTCAAAAATCCAACTCAACATCATCAAAACAATATCAAACTTTCAAAAAAGGCTCTTGTAATAATATCACTTTCTTCCATTGTAACCTATATCTCCAGAAAACAAACAAAGCTTCTTCTTTTAGGTCTAAGGAAATTCGTCAATTCCTTATTTTGTTATAGCATTATTTTTCATTTCAAAAGTAACATTTATTGCAAAAATAGGAAACATTAAGAAATATATGATAGGGACTTCCCTGGTGGCGCAGTGGTTAAGAATCCGCCTGCCAATGCAGGGGACACAGGTTCGATCCCTGGTCCGGGAAGATCCCACATGCCGTGGAGCAACTAAGCCCGTGAGCCACAACTACTGAGCCTGCACTCTAGAGCCCACAAGCCACAACTACTGAAGCCTGCATGCCACAACTACTGAAGCCCGTGCACCTACAGCCTGTGCTCCACAACAAGAGAAGCCACCGCAATGAGAAGCCCTCGCACCACAATGAAGAGTAGCCCCCGGGCTTCCCTGGTGGCATAGTGGTTGAGAATCTGCCTGCCAATGCAGGGGACACGGGTTCGAGCCCTGGTCTGGGAGGATCCCACATGCCGCGGAGCAACTAGGCCCATGAGCCACAACTACTGAGCCTGCGCGTCTGGAGCCTGAGCTCCACAACAAGAGAGGCTGCGCACTGCAATAAAGAGTGGCCCCCGCTTGCTGCAACTGGAGAAAGCCCTCGCACAGAAACGAAGACCGAACACAGCCAAAATTAAAAATAAATAAATTAAAAAAACCTTAACCTGAGTTGCCAAAACTCAGGTTAAGATAGTGGTGATTCTTCAGATGCCTTAAAAAAAAAAAAAAAAAAAAAAGAGTAGCCCCCGCTCGCCACTAGAGAAAGCCCGCACGCAACAATGAAGACCCAACACAACCAAAAATAAATAAATTTATTAAAAAAAAAAGTTGATCTTTAAAAAAAAAAAAGGAATATATGATAGAAAGTCTCCTGTAATCCTATCCCTGCAGTAATAATTATTATCTAAAATATGCGTATCTGTCTACAGATTTTTTTTCTGTATCATATGTATTATTACATACGTATTTTGAAAAACACAAACCTGTATCATAAGTATTATTACGTAGGTATTTTGAAAAACACAAACAGGATCATTTTATACCTATTTCTTTGTAACTTACTCTTTCACTTTTTTTCATTCAGTATTGATCGGGTGCCTGCTACACATCAAATACTATTCTAGATGCTGGGAATACGTCATTGAACAGAGCAAAGAACTCTGCCCTTGTGATGCTTACACTCCAGCAGGAGATGGAGACAATAAACAGTAAATATATTGTTGATTCATGTGGTATATTAGAAGGTGAGACATGCTACTGAAAAAGGGAAACGTAGAGCAAGGCGGAACTTCAGTTGTGGGCAGAAGGGAAGCAGGTTGCAGCGTGAAACAGGAGTGCAGGGGGCGAGGGAGAGGAGGGCTCCATGATCCTCTTTCCAACAGATGGATTTTGCATATTCTAACAGTTCTTCCAAGCTGAAAAATACACTTTGGGTTTTTAGGAAACAGCAGTGCTGATGGATAAACAGGCGAAGGTAGGCTGGTATTAAAGCCCATTATTGCAAACATTACCTGAAACTGAACTCCCTGAACGTGTCATCTGTTCTGAGTAATGCTAGCTAGAATGAAAGAATTTGAAGACCCCAATCTCGGTATTTATTTTATTCAAACACAGAAACATAGTATCTCTCCTGTGGGCACACCTTTCCTTCCTATTCGTCTCTCTCCCCTGCCATTGCCCCTGCTCTGCCTCCTTGGCCCTCACTGGAACCCACTGACCTCCAAGGAGCGACTTTCCTTCCCCCACTGCTGCAGACTTGACTGTCCCCCGTCCCCTCAACCTTGGCTGTAACAGCCCATCCTCTCAGGGCTCTGTTTCCTGCTGGGAAAAGGACCAAAATTCAAGAAAAGGATTAAGGCTGATAACTGTTCACAGTGCTCTCCCATTCAAGTGGTATTTCTGCTTTAACAGCTGCTTTGGGCCCCTACGATCTGGTGGTTATTAGGATAGGTTTTTAGTTGGTGATTTTTGGGAGGTGAGTGTGGAGGGAGAAGAAAATCTTGAGTATGGAATCACTTCAATTGTTTCCCAACCCATCTGATGTTCTGGGCCAGGATACCACGTACAGTCTCTCTCTCTCACATCCCAGGAGTGAGAGCACGAACAAGGGGGGCAGAGAAGGAGAAAGAGGCCACTCAGTGCCCTTGGAGGGCTGGGCACAGGGGGATCCCAAATGTGCTTGTTCTTGGAGGACCAGCCTCAGAGAACCCCGTCCCAAATCCTGCAGGTCTCAACTACCGCATTAAAGGGTCCAGTCATTTTTTAAAACCTGCTAGATTTAAACTGAAGTAGCAAGATACAACTTAAATACAAAGTATTCAAAGTGTCCTAGCTACCCACTTTCTCTCTCTTTCTTGGTATTTATTTTTAGTATCATTAGCTGCTCTTTGATAACTGGCACTCAGATCATGTGTAATTATTCTAGTATACACGTCTCCAAAACAAAGAAGAAAAAAAATTCTTTGTCAGTACAGTGAAGCAAGGAAGTCTGAGTGTTCCAGTACTGTGGCTGTTTGGCAGGAGTGGGTCTGCTTCATGACTTCCCCTAGCTGTGCTCCCTGAGTCAGTGAGCTCGGCCTGTGCCTCGCTGCGCCCTGTCCCAGGCTGCCTTCCAGAAGAGGCGTGCCGATGAGCGGAGAGGAGAGACAGCATCACTTCAGTGAGAAGGTGGAGCCAGAGGCCTGTTTTTCATCTTGATGATGGTGTGAGAGTCTCCCTCTAGCTACACAGTATGCTTACTTTTTGCGTCTTTTCGTGAGAGGGGTATTTTTCTCCAATAGCAATGTTAAGGGGGCAACCTAGAAGGCAAGGATGGTACCTCACGTTTGGGAACTCCTGGCACTGCCAGGTGGGAAACTGGATTGTTGGTACTGTTAATAAGTTTAAAGTTCATGATCTTTAAGCCAGGAGTCCCACTTCTGGAAATTTCTTTATAAAAGCACTAGTAGAAGTAAAAATATTTACAAGAGTGTTTACAAGAGCATTTTTTGTAGTGGTGTCCATCAATAGGGGAAACGTGGACTTGCCTGTGCTGCGCTCATACCAGGGAATATCAGGCAGGTATCAGGGAACAAGGAGTCAGACTTAGATCTACTGGCCTGGAGAGAAGTCCCTAAACCTCATTACTAAATGAATAAAGTAAGCTGCTGGGTAATGGGTACAGTTAGGTAAGTAAACATTTTTGCTGCTGAGTAATGGGTACAGTTAGGTAAAACTTTTTGTAAAAAACAGGAAGAAGTACATGTACGTGTACGTGTTTGTAAGCTTTGGCTTGGAATGTCCAAAGGCACAGAAAGCTACATACAACATGGTTCACACTGGTTATTCTGGGGATTTGAATGGATTGGAGGGAGATTCATTTTTGCCTTTTACTAAATGTTTATATTGTTAGACTTGTTACCGCAAATATATGTTACTTTGTGACTGAAAAAAAATCCAATAAAATAAATTCAATCACATGAAAAAAGTTACAAAATTAAGCTGAAATAACACCCCTGCCAAACAAACTGAAACAAAAATCACTTAGAAATAAGAGGAGGGACTTCCCTGGTGGCACAGTGGTTAAGAATCCGCGTGCCAATGCAGGGGACACAGGTTCGATCCCTGGTCCGGGAAGATCTCACATGCCGCGGAGCAACCCAGCCCGTGCACCACAACAAAGAGTAGCCCCCCCTCGTCGCAACTAGAGAAAGCCGGCACGCAGCAGCGAAGACCCACTGCAGCCAACAATAAAAATTAAAAAAAAAAAAAAGAAAGAAGAGGAAAAATATGAAAATACTTGTCCCTTTAGCTGCTTTTTCAAGACAATAATGGCCATAAAATTTTCCATAAAGTAACGAGAAAAACAAAAACTCTTTTTTTTGGCTAATACTCCTCAGTGATTCTATTTAATAGGAAATAATGCAGATACATATTTTTGAATTTGTCTAATTTAGACATATTTAGTTCATAATAATTAGCTTTTATTTGTAACCTTGAATAATATAATTGTTTAGAAAAATCGCATCTTATTATTCTTAAAATTTCTACTCCTCACAGGCTGAGGAACAGTGTGGGGGGCAGCTCTTTCTCTGTGGCAAAGACAAGGGATATGCCTCCTAGTTTCTTTCATCCTAATTCTGCTTACGGTCATCTATTTGAAGACCAGCTTCCCCCATCCTCTCCTGCTGATGGAGTTCCCTCATAAAAGACCACCTTTGTTAGCATTTTTAATACGTCTTCCAAAGACACAGCATATGTACATGTAACTATGTGTTTTAACACCAACACTATAGCTAAAATACCATGACTACTATCTATACCTTGCATTTTTCACCCAGAGTACCTTGGCGGTTGGTCCATAGTAGGGGATAATAGGTGGTCTGCCTCTTTTTTAGCTACTGCCCAATATTCCATTGTATGGATGCAACCAGAATTTATTTCAGAAGTCCACTGAATGCAATTTCCAACATTCTGTAGACGTCCTTAATCTGGGTTCCAAGAATAGGCCCTTGAAGCTCTGGAAACTGTACCTCCAACTGTGCATACGTGTGCAAAAGGGTTATTTTCAAGGGAGAAAAAAGATTCATAGGCTAACTGAGCTCTGTGATCCAGAAAGGGTTAAGAACCCCAGTGTCATAATTTCCTCTATCACAGACTCTTTGCTCTTGCTTCTATAGAGAACACACAACTACCTGCAAAAGCATCTCCTAACCAAGTCTAAGGAGAGTCCATGGCATCTTTCTCTACTTTTATTTGCAGTGTTTACTCTGCCCTCCTTCCAGCCCCCTCACACCTGCTGCCCCTTTACACCTATAGCCACATGGTCTTCATTACTGGGTTGGGAAAAACATTGATGATAATGTAGTTTTCTGCCCATTACCTGTCTCCAATAATATGCTTGTCATCATAATTAGTTTCACCATCCTTGGCTAGCTTTTCTGTCATTTCCTTCTTTCCCTTGAGTTCTGTTAATAGCAGAAATGGGCTGCCAAACTATCATTCTGGTCTGTGTAATGGGGTTGACAGCAGTATTCTGCTTTTTTGACACCTGGGTATGATTTGTAAAGGTGTGAAGAGGAATTGCTAATGCTTCTCAGCTCCACTACATTAACCTGGAAGGCATTCTACCTAAGAAATGAATCCAGTATTAAACTGCCTGTTTTATGAGTTTCCCTTTAATAATTTTTCTAATCCTTACAGTGTTTTCATAGCTTCAGTATTTTCTGATCTCTATTTCCTGAGATTAATATGGCAACTTCATTTTATGAAAACTACTTTATTGGATTTTCTTTATTTTTTGAGGGAAAAGAAAACGAAGGAAAGACGTATCTGTGAGTTTCTCTCCTTTCTCCTGTGTTCCTCCCCCAGTTTTTGGCTGATGCCAGCACGATTAAGCAAGGTTTCACCAAAAGACCATAACCCTTTATCTACAAGACAATGCTATTAATACACCATCAAAAAGTCACAAAGCCTTAGAGCATGGGGAATATCGTTAATAATACTGTAATAACTTTGTATGATGGCAGATGGTAACTAGACTTATGGTGATCCTCTTAAAATATCAACTCACTAGGCTGTGCACATGGAACTAACATAGTGCTGAACGTCAATTATATATACATAGTGCTGTACGTCAATTATACATAGTGCTGAACGTCAATTATACATAGTGCTGTACGTCAATTATACATAGTGCTGCATGTCAATTATACTTCAATTAAAAAAATGTGTAGCTCCCCCACCCCAAAAAAGTCACAAAGCCCCAGTCAGTAAACAAACAAAAATTCCCTCTACATTTTGAGGAATTCAGAGGTGATCTTGAAGGCCTCTGGAGGGCAATAAGCAAGGAAGCAACAAGGTCCAATGTACACTGTAGAAAAATCCTTTGGGTAACCATGATATGATGATGGGTTTGAGGCAGAAGCAGAGGCTCAATTTAGGAGGCTACTGCAGGAATCTGGGCCTAAAGATTAGAAAAGTGGGCCAGTAGCAGGAGTGATGAAAACTAGAGGAAAATTTAAGAACTATTCAGAAAATAAAACCAGCAGGACTTGACCACTAACTGGATGTGAAGGTCAAGAAGTAAGAATAATGACTACCACTTATTGAGCACACACCATGTTTCAGACAATGTGATAAGGCTTCCCTCCATAATCATATTTAACACTTGCAATGCCTCCAGGAGGAGTATTATTACCGTGTTTCAGACAATGTGATAGGGCTTTCCTCCATAATCATATTTAACCCTACAATACCTCCAGGAGGAGTATTATTATCGTGTTTTACAGACGAGGAAACCGAGGCATTGTGGAGTTAAGTAAATTGCCCAAGGTCACATAGCATTTAAGTGGTAGACCCCGACCTGCCTGACTCTAAGTCCAAACAGCTAGTCACTGTGTGTGAGAGGTAGGAAGGCTCAAGGATGATGGATAGGATCCTTTGGGGGGGCTGGTGTGTGATGGTGTCACTAGGACAGGAGCAGAATACAGGAAGAGAAGCAGGTTTAAAAAGAAGACAGAGTGGACTTCCCTGGTGGCGCAGTGGTTAAGAATCTGCCTGCCAATGCAGGGGACATGGGTTAGAGCCCTGGTCCGGGAAGATCTCACAGGCCGCGGAGCAGCTAAGCCCATGTGCCACAACTACCGAGCCTGCACTCGACAGCTCGCGAGCCACAACTACTGAAGCCCGCGCACCTAGAGCCCGTGCTCTGCAACAAGAGAAGCCAGTGCGATGAGAAGCCCACGCACCGCAACGAAGAATAGCCCCCGCTCGCAGCAACTAGAGAAAGCCAGTGCGCAGCAACAGAGACCCAACGCAGACAAAAATAAATAAATAAATAAATTTAT
Organism: Pseudorca crassidens; assembly: GCF_039906515.1. Classification (NCBI taxonomy): domain Eukaryota; kingdom Metazoa; phylum Chordata; class Mammalia; order Artiodactyla; family Delphinidae; genus Pseudorca; species Pseudorca crassidens. Next base: position 124,840,393 of record NC_090299.1, on the reverse strand, counting down.
AAAATTAAAAAAAGAAGACAGAGTGTTCAGTTCAGGATAACTCCACAGGTAAGAGCAATGGTTAAAGTCAGGTGGGGCAAACAAATTAGACCTTTTGCTGAAACACTGCCTCAGTAATTAAACATTGTGCAAGGAAGTGGTAGAAATCAAGAAACAGAAAAGGCTGAGTAGGAAGCACGATACTGTATTCATGTTGATGTATACTGCTGACCTTCCTTTTTGAAGATGACTGTAATTATCTGCTTGATGACACAGAATAAATTCTCAGCAATTATTAACCAAGTTGCCATTCCCACAGAGTCTAGCAGCGTCTACAGAAGGTGGTTATTATTTTGGCTTGTACTGTTTCCACCCCTGAACAGCCTGCAGCTGTGGGATCTACCCCTCCCTGTCCTACTCTGAACCCTGTTAACACCAAAAGGGTTTAAGTAAGAAAATGGTATAACAAAAACTTGAAAAGTTTTTAATGTGTTGCCTGGTTTAAGGATTCGTGAAAATGCTGAGTACCAACATGATGGAGTGAAAATTAAACTAGACTTAGAAAGAAAAGACAGACTTTGAATCCTGCTTTGGAAAACCGAGTAATTACCCTTTGATCTCTCTCAGTCTCATTTTCTTCATCTGCAAACTGGGGCCAATGATGCCTTGTAAAGGGTTAGGGTAAGTATTAAATTAAATAATGTACGTCTGGACATCTAGCAGAGGGTTTGGAGCTAGGCAGAAGTTCAATATATCCTAATGTTTTTCTTTCCACTCCTTATGGACAAGAGGCATGCTATAGCCAGTTACAATGTTGTGTGCATGATAAATATTTAATAAATATGTGGTTGTTATCATTTAAAATATGCCTGTACTTAGCAGAATTTGGTTTTGAATCACAGAGCTTATATCATTTTGATGCATGTTAAACATTTAGAAGATGACAGCTAACCTTTTGAAAATACTATTACGCTTACATGTTCATAAATTCTGCCCAAGTAAGTAAACAGCAGTGAAAGGAATCTTAGCAATGACAAGTACAGCAGTTTAGTTTGACAAATCGAAGATAAGCTTTACCATCACACTCTCCATTTGAACAGTGTGAGGAAAGAAAACATACTCTCTGCCTCTTGGGAAATCTAATTGTCCCGATCTTGGCAGGAAACTTACAACTGTTGTAGTTTATTTACAAAACTTTCCATTCCCAAGGGAAGGTGTTCTGTGAAGATTATGGAACAACATTCTGCAACATATGGACGGGTTTACTGCTCCTGCCAGAGTCCTCCGCAGGGCTGGCCCCTTTCCCGGCACTCCCGTGGGGCTGGCTCCATCTGAGGAGCCCTTCTGGGGCATGACTTCCCCACTCTGAGAAGTTTCCCTCTCTTCCTCCTAATGCTTGAATCTCCACCTGCCCGAGGAGGGAGCCGGCCTCTCATCTAGTTAAGTCCCTGGTCCCAGTCTGCTTATGTCTGGCTCATGTGAGAGTAATCAACACGTGTGCCTCCCTCTTTCTCCGTCACCATCTCCCCATCCCAGATTTTCCCTTCGCTCTGATTCCATCTCCCACCCGGCTCCTTGTTTCTTTTTTTTTTTTTTTCTGTACGTGAGCCTCTCACTGTTGCGGCCTCTCCCGTTGCGGAGCACAGGCTCCGGACGCGCAGGCTCAGCGGCCATGGCTCACGGGCCCAGCCGCTCCGCGGCACGCGGGATCCTCCCGGACCGGGGCACGAACCCGTGTCCCCCCAATCGGCAGGCGGGCTCTCAACCACTGCGCCACCAGGGAAGCCCCGGCTCCTTGTTTCTTAATCTCGCTGTGTTTCTCCCTGTCTCTACACATCCACACACACACACGTCCACATGCACGCATGTGCACACACATGCACGTCCACGCCTCAATAACTTATTGCCAGAAACGCAAACAGCAGCGCCACTTGAGATGTCCTATGATGAATTTAGATTGCCCTCCTCTTCTGAGTTTTACTCACCCAGAACCATCTCTGAATCAATAGAGTCTTCAGCCAGGTTCCCAGATGGGGCGGGTAAAACCTCATCGTCAAAGCTGATGAGGTCGATGTCCCCCGGAGGCTTGCTTTGCAGAACCGGGACTGGGGGGCTGGCCGGGGGTCCTTCTCCCAGGGACCTGAACGCTTTGGCTTGTGACGCCACGGAGAGTCGGGGAGGCACAGTGATGGGTTTCAGCAAAGCCGCAGGGTAGGGGGGCGCTTCTGAGGCCGCAGGGTAGGGGGCCACTCCTGCAGAAGCTGATTTCTTGGGCAGCAAAGGCCGAGGAGCCGGAGTCGGGGCTTTCTTCCCACTGGCGGGGCTCTCGGCCATGGACCCTCCTCCCAGACTCTCGGGATTAACACTTCGTATGAGGCCAGGATTCGGTTTCTTTGGCAATTCGGGTTTGGTTGCAGGGACGCTCCCTGCTTCTTGCGGTGGAGAGTGTGGGGTGAGGCCTTCCCTAGAGGCCCCCCGGAGTCTGTTTGTGGTCCAGGAGTCCCAGCCTCCAGAGGCTCTGTCAGCTGCCGGTTTGGGAGCCACGGAGGGTTTCCCTGAGGCAGGAGCAGGCCTCGGGGGGACTGTGCGGGGGGCAATTTCTGGCTTCTTGGGCAGTCCCACGCTTTCCGCATTTGTCTGACCCTCAAGTGCTTTGATCCTGGAAACGACGGTATTTGGGCTCCGTTCTGCGTTCATAATGTTCATCACTGCCTGACTGTCCGAGTGGCCGGTATCGTCCCACAGAGGCTGGGGCCGGCTCGGGGTTGCCTCCTCTGGCGTGGCCGCTGGGCTGCTTTTCTGGGGATCCGGCTCTTTAACGTGAGGCTCTCTGGCCACTGGTCTGAGGTTGCTTTTTGATCTTGGTTTGGGCACTGGACATCTTGTAGCACTGGAGTTTTCTGGACAACTCTGTTCTTCAGAAATATCAAAGACTATTAAAGGCGTCTCGTCTGTCAGAGGATCGCTGGCTGAGGCTGCTGGGGAAGGCAGGAGAGGTTTCAGAGGTGCCGGCAGTGCTGACAAGACCAAAACGAACAGAAGCGGCCATGTTATAATTTCAAAGAAAAAGGATACACAGAGTTTAACAATAGACATGTAGACTATCAAGAGATTCTGGTTTCCTTCCTTAGGAAAAAGTAATTCTAAAATCAATGGAGAGATGTTTATATTCAGCTTCCTGCAGGAGGGTTCTTCACATTATATTTATTCATATAGAAATATTCATTATATAATATTTTATTTTTATTTATTTTTTTGTCACACTGTGCAGCATACACGATCTTAGTTCCCCGGCCAGGGATGGAACCCGTGCTTCCACTGCAGTGGAAATGCAGAGTCTTAAGCACTGGACCACTAGGGAAGTCCCTATATAATATTGTAAAACACCATTAAATTCCTGATTCTCAGTAGACTTATCAATGACCATTTCTCTCTTGTCAAAATTCCCAAAATTCTTGCTTTACTTTTCCAGAGTAACTTACTCTCATTTGTTATCTTAATATAATGCTTTTTAAAAGCCTAACAGGACAACCACTTTTAGCATCCTATCAAGTTAAGTGCTAAATATAACAGCTTTCTCAATGGGAATAAAGGGCATCAGCAGTATGAGTTAAAAGGATAATGAGTTAAAAGGATGAGTTAAACCATGAGTTTAATGAGTTAAAAGGATGATGTTTTGGGGACTTCCCTGGTGGCACAGCTGTTAAGAGTCTGCCTGCCAATGCAGGGAACACGGATTCGAGCCCTGGTCCAGGAAAATCCCACATGCCGCGGAGCAACTAAGCCTGTGCGCCATAACTACTGAACCTGTGCTCTAGAGCCTGCAAGCCACAACTACCGAGCTCACATGCCACAACTACTGAGCCCGCGCACCTAGAGTCCGTGCTCCACAACAAGAGAAGCCACCGCAATGAGAAGCCCGCGCACCGCAATGAAGAGTAGCCCCTGCTCGCCACAACTAGAGAAAGCCCGCACGCAGCAACGAAGACCCAACGCAGCCAAAAATAAAATAAAATAAAGAAATTTTAAAAAATAATAAAAAAAGATGATGTTTTTGTGATATGAACTAGGGTGAACCCCAGAGATTGGGGCTGCGGCTTGTGAGGATGAAGAATGGCCTATTATAATAATCACAGCAAACCCAAATAAAGCAAGCACACAGTGATCACGACGACTGGGAAGCAGAGCTCAATGAATTATGCACAAATCGCAAATTATTTTAAAGGCAGGAGCCTACTGACTACTTCCCTAGAACTAGGTCAGAATTAGGGAAGACAAATTACTTGCATTACTTTGAGGCAGATGGTTGTCTATTTCTTCTGAAAAGTCAGTCTGAGTTGCTGAAGTAATAGTGTGCCTTGGAGTGGCAGCAGCATTATTATTATTTGTAGTGTTAACTTGAACTTGGTTGATTTCTTTTATGACTTGTTCATACGATGGTGGGAGCTGTAGAAGGAAGGATGAAGATTTTAGACACCTATGGGTGATAGCCAAGGTGTTAACGGTCTCACTGTTCTTATCTTTGAACTTCATTAAAAATAAAATGCAGAGAGATAATGCGATGTTTACTCACCTCGGCAGGAACCAGCTCACTGGGCCTCCAAGGGCCTGCTCTGGAAGATGGGGGAAATGCCAGTCCTGGGGGTGGGGCTCCTGGAAACCACGAGGTCGGCCTCAGTGGCTCAGCTGCCACAATGGTGATCTCTGGGCGCCTAGCAGACAGAAGCCTCAGTGAGATTTTACAGCCTGGTAACAAGCTATTGTCTATTTGTAAATGTTCAAAGATTCATGAAAATAACTACCACCCAAGAAAGTGACATAAGAACTGCCATAGTCACAGAAATGACCTGTCTGACCTGCACTTTTTCTAACAGTACACCGAGGCAGGCTTCGAGGGAGCATGTGACAGCCATCCTCCATGACACTGGCCTCAGAGAGTTAGAGATGTACCCTGAGTACACTTCGCTCTGCCCTGGCTGATAAGAATGAGGACCAAGACCCATACAACCTCTTCAACCCAGGGCTCTGCTATCTAGCCTATGGCACAAACACAGGGTATCGTAAGACAGAAAAATGCACTGGTTGAATGGAAATGTTTAGTTTTCCGTTATTATAAAGTACATACTCTGAAATGATACTATGTATTAGAAGAACAGCGCCCTCCTCCTCACTCTACCTCTCCCCCATTCAGAATGATCTTTAAGTGTTTAGAGTTTACTTGTTCACTTCTAGACCCTGATGTGTGTGTCTGTGTTCCTGGTCAGTTTGTATAGGAATCTGATGCTTAATCTTCAATACTTGGAGCCACAGTGATTTAGGTGTGGCTTCTTTCATCATTTTCTTAACCTGATTCTACGGTCTCATGTTTACACTTTATTCAACCTGATTTCCTAACAAATACCAACTGCGTGACTCTGAGCAAATCAGTCAACCTCTCTAAGCCTCACTTTTCTCATCTAACAAATAGGTATGATGATACCTCCTCTGCCTTTCTCTAGAACTCTATGGAAAATAAAAATAAAAAGCACTGCCATTATAAAAACTGTACACGTACACACACTCTCATGCTAGCCTGTGAATCAGGAGAAACTGCCCATTGATTAAATGAATTGCATTACCTAAGAACCTCTACTTATAGCTTTTAAAAATTTAAATAACAAGGATTATTTATTAGCACAAATAACTGAAATAAGAACACATATATTCAACATGAGAAAAACGATTAAACAAAGAATATGATCACCTCACAGACAAATATTATTTAAACACAAACAGTCATATATTAGAAGAGATTGGATTGACAAAGGGAAATATAAGATCTAATTATAGAGAAAAATGAGATTCTGAGATGTATGTACAGAATCCTGTTACCTATCTTCATAATCTGGAATGTACTATTCAAAGCTATTAATTGTTGCTATCTTTATGTAGGAGAGTGAGTACACTGTGCTTTATTCTTTATATTTTTATTAGTTTTCCAATATTTTCTGTAATGAGCATGTATTATACTCAGAGTTAGAAAAAGCGGTTCACAAATTGCATTTAGCCAATCCCCTCTTAGACATTATGCTAAGTGTGCCACAGTGAACTTACTTTCACTTCCCTGTGTGGAATCCAAATGAGTCATTCCAATTGTTATATAGCTTTTATCTAACTAGATAATGAATTACTAGTTAACAAATGTTAACCACTATACACGCATTAACCCTTATGACAACCCTATGAGGTAAGTATGATTAGCGCCATTTTAAAGGTGGGGATATAGAAGCTAAGAAAGGTTAAGGAGCTTGCCCAAGGTCACGTGGTGAGAAACGAAGTCAGGATTCTCCTTGCTCTTCATTAGTCAACACGATACTTTAAGAAATCTGACAGTAGGGACCATAAATCTATCTTTCTATTTATCCACCTGTCCACACTTCCATCAATCCTATCATCCGTCTGTCTATTGGTCCTTCCTTCTATCTATCCAGTGACTCACTCCTCCCTGCTCCCCTCCATCCCTCCCTCCCACCAGCCATCTAGCCATTTTTATTCATTCAGCTATCCACCTAGTCTGCCTGACTCTTTTCCTTTCTTTATCCTTCCTTTATTCAATTTTCTATGCTGTCATCAGTTCATTCATCCATGTGACATTTACTAAGTAGCTATGAGGTACAAAGCATTTCTTTGAAGTAGTTACAACAATGCTTCCCATACAGCAGTTGCTTAATAAACATTTTTAGATTGGCTTCAGTAAATAATTACTGTCAAAAGAAGATTTTCAGGCTTGTACTGCTTCTTCTCTCAAGCGAAATCATCATTCAAACTTACAGATTAATTCAGAAAATGTACTGATGAGGCTGTAATACACTCCTTATGAGAGAGAAATATTTAACCTGCTAACTGATGACACACTTTTACTTCATAATTAGCAGAATATATGTCCTCTATTATAAATATAACCATACCTCCTATCTCGATGAAGCTCACTCTGAATAGAAGTCCGAGAAGCTATAAAAGAAAGAATACACTGATAAAGTACAAAATTCGTATATTCAATAAAGGTTTAAATTTTTATAGGATATACTATTGGAAAAAGTTAGCTTATATTTGACATCAGAGAGAATGTATGAATTTTAACATCCATAGTAGAAAAGCAAATCAAAACAATCTTTTCATATGGCATGAAGTTAATTATAGTTATATATCTGAATTGCATAAGAAAATATAGATTTCAAAAACTCCTCAAAGCACATTCCATGGTTCTGAAAAATAATTTGAAGAACGAACAGAGAAAAGACGACAGCTACTAAATAGAAATTGCATGGCAAGAGCATTATGATGACATGAAATAACAGCGGGCAGAAAAAATTTTAAATATCTATTCTAATCCATATTACTACACTTTTGTAATGTTTGTTTATAACTCTATTGTAAAGAGAGTGGAAGTGGTCAAATTTCCATCTATTTTCTAATTTTTCTGGAGTTTTACAAGCCTTAAGTTGTTTTATTACTTACATTAAGAGATAATAATAATACATGCAAAAAGTGTTCAAAGCACTTTTATAAAAATGTTTATAGCAGAGAGTATTATTGTATTTGCAGCACTAACTCTTCCCTTAAACCTCAAACTCAAAAAGCTAGATGGTTTAAGTTTTTTCCAAATTTTATTTTAAAATTAAATTATGTCTTAACCAGATGACCTGGAAAATGTGTCACATATGGGATCACATATTACACACATGTGTAATAGAGAATAATATTTCTATTTTAAGGAGCACATTTAAAAGATACCTTTCAAAAAAAATCTTCAAATACTATACTGTAAAAATTTGTGGACAAAGGGGAATTTGTTTCAGATATAAACTACTTCTACTTTCCTATGTCTCCAATACTCTACTTTTTCAATTCTTCTGACTTGAAAAGGTTGAAGGTATGAATCTTTTCTTTCTTCCTCCTATTAAGTTCTGGTTCTCTCTGAACAAGGAGGATGCCAAAGCTGGAAGGCAGGGGTGAAGACGGGAGGTGGGGATGAAATTTAGGCTGGGGTTGGAGCTGTGACAGCGAACCTACGTGGGGTTAGCAAAGCAAACCTGACATCTGAAACCATAACCCTTGGATCTAGAGTTGGAGGATGTTCTGTACTCATACCATCAACGGGTATGATGGACTAGTACATTTCTATCAAGAGTTAACCAAGTTGAGGTGCATTTTCTCTACTGGAATAAAGGAGGACTGAGAGGCTAAAGCTCTGAGTGGCAGGTCTGATTTGTAAGAACGGTTTCATTAAGTCAGAGGCTCACCGAGCGTGATACAATCCCATCACCACCATCACTAAAGCCAGAATCAGCAGACACAGCACTTTTAAAAGACATCATGTTATTTATCGTCACACACATACCTCGTCCACGGGGCATTTTTGCTGTGCACTATTCATGAGTGCTAAGGGAAAAAAAGATGGGGTTACAGAAGAGGAAAGGGAGAAAAAAGAGTGAATGCAGTTGCCTAAGCTCTAAAAAGAATAAGCAGCAAAACTGTCTTGTCATGCCACTGTTTCTACCCACCTCTGTGCTTCGATGGAAAAGTTGATGAACCATAGTTTCAGAGAGTAAAGAAATATGTTGCAGGCAAAGATATATCTGTACAGACCAGGATATCCACACATATAACCACGGTTAAAAAAAAAAAAAAATCTTCCTACAGTTTTTAGTAACAGTGCCAAAAAAAAAAATCTAAAAATCATTCTGCAAAATCGATTTGCTACTTCGACAGGGATCAATTTTAAAGTATGAATAGTACTCAAAAGGTAATTCAGTAGTCAGTTTACATCTTTCAAATCAGTGGCCTTCCACTTGATTCTGCCCCTTCACCCCAGCGGTCATTAGTAACAGCACCCCAACCCCCGGTTGGCACAGTGGTATTCCCGCACTGCATGCAGCAGGATGAGGGGAGAGAAGGGCTCCCAGTCATGCTTACAGACCTTCTCCACACTCTTGGAGAAACACTTGCTCTCCCCTCTCCTGCTCTGAGTTTTTTTTTTTTTTCTCATATTCACTCATCTTTGAAATCTCTTTTTTCTCTTGATCCTTATAAAATGACTGGCACTTTTTGTCAGTTTTGAACAAGTTTAGTAGCTAGAAACACTTTAGATTTTCATGGCAGATTTTCATGTAGTGCCTCACATTCTTCCTGCTAATTTCTCAACTATCTGCTTAATCTCATTCTCACTTTCCCAGATTAAACAGATTTGATGTGGTTGTTACCAGGAGACTCAAATTTGCCCCCAGAGCCCACACAGAACATGTTCCTTTTAAACCCTGCCACACAAGGCCGGTCTTCCATGCATTTTGGATTAAGGCCGCAGAATAAAGGCAGGTTTTTCAGTCAAAGTTATATCATTTTACAGAACTATTTTCAAACTTTTCTAGTTCATATGGCTAAATTCTAAGTACAGGGCAAATTCATATTCAGCTGTTTATAAAAGACTGCGATCTGGATTTGCATTATTAGCACTAATAAAGAATTCTCCTAAGTTTCCACAGGATCATAAGCCTGGAGGGACCCCCCCCCCTTTTTTTTTTTTTAGTAAATTTCTGCTTTAAAAAATTTTTATTTATTTATTTATTTTTGGCTGTGTTGGGTCTTCATTGCTGTGCGCAGGCTTTCTCTAGTTGCGGTGAGCAGGGGCTACTCTTTGTTGCGGTGCGCGGGCTTCTCATTGCGGTGGCTTCTCTTGTTGCAGAGCACGGGCTCTAGCGGTTTGGGCTTCAGCAGTTGTGGCACGCGGGCTCACTAGTTGTGGCAGGAGGGCTCAGTAGTTGCGGCTCGTGGTCTCTAGAGCGCAGGCTCAGTAGTTGTGGCGCACGGGCTTAGTCGCTCCGCAGCATGTGGGATCTTCCTGGATCAGGGCTCAAATCTGTGTCCCCTGCATTGGCAGGTGGATTCCCAACCACTGTGCCACCAGGGTTGGAGGCACCCTTAATGATCATCCTACTCCAACCTTACAGATGAGGAGACTGAGATCAGAGAGGGTCAATGAATTATCCCACCTCACACAGCTCATATGGGAAGGGCTGGGAGCAGTTTGCTTCTTGAACTAAACTCTTTGTGGAGCCAGGAGAGCTGGATGCTAATCCTAATTTTAAATAATTCAAAATTATCAATTAAATGATTGTCAGAAGAAAAAAACACAAAGAAGGATTATTATATTACAAGCATCCTTGCTCCAGTGCTACCTTACCAATGAAAATCACAATAATAAAAATAACTCACTAACTACATTTGCTTGGGACAGGGTATAAACTAGAGGTGTTTGACATGATAACAGGAACACCCAAGGAGTGGAAAGCTCAAAATGGCCCTGGAGTCAGGAAGTCTAGGTTCACATCTCAGATCTACCTTGTGAGGCCATTTAATCTCCGAGACTCAGTATCCCTACCATCTGTAAAATGGGGTTAACGCCTACCACGCAGAGTGTTATTTTACAATGTAAGTGAATAGTTCCTGACTCACAGAAAGCAATAAATACTAGTTAAGTCTGTGAATTTCAAAGAATAATTTTCTCTTAAAAAGTCAATGAAAGGAAAAGCACGAACTTCCAGAAACATCCACTTAGAACACTTTCAAGATCTTTGCCCAAAATATTTAGGGCTCCCAAGAAGGAACACAAAAGGAAGGATCTCAAGTCTTGATTGGATCCAGAATCATTATGAAAGAATTTAAAATACAACCAGTTAAGGAATATTACTTTAACAATGTGATAAAGTCTTTCTCCTTGCCAAGGATAGATGACCGAGTCTGGGATAGGAAAGCAAACATTTTAATGAGTTGGCTAAGGCAAAATTTGCTTACAACTTTTTCTTACAGAATGGGCAAAAAGGGAAAACATAGAGGGAATGACACAATTATTCTTCATTCCGTATTTACGTGGCAGCACCTGAGGATCTGTTTGGCCTTCTTGCCTAAATGTCAGGAATAAATACAACCAACACGTATTTCTTCAGTGCATACAAAGTGAGTGACATATAAGAATTAAAAGATCACTGGGTTATTATTTTTAAAGACACCTCAAAGCAGGCGTTTTCCCTCTGTTTCATCTCCTCCTCCCTCCCTCTCTCCTAGGGCCCTGCTTCACTATTTCCTCTCTTCTCCTGCTCCAATCTGGTCTCACCCCTAGTTCCTCCCTCCCCAAGTCTCCAGGCTTCCTCATCCTACACAGTGTATAAATGTGCCCAGATTTCCTCTCTGCTTGACCCTCCATCCTTCTCCTCCTGTTTACCACCACGGTTCATGAAAGAGTAGCCTACTCAGCTGCCCCAACCTCACGAGCTCCATTCATTGTTGAAATGAAGTGTGGCTTCCAGCTTCAACGTTCTCCTGAACCTGCCCGCTCCAAGGTCACTGCTGAGCACCGCACTCAACGGCCTATTCTCAGCTCCTGTCACCTCACCTGCTGCAGCATTAAGAGCTATTTGTGGCTCACTCATTCTCTTTGAAAACCTCTCCCCCCTTGACCTCTAACATATAGCTGTCTCCTAGTTTTTCTATTACTGGGATCATTCTTTTTCAGCTTTTTTTGGCCCACTCCTCCTTAGCTGCCTTCTCCTAAGCCTTGCAGGGCACTGGGGCCTCAGTGTAAGCAAGTGCCATGCTGGAGGACCTACGGGAACTCAGGAACGGATTACAGTCCCCAACAAATCCCTTCTGAAACCCAAGAGGGAGGAAAGGTAAGAAGCCAGGGAACAAAGGCAGGGGCCAGCAGACAGGACTCGGTGAGAGGACCTCACGCCTCTCTGGCCCTATGGAACCTTAAAGGCACAGCTTGATCTCTGACACCAATATTTCCTAAGATTCTGTCTTTTGTCACCTTCTCTATTCTCTTGTTTTTTTTCTTTTTCTTTTTCACCTTCTCTGTTCTCAACACTATCTCCTTAAATACTGAGCGACTCCCAAGGTTTTCCCTATAACCTTAATTACCCCGAATTGTATCTTCAGCAAGAACATCTTGCCTAAATTCCAAACCCTACTTTCCTTTTTAAATTCCCTCCCTGCCCCATCTGCCCCTTTCTCCCCAAGGGCTCTAAGGCATATAAAGTTACCACGAATTTTTCATTTTCATATATGAATTCCCATCAATATCCACTGTGGCATTCCCACACCTTCATAATTCACCACCACCAACAAAAAATTAAACGTGGGAAAGCGTGGAATATCTTTCTGTGTTGCCACCTGACAACTTTTTCACTGCAATGGCTCAAATGCATGCTCTTCACACCTGTGGAGATCCTAAATTCATACTAAATATTATAACTTATGTTTCTAGAAATAGGATACATTCTCCTCAGGGTGGTGACCTCAGCTCAAAGAATGCGAAGAACATTTAATATTCCTTTCTTATCTTTTTAAAAATAAAAACAGGTAATCCATGCGTTTTTTGGAAAAGGGACATTTGCAGAGCCTTTTATTAAAAAGAATGTTGAACTCCTGCACCCAAAGCAAGTTTTAAGGCTTTAACCAAGAAGTAAAGTCAGAAAGTATGAACGCGCCATTTTAGAGAGAATTCTGTTACAGCACTTCTAGCATGTATGTGGAAGTGTGAGCTGATCTCCATAAGCATTTATTTACAGAGTCAAATTAAAATACTGTGGAAGTAAATCAATAACAAAGGACAGGGTTTGATATTTTTGAAACCCATCAGATGTCTCCACCTATAGAAAATGGTTACATACAATTTATATTAGATCATTAAAATTGACTACATAATATAGTTTTGTTTTTTTTTTTTAACAGCTTAGTTCTCTAGAGAAAAATACTGTTCTGAGGAACTCGCTTATCAATAAACAGAAGTTGAAAAGAACGCTGAAAACCTAGCTGCTTGTCTGAAATGGTTTATTATTCCTCAGGAGAAGCTACTCTTGTCAGATTCTTTGTAAGATTCATCAAATACAATCACTTGCTGGAAATCTAAATCATCATTCAAAATTATTGCAGAGGAAAATACAGAGCAGGAAGAAACAAACTTACATCTCTTGATTACTGCTCTAATGGATGACAAGGGTCCTTGGCTAGAAAAAGAAAGAAAGAAAAATTATTACACATTGATTAATCCTTTTAAAGAAGGATTACTTACAATGCCAGGTCATTTCTGGGACTCAAATGGCTCCAAGCAGCAAGTTTGATACATGAGTTACTGGTCTATCCTATTTAAGAAACATAAATTTTAAAACTTTTCAAATTGCCTTTGATATTTAGGATGCTTTATGGGAACTGACGAGGCTGGTGAGGTGTCTACGGCATAAATAAAATTTTGCCTTAAGCTTGCTTTCATAGCTATCTACATACTGAGTCTTCCAGTGAACTTCTGGACACTACTTGAAATCAGGTAGAAATTACATGGCGCCCCAAAGAATTCTGACCCCCCTATATCTCTTTTGTGTTTGAAATCAGAATTCCTGTCTTCTCATATCAGATCAAAATAGATCATTTTTAGAGTCAATTTGACCTCAGGCCCAACAGCATTTCTTTCAAAGATTAGAATTAAAAGTATCACCACCTAAAAATAGAAGTCTTCTGCTTGCTTTGAGTTTTGTTCAATAGCTGGTTGGTCCTAGCTACCCCGGACTATGTGACCTTGGGCGAGTCACAGAAGCCTTCTGAGCCTCACCTTACTCACTGGCCAAAACTCTCCAGCCGCAAAGGTTAGTGCTTCTAGTTTGCAAGGTTGTTTGCTCATTTGTTTCTTGTCTTTATTCAAACCAGCTGGATTAATTATCTTTGGAGTCATTTAGAAAAAATATACAACCATGAACTTTTAATGATGTGATTTAGGGAAAAAAAAACTTGTTTATAAATTTTTTTTTCAGAATGGTTTTAAAAAAATTTATACTTATTTTTGAATTTGTGCTCTTTTAAAGTTTATGCTTGTGGTAATCTGTATAAATCCTCTTGCCAGTTACTTAGGTAGATAAGATAAAACTTCAGGAAGATACAATGATATATCAGTTCATTTTATGGGAGGGATACTTTAAGAATATACTATTCTGACAGACAAGAAAAAAAAAAGCTCCAGGAGGTCTCCAATATTATGAAGCTAGGATCGTAATATAAAAATATAAGTATTTTCAGCAATACTTATTTTTTTTAAAAGGTTCTTGAAGTCTTTCTGTAGACAACTACTTAAAAAAATTATATAAGGTAACACAGAAGAGGCAACAGCACTAAAATGCAAATAGGATGACTGAAGTTTTCAGAAGAAACTTCTTGGTGTAAAAGTGCAGAGACTGCATGTTAGTATTATGTTGACTCAGGTACAGTAATTAAAAAGATCAGAAACAGTACTTAGAAGCAGGGCTCAAAAAGCCAAAGTTTAGGGGACTTCCCTGGCGGTCCAGTGGTTAATACTCTGCGCTTCCACTCCAGGGGGCAAGGGTTTAATCCCTGGTCAGGGAACTAAGATCCCGCATGCCGTGTGGCAGGGTCCAAAAAAAAAAAAAAAAAGCAATGCAAAGTTTCATGTATGTATCCAGGCAGGGTATAAGGGATGTTATTGAATGTCTCCACTGATCTGAAGGGATGTTACAACACTCTGTTACCTTTGTGAAGGAGAAAGGTATATTGACTAGGGTGGAACACGGTAGGGGTCATTTGGGTTGAACTGTTTCCTCCCTAAAAAAGATACGTTGAGGTCCCAACCCCTAGTACCTCAGAATGTGACCTTATTTGGAAATAAGGTCAATACAGATGTCATTACTATAGTGAAGATGAGGTCATACTGGAGTGGGGTGGGCCCCTAATTCCAATGTAACTGGTGTCTTTAGAAGAAGACCATGTGAAGACACAGACGCAAAGGGAAGACGCCATGGAGGTGGGGAGACAGGGATGCAGCTGCAAGGCGAGGAACACCGAAGACACTGGCAGACCCCCAGAAGCTAAGAAGAGGCAAGGAAGGACCCCCTGCGGCTTTCAGAGGGAGCGTGACCCCTCTGACGGGCTGGATTCCAAACTTCTAGACTCTAGAACTGTGAGACAATAAACTTCTGTTGTTATAAGTCACTCAGTTTATAGTATTGTTAGGGCAGCTCTAGGAAACTAATACAGGGTGGCCTTCAGGGGTGCTGAGTAGGTGTGATAATTCGTGGCGCTGTACACTTTGTGTATTTTTCTGTATGTTATACTTTAATAAAAAGTTGTGTGTCGGGGGTGGAAACTTTGGCACAAAATAGAATTTTGACTGAGGTCAGCTCAGGTTCTACAATTCAAGACTTGCAGCATCATGTTCAGGCTAGATCTAAAAACCAACCAAACCAAGCAACCATCTTATGTCTAAAACAACATCTTCCAAGCTCTAAAGTTCTCCTTTAGAGGTTGACAGGTTTTGTGGACGGGAGAATTAGAAAGAAGGCCAGTGGTCCAACACATCTCTATGGGAAGCAGTTTTGGGAGATGCTGGAGCAGCCTCCAGGCTGTGCAGTGCATACAATGTCTGTATCTCAAACATAGCTGTAGGTGCAAAATCTGGGGTTTTGAAGATGCGCCTTTATCTCCATCTTTCTGCAGAGCCCAGACTGCAGTGGAAGGTACCACTCTCTAGTCTTAAGACCTCAGAGGAATCCTCCCTCAGCACGAGCTCAGGCTCATGTCTCAGCTGGGAACATCCAGGCAGGATGGCCACCACGGGACAGTAGACACGGCCACATGACCCCTGGTCAGAGGAGGGGGCAGCAGAGCCTGTTCTGGGTCCAACTGCCCATATTCACTTTTGGCGCCTCTGCCTGTCAGCTGGTGTGACTTTGTGCAAATTAAATTACTTAGCTTCTCCAAGGCCCCTCGTTTCCTCACGTATAAAATCAAGAATAACTCAACTCCTGCATGAGGTCATTGTGAACAGTAAGAGAGAGAATCCATTAAAGCATTTGACACAGTGCCTGGAACAAAGTGTGTGTTCGTTCAATAAACGCGAGCCGCTATTAGCATGATTCATGTTTGTTCACAATCTTTAGGGCCATCACAACACATCTGACAACACATACGACCCTTGACAGGGTCTCACTTTGGGGTCTGATATCATACAGATAGTAGGCCTAACAGTTTATGTTTTTAAGAGATTTTTTTTCTTTGAGATTCACTTGCTCTCCTCTGGTTTCTGCTCTTCAGACAGAACCTGAGCCCAGGCCCCTCCATGGCAAAACACAGGACTGTGAAACTGCATCTTTAACTCCATTCTAATTTTATAAGCCCACGTCCTGGCGCCTGGCAGAGCTGACCCAGATCTTTTGCCTTCTGCTCTTCAAGCACTGCTGCCCTATTATCAGGTGCCCTTGTTCTTGGTGCGGCAGATAAACCCACTACAGAGTATGAGAGTCAAAGAACCTTCCAAGGGAAACGAGGGCTTGGGGAAATGGCTTTCGATCCTGAGGAGGAGAACCAAAAGTTGCGGTCAAGACAGAACTGTCTCAGGTGTGACTCCTGATGCTGATTTGTCTTCCTCCAGGACTCTGGGGTCCCCAGCTGTTCACGGTCCCCTTCTATCCTTTCTTCCCACTTTCTCCCAATAGCCCTTCCCAGGCTGTGCTGTAGGATCACTCTCTCCCACTGTTTTTGCAGAGAACCTTGCTTAGTTGTTAAGAAAGTGTCTTTAACAAAGAAAATTGCATTAAAAAAAAGTTTCTCAACATAATGAAATGAGATTTCAGCAATGAAGATGACGATGAGAACAGCTTATTATTACGTGTGCCAAACACACGATCCATTTTGAAAATGAGGAGGAAACTGAGGCTTAGAGGTTAGGGCTGCAGTCACACAGCTGGTGAGTGGCAGAGCCAGATGTGGATTCACTAGTGTCTGATTATAATCCAAAAGTCTACAATTCAGGCTTGGGTGGATGGGTGTTAAGTTTCTGAATGTTCCACTGTTCCACAAAGTTCAATATGTAAGCAAATCACCCCTAGGCATAAAGCTGGCCCCCAAAATTTCACATTGAAGTTTCATCCAGACTCTGCAGATGACAGGAAAGAACAAAATAAAAGTTGCTAAGTATGACACTGTAATGTTGTCAACAACAGCAAACACAATGGTTGTTCTTAATCTCATCTAAGAAAATTCAATCTCTCTTTATTTTGGATCATGTTTTATCAAAATAAAACAGACTAAAAAAAATCTTTATCCAACTTTCAAAGCAACAGCTTGTTCCCAAGTTTCAATTCATTGCCCCACCACTCTCTCTGGTAAGGAAAAAAACTGTTTTCCCAAATCCAGGAGTTGCTGGATTTGGCTTGTCTGGTAAACAAATCAGAACAGTGCCTGCAAGTGCCCATCCCACAACATCTTATAGGTTTTGGAGTTCTTTCTATGTGCAGAGGCAACTGAGTATATTTTTAAAAATGCACTCTATATAAAAATCCTCAATAAAGGCCATGGGCATATCATTAGAGTACTAGTTAATAAAGCCATCAGCTTAACAAGGAGTTAAACTAATGTGATCTAGAGGTACAGCCCTCTAGTCAAGCTGATAAAGCTGCCAGTGAACATAAACGTTATCTCCTTGTACGTAGCATCTTCTCCAAAGGCTCTCAACATTTGGACTGATTTATCTCCACCTCCCAGCAGAAAGGTTTAACCAGATCCGTGCGATATTTGCAGGCTGGAAGAGGTATTCTGTCTTATCCATTCTCTCATACATCTAATACTTATTACATGTATAATATGTACCAGGCACCAGAAATGCCTTGAAAGCACAGACTCTGACCTTGGTGAGAAAGACAGATACTGCAACTGCTTTCCTATTAATAGTATACAGGGGTAGGCACAAGGTGCTGTGAAGGCACAGAAGGTATACATCACTCAATCTTGGGGTCCAAGGAGAGGCTTCTAACATGTGACATGTGTCTTGACTGAGACCTGAAGAATGTGTAGGAGGAAAGGTTCTAAAGAGAGAGCGTCAGGTAGCAAACCATCAGGAGTAAAGAGATTGAGCATGGTTTGAGCCCCACATTTGAAGAAGCCATAGTCAAAGATAAGAAGGGAATGGAACCCAAATGCCATGCCAAAGGATGTGGGAACATGCTACAGAGGGCAGTGTTGATGCCAGGCATGACTAGCTAGGTCAAACACTAAGAATCCATGGGTCAGGGATATGACAGCAAAGTGCTTCAAAAGCAAGTAGGAATTTGTCTGGGACATCTCCCTAGAACAAGCCCTGTTGACTGTAGCTGGTCTGTATGCACCAGCCATGATGTTTATGGCATGCCTGACATTTTTAAAGGGTTTATGAATAAACCCAGGAGTCTGGCATTACATGTCTTCTTTTTTTTTTTAACATCTTTATTGGAGTATAATTGCTTTACAAGGGTGTGATAGTTTCTGCTATGTAACAAAGTGAGTCAGCTATATATATACATATATCCCCATATCTCCTTCCTCTTGCGTCTCCCTCCCACCCTCCCTATCCCACCATATGTCTTGAATTGTGGGTAGATCCATATTTTTAGGAACTAAATATATGAATGATAGGGTTGACACACTCACGTTCTAAAAAATAAGTAATGAGTAGATGTAGGAAAAAGAAGATAAAAGTGAGCAAGAGGAGGTTTCTGGAAGTTCCAGAAAGGCACTGGAGAAGTCTAGGGTGTCTTATTCAAACATGCATTTATTCACGTATGGAGTTCTCACTATGTATCTGACATTTTGCCACAAACTGGGGACACAAATATTGGTAATCAATACCCTCTTCCCTCAAGAAGTATGCAATCTTATTGACAAGATCAACAAATAAAAGATATAAACAGGATATGAAAAAAATGTTATATAAGGTATTACGGGAGTTCAAAAGAGGAGTGTCTAAGTTTAGCCCTGGGAGAGGTGAGGAAAAGACAGAGCTGATGCTTGAATAGAACTAGTGCAGGTTTTCTCACCTTTGGTACTGCCGACATTTGTTAAGGGGGCAGGGGTAGGGGGCTGTCCTGCGTATTATAGGAGGATTCGCAGCATCCCTGGCCTATATGTACCAGATGCCAAAAGCACACTCCCCCCACCCCTCTGCAGTTCTGACAACCCAAAATGTCTCTAGACATTGCCAAATGTCCCCTGGAGGAAAACTGCCCTCAGTTGGACCACTAAGCCAATGGCAACAAAAAAGAGTAACAGTGTTTATACAGATGGGAAAGATGTTGGCTTTGCCATTTCCGGCTGCCAAGTTGATGGTGGCAGCAGTTGGAATAAATGGGGCAGGGGTAGAGGCTCAATGCGAGGGAATAGGACAAAGGCAGTGATGAGAAGAGAAGAAGTAAAAGAAATTTCTAGCACCAAGAACAGTTTTAGAAAAGCGGTACTATGGCTATATCAGGTGAAAAAATTAGTCTTTCTAAGAAGGAACATAAGAAGTCAGTCATTCTATGAAAATAACCTTTTTAAGTCAGGTGTTTACAAACCAAGGATTATGTGCACGGCTTTTTTTATGATACTAATTTCAGGACTACAATAAACCTTGACTTGCTGCACTGCAGAAAAAGAAATCATTACATATATAGCACTTTTATAAACAAAGCCTTGGGCCAACCTTGATTTGCTTCTCAAAACAGAAAGCACTAGTGTTACAGAATAACAAAAATACTTGTGCTTTCATCTTCTGCGTGCATCAGTCAAAATTTATCACCCTATATTGCCTGCTAGATGAAGACAATATCATGTAATGGGAGAAGAAAGTATGAGTTAGTAAATAATATTTTGCCACTGAGACAAATATAAAGCTATGATGTCATTTTAAAAGTGTCTACGTTAATATCATCATCATAATACGTAGAGCCAGATCTGATACACTGTGGGGAATGGAAAAAAATAAGATTAAGTGTAGTTATCTGAAACTAATGAAAACAAATTATGTTTTAGGTCTAAAACTCTGATTGGCTTCCATAAAGTTTGGGTATGGCAAGGGGAGTGAATTCCTTCTTCAGAATTAGAAAATAAAGGTTAGTAAAGAAAAATAATTGAGGTCCAATTAGAATGACTTTTGCTAAAGTTAAAAACTAAAACGATAAAATACTTCTATTAATACTTTGAAAGCTTTAGGCAAAAAGTTGTATGAGTTCTGAGTTTACTAACTTTCTTTTTCATCACCTTGACAGCTCAAGTGTAATCACTGAGATCTATAATATAACATCAAGTTACATCAGGTATTTTTCTACTTAATCTTTTTCAAAGACAAGAAAATCATATGTATAACCTTTATTTACATATTTGGTTTCTGGACAAACAAAGTTAATACATATTTAAATGAGTTTCATTAACACACTCTATGTGTTACAAAATTTGTAAAATGAGTTCTATTGACAGTGTGCCGGTGAACCTGAAGAATACAGAGGACAGGCAGAAAGAAAGCAAACAGAATGCATGATGTACCTCCGGGGTATCATGACTGCAGTGGGAAAAGGACAGAATCTGGAGCTGGCCAGAGACCTGCTTTCCTATTTGTGTGAGCTCGGCCAATTTACTTCCTTGCTGGGATTGTTTCTTATTTGTAATATGTGGATACGAATGCCCATCTTTTGGCTTGTTACTAAAACTGAATGAAAAAATACTACATAAGATACACAGCACGGTGCTTGGCATTTATTAGAGTCTCAAAAAATGTTAGTTCTCTTTCCCACCCTGTTTGCCAATACACAAACTTCTGGAGTCCATAATTACATGTGGTTGAAATTTTTGGAGCTATTCTGCCCACGCCAGTTGAGTTGCCCTGTAGTTATCATAACCCTACCTTATAAATTCACATAATTGACCATTCGCATTTCAGTTGCAATGATTATTCACAACTTAACAACCATTCTGAGTTTCACAATGCATGCTTCTCATGTACCTAATCTCCTACGAAGCTGAGCAACAACAAAGCCGAGAGAACAAAGCAGACCTCCAGGCTTTTGTGAGCGCTGTATTTTCCCCATTGAGAACACAGATCTCTGTTCCTTTAGGTCATGCTTCCCATGACGTTTTTCACAAAATGGGCATGGTGATCAGTAGCTCTGCAGAGTTTCATATTTCTTTAGCTCTATTAAAAGACAAATCCCACAAAAGTGTTCAAAGATCCTGCAAAGAGGCTTTCAGCTCTACTATTAATAACTAGAGTACATTTAAAATTAGAATATGTTGCCCTGTCCTTTCCAATGCTTTTTGGTTTTTTCTTTTTTTCCCCACACATGCATGTCTCGACTTCCTAATTAGCCTGCAAACTTCTCAAGGAAAGAGACGGTCTCCACTCGTTTTTATAGTGCAGCTCAGTGGGATCACGTGCTCACTGAACTAATGCAAACTCAATCCTACTCACAGACAGAAACACATGTAACTTGAATAGTACAGGTGATCCCACCTACAATCTACTTAATAAGCAAATCCCCAGAAATAATTTTGCTGCTGGCTTTGTTCTGTTGGTTTCAGTTCCCAGGTACATCTTGTATGCACATCTTGCCAAAAGTGTCTGGGTCTGATGTTTAAAAATAGGTATTTTTCCTACAAAATGTCACCTTGATGAGCATCTGGTGCTCAAAGAAGAACAGAACTCTCTCCTAACAGTAGATGGAAAACTGGCCAGGTTCACCTTATTAAGAGATGGCATCGACATGGCACCTAATTTGGCAACAAATACTGTACTTTAAGTGTCAATTAATGGAATTTCAGGGGTAATTTTATAAGTTAAGCCTCTGGTAATTCCCAACCCATAAGCAGCACAAACTTCACTGGTGTGCTGCTAAATTTCAAACCACGTCTCATACACAATAGCATACAGTGATATTAATCAGATGCAACTGTGGGTTATGTTATATGATGTAGAGCACGTACAACTTACTCTGAGAAGAGGAATAGGCATAATGTCAAGTCAGCACCTAAGAAAGGTGGCGTTTACTGCAACATGTGAGAATAGGGTCTTTAGCTGGATCTTCAGATGTCAACACAAAAAGGGTGAAAACTGTGGGTCTGATGTATAACTGTGTTCAACAAACACCTACTGAATGAACCAAGGAAATAATAATCAGAATAAATCTTTTCTGGGTTTATATCTTTCCTTTATAGTCAACTTAAAGTGATCTACAGAATGAGTTTACATAGAAAACCCAGAAAGAGAAAAAGGGCTAAAATTTACCCCTCCCCTTGCTGGATATATAGCAATATAGGAGGATTAAATTTTATGATTAAAAGTTATTTGTTGCGGGCTTCCCTGGTGGTGCAGTGGCTGAGAGTCCGCCTGCCGATGCAGGGGACACGGGTTCGTGCCCCGGTCCGGGAAGATCCCACGTGCCGCGGAGCGGCTGGGCCCGTGAGCCATGGCCGCTGAGCCTGCGCGTCCGGAGCCTGTGCTCCGCAACGGGAGAGGCCACAACAGTGAGAGGCCCGCGTACCGCAAAAAAAAAAAAAAAAAAAAAAGTTATTTGTTGGTAAAGGGCATGAAAAAGATCTCACGGTTCTAAAGGGGCGTCCATTATATATATGCCAGGACAGAGTGAGGGGTAATAAAATGTCAAATAAATAGATAGCAGCTTCAAGCAGTTTCAAGTTTGAAGCACCCAAAACATCCAGAGCCTGATTTTTCAAACTTCTGTCTTATTAGCTGATGATGTCTGTATTTTTGACCAAAAGACAGGCATGTACCCAGTTATGAAGAGAAATTTTTAATTTTCAACCAGGAACTTTAACGCTTATTTTATTCCAGGTATTATGCTAGATACCAAAGAAATAAGATCTACAATTAGGACATGGTCCCTGGCTGTAAGATGCTCATGGTCTAGCGAGAAGCCTGTGGGCAGGAGCTCACAATTTGTGTGTAGTTCTGCTTTTCTTAAAATTAGGTCTTTCATATTCTTGGTACCTTGCATTAGAGGTGTTTTGTTGTATTATTTCCTCTGCTAGTCTATAAACTCCTTCTCAGGCAATGTACATATTGGAACGATGTTGCATATAAACCTTAAATTAAAAGAAATAAGTACGGACAATTTAAAAAAATTAAGACAACTTTTAAAGTACTTTTGGCATGTTCAGATTCCATGCCATAAAATATTTTAGATCATAAGTAAAGAACAAGTCTCCTAAAGACAAATGACTCATGCAATTCCACCCTATTTAACAATGACTTTTAAATTTTTTAAAGAGAAGTTCTTTTTAAAAAAGAAAAAAAAGAAAATCCACACCCTTCCCTAAAATCTGTCATCCTGCAGCAGAGCTTCTACTGGAAAAGGCTGCCACATCCCTTTGGACACTTCCTTATGGATGTTAGGGAAAACCTGGGATAAACTCCTGTGACAGACAGGAGACCAGCAGGGGACTCCACCTGGCAAGAAAAATTAGGATACAGGAAGCTTGGTGGAAATCCAGAGTCACTTGGTCACACTACAGAAGGAACAATTAAAGGCAGATGTTTCCTACATCACAGACCATATACACAGTCCTAATGCCTAGATGATAAGAAGCAAAACACCAAGGGAAAACCCTCTGCTCAAGGATGAAAAAAATATTCAGGGAGAAAAGAGAAGGAGGAAGAGTTTCTCATAACATTAATTTATCACCTACCTAGAAAAATCTGCTTTTTGGTATAAGTGTGTTTTTTTATGACAGTTCTCATCAGAACATGTAATCTATTTTTCTATTCTCTTGGTCCTATTATGCAAAAGGATGGAAGAGGGTGGGACGCAGAAAGAGGTAATGACCCCACCCCTTCACTGCTGCTGTAAACTCAGAGACGTAGCTGGTAACACTTTTTGATGTCAGTTATGGAGATGAGCTCTTTTCTAACATTTCTGGTTACAGCTTTTATTTATCTTTTTCCTTCCTTAGTACATGAACAAATCTAACACTTAAAAAATAACCTGAGATTAACTCTATTCCTTTGGAGGCACTGAAAAAAAATCAAAGGAATATATATGTAGATAAGTAAGGGAGAGTATCTGATTAACAGATTATTTGAATTTTAGGTCATATAAATAAAGGATGCAGGAGGACAAGGTAGGAAGGATGGAAGGAGGAAAAGAGGAATTACACTCTACACACAACTTGATAAATCTATCAGAGTGAAAGTGAGGGGATTAATTTTTAGTGGAGGTACAATTAGGTACAATTAGTATAGACCAATATTTTTGGCCTTGGTTTTGACATCATTCCTAACTCACTTTGAATAATTCAGGATTAACTAGAAGAGATAATTGCATAGCATAGATGCTTGGCGTCTCCTGATGACACGGGCAATCACAATCAGTACCAAAGGACTTCCCTGGTGGCACAGTGGTTGAGAATCTGCCTGCTAATGCAGGGGACAGGGGTTCGAGCCCTGGTCTGGGGGGATCCCACATGCCGCGGAGCAACTAGGCCCATGAGCCACAACTACTGAGCCTGCGCGTCCGGAGCCTGTGCTCCGCAACGGGAGAGGCCACAACAGTGAGAGGCCCGCGCACCGCGATGAAGAGCGGCCCCCACTTGCCACAACTAGAGAAAGCCCTCGCACAGAAACGAAGACGCAACACAGCAAAAATAAATAAATAAAATTAATAAACTACCCCCAACATCTTCTTAAAAAAAAAAAAAAAAAATCAGTACCAAAACTCAGAAGTTCCAGAAGCAGCTGATATTTGGAGCTGGGCTAGCAACAAAATATGTTCCAAACAAAGAGGTGTGTGCAGGCATATGAATATTTGGGAAGATGCCTTAACCTCAGCATGTGGTAGTTTTCAAATGAGATCAAATTCATCTCAATTAACCACTGTAGTATCCTCTTGTAAAAAATGAAATCTTACTATTAATGATAGCATATGAAAAATCAGTGGGTTTAGTAGAAGGCAGCAGGGAAAGAAAAAAGGTGAGAAACATGATTTCGTGTTTGTCCATTATTTATTTATTTATTTACTTTTGGCTGCGTTGGGTCTTCTTTGCTGCGTGCACTCTTTTTCCAGTTGCGGTGAGCGGGGGCTACTCTTCGCTGTGGTGCGCGGGCTTCTCATTGCAGCAGCTTCTCTTGTTGTGGAGCATGGGCTCTAGGTGCGCGGGCTTCAGTAGTTGTGGCTCTCGAGCTCAGCAGCTGTGGCTCGCAGGCTGTAGAGTGCAGGTTCAGCAGCTGTGGCGAATGGGCTTAGTTGCTCCGCAGCATGTGGGATCTTCCCAGACCAGAGCTCGAACCCGTGTCCCCTGCATTGGCAGGCGAATCCTTAACCACTGCGCCACCAGGGAAGTCCCCTCTCCATTCTTTATGGGATGAAAATAAAACTGCCACAAGGCAGTTTTGCTATTTTTCATTGCAAAAACAAATATATATTTTAAGCATCTGAAACTGATCAAAATATCAGTTAAGTGATGCTTCCAATAAGATAGAAAATTAGGTCAGTTTGAAACCTTGACTTTAAAACTTTACAAAGATATTATTTCTAAAATGTTGGCTCCATTTTTTATTTGAAATAGTGAGGCAGATATTTTTTAAAAGCTAGGTTTAAATGTTATTAATAAAAATGCACAAATTATTTGTTATAAGGCACTACAAGATTTTTCTAGACCAATACTTTTTTAAAAATCTCTTTTAAAAGTGAATGTCGTAGCCACGCATTTCTTAGCTTTGTAATTTCTTGATCAAAGGTTTTAGGTTGGCTAAGTCTTTCCTTTTACCCTTTTATAGTTTCCTACAGCATTACATGTCTATCTTTTCACCAAATCTCAGTGATGTCTAAGCCAGAATAAAATAGGCTCAATCAATGGTGGAGGAAATAATAATGAAGCAATAAACATAACAAAACAGAAAAATCTGATCATTTTCATATGTTGAAGGCCTAAAAAAAGGCTTTTGTTTTGCTAATAAAAACAAATACATTAAAAAAATCATTTAACCAAGTACTTCAAAAGCTGGCAGTTCTTAGAGTTTCTGTTAAAGCTTAAAACTTTGACTAAGAATTGTAAAAGAGAACACAGAGATAGCTGAGCTCATTCTAACAACAAACATGCAGACTTGTTCTCCTCTGGGAACTGGAACAGAACTTCAGCAGCGGGTAGGCATGAGAACGTTTACTGCGATATTCAACAACTTCTCCATTACAGTAAGGATTGCAAGCAGCGCACCTACCAGCTAATACCTAGTTTTTGCAAAGCCACTGGAAATCTTTCTCATTGTAAAACAAGAACATATTTGGCAGCCAAAAGACTTTAAAGGCATTTAAAATGATGACTACTAAGAATTACATGAAATTACCTAACAGGTACAGTAAATCGCTAGATTAGGGAGCCCACAGAAAAACAGGTTTTAGGATACACATTAGATATTTGAAGATACCTTCATTTAAGGGTATGACTGTTGATGAAGACTGCAGACACCGAGTACAACTGCCCCCAAACTAGCAGTTCTATTTTTTTTAAGATATTTTTTATGTTGACCATTTTTTAAAGCCTTTATTGAATTTGTTACAATACTGCTTCTGTTTTATGTTTTGGTTTTTCGGCTGCGAGCCATGTGGAATCTTAGCTCCCCGACCAGGGATCAAACCCACACCCCCTGCACTGGAAGGCGAAGTCTTAACCACTGGACCGCCACGGAAGTCCCAGTAGTTCTATCTTTACAGGACATTTTAAAAGATTCAGAGAGAGTAAATCTGCCTGCTATAAGCACTAGAAAACAGCAGAAAGGAGGGAAGCAAGAAAATGCCGAAGAGAACACAGGAGAGAATGGCAGGGATGGGGTCCAGCTATATAGAATGTGGATGAGCCAAGGCTCTAAAGAGAAGAGGAATGAGCATCCCACACCAGTGCCACACCATGATATAACCGGCCCGCTACTCAGGAGATTTCTGGGGTCCCCTCCCCATTCTTTCTTTCCTCTTCCCTCCCACACTGGAGAGGAGAGGCGTTGTATTCAGCCATTCTCACCCAGTTTGCCTTGTGACCAGCTATACCACAGTGAAATGGCCTAAAGTACAGTCTGTGGCAAAGCAACAGAGTGTGACCAGTACAGAATTTACTTCTATAAGGGAGATAAACAGATCCCCAAACTGAATATTCAGTGTGATCCCAATCTTATTTTTTAAATCTTACCTAAAAAACCATATATATACACATATACATATTATATATATATATACCCACATTATATATACACATATATAATTTATATATTTATATTTTATATTTATACAAGAAAAGTGAGAACACATCTACCCAGCAGTGCGCTGGAGACAGCTCATACTGGCTCATGAAAGCTGACAATTAAATTTTCAGAAATTCTACAGGCCAGTTTTTTAAACATAGCCATTATTAAAAATTATATAAACTTATTTAAATTATATAAACTTACAAGGAAATAAATCACATAAAAAGGTAATAAATACTCAAAACTTATCATCTCCTAATTATTTTACTACATTTCACTATTATCTATGCTCTTGAGATGACGTATGCCTATCATTTCTGAATGGTGGAAATACTATAATAATGATGTGCTACTGTGCAACTTTTTCCAATTCATCATCAGTGGTGTCATGTTGGTCAAGGTGGGAGTATTTACACCGCAAAAGTTGGCAAACCAGGGTTGAATTTACCATTTTACTGATTGTCTAGACTTAAGAAAGTGATGGAGAAAATGTTAATAATGCAGATTCAAAATAAAAGTATGTTGTGTTTGTAGCTGTTCCATGAGGAACATACCCCAAAATTGAGGAAACAGTCTTCCAGTATTTGAAAACTGTTATCTGAATCAGCAAAAAATTTGCTCAGGTCACTGACAAAATGGGTGGAAATTCTGACCTACGTTTTGCTTGTTTCACTGTCATCTTATTTATATAAACGAAAGTATCAACCAACATTCATACTGCAATTACACTTAGCTGGTTGTTGAACATTTATCAGGACACCACTGCATATGATTTGTTATCGACCTGTATCTCTGTATTTTCCAAGTTTTATGTAATGAACATTATTACTTTTGTAATTTATTTAAAAAAAAGATCTGTTATGGCAAAAAGCAAAAAAAGTGACCGGTTTATATCAAAGTCATGACTTTATAATTATGAAAATTACATTCAAACCATCAGATAATGAATCACTTTATGGAAGTAGCAGGCTAGGTCAAACCTAAATGCCATTATGGGGTGAAAATCCCCCAGAATCCTAGTATGGATAGCAGCATGCATACCACTTCACGACAGTTTACAAAAAGAAAATGATCTATATATTTTACAAACCCCTATTGCTCCAGCATGAAAATTTAAAAGAGGGAGTTAATAATCAAATTAAATGAACATGAACATCTAGAGTTTAAAAATCATTAGTGTAACTACTACTTCCTTAGTGTGTTCTACGTTCCAGAGATTCTCCTAGGTGCTGGGGATAGGAATAAAAATGGTGAGCCCCACAGTCAAAGAGCTTATAGTTTAGTGGAAAAGACAGAAAAGTAAACAGGTAAGCTCCTTTTCCTTTTTTTTTTTTAATCAGGCAATTTTAATCTGCCATTAGGAAGTGTGGGACAACCTAAGGACATCTCCAGATATCCTTTAAAAAATACTATTGCAAATATAAAACAAATCAGGAATGTCAATTCAAATGAAATGCAATTGAAAGAGATGGTAAAGTATAATCAAACTTTAAAAAATAATAAAATGGGTTCTGAGTGGCAAGACGGTGCAGATAGGAAGAGTCACATCTACCTCCTTGCAGCAGCCAAAGCCAGAACCACTCCTCAATCTCCCAGCTAGTCCAGGGCTGGCGTTTCTAGAACAGGCTTAGCACAACAATCCAGTCCTAACTCAAACTTCCAGGGGTGCCAGGGACATCCTGCTCACCTGCCACCAATGCCTATGTCACCTTAAGAATGCCTATAAGATACGTCAATTGTTTCCTGGGCCATGGCCCCTCCTGTTACAAGCATTCCTGACAACGGGAATCAACTGAAATGAATGTGTGGATGGACAGATGGATGGACAGGTAGGAGGGTGGGCAGAGAGGCAGATGGACGGGTAGACAGACTTGTTTTTTCTTAATGATGTTACTTTTAAAAAAGAAGATACATTATTTAGTAACTCCTACCACCTATACATCCCACCTATCTAGGTAGCAAATATCATTCCTGCTTTAATGGAGTTGCGAAAAGAGGAAAGGCCCCCCCACACCTGAAGGTGGTGTGATAATATTACACATTTTACTTCTAGACAAACACTCTGTTAAAACTGGGGCCACAGCTTTCCTAGGAGAGATGTACCACTGTTTCAGTCTGAGTTGGACCCAGTCCAATGATACTTAGGGTTCTTCCTGGAATTTCAAGAAAAGAAGAAAAAAGGAGATGGAGACAAAAGAGGAAAGAAACATAACTACCGATGGTGGGGTTAGAATCTAAGACATGTTTCTCACCTCATTCCCACAAGCCACAACCCTGATGGCAAGGGTCTAAGAAAGACGGGGTGGGATTCCCGGGACAGGAACAGCAAAGGTTCCCTCTTCGTTCCCACCAGCACCTCTACCAGAAGGTTTGCTGATGTGGGACTATGCTTGGTGGTGGGGCAGCAGGGCCTCTGGAGGATTTCAGCAGCCGGAGAAAACAGCAGTGTGTGGAGATAACCGACACAAGTACAAACCAGAAAGCGTTTTCTACATCATTTATTTACTTTTGCAAGTAGCCTCAAAACGGGGTACACTTCTTGAGATCCTCAGATTTCTAGTTGTTTCTAATTCATTTGAAAGTATCTCTTCTCAAGTTGGGAAACACTAACTGATCATCTGTCATGTACCAAACCTGGAGATACAAAGATGAACAAGTGCCTTCAGTTGGGGAGTGAGACTTATAAACATATAATGATGAACTACCATGCAGGGTGATCTGTGCTCTAGACAGAACTATGCCGAAGTAATTAGGAAGCAGTCTTCAGTTGGTCAGTTTGTTTCTTTTAGTCCCTGGATATCAAAATGTTGCAGACAATGACTTTAGGCCCCATTTTAAATTTTTAACATAAAGACTGTACTCATATTCCCTTTTACATCTAACATTTCCTTAGAAACGTTTGTTTTCAAACTAGGACTTCGTATAAGAATAGTGACCTTTCTCTTATTGAAGTGATTCAGCCTTGACCATTTTATCTTAGATTATCTGGTAAAGCAGAATAAAAACTGCTCACTGTGCTAATACTGAATTGCTGTAACTTATTTTGTCACAGTAATTTTATATGTATTTTGGGGTGGGGGGAAGACCTTTTTAAAAAATAAAATTTTAAATTTTGTAAATAGTTTTAGATTTACAGAAAAGTTGTGAAGATTAGTAGTTTCCGTATACCCCACACCCAGTTCCCTCCGTTGTTCACATCTTACATTAATGTTACATTTATCACCATTGTGTGTTTTTAAACACCCTGATTGGGACTTCCCTGGTGGCACAGTGGTTAAGAATCCACCTGCCAATGCAGGGGACATGGGTTCGAGCCCTAATCTGGGAAGAACCCACATGCTGCGTAGCAACTAAGCCCGTGCGCCACAACTACCGAGCCCACGTGCCACAACTACTGAAGCCCGTGCGTCTAGGGCCCGTGCTCTGCAACAAGAGAAGCCACCGCAATGAGAAGCCCATGTGCCGCAACAAAGAGTAGCCCCTGCTCGTTGCAACTAGAGAAAGCCTGCACGCAGCAACAAAGACCCATCGCAGCCAAAAATAAAATAAATTAAAAATATATATATAACAAAAAAAACCCCACTCTGATTATGCAGATTCTGCTTTTCCATGTTTTATTTGTAAGAGATTAGAGGAGGTACTAGAAAAGCTCCCCTACAGGAATTGTAACGTTGTCAAAACCCAAATATTTTTTTCTCAAGGTGAGGTCACGTTCAAAATGAGGAGTGAGGTCAAGAAGACCCAATCATGGGGCTTGCCACTTTGACTAGCACCACTAGAAGGAACATCTGGAGTGCTGTTTTACAGAGAAGAGAAGTACTAGTAAAAGGAAGACAGAAAGACTGCTAACCTTAAGAATGTAAGGTAAATCAGGGAGGGGCAAAATTTCTGTAGATTATTTTTTAGGGTTCCAATTCCCCAGATTTAGTATAAAACTACCTCAATGCCCTATAAATGCTTACCACACACACTAACTACTTGTTGAATATAAGTGAATCCCACTTTCAAATATATCATCATACAGAAACCCCAATACATTGGTTTGATATCAAATTTGCATTCATCGATGTTTCAGGGAGATTTTTTTTTTAAGTCACGATCCTTTCCCAACATGAGGCCTACCCTAATGCGAGTTGTGGTTTTGCCTCAGACTTAAGCAGAACAAACCTGCGGGCGATCTGAAGGCTATATTCTCAACAATCACTATTATAAAATAATACCAAGATCAAGTCTCTACTCTATTCAAGTAAGGGCCAAACAGAAGAGGGGAGAGGTGATCCACCCCTGTAAAGCATCTGATAGCATTAATGCTACAAGTGAATTCCTGGAGACACAGGGCATGTAGGGCTCAGGACCAAGGATCCTGACAGTTGTCAGACACAGAGAGTGGACCGTGAGAAGAGTTCAGAGGTCCGAGGTCCAGTTACAGCCATGCCACTACTCTGAGCATAACCGTAATGTCAGTTTCCTCATCTATCATATACTTTGACTGGATGATCTCTATTCTACCTTCTAAATATTTTTTCAATATGAAACTTAAAAAACTCCAAGATCCCAATTTAAATTCCACTTAATAAGAATCAATTACTTAATCCACCTGGAATGAAGGACATTGGAGTTGATAACATCCATTCCAATAGTAATAACAGCCAACCTTATTGAGCACTGCTCTAATGCCTTACATCTTTTAACTCACTTAATCCCCACATCCACCCTTAGAGGAATGTACTATTGTTATCCCAATTTTACAGATGAGAAAAGAGTTTATGTAATTTAAACATTCAAGGTCTCACAGCTTGCAAATGATGAAGCCAGGATTTAAACTTTGATAGTCTGGTCCCAGAGCCTGAGTTCTTAGCTACTACTGTTCATCACTGCCTCACCTACAGCTGAACATTGAGAGGAAATCACCAAAAAAACACTTAAATAAGTAAGAATTGTGAATCAATTACCAAGGAACCTTGAGAACTTGTCTTCTTTCACTGACTCTCCATGGGTGGAAGGTTTAAAATCAGAGGAAAGGGGAAGGTGTCTTGAAGAGTATTAGAAAATTATTTAAGACTTTCATCACTTCTGGGATTTATTCATAATATATAAAATGTCAAGGAGTATATGCAAATAAATGTTTGAAAATTCATGGGTCTGGCTGTATTTTGTGTTTTACAAAATCCTACATTAAAGAGGGGTGTTAGCCTCAGGAGCAGCGGATTAAAGCTCCACAATCAACTTGATGTACCCTGCATCTGTGGAATACCTGAATAGACAACGAATCATCCCAAATTGAGGAGGTGGACCTTGGGAGCAACGATATATATACTTTTTTCCCTTTTTCTCTTTTTGTGACTGTGTATGTGTACGCTTCTGTGTGTGATTTTGTCTGTATAGCTTTGCTTTTACCATTTGTCCTAGGGTTCTGTCTGTCCTTTTTTCTTTTTTTTTTTTTTTACTATAGTGTTTAGCACTTGTTATCATTGGTGGATTTGTTTTTTGGTTTGGTTGCTCTCTCCTTAATTTCTTTTTTTCTTTATTACTTAACAAATTTTCCTTTTAATAATTATTTTTTATTTTAATAACTTCATTTTATTTTATTTTATTTTATTTTATTTCTTTCTTTTTTCCCTCCCTTTTATTCTGAGCCGTGTGGATGACAGGCTCTTGGTGCTCCAGCCAAGCGTCAGGGCTGTGCTTCTGAGGTGGGAGAGCCAAGTTCAGGACACTGGTCCACAAGAGACCTCCCAGCTCCACATAATATCAAATGGCGAAAATCTCCCACAGATCTCCATCTCAACGCTAAGACCCAGCTCCACTCAACGACCAGCAAGCTACAGTACTGGACACCCTATGCCAAACAACTAGCAAGACAGGAACACAACGCTATCCATTAGCTGAGAGGCCGCCTAAAATCATAAGGCCACAGACACCCCAAAACACACAACCAGATGTGGACCTGCCCACTAGAAAGACAAGATCCAGCCTCAACCACCAGAACACAGGCACTAGTCCCCTCCACCAGGAAGCCTACAGAACCCACTGAACCAACCTTAGCCACTGGGGAAAGACACCAAAAACAACTGGAACTACAAACCTGCAGCCTGTGAAAAGGAGACCCCAAACGAAATAAGTTAAGCAAAATGAGAAGACAGAGAAATACACAGCAGATGAAGGAGCAAAGTAAAACCCCACCAGACCAAACAAATGAAGAGGAAATAGGCAGTCTACCTGAAAAAGAATTCAGAATAATGAGAGTAAAGATGATCCAAAATCTTGGAAATAGAACAGAGAAAATACAAGAAACATTTAACAAGGACCTAGAAGAACTAAAGAGCAAACAAACAGTGAAGAACAACACAATAAATGAAATTTAAAATTCTCTAGAAGGGATCAATAGCAGAATAACTGAGGCAGAAGAACGGATAAGTGACCCAGAAGATAAAATAGTGGAAATAACTACTGCAGAGCAGAATAAAGAAAAAAGAATGAAAAGAATTGAGGACAGGCTCAGAGACCTCTGGGACAACATTAAATGCACCAACATTCGAATTACAGGGGTCCCAGAATAAGAGAAAAAGAAAGGAACTGAGAAAATATTTGAAGAGATAATAGTGGAAAACTTCCCTAATATGGGAAAGGAAATAGTTAATCAAGTCCAGGAAGCACAGAGAGTCCCATACAGGATAAATCCAAGGAGAAACATGCCAAGACACATATTAATCAAACTATCAAAAATTAAATACAAAGAAAAAATATTAAAAGCAGCAAGGGAAAAACAACAAATAACATACAAGGGGATCCCCATAAGGTTAACAGCTGATCTTTCAGCAGAAACTCTTCAAGCCAGAAGAGAGTGGCAGGACATATTTAAGGTGATAAAGGAGAAAAACCTACAACCAAGATTACTCTACCTGGCAAGGATCTCATTCAGATTTGACAGAGAAATTAAAATCTTTACAGACAACCAAAAGCTAAAAGAATTCAGCACCACCAAACCAGCTTTACAATATATGCTAAAGGAACTTCTCTAGGCAGGAAACACAAGACAAGAGAAGGAAAAGACCTACAATAACAAACCCAAAACAATTAAGAAAACGGTCATAGGAACATACTTATAGATAATTACCTTAAATGTAAATGGATTAAATGCTCCAACCAAAAGACATAGACTGGGTGAATGGATACAAAAACAAGACCTATATATAGGCTGTCTACAAGAGTCCCACTTCAGACCTAGGGACACATACAGACTGAAAGTGAGGGGATGGAAAAAGATATCTCATGCAAATGGAAATCAAAAGAAAGAGGGAGTAGCAATTCTCATATCAGACAAAATAGACTTTAAAATAAAGACTATTACAAAAGACAAAGAAGGACACCACAGAATGATCAAGGGATCAATCCAAGAAGAAGATATAACAACTGTAAATATTTATGCACCCAACATAGGAGCACCTCAATGCAAAAGGAAAATAATAACAGCCATAAAAGGGGAAATCAACAGTAACACAATCATAGTAGAGGACTTTAACACCCCACTTTCACCAATGGACAGATCATCCCAAATGAAAATAAATAAGGAAACACAAGCTTTGAATGATACATTAAACAAGATGGACTTATTTGATATTTATAGGACATTCCATCCAAACAAAACAGAGTACACATTCTTCTCAAGTGCTCATGGAACATTCTCCAGGATAGATCATATCCTGGGTCACAAATCAAGCCTTGGTAAATTTAAGAAAATTGAAATCATATCAAGTATCTTTTCTGACCACAATGCCATGAGACTAGATATCAATTACAGGAAAAAATCTGTAAGAAATACAAACACATGGAGGCTAAACAACACATTACTTAATAACCAAGATATCATGAAGAAATCAAAGAGGAAATCAAAAAATACCTAGAAACAAATGACAATGAAAACACAACGACCCAAAACCTATGGGATGCAGCAAAAGCAGTTCTAAGAGGGAAGTTTATAGCAATACAATCCTACCTTAAGAAACAAGAAACATCTCAAATAAACAACCTAACCTTACATCTAAAGCAATTAGAGAAAGGAGAACAAAAAAACTCCAAAGTTAGCAGAACAAAAGAAATCATAAAGATCAGATCAGAAATAAATGAAAAAGAAATGAAGGAAACTATAGCAAAGATCAATAAAACTAAAAGCAGGTTCTTTGAGAACATAAACAAAACTGATAAACCATTAGCCAGACTCATCAAGAAAAAAAGGGAGAAGACGCAAATCAACAGAATTAGAAATGAAAAAGGAGGAGTAACAACTGACACTGCAGAAATACAAAGGACCGTGAGAGATTACCACAAGCAACTCTATGCCAATAAAATGGACAACCTGGAAGAAATGGACAAATTCTTAGAAATGCACAAACTTCCAAGACTGAACCAGGAAGACATAGAAAATATGAACAGACCAATCACAAGCACTGAAATTGAAACTGTGATTAAAAATCTTCCAACAAACAAAAGCCCACGACCAGATGGCTTCACAGGTGAATTCTATCAAACATTTAGAGAAGCACTAACACCTATCCTTCTCAAACACTTCCAAAATATAGCAGAGGGAGGAACACTGCCAAACTCATTCTACGAGGCCACCATCACCATGATACCAAAATCAGACAAAGATGTCACAAAGAAAGAAAACTACAGGCCAATATCACTGATGAACATAGATGCAAAAATCCTCAAAAAATACTAGCAAACAGAATCCAACAGCACATTAAAAGGATCATACACCATGATCAAGTGGGGTTTATTCCAGGAACACAAGGATTCTTCAATATACGCAAATCAATCAATGTGATATACTATATTAACAAATTGAAGGAGAAAAACCATATGGTCCTCTCCATAGAAGCAGAGAAAGCTTTCGACAAAACTCAACACCCACTTATAATAAAAACCCTGCAGAAAGTAGGCATAGAGGGAGTTTCCTCAACATAATAAAGGCCATATATGACAAACCCACAGCCAACATCATCCGCAATGGTGAAAAACTGAAACCATTTCCACTAAGATCAGGAACAAGACAAGGTTGCCCACTCTCACCACTAGTATTCAACATAGTTTTGGAAGTTTTACCACAGCAATCAGAGAAGAAAAAGAAATAAAAGGAATCCAAATTGAAAAAAAAGAAGTAAAGCTGTCACTGTTTGCAGATGACATGATACTATACATAGAGAATCCTAAAGATGCTACCAGAAAACTACTAGATTTAATCATGAATTTGGTAAAGTAGCAGGATACAAAATTAATGCACAGAAATCTCTTGCATTCCTATACACGGATGATGAAACATCTGAAAGTGAAATTAAGAAAACACTACCATTTACCATTGCAACAAAAAGAATAAAATATCTAGGAATAAACCTACCTAAGGAGGCGAAAGACTTGTACTCAGAAAACTGTAAGACACTGATGAAAGAAATTAAAGATGATACAAATAGATGGAGAGATATACCATGTTCTTGGATTGGAAGAATCAACATTGTGAAAATGACTATACTACCCAAAGCCATCTACAGATTCAATGCAATCCCTATCAAACCACCAATGGCATTTTTCACAGAACTAGAACAAAAAATTTCACAATTTGTATGGAAACACAAAAGACTCCGAATAGCCAAAGCAATCTTGAGAAAGAAAAACGGAGCTGGAGGAATCAGGCTCCCTGACTTCAGACTATACTAGAAAGCTACAGTAATCAAGACAGTATGGTACTGGCACAAAAACAGAAAGATAGATCAATGGTACAGGATACAAAGCCCAGAGATAAACCCACGCACATATGGTCACCTTATCTTTGATAAAGGAGGCAAGAATATACAGTGGAGAAAAGACAGCCTCTTCAATAAGTGGTGCTGGGAAAACTGGACAGCTACATGTAAAAGAATGAAATTAGAACACTCCCTAACACTATACACAAAAATAAACTCAAAATGGACTAAGACCTAAATGTAAGGCCATACACTATCAAACTTTTAGAGGAAAACATAGGCAGAATACTCTATGACATAAATCACAGCAAGATCCTTTTTGACCCACCTCCTAGAGAAATGGAACTAAAAACAAAAATAAACAAATGGGACCTAATGAAACTTCAAAGTTTTTGCACAGCAAAGGAAACCATAAACAAGACCAAAAGACAACACTCAGAATGGGAGAAAATATTTGCAAATGAAGCAACTGACAAAGGATTAATCTCCAAAATTTACAAGCAGCTCATGCAGCTCAATATCAAGAAAACAAAGAACCCAATCCAAAAATGGGCAGAAGACCTAAATAGACATTTCTCCAAAGAAGATATACAGATTGCCAACAAACACATGAAAGAATGCTCAACATCATTAATCATTAGAGAAATGCAAATCAAAACTACAATGAGATATCATCTCACACCGGTCAGAATGGCCATCATCAAAAAATCTACAAACAATAAATGCTGGAGAGGGTGTGGAGAAAAGGGAACACTCTTGCATTGCTGGTGGGAATGTGAATTGGTACAACCACTATGGAGAACAGTATGGAGGTTCCTTAAAAAACTACAAATAGAACTACCATATGACCCAGCAATCCCACTACTGGGCATATACCCTGAGAAAACCATAATTCAAATAGAGTCATGTACCACAATGTTCATTGCAGCTCTATTTACAATAGCCAGGACATGGAAGCAACCTAAGTGTCCATTAACAGATGAATGGATCAAGAAGATGTGGCACATATATACAATGGAATATGATTCAGCCATAAAAAGAAACGAAATTGAGTTATTTGTAGTGAGGTGGATGTACCTAGAGTCTGTCATACAGAGTGAAGTAAGTCAGAGAAACAAATACCGTATGCTAACACATATATATGGAATCTAAAAAAAGAAAAATAAAATTTCATGAAGAACCTAGAGGCAAGACGGGAATAAAGACACAGACGTACTAGAGAATGGACTTGAGGATATGGGGAGGGGGAAGGGTAAGCTGGGACAAAGTGAGAGAGTGGCATGGACATATATACACTACGAAACGTAAAATAGCTAGCTAGTGGGAAGCAGCCGCATAGCACAGGGAGATCAGCTCGGTGCTTTGTGACCACCTAGAGGGGTGGGATAGGGAGGGTGGGAGGGAGGGAGATGCAAGAGGGAAGAGATAGGGGGACATATGTATATGTATAACTGATGCACTTTGTTATAAAGCAGAAACTAACACACCATTGTAAAGCAATTATACTCCAATAAAGATGTTTAAAAAAAATAAAAGAGGGGTGTTTTGTTTTGTTTTGTTTTTTGGCCTTTTGTTGAAGACGACAGAACAATAAAGGCTTCTATTACTCACCAAGCATAGATCTGCTGTCAGTGTTCATAAGACAAGCAATACATTTTCTTCTACACACAATATATTGTATGGCAGGGATTTGGTCAATATACTCATGGTACCCTAACCTCTGTGGAAATAAATCCTAGAATCAAGGCTATAGTCTGGGCTAGTCCTAAAGTCAGTGTAAGTATTTGATTTTCATTTCTAAATTACAGTATTGTTGATATTCCTTCTAATGATATTATATTAACTCACGAGGTTAAAATCAACTGAAACCCTTTCAACTTGAATTAAATAAAAGGAATTTTCATTATGAGTATACAAGGTTATCTCAGGAATTCCCACAAAGAGGAAGTACACCTGAACTTCATGCAGCACTGGAAATAAGGTAGTTTCTTACACAAGCTCTCTTCCTCTGAGACCACACTATCCCTGCCTCTTTCTTTAAAACTCCTGCTAGAGCTGGACTCTTTCTGCTTGTTCATCAGCATACCTCGGCAGCGTTAATCAATATATACGCCCCGACCAACCCCAAAGCTAAATAATTTAAAAAAAAAAAAATTCCAAAGAGTGCAATTCAGCGTATAAGGACTTTTTCTACTTACAGCATCTCTCTGGAGTCTGTAACCAAAGAGAAACTACTGGGCAAGGGATGGTGATAAACTTTAAGGCCTGCTTGTCATTCTGTGATAACATCCCTGGACTGTCTACACAAGGCAGTGCAGCCAGGGACAATTTTATCTCTAGAAAACAGATTTACAATTGATGGGATGTTTGTATTTTAGACACAATGTTACTCTGAAGCATTCAGACAATCTATACTTTCCTTCTATTCTTTTATTTTCTTAATTATCAAAGGGTACTCATTCTCAATTCTCCTTTCCAAAAGGAGAGAGAATCACACAAAGTCCTTCTTTGGCACACCTGCCTTATTTTTGCTGCATTTATCAACAGAAGTGTTGTACAAGGGTGGGCAGGCTCACTCTGCATCTCCTGAGAGCTGCTCTACAACTGGAACGAGATGGAAAGTGACAGAAACTTCTCACAGGGCAGAACTGAATGCTCTGATTTGGTGTCCAGAGGAACCCCTCATCAAAAAGGAAGTCCTCAACCCCGAAATTATATTTTTGGGAGCAGGCCTGATTTCTGGTTTCAAGAATGGTTTCATGACAGTATGGAGGTTCCTTAAAAACCTGAAAATAGAGCTACTGTATGATCCAGCAATTCCCTTCCATATCTGGAAAAGATGAAAACTAATTCAAAAAGATACATGCACCACAATGTTCATAGCAGCATTATTTACAATAGCCAAGGTATGGAAGCAACCCAAGTGCCCATTAACAGATGATTGGTTTAAGAGGATATGGTATATATACACAACAGAATGTTATTCAGCTATAAAAAGAACGAAATATTGCATTTGCAGCAACATGGATGGATCTTGAGAATATCGTACTAAATGAAATTAAGTCAGAGAGAAAGACAAGTATTATATGATATCACCTATATGTGGAATCGAGAAAATAATACAAATGAATCTATATACAAAACAGAAACCGACTTACAGACATAGAAAACAAACTTACGGTTATCAAAGGGGAAAGGGAGGAGAGGAAAGACAAACTAGGAGTATAGGATTAAAAGGTACACACCACCATACATAAAATAGATAAGCAACAAGTATTTGCTGTATAGCACAGGGAACTATATTCAATACCCTGTAATAGCCTATAATGGGAAACAATCTGAAAAAAATACATATAAATACATATATATAACTGAATCACTTTGCTGTACACCTGAAATTAACACAATATTGTAAATCAACTATAGTTCAATTTAAAACAAAAAGAAAATAAGGAAGGGTTTTATGTATGAAACAAGACTGAATTTTGATCAACAGCAGTTTACTGTTAACGAGACAGCAGATGACTGGGCTTCTGAATGACTGTTTAGGAATTCTGTCCACACTAAGATGCTTCCAGGAATTAGTTAGTACACTTTTATGGTTTATAGTCCTATTCAATACACACACTGAAAAATGTGATCATGCTCTGCCAGTAAGGGAAAGCACTTAAATAAAAAATAAAAAATTAAAGTCTAGCTGTACAAGGATATTTATTAATCGGGGTAAAATCATAACCTAAGGGCAGATAGAGATCCACAAAGATGTATACAAAGTTCACTCAACTAAAGGCTATTTAATATAGATTTTGTAGAACTGTGTACATAACTGCTTCTAAATTATACTGCAGAAAAGTAAAGAACTAATATAAAATATAACCCAAGGGAAAGAGAGAAAAGAATTAGAATGAAAAGATTTAAGGGCCAGGATGTCCACATGCTCCCTGGACTGCTGAGAAGTGCGGGCCGCACCTGCCAGTTTTGAGAAAAGCAGCAAACACAGAACCAGCTGCTGTTCCAAAGTTAACTGCCTGCTGATAGTTTAATTTGAAACAGCTTCAGAGAGGCCCCCCACCCCCCCGCACTAAGCACTAGGGCAGTGATAGGCCAGCTGATAAAACTTTTCAATTACCCAACTGATAAACCATATAAATGCTTCATTTTCATTCCCATCACACTAGGGGGGAATGCTAAAGTCACATTTCTGAAAACCACAATAAAAAGTATATATTCTCTGTAGAATGACATAAAATGTTAATAATCCTTTCTCATCTCCCATTGCAAAAGGATTTTTTTCCCCCAAAACCTGCATACACTTTAATTTTTCATCTTGTTTACAGCATTAGAGATGCTACAGCAAAAGTAATGTTTTTCTTATAGCTTAGAAAACATAATGCCAGAAAGTAATTACACACAAGTTATAGTTTATAGAGGTATGGGAATCAGAACATAAGGGTAGGGAAATGCTACAGAATGACAGTAGTTAAACTAAGCCCAGCAGAGCATGACATTTTAATAGACATATTTAGAAAGGAGAAAAGCAAAAACAAGTTAAATCTTCTGCTTTTAGCTAATCTATTTAAACCATAATGTGATAATGGTAAAGCGTCAAAATCCTAAACATCTTTATAAGACCAACAGTAGGGTACCAATGCAGAAAACCAAGACCCTTTCAAATTCTTAATGATAAAGTGGTTGCTATGAGTTTTAATATCATCAACTATTAACTGTGAGTGCACCAAACTATGTGCTATAAATATTCTTCATGTTGAGTACACGTACCTCTCTGTGTGGGTGACAGTTCAGGCCCATTATGGGGACAGTTGTTGCAACAGGCCCTACTGAACCCGCGCTGGGACCAAACCACCATGAAGCCATCTGAGATTTGCAAAGAAAACAGAAATGTAGGGTATATAAAATGTCAAAATTTAAGTGTGAATGAGAATAGGAGTTCGACAGAAACGAGTAAAAAATTTATCTCGTAAGAAGCAAGAGGTTTTCTCACACATGTACACAAAGGTATGAACATAAAGATGTTTACTGCAGCATCATTCCTGTTATGCTATCAATAAGCAATCCAAATGCTACCAATAAAAGACTGGTTGAATAAATAATAATATAACTACACTAGAAAATTCTATGTAGCAGCTGAAAAAAACAATGAAGTGGAAAGTGGCATGATAAAACTTTCTAAAATACAAGTGAAAAGGCAAGTTGGCATAAATATATATATGAATATATATACACACATATATATATACATATACACTACACACATATATATATCCTCATTTATTGTAAATATTATTTGAATATATACTATGTATGTGCATAGAAAGCAGACTAGGATAGACAATGAACCATCAGACTCCTTTAATAATAGTTGCTTGTGGAATAAAGACAGACACCACATATTTCTATACTACTAAAAAATGTTTTCACGTGTTACTTGTTTAACTCTTGGGTAACAAAATGAGATAAAAATCCACAGAGCAATAAATAGTGCTTTGAGTAGTGGGAACTACAGGAGTAGACTATGAGTAGAAATGAAATGGGAGCAGTGTTTGATCATGTTTTTTTCTGAACATTCTTTTTTTTTTTTTTTTGCGGTACGCGGGTCTCTCACTGTTGTGGCCTCTCCCGTTGCAGAGCACAGGCTCCGGACACGCAGGCTCAGCGGCCATGGCTCACAGGCCCAGCCGCTCCGCGGCATGTGGGATCTTCCCGGACCGGGGCACAAACCCGTGTCCCCTGCATCGGCAGGCGGACTCTCAACCACTGCGCCACCAGGGAAGCCCCTCTGAACATTCTTGATTACTTCCTCCTTTTTGTTTTCCT
Source organism: Pseudorca crassidens (assembly GCF_039906515.1). Taxonomy (NCBI): domain Eukaryota; kingdom Metazoa; phylum Chordata; class Mammalia; order Artiodactyla; family Delphinidae; genus Pseudorca; species Pseudorca crassidens. The sequence goes on along the minus strand of NC_090299.1, from coordinate 124,797,769 downwards.
CTTTCAGAAATAATCAAAGAAAATTTCACTCAATTTTACGCTCATGTCCTTATAAAAACCATTTGCTGACCTCTGCTTTACATATACGGTATCATACTGTACCTATTTTTCTTCTACAACTTGCTTTTTTTTTTTTAATTGAAGTAGAGTTGGTTTACAATGCTGTGGCAATCTCTGCTGTACAGCAAAGTGACCCAGTTATACACCTACACTCATTCTTTTTTTAAATGTTCTTTTCCATTACGGTTTATCTGAGGAGATTGGATACAGTTCCCTACAACTTGCTTTTTATCATCCAAAATTCTGTTTCTGAGATTTATCTATGTTGTCACACGTAGCTGTAGTTCCCTCAGTCCAAAGAGTGCTACTTTCAACATTCCTATACATAGTTCCTTTGGCACAGGTGAAAGAATTTCTCTAGGGTATATAACACCTGCTGGGTTGTATGGTATGGGCGTTTCTAGCTTTACCAGACATTGCTCAATTACTCTCTAAATATGACGTACCAAATTATTTTCAACCTCTGAGAACTGTTACTGTCAATCTTTGAGATACCTGTACCAACTCAATGGAAGTGAAATGGTACCTCATTATCCCATGGAACACATCTTCTTAGTAGTAGCAAGGTAAAGAATCTTTTCAAATATTAGTTGGTTCCTTAGGTTTCATCTTTTCTGAGCTCCCTGCCCCTATTTTACTGAGTTATTTGTCTTTTTCTTTCTGATGCATAGTTTTTTATTTATGTTGGACACTAACTGTTGTTGCCTATGTGCATTGCAGTCATGACTTGTCTTTTCACATGCTTTTGCTGTCTCGATGTACATAAGTTTAAAGTTTTCACAGAGTCAAATTTATCATTTTCTTTGTGGTCTGTACTTGTCTAAGAACTCATTCGTTACTCTAAAGTCATAAAGATATCCTTACGTATTTCTTCAAAATGTTTTACTTTTTTACTTGTATGTCTTTAGATTCTACCCTACAGGATAAAGTAAAGCAAATTCCATCTAGATTTTTAAATACGGGTAATCAACTGCACCACTTGTTGACACATCCGCTTTCCCTGCTGACCTGTACTGCTAGCTCCATCACAGCATGTGACACAGAACCATGCGCATACATCTGTGTCTTTGCTGGACTCTCTATCCTGTTCCCTTGACCTGTTTCTCTGCTGACAAAACACTTGCAAGAGTCTACCTCCTGGTCTTGATCTTTAAAGTTTCCTTGGTTATTTGGTTATTCTTGTTCTTCTTTATAAATTTTAGAATCATTTTGTCTAATACTTAAAAAATTTTGTGATTTTTATTGAAATTCCATTGAACTTTATAAATGGGTATCAAAGGGGATTATGACAGGCTTTAGGAAGACTAATATTCAAATGATAATTTTTTTTTTTTTTTGCGGTACGCGGGCCTCTCACTTTTGTGGCCTCTCCCATTGCGGAGCACAGGCTCCGGACGCGCAGGCTCAGAGGCCATGGCTCACGGGCCCAGCTGCTCCACGGGATGTGGGATCTTCCCAGACCGGGGCACGAACTCGCGTCCCCTGCATTGGCAGGCGGACTCTCAACCACTGCGCCAGCAGGGAAGCCCTCAAATGATAATTTTTGAGAAATAGATTAAGGGTTCTCTGTTTTGTTGCCTTCTTTTTTTTTTTTTTTCCTGCTATAAGTTATTTCCTTGCAGTTGGTAAAGCATTTAAGGCAAAGTAGCTGGTTTTTCAGCCTCCATAAGTCACTGGGATCTATTATTCAGAGCTGGTGGGGTGATAAAAAGAGTTCCTAATTTTCCATTGCTGGCACGGATTGCCACAGGGCTTAACTTTCTTCATTATCTTTAGCTCTTACCTCCCTCTCAATTAGTTTCCCAAACTGCCATTCCATAGTACATTTTTCTAGATGTTATTAATAGCTGTGTCTGGGAAAGGAAGTAACAAATTCAAACAAATTTTAAACATCCTTTATAGTAAGTCTCTCACTTGGAGTTTTATAATGCACTTCAGTATATCAAAGACTCTCAGTAAAGAAATATGTCTAATTTTGTCTTAACTCGCCATTTCCAAACTTTTTGCATGCATTAATTATTCACTTCTTGCATCCTAACTGATACCCCACAAAGAATGTTCCATGGGACAGCAATTTGGGAAATGGTATATTTAAACTAGTAACGAAAAGACAAGAAGAATTCAGATATTTCTTACTTCTACAAAACAAACTAATCAAATAGCACCCAGCAAACCTCTTGAAAATGCCTTAGTGATGTTTTTTAGCTTGGGGTCTTAGTGTTGACCTATACCTAATAAGACTTTTCCTTTAACTTGACAAGAGTTTTACTTTCCTTCTTATTTCAGCACCGACATGAAAGAACAGGCAGCCGTCCCAGATTTATTCACCTCTCACTGTGAAAGCTATAGGAGTGTTTGGCCTTAGAAAAACACAAACCAAAGAAATGCATCTCTTATCCTTGCTGGGCATTGAGCCCATGTTCTTGCTGCCAAGTGGCCTGAGGAGAACCAAAAAACATACCAAAATTAAGTGACTTTTATTTATATTTTCTCCTTTCTGCTCTGTTGATGCAGCAGGTATTAATTTGCTTGATGCACTGCTGGACTGGCAGGGTGGCCTGGCTCAGCTAAGGATGGGAGGCGAAGAGGAGGTCGCTGCCAATCTCAGCAGACACCCTGGACAGACAACGATGGCCTTTCCTGGAAAACATTTCTCCTTTCTTACAGGGCATTACTCCTTGCTGCTGTAGTAACAAACATTCAATAACAGTCATGGGCGGGCTTTTGAGAGTCAGGTTCTTCCCAACCTGCAAGGGAAAAACACTGGCACTTCCTTTCTCTCTTCGTGCTACATTTGACATTTATTCCATTATTCCATATTCATTTATTAAGTGCTCATTGTGGACCAGGCACAAAGCTAATTGGTAGGGAGGGTTACCAAGACCAGCAGCAGAGTCCTTGAGAACCTGAAAGTTTAAATTAGAGGCTGAAGACCGAGTACCACAAGCATTGCCTGAAGCAGAACTAGGAAGACTTGGATCCTGACATGAGAGACTGGGAATGTAAATCCCAAACAATGGGCGCTCTGTGCTCCACGAAGCTGGAGACTTTTTCTTGTTTTCTGTTGTATCCTGAGCCTGGATATTTATCTGCTACTGAATGATCAAGCGCTGGAGCCATCTAAAATCATGATTTAGCCATGCATCAATCTTTCCTATTTTATCCCAGCACTAGTTTGTCCAGCTTTTCCTTGACATGTTCCCCTACAGAATGGCGCATTCCATCCTTGGCCTGCTACGCCTGGAAATCTTTCCTCGCATTGTGCAGAAATCCACCCCCTCAAGGTTCCACCCACAGACGCATATTCTACCCTCTGGGATGCCACAGAACACACAGAACCGTTCCCCTCCACTGCTACTTTTTATTGTGAAAATTTCAAGTCTACAGAAAAGTTAAAGAAACAGTACAATGAACACCCATATATACTTATCATCTGTTCACCAATTATTAATATCTTCCCATATTTACTGTTTTATCTCTTGCTGTTTTTTTCTTCATGAATTATTTGAGGGTATGCTGCAAACATAACCCTGCATCACCTCTAATACGTCTGCATACATCTAAGAATAAGGACATTCTCCCACATAACAGCTTTCCTACTATACACCTAAACAAAGTAATATTAATCAAATATTATCTAAAATAAAATTCGTATTTAAATTTTCTTAATTATCCCCAGTGGTTTTTTTATTCTTTTATTTTATTTTTATTCTTTATTTTTTTCTTGGCCACACTGCGTGGCTTGTGGGCTCTTAGTTCCCTGACCAGGGATCGAACCCAGGCCCTCGGCAGTGGAAGCATGGAGCCCTAACCACTGGACCGCCAGGGAATTCCCCAAAGTGTTTTTTGGTTTTTTTTCTTTAAACCTGGATTTTAAAATTCCAGATTAAAAAAAATTACAGCCTTTTTTAATCTAGAATATTTTTCTAGCCTTTTTGTATTTTTCATAACATTACCTTTTTTTTGGCCAGGAACACTACTACATAAGTGATATCTGTGTACACTGCTAAAGCATCAGCTGGAGCCACATACCGTCAGGTTGTCTCACTAGTGGTGACGTGTATATAAGTTGACCACTTGATTAAGAATGTGATCACCAGATCTCTTCATTGAAAAGGTACATTTTCCCCTTTATAATTAAAAACTTAAATATCATCTTATGGGAGTGTGAATATCTACTCCTCCAGCAATTGTTTTACCCAAGTTTTAGGAGCCACTGGTGATCTTTACCTGAATCAACTATTACATTGAGAATTATAAAATGATAATTTTCTGATTCTATTTCTTCTTCTACATGGATTTTTAAAAATCCAGTGTGTTAGAATCCACTATTGTTTAAAAACTTTTTGCTACTCAAATTGTCCCAGATTTGGCCAGTGGGAGCCTCTTGAAGCTGCCTCCTAGGCCTTTTTGACATGACCCCATTAGTTGAGCATTTCCTACTTTCTGTCACTAGGGGTCCAAGCTTACCTGTACTTTCCCCTTCCCAGGACCTAGAATTAGCCATTCCTCTGAGGCTCCCTGGTTCCTCTTAGAGGGAACAGCACTTATGAGGAACAGTTTTGCTAGTCTCTTCTATACAGCCCTCCAGGTGTTGGAAGCCAGTTATTTCTGTCCCATATCCCTCCCCAAACTTCCAAACCGAGGCTAACTTCACCCAATTTCTTACACAAGTCTTCCTGCAACTTAGCTTTGATTTCTACCCAGCTCGTCTCTTTCATAGTCCCTGTCCCAACTCAGCTGCTGTCTTCTATCCCAGTGGTTGGTTCCCAACCTGGCTCTGCATCAGAATCACTGGAGGACTTCTTTAATACACAGATTCCCAGGATCCACTCACTCCACACTTACTGGATGAGAATCTCTGGAGTAGATCATGGGACTCTGTTTCTGTTTTCTTAAGTTCCCCAAATAATACCAACATAGCCAGCCCACTGCGTATGCCAATTTTTTAAGGCCTTGTGGACCCAGTATTGGATACAATATCAAAAGTGTGGCCTAGAGCTACCCACTTTTCTTGTACCGGACATTAGAGTTCTTTCAGCATAACTAAATCAATGCTGACATTTCTGGGGAGGTGGAGGCAATGACATGAAATTTTTGACTCACGATGACTGAATTTATTTATTTAGTTGATGTTGTTGGCCCCGCCACGGGGCTTTTGGGGGATCTCGGTTCCCCAACCAGGGACTGACCCTGGGCCACAGCAGTGAAAGCCCAGGATCCTAACCACTAGGCCACCAGGGAACTCCCCTCATGATGAATTTATGAATCCTCCAGATCTTTTCCAATATATTGTTAAGGTCTATCTCCCCTATCTCCTCATGCTCCACTGATCCTTCAGCCTTAGGTGTAAGGATTTACATTTGTTCCAATGAAAACACATATTGCTTAATTCAGTTAAACTTTTGGTATGTCAAGGGTCTTAATGCATCCTGATTTTATCATCCTAATTATTTTTTACCCTTCCAACTTTATGTCAGTCAAGCACGCTGTCAAAGTCCTCTTACATTGTCTCTTTTTCCTTTTTTTAAAGATTTTTTTTTGATGTGGACCATTTTTAAAGTCTTTATTGAATTTGTTACGATATTGCTTCTGTTTTACATCTTGATTTTTTGGCCGCGAAGCATGTGGGATCTTACTTCCCCGACCTGGGATCAAACCCGCACCCCCTTCATTGGAAGCATAGAGTCTTAACCACTGGACCGCCAGGGAAGTAAGTCCCTGTTTTTTTTTCTATTATTTATTTTTTTAAAATAAGTTTTTGAATTGGACATTTTAAAGTCTTTATTGAATCTGTTACAATATTGCTTCTGTCTTATGTTTTGGTTTTTGGTTGCGAGGCATGTGGGAATCTTAGCTCCCCGACCAGGGATTGAACCCACACCCCCTGCAATGGAAGGCAAAGTCTTAACCACTGGACCGCCAGGGAAGTCCCTTCTATTATTTTTTTAAGTATTAAAAAATCACTCTTACACATATTTCTATGAATGTGTTTGTGGTTATATAACTGTATGTGTTTGTCAAAACGCACAGAATCAAACAGCAAAAAGAGTAAATTTAAATGTATGAGAATTACAACTGAAAAAAAAAATCAGCCTTATATCCCAAATACTCATTTACATTTTCCTCCCAGATTAGGTCTCACTAACTTATTCTGATTGACAGTCTCTGCAAAATGTATTGCTGTTCTAACTAACAGAGTTTTCATAGATTTTGTATTTTTATTCATCTGAGGTCAATGCATTCTAGAGTTTGATACCTTGAAAAAGCATCAGGATTTGTTTACCAGGCCACTCAACCCAGTGAATGTATTATTACCATTTTATCAATTCCCACAATATAAAATGCAAAGAAAAAGTGATGGAATGTGGAATAAGGTGAAAATAGTATTTAAAAAATTATAATCCTTCACAGAACTGGGTTAAAAAATCGAATACAGGTCTGTCATTCTTGCCTAGGAGTGGAAGTTAGACAATTTTCCACATATAAGTTTGACAAGGATTTAAAAAAATACTCTTCAGTGCTGGTGAAGGTCTTGTGAGACATACTCTCAGACAGCACGAGAAAGAGGCTGAAGTAACAGAACCTTCCCAGCCATTTGAAACTATCTAACAAGAACTTAAAGAATTCAGCTGGAATACATATATACTGATAAAATCTAGAAAGAATTACATCAAATTTTTAGCAGTAGCCAGCCATTTCTAGCTGATGAAAGACATGCTGTTTTTTTTTAATGCTTTATATTTTAAAAAATAATTTAAAAATTTCTACAATGAGCCCATGTTAGTTTTATAATTAGGAAAAAAGCAGTACATATTTATAAAAATACCAATTAAAGAACGAGGAGGAAAGTAAACCACAAAAGGAAAGAAGCAGGGATAAAATAATTTTTTGCAAAGATATAACTGTCACTGATAGGAATTCTCAAAATAAAATATGTCTTCCAGGTAGTCAATAATTTTATAAAGAATTTTTGATCAGAGAATGAACAGTATTTCCCTTGTGAAGCTTGAGTGCTACAGAGGATTCAGGTATACAGTATTTCTAAAAGGGACACTTGCACTCCCTCCAAACAATATTTTCCAAATGAGAAGCTTTATACAGAGCTAGTAAATACTATAAATTCATACCTTGAAGAACGATGCTCTGGTTTATTTCGTTCGTTTCGATCTGTAAAGAAAGAAGACAGTTACATTTTAAAATGCTCTTTAGACGTCCTGGAAAAGAAGTTCTTACATCCCAGCTGCCGTACCCTTAGATTTCACAAAGGACTGTTCAAAGGTTGCTGTGTCTTCCCCTTGTAAGGCTCTTCTTCAGAGTTGAAAGGATTTGTCTGACAGAGGAGGTACGAAGGATACAAAGAAGGACAGGCGTGTAAGGGTTTTACAGTTTGTTAAAATCATCTACTTAGAAAATATATCATTACATGTATTGTTTCATTTTCAAAGATCTTTGCTGTTTTAAACACTTTGCTAAAACCAAAACAAATTTAGCTAAGGAAAGAAAGTAAGGAAACTGAAAAGCCACAAATTACTCAGCTCAAAAAAATCATTCCATGAATCATGGTTGGCAAAAGCTTCTAACAGGATGGGGAGGGGGAAAAAATGAGCAGTCAGCTACATCTGCAAATACCCAGAGACCAGTAGAGCCTCTTCCTTAACTCTCTACCACCCAGAACTTTTCAGAAGTTGGATTTCCATGTTTCACAGATAATTAGGTCTAATGTGCCACAAGGCAGTGGTTCTCAACCAGTGTCCACTTTGCTCCTCCTCCCCAAGGGGACATCTGGCAATGCCTGGAGACTTTTTTTGGTTGTCACAATCAGCCTGAAGACTATTATATACAAGAGAAAGAGCCACGAAACCCACAGGATGTCTTTTTTTTGACTCTGAGTAATTATTTTTTCTTCAGTGCATGCTTAAAAATAAATAAATGAAGTAAAAAGATCTCAGTGTTATGAAAAAACAACTAACAACAGAAAGCAGTGGGTAAGGGGCTTCCCTGGTGGCGCAGTGGTTGGGAGTCTGCCTGCCGATGTCACGGGTTCGTGCCCCGGTCCGGGAGGATCCCACATGCCACAGAGCGGCTGGGTCTGTGAGCCATGGCCGCTGAGCCTGCGCGTCCGGAGCCTATGCTCCGCAACGGGAGAGGCCACGACAGTGAGGGGCCCGCGTACCGCAAAAAAAAAAAAAAAAAAGAAAAAACAAAGAAAGCAGTGGGTAAGCCACAATTAAATCCTACACAATGACTTTTAAAAATCCTATGCAATGTTATCAAAATACAGTTCTCTAAAGTATCTTCTGAATTAACACTAACATGATATAATTTAATGGCGAAACAAAGATTAGACAAGAATTCTCTTTTTTTTTCTTCCTTAATTTTACTGCTGATGGAGCAGCATAAAGGCAACGAAGACATTCTCTAAAACTTCTAGAGAGATTTATGGAAGAAAAGGAATCAGATTTACATAGTTAAATATAAATTCTTTCTGAATGGGTTCATAATAAACAAGAAATGTCTTTTTAAACCAAGGAGTTAGCACACAGGAAGACACTACTCTGAAACACTAACAAGTAGGAAGTGTCACAATAAAACACGTTTGTTAAGATATAATGCTCTTCAAAAGGCACAAGGTTAACATGCTTCTGGTTCCAATTTCTCTACACACTGAGTGCTACTGCTGCTTTTAAAACTTTTGTTTTAATGTAACTTGATTTACCCCTCCCTTAAATAAAAATAGAGTTTTTCACTTGTTGAGTACTAAAAATTTAAAGTCAGGAATACAGTGCACATCTACTAGATGTAGATCAGCTATCCTCATAACAAAGCAACAAGTCTTACCTGCGGCTAAGGATGAGATAAAAGTCTGCCCGTAACACCATTTGCCGTGGCTGTGGTCCCAGTTTCATTCAGTTTTTTTAGGCATGTAATAGCGAATTCCCCTACAAATCTTCCTAGTCGTACAACACCCAGGAGGAGGGGAGAAACAGAGTCACAATGCATGTAAACAAGACCCAGCATCTGAGGGCTCCCCTCCAGGGCCTGTTCTGATTGGCAGATGTGTTATGATCAGTCTGCACAGCTGGAATGTGGCCATTCAGGAAGTGAATGCCTCATGGTTCTCCTTTCCTGGTTAAAACAGGAAATTCTACAGTCACTTTAATACCTTCTGCTCTAAGAAAATACAAATATCTCCCCACTGTACTTCCCTATTGAGAAGTAATTAAAATCTGAGACAATAACTTGATAATCTGTTGGAGGACATTTTAAACATTTCCTCCCAAATTCACTCTTAGTGTTACATGTGTTACATTTCTATGTAAATATGCATACACAATTACTCCTAAGACCCATATATTTGATAATTTCAGGGTAAGGGTAATTTATCCATTATTCACAATATTCCCCAGCCCCTAGCTCTTGGCAATGGAAAACAAATTAAAATACATGTTCTTGGCTTGATCTTTTTTCTTAAAGTGTACAAATAATTGTACTTCACATTTTGCCATAAGCCATCTTTCAGCTTGAAAACATATAAATATGTAGTGTCTGTATGTTGTGCACCTCTGTGTCTACACATATTTTTATATACTTATTTTAAGCAAAGTAATTTTCATGATAGCCGAGGCTATTGTGCAATTGTCAAGAGATACATTAGCGGTAACACTGAATTTCTGGCAAAATAGTAAGTGGTTATTTTGATCCAAAAGCTAAGACTGAACAAAACAAAGCACTGAGGGCAGATTTGGGATCTGGATCTTGCCAACAATAATAAAACACTTGGATTAAAATCCCCTTACGAAAAATGAGAACAGATCTGTAGCAAACATAGAAATTTCATCTTGACTACATACAGTGCTTTAAGCATATGGTTTCTATTTATTTCTAATTAAATACTCTTTGGCACACTCCCCCCAATTTTTTTCAGAGTTTCTAATTTTTAAATAATTAGAATATACTTGCAAAGGCTTCCCAAACTTTTATATACTTAGAAATCACACAAATAACTTACTAGCCCAAAGTCTCACCATTTCCACAAAGAAAAGAGTTATTAAAGATAAGAATGCCCTAACTCTAAAATTTAGTTGCCAAATGGTGCACATTTGCTGTGGATAATGCACTAACTCTGGGGGCCCACCGAGTAGCGCGTGATGATCTTTAGGTCACTCAAAGATGGGCAGTACACTCTCAATGTGAAGGTCAGCATGGCTGGGTGGCTGTGTGAAAGTGTGTTGGTTTCGTAGGTGTATGTCACACACACCCCCACACACACATACGCCAATGGAGAGACAGAGAGAGGGAGAGCGAGAAACCTTGCATTCCCTGTCCCCATTCATCCACGTCTCCTAGTTGATAAAGCTAACTGAGGGAATGGAAGAATACCCTGCAAGAAGAACAAAGGCAGAAAGTAGGCAGAACTGGTGCAAAGGGTGCTGAAGCCTGGATGTGTGTAAATGTTGTGAGGACACGGAAAGGAGGCAACGTGCACATCAAGGGGACCAAGAATCAGGAGAGTGCTGGGAAGTTTCCATGGGTCTGTGTGAGAACTCCAGATTACCCAAATTTTCCTGCCATGATGACTCCTGGTTCTAAGTAATCTGACATACATGATGATTCCAATGTTCATATATTTAGGTGGTATACCACCATTGTAGAAATAGGCCCTTATTCTGCCAGGGACAGCTTTTTCGGAATGGCTAGACAGATTCTACTGATGCTAATTATTCAGGGTGATCCTGAATCTAATAATATGACAAACACTTTGAAATGAAGATGACAAAAATGCAAATGTCATCTTTTGCTTTGATTAAGAAGAACGGCCAACTCAGAGCTTATTAGAATCTACTGTAAGACATTCAGGCTTTGAGGATTTGGCTCTGATCACCTAACTGGAGAGAAAAATCAAACCCCATTGGGTAGGGACTTACACTACTTGCTCAAGTCGGCAACAAAAGGTCCGAAATCATTCTTTGAAATTAGTGGGAAGACAGTCCATGGGAATGAAAATACACAGAGTGGGAATCTGTCTTGTACCTCATATTGGAATACTAACATGTCTCTTTAGAATGACCATTATCTGTGAAGGGATTCTGGATCAGACTCCAAAGCATTACTTACATACTCCGGCTTGGGAGTACTATGAATTGTTTATGTTTTTTTTAAAAAATGGTCAATGCCAGTCAGTATTCACTGAAAGATACACACATTCTGAAGAATTCCTTGCACCTACGGTATTATCGCCTCTTTACTTATGATAAGCAGAATAAATAAAACAATGAATCCCTCCATTAGAAGACAGGGTATCTACGCAGGGTTCACAAATTCTACTTTAATGACTCTTTAAAAGATAGCAAAACTGGTTCTACTCAAATAGAACGTGAATGGAATTTTATATATCTCAGATGAGAGTTTCAGAGGTTTTCCTAAAATCTTTAAATGGTTCTTCTATGTAGGCTGAGAAAATGGCAAATACGCCTACTTGAAAAAAATCCAGCATTCGTTCTAGAAATTACTGACACCAGCTAATACCTATTCACCTCCTCTTTTTTCTTCTTCTTCTTTTTTTTTTGGCTGTGTTGGGTCCTTGTTGCTGCACTTGTGCTTTCTCTAGTTGTGGCGAGCAGGGGCTACTCTTCATTCCAGCGTGCAGGTCTCTCATTGCGGTGGCCTCTCTTGTTGTGGAGCACAGGCCCTAGGCACAGGGTCTTCAGTAGTTGCGGCACACAGGCCCTAAAGTGTGTGGGCTTCGGTAGCCGTGGCACGTGGGCTCAGTAGTTGTGGCACATGGGCTCTAGGGTGCATGGGCTTCAGCAGTTGTGGCACATGGGCTCAGTAGTTGCAGCACGTGGGCCCTAGAGTGTGCGGGCTTCAGTAGTTGCGGCTCATGGGCTCAATAGTTGTGGCACATGGGCTCTAGGGCATGTGGGCTTCAGTAGTTGTGGCACACAGGCTCAGTATTTGTGGCACATGGGCCCTAGAGTGTGCAGGCTTCAGTAGTTGCGGTGCATGGGCTCAGTAGTTGTGGCACATGGGCTCTAGGGCGCACAGGCTTCAGTAGTTGTGGCACACAGGCTCAGTAGTTGCGGCACACAGGCCCTAGAGTGTGCGGGCTTCAGTAGTTGTGGTGCGTGGGCTCAGTAGTTGTGGCATGCAGGCTCAGTAGTTGTGGCTCATAGGCTTAGTTGCTCAGTGGCATGTGGAATCTTCCTGGACCAGGGCTCGAACCTGTGTCCCCTGCACTGGCAGGCTTCTCAACCACTGTGCCACCAGCGAAGTCCCTCACCTCCTCTTTCTAATTCCATTTCACCACCCTCATTCAGGTGTGTTTCCAGACTGATTTTTAGCCACTTTTGAGACTCCCACAGTGACTAGTATATTGCTCTTTTAAATGGTAGGTTTTCAATACATATGTATCTGTTGTTGTTGAACTTAAGCAAGAAAGTTACTACTCTCTTGGTCCAAGGAATGAAAGACAACATCTGTGAGTGACGGTTGCATGAGAGAAGTGAGGTGTATTTACATGAGCGCTGCCCACGCTTCTGTGGATAAGTGGAAACGTCTGGTCTACAGCACTGCCAATACTGACGCCTTTCATTAATTCTAATTATAAAGCGCCTCAACTCGTTCAAATGCAGCAGGCTAAAATTACAGGGGGAGAGAAATTAGAGAGGGAAGGGAAGTTTTTTCCATGTGGAAGTTATGTTTCAACAAAGAAGCAGACTGTCTCTGGAATCTTGTTTTCTCCTTCCCATGCCTGCTGCCTTTACCTGCATTTTAGGTTCTGATCAGCACTTGTATGAATGGTTGTGTCTTGATCGAATTTTCTGGTTCCTGTCTCTTCCCCTCCAATACAGCCGTATTGCTGGCCAGATAAGTCCATGCCTCAGAAAAATTACAAATTACTATGTGCCCCAGACCCTGAGAGGACTCCATGAGGTAATGACAGTGACATCCTTAGAACTCTGCCTGTGCATAGTAATAAATGTCAGCTGCTATCTGGCATTCAAAGGCCAGCTATTAACTAGGTGGAGTGCCTAGTACTGCAGAGTAGTGATTGCACAAGTTACTTAACCTCTCTACACCTCAGTTTTCTCATCTACAAAATGGGGAAGAATACTATCTTTGTAGAGTTTTTGTGAGGATAAATGAATTAAACTGTATAAAGAGCTTAGCGCAGTACCTGGAACATAAGTTTTACAACTCGAATTCTGCCACGACTATTCTTTTTTCTTTTCTGGCATGCCGCACAGATTGCAGGGTCTGGTTACCTGACCAGGGATTGAACCCAGGCCACAGCCCAGAATCCTAACCACCAGGCCACTAGGGAACTCCCCTGTTATGACTATTCTTATTATCCTTCATGCCTGGCTCAAGAACCACCTTCTTCATGAAATTGCCCCTGACTCTTCTTCCTCTTCAGCACCCTTGTATTAGTTTCCTGTTGCTGCTATAACAAATCACCTTAACCTCTGTGGCTTAAAACAATGAAGATGTATTTATTATCTTACAGTTCTAGAGGTGAGAAGTCAAAATAGGTCTTACAAGGCTAAAATCAAGGTGTGTGCATGGCTATATTCCTTTTGGAGGTCCTAGGGAAGAATCAGTTTCCTTGTCTTTTCCAACTTCTCGAGGTCACCCGCATTCCTGGGCTCATGGCCCCTTCCTCCAACAATGTAGCATCTTTAAATCTCTGACCCTGACCTCTTCTTCCGACTCCCTCTTCCACTGTGGAGAAGCCTTATTATTGATTACATTGGGGCTGCCGGGATAATCCAAAATAATGTTACATCAAGATCAGTTGATGAGGAACCTTAATTCCTCTTTGCCATGCAATACAACATGATCACAAGTGCCAGGGATTAGGACATGACATCTCTGAGGGGAGAGCATTATTCTGCCTACCACATCCTACCTGAACTCTCGTACTATCGATACAATTCACTTGACATTTAGCAATACTAAATAATACTGTATTATTATTTAGTTTTAGGCATCTGTCTACCCCCTTATCCTATCAGTGTGTCTGATGAGGCAGAACTCTATCTTAGACTCTGCTTCACAGACTGCCCGCTGTAAATGTTTGTTGATAATGGTAATACCCAATGCCCTCCCAAGCCCTTTCCTTTCCTGTGCTGCATTCTTTAGGCTGTGGTTGGTTCACTGATATATCTGATACTGCTGAAAAATGTGTCTTCCTAAGAATTCCCAAACATTTTTACTTTTTATAAACACCCTAGTGATGTAAGGATCACCTCTGCCCTAAAACAATCCACATTTGGTCTATTCATCTGTCTCAAAGTAGCTCTCACCAAACCAAACTACACACAGGAGAAAAAAAAAAAACTACATAGCACATTTGAACTGGAAGAAGAATCAGCTATTTGATAACAGGCTGCTACTTCTTTTTAATAATTCTTCCTTAAATAGTTCAACTAAATCTTTTTTTTTTTTTTTTTTTTTTGGTGGTATGCGGGCCTCTCACGGTTGTGGCCTCTCCCGTTGCGGAGCACAGGCTCCGGACGCACAGGCTCAGCGGCCATGGCTCACAGGCCCAGCCGCTCTGCGGCATGTGGGATCCTCCCGGACCAGGGCACGAACCCGTGTCCCCTGCATCGGCAGGCGGACTCTCAACCACTGCACCACCAGGGAAGCCCCAAACTGAATCATTTTGATTGTTGAGTGCAACTCACTACTGAAAGAGGCTTTATATGATTTGAGGTTTTTATGTTAGTTTCACAGATGAAACATCAGAGCCACCATCTACACTGCCCATGTTCACCTCAAAGCGAATTCGGTAGAGACTTCTGGAAGATGGGCATTCCATCAGAGCCACTCAGGTCCTGGGAGGCAAGGTGATGAGGGGAGTAGATGGAAGCAGGCTTCGCAGCAAGGTGTCCTCAACACTCCCTGCTGCTCCCACCTCAAGCCCCCTAGTGAGTCTCTTAATAATTACTTTTGTAACTCTTTTTTTAAATAAGTTTATATATTTTATTTATTTTTGGCTGCGTTGGGTCTTCGTTGCTGTGCACGGGCTTTCTCTAGTTGTGGTGAGCGGGGGCTACTCTTTGCTGCGGAGCATAGGCTCTAGGCTCACGGGCTTCAGTAGTTGTGGCACGTGGGCTCAGTACTTGTGGCTCACAGGCTTTAGCGCGCAGGCTCAGTAGTGGCGCACAGGCTTAGCTGCTCCGTGGCACGTGGGATCTTCCTGGACCAGGGCTTGAACCCATGTCCCCTGCATTGGCAGGCGGATTCTTAACCACTGCGCCATCAGGGAAGCCCCTTTTGGAACTCTTCTTGTTACAAAATCTCACTTTTTTCAGCAAGTGAAACTTGTGATTTAAGACGGGATAAAAAGAACTTTTAGTTAAAAAAAAATCTCTATTCCCCCAACTGCCAAGTTAAAAATATTAGACCCATATTCAAAATATTAGGCCACTCCTAAGGGTTTTTCTAAAGGAGGCATAAATTTTACCTGGAATAAGATATGCTACAAGAAAGGTAACCTAAGAAAGTGACCCAATAACAGGGATTGCTTCCAGTGTTTCCCAAATTCTAAAAACCTCTGGGGTAGTCACAAAGCATATTAGTATCTTAAAGGCTCTAAGAAATATTACAGTTAAAAAAATTTGTTCGACTTTAACTAGCATTCCCCAAACTAATTTGAAGAGGAACATTTCGTACAAAATCAGACTTGATATCTGGTACCTTAGCATGAACAATGTTATTTCATTATCACCATCCACTCCCCTGGGAACCCAAGGCCCCTTTACAGAGCTAGTATTTGCATCTCCACGTCCAGCGCCACCCCTGACATGTAGATGGCACTTCTCTAATTAACTCAATTCCAGCCGGTGTAGGGCCAGGCACGGTACCCAAACGCAAAAAGGAGAAGGAACTAATGATGAACAAATCCCCCAACCCGATCGGGTTAAACCCTGATCTTTGAAGATTATATTAAATGTGTCCTTCCTTTAATCCCGTCACTTATTTATCTTTGATTTTGCATTGTTTGGGTGAATTTGTGCATTTTAGAATTACAGGTTCCACAGAGAAGGTTTGTGCATGTAGTGCTTCCAGGTCTCTACTACCGGGTCATACCCATAATGGGAAATCAGTTGCTATTTCAGGATGACAACCTAGATAGAGGTTAAGGGCAGGAACTCTAGGTCAGACAGGCCTTGTTTTGAGTTCTTGCTCCACTGTTTGTATATCACCTGAATGACCTTAGCAAGATAGCTGGCCTTTGTAAGCCTCAGCATCCACATGTAAAAGGGGGACATGTCACAGTAGTACTCATCTTATCAAGGTGAACAAGGATTAAAATGAAGAGATGCATATAGACGATAGCATGGTGGCTGACCATGATAAATGCTCAATAAATGTTTGCTATTATGATAACAGGAGGGATACCGAGTATTCATAGAGTTCATAATATTGTGAGTAGAATTATCTAAAAGGTTAATCATCCTTTGTCCAATATGGATTTTGAAATTCTGTAGGATTTTTTTCTTGCTTATTAGTGGTGAAGAGGACAGGAATGCACTAATAAATAATTTCCAAAATCTTCCTTTACCCAACGGCTCCAGCCTCTTTCCCTTCCCCTACTTTTGAACCAAGGGCTACTACGAAAAATGAATACATATGATTTTCACTTTTTTTTCAGTTTCCCACTGCAGCCTCTGACAGAAGTGATAAATAAGCCCCGAAAGTAAGCAGTAGAAGGGAGAAAGAGAACTAAAAGGCAGACACAGGTAGTTCCTTCAGGATGAAAAACGGTGCCAACCAAGGATCACCACCCCTCCCACCCCTTGAAGTCTTTTCCCAATCCGAGTTCATCCTGAAGGTGTTAAGCCCTCACAGTCATTTTCTGAGACTCAAGGATGAATGAGTGATATAAGGACAGAAACTAAATAGACTAAATATAGATATTTTATCTGTTTACGAAATTACTGAAATCTGCCTCTATATTTTAGGATTCTATGGATTTCTTCTATAAGAACCCAGAAAACAAAGATTAAAATGTGTTATTTCAGATGTCAAAGGATAGGTAACATCTCTAACCACAGGCTGCCTTTTCAGCTGTTAGGGTAAAAATAAAGATGATTCTTTTCCCCCTTAAAGGTCCATTCTTTTTTTTTTTTTTTTTTGCGGTATGCGGGCCTCTCACTGTTGTGGCCTCTCCCGTTGCAGAGCACAGGCCACGGACGCGCAGGCTCAGCGGCCATGGCTCACGGGCCCAGCCGCTCCGCGGCATGTGGGATCTTCCCAGACCAGGGCACAAACCCGTGTCCCCTGCATCGGCAGGCAGACTCTCAACCACTGCGCCACCAGGGAAGCCCTAAAGGTCCATTCTTACTGCTCCTTTCCCTTTAACTCAGGATGAATTTACAGATGTCGCAACAAGGTTTTACCTTGGTAGAACTGACTCTGCAAAGTGAGCAAATATCAGAAACCACTGGAATCAAGAGACTCCCTTATCTGGGCAAGCAGGAAACAAAGGGAAGATCACATTATTCCAAACACCACACACTTCACTCTGACGTGCAAACCTTTCCCACATGGTTGAGGAGTTTTCTGATCTGAGTCTTATTTTTATCCACAGTGGGGCAGTCTTGGCCTCTAATCTAGAATGATGAAAAACATTTTTATTCTTTTACTCAAGAAAAGGTAAGGTCACATCCAAGCCTGGCCACGTTACCTTACTGACGGGTAGAGAATGTATTCTCTGTACAACAACACACGGCTTCTTGCAAGTTCGGGCCCGCCGAGCTCCCTCCTCTCCACTCCGTTAACAAACTACCATCCACGCAGGCACCTTCAAAGGCTACTGGAACACAGACAAGGAGCATGCCCAGTGGCCTCCTGCTCTTTAGCTGTGTGGCTCAGTTATGACTCTTCAAAGGAACTCGGGGTGAGAGGAGGCCCGAGAGGCATCTTCCATCTCTGCTTTGAAGCTTGTTTGTTTCCCATGGGCAGAAATAATGCTTTCCCTCCAACCCCCCCAGGCCTCCCACCCCCGCCAACACACACAGTGCCCCGCACCTGTTGGCACTTATCACATTTTGACTCACGTTATAATTTTCTTTATGTCTTCACGCTTCCACCACTATCAGCTCCTCTAAGACAGGGCCTTACGTTCCCTGTAATGCCTGGCAGAGCCCCTTACACACAGTAGGGAAACCTAAGTATCTGTCATTGAATATACTGGTATGAAACCTCTCCAACACCTCTGCAAAGTGGACAGCCTTTGTGTTGTTGTTGTTTTTTTGGAAGAGGCGGCTGTTATTAATTCCTAGAGAAGAGATTTTGTGCATTACCATGGGAAGGCTTCAAATAATTCTGATTTGGAATGAAAGCATTTTGAAGTGCTACTTCAGAGTTGCAGAATTAGTAAAAACATATTCATGTCATGAAAAAATGCACTGTTTAAGTGAGGGCAGGGAGGCAATGCAATGATCACAAAGAAGTACAGGAAGCTGTACAAGGGATTCACTTCTGTGGGTGCCTAGTCACAAAAAACAGTTGAGGTCAATTCGAGAACTGGCTATCAGTGGGCCAACTCCACCACCAATGACAGCTGTTATTCACCTAGCGTTTACTATGTTAGAAGCATTCTTAATACATTCGCATTTAATCTTCACAGAAGTCCCATGATGCAAGTCTTTTCCATTTTACTGATGAGAAAACAGAGTCTCAGAGAAGCCAGTTAAATTAAAAGGGAGTATGAATTTTCAATCTGGATCTGAAGAATCCCAAAGTCCCTGCTCTTCCCACTACATCAGAAGGCTGGCAGTCCCACTCGTTTGATGAACTACAGGGTAAATGTGCAGAAATGCTGTTCACCAGAAGCCACACTTATATTTCAGCATCAGATGGTGTATTGTTTGTGTAGAGACTGAATCCAGGGCCTCAAATTCCTTCCAACTGTTTCTGAGGTTTTCTTCAGCTCCACAAAACATACAAACGCCCTCTTATAAATTCCTAAGAATACAGAAGATTTTGACTTGGGCGTCTTATAACAAGATGTCTGGGCAAACAGTTTCAATTCACTACCTCGTGCTCTGAATAATCTTATGCTACTAACATGAAATTTATGGGCTCAACAGAGTACGGACACAGGTACATGATGGGAGGGACAATTCATTTAAAAATTAACAGATTGTGAGACAAGCTTGAATTCTGTTGGAATACTGTTTGTTGTTAATTCTTGTACCCTCGGAGTGAAATTTTTAAAAAAGAATAAAGTGACCTCAGAGAATTATTATATTTTTATAGGAAACCAATCTGGATGTTGCTGATTTTCTTTTCAAATACAACTAGCTATCTTTTTTATTGCAATGCGAAGTCCACCCTTCATGACAGCTAAGACACACAAACATTGGGGGATGAGGAGGAAGAACTATAAGATATATTAGCCACGTGACCAGAAATTGGCTCTGGGGCAGCTGGTGTGTCATTTATGCACACCAGACTTTCAGATATCTTGGGTTTGCCTGTCATCACCACACTACTCCACACCCAGACTCACGGGCACATGGTGAAATATGTTTGTTTACATCATTCATGGATTAACCCATGCACCACAGGCAGTTAAAAATTAGGTCTGAAAAACAGAGTGATCATTTGATCAGGGGACAAATGCAGCAATATAGGGATGAAATACAGGACCTATTCAATGTTGTCAGAAGCCAAAGTAAGGTGTTGTGTGCTTTCTCCTCACAGAGCCGTAAATGAAACACCAGCAGATGCAGGTGAGTGAGATGATCTCAGCCGCTTTCTGGATCAGTTTGCTCAGGTAGAGAGCCCTCTGATCTACTCAGCTCTGGGGCCAGAGAAAAAAGAAACAAAGATCATGCTGACTGTCTTGGAGGATAAGAGATTAGGAGGATAAGAGATTAAGGAATACAGCTGGAACACAACAAAATCTGCTTTCGACAAGCTCACAATCCATGTTGAGGACTGTAAGAACAAACAATTTCTAAAGCATAATGCGAATACAAAAAGTACATAAGACCCTTAACATTCTTTTTTTTTTTTGGTTTTTTTTTTATGGTACGCGGGCCTCTCACTGCTGTGGCCTCTCCCGTTGCGGAGCACAGGCTCCGGACGCGCAGGCTCAGCGGCCATGGCTCACGGGCCCAGCCGCTCCGCGGCATGTGGGATCTTCCCGGACCGGGGCACGAACCCGTGTGCCCTGCACTGGCAGGCGGACTCTCAACCACTGCGCCACCAGGGAAGCCCAAGAACCTTAACATTCTTGATTGACATATCAACAAGAATTGTGAGAATCTGCCAAGTCTTCAACAAAAATATTTGCACAAATTCCCAGACCTCCCTCAAATAACAATTTCATCAAAATCCATGTATTTCCTGTGTATATCTTTGTAACATGAGTCAACTGCATTTTCATCTTTCACTAGTTTTATCAATCACTTGCACAGCTGTAGTTACTTTGCAGCAGGAATAAAAAAATTCCTGCATCAGCTGACATGCAAATTACTTGGACTTACAGAGTTGCTAGTGAATAATCAAATGGTGAATATCAAAATAAATGAATGCCCAAGAGCTACCAAAATACAGAGTTATAAGAGGTTTAGTTGTGACTAAGAAATCTCCAAAGGCTTCCCAGAGTAGATAGCATTTGATTTGAGCAACACTTTATTTTTTTAAAACAGTATTTATTTTATTCATTCATTCATTCATTCATTTATGTGGCTGCCCCTCGCGGCTTGTGGAATTTCAGTTCCCTGACTAGGGATTGAATCTGGGCCCATGGCAGTGAAAGCGCTGAGTCCTAACCACTGGACCGCCAGGGAATTCCCTGAGCATCACTTCAGGTTGGCAAAATTTGAGAAGTAAAAAGGGATGAAGTGCATCTAAGTTTAGGAGAATCATACGTACAAAAGGGTGACAGTGCGAAGGACTGAGGGAAAGTGTTGAGTAATCCAGTTGTAGGTAGACCTCAAGGTGTGAGGAAAATATACTGGGAGATAATATTACAAAATTCATTCAGGATCACTTGGAGCAATTCATCAATGTCATGCCTCAGCATCTGTACTTTTCTGTAGGCAATGGAGGAAAGGTAACCTGGTGGGATGGACTTGGTAGAGGGGTGGGGAATGGAAGCAGAGAGACCACTAACAACAGTATAAACCAGGATTAAAAGCAGACATAAGGAGTGAGTAAGAGGAAATGAAAGTGGGAAGGTTGAGGGGATACGACAGGATTAGGAATGGATGGTACGGTTTTGCAGGAGGAAGCAGCAGTAATGACATGGTACGGGGCATCTGCTACCAGTAACTGAGGTTAGCAGAAAAGCAAGATGAGAGAACAGGCAGGGAGATTTTAAGGTTAGGATATATTAAGTTTGAGGCTTCTAAGTGAAAAATCACATGGACGTGTTTACTTGACTCATTCAAGATGGCTGAATAAGTAGTTACATCCACCTCCCCTCCCTCTAAATGTGAAATGACAATAAAATAGAACTTAAAAAACTGAGTGGAACCATAACAAACGAACAAACAAACCAAGAATGAGAGTCATCAGGGGATCAGAGATCCTGAGAAACCAGAGTCCAAGACATCAGAGGTTAAACAGGAATTCTCCCTAGGGAGCTCCTTCTGCATCAAAGAACAAAAAGTAGGCCCTGAAGCAACCAAAAAGACAGTTAATTAAAGAGCTGCATTCAGGTTACCAGATCCAGCTACTCAGCAGTGCCCAGACCACTCCACAACCAATTACACCTTAGTAGGCAGTCAACGCTTCCCTTTTGAGCTAAAGGCAGAAAACTACTGTCCACACAAAGTTGGTGATCTGCCTGGGAAGATTCCCTGTGGGGGACCTGGGGCTTGCGAGGGAAAAAGACTGGAGTTTAAGGTAATTTATGATTTACGGTAACTTCAGTCCCAGAAATTGAGAGATGGAGAAGAAAGACATGTCCTAGAGGTAAAACACAGTCAACTACTCCATCTCCAGATACATCTAACCTCTCCCTTATTTTGGCAATTTGGGGGGGTCCTGAGCTCGCCTTCCTCCTCCCCTACAGGAAAGCCCACCTATTACTGGTACACCCATTACTATACCTGTTGACACAGGCAGTTATATCATCCAGAAGAAAGCATTTCTGGAGAAACAAACCCACTACCTATACCAGTCAACTTAGTCTTTTATTCATAAACATGTACCTACAACCAATGATAAGCAAACATCTACGGAAAATCAATGATATAAAAATAGAAAGACCAAAATGTACGATCATCTCTGGATCATAAAGAAAGAAAATTTACGGAATAAAAGGGAACATTTAAGATATTCTAACTGGCATCCTCATACATGAACAAGCATGTTACATCTATAAAAGAAGAAGATTCTGCCATGAAAAAGGAGCAACCAGAAAATAAGAATTAAATATGATTGTGAATATGAAAGATTAAACAGGCTAAAAACCAGAATAGACACAGCTGAAAGCTGAATTTGAAATCTGAAAAATAAGTTGACAGAATTTTTAAAAACACAAAGAGATGAAGATAAAAATTAACAGCAATGGAGACTAGATTTAGGAGGTGCACATCATTTCTAAAATTAGCATTTCAGGAGAAGAAAATAGAGAGGCTAGAAGGGACAAAATGCTCAAGAAGTGACAGATGAAAAGTTATGAACAAGAAATAATCTATCCTGAGGACTTAGTACATAAACATCCAGAAGGAGATTTATTTTAGTAACATGCTGTAAAATTCTGTCAGGAGAAAATCTCTCAAGAAGGATGGACAAAGGAAAGGCAAAAAGAAAAGGCTGTTATGGCTCTGTTCGCTCTGCTGTAATATCTATAGAGAGGGGTTGCTGGAAGAGAGCTCATAGGCCCAGGAGAACTGCTGGAAACAGAAAACTGCAAATCAGGAGAAGACAAAATAGAGATTATGGGAAGAGAAAAAAGTCTAGGGAAGTTCTGTTCACTAGGTATTCAATAAGGGAAGATTCTGCAATAGGAGGCTTAACTTCTCCATCACTCTCAGCATTGATCAGATATTATTGTACCAAAGCATGAGTCATATGATTTTCATATATTTGACTTTAAGAATTGGCTAAGAATCCACAAGAAAATATCACTTGATACCCACTAGGATGGCTATAATTGAAAAGGCAGACAATAATAAGTGTGAAAAAGGATGTGGAGAAAATGGAACCCTCACGCACTGCTGGTGTGAAAGTAAAATGTGGCAGCCTCTTTGAAAACAGCCCAAAGTTACCATATGACCCAGAAATTCCACTCCTAGATGTATACCCAAGAGAAATGAAAACATACGTCCACACAAAAACTTGTTCACAAATTTTTATAACACCATTATTCATAATAGTCAAAAAGTGGAAACAATCCCCAAATCCATCAACTGGTGAATGGATAAGTAAAATATGATATAGTCATACAATGTAATATTACTCAGCAATAAAAAGGAATGAAGTGCTGATATATGCTACACATGGATGAACCTTGATGACATTAGGTTAAGGAAAAGAAGCTAGTCACAAAGAGATCACATATTCAATGATTCCATTTCATGTGGAATGTTCAGAATAGGCAATCTATAGAAAGACAGATAGAAAGTCAATTCATGGTTTCCTAGGGCTGGGAAGGATGAGGGGTGAGGGTGAAAGGGTTCAGGGTTTTTTCTTGGGGTGATGAAATGCTCCAACACTGATTATGGTGATGGGTGCACAACTCTGTGAACATACTAAAAACTACTGCATTGTATACTTTAAATAGGTGAATTATATGATATGTGAATTATATTTAATGAAGCTTTTACCAAAAAAAGTTGCTCAAAATAACAGTCCAGATTAAATGCGTGAATGGCTGAGGTTTTTATTTTAATATTTATGGAAGATTAGGACTACATGAATTGGAACTCTAAATATTCAAATTTTAAAAGTTCAGATTTCCAATTTAAAATACTGTAGAAGTGGACTTCTGGTTCTTTAATATTTGTGAAGTTCACATATTGACCTGGCCCAACTGGAGAGAATTGGTAATAATCTGAGCTGCACTTACCGACTTCCATTTCATGTGCCATGTGTATCAACCCTAACCCTCACAGCCCTGCAATTATTCTCATTTGAAAATGTGGAAACTGAAGTTCCCAGAGGGTAACTAACTTGCCCAGGATCACAAGACCAGCAAAGGGCAGAACTGGGACTGGAACTCAGCTTGATCTGACTCCAATCTCATGCTCAAGATGGCTTTTCACAACAGCCCATTCCTTATCTTTTTTTCAAAATAAATTTATTTATTTTTTACTTTATTTATTTTTGGCTGTGTTGAGTCTTCGTTACTACGCGTTAGGCTTTCCTGATCTATCTTTTAAAATAAATAGTAAAAGAAAGTAAAAACATCACATTTCTATTAATAAGTCAAAATTTTGCTTGTAAAAAGAAAAAAACTGCAATGAAACAGAAAGGGCAAGATGTATTTAGAAGTATAGGTTTTATATGACTTTAAGCTGTTCTTTATACCCTTGGGTGACAGTTGATTGGGAAATTAACGACAATATTCTAAGACATAAAGCCTCTGGTATGATGGCTTCAATAATAAAGGGGTTTGTATTTAACTAGGGCTAGAAGGTTCTTAATCTCTAAATATGATACATGGGAAATAAAAATGAAAAACGATCTTTCAATAAAAAGCTGTAAGAAAGTCTCCCCCAGACATAGATTTGGCACTGATAGTAGTACAGCTAATTAAGCTGGAGGAATCAAGAGGGAAAAAAGAATAAGCAGAAGAAATTTCCAATAATAACTCCACGTGAAAGACACACTGATAATTCCACAGGAATAATCCTGACTATTAGACACATTGTAAAAGGATTTAGAGAGAACAGAATATCTCCAAACTTTTCTTCCTTTTTCCCAGAAACAAACAGCATTGTTTAGAGGAAAGACATCTCACTGGTTCTCTCTCCTCAAACTTTACCATGTTAATCAACTAAAGGCAAATAAAGCTGCAAAAAATCACTTAATATGTAAGTTGAGAGTACTCTGCTAAGATCAAATAAAAAATACAATAAATAGCAAATAAAAATGTAAGTCCTTACACTATAATGGGGAAAAAAAAATGTCTCTTGCTTTCTGTTTCTCTCCATAAATACCATTAACATGCGGGAATCAAACTGTATTAAGGGGTAAGTTAAGTGACTTCCATCTCTGGTAAGGACAACTGACAACATGAAGTTCTTAACTGTTTTAGGCATTCATACCATGTTGCCTACTGGCAGAAATTAAGTCATAAATGGACAAAGAGATTAACAAATGGCAATCAATATTGTGATTATTTTGAAAGACCAAAACAAAGCATAAGATATTAGATCTATACCATGTGTTCCCAAAGCTATTTCCTAAGTCAATGCATCACAACTGTTGGAAAAAAACTGAATATTCAAAAACTCTTGATTTATTACTCCTTTCCTGAGTATTGAGGAAAACTGTCATTCTTTGATACAAGCTAAGGGAAGACCGGGTAATGTGGTTTGAGAATCACTGCTAAAAAGGAGACAAACCATAAACAGAGAAATTTTCGAATCCTTGCAAGAACAAGAACTGAACAGGGAATATATCTCCAAACACATCCTCTTCAAAAAGTGAAAAACTCAATGGATTTTCAAGACTCATTGTGGAATTTAACTTCCAAGGTGTTAACATATGTTTCTTCAAAGCATCAGCAGGCGCTGATTGGTAGGGAAGCTAAGTGATTTCTGTGGGTTAGTGAAATAGCTACTGGCACCTGAATTTAATAAGGAAACGAAAGCTGCTTTGACCTTTAAAAGTCTATAGTAAACAAGACATGGACATCTTACTGTGAAGCCACAGAATCTTTTCACATCTTGGAAAAAAGAATGCTTAAGGATTTTCTTGAGCTCAAAGACACCCTAATACATGACTGTGGGGAACTACACCTGTAGATTTTAGAGACATCATTCAAAACTTTAATAGGGGGAGGAGTCAAGATGGCCGGGTGCGAAAGCGCGGAGTTAGCATCTCCCCACAACTTGGGCACCTGCTGGCCGCTGGTGGGGGACTCTGACCCTCAAGGAGATGGGAGGAACCCCAGAATGAACTGGTAGGACGTAGGGGGACTGAGGCAGGGAGGGGCAGTGGAGGCCAGACAGGATCGGTGCCCCTGAGGCCAGAGAGATCAGGAGAGGCAGGGGGAAAGGGCCCTCCCAGACCCCAGACCAGAGGAACACGAGAGGAAAGGAGGGCGTTTGCCCTGCCCACTCGAGCCCAGGAAGCCTGCTAGGCTCCCAGGTGAGGTCCCCTGCCCTCTGAGACCAGGGGTGGGGGCATGCCTGGGCCCCTTCTCTTTCTTGAGCCTAAGCCCCACCCCCCACAGCCCCCGGGCCTTTTCCAGCCCTGTGGGTCCTAAGCACTGGCCCCGCCCACCGACCAACCTTACCCTTGATTAGGCCCTGCTCTCCACAGCCACGGCCTTCCCCCCCCACCACCACCTTTTTTTCTTTCCTTTTCCCTCCTTTTTCTTTACTACTGTGGTACCTTCCAGTTGTTGATTCATCTTTTCTACTACTGTGGTACTTTGCAGTTGTTGATTCATCATATTTTTATTTTTAGATTCTTTCTAACACATCTGTTAGTTTCCTAGTCTAATTTTATCTTTTACTTTGTTATTGTTTTCTTTTTTTTTTTTTTGCCACCCCATGTGGCTTGTGGGATCTTGATTTGTGAGCCCAGGGTCGGGCGGAAGCTCCTGCGGTGGGAGCTCCAAGTCCAAACCACTGGGCCAACACAGAACCTCAGACTCCAGGGAATATTCATCAGAATGAGGTCTCACAGAGTTCCTCATCTCAGCACCAAGACCCAGCTCTACCCAACAGCTTACAAACTCCAGTGTTGGAAGCCTCAGGCCAAACAACCACTAAAATAGGAACACAATCCCACATATTAAAAAAAAAAAAAATTGGAATGGCAGAAAAATATGTCACAGGTGAAGGAACAAGGTAAAAACTTACAAGACCAAATAAATGAAAAGGAAACAGGCAATCTACATGAAAAAGAATTCAGAGTAATAAGAGTAAAGATGATCCAGAATCTCGGAAACAATGGAAGATACAAGACCTAGAAGAACTAAAGAACAAAAAAACAGGGATGAACAACACAATAACTGAAATGAAAGATATACTAGAAGGAATCAATAGCAGAATAACTGGGGCAGAAGAACAGATAAGTGACCTGGAAGACAGAATGGTGGAAATCACTGCCATGGAACAGAATAAAGAAAAAAGAGTGAAAAGAATTGAAGACAATCTCAGAGACCTCTGGGACAACACTAAATGCACCAACACTTGAATTATAGGGGTCCCAGAAGAAGAGAAAAAGAAAGGGTCTGAGAAAATATTTGAAGAGGTTATAGTGGAAAACTTCCCTAACATGGGAAAGGAAACAGTCACCCAAGTCCAGGAAGCACAGAGAGTCCCATACAGGATAAACCCTAGTAAAAACACACCAAGACACAAATTAATCAAACTATCAAAAATTAAATACACAGCAAAACTATTAAAAGCAGCAAGGGAAAAACAACAAATGACATACAAGTGAATCCCCATAAGGTTAACAGATGATCTTTCAGCAGAAACTCACTCTATGCAGCCACCATCACCCTGATACCAAAATCAGGCAAAGATGTCACAGAAAAAGAAAACTACAGGCCAATATCACTGAAGAACATCGATGCAAACATCCTCAACAAAATACTAGCAAACAGAATCCAACAGCACATTAAAAGGATCATACACCATGATCAAGGTGGGATTTATCCCAGGGTTGCAAGGATTCTTCAATATACACAAATAAATGAATGTGATATACCACATTAACAAATTAAGGAATAAAAATCATATGATCATCTCAATAGACGCAGAAAGAGCTCTTCACAAAGTTCAACATCCATTTATGATAAAAAATCTCTAGAAAATGGGCACAGAGGGAACCTACCTCAACATAATAAAGGCCATATATGACAAACCCACAGCAAGCATCATACTCGATGGGGAAAAACTGAAAGCATTTCTACAAGGATCAGGAACAAAACAAGGATGTCCACTCTCACCACTCTTATTCAACATAGTTTTGGAAGTCCTAGCCACAGCAATCAGAGAAGAAAACGAAATGAAAACAAATTGGAAAAGAAGAGGTAAAACTGCCACTATTTGCTGATGACATGATACTATACATAGAAAATCCTAAAGATGCCGCCAGAAAACTACTAGAACTAACAAAGGAATTTGGTAAGGTTGCAGGATACAAAATGAATGCACAGAAATCTCTGGCATTCCTATACACCAACAATGAAAAATCAGAAAGAGAAATTAAGGAAACACTCCCATTTACCACTGCAACAAAAAGAATAAAATATCTAGGAATAAACCTGCCTAAGGAGGCGAAAGACTTGTACTCAGAAAACTATAAACCACTGATGAAAGAAATTAAAGATGACATAAACAGATGGAGAAATATACCACGTTCTTGGATTGGAAGAATCAATACTGTGAAAATGACTATACTATCAAAGCAATCTACAGATTCAATGCAATCCCTATCAAACTACCAATGGCATTCTTCACAGAATTAGAACAAAAAATCTTACAATTCGTATGGAAGCACAAAAGACCCCGAATAGCCAAAGCCATCTTGAGAAAGAAAAAAGGAGTTGGAGGAATCAGGTTCCCTGACTTCAAACTATACCACCAAGCTACAGTAATCAAGACAGTATTGTACTGGCACCAAAAGAGAAATATAGATCAATGGTACAGGATAGAATGCCCACAGATAAACCCACGCACATATGGGCACCTAATTTATGACAAAGGAGGCAAGAACAGACAATGGAGAAAAGACAGCTTCTTCAATAAGTGGTGCTGGGAAAACTGGAAAGCCACATGTAATAGAATGAAATTAGAACACTCCCTAACACCATACACAAAAATAAACTCAAAATGGATTAAAGACCTAAATGTAAGGCCAGACACTATAAAGCTCTTGGAGGAAAACATAGGAAAAACACTCTATGACATAAATCACAGCAAGATCCTTTCTGACCCACCTCCTAGAGAAATGGAAATAAAATCAAAAATAAACAAATGGGACCTAATGAAACTTAAAAGCTTTTGCACAGCAAAGGAAACCATAAACAAGACGAAAAGACAACCCTCAGAATGGGAGAAAATATTTGCAAATGAAGCAACTGACAAAGGATTAATCTCCAAAATTTATAAGCTGCTCATGCAGCTCAATATCAAAAAACAAACAATCCAGTTAAAAAATGGGCAGAAGATCTAAATAGACATTTCTCCAAAGAAGACATACAGATGGCCGAGAGGCACATGAAAAGATGCTCAACATCACTAATTATTAGAGAAATGCAAATCAAAACTACAATGAGGTATCACGTCACACTGGTCAGAATGGCTATTAAAAAAGCTAGAAACAATAAATGCTGGAAAGGGTGTGGTGAAAAGGGAACCCTCCTACACTGCTGGTGTGAATGTAAATTGATACAACCACTATGGAGAACAGTATGGAGGTTCTTTAAAAAACTAAAAATAGAACTACCATATGACCCAGCAATCCCATTACTGGGCATATACCATGAGAAAACCATAATTCAAAAAAAGACATGCACCATGATGTTCATTGCAGCACTATTTACAATAGCCAGGACATGGAAGCAACCTAAGTGTCCATCAACAGATGAATGGATAAAGAAGATGTGGCACATATATACAATGGAATACTACTCAGCCATAAAAAGAAATGAAATTGAGTTATTTGTAGTGAGGTGGATGGACCCAGAGTCTGTCATACAGAGTGAAGTAAGTCAGAAAGAGAAAAACAAATACCGTATGCTAATGCATATATATGGAATCTAAAAAAAAAAGGTACTGATGAACCTAGTTGCAGGGCAGGAATAAAGAGGTAGGCATAGAGAATGGACTTGATGACATGGGGTGGGAGGGAGAGGCTGGGGCGAAGTGAGAGTAGCATCAACACATATGCACTACCGAATGTAAAAGAGTTGGCTGGCGGGAAGCAGCAGCATAGCACAGGGAGATCAGCTCGGTGCTCTGTGATGATCTAGGGGGTGAGATAGGGAGGATGGGAGGGAGGCTCAAGGATACGGGGACATGTGTATACATATGGCTGATTCGCTTTGTTGTGCAACAGAAACTAACACGGTATTGTGAAGCAATTATACTCCAATAAAGATCTTTTTAAAAAAAAAGCAAACCTTAATAGGGCATAGGGGAAAGCTCAACATCCAGTTAACATAAGGAAAACAGAATCTGCAACTAGGTTAAGAAAGGAGGATGCTAATACTTGATTCTAAATTGCTTCTTTCTACATCTGAGGATAACAGAAATGACTTTTTCTCAGAATTACCTTAAAAAAAAAAGCAATAAGGGGTTGGGGGGGCGTGAAATAGGCCAAGGGGATTAAGAGGTACAAACTTCCAGTTATAAAATAATTAAGTCACAGGGATGTAATGTACAGCACAGAAAATAGAGTCAATAATATTATGGTAATTTTATATGGTGACAGATGCTTACTAGACTTACAGTGACCAATTCATAATGTATATAAATGTTGAATCACTATGCTGTATACCTGAAACTAATATGATATTGTACGTCAACTGTACTTCAATTAAAAAATTAAAAGGAAATAACAACTACAAAAAAGGAAATTAAAACTAAGATTTAAATATAAATCCAAGGTTTATTTTTAAAAGGTCTAACTATACCATGTTATAGTCAGAGACCATAAGATACATATGCCAAGTGAAACATACATTCTGGAAGAGCCTGAGACATTAGCTCACATCAGAACCGTGGTAGTCTCTTAGTTGTGCCATCCAATTTAAGATAATTAATCTGTACAGAGACCATGTTTCCAATATTGGATTGAAATGTTAACCACGTGTCAATGGGTATGGCTGTGTCTAAAACACAGCCATAGAAAACACGACAGGTGAACAGGAGCAATCTCTATTAGATAGAATTCAAATATATACAAGAATAAACTTCTAAGGAATTTTATCACTGCTGAACTTTCTGACTTTAAGTCTTAAAACTAATATATTAATATTAATTCGTTCAAGTCGAGCAAATAGTGCAACAAGACACAGTTCCCTGTTAATTTGTTTTCTAGGGAAAAACTAAGGGGACCTCGCTATATGGCAAGATTTCAGATGAAAGTTCTACTACAGGAAAAGGGACTCCTCCCTTTGAAGTGTCAAGTCTGCAAGAGAACAAATCCAGTACAGAGATGGGTTCTTTTCACCCTCCCGGCTTTTAGTGATGACTGTACCCAAGGCTCTGCTAGATAGTCCTAGGACAGACATACCCGTTCCCTGTGAAAGATCATAAAAGTTCCTGGTGTGCTCTAGTTGAAAAGTCATCTAAATTCAGATTTAATTGGATGGATTTACACTGGCCCAATGCAGTCTTATGAGTCTTTCTCTGAGACCTGAACCATTCTCAGTTCCCAAAGAGTTTAAAGATTGGGGGACTTCCCTGGTGGTCCACTGGTTAAGACTCCGTGTTTCCACTGCAGGAGGCATGGGTTTGATCCTTGGTCAGGGAACTAAGATCCTGCATGCCGTGCGTGAGGCATGGCCAAAAAAAAAAGTCATTCGAAAGATTGGGATGAAGTTACCTGGAGAAGGAACAATACAGAGAAGGGCTGGAAAGATATATGACTTTAGAACTGTCTTGGAGGCAAAATAAATAATTAAAATAAAGCTGAAAATATAAACAGTTTTCCCTGGTGGCAACTGTTTTGGTAGATTATTTTTTAACTCATGTTTTTAGGAAAAATTTCCCCATCAGATTAAGTAGTTAAAGCAAAGCTACAAAAGGCAAATATCCTAACAGCATGTAAAATTTGAATATGAAAATGAAAACTCAACTCCAGGTATCCATCTAGAGGAGAACTGAAAACATTTCTATTTTTCAGGGTTTCAGGTGTTTTGGGACAATGTTTGAGTTAAGGTTGCGTTGTATGCTCTCAATAAATGAAGATAAAATGATTACATTCTATTTGGGGCTAATCCAATCACCTCAGATTTTCTTTGCAATGATGATGTTCAGTAGTGGTAGGAGTAATGCAAATATAAACACTCTTATCACCATCGGTAGGAAGGGGTATGATCTTTCTGAAGAGCAACATGGGCCTTTAAAAAGTTTACGGCTTTTCCATAAAAACAAATGAAATAATGCCATTTGCAGCAATGTGGATAGACCTAGAGATTATCGTACTAAGTGCAATATGTCAGAAAGAGAAAGACAAATACCATATGATATCACTTATATGTGGAATCTAAAATATGACACAAATGAACTTATCTACAAAACAGAAACAGACTCACAGACATAGAGAACAGACTTGTGGTTGCCAAGGGGGTAGGGAGTGGGGGAGGGATGGGATGGACTGGGAGTTTGGGATGAGCACGTGCAAACTATATATTACATCAATATATAGAATAGATAAACAACAAGGTCCTACTGTATAGCACAGGGAACTATATTCAATATCCTGTGACAAACCATCATGAAAAAGAACTTAAATATATATGTGTAACTGCCTCACTTTGCTATACAGCAGAAATTAACACAACACTGTAAATCAATTATACTTCAATAACTTTTTAAAAAAAGTTTATGGCTTTTTCTCCAAAATCCTACTCCTAAAGATCTATCTTCAGGAGAGAAAAGTGAGGGAAATTTCCATATGAAGATAATTATTGCACTGTTCTTTATAATAGCAAATCCAAGTGATCAACAATAGAGGAATGACAAAATAAATTCTGACACATTCATACTTTTATAAGCTAGGCAGTTATTATCATATTCAACATTTACTGAGTGTCAGGCACTTACTTAAGTGCTTTACTCATTCAGCCTTCACAAGAACCCTATGAAGCAAGTTCTCTTATTTACTGGTCCCACTTTACCGATCAGAAAAGAAAGAAGTTGCGTTACTTTGCTGAGGTCACGAAGCTAGGTCCTGGTACTGGGATTCCAAGCCAGTCCAGCTACAGAGCCCAAACTATTCAGCATATACTACATTGCTGTTTTGTATGTTACTTTTCAAATGTGATACTGAATTCTATTTTATAATTTTTCTTCCAACGATTTTTGTTTCAATATTCACAGCAAAACTGATCTGTTTTTTTTTTAGGAGAAATATCTTTTCCTTGTTTCAATATCAACGTTATTTTCCCTTCATAAAAAGGAATATGGAAAATTTCCCTTCATTTTCTATCTTCTGAAACAGTTTAAAATCATATTGGTAGGGAGGGTGGGAGGGAGGGAGACGCAAGAGGGAAGAGATATGGGAACATATGTATATGTATAACTGATTCACTTTGTTATAAAGCAGAAACTAACACACCACTGTAAAGCAATTATACCCCAATAAAGGTGTTAAAAAAAATCATATTGGGATGATGTGTTAAGGTGTGACAGATGTGCCTTGTAAACCTGAAGGAGAGGGAAGGGAGGGTAGTTCTTTAACAGCTTTATTTCATCAATAATAAATTTTCTTTCACATACTTTCCGTTTCAATAAAAAAAATTAACAGCTTTACGGAAGCATAATTTACATGCCATAAAATTTACCTGTTTGAAGCGTACAATTCAATGATTTTTAGTAAATTTACAGAGTTTTGCATTCATTACCACAATCATTTTCAAACATTCCCATCACCCTAAAAAGATCCCATGTGCCCATTTAGAGTCAATCCCTGCTGCCATCTCCTGCCCCTCCATTTAACAGTACAAGTCTATAACCTTAATGTTTATGGAAAGATGCATCTATTTTATATGGATGAAATAAAACAGTAAGAGTCAAATCTTGAGTCGCATTGCATTATCATGTGACTATATTATATTAAAAAGTTCTTTACTTTTGAGACAACAATGTGGTGCTGTGCACAAGTGGTATAATTTTCTCATTGCTCATTAAAGCTACCTGGTACTCATGGGAAAAAAGCAGTATGATTGTTCTCATTTTCCTATCTTCAGTACTGAGACTTCCAGAAACACTGATTCTTAACAGCCCCATGGGCAGCAAGCAAATACTAAAATATGATCGCCCTGCCTTTTGACACATCAGAGATTGCCATTCTTCTTTATTGCACGTTAACCTTGTTCTCTAACAATAAAATAGTTTTAAATAATTTTCATTTTCTTAATTTCTATTTTTCCCCTAATAAGAGTCTGGCTATTTCTAAACTGGACAAAGTGTTTTACCTATAATGTTCAGGAATTTAGGGCTGAGAATCAAACCCAGCTGACCAGAAGTCCAGCCAATATATTTTTAGTTAGGATTAAGTAGAAATTTCTTTAATTAGGAAGCATTAGTGTCATCTGATTTCTGATCTTTGCTTCAGAGTTCTCCCCATACAATAGGGAACATTTAGTAAAAGATTAAACTTAATTTAACATGAAAATATTTTTACATGTTCAAACATGCATAATCCAGTCAGGAGATATTTAGATCTAAGATTAGCAAAACTTCTTTGAGCATCAAGAATTTCTTCCAATGATAAAAATCAACAGAAAATAGACTCCTGGAGAAGTTGAAAGAGCACTGACTTTGGAACCATAAACATGGGTTGAAATCTATCTTGGTCCTCACTCTGAAGGACTCAGGGAAAGTGAAAGGAGAGCCACGGATCTCTGCGTGCTCCTGATAAGCCTAACATTCACTGCCTTTCCAGCATAATCCGCCTTTAGGACTAACTGATCTTTTCACCCAGCCTCAGATGCTACTTCTGTGGTCCTCCCTGGCCTCGGAATCACCCAGAACTGCACCCTCTCCATGATCTCAATGTTAAGCATCTCACCTTCCCAGAACATTAATTATCTCTCTTCCACTCCCTATAGCAAAAATGCCAATTCCACTATTTTTCAACACCATTAGGATTTATAATCCACTGATTTTTACCTTGCTTTACTCTCTGCACACCACCTCCCTCATTCCTTACTTCCCTCCTTTCCAGCTGAAGTTCCTGATTTATCATTATAATCACTCTCTTCTCCCTCGCTCTTCACCACATGCTCGTCAGAAATCCTTAACCCGGTTACAGTCAACCTTCTGCCCTCTCTATGCCTCCACCCATGTTACTGAACACTGCTTGTGAACACACAACTATGCCAATTTCACTTCCTATTCAAGAGGATCCTTTCTGTGCTCAGCAGTCACACTACTATTTCTCTGGTCCATTCATCTCCCACACTCAGTTCACTCCTTCTTAAGCCCTCGACACCTCCCTTCCCATCCTCGGCAGATGATGTCTTTCCTAGTTCACTGAGGAAATGAAAGCCATCAGCAGACCACTTCTACAACCACATCTCCCACCAGCTGGCATCTGTGCCCACATGCTTGCTTGTGCTCTTATAGGAAAGACCAGTCTGTGCTCCAATCTAAGCATCCTCACCCCCAACTAGTGAGTTAGGCTCCGTCCCCTCCTGTCTGTCAAGGACACCACTTCAGTAATTCTCTCACTTTCTCTCCTGCATCATCGATTTCCCCCTCTTTCCTGGATAATTCCATCAGCACACAAACAATGATGTAATTTCTCTCATCTTAAAACAAAACAACTAAAAACTCTGCACCACCCAGGTTCTTCTGCCAGCTGTGTCTCTACTTCCTTTAACAGCAAACCTACTCTTAAAAATTGCCTATATTTGCTGTCTCCAATCACTCTCCTCTTTCTCTTGAATCCATTTCACGATACCAAATCCAACGGTCGGTTCTTCATGGTTTGCAGCATTTGGCAGCCAATCACTTCTTCCTTCTTGAAACACTTTCTCTACATACTTGGCTTCCAGAATACTTCTGTCAGTTCTCTGCCTTCCTCTCTGCTTTCCTCTCAGTCTCTTATTGCTTCCTGCTTATCTCATCCCAACTTTGGTGTGATCAGTCCTTAAAACTCACAGAGGGTTTTATTTATGTTCACTCCCTAGGTGACCTTATCTCATCTCTTGGCTTTAAATACTATGACATGCTGACAGCACCCTAATCTAGCCCTTCAGTTTGTGGAACCTCCTCATTCCAGAATGGTATATTCAACTGCCTAGAGGACATCTCCAGTTGGATATCTATCAAGCATCTTTTTTTTTTTAATATTTTATTTATTTATTTTTGGTTGTGTTGGGCCTTAGTTGCGGCACTCAGGATCTCCGTTGCGGCGTGCGGGACCTTTCGTTGTGGCGTGCAGGCTCTTCCTTGCGGTGTGTGGGCTTCTCCCTAGTTGTGGCGGGTGGGCTCCAGAGCGCATGGGCTCTGTAGTTTGCGGCACGTGGGCTCTCTACGTGTAGTTTGAGGCATGTGGGCTCAGTAGTTGCGGCGCACGGGCTTAGCTGCCCCACAGCATGTGGGATCTTAGTTCCCTGACCAGGGATCGAACCCACGTCCCCTGCATTGGAAGGCGGATTCTTAACCACTGGACCACCAGGGAAGTCCCTATCAAACATCTTAAACTTAACATGCCTATGAATGAACTTCTTGTCTACCCCTCAACAACAATCTCCCCCTACTGTGCACCCCATCTCAGTAAATGGATAGCCTACACTTCTGGGGGCTCAGGCCAAAAACCTTGGAGTCATTATTGACTCCTACCCACAACCAATCCATCAGCAGGTCCCATTTGCTCTGCCTTTAAAATGCAACCAGATCTGCCACTTCTTAACCACTTCTGTCTCAATGGCCCTGGTCCAAAGCCACCATCACCTCCTGCCCAAATGACTGCAATAGTTTTCTGACTGGTCTCCCTGCTTCTACCCCTGACCATTCTCAATCCAGTAGCCAATAGGATCCATTTAAAACTTTAAGTCAGGTCAAAATGTTGCCCTTCTACTTAGAACAGAAACCAAAGGCCTCACAGTAGCCTATGAGGGCCCATGTGGTCTGGCCTTGTTCCCTGTCTGACCTCATTTCCTATCACTGGAGCCCCTGGCCCACTCTGCTCTAGCTTCAGTGTTTCTCAAATATCCCAAACACACCCCTGCTCAGGAACCTTGTAAGTTATGCTGTGTGCTTCAACCCCTTTATCCCAGATAACCCTTTGGCTCACTGCCTCTCTTTCCTCAAATTCCTGCTCAGAAACCACCTCAGCAATGCCTCCCCTGACGGCTCTATTTAAAAGTGGTGCCTAGCCCAGCATCCCTACCCTGTTTTACTTTTCTCCAAAGAACCTGTCATGATCTGACCTAAAATTAGAATATAAACTCCATGATGAAGGGCTTTTGCTATGTTGTTACCTGACTATTCTAGAACAGCACCTGGCATGGGCACTGAGAACATGACTGCTACATAAATGAGTGTTGACCCTGGACCTGGGAGGCTGCCAGAGCATGGAGGCAGATTTCTAGACAACAAATCAGAAGACTTAGATTTAAATCTGATTACTAGACTAGGAAATAGAAGCAACACCCAGCTTTGCTAGTGAACAGTATGATACAACTTGTTAAGTCATTTAACCTCCAAGAACCTCAGTTTCCTCAATTATAAAATAGAAATGAAAACATGCTTCTCTCACGGAGTCAATGTGTGGATGAAAATGTTATGCGAATGTAAAATACTGTCAAGCTTCTGTAACTGATCACGTTAAACTGTTTAGAATCAATTTAACATTTGTAGACACTAGTTCATTGTTTTTGTAAACCAAAAAAAAAAAACTTGAATTATAACAAAGATTTTAAACAGTCCTTCCTGCTCTAGAATTTTTAATTGTCTACACTATTAATTATACACATTAGTTTTTTTTTTTTTTTTTTTTTTTTGCCGTACGCGGGCCTCTCATTGTTGTGGCCTCTCCCGTTGCGGAGCACAGGCTCCGGACGCGCAGGCTCAGCGGCCACGGCTCACGGGCCCAGCCGCTCCGCGGCATGTGGGATCTTCCCGGACCGGGGCATGAACCCGTGTGCCCTGCATCGGCAGGCGGACTCTCAACCACTGTGCCACCAGGGAAGCCCTAATTATACACATTAGTATCTTAATACTGGTGTCTAACTTCTAGCCTCATGGCTATAATTATTTTTGTTTTCTATTCTGAGACCTTATCTATTCTCTTCTAAATAGAGACAGAAGAGACTTGGTATCTTGAGGTCTTTGGTACTTGCATTTGGCTCTGGAACTGCCCTTCCTACAGCCGACAACCAGGCAAAGCTGAGGTGGGATCTCATAGAGGCAGCAATAAGAGCCAGCTTCCTTAGGAAATAAAACATCACTAAAATGTCAAGACAGTCCAAAAGGTATCCAGAGAATGTGGACCGCACCGAAGCATAGCTGGCAAGAGAGGCATCTGAAAGCGGCAAGAGACATCTTCTCTAAATTCTACTTTTATTTCAAATTACATAACGAGAAATATCAATACTTCTTTTAAGTTAGTTTAGTTCTTCACAGAAATGACTTAATCGTGATTCAAAATGATGGCATCGCCATTCAGTGAGAGATAATGTAAAAAGCAAGAAATGTTTCTTAGTCACCTATAAATGTGCTTTTTATAATATTGTAACAAACTCATTGAATTAATTGCCAAGGGGGAAAAGTTATCTCCTGACTAAAGAATATGGTTCCTATTATCAGATGATGTGAGCTATATAGTTCACCTTTTTTTTTCCCCACACCTTGATCTTGAAAGCTTCAAGTTAAATAAATTTTCGATTTCAGTAACTGTAATAATCCCATTCTCCATATTTGCAAGTATAAGCTCCCCCTTACTCCCACAGGCCTTCTAATCCCGTTCATTTTATGTACCCATGATGCCCTCCTGTGCCAAGCAACAGGCATGGAACGTTAGAGTCTCAATAGCTGTCTCATCATTGCCATGTTTTTAAAAACAGCAGCAACACTTGCTCAGCACTTAGGTTCCATGTCTTGTCTAACTTGAAAAGTTCTCAAAACCAGTCTGTAGTGGAGCCAGGAAAGAGGCTCAACACTCTGGACCAGGACCAGGACCCAGCGCTCTGCCCTCGGGTCTCAGAGCCACCCGCCCCTCCTTTTGTAATGAACAGGGTACCAATCATAAGGCAAAACCTCCAGGATTACATCCTTACTCCGCTTCTCTCGGACTAGACTGTCAGCTCCTGGGAGGCAGGCACCCCCATGATTCATGCCCCTTTATAGGTCCTGCTCCTTGTACACAATAAACATCCAATAAATATTCCCTGACTTAGGGAGGCAAGGAACCAGTTACAATAGGTAGAGATTGAAGCAGAAAAGGGAAAGTGAGAAAGCAGGACGTATTGGTCAGCTAACTGGCTTATTTCCTCTTTTTTATCTTCTCCTGTCAGTCCTGTAGCCGTTCTCGAGGCCCAGGACTCGGGGCAGCCCTCTGCACAGCCCTCCGTGACCCAAGCTCAGGGACCTGCCCTGGACTGTTCACCCTCGGCCGGGGGGCGGGGGAGAAGATGGGAGCAACTAGGGCAAGTCCCTGAGATGTGGCAGACGGGGCAGAGGGAGCCTATGAGCCTGGCCTTGGCCCACACCAGGGTCTCTGCACTGCGTGAGCCCTATTCCTTCCAGCGCCCTCCCCCAACGGCCCCTCCTCCACCCGCAGGCAGGAAGTCCAGGCACCCTGCTCTGCCTCGGGCCCTAGCTTCGCCCCCTGGGTCCTGCAGCTGCACCCTGCAGTATCTGGGCTGGCCAGGGTGAGGACCAAAGAACAGGAGGGGGCGAAGCCGAGGACCAGCTAGGAGGTGAAGCTGGCCCTGCTCCTCTCCTCCCCGGCGGGCCTCGCCCTGGGAGCCTGAGTCCAGACGGCAGGAAGTGCTGGCTCTGAGGACAGAAACATGGGCCCTGCGGGCTGTGTCTTCCTGCTGCCCCTTCTGCTGGGGATCTCAGGTGAACCCCTGGGGTGAGGAGAGTCCCGGGAGGGGGCTGCACAGGGCCTGGGGTGTGGGCCGCCCTCGGCAATAAGAAGCCATCCTGGGTGTCCCCACGGTCCACCTTTCCTCTTCCTAGGCACAGATGACCAAAGAATCTCGTGAAGTCAAGTAAGGCGCCCCAGCCAGGGCCAGCATGGGGGGGCGGGGGGATGGGGCGAAGGAGGAGGGAGGAGGGGACACCAGTGTGGGGAGGGGGCAGGCCTCCCAGGACTTTCTCCTCTTTGTCCGCAGTCTGTGGGCGGCCCGCGGCCTTATCTGGCACTGCCTCAGGCACGGAGGCCAACGTGGGGCAGTGGCCCTAGCAGGTCAGCAACCGCCAGGGATTGTTTCACATCTGTGTGGCCACCCTCATCTGAAAGCAGTGGGTACTGACGGTGGCAAGCTGCTTCCGGTGAGTGCGGAGCCTTGCTTCGGGCAGACCCATCAGGGACGAGGGTGACTGAAGCTCCTGGGCTGAGGACAGAGAGTTGTTCACCTTGCATTGCCCGATACAGTATCTGTGCCTAAGAAGTGGGTCCAAATGTTTCCTGCCCTAGCTCTCAGTTCAATACGACTACTCTTAGACTTCGGGTATCTTTACGTTTGACAATCATCTTGACTGAAATGAGTGCCTAGAAAATGTCACACACACACCCCACCCCCCATCTAATTCTCTACCCAAGGAGACATTCCCCAGGGGGAGCCACTCCCTCTACTGCATGCCCACATCCGCATACCACTCCGGATGCACGGTTCTGAGCCCTCTTCACTCTCCCTAGGTGGCCTCATCTATTCCCATGGTTTAAAATGTCGTAGATTTGTTAACATCGCCAGCTCCGAACTCTAATTCTGATGCATTTCCATTCAGATGTCTCACTGGTATCTCAAAGATGATGTAATCAAGAGAACTACAATTCTACCACCAGCAATATCCCCAAACCTTTTCTCTCCCTTTCTTCCCATCTCATTCAACAACACAGCCAGCTGCTCAAGCCAGAAATATGAAGCCTCACTTTCCCTCACCCTTCATATTCACTGCACACACCAATTCTTCAGTTTTACTTCCACAGAATACTTTGACTCCAGCACACATGTTCTGGACCACTGCAATAGCAAAATAAGTTTTGCTACCTTCATACACACAACAAAGTGATTTTTTTTTTAAGTCAGAGGCAGGATCGTGTCATTCCCCCCTTCCAATCCTCCAGTCGCTGCGCAAGCACCTAGAATAAAACCTATTAAGCTATGAATTGCCAGGTACCTGCTCATTTCCCTAACATCATCCCATTCTACTCC
Organism: Pseudorca crassidens; assembly: GCF_039906515.1. Taxonomy (NCBI): domain Eukaryota; kingdom Metazoa; phylum Chordata; class Mammalia; order Artiodactyla; family Delphinidae; genus Pseudorca; species Pseudorca crassidens. The sequence continues at coordinate 124,756,479 of NC_090299.1, read as the reverse complement.
AGGTATACTTCAATTCCTAGAGACTTCCAAGCTCTTTCTTACGCTCAGCGCCTTTGCACAGGCTATTCCCTCTGGAATGCTCTTCCTTATAGCTCTTCTCATGGCTGACTCCCACCTTGTGGGACTCAGTTGAAAAGTTACCTCTTCAACGAGACCTTCCCTGATCACCAATTCATAGGCTCTTCCCCCATCTTTTGCTCTCTACCTCAAAATCCTGTTTTCTTCATAAAATTTATCACAATTTAAAATTCTATACCTGTTTACTTGTGTGTTCTCTCTCTCCCTCCCTCCCTCTCCTCCACCCTCTCTCTCTCTCTCTCTCTCTCTCTCTCTCACACACACACACACACACACACACACACACACACACACACAATCCTTGAGACCAAAAGCCCTGTGAGGGCCAGATCATGTCTAAGTTTCATTTATATTTTCAGGAGATGCTCAGCACTTATTGAAGGAACATATGCTTAGGAAGAGCTAGACGAAAAATACAACCTCCAGAACTCTGGGCTCTGCTGTGACACTCCATGACAGAGTCACAAGAAACCCACGGTACTTGCTCTGCTCCTCTTCTTCTCAGGTCTAAGGACACCAGAAAATACAAGGTATTGGTGGGGTCACTTCAGGTCTCTGGTCACCAAGACTCCAAAACGACGATCATCCCCGTGTCCAGGATTATTCTCTACCCCAACTTCCAGAGAAATGCATTCAGCGCCATTGCTGTGGCAGAACTGGCCCACCTGCTTTCCTTTGGCCCCACTGTCCTGCCCATTTGCCTCCCATCATCGGCAGTCCAGCTGAAGAACTCAACCTCCTGCTGGGTGACTGGATGGGGCAATTCTGGGATATCCCAATGTGAGGATAAGTAGACTTTCTGAGCTCTGTTTCCTCCACTGACAGTCCCTCCCCCTACTCTCTATCCCACTCCTGGCACCAGATGTGGTGCGCTCTCGCTCTCCGGAAATTAATCCGAGGTACTGCAGACTTCAGTTCTCCTCAACCCCCAGGTTTCCTCTGCCTCCTTCATACTTCTGCTGCTGTAATTGCTTTGCTTATCTACATCTGCTTCTGCTCTTGTTTCACAATACTACTAAGACCTTAAAAGTGAAAAGGACAGGGCAATGAATTTAAGGAGAGTTGTTAGTTCTCCTGCGGCACCTGGGTAGAGTGTATGCGGGTAGGTGGGTAGGGGGAAGCAGACACAAAGATGGATCCAGGAAAGTTAAGAGTGCTCAGCAGGTCCCAAGTCAGACTAGGAGAGTAAGGCTACATGTATCAATAGTCCTTTTTTTAAAAATTTTATTTATTTTTATTTTTGGCTGCCTTGGGTCTTCATTGCTGCATGCAGGCTTTCTCTAGTTGCAGCAAGCGGGGGGTACTCTTGGTTGTGGTGCACAGGCTTCTCATTGCGGTGGCTTCTCTTGTTGTAGAGCACGGGCTCTAGCCACGTGGGCTTCAGTAGTTGTGGCGCGTGGGCTTCAGTAGTTGTGGCGCACGGGCTTAGTTGCTCCGCGGCATGTGGAATTTTCCCAGACCAGGGCTCGAACCCGTGTCTCCTGCATTGGCAGGCAGATTCTTCATGACTGTGCCACCAGGGAAGCCCTCAATAGTCTTGATTCTTCTTAATCTATTAGATCCACCTTCTTATGTTCTATGGAATATAAAAATATATTCCAAAGCCAAACAACTTAATACTACATCTTTCATGATTTTAGGTTTTTCTGAATCAGAAGATTCTTCTGTTTTTTGTGGTACAGCAGGAGCAACTGCCATCAGTCTTGTTCAGACCCAGGGAACTCAGCCTTTAGACCATTTGCCAAACCAGAAATCAGAGTGCTGCCTGTTATGGGGGCAGAAACTTGAAATCAGAGCTATCCCTGAAAATCAAAGGCATGAAAGCTATTTCCATAGCTGAAAGTTGCTTCCTCATTTTTTAAGACAACTTTGACTCTTTTTGACCTTACAGCTATGAACCCATCTTATACACTGAAGGAGCTAAAAGTACACCTCAGTGATCTCCAGACATGCAACAACCGCTACAGAAAGAAAGCTTGTTGCACAGAGTTGAGCCCATCAGTGAAGCCGTGATCTGCTCCAGGCTCCCAGTGGGGCAGACAGATCAGTGCATAGTAAGAATCCATCCTATAGGCACCTTGCAGAGCCCTTCCATTCCCCAGTGTGCTTCCTCCATGTCTCGTAGCTTCGGGGTCCTTGCGTGAACCCAGGAGTGTCTGGACAGGCCCTAACTCCACTGCTCTTGGCTAAATTACTGCAGTCTCTCCCTTTGCCCCGTGCATGGCCCAGCCATCTTTCCTCTCTCCCCCAGGGCAGTAGAGGAGATCCCCTGATGTGTAAAGTGGAGGATTTCTGGGTCCTGGCAGGAGTGGTGAGCTGGGAATCAAACTGCATCGGAATCAATGAGCCTGGAGTATTTACAAACATCAGTTTCTGCAAGTCTTGGATTGAGAAGTCAGCCATCTCGCACGCTGACCTCAGGCCGGACTTCTCCGGGCTCTTCCCTGTTGTGCTTCTGCCTCTCATTTTCCCAGGGCTACCCTAACTGGATGAGGTCAGTATGGCCAAGGTGAAGTGGCAATTAAGAATGACGGAGAAAGTGGAAATTCTAGAAGTTGAGGATTTTGAGGAGAGGTTCCGAAGCTTCAGCAAGACAGATGCAGTTCTGCTACCTCTGGGTGCAGCCCCCAGGAGCCCAGTCTGCTTGCTGCCCTGTCTCCTGTAGGTCAACCTGGGAAGCAAGGTCCCCGGCATGAATAAAGTTTGGTTGGTTCTAACTATTACTTCTCATATTCACTTTTTTTTTTTTTTTATGAAACTGGAGTCAGGGTCTGGGGAAATACAGAAGCAAAGAATTTTAGGGCTGAAAGGGATCTGGAAATCACCTGACCCAACCAATGCCTCACATTCTAAAGAAGAAGTAGCTAGGGTACAGAGAGGTTAACTAGTTTGCCCTTGGCTGAAGTCAAGATGAAAACCACCCAGTCTGGGACTAGACCGGGTTCTGAAGAAAAAGCAGGGACTCAGAAGATTAGAAGGTTTCAGTTGAAGCACGCCAGGCAAAAGGAGCCTAGGGCAGTGTATTGGCTATCTATTGCTGTATAACAAATTACCCCAAAACATAACGGCTGGAGATAGCAAATGTTTACTATCTCTTGGTGTCTGTGGGTCAGTAATCAGGGAGGGCCTAGCCAGGTAGTTCTGGCTCAGGGTCTTTCAAGAGGTTGCTGCTGCAAACTGTAGTCACCTCCAAGTTCAAATGGAAAGGACTTGCTTCAAGCTCACTCACACAGGCCTCTCTGCAGGGCTGCCTCAGGGCAGCTGGCTTCACTCAGGGTGAGTGATACAAGATAAAGCAAGAGAGAATACCCCAGATGGAAGCTATAGTCTCTCTATAACTCAAAACGGACATCTCATTACTTCTATTGTATTCTATTCTTCAGAAGTGAGCTGATAAGAATCACTGAGGACATCTCAAAGGCTGCATTCTGTAAGGGCAATAAGGGAAGGATCTGGATTAAGGAGCTGGGAGGCGAAAACTGACTGTGTTTAGTGGTCACATATTAAGGAGAGGCATGGGGGCGGGTTTAAATTGAGGTTTTCAGGGAGAATGCCTTCGGAGTCTCCTGTTCACCCTACCCACTAAGAGCACTTCATGGTTGTGCTCAGAGGTGCACTGGGGTTAGGGAAGGTGTTTATTAGAGAGATATCCAACTTGCAATATCCTGTGACCAGAGAGGGGTCCAAGAACATGTCTCATATACGAAACGTATGGCTGCTTTATCCCCATCCTTTTCCTGGGCCTGTGGTATACGTATACAAAGAGTAGTTAGGAACACGGGATCTGACGCTGGCCAGCAGTGAGTTAATTTATGGATTTCATAAGATACTGATTAAAATAATACAGGATGCTCTGTATTACTCAACAAATAACAGTGAAAAATGATTAGAAGGAGTTTGGGCAAGATGGTGGAATGAACAGCAGCAAAATGATCATCCCTTGCTCAAATTTCATTAAATACCAATAAAATCACTGTTTGAGAATGAAAATTTTCATTAATAACTGCAAAGATAAGATAATTACATAAAAATAAGGAAATTAAATCTGGGCCATTAAAAAGCTTTCCGCACATACAAATAGTAAGAACTTTGAAAAAAATTAATTTTCCAAATGTAAAAATTAAACAAAGTATAAGCAGGATTCAAAGATTGATTACAATTTATTCTCAAAGGAACACTGTTCATGTTAACAAGATCTACTCAGAATTTTTTTTTAGATGGCAACACTACAGAATTGGAAGCAAGGCATAATTGACACTGTGCAAATGCTTCGGCAAAAGAAGAGATAAACCTATTAAACATGTGAGATGCTAAATAAGTAAAAAACGATAAAAGAATGTGAGCAAAGAGGATGGATCCAGATACTAAAGCCAAGAAATCCAACAAAGAGATAACAGCAGGTTTTAGAATCATAAAATAAAATAGTTGGAAGGTACCTTACAAGTTATTTGATATAACTCTCAGCTCAAGGCATGTTTGCTTGTTTCACAGACACGATGGATGATCTTACGCTTCTTAATATCATAGAACTGGAAAACTAACTATCTAACTAACTAACTAACTAACTTTTGGTAATGGAGGAAAGGGAACTATTTTCACTACATGGCACTGTCCCACCACTTGCCCACCAGAATCCTCTAAAACTGAAACTTAACAAGTAAAGTATACGCAAAATGGGTGAGATGGAAGGAGATCGTTTTCTGTAGAAAGGATGCCCAAAGTTTCAGTAAATACAGGTCTTATGTGTTTTAGGAGTAAGCTAAACTTGGAGATTTGGGTATAATCTCAAAGCAGCACACCAGGAACAAGATCATACCTGAGAATGCTTAAGCGTAATCAACAGTATTGGGCACTAAACTGAAGAAAAACATCATTAGGAAAGGGAATGGTCAGCATGGAATCTAAGAAAGCAAAAGCCAGACAGCTCTGTGTTCATCAGACCCTGGGCTGTAAAGGAAGAGAGACTCTTGAGTCTGATGAATATAAACTTTGTATTTATTTAGAAAAACATGCTCTGTTAGGGAGAAGCACTGTTTCACCCAGTTTTTGTGAAGAAGGGATATTTCCTCCTAGTGAGTGAAATGCTTGTGGAGATTTGCCACTTCCACTTGTTCTGATCCGAAGACTCTTCAAACCACCACCCACCTACTAATTTGGTTTCCCTACTCAATATCGAGAAGGTGTGCCCTGGTTGGGAAAAATGCAAATTCCAAATGATAAAAATGAATAGTCCTCTTTGCAAATCAACATTCTGGTTCATATACAAGTCTCTTAAATTTTAGTGAGTCAGTCTCTTGAATTTGATCTCTTCTAGGTGCTCTGACAAGAACTTCAGAAGCTAAAAAGCTAAGGGATGACTTCAGCCTAGTCATGCTGCCTGCCAAAGTGGATTCTCTGAGGGTCATGCCATCTTTATCTTACCTCTAACTATGGCAGGAACTTGTATTTACTTATGCCTTCTATCAGTTACTATGCGGGCCACTTAAAAGTCATCTTATTTTGTCCTAACAACTCAAGAAGGTATTATTTATTCCACTTTTACAAATGAAAACACACACACAAAAAAAAACAACTGAGGATCAGAGAGGTTAAGTGACTTGCCTAAGATCACACAGCTAATATCTGATTAAACAGATTTACCCTGGACTGTCTGACTCAAAAGATTTGGCTCTTTCAGTGGAACCAAATTACCTCCATTTACTGTTAGAAAGCTCTAATAAAAGATCTTCCTTATACAATGCCAAAATAACATCTGCCCTTTGGTTCTAGTTATTTGTACCTCTTATTATACTCCAGTCTCCATCTGTAATTATTTGAGTGCACACAGCTTTACTTCTTCTGAATAGATAAGAACAACCTTGAGAAGAGAAACTGCTGTCCTAGTCATCTTCTTGCTTTTTTAACAGCATCTATTAGAGTGTCGCAAACAAAGTATCAAATCTTATTTTCTAAATAACAAAATGAGAGCAATAGACTGTAGAAGGCTAGCTGTCAAAACGGAAAGGAAGAATTCATTTAGTATAAGTGAATAAACATACAAACATTTTATTTTAGTGATCAAAAGAACAGGACCAACTCTTGCCAAGGGGAACTAGTTAAAGGGCAGTAGGGCCCAAGGCAAGCAGGATGGAGTTCCGAGCAGGATGAGTCCCTGTGGAGAAGGGGAGTGCAGGGGAGGGAAACCGTAGACTGGACGACGAGGTGGAGAGCGACAGAGGAAGAAGGCTGTCTCTCAAAGGCTGTCCAGGCCTTGGCCCTGACATAACGGAGGCCAGGTATATGGACTAGTTCTAGGACATACTGGTTAGTGGAACTACAGCTGGACTAAAAGTTTCCTGTCCAAGTTCAAGAACAAAGACCAAACTGGATCTTTTAATAGAGGGCATAGGTGTCTGTTGCTGCTACACATGTGCTACAGAAATCAATTATGCTTTTTTTTTAATGTTTTTTTATTGTGGTAAAAGTCACATAATAGAAAATATACTATTTTAACCATATTTAACTGTAGAGTTCAGTGGCACTAAGTACAATCACATTGTTGTGCAACTCTCTCCATCATCCATCTCCCGAATTTTTCACCTTCCTCAACTGAAACTCTGTCCCCGTTAAACACTAACTCCCCATTCCCCCTCCCCACCCCTGGCATCTACCAGCGTTTTTTCTTTTGTTCTTTTTTGCGGTACACGGGCCTCTCACTGTTGTGGCCTCTCCCGGAGCACAGGCTCCGGACATGCAGGCTCAGTGGCCATGGCTCATGGGCCCAGCCGCTCCGTGGCATGTGGGATCTTCCCGGACCGGGGCACGAACCCGTGTCCCCTGCATCAGCAGGCAGACTCTCAACCACTGCGCCACCAGGGAAGCCCTACCAGTGTACTTTCTGACTCCATGAATTTGACTAGACTATTCTAGGTACCTCGTGTAAGTGGAATCAAACAGTGAGAAATTAGTTATTCTTTAGGAGAATTTTATAAAGAGATTTACTCATTTTATAAAGAGATTTATTCATTTTCAATTATTCATTTTCAGATCAATATAATAGATTGATCTGATGGATTGAATTAGAAAAGAGACGATGGAATCCATTTGCCCTTCTTAGAACTACAGATAAAAAGCTACAAACTTGGGGGACTTCCCTGGTGGTCCAGTGGTTAAGATGCCACGGCAGGGGGCGCAGGTTTGATCCCTGGCATGCAGGAACTAAGATCCTGCAGGTCGCAAGCTGTGGTCAAAAAAACAAAAAAAAAAAAACAAAAAAAAATCTACAAGACTTGCAATTCTACTGTCGTCTCTGTTTTATTTTCAGGGTGCTCAAGAGAAGACTGCACCCTGAAGTGGCATCCTTACTCTACAGCAGTGGTTCTCAACCAAGGGTGATTCTGCTCCCCACCCCAACCCCAGGGGACACTTGACAGTGTCTGAAGACATTTTTGGTTGTCACCGCTAGGGATGGGTGGTACTCCTGGCATCCAGCAGGTTAAGGCCAGAGATGTACTTAACATCCCCCAATGCACAGGACAGCCCCCCACAAGAAAGAATCATCTGGCCCCAAACGTCAACAGTGCCAAGGCTGAGAAATCCTGGTCTACAGGCACCATTCACATCAATCTAAGCCATCACCAAGATGACCTGTTTGCCCAGAATTAAGTTAGTACTTAAAACTAGGATATTAGTTCAACAAAAACAATAATAAAAACAGCGGCTACTATTAGTTTGTGCTTAAATAGCCTAAACGCAAGCTAAGTACTTGCCCTCTATCTCATTTAATTCCTACCAAAATCTTGTGAGGTATTATTATTCCCATTTTGCTGAGGTGAAAAGGTTGTAACTAGGCAACAGCCACATGGCAAGCAATAAAGCTCTTACCAACACCACCACATGGCCACTTCCCAAACCAACAGTTACTGTGTACGGTAGAGGTATTTAAAGATAACGTTAATGATAACAGGGTAATGATCTGGGAACAGAGACTCGAGGACCTCAAGTCAGGGCATGAAGAGAAGGCAGAAAGCGACAAGGGCTGTCTTCAGGAAAATCTCTAGAGTGGATATCAAGCACCTGCTCTCTCACTTCCAACTCCTTGGTACTTCCTTACCTTAGAAGAAGCAAGGGAGCATTAGGAAGACCCGACACATTTCTTGATTGCTAAACCAACAATAATGAAATATTTGCAGAGGAGTAGTGGAGGTAATAGATAAAGATAAGTAAATACAGGTAAATAGATAAGGAAGTCAAAATTCAATGTTACATCTGCAAAGACACTTTGGAGATCATCAGCTGATTCCAGTGCCTTCATGGTACAACGGGAAAACACAGGCCTTAGTGGAAAGGTGACTTGCCTAAGGTCATGCAGTCTTCCCCATAAAAATGACAGCATAGCTCTGTGGGCTGAAAACCAAAGACGATTTCTCCAATATGATAGAAGAGTTTAGCTTAGATTTAGAAAGGACTCAGGCTCCAACTGTCTCTTTAAAAATTGACATTTTCTTACATAACTCGGTATCACTATATTACACCCATCAAGATTAACAATACTTCCTTCTAAGACCCAGTTAATTGTCAAATTGCCTTGCTTGTATCAAAATGTCTCTTAGGGTTGATTTGCTAAATCAGGATCCAAACAGGGGCCACACACACTTATGACTCTTATGTTTCTTTTCACCTAGAGGAGTTTCCCTCCCTTTGTACCCTCATACCACTGACTTGTTATAGAAACCAGTGTTAGTTGCTTTATAAAATGTCCCACATTCTGGATGTGACTGTTAACTTCCTTGGCCTTGTCATTTAACTTACTCCTTCATCCCTTGTATTTGCTATAAGTGGAAGTAGCTTTAGAGATTCAGGTTTCGCTTTTTTGACAAGAAAACTTCATTGGATATTCCTTCACGTTACGTCGCATAGGGAGGCTCGTGTCTGCCTTATCCCACTTTTCATGATGTTAAGATTGAACAGATCATTCAAATAGTAACAGCCTGAGTTGTTTCATCTAAAACTTTCAACTACTGATAATCATCCCCTGAATCAATTATCTCATAAAGAGCTGTAAGTATTGCTTTCAAATTCTATCACTTTCCAACCAGTAAGAATTTATTAGCTGAAATTCTTCCCTCATCAACTAAGCCCGTTTTGTTACCCCGAACTACAGTTTGGACAGGAAAAGCAAGATAGCTATTTAATTCTTTCCTTTTACTTCCAATTTTAATAGTAAGGAGCTCATGTCTTAGTTACAATAAAGTTTATTTCCAGCTAAATTAGAACCAAAAATATATTTTCACAAAACATTTAAGCAAAAGGGAAAAAAGATCGTGAGAATGACCCAGTTAATATGTAAAGAGTTCTCAGCGACCGCAGATTTGTCCAGGGATATTAAAAACGTCCAAAGGTCTAGGACAACCACAGGACCCTCAGAGGGAAAGGAGTGTCTGGTCAAATTTTGTTCGTTTGGTAAATCAACAGAAAGACCTGTTCAGACCTTTAGTAACTTTGCAAAAAGATGATCTTTACTCCAAACATGACTTGAAGGCAAATCTCAAATTGAGGTCTGACTCTTAAAAGCTATATTTAAGTGAGTTGACTAAATAGTTAAAATTGCCTGTGAATACAATAAATTAATTGGAATACCAATTGTGATATGAATAAGGAATCTTTTCTCTGATTAAATGAACAGGACAAAATTGCAGGTTGCAATATTAATTTCAGGAAAAAATTAAGGTGAAAAGTACCTAGAGGGTCATCATATAATGATAAAAAGCGCAGTGAGTGGTGGACACATAACCAGAATGAACGGATAAACCACACACACACAAAACAGGATGCATAAAACAAAAACCATTAAAAATGTATGGAGGAGGGCTTCCCTGGTGGCGCAGTGGTTGAGAGTCCGCCTGCCGATGCAGGGGACACGGGTTCGTGCCCCGGTCCGGGAAGATCCCACATGCCACGGAGCGGCTGGGCCCGTGAGCCATGGCCGCTGAGCCTGCGCGTCCGGAGCCTGTGCTCCGCAACGGTAGAGGCCACAACAGTGAGAGGCCCGCGTACCACAAAAAAAAAAAAAAAAAGTATGGAGGAGATAACATAAATATAATAGTAGTAGATTTTCACCTCCACCAAGCAGTCACAAATGAAGACAACTAAATCTGAAAAAGACAGTTGTGGCAGTCAGTAAACAGAGATGGAAAATTAATTTTTTTTGAAGTGTTCGCTTCTAAAGTCTGAAAAAATGTATTGAAAGAGGTAAACACCTTACTGTACTGAGATACAGCAAATGTGGCATCTGCTCCACCACAACAGTCCCTGCAGCTTAGCTGGCCATATTCCTTCATCCTCATCATGCACAAGGGCACTTACTGCAAAGACACTTAGTCCACAGCCATGCACCTAAGGGCTGGTAAGAAAAGATCACCTGTTCAAATTCTGCAGAATTTGAACTGAAAGTAAGGAAAAACTTGGGTAGTTTACAGTGGGATAGAATGAAAAGACATGGAAAGTGCTGGGCCATCCTGACGGCAGAGGACCAGAGTGAGGATGCCGAACTGCTGCTCTGAGCTCTCGAGCCATCATGGATCCAGAGCCCCCTGCCAGCTCCAGTCTCCCACCCTGGTCTCCAGTCTGTCCTAGGATAGCTCCAGATGTCCTTGCTACTCTGTTCTCCTTACTGTTCCTCAGAAATCTGTATTGGTTTGTTACAGCTGCCATAACACAGTAGCACAGACTTGCGGGGTGGGGGGGGGGGGGGGTGCTTAAACAACAGAAATGTGTTTTCTCACAGTTCTAGAGGTGAGAAGTCTGAGATCAAGGTGTCAGCACGGTTGGTTCCTCCAGAGGGACGGGAGGTAAAGATCTGTTCTAGGCTTTCTTGGCTTGTAAATGGCCGTCTTCTCCCTCTGTATGTGTCCAAACTTCCTCTTCTTGTAAGGACATCAGTCATACTGGATTAAGGCCTACCCTAATGACCTCATTTTACCTTAATTACCTCTTTAGAGACACTATCTCTAAGTACGATCACATTCTAAGGTACTGGGGGTTAGAACCGCAACACATAAATTTGGGGCGGGGGGAGACACGTTGCAGCCCATGACAATATCTTTAAAATAATCTCTCTCTGTTTAAGCTAGTTTCATTGAGTGTCTGTTGCTTGGAACTGAATAACACTTACCAAAACAGCTATATTTTCTGGTCTTATTTTTTTTAATTATTCATGTGTTTCTGTCAAACTTGCCCAAATTTTAAGCTGCAAGAGAGCAATAACATGCTTTAACACTTCCCTGAATTCTGCCTCCACAGACCTACTACCCTACAGACTACGGGCACAGAAAACAAAAAAGGCGCAGAAAAGAATTCTGTAGCAGAGGCTGTGCTCCGCGGCCCAGACCCCCCTTCAGGACTGAAGCTTTCACTTTCCTAGCAACCAGGAGTATCGGCTGCAGACAGTTCGAAGCCAAGTCCAATTCCAAGAACTGCTGCCAGAGCCACCTCACCCAAGGTAATGCCCCCTCCCCTGCAGGTAACCTGCACCCAGTCATTCAGAAGTCCAAGGGCTCAGCCTTCTAGTCTCAGTTCAGGGCATCTTTGAAGGGCCACCCCAGCTCCAGAGCAACCTTTGGGAATGGCTGAGGCCCCTGCTGCAGATGCATTACATCAACTCTCCCTCTGCCCAATCCTGCTTCCATCCCCCCTCGAGGTGTTGATCCTAAGACCACCCCCCAACAAACTTCTTGCACACAAATCTCTGTCTTAGAGTCTGTTTCCCAGAAAAACTGACTTGCAGTACAGTCTACGGCCAACACTGTACATGAAGATGAAGACAAAAAAATATAGAAAAAATTAACCAGGTACTAGGTTAATCTCCTCTTTTTCATTTCTAGCTTCTGAAGAATCCTGCCCATCTTCATTTCCTTGCTAGAGACAGGGTTCCATTCCTTTCTGTAGCCTCCAACCTGCCCTGGAGGCAGAAGTCTTAGACACCCTGTTCTCCCTGGACAGCAGGGGGCACCTCGAGCCCCAGCTCCTCCCCCTGGGTCCTGTAGCTGCATTTCTCAAGTCTGGTCCCTTCAGTACCTGGCCAGGGTGAGGGCCAAAGGAGAGGAGGGGGCGAAGCCGAGGATCCAGCTAGGAGGAAAAGCTGGTCCTGTCCCTCTCCTCCGGCTGCTCCCCAGCTGGCCTCGCCCTGGGAGCCTGAGTCCAGAAAGCGGGAGGTGCTGACTCTGAGGACAGAAACATGGGCCCTGCGGGCTGTGTCTTCCTGCTGCCCCTTCTGCTGGGTGAGCCCCTGAGGCTGGGGGTGGAGTGGAGACGAGGAGGCAGAGGTTTTGGGGCTCAAGAAGTTACCATATAGAGTAACAGGACACTTCACCCACGGGATGTGACTTCTGAATGGTGTGGCCTGCAAAAGTCCTGAGGGGACCCTCCATGCCAGGCCCCAAGCAGTCCCGGGTTCATGGATATAGAAGTAAACACAAAGATCCCCGCCCTTGGGGGGCTTATAGTCAATGCACATATCAAATACGTAAATTATAAGCCAGGTTAGAAAGCAATAAATACTGTGACCGGAGAGGGGCATCTAAGGTACAGGGACACTGTTATTTTAAATAGGGTGGTCAAGGAAGGTTTCACTAAGAAGAAGCTATTTGAGCAAAGACTTGAAGGAGATGAGTGATTTAGCTAAGAGGATTGAGGGAAAGAGCATTTCAGGCAGAGGGAAATGGAAGTACAAACGCCAGTCAATGATTTCAGGAATAAGCTTGTTCATTTATTTTTCTGGCCCACAGTGATTTAAAAGCCGGGTAGGCTGAGAGCAGCAAAAAGATAACAGGTAGCAAAAAAGAAAGATATACAAATACTGCAAAATGCTAGTTCAGTTCAAGAAAACATGACAAAAGTAAACAGCTTATAAACCTCAAAGTCATCTGAAGGCAGTAATGTATTTACAACCTCATATGCTTGATACTCCTGATGGCAGCCGTGAATCATCCAGTAGAAGTTAAATCATGTTCCACGTATGCTGCTAAAAAAGTTAGGTAAGTATGTAATTATCAAGATTACCACTACTGGGTAGATATTTATAAAAATTTGGCCTTTAGGGCTTCCCTGGTGGCGCAGTGGTTGAGGGTCCGCCTGCCGATGCAGGGGACGCGGGTTCGTGCCCCGGTCCGGGAGGATCCCACATGCCGCGGAGCGGCTGGGCCCGTGAGCCATGGCCGCTGGGCCTGCGCGTCCGGAGCCTGTGCTCCGCGATGGGAGAGGCCACAACAGTGAGAGGCCCGCGTACCGCAAAAAAAAAAAAAAAATTTGGCCTTTAACACCAATCTGAGAAATTTAAGTAGGTAGAAAGCCTCTCTATTCAGTGAATCTGGATATAAGAGGTGTTGTTATATATTAATGATAGGCTATATTTGTTTTAAGGTCTTGCCTATCCTTTTCTTTCCAAAGGAAATCTCTGCAGTCAGGTGAGTGGTCTCCCCTTGGGTCCAAGACTGCTGGGTTTGGAACTGGAAGAGGATGGAGTATGGAGGCTCGGGAGGACTCAGGTCCCAGGAATGGATGGGAGTCTGGAGATGATGAGATGGGGATCAGAAGAACAGCACAACCAGATTCCCATGTTTCTCTCTTTCCTCTTTTCTAGTGTGTGGACCACCTGTACGCTCAAGCCGTATTGTGCGTGGTGAGCACTGGCCTTGGCAGGTCAGCCTGCACTTGGGCGAGTCCCACGTCTGTAGAGGTTCCCTCATCGGTGACAGGTGGATACTGACAGCAGCACACCGCCTACACAGGTGAGTCCTAGCTGGCGCCTAGCACACAGAGAGGTTCTTGATAAATATCTGAATGAACCCATGAATGAACCAACAGACTAAGGAAAGTGCCAAGATGAACAGGCAGAAGGAAACCTAGGTCATCTTGGACTAGGGACGGGGCATACAGGTAGAAAAAAAAATGATGAAAATAGTGACTATATTAGAAACTTTGCTTACTTTTCACCACATCACTTCCTAAACACCAGTCAGGGAATTCTGTCTTCAGCTGCTTTGGGTCACAAACACAATCTCTGAGAGAAGTAAGGTACCATGTGGTGAGTAAGCTGTAGAGAGAGGCACATGTAAAACTGATGTCTCCAGCCAACAGCTAATGAAGACGTGACAGACCCTCCTGAGTCGGGCCTTGAGATGACACTGCAGTCCACCCTGAGTGCTGCCTGGTCAGAGGCACCCAGATCCTGATCCACAGAAACTGTGAAATGTTTGCTGTTCTAAGCCTCTAAGCTTTGTGGTAACTTGTTATGCCACAGGAGATGACATATATACAGAAATCAAAATGACAGGACTTTTCAATAACAAACTGAAAGCTCAAAGAAAAGAGAGTAATAACTTCAAAATGCTGAGAGAATTCCAACTTAGAATTCTGTTCATATTTACAAATGATCAATCAAGTGTGGGATAGAAATAAGACATTTTCAAATATACAAAGCAGAAAAAATATTAACCCTCATGCACATTTTCTCAGGAAGCCATAGGAGAATGTGCTTCACCAAAATAAAGGGTGGGGTGGGGACAGGAAAACATGGGATCCAGAAAAAACAGAATACAACACAGAAGAAAACCCTCAAGAAAATCGTAAAGTACCGAGGTTGGAGTTAGAGGGCGGAGGTCTTAAAAAAGAAAAAAAAAAGACTTCCCTGGTGGCGCAGTGGTTAAGAATCCGCCTGCCAATGCAGGGCACACGGGTTCGAGCCCTGGTCCAAGAAGATCCCACATGCCGCAGAGCAACTAAGCCCATGCGCCACAACTACTGAACCCGTGTGCCACAACTACTGAAGCCTACACACCTAGAGCCCGAGCTCTGCAACAAGAGAAGCCACTGCAATAAGAAGCCTGCGCACCGCAACAAAGAGTAGACCCCGGTCACTGCAACTAGAGAAAGCCCATGCGCAGCAACGAAGACCCAATGCAGCCAAAAAAATTAATTAATTTTAAAAAAAGGATAGTATTGATAAAAAGCCTAACAGGTGTCAACATACTGAGAGATTTACACTTCTGGCAGACAGTTTGGGGAACAAATAATGAGTCAGTGATAGGTACCTAGAAAACTAAAAAAAACAAACAAGTGAGACCACATTATTAATTCCAGGAGAAGCAAAAAGTTTTACAAGAAACCGCATTATGGTACTCAATATGGCCTCATAGTGAATAATGTTTTCACAGTCACAAGAACATATATACTAAATACTCATCTAACAGAAAGTTATATTAGATGAGGAGGATGGTGAAAAGGAAGTGCATAGGTGGCAGTAATTGTTGGGTCAATCCTCACCTTCTACAGGAGGAATACAATATTCTAAAACTGAAAGAAAAATATTAATGGCAATATATAGGGTTTCTTGAAAACACTAGGGAAAATGCTAAAAGAAAGAGCTAAGAGTTGAAAGTGATTGCCTTTGGATAGCATGAATTGAGGCCAGTAGGGCAGAGAACTTCTGTTATTTATTTATTTTGTAAATCTGATCAAACTACTGAACATTTAAATTACATATATATGAACTTTGGTGGTTATATTTTGCTTTAATTTTTAAATTTAGAAATAAAGGTCTAGTGCTCACAACTCAAAAGTGAAAATAAAACAATGACTGTTAAGCATATAGGCTATGGCTTAAACCACGGAGAACAGCAGAGGTGAATAAGAGAACCAGGGAAAACATACAGGACAAAACTCTGGCCATAATCATATAAAAGGAGACCACAGAAACAGCAGACAACAAAAGAAAGAGTGATCAGGGAGTGAGGGACGGAGAAAAGAAGACAAACCAACCCTATGCCAAGTTGGAAGCAGCCTGGTTAATTCCAAGTCTGTTACCCTCCTTTCTTACCTAAAGACTTAGTGCTACACACAGGCAGCTTGTTCTGACCCAGCTGTAGCACAAAAGCATGCTCCACTTTTATTCTCCTCTTTCTCTTCCCCTTAGGCGCTGGATTCCTTTCTTATATACTGTGTGGCTGGGATCAACTGACATAGGCCATTCAAATACAGGCGTTAAGTATCATGTGTTCCGAATTGTCATCCATCCCAAACACCACGGTACCACGGCAGACACTGCCTTGTTGAGGCTGTTCTCTAGAGTCACCTACAGTTCTTCCATCCTGCCTATTTGCTTGTCCAGTGTCAAAAAGCAGTGGACAATTCCAGACTCTTGCTGGGTGACTGGATGGGGAAAAGCAGAAGACGAAGGTGAGAATAGGAAGAGAATAGGAAGAGAAAGGGGTTGTTTTATACATCACCTTCTTGTACCCATTCTAGAATATTCGTATTCTAGGCATTTCATTACTACGGCAAATATTTTCAACAAAACCAGACACTATCTAAACGTCTTCAAATAAAATGTTTGCTTATTTATATGTTTATTTACTCTTATATCCTGCCTAGAGTCTAGCTATAGCAGCAAGAAAAGATACTAACAATTTATTTATTTAATTTATTTTTTAATACTAACAATCTGAACACACAATTACCCCTCTGAAACAGAGGTTAACAAGCCTGATGTAAGGTTGGAAAGAGTCTAGTACTTTAAATCTGTTTTTAAAGTGTTGTGTTGTGTCACTCTTTCCCAGGATAAAGTAAAGACAGGAAATGATCTGGGAGCAGAAAAATGAGAAAAGAAAAAGTTATAGAATACTGTAGAATACTCACGTCTTTACTTAATCAAAATGTATCAGCACTTCTCTTTATTTAGAACATTAGGAATGCCCCACATGGCACATTAGAAAAGCCCCAAACAAATAGAATTTTGAATTATCCATTGTTTTAGATTAACTGTACCAAAAAAACCCTCTTCCATTAGCCAACATGATTGGAAAGTGACTGTGTTCTGCTTTTGGATTCCCATTCAGAGATGTCTGCATATCATGACTGAATGTTGTCCCTGCACCTTTCCAGGCTGCTTTTCCTTTCACTCCTGTTTATCTCTACATATTCTGACTACCCTACCATCCTCCAAGAAGCAGAAATACCCATCACTGAACACCAGCATTGAGAAATAATCTACAACCCGGTGGGTTACCTCCTACCACAAACAGAGCCTGTCATCCAGGAAAGCACGCTTTGTGCTGGTGATCTTGAGAAAAGAAAGGATACTTGCCAGGTCAGGGTTTGCTCTTGAAATTATTTTATTTTAACATGAGATCTTAATTTGGATCCAGGTTTGCCCATCTGTAAACAACAGTGAATTGGGAATCAGGAGACAAATGTTCTGACGATAATTCTGTGTTAACCTGGATAAGTCACTTAACCTTTATCTATTAATTTAATCTCTTCAACTACTGATCTAGAGCAATGCTAACCACTGGTGCTTGGATTTTCACAGTCTCATATGTTTTTATAAATATATTAAGAGGTTGACATAGAATGCCAATTTTTTAATTTTTTGAAGTAAGAAACATTTCATTGTACACTTAAAAGATGTCATTCCATTTTCTCCTGATCATAAGTGTCTGATGAAAATTCAGCAATCATTTGTGTCTTCCTCCACTGGGTGGGATGTGTTTTGTTCTGGTGGCTTTCAATACACTTTCCTTCATATGTGATTGTTAGAAGTGTGAATGTCATGTCCTAGGTGTGATTGTCTTTGTCTTTATCCTATTTGAGATTCACTGACTTGTTTTTTTAATCTACTCTTTTACCTTTCATCAAAACTTGGGAAATTTTCATTCATAATTTCTTCAACTATTATTCTGCCTTATTTCTCTCTTTTCCCCTTCTTGGTGAAACTGAAAATTTGTAAGTTACAACTTTTGATATTTTCACATAAGTCCCTGATATTTTATTTTTACTTTTTTCTGTTTTCAAATTGGATAGTTTAATCTATATTCAGAATCATTGCTTCTTTCTCCTGCCAACTACATTTTACTGTTAAGTTCATCTAGTGAAATTTTTATTTCAGATATTTTATTTTTTAGTTCTAGAATGACCATTTGGGTTTTACTTCCTCCTTCCCTCCCTCCCGCCTCACTCACACGCATTTTTCTATATCTCTGCAAAAATTTCCTGTCTGTATATTCATTATTTACAAATCAAACAACGAGACACAACTTCACACCCAGGAGGATGGCTATAAGCAAGACAGATAATAACAAGAGTTGGCAAGGAATGTGGAGAAATGGGAACATTCACATACCTAGTGAGAATGTAAAATGGTACAGCCACTCTGGAAAACCTCAAAAGGTTAAGTATGGACTTACCATATGATCCAGGAATTCCACTCCTAAGTACACACCCAAGAGAAATGGAAAATACATCCATATAAAAATTTGTACATGAATATTCATTGCAGCATTATTTATAATAGCCAAAAAGTGAAAACAACCCAACTGACCATCAACCGATGACTAGATGACAAAATGTGGTATGTCAATAAAATGGAATATTATTTAGCCATAAAAAGGAATGGAGTACTTACACATGCTACTGACATAACATGGATGAACCTTGAAAACAGTATGCTAAGTGGAAGAGGCCAGACGTAAAAGGTTATATATAGTTTCATTTATACAAAATATCCATAATATGCAAATTCACAGAGGCAGAAAGTAGGTAACTGGTTGGCCTAGGGCTGGAAGGAATGGGAGGAAATGAGGGTGACTGCTAAAGGGTATGGAGGTTTTTTTGGGAGGTGACAAAAATGGGTTGTGGTAATGGTTGAGCAACACTGTGAATATACTAAAACTGAACTTTAAATGGGTGAATTGTACAGTATGTGAATTATATCTCAATAAAGCTGTTACCAAAATAATAGCAAGACTGAGAGATACATCACCAACTACTGTCACCACCATTTTATATAAGAGAGCATTATCTTAACACTGAAAAAGGACCTAAAAATAGAAAAATAAGGACAGTTCATTCAACTGAATGAATTTAGTGAAAAACTCATCCTATTTATTTCTTTTCAATCAGAGATGAGTAGTTTGAAACTACTGATATATTTAGCTATATTTAGCCAATTTCAGATTCTATGATTCTAAATTTCCATGTCAGTGGGAAGTCCAGCTCCCTCCAGATTTTTACAGCTCCATGGGCTCCACTGCCCCATTCGAAGGAACCTCCACCCCTGTGACCATGCTCCTCTTCATGGTCCTTCTTCACGAGGCTCATGACCTTTACCTCTTCCTTAGGGTGATTCTGGAGGGCCTCTGTCATGTCATATTGATGGTATATGGATCCAGATAGGATCGTCAAGCTGGGGAACAGGATGTGGTCTTTCTTTTCCTGGGGTCTACACCAACGTGACCTACTACCAAAAATGGATTACGTCCATTATCTCAAGAGCTGAGGCCTTGGATGCCAACAACCTGGACTTATCCGACTTCTTGCTCCCTACTTTACTGCTGTCTCTGGCTCTCCTGGGACCCTCCTGCGCCTTTGGGCCTAACATTTTACCGGGAGAGCAGGCAGTGTAGCTGAAGCTCCTGGCCAAGTACGGGGTAGGAAGGAATGCGTGGAGAAGAAGGCCCAGGGGCAGAGAACTCACAAGGAGAGTCGCTGGGAACTCTGGATGACTTCATTAAAATGAGAAATGATTTTGTTTTTGAGATTCTTGATTCTGGAAGGAGGTTTCACTGGCTGGAACGTGAACAACTGAGGAATAAGAATGCCGCTTCTGTTTATGGCATTCTTTGTCCCTGACTATGCGTCTTGCAAGGCAGGAGGGATGCCTTCCGTGAAGAAGTATTTACAGACACAAATGAAATGGCGACAGAAGCAGGCAACAAAAAAAGTATCCGGGAAAGCAAATGGGAAGGTCCTCAAGAAGGTACATTATGGGTTTACTTCGTGCCCCTAGGTTGCATTATGAGCATCTTATCTGGTCTGTCTTTCTCTACTTTCTCTTCACTTTGTGCTTCCCCTCTGTAACAAGGCATCAAATAAGAAATCCATGTATGTAGTTCAGCTCTGAATATTTCTGAAATGTTTACTTTTTGAAATACCTACCACCAAAAATGGAGTAATGCAATAATCTCAAGAGCTGAGGTTTTGGGTTTCAATAATCTGGACCTATCCAGGTTAATTTTACTTCTTAATAAAGTACTTTAAATGTTTATAAGGAAAAGATTATTTCCCTTGCTTAACGAGTGTGCTTCTTTTTGTTGAACAATCATGTGACCTATACTATTTCCTTTTCTGCCTAGGCTTCCAGGAGCTCAGAGCTAAGTTTTATACATGATTTCAGTCATTATCTTTATCCTATACTCTCTGGTATAATTCTACTCATACTCCTTTTTATTTCAATCATCCTTCATTTCTCATTTGAATGAATTTAAGTTTTGTTGCATCTGTGTCTTTTGAAGTCAACTTGAAAAACAATGTTTTTGGATAAATAAATACATTTAACAGGAAGTGAGGGTAGGTTTGGAAAGTTAAAGTCCTTGCTAACCCTGAACCTCACCTCTCCTCTAGGCTGCCACTACAGCCTCCCAACTGCTGTTCCCACCTCCTTACCGTCACTCACACCTATGCTCAAGTGCATTTGTTCTCCACAGAATTCAGACTAGTGTTTTAAAATAAAGATTTTTAAAATGCTTTTCTCCTCCTTTCTCCTGTTTACCACACTTCAAAGGCATCTCATTGCTCAGAGAATAAGAACCAAAGTCCTTAACAGGACCTACAAAGCCCTGCTGGATCTGATCCCAGGCTGCCTCGTCAGCCTCATCTGGCCTCACCCCACCTGCTCTCTACACTCCCACTTCCTCAAATGCTCCAGAAGCCCCTTCTCAGCACCAGACTTCTGTATCTGCTATTTCCCCTTCCCTGCTGTCTTTGCGTAGTTAAGTCTTACTGATCTCAGTTCATTCTTCACTTCCTCAAGGAAGCTGTTCCCAGCTCTCCTGACAAGAACAAATCCCCCCAATATACAGTCTTGCACTATGGTGTCCTCCTTGATAGGACTCAACAAAGGTGTAATTTAACATTCATTTGTGTAACTGTCTAATTAATGTCTGTCTGTCTTACCAAAATGCAATGAGGTCCATGAGAGGAAGAATTTTTGCTTTTGCCAACCACTATATTCCAGTCTCAATAAGTATTTGTTGAATGAGTGAATGAATGAATGAGAAATAAACACACAATCTCTTCGTCTCCCCAACTAAGGACGTTTTGTTTACTGAGGTAGCCCAGAACCTGGCACAATGTCTTACACAAAGTAGGTTTTCAGATACAGGTTAAATAAAAGGATGAAGGAAAGAATGTTTTGGCCCCATTCTCTTTCTTACCTGTCTCCACCTCTAAGGCACAAAGGAACAAAGAGTACACAAAGCAGGTAAACTGAAATCTTTCTCAGAGACAATAATTCAAGCTAAGCAAGCTCTGGAATGATACAAAGCAAAGCAAGATGGCAGCTGAGAGAAAAGAAAAAGAGAAAGGAGGGCAAGAAAGGAAAATGGAGGAGAAAGGACAGACTAAAACCAAGAACTGGAGAAGAACAAATAGGAAGAGAAAACACACAAATGTATGAGTCAGAATGACATGGCAAGGGGCCATAAAGAAGGTCCAGAAGGCCAAAACACTGCTTCCTATCATTCCTCCAGACCCTTAGGAAGCAATTGTTCCACAGCTCGGGAACCTGACAAAATTTTCTCCTGAACCAAGAGTTGAAATGTAAACCTTTTGGAGAAACCAGGCCATTCAAGTGGGAAGAAAGGGATAACTATAGAAGAAGACCACATGACCTCACTGACCTGACCACTACTGGCTGGACTTACTAGGGACGACCACCTGACTTAAGAGCTGCCTAGGGCTTCCCTGGTGGCGCAGTGGTTGAGAGTCCGCCTGCCGATGCAGGGGACACGGGTTCGTGCCCCGGTCCGGGAGGATCCCACATGCCGCAGAGCGGCTGGGCCCGTGAGCCATGGCTGCTGAGCCTGCGCGTCCGGAGCCTGTGCTCCACAACGGGAGAGGCCACAACAGTGAGAGGCCCACATACGGCAAAAAAAAAAAAAAAAAAAAGAGCTGCCTAGCAGGTAGGGGGGCAGGTTGGCCTAGCATCTTACCCAACAGATGCACTAAATACTGGACAATCCAACAGACCTCTTCTCATGCAAAGTCTGAAAATGGGCCCTACAGTATGTCAGTGTGCAATCAACAATATTAAGTGCCCACCATGTTCCAGGTATGTTCTAGGTACTGAGGATACCGCAACATATACAGTGCACCAAGCCTGCCTTCAAGGAGTTTACATTCCAGTGGGGGAGAGAGACAATAACCAAATGCAAAATACAGTCCTCCCTCAGTAGCCACTGGGGTTTGTTCCAGTACCTCCAGGGGTACCAAGATCTGCAGATGCTCAAGTTCCTTATATAAAATGGTACAGTAAGCTGACCCTCCAAATCTGTGGGTTCCACGTTCGTGGATTCAACCAATCCCACAGATGCAAAACTCTGGTTATGGAGTGTCAACTGTAAATGTTTATTATAATGTCAAGTATGAGAAAGTCTGATAAAGGAAGATAACACAGAAGCAGCAGATAAGGTATCAGGGTGCGGGACTCCACTTTAGGTCAGGTGGTCAAGGAAGTTTCTCTAATGAGCTGACATTTACAGAGGCCCGCATGAAGGAGGGAAGCAAAACAAATACCTGAGAAAGAACCTTCCAGGTAGACAGAACAGCAAGTACAAAGGTCCTGAGGTGGGAGGATGAGTTAGCACACGGCTGTGTGTGTGTGAGCTCGAACAGAGGTCACTGCTGAGCGGAGGCCGGGGGACAGGGCTGGCAACTGGGAGCAGAGGGGGAGCAGCGCCCTAGGAGCCGCAGTAAGGGCTCTGAATCACATTCTCAGTGGAATGGGAAGGTATTGAGGGCTGAGAGCAGGGGAATGATCAAAGAATAGAACAGAAGATCCCACACCACTGCTCATGGGAGTTTGCAGAGGCTGTGAGGGAGCTAGGATGGTACACAGGGTAGCTGGATGGTAGCAGAATTAGACAAGAAGCAGAGAGAAAGACAAGCAACCCCAGTGAGCTAACAAGCAAAACACCAGAGGACTACGGCACCTGAACATCAGTGAGGAAGGCTCGATTCCAGGAGGCTGTGGGCTGTTTCTTGTTTTCCCTGTCCCCTACCTGCACCACCCTTATAATAAGGCCCCATGAACCAAGGTGACAAAAGCCCAAGTTTTTTACCATCTACTTTATAATTGATCACTAAGACACCTACCTTACTTCCTATTTGTTTTTTCCCTTCTTACCCAGAGCAATATTTTTCTCATTCCTTCCTCCCATTTCCACCTCAAGGCCTTATTTAATCCGTCCTCTATACCTGGAATGCCCTTCTCTTGTATACCTCAACCCAATCAATCTGTTGATTACTAAAGGAGGCAGTAAATATCTGAAAAACACACTGAAAGGACCCTAGGAAATGGTTTTAAAAACTAACAGGGAATGGGTGAAGTA
The DNA here is from genome assembly GCF_039906515.1 of Pseudorca crassidens. NCBI lineage: Eukaryota > Metazoa > Chordata > Mammalia > Artiodactyla > Delphinidae > Pseudorca > Pseudorca crassidens. The sequence goes on along the minus strand of NC_090299.1, from coordinate 124,732,981 downwards.
TACGGTATGTGAATTATATCTCAATAAAGTATTTTTTTAAAAAATGAGCAGGGAAGTTTTTTTCCTGCTTATACAAAAAACAACTGGTCTATGGTGTATTTAGGGCTTTCTAAAGATCTTCTAAATAATTCTTGTGATTGTATTTCAAGAAAAGGCTCAAAATGACTACATACATTCTCTGTTTCCATTGCTAAAACACAAAATATAAAGCTTAATCCAATATATGAGTACAGCAACTGGTAACACATTACTGGAGGACCAAAAAAATCAATAAACATTTGTATTCACAAAACTAAAATGTCACACTTACTGGTAACGAATTTAGTGCATACCACTACTGACCAAATGAGGAGAAAATTAATAGGAACAACTTTACATCTTATTTTGGAGGTGGGCTCAATAGCCTTTCTGCCTTAAAAATCTATTTTAATTTGCAGAATACTTTATTCCTTGGAATATCTGCTTTAATATGCTCCAATTTTCATTTTCTTGTCTTGAGGAATTTTAATTAAGGTTGGATTTGCTAAGGTCTCATTTAACAAATAAAGCTATACACTAAGGCTGCTGAAATCCAACCAGAATTTTTTTCCCCCCAAAAGTGAGGAAATACAGTTACTTCCAGGTCTTCTATTCATATAACAAATAGACTATTTCAAGTAATCGCCCATTTTTTTCATTATTTCATTAAATTGTAAAGTCACCCCCAACATGTAGCAATATTACAGAAAAAGGATTCAGAATAATAAAATGTGGACGCTTTATTTTTATACTATTTCAACAATGGGTATTTTACCTTTTCAGATGCTTGGCTTCATCCTGAAGCTATAATATTCCCTACACCAAATTTGACTACGTACAGTTTATTTACATACTAGAAATCAGTTGCCTGAGAATTCTGTTAAACATGTTCCTTCTTCAGGAAGGAAGGGAAGGGAAGGAGTCATTCAAAATAACCAGAGATTAATTTTATTCCCTACAATCAATAATTGAGAGGAAATGTTCACCGTCATAAGAATAAAAGAAGACTGAAATCTTTAATGGGAAATTCTTTTTTTTTTTTTTTCTTTTTGCAGTACGCGGGCCTCTCACTGCTGCAGCCTCTCCCGTTGCGGAGCACAGGCTCCGCGCACAGGCTCAGCGGCCATGGCTCACGGGCCCAGCCGCTCCGCGGCATGTGGGATCTTCCCGGACCGGGGCACGAACCCGCGTCCCCTGAATCGGCAGGCGGACTCTCAACCACTGCACCACCAGGGAAGCCTTTTAATGGGAAATTCTAATTGCTTTCCAGGATAATTATCCTCAACCAATCCAAATTCTCTCCACAGTGTTTTCTACCATGTAAGTCTTCACTTCCCATCTCCATGTGGTTGGAATAAAGTGACTGAAGTCTAGTCCCGTGGCTCTTTGTGCCACTCTTATGACACCTAGCCCACACTGCCCTGTACCATAATTAACTTTGATAATTAACACCCAGGAGTAAAAAGAATAGGATGGGATGAGGCCCTAAGGCTCCAAAATGCTAATGGCATCCTGATTATAGTGGAAATTAGAAGAGGACAGATTCTAGACACAGTTGGGTAGGACTGTGAATACATTTTGATTGGATTCAGATGTGATTCGATGGATTGGATTGGGTGATGGGAGTGAGGGTGGTAATTGGAATAGGAGGATGGGAAAGATAAAGATCTGAAAAGAGAAATCAAGAATGACTGCTAGGCGGTCACAAAGCACCGAGCCGATCTCCCTGTGCTATGCCCATCTCCCTGTGCTATGCCGCTGCTTCCCACTAGCTATCTATTTTACGTATGGTAGTGTATATAGGGGTGGGATAGGGAGGGTGGGAGGGAGGGAGACGCAAGAGGGAAGAGATATGGGAACATATGTATATGCATAACTGATTCACTTTGTTATAAAGCAGAAACTAACACACCATTGTAAAGCAATCTTTAACTCCAATAACGATGAAAAAAAAAAAAGAATGACTGCTAGGTTAGTGGCCTGAGAACAGCCATACTATTAAATAAAATGAGGAAGGCTGGAGGAGGAACAGTTTGCTGGGCTATCAAATGCAGTGATAGGCTGAATAATGGCCCCCAAGGATGTCCCTGTCTAATCCCCAAACCTGTAAATATGTTACATTACCTGGTAAAAGCAACTCTGCACATATGATTAAGTATGTTGAGATCTGGAGATTATCCTGGATTATCCGGGTGGGCCCAATATAATCCCAAATCTTTTTAAAGAGGAATGCAGGAGAGTCAGAGTCAGAGGTGTTTATGAGACTATGCAGAAGAATGGAAGCAGAAGGAAGAGAGGAACAAAGATGCTATGCTGCTGGCTTTGAGGATGGAGCAAGGGGCCACAAGCCAAGGAGTGCAGCTGGCCTACAGAAATTTTAAAAAGGCAAACATGATTCTCCCTTAGGCCTGGAGATAAAACGCAGCCCTACCAACACCTTGATTTTAGCCCAGTGAAACTGATTCCAGACTGCTGACCTCCAGAACTGTAGGACAATTTGTAGCAATTTGTTACAGCAGCAATGGGAAACATACATACATGTTAGATTTGAGATGTCTATTAGATATACAAGTAGAGATGTTGAGGAGGCAGTCTGGAGCTCAGAGAGGGCAGGACTAGAGAAAAAAAAATTAGAAGAATCTGTTTGAATTATGGACCCTCTTTCCCACATTACTCTAACCCTGCATCCCAAAAAAGCACTCATGCACAAACACAACATTTTTTTCATGAAATTTCAAGATGGTCAAGAACCTCTATACTCATGGAACCTCTAGAATAGTGTAAGTAATCACAAAGCATCCTGTTCTAACTCTGATGATTGTTCCCTCCCTAAGGAGGAGGAAACCAAGTAACTCTTCATTTAAAAAAAAAAAAATCTTTTTTAAAAAATTCTTTTTCCTAATTCTGCTTATTAAAAAAAAACCCCACAATGTTACAGAAATATCTAACATAGGAAGTTCAAATCCCCATGTACCCACTGTGTTCATCACTATCACCCTTTACATGTTCTCCTCTTGCTTAAAGATGTGGCCAACACACCTCTGACTCCTTTTTAAATGTTTATACAGATATACAGGTTTTTTTAACCTTGCTTTTTTCTTTGATTAAGCTTGCTTTTTAAAATTAGCTTATGATAACAGAAAGCTGGTTACAACAATTGCAAAGCTTCAGAGTTGAGACTTTTGATTCCTTCTATTAAAAATTCCACATAGGGCTTCCCTGGTTGCGCAGTGGATGAGAGTCCGCCTGCTGATGCAGAGGACACGGGTTCGTGCCCTGGTCCGGGAAGATCCCACATGCCGCGGAGCGGCTGGGCCCATGAGCCATGGCCGCTGGGCTTGCGCCTCCAGAGCCTGTGCTCCGCAATGGGAGAGGCCACAACAGTGAGAGGCCCGCATACCGCAAAAAAAAAAAAAAAAAAAAAAAAATTCCACACAACTAGGCTAGATAAAAAGAAGGATAGCAGTTGGTTGATCAAAGAAATTTTGTGTCAATGAATTTTAAATAATGAAAACATTTTTGCCTGAAAAATTAAAATCACTAGAGCATCTTCAAAGGCAAGTATTTGGATTTCTACTATCCCCCTATGAGTTCAATGAAGCTATTTTTATTTCTGAAACAGAGAGCTAACATGAAAGACCTAGAGGAGATGGTATTTTTAAAAAATGCATTTGCTTCACATTCTTTTTGTCTGAAGTTGCTGAGTTGGTATCATAAGGAAAAATATGTTAGCTCACTTAAAGAGGGCCAATAAATGACTAGTTCCAAAATAGGCACATTTTAAACTTCTAAAAACAGGTCACAAAGAAAGTAAAACAAAACTGTGTCAACCCGCCTTTGGAGCCGATCTGGCTTATCCAAGCCCTTCCAAGAAGGAGCAATCCACTGAGCATCAGGACAGGAGCATCCTCAATACTGCACACAGTCAGCTTTGCACAATGCTTTTTATCAAGTGTTTGAATCTCTACAAGTGAAAAACGTCTGCCAAATACTATGTGAGTTCATAAAATATGCTCTAGAAAAATCTTTCTAGAAGAAAGATTATATTTTTCCAGCCATGAATGTAAGCTAAGTATAAGAGGACAGACCTGGGAATTCCCAGAAAAAAAAAAAAGGAAGAAAAGGTTCAAGGCCATGCTAAGAAATTTGAGCTTTAAGGGGAAGATTAAATAAGACATTGAAAGGTTTTAATACAGAATAACATGATCAGTTTGCATTTTAGAAAAATCACTTCAGTGGTTGTGTAGAGAATGGATTACAGACAAGCAAGTCAGGAGGTAGAAAGGCTAGTTAGTTACAAGGCTGTTGTGCATGGTGAGAGATGCCTGGACAAGGGTGGTAGCAATGAGGATGGAGGAAAGAGGACTTAGTCAAGGGCTACCTACGGGATGTATTCAATAGACTCTGGTAACTGACTGGTTAGATATAAGTAATCATGGGGAGGGAGGAAGTTAAGAACTTCACCCAGGTTTCTGGCTGGGGCAACTTGAGTTGTGTCATTATATGGAACCCTGGAGAAGACAGCTTAGGGGTGAGAATGATAAGTTAAAGACATCAGGAGTCTATAAAAGAGAAATCCAAACAGATATTTACATTCTTACAACGAGCATTTATTAAATAAGCACATTGAGAGATTTAGAATATATTCCAAAAGCTCAACGGGCCAATTTCTAGTTACTTTTTAACTGCAGAGAGTTCATGAAAAATATAACACACAAAGAATTCTGAAACCAAGTTTCTGCCATTAGTTTCAGTCTGCTCACACCAGGGAACCCTTAAGGAGGCTGTGGTAGATGACGTTATTCTCAGTGTTCCACAGCTCTCCCTGCAGAAGGATGAGCCAGCCACCCACTCGAGGTACCAGGTGACTTGCAGGGTGTCCTACAGAAGGATTATCCTTCCCTGTACCACTGACACCCAGCTGGCTAAAGAAATGTGCGTAAAAGTAATATATGCCACTTCTGAGCAGAAGTTTTAAAAGCCGGCACATCGTGTGTCCATGGCTCCTTTTCCCAGTTAGGAACTGCTCCTCCAGCCAGGATCCCAGAATGAAGAAGACAAGTGAGGCTGAGCTGTAGCTCACCTCTGAATATACCTATTCATAAGATACCGAGCTTTAGAGGTTGTTTGTAACCACAGCATTAACAAAATATGACAGACGTATGATGGATAGAGGTGTTTAACAAATAACAATGTATGATTTGTATTTCCCCTCCTCCAGTTGAAATTTTCTGGTGATCTGCTAAGAAGCAATCTGATGGGAAAAAAGAAATAGTTGGCCCAAGTATCCCAAAACGGAAACAGAGAACTTTTAACCTGAAAGAAAAGCTGATAGTCTGGAGTCGGCAAACTTCTTCCGTTAAGGGATAAACAGTAAATATTTTAGGCTCACAAGCCATAGACTCTGTTGCAACTACTCAACTCTGCAGATACGGCACAAAAGCAGCCATAGACAATATATAAAAGAATGAGCGTGGCTGTGTTCCAATAAAACTTTATTTACAGAAACAGGCAGTGAGCCAGATTTGGTCCACAGGGCTATGGTTTCCAGATCCCTGGTCTAAATCCTTCATACTGTCAATGAGGAATCTAAGACCTAGAGATTAAATCAAGGACATACAGCTGGCTGGTGGCAAGCTGAGCATTACAATGCAGGTCTCTTCAATCTATTGCTTTAGAACAGGTTCTGTTGCGTCACAACGTGGAGATGAAATACACAGCAAAAAAAAAGGCGGAGAACGCTAAGGGTAGGTTTTGATTATGTTAAACAGCTTTCAACAGTGTGGTTATAGATGAGGATTTGCTTTTCAAGTGATTATGGCTTTCATAAAAACAAGTGAATGTCATAAGATGGAATAGGTGAACGAATGATAAATTAGCCAGTGTCTGAAAAATGATCTTCAGAGGAAACACAATTATATACTTCCTTCCTACTGTCATTTTCTCCAATACTTATCAATCATTTCTTTTATCAACAGGACAGCATTTGCTATGGTCATTGCAGTAACTCATCTTAAGGCAAAACAGGTTTAAAAACATACCACAAAATGAGCAACAAATACACTAGACCAGAAGGCAATTATTTCACATGGTATTTTTCATTTATTTTCCTTTCTTTTAATTTCCAAAATAATACTCATTGGAGGAAACTGAATACAGAAGTATATAAAGTTAAACACTCCACACCCTCCTCAATTCCACTCCCCAGTGTTAACCCATGACTGATTTATATCAGGAGAGTGCAATAAAGGTACCTTCTCTAAGTCATTCTTTCAGAAACAAAGAGGAATATAGGTTTCCTGACCAGATATCCCTTGAAAATCATGTTTTAAAAAGCAACAGACAGGTTAGGTGTGGTCTGTGGCCTGGAATTGAGAAAAGCAAGCTGCCTATGCAGGGTTTAAATGGAGGGTCTTGACCCCAGCACTGTCACCAGATGAGTGAGGCTCCTCAAATACCTTGATGATGCTACTGTGGGATGTGCAAACACTTCAAAAATGAGTAAGACTATCCATACTTTCTCGTTTGGTATTTTATTGGGAAAACTTGGGCCAATTTGCTCACAAAAAGATCAACAATCTTAATCAGTTTTTCTTTTAATCCATACTTTAGGGACATCAGTGACAGAGTAAAGAACTCCAAAAATCTGTCCTCCATAAAAGCAATTTAAAACTGGCAGAAAACTGGCAGAATCAACCCTTTTTGAACACTGAAAACTAACCAAAAGCTTTCAGCAACCACCTGATGCACTTAAGCACAGTGAAACACTTAAATCAAGGAAAACTAGCTGGGTTTTGGTTGCAGTAGCAAGTTTTGTGGCATTTTAACTTACCCTGGTCCCATCCCCCATTCTCCAGCTCAGTGGAAGCCTTGAAAATAATAGCCTGCCCTTGAAAATAACAGCCTACACTCTTGGTACTGGTACCAGTACCAGTACCAGAGGGAGCAGAAAAGACCTCATTCACAAAGAACTATAATCATTTGCTTTGATTTGTCCGGTGGAACCCTGGAAGACCAGCACAAAAGACTTGCCTTTATCTTGTCCAACTCAAAACTCTCCAAGTGCTAAAAAGTGGCTAGCTCGAGAAAGCTTACTGAAATCATTTACAGGCAAATAAATATACTTGTTGCTGCTGCATGAGGCAATGGATAATAGTTGGGGCAAACCACAGACTAACCAAAGAAGTTGGGGGGAAAGGCTGAAGGATGAGATGCTTTGGGAAATAAGGGCTTTGAAAAGGTCCCACATATTCCTAGGAATCTAGAAGTCCATGTGCATTCCCAGGGTGAGTGCATGCTCAGAAAGAATCTGAGAGGGCCCTAACCGCAGCTCTGGCTGAACTACAGGCTCTGCACAAGCAGCAAGTGAAGGCTAAGGTTAGTTGTACACTGCTTGGCTGAGAGTTGAAGGTGTGCTGTGATACACACACAGAGCCCCCCTGCAAAGACCGGGAGATTCTTTTTTGGTTCTAGGCATTCATTTAAGGAAAACTCTGTCCAATCACTAGCTGACCACTAAGCTAATGAAACTGAGACTTCAGTGCCTCACATCACACAAAAATTACACACTCTGCAAAATTAGTTCAGAAAAATCACTAGACAAGCAACAACAATCATAATAGGCAGCAATAACAAACCCTGGGGAGGGAGAAGAATCTGATTCCAGAGTTGCTACCCTGTAATATTCAAAATGTCCAATTTTCAACAAAAAATTATGAGGCACACATAGAAACAAGAAAGTAATGGCCCATGCACAGAAAAAGAAAAAGAAAAAAAAAAACAATCAATATAAACAGTTCCTGTGGAAGCCCAGACACTGGACTTACTAGACAAAGACTTTAAATCAGCTATTTCCAATATATTCAAAGAGCTAAAGACACTGTTAACAGAATGAAAAAATAAACTGCAGACTAGGAGAAATATTTGCGTATCTCATATCCAACAAAAAATTTGAATGCAAAATATATAAAGAACTCTTTACAATTCCATAATATGAAAACAAACAACCCAATTTTAAAATGTGCAAAGATTTGAACATTCTTCACCAAAGATGACATAATGGATGGCAATTAACCACGTGAAAAGATGCTCAACATCATTATCCATTAAGGAGACACACATTAAAGCCACAACAAAGTATCACTACACAACTATCGGAAAGGCTAAAACAAAAACAAAAGCAAACGAGAAAAACCTGATAATACCAAGTGCTGATGAGGGTGTGGAGCAACTGGAACTCTCATTCATTGCTCATAATAATGCAAAATGGTTTAGCACCACTCTGGAAAACAGTCTGGCATTTTCTTGTAAAGTTAAGCATACACTTACATGTTACCCATTAAACCAACATCTAGGTACTTAAACCAAAGAAATAAAAACTTGTGTTTATGCAAAAACCTGTATGTTTACAGCAGCTTATTCATAAATACCAAAAACTGAAAATCACCTACATATCCTTTGTCAGGTAAATGGATAAACAAACTGTGGTGCATTAATACAATGGAATACTACTCAGCAGCAAAAGGGAACAAACTATTGACACAGTTAACATGAATGAATCTCCACAACAATGTGCTGGGTGAAATGATTCCATTTATATCATATTCTGGAAAAGGCAAAACTACAGAGACAGAACAGATCAGGGGTTAAATGGTATAGAGAAGATATGACTGCAAGGGGCAGCACAGGAATTTCAAGGTGATGAAACTTCTGTATTCTGACTATGGGGGTGGTTACAAGAATCTGTACGTGTATCACAGCTCACAGAACTACGCACCCAAAAGAAGTCACCTTTACTGTATGGAAATTTAAAAATTAAAGGAGAAAAAAGACTGCAGGGCTTCAAATCCCAGCTCTGTTTCTCTTTGCCTCGTTGTTCTTATTAAAAACCACCTGACTTTCTGTGTTGTTAAAGGATTACGCGAGTTCCTGGCATACGCTAAGCACTAAATTGGTGAGTGATCAATAAAATGTTTTGTTCAGACATGCTAAAAAGTTGGTACTTTTAAAAAACCCACTGCAAGAGAAAGAAATCTAGTTTTTAATTAAAAGAGCAAAGAACTGAAGAATATTGGGATTAAAACCCCTAATTCTTCATCACCTTCACTAAACATTCATTGGAAACCTATGAGGTGATCAGTATCAAATTACGTTCTTCAAGGTTTACAGAATCCTTGAGCTCAAGAAGCTACTGAAAGGCTTGTTCCCAGAGCTACGTGGGTATTGGCCGTGATATTTCACACGAAGAGCAAACGCACTCCAATCAAGGCTTAGTACTCAATGGTGGGTATCACTGCCTCTCTCCTGGGAAGGTGCCAACTCCAAGCTCCTTTTCCCGAGTCGGGGCAGGTCAGCATCCTTGGACTTGGCGCTCGCTGTGCTGCCCTACATCCCATCCATCATCAGCCGGGTCCATCCTTCCTCGAAAACATCCTTAACATCCACCCTCCGCCCATTCCCCACAGATAGGGGGTTTGGAGCTTTTTAAGAGGCAGCAGCTGCTGTAAGTAACGACGACTCCCATCTTCCCAGTGTCTCCATCTTTACCTGAAAAGTAGCCTCCTTTCCTTGGCCAAACGTCCAAATCCACACTTGACCTTTCAGAGCCGATGCGACTGGGACCCAAGATGGCTGCGCCCTTGGATGGGGAGGGGCCACTCGCCTCCCAGAGGAGAAACCACCGCGGCCAAGGTTACCCTAGACGGAGGCCGTTAGGAAGGACTCCGAGCGCTGGACTTGACATCCATTTGCTGCCCCTCAGCCCAAAGCCTGATGGCCAGCCGTACTGATGCCGCCAAGTGGCATCTAATGCTCATCACTGCTAAAAAGGCAACAGGAGGGCTTCCCTGGTGGCGCAGTGGTTGGGAGTCCGCCTGCCGATGCAGGGGACACGGATTCGTGCCCCGGTCCGGAAAGATCCCACATGCCGCGGAGCGGCTGGGCCCGTGAGCCATGGCCGCTGAGCCTGCGCGTCTGGAGCCTGTGCTCCGCGAAGGGAGAAGCCACAACAGTGAGAGGCCCGCGTACTGCAAAAAAAAAAAAAAAGGCAACAAGGAAAGATCTGGCGCGTCAGAGCATATTGCTTCGGTGAGCCACGAGCAGAGTAGAAATTCACTCTCCACAGTTGCCCGTGCATTCGGGTTAGAATAAAATGTAATCAAACGAACAATAAAGACAACATTACATCGTTTAAAAAATTCTATTCTATTTGACAGACATGTATTGAATATATGTGCCAGGCACCGTTCTGCGTTATGGGGCTATAACAATGAACAACATAAATCTTCCCTCGTGGAACTCCTTACTGCAAGAGTGTCCGCATGGAATCTGCCAATTTTACCTTCTCTCCATTCTAAGAAACCTCAGAACATCCCCCAGACCCAGAGTCCCATCTGACAGAATCAGCTGCAGGCGATGCTCAAATTCTCGTGTGGGACCACGAGAAGGGACCAGGGATGGGCCTGAAAAGTTGGCTACTATATACTTTGTCATTAGCCTCTGAGGTCAACCAGCATGAGACCCCTGCCCCAAAGGGGCACTCTGTGCAGGACCCTGACTGGCCAGCCTACTTAAGAGTCTCTTTCTTAGGAAGGCTGACTGTATGTAAGAAAAACAAGAGTCAATGATTCGGTAAGTTCAGAAGCCATGGAAGGAGACAGAAGTGAACTGAGTCACCAGAATGGTGGTGTTAGTAACATAAAGAATAACAGCCTTTGCAACTTACAAAGGAATGTTCTCTGGGGTAAATATTTGCTGTCAGTTTCCTAGAGCTACTCTTATTTCCAAATGACTTCCAAGGCTACTTCCTGTGTCTTCCAACTTACTGGAGTATCCTTATAAGCTGCCTCGTCAGCTGAGGTTAGCAGAACAGACCTCTGTTTCTTGCAATCTGAAAGAACGTTAACTATCACATACGTTGCTTTCCAGTTACTTCAATGATAGGTCCTTACATCATTCTTTATGTGGAGTCTTCTTAGGCTACGGATAACAGAGGGACTGAATAAAATCCATGTATAAAATGCATGGTGGATCCCATTTATTTATTCTGTTTGACTAAAAGGCATCACAACATAAATTACTTATGATGGAAAAATATTACGGTTCAAATTACAAGAAAGCACACTGAAACCACTCAACATCACATTTTTTAATAGGACACTAAGCCAGTGAGTCTCACCTCACATAGAACTCCCAAAATACAGTTCTCTAGATACTATTCCAAAAGTAATTAATCAGGAAAATCTGAGCGTGGGGTCATGAGTATAGGTCTTTTTAAAAGCTCCTCACTTAATGCTGATGCCCAGACAGCACTGAGAACCCTGGCACTGAGATAGAGGTAACTGAGTACCTTGTAACTCAAAGTGTGGTCCAGGGACCAGTAGCAGCAGCATCACCTGGAACTTGTTAGAAATGCAAAATCTCAGGCTCCACCCCAAACCTACTAAATCAAGATCTGCATCTTTACAAGATCCCCAGGTGATTTGTAGGCATATTAAAGTTTGAGAAGCACTGTTTAAAGGTCCCATTGCTACAGAAATGCGAGAAATACCACACCACGTTTTACAGTTGAATGCCTCAAGAAGAAAGGAGAAACAGGAATAGAACAGCATAACAGATAAAATGTTTGTGATATTAGGCATTTCACATTATTAAGCATCTAATTAAGAGTAATATTCAAACACAAGTCTGCACCTTTTAAAACTCGAAATACCACGCCTTATTCCAAATGAATTTCACTTACAAACCACACCTTCCACTGGCAAGAGTTATGCCTCAACGGAGTGACACAAATCTACCTTATAATCTCCAGACAGCTCATCTCCACTGAGCTAGTGTGTATTAAGGGGGGGGGGGGTCCTTGTGAGGAAATAAAGAAACAAGGGTGGTGACAAAGCAAGAAAGGGTCATTTACATGGGTGGCCCCATGCTGAGGGAGCGGCCTTCCAGTTTTTTGTGAACACCTCTGTACTAGTTTCAAAGGACTCTTTGGAAATGGTGATAGTTATTCTCCACATGTGCAAATGTTTTCTTCTGTGCCTTGTTCTTGGCCGGCTCTCAGAAAAAGCATTTACCTTTCTTCCAGTACAGCGATTCCTTGATTAATGTATCTTCAGAAAACAACACTCCGGTACACTGAAGGCAGCCGTATCGGAAACAAACTCTGAATCCTACGCAGCAGCCCCGGCATGAGTTATACGCTCATCAGTGGTGCCACTGAGAATCTGCTCGTATGCATATCAGAGCAGGACAAAATCACCTCCTGTCACAGCTTCTATTTATTTGTTCCCTGAGAGGTATTCAGACCTGGCACTCAGCAAAATGACAAAATCAGAAAACTGTTTTCAGATTCTATAGGTTTCCTTTGCAGTACCCTTAAACTTGTCCAAGTATGACCATGACCCTCTTCAAGAAATGTACATCACTCATGAGAACGTGACGTTTAAAAGCGTGTTTCCCATAGTAAACTTGTATTTAGAGAATGAATAATTCCCATTCAAAAGATGCAAAAAGGGAGGGGCCTTTAAGTTATTTGTCCAAGGTCACATTATAATAAAGTACAAAATAGCAACAAGAACCTAGGTAACCTCATGTTAACAAAAATAGCCTGGTGGTAAGGAGAGAGAAATATGATCAAGTCAGAACTTTTATCAGTTAGGAATTGCATTCAGCTGCTAATTAAAAGACCTAAGAGAACAGTGGCTTAAATAAGACAGAGTTTATTTTTGCTTAAATAAAGGAGGAGCAGGCAATCAAAAGCTCATATGATGACTCTATTACCACTGGAAACTGAGATTCCATCCATTTTTCTGCTCCACCATTCTCAGCGCTTGGCTTCCATCCTCAAGATAACCTCATGACCCAGGATGGCTGCTGTGAGCCACACACCCTTGTTCCTGGTAGGGGGATGGAAGGTGATAAGGGCAAAAGGATATTCTGTGCAGTTGAGTCCCCTTTAAAGAATTTTTCTAGAAACCACACTCAACAACTTTTTCTTGCCTCTCATTAGTAGGCTGGGTGAAGCAGTTTCACAGGTGGGTACCTTGCCACAGTCAGCAGTACAGGGTTCCACTGCCCAAGGAAGACGAGAATAAATACTGGGTAGGAGTCTGCACAGAATCCTACTCCATAGCTTTCTAGCTACGTGACCTTGACTAGATTATTTACCCCCTCTGGGTAAACACCCCCTCCGGTTTCTCATCTGCAAAAATGAAGGAAATCATCCCACCTATCTCATAAGATTGGTACGAGGACTAAGTGAGGAAAATACATGGAAAACAATTAGAATGCCACCTGGGACCTAGCACACAATAAATATTATCTCATTATTGTTTGATTATCCTAGTCCAGGGCTTTTCCAAATTCCTCTCATACTCGAACTTCCTCTCCATTTCCAAAATTGTACCTGCTGATACTCTAGTGTGAATGAGTCTTAGTCACAGGTCATCTCAAGTTGGATACTCATTTCATGCCTTCCTTTCTAATTATGAAAGGAAGCGCCAGACAGCAGCACACATGGGATATTCTGGACAGAACTGGGTGGAGGAATTGAGCTTACAGTCCCCAAAAGGCAGGGTCTAAACACAATCCCAAGGCAGATGTTTGGAGAACCTGAAGAAACTAAGGTGAGAGTAAAAAAGAATGATATCTCCTGTGCAGAAGAATTCTAAAAGATGTATGTAGATATTCTACCCCCAAGGAGGTGGAGCCTAACTCCTGATTCCCTAAGTGTGGGTTCTGCATAGTGACTTCCTTTACTTCCTACAGTATGGGGGGCAGGCGCAGGGAGTGGTAACCTTGGCCTAGAGAAACCTGAAAAACACTCCCTCAGCCAGGAGATCAGAGTCAACATCAACAGTTATAAATGATGTTATTATACCCTTAATATGTGGTTAAAATGGTACTTTACCTCCCAAACACCCAAAAGTCCAGTCTAAACATGAGAAAAACATCACACAAATCCCCACAGAGTAACATGCTACAAAATATCTGGTCAGTACTCCTCAACACAGTCAAGGCCATCAAACACAAGAAAAACCTGAGAAACCATCACAGCCAAGAGGCGCCCGAGGAGACACAACAGCTACATGTGATGTGGTGTCCTGGATGGGATCCTGCAGAGCAGGAAGACATTAGGTAAAAACTAAGGAGATGTGAGTAACAGGGAAATCTGGATGTGAGGTAGATGGGAACTCTCTGTACTATCTTAACAATTTTTCTGTAAATCTATAAAACTATTCTAAAACAACAAAGTTTATTTAAAAAAAAAATAAAACAATGGTTTACTGCCTGTACACCCCTCCTCCACCATGCACCCATCTCCACCCAAAGGCAAGCTTAGAGTCCCTAAAGGTGAGGCCTACAGCTGTTGAGGGGCAGGAATGGATGTTGAACCTTCATACAAACGAGGGGGCCGGGCCTCCTTCCTCCCCACCTTAACGCTGCTCTTTGCTCTGAAGCTACTAGACATATATTTTCATCTTGTACTTCATGGATAATACTTTCATCATACCTATGTTCAGTATTATAAACTCCCCCAGAACACATCCCATGTTCTCCACTGATGAAGTGAAGTGCCCATCTTGAAAGGCAGGTCCCTGCGGCACAACTTAAGCTAACGTGACTGCCTTTTTCCCAGTGAGGCGACATCTTGAGTGTGGCACCTTGGGCTTTTCCCTCATCACAAGGACCCTGCACACCGGCAGGCTTCTGTAAACCGAGTCAGAAGTTATTTTCCTCCTCATCCCCTAGAATCATAAAATGTAATGTTGGAAGCCTCATCCTTTCAATTCATAAGGCAAAAACTAAGGCCCAGAAAGATGCTGTAAATTGCTGGAGGCTAAAGCTAACTGAGAGAGACCCAAGCGTTCTCAGGATAAGACTCTAAGTACCATTAAATGTAAAGCTGAAACGATCTGAGGGAAAATAGTTGCCCCCAGAATGTAACATGCCAATGACCTTATAGAAGCACTGCGTGAATAGTGGCAAAATTAAAAAAAGAAAAAAAAAATGAAGGGATGCACCCTGGTTAAAAAGAGGATGTAGAGTCATCAACTTACCTTTGATTTGTTGAAATCACTTTGAACACAAATAGTTATGTCACAAGAATGAGCTTTTCATTTGTGATGATGAAGAAAGGGTAAACATCAACGACAAGCCACGTTAAAATAGTTTGTATGGTGCAAGGAATGTCAAATGAAGAACTAGTCTCAGTCTTTTGGGGTCTTGTAAGATTGATATATTTCAAAAAGATGTATGAACTCCAAAGCAAAGCAACTACATTTGATTAGAAATGGTGAAGATGCAGTTTTAGCTCCTTTTTCTCTGGCAACCTGAAACCCCATAACTATTGCCAAAGGGAGAAAAATGTAGACTCAATGAAGCATCAGATATTTAAACAAAAATATACATCAATAAACACTAATAACTTTATAGGAAGTATTCACTACGTGCCTAGCTATGTTCTAAAGGTATTACATATACTAATTCACTTAATCCTCAAACCCTATGCAATAGGTTTTATTAATATTCCCACTTTACAAATAAAGAATGGATGTACAGAGAGGTTAGGTAACTTGCACAAGGTCACACAGTAAGAGGTAAGCCAAGAAATGAACCAAGACTGCCTGGTTCTCTTATGCTAAACTCCACTTGCTAGTCACCATGGACTACTTTATACTCTTATTTATTTCTTTAAAGTATATTAGTCTTACCTTCCTTAATTCTATGACATGTTCTTTAAAAGCAGGGAGCCTATTTTATATAGTTCTTTGTATTCCTTGTATTTTCTACACCTGACAGGATAACTAGACAGGTCTTCTAAAAGAAGTTGGTGAGTGCAGGATTTTCAAACAACGTGTATATATATCCATAGTTTCTATGGGACTTAAAATAACTTCCTCAAAATCAGTTAGACAACTTTGGAATTCTAATAACAAAAACTGTAAGATGGTGGCCCAGAGGAATTAATGCAGTTTGCAAAACTACACAACTTACTAGACAGAGCCACAAACTCTGGGCCATATGACCTAGCATGCTACGTGAATCAAATTAAGGAAACGACAGTTTGCGCTCCCCTGGTGGCGCAGTGGTTGGGAGTCCGCCTGCCGATGCAGGGGACGCGGGTTCATGCCTCGATCCGGAAAGATCCCACATGCCGCGGAGCGGCTGGGGCCGTGAGCCATGGCCGCTGAGCCTGCGCGTCCAGAGCCTGTGCTCTGCAAGGGGAGAGGCCACAACAGTGAGAGGCCTGCGTACCGCAGAAAAAAAAAAAAAAAAAAAAAGAAACGACAGTTTATGACTTGAAACACCCAAAAGAGGTAACTGAGGTGCAGCTATACCTAGCTGTATTCTTTTAGATTAAGTCTTTTAACACTTCTGAGGCTGAATTTACTCGTCTTTAAAATGGGAATAATAAAAATGTACCCTCTTCCCTCTCAGGTCGTTGTAACAATCAAGTTCCATGAGGCTGTGAAAGCCCCTCCTAAGCAGAAAAGCATTAAAGTATTTCTAAAATATAACAACCAACATGCAGATAGAAACGTGTGGAGCATTAAAAGCAATTGACTTGTACTTGCAGCCAGTGGGATAGCTTGGAAAAACATGGACTTTCAGGTCAAAGAGACCCAGATTCAAGTCCGCATCTTGGCATTTACTGGCTGCGGGATCTTGAGCTAGTCACTTAAGTATTTTTGAGCTTCAATCTTTCTTTAAAAATTTATTTTAAAATATGTATTTATTTATTTTGGCCACACCAGGTCTTAGTTGTGGCATGTGGGATCTTCATGACGGCATGTTTAGTTGTGGCATGTGTAGCTGCGGCATGCAGGATCTTTTAGTTGCAGCATGCAGGCTTCTTAGTTGCAGCATACATGTGGGATCTAGTTCCCTGACCAGGGATCGAACCCAGGCCCCCTGCATTGGGAGCACCGAGTCGTACCCACTTCAACTATAAAATGGAGAAAATAATACCTCCCTCACAGGCGCTAGCATGTACGAAGCAACTGGTTCATAAAGAATACAAAGAACTTTATTCTGTGACCTCATACTGACAATATTAGTTATTTTACTCAAAACACACTGGAGAAGTTATATCTGTTCTTCTAGCATTTACCATAAACACATCAACATATAGAGAGAGTACATTTATTTAGTATTTACTAAACCCTATTAAGTGCCTACCACTCTTCCAGGCGATTAAGGGAGGACCTAGAATTTTGTATTCCCTGCCCTTTGGAGAAACAATATAAAAATGCTGTAGGTCAGTCAGAGGTTCTCAGACCCATTTGAGAGTCTGAAGAAAGCTATGGCACCTCTCCACAAAGAAAGTTAACAAAACTTTAGGAGACAATACAGAAGATATAGGAGAATATCTTCATGACCTTGGGGTAGGGAAAGCATTCTTAACCAAGGGGGACAGTGAGGGGAGGAGGGACACTAACTACAAAGAAAAAGATTCATAAATACACCTACGTTAACATTACAAATGTCCACATCAAAAGAAACCACAAACAAACATTTTTTAAATAAACCACAGAGTGGAAGCAGATTTTGGAACACATGCAACCAACAGAAGTTGAGATTCCTGAGCAAGTAAAGAACTCCAACAAATCAATAAAAAATAAGCAAAAAGTGTGATATGAGAATACAAAGAAAAGAAGTTACAGCTGCATGCAACAATAGGGATAAATTTTACAAACTTAATATGGAGTGAAAAAAGAATGACACTAAAGAATAATTACAGGATGATTGCACTCATAAGAAATTGTAAAATAAGCAAAACTAAATAATATTGTATAGGGATGCACAGATAAAACTGTACAGGTAAAACTGCACAGAAAAGCAAGGGAATAAAAGTAGTTCCCTCAAGGGGAAGGAAGAAGCCATGACTGGGAGAGAGTAGAGTTTGCTTCGGAGAAATGATAATATTCTATTTCTCAACTTGGGCACAGGTTACAAGAGTTTTACTTTATGATTTACAGGTTTTATATGTTCTCCTGAACGTACATTACAAAGTAAAAAAACACATTTCCACAACCACACCTAAATTTAGCATGGAGAGAAGAAGTTCACAGACTCCCTCAAGTCCATAAACCCTAATTTTAAGGTGTCAACCTCTGTGAGATCAAAGAAAAATGGAAAATCTTTAGACTGTGAGGTGGTGGAGGGAGGAGGGAGCGGATGAGAACAGGAAAAAGTGAAAGATTAGAAAGATGTTAAAAAGAAGAAACATGAAGCCTCTGGGTCAGTTCCTACTTTCTCACTTGGAGAGAGAACATCCAGCACAAAACATAACTAACAAATGCCCAAGCTTGGTAAGGAATGCTATGGAGTCTGAAAAACACACGGGAACTAATGAGCAGAAAGAGGAGCACAGCTTGCAAAGAAATGTAAACTATTAAATAATGTGTCTCAAAAGAAAGAAGCCCGATAACAGCCAGTTTAACTCTCTGCCCACTCCATAATATCTCTGCCCCTCACCCCCTAACGGAGACAGGGTACACTAAATGGTTAGAAACTGCAAACACCAATTTCTGAGTGAAAAAGGACACTGTGTCACGTATCAGCAAAATATTATCATGGAACTTAGAAAAGCTTCTGGTAGCCTTGGGAAATTAAGGAACTGGGAAAAACAAGTTACAAAATGCCATTTCCACCAGCCTTGGAATAAATACACATATTGCAACTAAATGATAAAGATCTATCTGGATCATATCTAGTCTGACCTCGGGTACAGCTCTGCACAGTACCTAAGTGAAGCTTTTTGCTGAAGATAAGAGGAGTCCAAGGCATGTTCAGATCAGTAATTTAACAGAGGAACATCTTTGTAAAGTTTTTTCATTGTATTCTTGCAAGAATTATTTACTCATATCCAGCAATTACCCATTATTTCATTAGGTCTGGGTTTATACTGAACAAAACTATCAGTTATCTTCAAGACAGCTGGCGTTCGTGTGGTTAGTCAAACGCCTCCTTTCGATGGAAAGAGTAACGGGCAAAAGGAATTATTTTTAAGGCTCCAAGATTGACTATTTCTTCCTGTTCCACTCAAACTCTTTCCTTTCATCCCATTTTCTACCCTCCAGTTGTTCCCCACAGACCCATCATCTTCTTTTAATTCTTCAACTTTCTCTTAGGTTAAGGGAGCCACAGAGAAAAGCTGCTCCACGGCTGGGTGGAATGTTCACCATATTCCACTTTCTAAAGGGGCGTTAATGAATGTTCCCATCTGAACCTTTCTCACGGCCTTATCTCCCTTTTATTGTCACCTCCCTAGGTTTGTTCTTCCCTCTTGTTTTAGGATACCTGGCTTATCCAGTGGGAACCAAAGACCAAAGAATGTCCTCTCTATTCTGTTTAATTGAAAAGCTGCCCAGGAAAGAGGGAAGGGGTGTGGAGCTACACTTATTTACTCTTCCACTTCTGCGCCAAACTATTGATCCGCGCCGCCTCTGCGCACCCCCAAAACACAAGTTACAGGCCCAGAAATGATCAGTCCAAGTGAATCGCCTTTTGGAAGGCTATATTCTGGACTGGGGGGTGGGGCTGGGGGGTCATCAAGTCACTCTAAAGCAAGTCCTATAGAAAGTAGGTGAACTCGGGCGGCCCTGGGCTGGGAGGACAGTCACAGGTCCGAAGTTCAAGAGGCACCGAAACCCGCCTGGACGATTAGCATGTGGTTCGACCCGGTTGCGACAGCGGAGGCAAACCTATCGGGAGGAGGCATTCTCCACTGGCCTCTGACTCATCCAGAGATAAATAACCACCCGGGCCACAAGTTCCAAGCCAGCAGCTCGTGGATTTAGTGTGCATGGAAAATTTGTAGTTTCGGCTCCAGGGTCACTAGCAGGTAGAGACAGGTTTGAATTTCCTCGGGCTCGGCCGCAAAGTTCGGATGGAGATAGAAAAGCCACTCTCCCTCCGTTCGCCTCCTAGAGTTAAAGGTGCCAGTCCCCTCCCGGCGGGCGAGGGAACCGCCGGCGTCCGGGGCAGGACCTGCGCGGCCCCGGGACGCCCAGCCCTGGGTCCCCGGTGCCCCGGTCCCCCCTCACGCTGCCCGCGCCCCTCACCTGCGGCCGAGTGGCCCGACAGCGCACGGCCCCGGGCGCGGCGCGGGCCCCCGAGCTCCCGGCGCTCGTGCAGCTCTTCGTCCTCGTCCTCCCGCCGCCGGCCTTCAGCCATCGACGAGCTGCGGGCCCCGCGCGCCGGCCGTCAGCTCCGGGCGTCCCGCGCCAGCAGCCTCCGGGCCTGGGAGGAGGCCCCAGCGGGGAGGAGGCGGAGGAGGCGGCAGCGGCGGCGGCAGCGGAAGCGGCTACCTCCGCGGCTCCACCTGCAGCCCGCGGGGGAGCGGCCGGGCGCGGGCCGAGCAGGTTTCCCCGCCTCCTCGCGCGCCCCGGCGGCCTCCTTCTCACAGCTCTGCCTCTCCCACTGTCTTCCCCCTTCCTCTCTCCGTCAGCCCGCCCCGCAGAGCTGGAGCCGGGATCGGGCGGGGTCTGGCCGGGCCTCGCCTCCTCGGGGAGGGGTTACCGGCCGCCGAGGCTGCCCCAGAGCCGCACGCGCTGCAATCACCCGCTCCACCAAAACAAACGTACAAAATAAATAAACCGGATAGGAAGGGGGGAAAGAGGAGGCGGCCTGGCCTCTTCCTGCCCTTTCACAGTATTCCGGTGTTAACAGGAAACCCATTTGCTTGACACTTAAACCAAAGGAGGAGGAACCTGCCGGTAGCCGGACTTGGAGAGCTGGGGCAGCTGGAGCCTCTGAACTTGGGAACAAACTCGCTTGGAGTTTGGTAGCGCCTCCGCAGTTGGAGGCTTTTCTCTTTCCCTCTCTTTTTGCCCTTTCAAATCGAGCCTCTGGGCAGAGCCCAGAGGATTTTTAAGGCAGTGAATCGACTCTGTATGATACTATAATGGTGGATACATGTCATTACGCATTTGTCCATTCCCACAGAATGTACAACAGGGAGGGTGAACCCTAATGTAAACAAAAGACTTTGGGTGATTATGATGTGTCCGTGTAAATTCATCAGTTATAACAAATGTACCACTCTGGGGGGGGGGTGTTGATAATGGGGAAGGCTGTGTAGGGGTGGGGACAGGAAGACATGGAAAATCTCAATCTTCAGCTCAGTTTGGCTGTGAACTGGAAGTGCTCCAAAATATAAAGTCTAATTTTAAAAAAGTACATCTTCTTCCTTAAGAGCCCGGGACCTGATTATTTGCAGAAAGGCAATTTGGTGAAGTGACAGAGCAGTGGCTCTGGAGTCAGAAGCTGTCACGTGAAGCACTTCCCTAAAGCTGAAAAGATTGGGGTAAGAAAGTTATTCTGTGTCTCTGTATAGTACACGTCTTCGGTTCGCACTCGCACGTACACATTTTCGCACAGAGAGGGGCAGATTCTCACACCTCGGAAAAAGATATCCAAGATGCAGGCAGAGACGTTGCCCGGACATGACTCCGTAGGACACTCCCCGATGGAATGAACAGGCCTTTATCTTCAGCCTCTTGCTCTATTTTTGAAAGCTTGTGAGAGCTCCTAATGTTCAGCATGTAAGAGAGAAAAAGAGAGGGAGAAACGGGTCACTGAAAATAGAATCGCCAGCCACACCTGAGCGCTGTCTCTTTCCCTTTTTAATAGTGCTTGTTGCTGCCAGAGAAAATCTTTCTGCTTTGAGGCAGAAAGAACCACGATCGATATTGTGGAATTGTAGTCAAATTCACAAGTGAAACTTTACTGCATAAGCAGTTCAATAAGTAGACATCCGGACCACTTGAAGTTAAACTAGAAAGAAAAAAAGGTTCTGGACCTTTAGGGTTGTTATCAGTGTTTGGGTATTTGTCACTTACCTTAGAGGATAAGTCATTTGGAAGCCCCTACCCTGACAGCAGCCCAATTTCACAAAGCTGTCATTCTCCACTATTCAGTTTCTCAGTTTGAAAAGGGCCGAAAGTGTTCTGAATGTCCATCCAATCAGAGCTTTAGGAACCCATGCCCTTTCGAGGTGTAGGCTCAAGCTGACTTTCCATTCAACAAACACTTATGTAACTGTTGTATGACAAATACCACAATAAGTGCTGTGGGGAGATTCAAAAGAAGGAAAGAAATATTTACTCTGGGGCCCTATGGTAGGTGCTTTTCACATAGGTTTTCTCATTTTCAATGAACAAAACATATTTCCTGTCCTCCCCTGACAGAGGGGGGCCGATCCAGTTTACCACAAAACAAGGCAAAATTTGGTAAATTCTACAATAAATGTATAACCTTAGATAAGAGTGCCAAGATAATTCAATAGAGAAAGAACTATCTTTGCAAAAGAGAAAATCTGAACTCCACTTTATACTGTATAAAAGAATTAACTCGGGCTTCCCTGGTGGCGCAGTGGTTGAGAGTCCGCCTGCCGACGCAGGGGACACGGGTTCATGCCCCGGTCCGGGAAGACCCCACATGCCGCGGAGCAGCTGGGCCTGTGAGCCATGGCCACTGAGCCTGTGCATCTGGAGCCTGTGCACCGCAACGGGAGAGGCCACAACAGTGAGAGGCCCGCGTACCGCAAAAAATAAATAAATAAATAAAAGAATTAACTCAAAATGGATCATAGATCTAAATGTAAGCGCTAGAATTATAAAGCTCTTCAAAGAAAACTTCAAAGTAAATTAAATTTAAAAGGTTTAATCCTTAAATAGGACTAAACTCTTATGACCTTGTGTTAGGCAATAGTTTCTTAGAGTGTCGCTTATACCAAAATTTGTAAGTGACAAAAGAAAAAATAAATTGGGCCTCACCAAAATCAAGAACTTTTGTCCTTCACAAGACATCATCAAGAAAGTAAAAAGACGACTCTCAGAATGTGAAAAAATATTCGTAAATCATATATCTGGTAAGGGACTTGTATGCTGAATATATAAAGAACTTAAAACTCAAAAAAAAAATTAGCCTAATTTTTAAAAGGACATTCTCCAAAGAAGATATACAAATGGCCAATATGAACAAGAAAAGATGTTCAACCTTATTAGCCATTAGGGACATGTAGATTAAAACCTCAGTGTGATACCACTTAACACGTACCAGGATGACTAAGGTAAAAAAGATAGACGATAATGTGTTACAAGGATATGGAGAAATTTCAGCCCTCATACACGGCTGGTGAGAATGTAACATGGCACAGGCACTTTGGGAAACAGTTTGGCAGTCCTCAGAAGGTTAACCGTAGAGCTACCCTATAACACAACACTTCTACTCATAGGTATATACTCAGGAGAAATGAAAACATGTCCACACAAAAACTTGTACCTGAATGCTTACAGTGGCATTATTTATAATAGGCAAAAAGTAGATAGAACCAAATACTCATCAATTGGTGAATGGATAATCAAAATGTGGCATTACCCATACGATGGAATATTATTTAGTCATAAAAATGAAGTACTGATATATGCTGCATCATGGATGAACCTTGAAAACATTATACTAAGCTTAAAAAACCAGAGATGTATGGCCCTGTTTATATGAAATGTCCAGAAGAGGTTAATCCATGGAGAAAGGAAGTAACGTAGGGGTTTCCAGGGACAGAGGAGAATGGGGAGTCACAGTTAATAGGTATATTATTTCTCTTTGCTGTGTTGAAAATATTTTAAAATCAGATAGTGGTGATGGTTGCACAACTCTGAATATACTAAAGGATGAATTTTATGGTATGTAATTATATTCCAATAAAGCTGTTTTTTTTTTTAACATCTCTATTGGAGTATAATGCTTTGCAATGGTGTGTTAGTTTCTGCTGTATAACAAAGTGAATCAGCTATATGTTTACACATATCCCCATACCTCCTCCCTTTTACATCTCCCTCCCACCCTCCCTATCCCACCCCTCTAGGTGGTCACAAAGCACCGAGCTGATCTCCCTGTGTTATGCGGCTGCTTCCCACTAGCTATCGATTTTACATTTGGTAATGTGTATATGTCCATGCCACTCTCTCACTTCATCCCAAAGCTGTTATTTTTTAAGAAAGGTATAACCCACTCACAGTGAAAGCAAGAAAACAAGGACCAGGGAGAGGACTGCACTCCGAAGTCATCATATTGAACTAGAGAAACCAGATAGGAGTTACAGGCAATAACTGCTTAAACATATGAAAGAAAAGGAAAGGTGTGGCCAACTGGCAACTCAATAAATCTGTCAAAACACCCCACCCACCCCAGTGACACAGCAAGAGCCAAACCCATAGAAGGAAAATATTAATGAAAATCCACAGCTAAGAGTAGAACAAGATTTGCCCTCAAAGCTTTAAGGTATTAAGAGAAAATTTTGTAAGAGATATTGAAAAACAGCCCGCATTACAGAGGAAAACGTTCTTTGCTTCTCACTTTGGATATACAGCCTGAAACAAAATGGTGTGAGAATAGAACACTACGAAAAATGAGAATATACTATATAAATACATATGTAGTACAATACTTGGCAAATAGAAGGCACAATAAAAATTTGTTTAATGACTGAGTGAATATAATTCCTTTTTGTTGTTTTTTTCCTGCTGAATGATCAGAAGACATGGGTCTCAAGTCCTTCAACTTAAATAAAAAGTAAGTCCTTGAAATTAAAAATTCACAGTTGAAGACCTCAAAAAAGAAAAAGCAAGGATGGGCAGGAGTATACAGTGGATTTTAAAAGTATAATATCTTCATAGTTTTGTTTCTTAAAATATCTGTACCAAATATGACAGAATTTTAAGATTTGTTAAAGTAGGATGGTGGGTTCATGAGTGTTTCTTATGTTACATTATTCTCCATATTGCCTGTGTACTTTTAAAGTTTCATTATTTTTTAGAAAAAAAAATGGAAAAGATCAATGAAACTAAAAGCTGGTTCTATGAAAAGATAAACAAAATTGATAAACCTTTAGCCAGACTCATCAAGAAAAACAGGGAGAAGACTCAAATCAATAAAATCAGAAATGAAAAAGGAGAAGTTACAACCAACACCACAGAAACACAAAGAACCATATGAGACTATGAGCAACTACATGCCAACAAAATGGACAACCTAAAAGAAATGGACAAATTCTTAGAAAGGTACAATCTCCTAAGACTGAACCATGAAGAAATAGAAAAGATGAACAGACCACTCACAAGTACTGAATTTGAATCTGTAATTTTAAAAACTCCAACAAAGAAAAGTCCAGGACCACATGGCTTCACAGGTGAATTCTACCAAACATTTAGAGAAGAGTTAACAGCTATCCTGAAACTATTCCAAAATAATACAGAGGAAGGAACACTTCTGAACTCATTCTATGAGGCCAACATCACCCTGATACCAAAACCAGACAAAGAGATCACAAAAAAAGAAAACTACAGGCCAATATCACTGATGAACATAGATGCAAAAATCCTTAACAAAATATTAGTAAACTGAATCCAAGAGTACTTTAAAACAGCAGTCCCCAACCTTTTTGGCACCAGGGATTGGTTTCTTGGAAGACAATTTTTCCACAGACCCGGGGGGGTTGGTTTCAGGATAATTCAGGCGCATTACATTTATTGTGAATTTTATTTCTATTATTATTATATTGTAATATATAATGAAATAATTATACAACTCACCATAATGCAGAATCAGTGGGAGCCCTGAGCTTGTTTTCCTGCAACTAGGTGGTCCCATCTGGGGGTCACGGGAGACAGTGACACCCGAAGTGTGTTGCTATGTTCAGTCTACTCTGTAATCTCGTTTTGGTGGCTGTCACGCAGAAAACCCTGCTTCACAAAGATAGGATGTTGGAAATGGAAGCAGGCTTTTCAATGCTTTTGTGGCAGTCTCAGGATATTCCACCTCGACTTTAATCCAGAATGTATGGAGATTTGAAGCGGTCTCAAACATACTTTTAAGGCCACCATCATTTGTGATCTCAAGTAGTTGATCCTCTTCTAGCACGGACAAAGTCGATTCACCTGGCTTATTCACAAATGGGTCGTGGATCCATTCCTTCCCAGTTCGGGGGTCTTTTGTGGTTGGGAAGTAACGCTCAAACTCTTTTGAAAGCTGAGAGATAGCTGATCAGGCACCAGCTGGGAGAAAGAAGGCCCTGGCTCAGTCTCTTTCAAAATCTCTGCTAATGTTTGAAACATGTCAAAAATCCCAATGTTCACTCATTGGCCCATAATTCCAGTTTGGCTTTGAATGCAGCCACTTTATCTGCCGACTTGAACACAGTTGTTGTTCTCCCCCGAAATGACAGATTGAGTTCATTGAGCAGGTTGAATATGTCACACAAGTAAACAAGTTTTGAAACCCATTCTGTGTCACTGAAATGTGCTGCCAGTGGTGACTATTTTTCTAAAAGAAATCTCTGGAGTGTCTCTCTTAACTCAAAAACTCTGGCCAGTGATCTACCTTTAGAAAGCCATCTCACTCTGTGTGTAAGAGAAGACGTGTGTGCTCTGTGTCCATCTCCTCACAGAGCTGCATGAACAGACATGAGTTAAGGGCATGTACTTTAATATGGTTGATAATTTTAATTACATCCTGCAAAACGTTAAGTTCAGGTGACATTTTTCGGCTAGCCAGCATTTCTCTATGGATGACACAGTGTGTAGACTCCCATTCAGAAGCGACCTCTTTGACCCAAGTAGTGAGACCAGAAAGCCGTCCAGTCATGGCAGCTGCTCCGTCCATATATACACTGACACAAAATGACCAATTCAGTTTTCCTGATACGTAATCATTCAAAGACTTGAATAGTTCTGCAGCTGTGGTGTTGGCTGGCAACAAAAGTGCACATAACAATTCCTCATGCACATCCTCCTGAAAAATATATGGCACAAAAACAAGCATTGTTGCCTTGTTGTCAACATCGGTAGACTCATCAACCTGGATTGCGTACCACAGTGACTCATTAATCCTCTAACAATTGTGCCTCAATCTCCCCTGCTATTTCATCAATTCGTCTAGTTATGGTGCTAGCCGAAAGAGGAACACCTGCCACCTTTTGAACCGCAGCAACTCCTAAAAGTTCATGACAGGGCTTCCCTGGTGGCGCAGTGGTTGAGAGTCCGCCTGCCGATGCAGGGGACACAGGTTCGTGCCCTGGTCCAGGAAGATCCCACATGCCACGGAGCGGCTGGGCCCGTGAGCCATGGCCTCTGAGCCTGCACGTCCGGAGCCTGTGCTCCGCAACGGGAGGGGCCACAACAGTGAGAGGCCCGCGTACAGAAAAAAACAAAAACAACAACAACAACAAAAAAAGAAACATTACTGTAACAAATTCAATAAAGACTTAAAAAAATGGTCCCCATCAAAAAAATATAAATAAATCAATAAAATAGGAATAATAATAATATCTCACAAGGGAGCTGTGAATATTAAGATGAGTTAATATATTATGTTGATTTGTTGGGGCTGCTGTAACAAAGTACGATAAACTGAGTGGCTTAAACAACAGAAATCTATTGTCTCACAGTTCTGGAGGCTGGAAGTCCAAAATCAATGTGTTGGGAGAGCCAGGCTCCCTCTGAAAGCTCTAGGGACGGATCTGTTCCAGGCTTCTCTCCTTGTTTCAGGTAGTTCCTTGGCTTGTGCAGAATAACTCCAATCTTCACATGGAGTTCTTCCTGTGTGCATATCTCTGTGTCCAAATTTCCCTCCCCCCCCTTTTTTTTTTTGTGGCAAGCAGGCCTCTCACTGTTGTGGCCTCTCCCGTTGCGGAGCACAGGCTCCGGACATGCAGGCTCAGCAGCCATGGCTCACGGGCCCAGCCACTCCGCGGCATGCGAGATCCTCCTGGACCGGGGCACGAACCCATGTCCCCTGCATCGGCAGGCAGACTCTCAACCACTGCACCACCAGGGAAGCCCCAAATTTCCCCTTTTTATAAGAACACCAGTCATATTGGATTAGAGGCTCATCCTACTCCAGTTGACCTGATCTTAACTAAATACATCTGCAGCTACTCTATTTCCAAATAAGGTCACATTCTTAGGTACTGGGACTTTAACATAGGAAGTGGGGGCAGGGGCCATAATTCAACTCATAACATATATGTAAAGCACTTAGAGCAGTTCCTGACACATAAAAAGCACTATGTAAGTATTTGCTATTATTGATTGCCTACCATGTGTGGAGCACTGTGATAGGTACTGAGAATGTAACTGAATCAGGTACAGGTCTGTCCCTCAGGGAGCTCATAGTGTGATAAGATTCATGGTAGAGGTGACGTAGGGTGACTATTGTCCCAGTGTGCTTGCCCATGCCTGGGGGCTGAGGGGTGGGAGGATGTCCCTGGGACACAGGGACTTTCAGTGCAAACACCAGGCAAGTTTGGGGCAAACCAGGCCAAATCAGTCACCCTAGAGGTAAGCAAGATGGGAAGATACAGGATCCAAGAGGGAGCATAGGAGAAATAGAAACTACCTGTTTCCCCCAATATCTGTTATCTCCTTGGTATTTGGTGGTCAAGAATAAAGACTACTTTCTCCAGTGTCCCATGGCACTAGGCATGGCCACGTGACCAGATTCTGGCCAATGGGAAATGGTGTGTACAACTTTAAAGAAATGTATTAAAGGGAAGGGACATGCCCTTCTTCACCCCTTGCCTCTGTTGACTAGAATTTGGATGTAATGGCTGGAACTGCAGTAGCCATCTTTAACCACAGATATTAAGGAACTAGAAGCCTGTCCCTGTAGTGATCATGGAGAAGGCATACCTATCAGACCTCATACATCTAGACTTCATTTATGTCAGAAATAAACTTCTACTTTTTAAAGCTATGATCATTTTGGGTTTTCTGTCACACAGTTAGTGTGGTTCCAACTGTTACAGATATTAAACTCTGTCTTAAACAGTCATGAAAGGAGGTAAGAGGGAAGGAAAGTGTTCTGAACAGAAGAAAGATTATATATAAAGGTTTCCAAGCAAAAGAGAGTCTAAAATAACTTCTCTTTTCACAATGGAGTGAACTAAATAATCAGGAAAAGACCTTTCTATTACAAAGTATTGCTACAATTCTGCTCCCAATTCCAACATGTGAGGGTTTTTCCCACATCGCCAAGCAATTCTCAGATACCATCATGTGTCTTACAGTTCAACTCAATTCTGACACTGTCCACCTGGAGACAGCAGCAGATTGGAAATGCTAACCTCCCCCCACTTCCTCCGACCACCCCCTGAGTTCGCTAGAGTGGCCCATAGAACTCAGAGAAATATTATACTTAGTAGATTACCGGTTTATTATAAAAGGATACAACTCAGGAACAGTCAGATGGAAGAGATGCATAGAGCAGGATATAGGGAAAGGACGTGGAGCTTCCAGGCCCTCTCTGATTTTGCCATTCTCCCCAAATGTCCATGTGTTCACCAATCTAGAAGATGTCTGAAGCCAGTCTTTCTGGGTTTTCATGGAGGCTTCATTGCAAAGGCATGGTTGATTAAATCACCAGCCATTGGTGATTGAACTCAATCTCCAGGTCCTCTTTCCTCCCTGGAGGTCAGAGGTGGGACTGAAAGTTCCAGCCCTCTAACCACATGGTTGGCTCCACTGACAACCAGGCCCCATCTTTTGATGGGGTCCAAAAGATACCTCATTAACATAACAAAAGACACTTTTTATCACTTTCATCACAGGAAATTCTAAGGGTTTTAGGAGCTCCTGATAGAAGTTGGACAAAGACCAAATATATATTTCTTATTATAAATCACAGTATCACTCCCCGAATAAATTAAGGGAAATCTACAAGGGCTAAAAATGAATAAGGAGCTATAACCAGGGTGTTATAATAGCTGTCACACATATGGTACTATTCAAAGTGTTTTAAATATCTTAACTTATTTAATTCTAACAACAACCCTATGAGGTGGATACTATTTGTATTCTTATTTAATTGGTAAGGAAGCTAAGTCACATAAAGGTTATAGAAGATATAATGACAAGGTTTGATGGATGTCCAACTAGAATTCTAGAAAGGAAAAGCGAAAAGAATTAAGGAAGGACAACATTTGAAAATGACTGAAAATTATCCAGAATTAATAAAAATCATGACTCTTCAGATTAATAAATTACACCAAATTCCAAGTAGGTCTCTAAAACAATACTAATACAAAAAATAATAGCTAACATTTATTGAGAACTCAAGAGTTTGGCACTATTCTAAGTACATTATATAAATTATATCATTTAACCTTCACAACAACCTTAGGAGATAGTTCCTACTATTATCCCCAATTTACAGATAGGGAAACTGAGACACAGAGAGGTCAGGTAGCCCTCTTAGGAGGGAAAAGCCTGCAAATGGTGGAGCCAGGATTGAAACTCAGACAATTTGTTTCCGAAGAATGCATTTTTTACATCACTCCTTTGTGAAATCTCTGGGGAAAGCAATGAGTCTAGGATATTTAAGTGGAGTGGACCAGATGGCAGTGAAAGGGGTTGGTCTTTTCCACGTCCAGAAGAACTTGCTCTGATGATAGCAATGCTCTATGTTGTCCAAGGTGGTAGTCATGGGTAACACTGGCTATTGGACACTTGAAATGTGTGCCACCGAGGAATTAAAATCTAAATGTTATGTAACTTTTTTAAGTTAATTAATTAATTAATTAATTTTTGGCTGCATTGGGTCTTCGTTGCTGTGTGCGGGCTTTTTCTAGTGCGGCAAGTGGGGGCTACTTTTTGTGGCAGTGCGCAGGCTTCTCATTGTGGTGGCTTCTTGTTCCGGAGCACGGGCTCTAGGCGCACAGGCTTCAGTAGTTGTGGCTTGCGGGCTCAGTAGTTGTGGCTTGCGGGCTCTAGAGCACAGGCTCAGTAGTTGTGGTGCACGGGCTTAGTTGCTCCATGGCATGTGTGATCTTCCTGGACCAGGGCTTGAAACTGTGTCCCCTGCATTGGCAGGTGGATTCTTAACCACTGTGCCACCAGAGAAGTCCCTAAATGTTATGTAATTTTAACTAATTAAAATTTAAATTTAAATCCCCACTCGTGGCTAATGGCTTCTATATAGGACAGCAGAGGTTCAGAGCTAAAGAAGAGATCCGATGTGAAGACAGGGTAATTCACTAATCCTCTTGACCTCATACCAAAATGTCTGGGTGACTCTCAATTTTAGATGAGAAAAACGGATAGAGTGAAGTTGTTTCTTGAGCAGGGGATAGTCAAAATTACCCTTGAATACCTTTTAACTGCCTATGAAGGACTATTGCATTTTGTTTACACCACCCTGCAGGGTAGGGTAATATGTATGTGTAATGTATTTAGGAAAATCTACAGTTAAGGAAGAAGAAGAGAAACCCGAAAAAGACTGAAAAGAAGTGTCTAGTAAACTGGGAGGTGAACCTAAAAGGAGGTTGTTCAGTAGGCTACATGAAAAATGTGTTGCAAGAAGAGAGTGCAACTCTGTCAGATGTTGCTGATGGCTTTTTGAGGGCAATAACCAAGAGGGGTTGTTGCCCACACTATTTAAATTATTTTTTTCTCTTTTTTCCTCCAGTACATACAGTAGACTACATGCAAGCTAAATGCACATATTATGTGGATACATTATAAATATATGTATGTATGTGTACATATATATTGCAAACTTCTTTGACATATAAAATGTCATATTAGTTTTCAACTGCTGCACAACACATTACAACAAATTTAGAAGCTTAATACAACAGCCGTTTAATAGCTCACAGTTCTGTATGTCAGAAGCCAATGCAGGCTCAACTGGGTTTTATGGTTGGGGTCTTCCAGAGCCCAAATCGAGGTGTGGGCTAGGAAGGGCTCTTATCTGAAGGCTCTGGAGAGGAATCTGTTTCTAAGATGATTCAAGTTGTTGACAGAATTCATTTCCTTGTGGTTGTAGGACTGAAGTCACCACTTTCTTGCTGGCTCTCAGCTCCTGGAAGTCACTCTCAGGTCCCTTCCATCTTCAAGCCAGTAATGGGACATCAAATCCTAGCTTCTTCTTTTGCAACCAGCCAACGAAAACTCTGCTTTTAAAGGATTCATGCAATAATGTTAGATCCTTGAAAATCTCCTTTTTGCCATATAACATAGCATGACCATAGAAGTGATATCTCATTATAGTCACAGTTCCCACCCACACTCACAGGGGTAAGGGTCATTGGGGGTGATCTTAGAATTCTGTCTACCATAAATACTATCTCATCTACCTTTAAAATGATATAAGATAGAAAATACTTATGGGTTGAGAAACCTAAAAAGTTCCCTAAATAGAGTACTTTTAAAATCCACAATGTCTTGAAAATTAGTGAAATAAGATTATACAAAATCTGTATTTACAATTAAGTCAACGTGTGTTGATCCTCTATTATGGCTTAGGATTATTATTTATTTAATTAATAACATTAATTATAATATTATTAATATTATATTAATATAATTATTAATTATATTAATCAATTATATTAATATATTATTAATTATATTAACAATATATTAATTAATATATTAATCAATTGTTAATTAACTGTTAATTAATTAATTAATATTATTTATTATTATGGATTTATTATTTATTATTATGGATTATTAGGATATTATGGATTATTATGGATTATTCCCACTCTCTTGGGCAGTGGGAATACAGAAGTAATTGAGGCAGACACAGCTCCTCGTGTATGGCTCCTCTTCACTACTCTATCTCTGTCTTTATCCCCCCTCCTTTGCCTTTGTCCCCCATATTCAATCAGACTGCAGCCTCAGATTTCTCCCAAGGATCAAGTAGGTAACATAAATGAGGAAGACAACATAGACTGGGAAGATAGAGGTGAATGGGAGACTTCATGTCCATCTAACAGGGACAACAGGAACTCAGCTCCAGCAGGAATATGGGAACAGTCTTGCCATGTGTTCTGGTTATGAGAGCAGAACCCACCTGAGTACCCAAAACAACAGTTCACAAAAAGGGATCTTAGGGCCAATGCAGAGAAATCTATTACCAGATATCCTGTCAAACGCATAGCCATGCCAGTTCAGTTTCCACTTCATAGGGCCAGGGGAGGTATAGTCAGTGGCCAGAGGAGCTGAAAAACAGCGATTCCTGAACTAGACAACAGACAAAGCCCTGAGCAGTAAATCCAAGTATTGTGTGCTATGTATGCAGAGAAAAAAAGTAAAAAGAAAGGTCAGAGTCTTTGGGTCTAGTCTTAGGAATGCTGGGGCTGGCCTTGATGGGGGTGGTTTTCATCAGGCAAGGCTTCCTCTGGACCTCCTTACCAGCCTTATCCTTCCTGCTTCCCTGCACGGAAGAGCTACTGAAGAGAACAAGTAGCTGGTCTCTGGACGAGCCCTGAGCTGACCCTTGAAAACACCAATGCCAGTGCTCAACCTGGAGCACCATCCTGCCCTCTCCAGCAGCAGACATCCTCCACATCTTCCTGGCTCAATTAGAGACACTACCTCCCTTGGGAAGCACCTCCTGAACCCCCTCCCCTCCCCAGTCTTCATGATGTTTCTTCTCTATATGGCTCCCAGACCACTTTCTACTTCCCCTTGGGAACATTTTATATTTGTAAATGCATCTCATTCACCCATTTATTCTTGCCATGTGCTCTATACCCCAAAGAAAAAATTTTAATATTACTCTATGCCTTATATTTTAATATTACGTCTTACATCTTAATAGTCTACGTCCTTGCTACGAATTATGGTCCACGGACTGGCGGCATCAGCATGACAGCACATTTAAATACAGAATATCAGCTCCACCCTAGATCTACTGTATCAGAACCTGTATTTTAATAAACTCCCCAGGTGATTCACATGTGAAGTTTAAGAAGCACTGTTCTATGCACTCACAAGCCCAATCTTCTTGCAATATAGTAATAAAAATGTCTAACTTAACCCTTTGATGCAATTGTTTATAAATTTTGGTATTATTAATTAGACTATAAATTCCATCAGGGTGGGGATTGTGTCTGTCTGGATTATGACTATATTCTTAGTACCTGACACCAAGCTGGGCAACAGTAGATCCTCAATAACCAGTTTGGTTAAATAAGTAAACAAGTATTGGCAGAAAACAGATTTTTTTTTATGGGAGCAAGAAAATATGGTTAAAATGACCTCCATTGGTTTGCTTTCATTTAAGTCATACTTTAAAAATATATCAGATTAGTAGGTATTGGTAATGTTCTTCAATTGTTCTGAATTGAAAGTCAATGCTAATATTTTTTCTATTATATTAAAATCAATGCCAAATACATTAAAAATAGCTAGGCAGAAATTAATTTTCATTTTCTCCCCAGAAGAGAAAAATTCAGCTCTGATGCTTTCAAGCGTATAATAGAGATCAAAGGTAAATTTTCTACTTATTTCTATTCCTCAAATAAAGAAGCCGTTGGATGGTAAAAGGAAATGCCCCCACAAGTTAGCATTCCTGTCACCTAGGGGGGAAAGCAGATGGGTCTTCTGTAAAGACTTGGACTCAGTCAATTTAAATTCCATTTCCTGAAGCTTCTCTTCAAATTGGTGTTTATTTGCAAAACTTGTTATGTATGGAATCTTGATTTACTGTGCTTCCCTCTAATTTTGCTTTCGGAAGTCAAACGTTTTTGCTTATCTTTGCTTATGTAGTGTCTCAAGAGCAATTGTCAGAACTCTCCCTCAGCAACAAACCCACCACACTGACCTCAGCAAGACCAAAAATGTCTTACACAGAGCTTGTCTTATTCCGTGCACTCCAAACGGAATGTTCAGCTTCAGCAGTTCTCAGAGCTAAATAGCATGAGCAAATGAGCGGGTTGGGAGCATTTTATGAACTTCAGTATTTGGGAGTCCTTCATAGCCTGACTGACCAGCCCCACTGCTCACTGCTCCTGTCCTCACCCTCTGTGCTCCAGTCACTCTCAACTTGGCACTGTTCCCAACACACCCTTCTCTTTAATGTCTCTACCTTGGGACATGATGTCACTTCTGCCAGGATCACCGAGACAAGAAGAATATAGAGGGCACATGGACTTGGGGCAAGCCCAGATTCACTTCCTTCTTCTGTGATTTTGAGCAAGTTAATTAATTACTTTGAACTATTTATTGATCAGAAAAACAAGAGATAGCAATATACAGGGGTTAGGGCTGTTGTAAGGACTAAGTGAAATAATAATAGTCAGCATTCTATGAGCACTTATTATGTGGCATTATTGTGACAAGTGCCTACATTATGTGAATTACTACTTATATCAGCAGGATACCCACCCTTTTAGTAACCCTTTTCATACTGTGAAGTGATGAATTTTTTTAATATACCTGTCATACACTGAACTCTTAGTTCCTTGAGGACTAGGAAATTATCTTCTTATTGCTCTCGGAATCAAGTAAACACTGTGCCCGACACAAAGCAGGGACCAATGAATGTTTATTTAATGGACAGATAGTAAGGCATTATTGATACTTTGACTACTTCTGCACTGTCACCTTCCCTCTCCAAGTCTCAGGTGTTCATCTACTAAAATAATACTTAGCTTGTGGAGTTGTTTTGAAGATTAAAAATAATAATGTGCCACAAAAAGACAGAGAGGAAACTTAAATGCATATTGCTAAGTGAAAGAAGCCAGTGTGAAAAGCCTACATCCTGTATGATTCCAACTCTATGACATTCTGGAAAAGAAAAAATTATGGAGACAGTAAAAAGATCAGTGGTTTCTAGGGGTTTGAGGGAGGGAGGGAGGATGAGTAGGTGGAACACAGTGGATTTTTAGGGGAGTGAAACCATAACGTATGATACAAATGTAACTATTTGTCACAACCCTTAGACTATACAATATTTTACATTTGTCAAAACCTATAGGCTGTACAACATGCAATGTGAGCCCTAATGTAAACTGTAGATTTTAGCCAATGATAATGTGTCAATATGGGCTCATCAAGTGTAACAAATATACCACATTACTGCAAGACGTTAATTACAGGAGAAACTGGGTGGGGCAAGAGGGGGAATATAGGAACTCTGTACTTTCTGCTCAATTTTCCTGCAAACCTAAAACAGCTCTAAAAAATTAAGTATGTTAATTATTTTTATTTATTTATTTATTTTTGCGGTACGCGAGCCTCTCACTGTTGTGGCCTCTCCCACTGCGGAGCACAGGCTCCGGACGCGCAGGCTCAGCGGCCATGGCTCACGGGCCCAGCCGCTCCGCGGCATGTGGGATCTTCCCGGACCGGAGCACGAACCCGTGTTCCCTGCATCAGCAGGCAGACTCTCAACCACTGCGCCACCAGGGAAGCCCTGTTAATTATTTTTAAAAGAAAAAAATAATGTGAACATAATTTCAATATGATAGGCTTTATAAGAATTACATTCATCAAATATTTATTTGACTGCTTACTCTATACTAGACCCAGGGCTAGGTACTGGAGTTGCAGAGATGGAAGACCTTGGCCCTATCTTCAAGGGATTTAATGTAATGAAAGACACAGAGAGATAAATAGAGAATTTTCAGTACAGTGTGACATGCACAGAGGAAGCACATGTAACCCAGTCCAGGGAAGAGCGGTTGCTAGGGTAGTGGAGCTTTACTGGAGGAAGTTATGTCTGAACTGGGTCTTGAAAATACGTAGGTATTAACCAGGCAAAGAAGAAGGGAGGGTGTAAGAAGAGACTTCTAAGCTTGACCAAAGTATTGGGTTGTCCAAAAAATTTGTTTGGGTTTTTTGTAAGATGTTATGAAAAACCCGAATGAACTTTAGTTGTGAACACAGTAACCAGGGAATTAGATGAATATTGCTGTGGACAAGAGAAAAATGCTATAAGGGACCATCACAGGTGAAGCTGGCAAGGTAGGGAAAAGTGAAATGAAAACCCTTTGTATGCCATCCATTGATGGGGCGATAGGGATCATGGGAGGAATTTAAGCAGCAGAGTGACCTGGTAGCCAGGAGCAAGGTTGAGAGGGCCCAGTATTTTGGACTCAGCTCTGTCTCCTTATCACACCCTTAGTCTCTCTGCAGCATTGCTGCTACCACTTAGGTATTTTCTTTTGTTTTGTTTTGCTTCGTTTTTTCCTCGAAAGGGTCTAGTACTGGCAGCAGGGGAAGATTTGGAATTGGAGATTTTAACAGCCAAATGGAGATGATGTGGGACATGAAATGGAAGCAGAGAAGATGGATGCTTTCTCAGCTATTCAGGTCCTTTGAGGCTGCTTTTCTGCAACACAAACTCTTTCCACTTCTATCCACTACTCATTGGCTCAATCCTCAGGATTTCATTTCCAAAGTCCCGGTGAGGGAAGTCATCAAAATAAATAAGGAATACCACTATCAAACATCTGTTTTTCCTCAAATATTTTATCAACCACCATATGTGGTTAATATAAAACGGAGCAGCAAGCAGAAACCCAGGTGTGTAAGAGAAAGCACAGAAAGGCTCTGTTAGATGATCTCCAAGAAAATAAGCTAAAGAGAATTTCTAGCCCATAATCTGGCTTCAGCATCTATGAAAGTGTGTAACAGCCATTTCTGGAGAAATCAGTGGATAAGGTCATGAGTGAGACTTGGGAAACATAGGACTTATTACAGTCGGGACCATTGGTAGGTGGTTTGGGTACAGGACATCTGGCAAGACTATGGTGGGGGAGAGGATTGCTCTGCATTTTCTAAATTCACCAAAACCCATCTCCAGTTCTGGAGTAGGTCCATGCAGAAAACTTCTGTGAGGTTTAATGGGCTTTCTCAGTTTACGCAGGCAGTAGGTCATAGTGTGGAGGAGGGGGAGGGCAGGTGGGCAGGAGAACAGAAACTCTGTGAAAACATGGGTAAGGAAATACCAAAAACAACCTGGATTATGCTTATTCAGGCATTCCATCTTCAGATTTTAAAAAGTAATAGCAGTTGACATCTTAGTGATAACCTGCCTCAATGTGTCTTCTCTCCTGAGTCACATCACTCCTATGTGTACTTGTTGCCCTCTAAACCTGGTACACACCTCTTACACCACCATCATCCTGAGGACTCACTTCACCTATTTCCTTACGTGGATTTTCTGTTTCCCTAGAATCCACACTTCCACACCTTCTTCTTCCTTGGTTTACTCCCTTTCTCTCTCTCTCTTTCTGATTTAACACGTCGTCCCTAAGCTTCTTGAGAAAGGGTGCATGGAAAGTAAGCTTTTTGGGAATTTATGTATATTCTACTTTTATTTTTGATGGACAGTTTGTCTGGGTATAGAATTTTAGGTAGGAAATCATTTTCTTTCAGAATTTTGGAGGCATTGCTCTACTGTCCTCAGAGTTCAGGGCTCAGGGTGGTTGTTGACAAGTCTGATGCCATTCTGATTCCTACTCATTTGTATATGTGCTTTTTCTCTTTAGAAGTATAGAGAATGTTGTCTCTGTGTCTGGTGTTCTAGAATTTCATGATAATATGCTTGATATGTTTCCATTCATTGAGCTGGGTAATTGTGGGCTCTTTTAATCTGGCAATTTAGGTCCTTCGGTTATCTTTCCTATTAAGATTTCCTCTGATGTTTGGTAACCTAGTTACCTGCTTATATTTAAAGGGTGGGATAGCAAAAAGCTGACGAGAAGCTCTATGCTTTCGGGAAGACTTATTGACCATAAATTTTACTGAAGGATGATATGAGTAAGCTCTTTGTTAGGGAATTCCACCCCTCACCCCATCCCACTCCGTATCACTATCTTTAGGGATTTTTTTTTTTCACTTGGGCTAGTCATATTCCTTAGAGAAGTCTTCTCCAATCTTCTGTCTGGAGGGTAAGGGTTGATTTCTAACCCATCAGGAATTGGGAGAAGATCTGAGCATTTGGTGTGCTTATATTAATTAATCCCTGTTTTCTTGCTAGAGTCCCTAAGCCCCTTCAGCTTTGGGGAAAAAAAAGTGAATAAACCTCCACTTCTGTTAGAGTAGGAGAGGGGAGTCACCCAGTGGAAAAAAGTGGGGGAGAAGGTAGGGTATAAAAGTAGCTTCCAACCTCCAACCAGTTCTCTTATTTCAGCCCTCCTGCAACTTCACTCCACATCCAGAGGGTTTTGCAATGCCACTAACTTAGCATTTGGTTTTCTCAGGTCTGCCAGTCCTTTATCATTGCTTTCTAGCCTCCAAAATTATGTTGTTATTGCTTCTTCTCCCTCTCCCCGATCCTTGTGAGTTTTAGTGGGGGTTCTGGAGGGAGTCAGATTAGAAGCATTTGCTTAATCCTTCATTTCTACCTGGAACCAACTGTCAAACATTCTAAAAAGCTGAGATTCGTTTGTCTAATAAATATTGAGTATCTATGATATTTTGGGCACTTTAATAAATGCTGGAGATGAACTATGATTTATCTGCCATCATGATGATTGATGCTCTAGGTAATGGTTTGAAAGGAAAACGTTCCTTTCCTTGCTACCACCCCGATGTCAGAAATTTATTTTCTAGGGATTGCTCTACGCTGGGGTTTACTTGGGCAGCTTCATAACTGATCCTGATTTGAAACTACATGTTGAAGCCTTGGATCATTTCGAATGTCACTCACCCACTCCCTTAACCTAGCTGTGTTTCTGAGTCTGTAGGTTAATTGGCCTAATACCTAATTCCAAGACTGTATGGGGTGTCAGGGCTGATTTGCCTTAAATACTGTCCATTCTAAATATTGCAGAAGCAAAGATCAGATGCCTCAGGCACTGACTGAAGGAGGGATGTGTGGTCGTCTTAACAGAGTCCTGACATGCCCCTCATATGTCTCTGTTCCCAGAGACACTTTATTCTATATCTTGTCTTCAATGTTTGGCAATAAAACTTCAATGATTACAATGTTAGAAAGAGGCTTGGAGGGAGGTATGACATTCATTCATTCATTCTTATTTTATGGGATTATAGTTGAGGTACAATATTATATCAGTTTCAGCTGTATTACATAGTGATTTGACATTTTCATACATTATGAAATGGTCACCATGGTAAGTCTAGTAAACATATTCCACTGTACGTATATACCATGCCTTCTTTATCCATTCATCTGTTGATGGACACTTAGGTTGTTTCCATGTCTTAGCTATTGTAAATAATGCTGCGATGAACGTGAGGGTGCAGATGTCTTTTTGAA
Organism: Pseudorca crassidens; assembly: GCF_039906515.1. Classification (NCBI taxonomy): domain Eukaryota; kingdom Metazoa; phylum Chordata; class Mammalia; order Artiodactyla; family Delphinidae; genus Pseudorca; species Pseudorca crassidens. Next base: position 124,692,940 of record NC_090299.1, on the reverse strand, counting down.
TTAGTGCTTTTATAGTCTTTGGATAAATACCCAGAAGTGGGATACCTGGATCATATGGTAGTTCTATTCTTATTTTTTTGAGGAACCTCCATACTGTTTTCCATAGTGGCTGCACCAGTTTACATTCCCACCAACAGTGCACGAGAGGTCCTTTTTCTCCACACCCTTCCCAATACTTGCTATTTGTTGCCTTTTTGATGATTGCCATTCTGAGAGGTGTGAGGTGGTATCTCATGGTGCTTTTGATTTGCATTTCTCTGATGGTTAGTAATGTTGAACATTTTTTTTTTATGTGCTTGTTGGCTATCTGTATGACTTTGGAAAAATATCTGTTCAGATCCTCTCCCAATTTTTTAATCAGATTTTTTTTGATGTTGAGTTGCAGGAGTTCTTTGCATATTTTGGATATTAGCCCCTTATTAGATATATCATTTGCAAATATCTTCTCCTATTCAGTAGGCTAACTTTTTGTGTTGTTCATAGTTTCCTTGCTGTGTAAAAGCTTTTTTAGTTTGATGTTGTCCCATATGGTTATGTTTGTTTTTCCTTCCCTTGCCTGAGGAGATATACGCAAAAAAAAAAAAAAAAAAAAAAATTGCTAAGACTAATGTCTAAGAGCATACTGCTTATATTTTCTTCCAGAAGTTTTATGGTTTCAGGTCTTACACTTAAGTCTTTAATCCATTTTAAATTTATTTTTGTGCACAGCATGAGAAAGTTGTCCAGTTTGATTCTTTTGCATGTAGCTGTCCAGTTTCCCAGCACCACTTATTGAAGAGGCTATCTTTTCCCCATTGTGTATTCTTACCCCTTTTATCATAGATTAACTGCTTATATAGGTGTAGGTTTATTTCTGGGCTCTCTATTCTGTTCCATTGATCTATGTACCTGTTTTTGTGCCAGTACCATATTGTTTTGATTACTGCAGCTTTGTAGTATAGTTTGAAATCAGGGGGCATGATCCTTCCAGCTTTGCTCCCCTTTCTCGAGATTGCTTGGGCTATTTGGGATCTTCTGCATTTCCATACCAATTTTATAATTATTTGTTCTAGTTCTGTGAAAAATGCCTTCAGTATTTGGATAGCAATTACATTGAATCCGTAGATTACCTTGGGTTGTATGGTCATTTTAACAATAGTAGTGCTTCCAATTCATAAGCATGGAATATATTTCCATTTGTTTGTGTCATCTTCAATTTCCTTCATCAGTATCTTATAGTTTTCAGAATACACATCTTTTACCTCTTTGATTAGGTTTATTCTTAGATAGTTTATTCTTTGTGATACACTTGTAAATGAGATCATTTTCTTAATTTCTCTTTTATTAGTGTAGAGAAATGGAACAGATTTCTGCATATATTAATTTTGTATCCTTCAACTTTGCTGAATTCATTTATTAGTTCTAACAGTTTTTTAATGTCATCTTTAGGATTTCTATACATAGTACCATGTCATCTGCAAACAATGACAGTTTTATTGTTTTCTTTTGAATGTGGATGCCTTTTATTTCCTTTTCTTGTTTGATTGCTGTGGCTAGGACATTCAATACTATGTTGAATAAAAGCAAGAGTGTGTTCCTTGTTTTTGTTCTTTATCTTTTATACAGCAGGTTCTTATTAGTTATCTATTTTATACATATTAGTATAGATATATGTCAATCCCAATCTCCCAGTTCATCCCACCCCCCCTCCCCACCTTCCCCCTTGGTAGCCATATGTTTTTTCTCTACACCTGTGTCTTTATTTCTGCCTTGCAAACCGGTTCATCTGTACCATTTTTCTAGATTCCACATATATGTGTTAATATACGATATTTGTTTTTCTCTTTCTGAATTACTTCACGCTGTATGACAGTCTCTAGGTCCATCCACATCTCTACAAATGACCCAATTTCGTTCCTTTTTATGGCTGAGTAATATTCCATTGTATATATGTACCACATCTTCTTCATCCATTCATATGTTGATGGACACTTAGGTTGCTTCCATGTCCTGACTATTGTAAATAGTGCTGCAGTGAACACTGTTGACTGACTCTTTTTGACTTATGACTCTTTTTGAATTATTCTGAATTATTTTGAATTATTCTCTGGGTATATGCCTAGTAGTGGAATTGCTGGGTCATATGGTAATTCTATTTTTAGTTTTTTAAGGAACCTCCATACTGTTCTCCACAGTGGCTGTATCAATTTACATTCCCACCAACAGTGCAACAGGGCTCCCTTTTCTCCACACCCTCTCCAACATTTGTTGCTTGTAGAATTTCTGATGACGCCCATTTAACCAGTGTGAGGTGATAACTCATTGTACTTTTGATTTGCATTTCTCTAATAATTAGTGATGTTGAACACCTTTTAATGGGCCTCTTGGCCATCTGTATGTCTTCTTTGGAGAAATGTCTATTTAGGTCTTCTGCCCATTTTTTGATTGGGTTGTTTGTTTTATTAATATTGAGATGCATGAGCTGTTCATATATTCAGGAGACTAATCCTTTGTCTGTTGATTCATTTGCAAATATCTTCTCCCATTCTGAGGGTTGTATTTTTGTCTTGTTTATAGTTTCCTTTGCTGTGCAAAATCTTTTAAGTTTCATTAGGTCCCATTTGTTTATTTTTGTTTTTATTTCCATTACTCTAGGAGGTGGGTCAAAAAAGATCTTTCTGTGATTTATGTCAAAGAGTGTTCTTCCTATGTTTTCCTCTAAGAGTTTTATAGTGTCTGGCCTTACATTTAGGTCTTTTTGTTTTTTTGCGGTACGCGGGCCTCTCACTGTTGTGACCTCTCCCGTTGCGGAGCACAGACTCTGGACGCGCAGGCTCAGCGGCCATGGCTCACAGGCCCAGCTGCTCCGCGGCATGTGGGATCCTCCCGGACGAGGGCACAAATCCGTGTCCCCTGCATTGGCAGGCAGACTCTCAACCACTGTGCCACCAGGGAAGCCCTACATTTAGGTCTTTAATCCATTTTGAGTTTATTGTTGTGTATGGTGTTAGGGAGTGTTCTAATTTCCTTCTTTTATATGTAGCTGTCCAGTCTTCCCAGCACCATTTACTGAAGAGATTGTCTTTTCTCCACTGTATATCTTGCCTCCTTTGTCATAGATTATTTGACCATACGTGCGTGGGTTTATCTCTGGGCTTTCTATCCTGTTCCATTGGTCTATATTTCTGTTTTTGTGCCATTACCATATTGTCTTGATTACTGTAGCTTTGTAGTGTAGTCTGAAGTCAAGGAGCCTGATTCCTCCAACTCAGTTTTTTTCCCTTAAGACTGCTGTGGCTATTCAGAGTCTTTTGTGTCTCCAAACAAATTTTAAGATTTTTTGTTCTAGTTCTGTAAAAAAGGCCACTGGTAATTTGATAGGGATTGCATTGACTCTGTAGATTGCTTTGGGTAGTACAGTCATTTTCACAATATTGATTTTTCCAATCCAAGAACATGGTATATCTCTCCCTCTGTTTGTGTCATCTTTGATTCCTTTTTTCAGTGGCTTACAGTTTTCTTAGTACAGGTCTTTTACCTTCTTAGGTAGGTTTATTCCTAGGTATTTTATTCTTTTTGTTGCAATGGTGAATGGGATTGTTTCCTTAATTTCTCCTTCTGATCTTTCATTGTTAGTGTATAGGAATGCAAGAGATTTCTGTGCATTAATTTTGTATCCTGCAATTTCACCAAATTCATTGATTAGCTCTAGTAGTTTTCCGGTTGCATCTTTAGGATTCTCTATGTATAGCATCATGTCATCTGCAAATAGTGACAGCTTTACTTCTTCTTTTCCAATTTGTATTCCTTTTATTTCTTTTTCTTCTCTGATTGCTGTGTCTAGGACTTCCAACACTGTGTCGAATAATAGCGGCAAGAGTGGGCATCCTTGTCTTGTTCCTGATCTTAGAGGAAATGCTTTCAATTTTTCACCATTGAGAATGACGTTTGCTGTGGGTTTGTCACATATGGCCTTTATGATATTGAGGTAGGTTCCCTCTATGGTCACTTTCTGGAGAGTTTTTATCATAAATGGGTGTTGAATTTTGTCAAAAGCTTTTTCTGCATCTATTGAGATGATCATATAGTTTTTATTTTTCAATTTGTTAATATGGTGCATCACATTGATTTGTGTATACTGAAACATACTTGCATCCCTGGGATAAATCCCACTTGATCATGGTGTATGATCCTTTTAATGTGTTGTTCGATTCTGTTTGCTAGTATTTTGTTGAGGATTTTTGCATCTATATTCATCAGTGATATTGGTCTGTACTTTTCTTTTTTTTGTAGTATCTCTGTCTGGTTTTGGTATCAGGTGGCCTTGTAGAATGTGTTTGGGAGTGTTCCTTCTTCTGCAATTTTTTGGAAGAGTTTGAGAAGGATGGGTGTTAGCTCTTCTCTGAATGTTTGATAGAATTCACCTGTGAAGCCATCTGGTCCTAGACTTTTGTTTGTTGGAAGATTTTTAATCACAGTTTCAATGTCATTACTTTTGATTGGTCTGTTCATATTTTCTATTTCTTCCTGGTTCAGTCTTCGAAGGTTATATATACCTTTCTAAGAATTTGTCCATGTCTTCCAGGTTGTCCATTTGATTGACATGGAGTTGTTTGTAGTAGTCTCTCATGATGCTTTGTATTTCTGCGGTGCCCATTGTGACTTCTCCTTTTTCATTTCTAATTTTATTGATTTGAGTCCTCTCCCTCTTTTTCTTGATGAGTCTGGCTAAAGTTTTATCAATTTTGTTTATCTTCTCAAAGAACCAGCTTTTAGTTTTATTGATCTTTGTTATTATTTTCTTTGTTTCTATTTCATTTATTTCTGCTCTGATCTTTATGATTTCTTTCCTTCTGCTAACTTTGGGTTTTGTTTGTTCTTCTTTCTCTCGTTCCTTTAGGTGTAAGGTTAGATTGTTTACTTGGGATTTTTCTTGTTTCTTGAAGTAGGATTGTATTGCTATAAACTTCCCTCTTAAAACTGTTTTTGTTGCATCCCATAGGTTTTGGATCATCATGTTTTCATTGTTATTTGTGTCTAGAAAAATCTTGAGATTTTTCTTGTTTCTTGAGGTAGGATTGTATTGCTTTAAACTTCCCTCTTAAAACTGCTTTTGGGCTTCCCTGGTGGTGCAGTGGTTGGGAGTCCGCCTGCCGATGCAGGGGACACGTGTTCGTGCCCCAGTCCGGGAAGATCCCACATGCCGCGGAGCAGCTGGGCCCGTGAGCCATGGCTGCTGAGCCTGCACATCCAGAGCCTGTGCTCCGTAATGGGAGAGGCCACAAGAGTGAGAGGCCCGTGTACTGCAAAAAAACAAACAAACAAACAAAAACTGCTTTTGTTGCATTCCATAGGTTTTTGATCGTCGTGTTTTCATTGTCATTTGTGTCTAGGTATTTTTTGATTTCCCTTTGAGTTCTTCAGTGATCTCTTGGTTATTTAGTAGTGTATTGTTTAGCCTCCACGTGTTTGTGTTTTTTATGTTTTTTTCCCCATAATTGATTTCTAATCTTATAGCATTGTGGTCGGAAAAGATGTTTGATATGATTTCAATTTTCTTAAATTTACCAAGGCTTGATTTGTGGCCCAAGATGTGATCTATTCTGGTGAGTGTTCCGTGTGAACTTGAGAAGAAAATGTTCTCTGCTGTTTTTGGATGGAATGTCCTATAAATATCAGTTAACTCTATCTGGTCTATTGTGTCATTTAAAGCTTGTGTTTCCTTATTAATTTTCTGTTTGGATGACCTGTACATTGGTGTAAGTGAGGTGTTAAAAGTCCCCCAGTATTGTTGTGTTACTGCCAATTTCCTCTTTTATAGCTGTTAACAGTTGCCTTATGTATAGAAGCACTCCTCTGTTTGGTGCATATATATTTATAATTGTTATATCTTCTTCTTAGATTGATCCCTTGATCATTAGGTAGTGTCTTTCCTTGTCTCTTGTAACATTCTTTATTTTAAAGTCTATTTTATCTGATATGAGTATTGCTATTCCCCTTTCTTTTGATTTCCATTTGTGTGGAATATCTTTTTCCATCCCCTCACTTTCAGTCTGTATGCGTCCCTATGTTGGAAGTGGGTCTCTTGTAGACAGCATATATAAGGGTCTAGTTTTTGTATCCATTCAGTGAGCCTGTGTCTTTTGTTTGGAGCATTTAATCCAGTCACATTTAAGGTAATTATCAATATGTATGTTCCTATGACCATTTTCTTAATTGTTATGTGTTTGTTTTTGTAGGTCTTTTTCTTCTCTTGTGTTTCCCACTTAGAGACGATCCTTTAGCATTTGTTGTAGAGCTGGTTTGGTGGTGCTGAATTCTCTTAGCTTTTTTTTTTTTTTTCAATATGCGGACCTCTCACTGTTGTGGTCTCTCCTGTTGAGGAGTGCAGGCTCCGGATGCACAGGCCCAGCCGCTCCGCGGCATGTGGGATCTTCCTGGACCAGGGTACAAACCTGTGTCCCCTGCATCGGCAGGCGGACTCTCAACCACTGCGCCACCAGGGAAGCCCTCTCTTAGCTTTTGCTAGTCTGTAAAGCTTTTGATTTCTCCATCGAATCTGAATGAGATCCTTGCCAGGTAAAGTAATCTTGGTTGTAGGTTCTTCCGTTTCATCACTTTAAATATATCATGCTACTCCTTTCTGGCTTGTAGAGTTTTTGCTGAGAAATCAGCCGTTAACCTTATGGGAGTTCCCTTGTATGTTATTTGTCATTTTTCCCTTGTTGCTTTCAATAACTTTTCTTTGTCTTTAATTTTTGTCAATTTTATTGCTATGTGTCTCGGCATGTTTCTTCTTGGGTTTATCCTGCCTGGGATTCTCTGTGCCTCCTGGACTTGGGTGGTTATTTCCTTTCCCACGTTAGGGAAGTTTTTGATTATAATCTCTTCAAATATCTTCTCATGTCCTTTCTCTCTCTCTTCTCCTTCTGGGACCCCTATAATGAGAATGTTGCTGCATTTAATGTTGTCTCAGAGGTCTCTTAGGCTGTCTTCATTTCTTTTCATTCTTTTTTCTTTAGTCTGTTCCATGGCAGTGAATTCCACCATTCTGTCTTCCAGGTCACTTCTCCATTTTTGTGCCTCAGTTAGTGTGTTATTGATTCCTTCTAGGGTATTTTTCATTTCAGTTATTGTATTGTTTATCTCTGTTTGTTTGTTCTTTAATTCTTCTAGGTCTTCATTAAACATTTCTTGCATCTCCTCGATCTTTGCCTCCATTCTTTTTCTGAGGTCCTGGATGATCTTCACTATCATTATTTTGAATCCTTTCCGGAAAGTTGATTATCTCCACTTCATTTAGTTGTTTCTGTGGAGTTTTATCTTGTTCCTTCATCTGGTACATAGTCCTCTGCCTTTTCATTTTGTCTATCTTTCTGTGAATGTGGTTTTCGTTCCACAGTGCAACTCATTTAATTTAATGTAATTCCATAAGAAATTCATAAGCATGGCAAAATTCTTTTGGAACAATGCAAATAATTCAAGAATTTGTCATTCTCTCTTCAATCTCCTGCTCATTCAGACTTTGTACTCCTGTTCTACATTTCCGTATTCTATTGTACAAAATCTCTTGAAGTCAAACAGACATATTTACACAAATCACATGCATATGAGGGTGTGTTCTCAGATGCACTGATTACCTTAGTCCACCTTGTCTTTATATTTCCAAGAGATGAACTGCATACATCTAGTAGCACAACCCAGCTGCTGTGATTTTTGGTTTGGGGTGCCTGTGGAACAGGATGAGGCCAGGCAGGCTCCCATCAGGACTAGCCTCCATTTTTGTCTGAAATGCCAGTGTCCACTGATGATAGGATTTTTCTTTGGGAAAACTTTCTTTTGGCCTCCAAATTTTGTTCAAACATTAAAAGCATGCACAGCCTTGTCTGAATGAATTGTGTCATTTGAAATTTCTGGGCTGGCTATTGATCAAGTCTAGGATGAATTGGAAAAAAGAGAAAATTATCTCTGCTTGTTACTGGTATCTTACACTGATAAGGAACAGAAAGACCTCTGGAGTTTTTTATCTTGTACATTGAGTCAGGAAAATCACATGTTTAGGACAGCTACAAGTAATAATTGTGTCAAAAATAACATCTTATTTTTGCATAGTACTCAGAGGTTACAAAGCATAGTTACACACACTAATGCCTCTAAATAGCCTTGAACTTGGTTTTCTTTGATTTACTACTGTGTGATTCAAAGATTGCTTAACAATTTATTAATAACATACAATAAACATGCTTTATCAGCTAGCAATATCCTAACCTCAGTTTAAAGGTGTGGTTTATATTGAAAATTCCCCCTCCTACCCTGCACTTTGCACTAATAGCACCTGAAAAAAATCAGTAGCACAAGGAAGTGTGGGAACCAGCTGCTTGAAGTTTGAAGCAGCAACTTAAGACAGAATCATAAAATCTCAGTGAGGGAAGAATGTTAAAGTTCAGCTAGTTCAAACCTCTGTCTAATCCTGTTCTACATTCAGATATCCTCCCCAAGGGGAAGGCTCTGCACTCTCCTGAAAACATTTTGCATTTCCTAGATAGCAGATTGCTCCACATCATCAGAAGGCAAATTACCACAGGAGGTAGGGGAATAGGGTCAGTGGATAAGAAGTTGGAGGAGGAGAGGAATGGAGAGAAATGGGAACTGCCCATGAGAGAATAGAGTTCATTTTTTCAAAGGACACTGACCCCTCATCATGGGCTTAGTACAGTTGGTGCTATGCTAGGGGAGAAAACGCACCTTTGTGGAGTTTACAGCCTAGTGAAGGAGGAGAAGTTTTCATATAAAGCAGTTAAATGTGGAGTGTGCCAGTGAATCACCCCTTGAACTCTAGAATTTGATTAATAAAATAAAGGCACAGGTACTTTAAAGAAACTGAACTGGTCACAGGCCAGGTGTGTGATTTGTTTAGAGAAGAACTGGAGATTTCACTTGTCTAAACAAATACTATATTAAGCAATTGGGAGGGGTTGCAAATTAAGACAAAAAAAAAGTATGTCTGAGTGGGCCTTGGACTCGTAATCCCATTCTGAGAAAAGACCCAAATTCAGCCTCCAGAGTTCTTAGTTAGGGACAGAGCGTCACAGGGGCCTAGAAGAGCCATACCCAGGACGGCCCACCACATTTTACTGTGAGTCCACTCTTTTTTTTTTAAATTAATTTTTATTGGAGTATGGTTGCTTTACATTGTTGTGTTAGCCTGCACTGCACAACAAAATGAATCAGCCATACACATACAGACATCCCCTCCCTTTTGGACTTCCCTCCCATTTAGGACACCACCGTGTATTAGGTAGAGTTCCCTGTGCTATACAGTATGTTCCCATCAGTTGTCTATTTTATATATAGTATCAATAATGTATATGTGTCAATCCCAGTTTCCTAATTCCTCCCACCCCACCTATTTCCCCCTTGGTATCCATACATTTGTTCTCTATGTCTGTGTCTCTATTTCTGCCTTGCAAATAAGATCATCTATACCATTTTTCTAGATTCCACATATATGAGTTATTACGATATTTGCTTTTCTCTTTCTGACTTACTTCACTCTGTATGACACTCTCTAGATCCATCAACATCTCTACAAGTGACCCAATTTCATTCTTTTTTATGGCGGAGTAATGTGAGTCCACTCTTAACAACAACCTTCTAGATGATACTTGGTTTTGAAGGTACATTTCCTCTGTGAAATTTTCCTGAACATGGTCTCCCACCTCCCAGGGAGAGTTACCTACTCCCTCTTCTGTCTCCACATTTACTGTGTACTTACCTCTTTTATGTACCAAATATACCACACAGTATTTGTAGTGCTCAGTTTACACATCTGTCTCTCCTATTATATTGGACATTTGGTGTTCTTGGTGCCTCTGCACAGCAGCTAGCAACCAACAGATGCTCAGTGAATATTTGAGTGACAGGATGAATGAGTGAATAAGTGAATGAATGGATACATGACTGAATAAATGAAAAGGTACATGAAGAGTTAATATGAGAAAAAACTTCATGTCAACTGCGTATACCCAGGGAACGATGGCAAGAACCACCTGCATGAAGCATATTTAGAAAGAGCCAAAAGAAAATGGATTAATAGAGTTAGGCTAGATAATGGAGAGCCTTGAGTGTCAAGAAACTTTCCTTTGTTTATTCATTCAGTCAACAAAAAATTTATTGTAAATTCCTTTAGGTTGTGTAGATAATATAAAGCTATAGTCTCTAGCCTAAGAGAGCACAGAGTCAAGGAGGAGAGGGTGCACTCACAAGAGCTACATGAAAAGCAAGGGTCACCAGAGAGGCACAATCAAGGAACCCTAGGAGTTCAAGGATCAATAAGTCACATTTCTGGTTGTACCAATAGAAAAGCATCTGAGCTGGCCTTTAAGGGTAAGAGGACCAGCAGAAGGCATGTCAGCAAGGAAGCAGAGATGGGACCACGCAAGGCATGGATGGGACGCTGAGAGTAGTTCCCCAAGGCTGAAGCAAATCAGGAAACAGGGGGGTGAGGTAGAAGTTAAGATATAAGAAGAGGCTGGGTGAGATTGCAAAGGGTATTTCTCAGGTTAAGGCGTTTACACTCTATTCCAGGGGAGTTAGGGAACTGGTGACTTGCTGCATGTTAGTGTAGGGATAATAACCATGAGCCCAGAGAACTGTCAGCCCAGGCTTGGTTAAAAAGTGAGGAAAATATTTCTGACAGGCCTACCTGAGGTTTTGAAATTTTTTTACTCTATAATTAAGCTTCAAATGCTGAGATAGTTTCTGAGGTTTCTACATGGTAACTCATTCTTCATGTGCTGCTCTTTCATTGCACCAGGTCCTGTCATTATCATTGCTAATTGTCCTAAGGCAGACCTCAGCTGAGACAGACTGGGACCATGGGAGGTTATCCCCCGCCTAGTTATTATATACTTGTTCACGGGTTCGGCGAAGTGCTAGCAAAAGTACCACGGAAACTTTCAGTTTGAGTTAACAGTGCCCGGCACTTATTAAACCCTCAGTTACTGTTAGCCATGTATAGCTATATTCAATTATGGTAAAAATATTTCATTTTCTATAGTCTTAGAACAGAATCCAAGTGTATTCTTCAGGATTCTATTGGTTGTAAGTAACAGAATGCCAAACCCAGCTTAGTTTCAACGTTAGATTTATTGTATAGGTACTAGGGTAGCTCACAGAGCTGAGAGGAAAGCCAGAACCAACAGAGGATTCTGGGAAGATGACAGAGTGGGGAGCACCAGGAATCCACCTCTCCACCTGGACAATAATTACACTGGTAGAATCTATCTGATGTAGATATTTCGGAACTCTGGAGTCTACTGCAGGCTTGCAACTTTCAGGGGAAGTTTGGATGGTAAAACTGTGGTCAATTTCAGCTCGTAGCTACCCATCCCCCACTTCCAGTCCCATGGCAAGCAGCTGCACACGTGTTCCTGGAACTGCTTGCACACAGCTTTGGGAGCCAGGGTGGGCAAGAAGGACCTTGTCCTCCAAATCTCAAGGATCTGTGCTCTAATTGCATATGCTCCTTCTCACCACAAAGTGGTCAGTGGCCATTGTCGTTGCATCTGCCATTGTTGCAAGTCCCTCTCCCTCCAACTGGAGACTTCTAGGGAACTTACAGCGCCCCTTCATTTTTCTCTTTTTTCCTTTTTAGGCTCCAGATATTAAAGGTTAGGGCATTCAGAATCAATTGCTTATATTAGGGAAATTAGAGTCACCACACATGACCAGGGAAAGGTGTAGGCTCACAAAAGACCTGAGAAGACCTTATGTTTTCACCTCAGGCTGCTCCAGGGCACGGAGATAGCCTACACTAATTTAAAAACAGAAATAAAAGCAAAAACCCCAGCAAACCCGGGGGAAGGAGGATAATCTAATTTCCAGATTTAGCACATTATTAGATTCAAATGTCCAATTTCCAACAACAATAACAAAATCATGAGACCTACAAAGAAACAGGAAAGTATGGCCTATTTATTTTTTAATTTTTATTATTATTTTTTAACATCTTTATTGGAGTATAATTGCTTTACAATGGTGTGTTAGTTTATGCTTTTTAACAAAGTGAATCAACTATACATATACATATATTCCCATATCTCCTCCCTCTTGAGTCTCCCTCACACCCTCCCTGTCCCACCCCTCTAGGTGGTCACATAGCACTGAGTTGATCTCCCTGTGCTATGCAGCTGATTCCCATTAGCTATCTATTTTACATTTGGTAGTGTATATATGTCCATGCCACTCTCCCACTTCGTCCCTGCTTACCCTTCCCACTCCCTGTGTCCTCAAGTCCTTTCTCTATGTCTGAGTTTTTATTCCTGTCCTGCCCCTTAGGTTCTTCAGAACCACTTTTTTTTTTTTAGATTCCATATATGGAATTTGTTTTTCTCTTTCTGACTTACTTCACTCTGTATGACTTCACTATAGGTCCATCCACCTCACTACAAATGACTCAATTTCATTTCTTTTTATGGCTGAGTAATGTTCCATTGTATATATGTGCCACATCTTCTTTATCCATTCATCTGTCAATGGACACCGAGGTTGCTTCCATGTCCTGGCTACTGTAAATAGAGCTGCAATGAACATTGTGGTACATAAGCCTTTTTGAATTATGGTTTTCTCAGGGTATATGCCCAGCAGTGGGATTGCTGGGTTGTATGGTAGTTCTATTTTTAGTTTTTTAAGGAACCTCCATACTGTTCTCCATAGTGGCTGTATCAATTTACATTCCCACCAACCATGCAAGAGGGCTACCCCCTCTCCACACCCTCTTCAGCATTCATTGTTTGCAGACTTCTTGATGATGGCCATTCTGACTGGTGTGAGGTAGTATGGCCTATTTAAAGTAAAAAAATAAATCAACAGAAACTGTCCTCGAAAAAGACATTATGATGGATCTCTTAGACAAAGACTTTAAAACAATTGTCTTAAAGGTGTGGAGAAAGTCAGGAAAAAGATGTATGAACAAAATGGAAATAAAATAAAGAGATAGAAAATCTAAAAAGAAACCAAAAATAAGTTTTGCAATGGAAAAATACAAGAATCGAAATTTAAAAATTCACTAAAAGGATTCAAAGGCATATTGGACGAGCCAGAAGAAAGAATCAGTGAACTTGAAGAGAGTACAATGGAAGTTATTGAATCTGAGGAACAGAAAGAAAAAAGATTGAAGAAAAGTGAGTAGAGCATAAGGGACCTATGAGTCACCATTAAGTAGACCAACATACACATTGAGAGAATCTTAGAAGGAGAAGGGAAAGAGAAAGGAGCAGAGAGAATATTGGAAGAAATAATGACTGAAAACTTCCCAAATTTGATGAATACAGACATCCAAGAAGTTCAATGAACTCCAAGACAAACTCAAAGAGATTCACACCGAGACACATTAGAATCGAACTTTCCAAACACAGAGACAGAATCTTGAAAGCAGCAACAGAGAACCTACTCACATGCAAGAGATCTTCAATAAGACCATCAGCAGATTTCTCTTCAGAAATTTTGGAGGCCAGAAGGCAATGAGCTGATATAGTCAAAGTGCTAAAAGAAAAAGAGCTGTCAACCAAGAGTCCTACATCTGGCAAAACTGTTGTTCAAAAGTGAGGAAGAAATTAAGACATTCCCTGATAAACAAAAACCGAGGGAATTAATTGACATTAATTTGCCTTGAAACAGATGCTAAATGGAGTCCTGTAGGTTGAAATGAAAGGAAGTTAGACAGCAACTTGAAGCCATATGAAGATATATAGATGTCAGTAAAGGTAAATACGTGGGCAATTATAAAAGCTAGTATTACTGTAACACCAGTTTGTAATTTCACTTTTTATTTTCTATATGATGTAAGAGACTAACACATTAACAAAAATAATTGTTAGTCTAAAAGCTAGTATTATTGTAATTTTGGTTTGTAACTCCACATTTTGTTTTCCACATAATTTGATACTAATGCATTTAAAAGAATTATTAATTTATGTTTTGCGTATACAATATATAAAGACACAATTTTATGACATCAATAACTAAAAGGGGTGGGGATGGAGCTGTAAAAGAACAGAGTATTATATGTTGCTGAAATTAAGCTAGTATAAATTCAAGTTGGAGTGTTACAAGTTTAGTATGTTCAATATAATCTCCATGGTTACCACAAAGATAATAGATATAGAATATACACAAAAGGAAATAAAAAATGTAAATGTTTCATTATAAAAAAATAAACTAAGCATAAAAGAAGACAGTAATGTAGGAAATGAGGGACAAAAGATAAATGACATATGGAAAACAAATAGCAAGATGACATAAGTAAGTCTCTCCTTGCCAGTAATTAATTTAAACGTAAATAGATTAAATTCTCCAGTTAAAAAAGAGAAATGGGCAGAATGGATTTAAAAATTGACACAACTTTATGCTGTCTACAAGAGATTTGCTTTAGGAGAAAATATTTTCAAATCATATTGCTGATAAAGGATTAATATCCAGAATATATAGAGAACTCCTACAACTCAAGAAACAAAAAAATAATCTGATTCAAAAATGGGCAAAGGACTTGAATAGACATTTCTCCAAAGAAGATATAAAAGTGGCCAATAAGCACATGAAAAGACGCTCAACATCACTAATCATTCGGGAAATGAAAATCAAACTACAGTGAGATTCTACCTCACACCTTTCAGGATGCCTACTATTAAAACACCACCACCACCAAAACAGAAACAAGTGTTTAGAAGGATGTGGGAAAATTGGAGCCCTTGTGCTCGGGAATGTAGGAATGAAAAATGGTGTAACCACTATGGAAAACAGTATGGTGGTTCCTCCAAAAATCAAAAATAGAATTACCATATGACCTGACAATTCCACTTCTGAGTATATGCCCAAAAGTATTGAAAGCAGGGTCTCAGAGAAATATTTGTACCCCATGGTCATAGTAGCATTATTCACAACAGCCAGAAAGCGGAAGCAACCTAAGTGTTCATTGATGCATGAATGGATAAGCAAAATGTGGAATATACATGTAACGGAATATTATTAAGCTTTTAAAAGGAGGGAAATTCTGACATACTACAACATGGATGACCCTTGAGGACATTATATTAAGTGAAATAAATCAGTCACAAAAAGATAAATACTGTATATTTCCACTTATAGAGTATATGCAGTTGTCATATAGTCTATAGAGAGTACATAGATTAGTCCAAATCATAGAGACAGAAGGCAGAATGGTGGTTTCCACTGTCTGGGAGGAAGGAATGAACGGGGAGTGATTGTTTAATAGGTATAGAATTTCAGTTTTGCAAGATGAAAAGTGTTCTGGAAGTGGATGGTGGTGATGATAGCAGAACATTATGAATGTATTTAATAGTAGTGAACTGTACACTTAAAAATAGTTAAGATGATAACATTTATGTTATATGTATTTTATCACAATAGAAAAAGTTTGGGGAAAAAAGGAATGAAGTACTGACACATGCTACAACACAGTGGAACCTTAAAAACATTATGCTAAGTGAAATAAGCCCGTCACAAAAGGACAAATATTGTAGGATTCCACTTGTTTGAGGTCCCTAGAGTCGTCACATTCATAGAGACAGAAAGTAGAAAAGAGACTGCCAGGAGGAGCAGGGGAACAGGGCGGGGGAGAAGGGGAGTTACTGTTTAATGTGTACAGAGTTTCAGTAGGAAGATGAAAATGTTCTGGAGATGGAAAGTAGTTAAGGTTGCACAAAAATGTGAATGTACTTAATATCACTCAACTGTATACTTTATTATTCATTTATTTATTTTTGGCTGTGTTGGGTCTTCGTTTCTGTGCGAGGGCTTTCTCTAGTTGCGGTGTGCGGGGGCCACTCTTCATCACCGTGCGCGGGCCTCTCACCACCGCGACCTCTCCTGTTGCGGAGCACAGGCTCCAGATGCGCAGGCTCAGCAGTTGTGGCTCACGGGGCCCAGTCGCTCCGCAGCACGTGGGATCCTCCCAGGCCAGGGCTCGAACCCGTGTCCCCTGCACTGGCAGGCAGACTCTCAACCACTGCGCCACCAGGGAAGCCTCCTCAACTGTATACTTTGAAATGTCTAAAATTGGAACATTTTTGTTATGTCTATTTCACTACATACACCAAAAAAGTTCATCACCCTCTAGGTATGAGTCCACTAGAAGCTCCAAGCTAAGAGGCAAACTTAGGTCATCTGCCCAAATTATGGGATAGAGGGGAGGGCCCCCCACTAGGGTATCTTCTTTCCCTGAGTGCCTGTCAGGTATCCCTAGCTCCCTCCACAGTCCCTGCCTTGGCTGGGGAGGCAGACCCCAAAACAATTTTAAACCAGTGTGAGAGTAGAGTGAAACTGTCCAGAAAAGGCAAAATTCACAGAGCCAGTAGCAGACTGGTGGTTGCCAGGGACTGGGGGAGGTGAGTGAGTGAGTGCTAACAGGCACGAGGTTTCCTTTTGGGGTGATGAAAGTGTTCTAATGTTAAATGGTGAGAGTTGCACAACCTTGGGAATATACTAAAAACCATTGAACTGTACACTTTAAATGAGCAAAATTAATGGTGTGTGAATTATATCTCAGTAAAGCTATTATTAAAAAAAATTTTTTTTTAATTAAAAAAAGGAAAGCCAGAGCAAGACAACTCTGGATTCTTGGAGATTATAACTGGGCACTCTATTTTTTTGGCCACGCAACGTGGCTTGTGGGATCTTAGTTACCTACCAGGGACTGAACCCGGGCCTGGCAGTGAAAGTGCATAGTCCTAACCACTGGACCACCAGGGAATTCCCTGGTCTCTCTGTTGAGCCTTCACTTCATTGCCCGTGCTGGTGGTGACAGCCCCAGATTCACGTCCTCCTCAAATTGCTACCCAGCAGGCAAGAGTGAGCTTCCTTCCCACAGCTCCACTGGAAAATTCTGGATAAGGGCTTGAAACGACTTGGTTTGATTCGTGTGTGCATCCGGGCTGAATACTGCAACGGGTTGGGTGGTGGGGATGGAGCTAGACTAACTCAGTGTGGGTTACACGGACTCCCCTGTGGGCAGGGGGCTGAGGCTGTCACCGGAAGGATTGAGGGAGGACACTGAACAAAGACAACAGTTGCTTTGCAAAAGCAAAATGTCTCCTGTAGATGCTCAGGTGACTTTGGCTAGAACCCCTCTCCTGATTCAAGATCCAAGGGCTCCAATTTGTGATTGGGTTCCACTCTTCTGAGTATGAATTAACCCTGTCCCTTCAGTGTGCCTTAATTATGTCTTAATTACTTCTGAGTCACTGACACATAGTCCTTCAAACAGTTTGATTTCTAAGGTGTCCCTTTGTACCTCTAATATCTGTTTTATCTCGAAAGACATCTATTTTTTTAACTTCCATAGCTCAGAATAGAAATTTCAATATGTAAGAGCTAAGCTTATGCTTTAAAAAACACCCACAGTAGCTTTTGTGAGGTTTTTCCCTGGAGATGAAGCAGTAGCGTGATAGGGACTCCCTGGCTGCCACTCAGTAGCAGCCCCTCCAGTGTCTGAACCTGGAGTGGGAGCACTGGTGTCACTCCTGCTGGGTCAGAGATGAAGAGGGAACAGAGGTGGAGGGTTTTATTACTCATTCTTAAGCATCCAGTGTTCCTTGGCTCCTTTTATGGGTTGAGTTGTCTCTCTCCAAAATTCATATGTTGAAGTCCTAACACCCGATATCTCAGAATATGATCTCTCTCGGAGAGAGGGTTTTTTTTTAGTGGTAGTTAAGTCAAAATGAAATCTTAGGGTGGACCCTAATCCAATATGATTGGTGTCCTTGTAAAGAGGAAATTTGGAGACAGACATACACACAGGCAGAACATCACACGAAGATGAAGGAGGAGTTCAGGGTGATGGTTCTACAAGCCAGGAAATGCCAAAGATTGGCAACAAACCACCAGAAGCTAAGGCACATGTGCAGAACAGATTCTTCCTTGTGGTCCCGAGGAGGAACCAACTCTGCCGACACCTTGATCTTGGACTTCGTGTCTCCAAAATTGTGAGAAAATAAATTTCCATTGTTTAAGCCACCCAGTCTGTGGTACTTTGTTATGGCAGCCCTAGCAAACTAATACAGATCCTTTGAGACAATAGTACAAACTTAACTAACATCCCCAGTTGGAGCCACACTTTTTCCCTTGCCTCTTGCCCTATAAGCATGTCTCTCTCTGCCCAGTTTGGGCCACACATCTTTACCTTCCCCCAGCCTTATTCTCCTCCTACCTCACCTTCCAACCCTTACCTCCCTTTGCCTACCCTGTGATCACATCATTCCCAACCTCTCTGACAGCTGTTCTGGATCCTCCCCTATCACCTATCTCCATAGCAGCTCATCCTGTATCACCTCCTCATGGATCAAAATCGGACTTGGAAGTTATCCTGTTCCTGGTGTGGGCTGAACCCAGGTGTCTGAATGCACTTTCAGTAGGCACTTAGAAGAAGAGCTCCTCAAAGGAGCAGTGATGGGGTGACATTCCCATGGCCACAGTGGGCAAGAGTCAACCGTGAGTGAGAGACGACTTTATGTCACAGCCATCATCACTCCTTTGCATCAACCACAGTGGGGCCACCAAAGCAATCTCTCTGGGATTTTGGATAATTTATTTCTTCTCCTGGCTTTGGTTCCCTTAATATGGCAGTAAACAAATGGTTAAAACAGGATTTAAGGCCAGAAATATCTGGGTTCTAGACATAGCTTGGACATGCTGTGGTTGTGTGACCTTGTGGAAGCTCCTCCACTTCTCTGACCTCATCTGCAAAATAGGGATAATAACTTATAACTTAAAGAGTTGTTATGAGGATTAAATAAGATGATAATAACTATTCAGTTATTAAAAGCTAACATTTATGTACCAGATACTATGTTGCATGAACCGCTTCATTAAAAAATGTTTTTCAAGCACTTAGGACAGGATCTGTGTATACAGTAAAAACTTGCAGTGGGGCAGAAGAGGAGAGATGCGCAACCTACAGAAACATTTTTCTTACTTATTCAGATGTTTTGAATAAAAGCCTAGTATGTCAAATATACTTGATTAAGAACAACAAATTGCAACAAAATTTAAGGGCCCATTCAATTTTTTAATACTCTAACTATGCTGTATTTTATATTTCTTGAGATAAAAATGACTCTCGGGGAGGAGATATGGGGATATATGTATACGTATAGCCGATTCACTTTGTTATAAAAACAGAAACTAACACACCATTGTAAAGCAGTTATACTCCAATAAAGGTGTTTAAAAAAAATGACTCTCAGTTAGAAATATTTCAGTTCTAGTGAATTTTTTTTTTTTTTTTTTTTTTTTTTTTTTTTTTTTTGCGCGGTACGCGGGCCTCTCACTGCTGTGGGCTCTCCTGTTGCAGAGCACAGGCTCCGGACGCGCAAGCTCGGTGGCTCACGGGCCCAGCTGCTCCGCGGCATGTGGGATCTTCCCAGACCGGGGCACGAACCCGCGTCCGCGGCATCGGCAGGTAGACTCTCAACCACTGCGCCACCAGGGAAGCCCAATTTTAGTGAATTTTATATGGCTGTACTTTGTCGTGGATGTGTGTATGCATGTATAGCCCATCAAGACCTTAATTCAAGTAATTCACTCAACATTACTCTATACCAGTGCTTCTTAGACAGGGACCGTTTTCCCCGCCAGGGAACATTTGGCAATGTCTGGAGACATTTTGGTTGTCATGACAGGATAGTCCCCAAAACAAAGAATTATCCAGCCCGAAATGTTAACAGTGCTGAGGCTGAGAAGCCCTTCTCTCCGTTTCTCTGTCTCTGCCTCTCTTTGTATATATACATGTATTTGTTATATATATATATACATATTTTTATACGTATTTATATAAATATACATATATTTGTTTTATATATAAAACAAAATTTAAAATCTTTATATATAATATATGACATATATATTATATATAAATATATATGACATGCAAAGGTACAGTCATCATAGAAACAGAATGAAAGCGAGCTACCTAGTAAAAAAAAAACTTTTCCAAGGACAATTACTGATGCGGAGAGGAGGTGGTAAGATTCAGTTTCAACTGGGTGTCAGGAGAGTCTGCCCATGGGGGCTGGAGATGACCAGGATGTCAGGTTTCTGAGCAAGTCGGCCAACTTTCCAGTCCATCTGCCAAGAGTACAGCCCAGTTCGGCCGCAGCCGAGTGACCCATCTGTGAGCCTTGGCTGGTGGAGACAACAGTGTTGCTATCTCCTCGTAGAACTGGGCACAATTGCAGAGCAATGCACACTAGCATTTTTGTTTGCAGTTGGCAAGTTCACAACTAGCGCGATTGTTTCAGAAAGTGTGCGAGTGCACGATTGCTTCATGTCGTTAATGTCTGCAGTGTGCTGAGCATAAAGGGATGGCTGGGGGAGGGGGCTCAGAAGTTTGAATTATTCAAATACATGCAGAATTACACAGCCTTAAAGACTCCATTTCTGAGGCTCCTTCCTGCATCGACACAATGTGTTAGATTCTGCCGAGGACTCAAAATAACTCCCTTGCTTCGAGTTAGGAATTGAAAAGAGGTCCATTAATTCTTTCAGGCTACCAGGTGATCATTTTTGTTGTGGGCAAAAGAAAAAAAAAAGTCAGAAACAACACAAGACTGGATTGGCTAAAAGTCCCTCAGGCACCCCGCTACCTCTTTTTTTTTTAACATTGCAGCAGCTCAGAGGCCGTCAGTCTTTCATTGTAAGTCCTACAGTTTATACAGTCATGTTTATCAATGGTTGTTATCATTGCTTTTCCTTCTAATATTTTTAAGTAAAATAAATATTTGGAGTCCTATCATTCCAGTATCAAAAGACTCACGTTATGGGCTTCCCTGGTGGCGCAGTGGTTGAGAGTCCGCCTGCCAATGCAAGGGACACGGGTTTGAGGCCTGGTCCGGGAAGATCCCACATGCCGCGGAGAAACTAAGCCTGAGAGCCACAACTACGGAGCCTGAGCTCTAGAGCCAGCCAGCCACAACTACTGAACCCACATGCCTAGAGCTCGTGCTCCGCAACAAGAGAAGCCAACGCAATGAGAAGCCCGTGCACCGCAACGAAGAGTAGCCCCCGCTTGCCGCAACTAGAGAAAGCCCGCAGGCAGCAAAGACCCAACACAGCCAAAAAAAAAAAAAAAAAAAAAAAAAGACTCACTCTGTGACAAATTAAACCCTTATATTTCCAGAGAATGGTATCAAGGTCAGGCCACCAAGATGCTGTTTTGTGTTGGGCTTCCAGGTCGAGGAGTGGATCAGAGTAGACTGCTGCTCGGTCCATGTGATCAATCAACAAACATTTGAAGTGACCCCGGGACTCACCATGGAGCTAGGTGTTTTGAGATATACAAACCTATATTAAAGGTCTATAAATAAAAAGGTAAGTATAAATATACAAAGGAAAATATCAGATAGTTTTACTTTAGTGGGTTCAGAGGCAGTATCTGTGGTGTAAGGGCATTTGGTAGGGAGTGGATCAAAAGACTGTAGCGGCCAATAAACAGAGTTTCAGGCTTTCAGGGTATCATAACCTAGTTAGGGAGACAAATTACACTGATAGGAGAGAAACAATGATTGCTAAGTAGTTTGATCTAAATTATTAGTGAAATGTAAATTTATAAAAGGAGAAACCAGATTGGCTTGAGTAAAGGGTTTACTTTGTGAAGCAGCTGAAAATAACATGGGATAAATAATTCATATTATGAAGAACTAGTCCAGCTAAGAAGTCTGAAACTGATCTCTCTCTCTCTCTCTCTCTCTCTCTCTCTCTCACACACACACACACACACACACACACACACACACACACTGAAGCAACTCCCCTGAGCAAGGGAAGGACCATCAGTCAATAGCCGTAACTGTGCCAGACACTGTGCCAGGTGCTGGGAGCTCCAAGATGCCCGGTGTGCAGTACTTGCTCTGATGGAGCTCACAAAGAGGCGTTTTAGGAGCCTGATTCAGCTGCCATCCACAGGACAGACAGGAGTGAGGAGGGTCCAGAGCTAAAGAGACCAGCTGTGAGGATGGGCAGAGGGATGATGAGGGCCTGGGCTGGCGTGTGGGTATCAGGAGAGCAGAGAAAAAGTGTCTGAAAGGCACTGAAGTATTTGGAGCCTGGAAAAAGGGATTGAAAGAGAGGGAAGCAAGAAGAAGGGCAGGAACATGGGGACAATGGCACGGCCACCAATTGCAGTGGGGCACTTGTAAAGGCAGCCAATTGGAATGCAGGAGACTATGACGTTTTTGGAGATATTGAAAGTGAGTTAGTGGCAGGACATATGTGTTGAAATAAATATGCAATAAAGATGGAATTATGGACTGATGCAAGGTAGATGAGAATGGGTGACTTGTACAGGAACTTGGGGTGGGGGGAAGAGAAGGAACTAGAGATCATAGGAGTTGGGAGGGGAGAGGGGAATCAAAAGTCGTTGAACAGGTCAAGAAGAAATAGGGAAATGCAGTGTCGCTGGATCTAAGAGAGGAAAGAATTTGAAGGAGTAGATTGTCAGGGTGGTTAAATGCCACAGAGAGGCCAAAGAGAAGAAAACCAGGATAAAGCCATTCACTGTATAAGACTGTGCTCTATAAAACAGCATGTGGGTTTTTTTGTTTTAAAATTAAATGAAAAGTATCAGATATTAATAAACTCTGAAATCAAACATATATGCAAATGAGCAACGTCAAAGTTTTAGTGACCTGCAGGGCTGAGATAACAGTATCTCATAATCACATGGCATTTTTGTTTTCAAAGCCTTTTCAAATGTATGATTTCAACTGGTCATTTACAACATTCCCGGGATGATTGTAGCCTAAAAGGAATCAAATTTCCTTTTTTTTCATCTTTTACTTGCTCGGTTACAGTTTGCATTTGTACAGCTATCAGTACTACTAACAATAAGTAACTTTCCAGCAACGTTTTAATCTTATTTTATTTTTAAATTTTTCTCAGCTGTGCCGCATGGCTTGAGGGATCTTAATTCCCAGACCAGGGATTCAACCGAGCCCCCTGCAGTGGAAGCTCAGAGTCCTAACCACTGCATCGCTGGAGAATTCCCTCTCCAGCAACTTTGCTGACAGAAAATGAAATATGATGATAAACCTGTAGGAATAATACCCAACATTTATACAGCATAAGGTGATTTCACATATGTTGTTTCATTTTACCTTCAACAGTTCTGCGAGATAAGTTTCATTATCTCCATTTTGTTCATGTGGGCAGCTTTTAAAAGCCCATGCCAAAACCAAATACATTGAACAGGGCTAAACTAGGCCAAGTAAATGGGCTTTTTCATGTTTAATAAACTTAAGCTAAAAACAGTGAAGGAAATCTTATCAAAAAACAAGGAAAAAACCCCAAAACCTCAGCATATCAGGACACGTCAATTAACGTACCCCTTTCCTATAAGCAGACAGAATATAAAGTTGCTTATCTCATTTGAAAGTCTCATACATTTCTGTTAGAAATTTCGTGCTTGCAAATGACAAAATCCACCTCAAACTCATTTAGGGAAAAATGTGGCAGCAGATTAATTTGCTCAGTAATTGGAAAGTTTAAGGGTAGACGTTCAGTCTAAAGGTTCAGATGTGGCTGAATCCATGTGCAATTCAAGTTGAAAAAGAAGCAAATTCAGAGCTTGGATGGGCTGTGTGTGCAAGTACCACCTACGAGCGCCCATGTATGTGTGTGCTGGGAATCAGTTGCAAGGATGAGAATCAGCCCTACCTCAACTGCAGGGACTTAGAGCAGGGAAGCGGTGGTTCTCCAGAGGAAAATCGAGGGGCTCCTAGCAGCAGCAGAAGAATGGATACTGGGTAGGCAAAACCAACAGATTTTCCAAATTACTCCTGTCTTCAAATAGTGTTCCACCAGCTTACTTGAAATTCTCACTGTTTTTGCTCACTGTTGAAGACTGGGACTCAGGAGTTTCTTACAATGATACAGATACTCTGGGGCATTAAAATCACGGGGTGGCCAAAAAATGTTTTAAAAAATGCATGCCTGGGCTTCCCTGGTGGTGCAGTGGTTGAGAGTCCGCCTGCCGATGCAGGGAACACGGGTTCGTGCCCCGGTCCGGGAAGATCCCACATGCCGTGGAGCGGCTGGGCCTGTTGAGCATGCGCGTCCGGAGACTGTGCTCCGCAACGGGGGAGGCCGCGGCGCTGAGAGGCCCGCGTACCGCAAAAAAAAAAAAAAAAAAAAAAATGCATGCCTGAGCCTAGCCTCTCAAGTGAGGTGCAAACATTGGACCTCAACACCTCAAGCTTTGTCCACGCCGTAGGCGTTTGAAAGGAATAACGAATTGTGCAGTTAATAGCAGGAGGTATCAGTTTGTCATCTCAGAGCTTTTCTCGCCTCCCTGCTCCCCTCCCATGCTGTCCGAGAGGACTCTTGGACAGGGTAGGTGTCCCATCAATATTGGCAGAACTGAATCCAGTGGAAATGAATGGAGAGAATATACTATATTGTCCATGTTCATGTGCTTTCCTCCTTTGAACATACTAGATTCCTACTCTCTGTGATTTACCGTCTCCAAGGCGAGAAAAGTGGTGGACAAAAGGAGGAAGAGTCACGTGTGTGCTCAAGGACCCTCCAGTCCAATAGGGGAGAGAGAGGTGAGTTTACAGGGAGCCCCGAACACCAATCAACCATCAACCTCATCTGATGGAATCAGAAGGAGCCTAAGTCTTAAGGAGATTTAGAAGTCAGGCGGAGGCAGGGGTGTGAGGTTGCTTAGCTCGTGTAAATTCCACTAAAAGCAAAACGAAGCCTGGACCATTAGGAAACTTGTAAGTAGTTCTCTAGAGCTAAGGGATAGTGCCTAAGGGCAGAGTGACCCGACTGAAGCTGGAGAAACGAGCAGGGGACAGAAGGACTAAGTTTATTCTCATTCAAGTGCTCTAAAGAAATGTTCTAAAGAACATTTACAGGGCTCTTAAAAAATGTTTATTACAGACCAAAATCCCACGCATTCTATCATTTTGAGCTTGTACATTTTCTGTTGCTTAGCTGAAAAAAAAAATTACAGTTTTAAATTGGATTTTAAAAATCAGTCCAAAAAATAACCCAAATGCCTCCTGAAAACCGCTAGGCTCTGTTGCTCCTGTGCTGCAGTGTCGCAGCTGGGCCACAGGGGTGCAGTGCAGCTCAGCGGACGGCGGGAACCGGCGCTGCCCGACGAAGGGTCTGGGGGCGGGGTCCCAGGAAATCCCTCCCCAGAGCAGCAAAGGCGGTTCTTCCTGAACTAGGTGGGAGTGCCCCAACTTCTACCCCTCCACGCTTTCTTCCTCTACCATCCATCGACCTTCCCCGCCCAAAACAAAACCAAAACTCTATCATAAATAGTGTGTGTGGAGTACAGAAATGTTTGTAAATTGATGTTCCCTACAGGACTTACTTGTACGTCCCCATGTCCCAGTAAACAGTGGACTTGCCTTGTAAAAAAATTGGAAGTAATCGAAGTGTTCAATGATCAGGGGCTGACTAAACGACTTCTGGCATGTTCATACAAAGAAATAGAATGCACTCTTTTAAAGGTAGGATACATGATAACGAAAAAATGTTATGTGAAAAAAAAAAGCAAAATCCAAACAATATATAGTGATATCTTAGTTTTATTAAAGTGTTTATAATATATATATTTACATAGAATTAAAATCTTGGAAGTTACCAGTGATAATCCTTGATGATAGAATTACTGTTGATTTTTGTTTTCTTCTTTATATTGTTTTATATTTATAAAATAATGAATATGATACTTTTATGCTTAGAAGAAAATTAATAAGGGAAATCCCAAAACAAATAAGCAAATATTCATCCCCAAAGAAGAACAATTTTATGATTTTATCACGGTTACATGAGGCTAAGTTGGCTCATGGGACTGACTCCATGTGTGTTTATTAACATTAATGGATCTTGTGCTGATACAGGCCAGGGGTTGAGAAACACTCACAAGTCCTTGAAAGGATAATGAGACTTGAGAACATATTAGTAGTGATTATAGATAATTGTTTATTTTCTTCTGAATACATTTCTGTATTTTTCAAATTTTTCTATAGAAAGCATGTACAGATTTTATTTTAAAATACAAAAAATAATAACAGGTACAGACTGACTTCCAGATGAAAAACACAGTTAAATGAGTAGGAAGGGAGAAACATATCTTCCAGTCACTGAGAGAGAGATCTTCCTTCTCCAGTTTGAAACAGGATCTTAAATTGTCACGTGTCATTTGAGATAGCCATCATTTTTTTAATGCTAAAAATGACTATTTTGATAAATATATCTTTCCAATCATAGAACTTCAAAAAGTCTAAACTTTAAAAGCTTTTTCAAAATCACAAAAGCATTATGCAGTTTTTGTGAAAAATAACTGGTAATTTCTTCACTTAGAACTGTAAATATTTTGTTATATACTCTTCCAGATATATAAACAAACATTTTTTTAACAAAGTAGGAACTATTGTTTTGTGACCTGCTAAATTCATATAACTGTATATACTGGACTTTTCCCCATGTCATTTAATACATAATTTTTGATGTCTGGGCTGCATATTTATTTTAACATAAGTGTATATCATAATTTATTTAACCGGTTTCCTTTTGTTAAACATCTGTTTATTTTCTTTTTAGCCACTAAGAATAATGATGATTTTAATATTTTTGTTCTTGTGTGTGTTTGACTATTTTTCAGTAAAAGTTGCTAGAACTGAACTACTGAGTCAAAGACTTTTCAGGTCTTTGCCAATTGACACATAGAAAGGGTGCTCCAATCTACACTTCGCTCGGTAGTATCTATTTTGACTATTATAGTGTTATAAGTCTTAAAATCAGACAGCGTTAGTCATTCAACTTTGTTCTTCTTTTTCAAAGCTCTTTTGCATTCTAGGTCCTTTGCATTTCCATATAAATTTTAGAAACATTTGTTAATTTCCACCAAAATAAAAAAAATCTGCCGGGATTTTGATTGGGATGCCATTGAATCTAGAAATCAATTCAGGAAGAATTGACATAATTTACTTAATTGTAAATTTATATGTTAGTTTTTAAAAATTAATAGTTTTTTTTTAGAACTCTGTTAGTTTTGTAGGAAAATTGATCAGAAAGTACAGAGAATTCCCACATACTCTCCCCACTCCCCAGTTTCCCATATTATTTACATTGTGAATTATTGTGGTATATTTGTTGTAATTGATGAACCAATATTGATACATTATTATTAACTGAAGTTTGTAGCTTATGTTACATAGGATTCACTCTTTGTGTTGTACATTCTGTAAGTTTTAACAAATATATAATGACGTCTATCCACTATTACAGTATCATAGAGATTAGTTTCACACTATTGATTTTTATATATTGACCTTGTATCCTACAACCTTGCTAAAATCACTTGTTAGTTCTAGTGACTCTTTTGTAGATTCTATTGGATTTTCTGCATAGATGATCATATTGTCTGATAATAAGAGTAGTTTTACATCTTCCTTTCCAGAACCTGTAGTACAATGTTGAAAAGGAGCGTTGGTTCATCCCTGGCTCCTGATCTTAGGGAGTAATGCATTCAGTCTGTCACAGTTGAGTAAGATGTTAGCTATAGATTTTTCATGGATGCCCTTTATGAGGCCGAGGAAGTTTCCTAGTTTGCTGAGAAAATGGATGTTGGATTTTGTCAAATGCCTTTCTGCATCTGCTCAGATGATCTTATGATTTTTCTTTTTCAGTTTAAGATGGTGAATTACACTGATTAATTTTCTGATGTTAAGCTAATTATGCATTCCTGGGGTAAATGCCACTTGGTCATGATGATGTATTATCCTTTTTAATGTTCAATTTTGTTTAGATTTTTTTTCTTGCATCTATATTAAAGGGTGATATTGATCTACAGTTTTCTTGTAACGTGTTTGTCTTGTTTTGGTGTTAAGGGAATGCTGGCCTCAGAAATTAAATTTAAAATTTCTGGAAAGTTTGTTTACAATCGGTATTATTTCTTCCTTAAACGTAGTATTCACCAGTAAAGCCACCTGAGCCTGGAGTTTTCTCTCTTGGGAAGGCTCTTAACTACATATTCAGTTTTGGAAATAGATATATAAGGCTTTTTTATTTATTTATTTTTCGGCTGTGCTGTGTCTTCGTTGCCGCACGCGGGCTTTCTCTAGTTGAGGCGAGCGGGGGCTACTCTTCGGTGCGGTGCGCGGGCTTCTCACTGCGGTGGCTTCTCTTGTTGCCGAGCACGGGCTCTAGGTGCGCGGGCTTTAGTAGTTGTGGCTCACGGGCTCAGTAGTTGTGGCACACAGGCTTAGTTGCCCCGCGGCATGTGGGATCTTCCTGGACCAGGGCTCGAACCCGTGTTCCCTGCATTGGCAGGTGGATCTTAACCCCTGGACCACCAGGAAAGTCCATAAGGCTTTTTAAGTTGCCTAATTCTTCTTGAGTGAGCTTTGGTAGTTTGTGCCTTTCAAATAATTTTTTCCTCTCAGTGTTGTGTTTTCCTCACATGCATGCACTAATCAATACTCTGCTGGAAACTTAAGTGGGCCCTCTGTATATCTCCAGAGTTCTCTCTTCGTGCAGGTCTTTGTTCTCTGGTACTCTGGACCGTGGACGCTAACCATCTTCATTTTCTTGGACCCTCAGCTCCATCTCAGCTCTGGGAATCTGTTGGGCTGTGCCCGATCTCCCCACACAGCAGCCTGGAACCTATCCCGAAGCTGTACACTGCAGCGAGAGTGGGCTTCCCCTTCCTTGTTTTCCACGTTCCAGGTATCATTTTACTTCATTGCCTGATGTCCATTGCCTTGGAAACTCTTGTTAAATTTTGTCTCTTTCTTTCTTTTGGGGGCTTTCAGGCAGGAGAATAAATCTGGTCCATGTTGCTCCATGTTGTATGTTAACAGAAGTCCCTTATGTGTTTTTATATCTTCATAGCAAAGTTTGCCCTTTTAATAGCCCCAAATTCTTAGTTTACATTTGACAGAGGCTATGTACCTTTGAACAACAATGAATTCTTCAAGAACTGTTGTTTTTTTAAAACTCTGTGAGAATTCCTCATAAGTCCTTATTACTTACTCTGTGAAAGCCCTATAAACTGTAAAGCTCTATACAGTTATTAAGTATTATCACTGTTACGTATTCCATGGTGTACAAAGCTTTATATATATTTTAGGCTTATGTTGTTCTGCTTTCACACAAGATTTAGAGGCAACTGAATAATGAAATTCAGGAAAATAATATTATGAAATGCTTAATTTTGGTAACTTAACCAATTATATTTAATAAGTTAAAATTTCTAGCTTAATGATGAGTCATTACACCTGAGGATCCTGGATAGGACTATTTTAAAAGTTTATACTGGGGAAAGCTTTCTCTTAATATCTTGGCTTTACAAGTTCTAGAACTTTAGGGAATGTTTAAATGAAAGGAAAGGTAGCAAAAATTATAGTAATTAATGAACATTAAGGACAAAAATTAAAATACCCATTCAGAGCTGCAAATGTGAAGCTGTATCTCTTTTCATGGTTTGAATTGAATATGCTCTAGTGAACACTGAAACCTATCAAGTTCAATTATTTTAGAAATGATAAAATAATTAGAAGTTTCCAAAAATGATGGCAGGAATCTCAATAAGTGCTTTTAGAGCATTAAACTCAGTTGTTGTTGTTGTTTTTTTTAGTAACTGGTAATAGCTTAGTGAATAGTTTAGCAAACTCTTAAAACTTTTTTTCACCCATGGTGGCTATTTTAAATGTATCGTATGATTGGAAAGAAGAATAGACCTAAGAGAGCCTTAAGATAAGGTTAAGCCAGTGAGAAGAATTTCCCTTTCCAAAGAAATGTATTTGCCCATTCTGCCACTGTTCGGCAGACTAATAACAACAACCAACCAATCAGCCAAAACAATTAACAACCAACTCTTGTAAGACCACCTCATTAGTATTCACAGGTAACTGTTTCCAAGGCTTTAGAGATACATGAATTAACTCTGAATCCTTACTTGAGAAAAATTCTATTCTCTTCATGATGAAAGAGGAAATGAAACTAGCCCTTTGATGGGTGAGCATTAATACAATGCATTTTTTTTTTAATACAATGCATGTTTTAAAAGTGTAACTTGCAAGTTGTCATAAAGTCAGTCTGAGGAACTGAGATTCTAAATCAAACCCTATTCTGTATTTTGAGTCATCCAATTTTGATTCATACAGATACCACGTCCTATCAAATACAGAAACCAGTGAGCAGGATAAGTTGGCCACGGACAGCTTTCTAGTTAAGTAGCTGCAGACTCTTACACCGCAACTATCAGGAAATTTCTACTTGACTTGACTAGAACCACAAGACTGAAGTTTCTTGTATGAAAAAATGATTACTGACTATTGTATCAATTTGAGACTTCTGGGTTCAGTAGGAACAAGCACGGTATCTTTCCTCCATGGGAAATGCATCACATCAGGCATAGAGTTTATTCTAATCTTCTGCTTCTTCCAGACAAATATGTCCTGCCGCAACTACGAGATGCTGGCCAATGTGAATTAGTTGGGTCTTTGTTGCCGCGTGCAGGCTTTTCTCTAGTTGCAGTGAGTGGGGGCTACTCTTCATTGCAGTGTGGGTGCTTCTCATTCTGGTGGCTTCTCTTGTTGCAGAGCACAGGCTCTAGGCATGTGGGCTTCAGTAGTTGTGGCATGTGGACTCAGTAGTTGTGGCATGTGGACTCAGTAGTTGTGGCTCGTGGGCTCTAGAGTGCAGGCTCAGTAGTTGTGGCCCACGGGCTTAGTTGCTCCGTGGCATGTGGGATCTTCCCAGACCAGGGATTGAACCCATATCCCCTGCATTGGCAGGCAGATTCTTAACCACTGTGCCACCAGGGAAGTCCTAGGAGGGAAACTTTAATCCTTTCCTTTAAAAAAATCAGTCCTGGTAGCTCTGTCATATCCTACAGCATGGATGAATCTGGAAGACATTATCCTGAGTGAAATAAGCCAGACGCTAAAGGACAGATATTGTGGGATTGCACTTATATGAGGTCCTTAGAGAAGTAAAATTCATAGAGACTGAAAGTAGAAGAGAGGTTGCCAGGGACTGGCCGCAGGTGGGAATGTTTTATTTTTAAACTAATATAGAGTTTAATTTTGCAAGATGAGAAGAGTTCTGATGATTGGTTGCACAACAGTGTGAATAGATTTAACCCTATTGAGCTGTACGTGTAAAAATAGTTAAGATGGAAAATTTTATGTCATGTGTACTTTACCACAATTTAAAATCAAACAAGCAAACCTCCAGTTGCTTCCCATTGCTGATAACAATAATTCCCAGTATTTTTTTTTCATCAAGGCACACATAGAAATGATGACTAAGCACACTTGGGTGACCAAGCCAAGGCGTTCATGGTCAGAGGTGACCAGCTGGGGTTTCCGGCCATCTCGGGCTCCATTTGTTTGCCCAAAAGTCTGAAAGGATCAACCGCTTGGCACTTCAGTGACCCATTCACAGACCCCTGGTTAGGAATATTTTTAAACAAAAAAAGCGGTGTATTGATTTATATATCCAGGTATTGACTTACATATCCTATAGGCAAGGATGTTTTGAGGGGTGCAAACAATTTTGTTGGACTTGTGCTCATCTGCCCTTTGACTCTGCATCTCACTAGATGTCAGCTCCATTTTTTCAGAAATGCTCTCTCAAAGCTACTGATTTTCAGACAGAAGTAGAGCTGCTTTGCAAAATATTTAGCATCTCTAGTCTAAACATGTGTGTACCTGCCTCCTGATATACGTAGGAAGAGTTTCTCTAGGGAAATGGTTCTCAGCTGGTGGTCCTACTCTGTTTCTCAAGCTTTGATGTGTTTACAAAGCACCGGAGAGCTTGTCCAAATGCAGTTTCAGATTCCCTAGGTTTCGGGTGGGCCCCACCTTTTGCCCTTTTGCATTTCTAACAATATCTGTAACATTGAAGCTGCTGGTCCAAGGGCCACACTTTGAGTATCAAGGCATTAGAGGATGTTCAGACATGTGCAGGAACATTTTTGGTTGTCACGTGACTGGGAACATTCCTGGCTCCACTCTCTGGTGGGGAGCAGGGATGTTAAACTTCTTGCAATGTGCAGGAGAGTTCTACATAATGAAGAATTATCCCACTCAAGATACCAATAGCTCGCCCTTTAAAGGGGGGAAGCCGTGCTCACAGGCCTGATAGGATGCAAGCCTAAATATTTTAGGATAAAAGTCACTAAAGTTTTCATAACACATCAGAATAGAATACGACACTCAAGAAAAGTTAAAAACCACAGAAACGGTTTAAAAGTCATTATTTAAGTTTTTTTCTTTTGGGGGGGGTTAAAAAATACCATTAAGGTTTTAGCATCTATTTTTCACGTGCTTAGATCAGAATTCAACCTGATTTCAAATCCTGGTTTTAATCTAAAAAAAGTGTTGAGAAGCCAGACACTTCCTCCATATTTTATGTGGTGGTTCACACTTTAGTGCTTCAAGTATAAATGCCTGTATGTATGACTGGAGCAGGTGCTGTGAGGTATTTTAGTCAAGATGTGGATTCTCTGCGTGGTGGAAGCATGCCAAGTAGGTTAGATTTCATCTTCACCGCATCCTTTTCTCTCATTCTCACATCGATTTTGTTAGATGTTTGGCTACATCAGCCGTTATACTGGGTTCTGAACATTAAGCCAAAATGATATGGTCTATGTTTCTGAGAGTATATGTAATGTTAAGGAAACAGGCTCTGGTCCTAGACAGACTGGATTCAAATCCTGGCTCATTGTGTGACCAGGAAATGCTTCGTTGTGTGACCTTAAACAAATTACTTAACTACTTAGATTCTCAGCTGTGAAATTGGATAATACTGGCACCTACTTCCTGGGTTTTTATGAGTCATTAATAGATGAAAAACATTTAGAATAATGCCATGCACATGGTCAGCATTCAATAGATGTTTATTACTACTAAATTATCCATTTGAGTTTGTAAAAGGGTATATTTCATGGTATAGTGTGGGAAGACAAAGGAGCCTCATAGTACAGAGAATGTTGTGCTTCATAATAAATGTGAAATGGCTCCAAGATAAATTAATTGGGGTGTTTCTATACAACTGAATACTATTCAGTAGTTTAGACCAGTGGTTCTCACTTTGCTGTGCATCAGAATCACCTGGAGTATTTGTTAAGCCATAGGTGCTGGGCTCTCCCCTCTAAGTTTTTGATTCACTGGGTGAGGGGTAGAGTCCTAGAATTTGCAAATTCGAGCAAATTCCCACGTGATGTTCATGCTGCTCATCAGGGACCACACTTTGAGAATCACTGGTTTAGATTAGGGTTTCTCAACCTTGGCCCTACTGACATGTCAGACCAGGTAATTTTTTGTTGTGGGCCTGTCCTGTGCACTGCAGGATGTCTAGCAGCATCCCTGGCTTCTACCCACGTGATGCCAGCAACCCCTCCTCCTCCCCCATTGTGACAACCAAAAACACGTCCCCAGATGTCCCTCAGGGAGGCAAAATTGCCTCCTGTTGAGAACCACTGGTTAGGAAGAATGAACTAGTAAAAATTTGTCTATAGTAGGCTGCAAAAAAAGACTTCCAGATGGTATGCATCCATTCATGTAAAATTTAGAAACACACAAAACAATACATTTTCATAAATACAAAAGTATACATTAAAAGTATCAAAACTATGGAATTGAAGGAGACACAGCAAAATCATAAAAACAGTCTCTGCAGGGAGAGAGGAAAGAAAATAGGCCTGGGGCTGGGTGTTCTGTCTGTAGTGGTTGAGTGTTTTTTTGTTTGTTTGATTTTTGTTTCTGCGGTACGTGGCCCTCTCACTGTTGTGGCCTCTCCTGTTGTGGAGCACAGGCTACAGACGCACAGGCTCAGCGGCCATGGCTCACGGGCCCAGCCGCTCCGCGGCGTGTGGGATCTTCCCGGACCGGAGCACGAACCTGTGTCCCCTGCATTGGCAGGCAGACTCTCAACAACTGCGCCACCAGGGAAGCCAGTGGTTGAGTGTTTTATGACTTAAATATTTTTAAAAATCAGGAACTCATTTGACACCTGACCATTTCCGTTAATTGTGAGCCATAGGTATGTGCATATTTATGATACTATTCTCTGTATTTTCCTATATTTAGAACATTATTTCCAAATAAACACACACACACATATTTAGTAAGGAAAGGAGGGCTTCCCTGGTGGCGTAGTGGTTGGAAGTCTGCCTGCCAATGCAGCGGACACGGGTTCGTGCCCTGGTCCGGGAAGATCCCACATGCTGCGGAGCGGCTGGGCCCATGAGCCATGGCTGCTGAGCCTGTGCGTCCGGAGCCTGTGCTCCGCAACGGGAGAGGCCACAACAGTGAGAGGTCTGCATACCGCAAAAAAAAAATTAAAAAATAAATAATAAAAATTGTAAATCAACTGTATTTCAATAAAAAATAAATTAATAATAACAAAAGACAGCACCAGTTCATATCAGGAGGGGCTAAGAGCAGGGAACCTTTAAAAAATATTCATGGACTCACCAGTCATCTTCCCTCAATGAGAGAGGACAGGACAGGACTTTCTGGCTGTCACATAAGAATTGTGACCGTAAAACAATGAGATATTTCACAAATCGCACATAAAAACCAATCTTAAGACTCCTCCTTGCGAGAGCACCAGAATCACAACTAGCTGCTGGACAGTCATCCACAGGAAGACACTGGAGCTCACCAAAAAAGACACCCCACATCCAAAGACAAAGGAGAAGCCAAAAGGAGACGGTAGGAGGGACGCAATCACAATAAAATCAAACCCCATAACTGCTGTGTGGGTGACTCACAAACTGGAGAACACTTATACCACAGCAGTCCACTCACTGGAGTGAAGGTTCTGAGCCCCACGACAGGTTTCCCAACCTGGGGGTCCGGCAACGGGAGGAGGAATTCCTAGAGAATCAGACTTTGAAGTCTAGTGGGATTTGATTGCAGGACTTCGACAGGACTGGGGGAAAAAGAGACTCCACTCTTGGAGGGCACGCACAAAGTAGTGTGTGCATCAGGACCCAGGGGAAGGAGCAGTGACCCCAGGGGAGACTGAATGAAACCTACCTGCTAGTGTTGGAGGGTCTCCTGCAGAGGCAGGGGGTGGGGGGCTGTGGCTCACCATGGGGACAAGGACACTGGCAGCGTAAATTCTGCAAAGTACTCCTTGGCGTAAGCCCTCCCAGAGTCTGTCATCAGCCCCACCAAAGAGCCCAGGTAGGCTCCAGCGTTGGGTTGCCTCAGGCCAAACAAGCAACAGGGAGGGAACCCAGCCCCACCCATCAGCATCAAGTTTTACTGATTAAAGTTTTACTGAGCTCTGCCCACCAGAGCAACACCCAGCTCTACCCACCACTAGTCCCTCCCATCAGGAAACTTACACAAGCCTCTTAGGTAGCCTCATACACCAGAGGGCAGATAGCAGAAGCAAGAACTACAATCCTGCAGCCTGTGGAACAAAAACCACATTCACAGAGAGATAGACAAGATGAAAAGGCAGAGAGCTATGTACCAGATGAAGGAACAAGATAAAACCCCAGAAAAACAACTAAATGAAGTGGAGGTAGGCAACCTTCCAGAAAAAGAATTCAGAATAATGATAGTGAAGATGATCCAGGACCTCGGAAAAAGAATGGAGGCAAAGATCGAGAAGATGCAAGAAATGTTTAACAAAGACCTAGAAGAATTAAAGAACAAACAAACAGAGATGAACAATACAATAACTAAAATGAAAACTACACTAGAAGGAATCAATAGCAGAATAACTGAGGCAGAAGAACGGATAAGTGACCTGGAAGACAGAATGGTGGAATTCACTGCTGCAGAACAGAATAAAGAAAAAAGAATGAAAAGAAATGTAGACAGTCTACGAGACCTCTGGGACAACATTAAATGTAACAACATTCGCATTATAGGGGTCCCAGAAAGAGAAGAGACAGAGAAAGGACCAGAGAAAATATTTGAAGAGATTAGAATCGAAAGCTTCTTTAACAGGGGAAAGGAAATAGCCAGCCAAGTCCAGGAAGTGCAGTGAGTCCCATACAGGATAAACCGAAGGAGAAACACACTGAGACACATAATAATCAAATTGGCAAAAATTAAAGACAAAGAAAAATTATTGAAAGCAGCAAAGGATAAACGAAAAATAACATACAAGGGAACTCCCATAATGGTAACAGCTGATTTCTCAGCAGAAACTCTACAAACCTGAGCTTGCGCGTCTGGGGCCTGTTCTCCACTACGGGATAGGCCACAGCAGTGAGAGGCCAAAACAAAACAAAACAAAAATCTTCCAACAAACAAAAGTCCAGGACCAGATGGCTTCACAGGTGAATTCTTTCAAACATTTAAAGGAGAGCTAACACCCATCCTCCTCAAACTCTTCCAAAAAATTGCAGAAGAAGGAATACTCCCAAACTCATTCTTCAAGGCCACCATCACCCTGATAACAAAACCAGGCAAAGATACTAGAAACAAAGAAAATTACAGACCAATATCACTGATGAATATAGATGCAAAAATCCTCAACAAAATACTAGCAAACAGAATGCAACAACACATTAAAAGGATCATACACCATGATCAAGTGGGAGTTATCCCAGGTATGCAAGGATTCTTCAATATACACATATCAATCGATGTGATACACCATATTAACAAACTGAAGAATAAAAACCATATGATCATCTCAATAGATGCAGAAAAAGCTTTAGACAAAATTCAACACCCATTTATGATAAAAAACTCTCCAGAAAGTGGGCATAGAGGGAACCTACCTCAACATCATAAAGGCCATATATGACAAACCCATATATGACAAACCCACGGAAAACATCATTCTCAATGGTGAAAAACTGAAAGCATTTCCTCTAAGATCAGGAATGAGACAAGGATGTCCACTCTCACCACTATTATTCAACATACTTTTGGAAGTCCTAGCCACTTCAATCAGAGAAGAAAAAGAAATAAAAGGAATACAAATTGGAAAAGAAGAAGTAAAACTGTCACTGTTTGCAGATGACATGATACTATACAGAGAATCCTAAAAATGCCACCAGAAAACTACTAGAGCTAATCAATGAATTTGGTAAAGTTGCAGGATACAAAGTTAATGCCCAGAAATCTCTTGCTTGCCTATACACTAATGATGAAAAATCTGAAAGAGAAATTAGGGAAACACTCCCATTTACCATTGCAACAAAAAGAATAAAACACCCAGGAATAAACCTACCTAGGGAGACAAAAGACCTGTATGCAGAAAACTATAAGACACTGATGTTAGAAATTAAAGGTGATACCAACAGATGGATAGATATACAATGTTCTTGGATTGGAAGAATCAATATTGTGAAAATGACTATACTACCCAAAGCAATCTACAGATTCAATGCAATCCCTATCAAATTACCAATGCCATTTTTTACGGAACCAGAACAAAAAATCTTAAAATTTGTTTGGAGACACAAAAGACCCCGAATAGCTTAGGCAGTGTTGAGGAAAAAAAACGGAGCTGGAGGAATCAGACTCTCTGACTTCAGACTATACTACAAAGCTACAGTAATCAAGACAATATGGTACTGGCACAAAAACAGAAACATAGGTCAATGGAACAAGATACAAAGCCCAGAGATAAACCAACGCACCTATGGTCAACTAATCTATGACAAAGGAGGCAAGGATATACAATGCAGAAAAGACAGTCTCTTCAATAACTGGTGCTGGGAAAACTGCACAGCTACATGTAAAAGAATGAAATTAGAACACTCCCTAACACCATACACTAAAAGAAACTCAAGATTGATTAGAGACCTAAATGTAAGACCGGACACTATAAAACTCTTAGAGGAAAACATAGGCAGAACACTCTCTGACATAAATCACAGCAAGATCTTTTTTGATACACCTCCAAGAGTAATGGAAATAAAAACAAAAATAAACAAATGGGACCTAATGAACTTCAAAGCTTTTGCACAGCAAAGAAAACCATAAAAAAGACAAAAAGGCAACCCTCAGAATGGGAGAAATATTTGCAAATGAATCAATGGACAAAGGATTAATCTCCATAATATATAAATAGCTCATGCAGCTCAATATTAAAGAAACAAACAACCCTATCCAAAAATGGGCAGAAGACCTAAATAGACATTTCTCCAAAGAAGACATACAGATGGCCAGGAAGCACACGAAAAGCTGATCAATATTACTAATTATTAGAGAAATGCAAATCAAAACTACAATGAGGTATCACCTCACACCAGTTAGAATGGGCATCATCAGAAAATCTACAAACAATAAATGCTGGAGAGGGTGTGGAGAAAAGGGAACTGTCTTGCACTGTTGCTGGGAATGTAAATTCATACAGCCACTATGGAGAACAGTTTGGAGGCTCCTTAAAAAACTAAAAATAGAATTACCATATGATCCAGCGATCCCACTGCTGGGTGTATACCCAGAGAAAACTGTAATTTAAAAAGACACATGCACCCCAATGTTCATTGCAGCACTATTTACAATAGCCCGGTCATGGAAGCAACCTAAATGCCCATCGACAGACGGATGGATAAAGAAGTTGTGGATCATATATACAATGGAATATTACTCAGCCATAAAAAGGAACGAAATTAGGTCATTAGTAGAGACGTGGATGGATCTAGAGACTGTCATACCAAGTGAGGTAAGTCAGAAAGAGAAAAGCAAATATCGTATATTAACACATGTATGCGGAACCTAGAAAAATGGTACAGATGAACTGGTTTGCAGGGCACAAGTTGAGACACAGATGTAGAGAACAAATGTATGGACACCAAGGGGGTAAAGCCTCGGGGGTGGGGTGGGGGGGTGGGGATGGGGGCGTGGTGAATTGAGCGATTGGGATTGACATGTATACACTGATGTGTATAAAATTGATGACTAATATGAACCTGCTGTTTAAAAAATAAATAAAATAAAATTCAAAAATTCAAAAAAAGAAAAAAAAACCTTAAGAGTTTAGAGATTTACATATATCCAGACCAGAGCATTGAGATAATACCACATATGTAGCTGGCCATTCCTAGTCTACATGAATTCTTACAAAGCTGTTTGGTTTTACTCATTTTTCATCCAGCTGGGCTATCTCACATCCCTTGAATATAGATATATAACTCCATATCATAGTTGAAATCTTTTTAAATTTAATTTTATTTTTTAAACATCTTTATTCGAGTATAATTCCTTTACAATCATGTGTTATATCCCCATATCTCCTCCATCTTGAGTTTCCCTCCCACACTTCTTCTCCCACCCCTCTAGGTGGACACAAAGCACCGAGCTGATCTCCCTGTGCTATGCGGCTGCTTCCCACTAGCTATCTATTTACCTTTGGCGGTGTGTATATGTACATGCCAATCTCTCACTTCGTCCCAGCTTACCCTTTCCCCTCCGCGTGTCCTCAAGTCCATTCTCTATGTGTGCATCTTTATTCCTGTCCTGCCCCTAGTTTCTTCAGAACCTCTTTTTTCTTTTTTAGATTCCATATACATGTGTTAGTATATGGTATTTTTTTTTTCACTTTCTGACTTACTTCACTCCGTATGACAGACTCTAGGTCCATTCAACTCACTACAAATAACTCAATTTCGTTTCTTTTTATGGCTGAGGAATATTCCATTGAATATATGTGCCACATCTTCTTTATCCATACATCTGTCGATGGACACTTAGGTTGCTTCCATGTCCTGGCTATTGTCAATAGAGCTGCAATGAACATTGTGGTACATGACTTTTTTCAATTATGGTTTTCTCAGGGTATATGCCCAGTAGTAGGATTGCTGGGTCATATGGTAGTTCTATTTTTAGATTTTTAAGGAACCTCCATACTGTTCTCCATAGTGGCTGTATTAATTTATATTCCCACAAACAGTGCAAGAGAGTTCCCTTTTCTCCACATCCTCTCCAACATTTATTGTTTGTAGATTTCTTGATGATGGGCATTCTGACTGGTGTGAGGTGATACTTCATGGTAGTTTTGATTTGCATTTCTCTGATAATTAGTGATGTTGAGCATCCTTTCATGTGTTTGCTGGCTATCTGTATATCTTCTCTGGAGTAATGTCTATTTAGGTCTTCTGCCCATTTTTGGATTGGGTTGTTTGTTTTCTTGATAATGAGCTACATGAGCTGCTGCTTGTATATTTTAGAGAGTATTCCTTTGTCAGTTGCTTTGTTTGCAAATATATTCTCCCATTCTAAGGTTGTCTTTTTGTCTTGTTTATGGTTTCCTTAGCTCTTCAAAAGCTTTTAAGTTTCATTAGGTCCCATTTGTTTACTTTTATTTCCATTTCTCTAGGAGGTGGGTCAAAAAGGATCTTGCTGTGATTTATGTCATGGAGTGTTCTGCCTATGTTTTCCTCTAAGAGTTTTATAGCGTCTGGCCTTACATTTAGGTCTTTAATTCATTTTGAGTTTATTTTTGTGTATGGTGTTAGGGAGTGTTCTAATTTCATACTTTTACATGTACCTGTCCAGCTTTCCCAGCACCACTTACTGAAGAGGCTGTCGTTTCTCCACTGTATATTCTTGCCTCCTTTATCAAAGATAAGGTGACCATATGTGTGTGGGATTATCTCTGGGCTTTCCATCCTGTTCCATTGATCTATATTTCTGTTTTTGTGCCAGTATCATACTGTCTTGATTACTGTAGCTTTGTAGTATAGTCTGAAGTCAGGGAGCCTGATTCCTCCAGCTCCACTTTTAGTTCTCAAGATTGCTTTGGCTCTTTGGGGTCTTTTGTGTTTCCATACAAATTGTGAAATTTTTTGTTCTAGTTCTATGAAAAATGCCAGTTTTAGTTTGATAGGGATTGCATTGAATCTGTGGATTGCTTTGGGTAGTAGACTCATTTTCACAATGTTGATTCTTCCAATGCAAGAATATAGTATATCTATTTGTATCATCTTTAATTTCTTTCATAAGTGTCTTATAATTTTCTGCATACAGGTCTTTTGTCTCCTTAGGTAGGTTTATTCCTAGGCAGGTTATTTTTTTTTGCAGTGGTAAATGGGAGTGTTTCCTTAATTTCTCTTTCAGATTTTTCATCATTAGTGTATAGGAATGCAAGAGATTTCTGTGCATTAACTTTGTATCCTGCTACTTTACCAAATTCATTGATTAGCTCTAGTGGTTTTTCTGCTAGTGTCTTTAGGATTCCCCATGTATAATATCATGTCATCTGCAAACAGTGACAACTTTACTTCTTCTTTTCTGATTTGGATTCCTTTTATTTCTTTTTCTTCTCTGATTGCTGTGGCTAAAACTTCCAAAACTATGCCAAATAATAGTGGTGAGAGTGGGCAACCTTGTCTTGTTCCTGATCTTAGTGGAAATGGTTTCAGTTTTTCACCATTGAGAAAGATGTTGGCTGTGTGTTTGTCATATATGGCCTTTAATATGTTGAGGTAGGTTCCCTCTATGCCTACTTTCTGGAGAGTTTTTATGATAAATGGGTGTTGAATTTTGTCAAAAGCTTTTTCTGCATCTATTGAGATGATCATAAGGTTTTCTCTTTCAATGTGTTAATATGGTGTGTCACATTGATTGATTTGCATATATTGAAGAATCCATACATTCCTGGAATAAACCTCACTAGATCATGGTGTATGATTCTTTTAATGTGTTGTTGGATTCTGTTTGCTAGCATTTTGTTGAGGATTTTTGCATCTATGTTCACCAGTGATATTGGCTTTTTTTTTTTCTTTCTTTGTGACATCTTTGTCTGGTTTTGGTATCAGCGTGATGGTGGCCTTGTAGAAGGAGTTTAAGAGTGTTCCACCCTTTGCTATATTTTGGAAGAGTTTGAGAAGGATTGGTGTTAGCTCCTCTCTAAAGTTTGATAGAATTCATCTGTGAAGCCGTCTGGTCCTGGGCTTTTGTTTGTTGGAAGATTTTTAATCACAGTTTCAATTTCAGTGCTTGTGATTGGTCTGTTTATATTTTCTATTTCTTCCTGGTTCAGTCTCAGAAGGTTGTGCTTTTCTAAGAATTTGTCCATTTCTTCCGGGTGTCCATTTTACTGGCATATAGTTGCTTGTTGTAATCGCTCATGATCCTTTGTATTTCTGCAGTGTCAGTCGTTACTTCTCCTCTTTCATTTCTAATTCTATTGATTTGAGTCTTCTCCCTTTTTTTCTTGATGAGTCTGGCTAATGGTTTATCAATTTTGTTTATCTTCTCAAAGAACCAGCTTCTCAAAGAACCAGCTTCTCAAAGAACCAGTTATATTGATCTTTGCTATTGTTTCCTTCATTTCTTTTTCATTTATTTCTGATCTGATCTTTATGATTTCTTTCCTTCTGCTAACTTTGGGGTTTTTT
This sequence comes from Pseudorca crassidens, assembly GCF_039906515.1. Lineage (NCBI taxonomy): Eukaryota > Metazoa > Chordata > Mammalia > Artiodactyla > Delphinidae > Pseudorca > Pseudorca crassidens. The sequence goes on along the minus strand of NC_090299.1, from coordinate 124,650,591 downwards.
TGTTCTTGTTTCTCTAATTGCATTAGGTGTAAGGTTAGGTTGTTTATTTGAGATGTTTCTTGTTTCTTGAGGTAGGATTGTATTGCTATAAACTTCCCTCTTAGAATTGCTTTTGCTGCATCCCATAGGTTTTGGGTCATCGTGTTTTCGTTTGTTTCTAGGTATTTTTTGATTTCCTCTTTGATTTCTTCGGTGATCTCTGGTTATTAAGTAGAGTATTGTTTAGCCTCTGTGTGTTTGTATTTTTTACAGATTTTTTCCTGTAATTGATATCTAGTCTCATAGCATTGTGGTTGGAAAAGATACTTGATATGATTTCAATTTTCTTAAATTTACCAAGGCTTGATTTGTGACCCAAGATATGATCTATCCTACAGAATGTACCATGAGCACTTGAGAAGAAAGTGTATTCTGTTGTTTTTGGATGGAATTTCCTACAAGTAATAATTAAGTGTATCTTTTTTAATGTATCATGTAAAGCTTGTGTTTCCTTAATAATTTTCATTTTGGATGATCTGTCCATTTGTGAAAGTGTGGTGTTTAAGTCCTCTACTATGATTGTGTTACTGTCGATTTCCTGTTTTATGGCTGTTAACATTTGCCTTATGTATTGAGTTGCTTCTATGTTGGGTGCATAAATATTTACAATTGTTATATCTTCTTTTTGGATTGGTCCCTTGATCATTATGTAGTGTCCTTCTTTGTCCCTTGTAATAGTCTTTGTTTTAAAGTCTATTTTGTCTGATATGAGAATTGCTACTCCAGCTTTCTTTTGGTTTCCATTTGCATGGATTATCTTTTTCCATCCCCTTACTTTCAGTCTGTATGTGTCTCTAGGTCTGAAGTGGGTTTCTTGTAGACAGAATATATATGGGTCTTGTTTTTTTATCCATTCAACCAATCTGTGTCTTTTGGTGGGAGCATTTAGTCCATTTACATTTAAGGTAATTATCTATATGTATGTTCCTATTCCCATTTTCTAAATTGTTTTGGGTTCGTTATTGTAGGTCTTTTCCTTCTCTTGTGTTTCTTGCCTAGAGGAGTTCCTTTAGCATTTGTTGTAAAGCTGGTTTGGTGGTGCTGAACTCTCTCAGCTCTTGCTTGTCTGTAAAGGTTTTAATTTCTCCATCAAATCTGAATGAGATCCTTGCTGGGTAGAGTAATCTTGGTTGTAGGTTTTTCCCTTTCATCACTTTAAATATGTCCTGCCACTCCCTTCTAGCTTGCAGAGTTTCTGCTGAAAGATCAGCTGTTAACATTATGGGTATTCCCTTGTATGTTACTTGTTGCTTTTCCCTTGCTGCTTTTAATATTTTTTCTTTGTATTTAATTTTTGATAGTTTGATTAGTATGTGTCTTGGAGTGTTTCTCCTTCGATTTATCCTGTATGGGACTCTCTGCACTTTCCTTACCCATATATAGGAAGTTTTTGACTATAATCTCTGCAAATATTTTCTCTGTCCCTTTTTTTTCCTCTTCTTCTTCTAGGACCCCTATAATTCAAATGTTGGTGCATTTAATGTTGTCCTAGAGGTCTCTGAGATTGTCCTCAATTGTTTTCATTCTTTTTTCTTTATTTGCTCTGTGGTGGTTATTTCCACTATTTTATCTTCCAGGTCACTTATCTGTTCTTCTGCCTCAGTTATTCTGCTGTTGATTCCTTCTAGACAATTTTTAATTTCATTTTTTGTGCTGGTCATCATTGTCTGTTTGCTCTTTAGTTCTTCTAGGTCCTTGTTAATGTTTCTTGTATTTTCTCCATTTTATTTCCAAGATTTGGGATCATCTTTACTATCATTAGTCTGAATTCTTTTTCAGGTAGACTGCCTATTTCCTCTTCATTTGTTTGGCCTGGTGGGTTTTTTCCTTGCCCCTTCATCTGCTGAGTGTTTCTCTGTCTTCTCATTTTGCTTAACTTACTGTGTTTGTGGTCTCCTTTTCGCAAGCTGCAGGTTCGTAGTTCCCATTGTTTTTGGTGTCTGCTCCCAGTGGCTAAGATTGGTTTAGTGGGTTGTGTAGGCTTCCTGGTTGAGGGGACTGGTGCCTGTGTTCTGTTGGATGAGGGTGGATCTTGTCTTTCTGGTGGGCAGGACCACGTCCTGTGGTGTGTTTTGGGGTGTCTGTGACCTTATTCTGATTTTAGGCAGGCTCTCTGCTAATGGGTGGGGTTGTGTTCCTGTCTTGGTAGTTGTTTGGCATAGAGTGTCCAGCACTGTAGCTTGCTGGTTGTTGAGTGAAGCTGGGTCTTAGCCTTGAGACGGAGATCTCTGGGAGAGCTTTTGCTGTTTGATATTATGTGGGACCAGGAGGCCTCTGGTGGACCAATGTCCTTAACTTGGCTCTCCCACCTCAGAGGCTCAGACCTGACACCAGGCCTGAGCACCAAACCCTGCCAGCCACATGGCTAGGTATGTGGGGAGTTTCTTGAATTTTGCGAAACCTGAGGTCTTCTGCCAGCGTTCTGTAGGTGTTCTGCAGGAGCTGTTCCACCTCTGGATGTAGTTTTGTTTTTTGCGGTACACAGGCCTCTCACTGTTGTGGCCTCTCCCGTTGCGGAGCACAGGCTCCGGACGCGCAGGCTCAGCGGCCATGGCTCACGGGCCTAGCCGCTCCGCGGCATGTAGGATCTTCCTGGACTGGGGCACTAACCTGTGTCCCCTGCATCGGCAGGCGGAGTCTCAACCACTGCGCCACCAGTGAAGCCCTGGATGTAGTTTTGATGTATTTGTGAGGAGGAAGGTAATCTCCACGTCTTACTCCTCCACCATCTTGAAGGTGCTTCGCTATCCTTTTTCATAGGAAATATTTTCTTTACCAATCTTGACCTATTGAAAATCTAAAAACTCCATCAAAGCTTTGGTCAAATACCATTCTTTTATTTTTTTATAAAAGTTGACGTATAATTGACGTAACATCATATTAGTTTCAGATATGCAGCATAATGATTCAGTATTTGTATTTTTCATGAAACAATCACAAATGTATATTTAACATTCACCACCATATGCAGTAACAAAACTTTTCTTGTGATGAGAACTTTTAAGACCTACTCTCTTAGCAACTTTCAGATATGCAATACAGTACTGTTGAATATAGTCACCATGCTGTGAATTATACCCCCAGGACTTATTTATTTTATAAGTGGGAGTTTGTACTTTTTGACCCCTTTCACCCATTTCTCCCACCCACAGCCCTTGCCTCTGGCAATTACCGATTTGTTCGCTTATCTATGAGCTCAGGATTTTTTTGTTTTTGTTTTATATATTCCTCATATAAGTGAAAATCATACAGTATGTATCTTTCTTTGACTTATTTCCCTTAGCATAATGCCCTCAAGGTAACTTCATATTGTTGCAAATAGCAAAATTTGATTTTTTATAGCTGAATATTATTCCACTGTGTATATATACACACCAGATTTTCTGTATTCATTCATCCATTGATGGACACTAAGGGTGTTTCTATGTCTTGGCTATTGTAAATAATGCTGCAGTGAACTTGGGAGTGCATATATCTTTGAGTTACGGTTTTAATTTCCTTTAGATAAATACCTAGAAGTGGAATTGCTAGATCACATGGTAGTTCTATTATTAATTATTTTGAGGACCCTACATACTCTTTTCTATATTGGTTCAACCAATTTACATTTCAACTGACAGTGCTCAAGGGTTCCCTTTTCTCCACATCCTCTTCGACACATTATTTCTTGTCGGTTGATAGCCGTTCTAACAGGTGTGAAGTGGTACCTCATTGAGGTTTTGATTTGCATTTCTCTGATGATGAGTGATGTTGAGCATCTTTTCTTGTACATGTTGGCCATTTGTAGGTCTTTGTTGGAAAACTGTCTGTTCAGGTCCTTTGCCCATTTTAAAAATCAGGTTGTTTTCTTTTTTTGCTATTGAGTTGTGTGAGTTCTTTATATATTTTGGATATTAACCTCTTATTAGATATTTGATGTACAGGTATTTTCTCACATTTGGTAAGTTGCCTTTTCATTCTGTTGAAGCTTTCCTTTGCTACGCAGAAGCCTTTTAGTTTGATATAGTCCTACTTGTTTCTTTTTGCTTTTGTAGCCTTTGATTTTGGTGTCAAATCTACAAAATCATTGACAAGACTGATGCCTGTATTTACTTCTAGGAGTTTCATGGTTTCAGGTTTTACATTCAAGTCTTTGATCCATTTTAATTTGCTCAATTTTTGTGTATGGTGTAAGACAGTTCTTTTGCACATGGCTGTCCAGTTTTCCCAGCACCATTTATTTAAGAGACTCTCCTTTACCCATTGTATATTCTTGGCTTCTTTGTCATAAATTAATTGAAGATATTTGTGTGGGTTTTTCTCTGGGCTCTCTGTTCCATTGATCTATGTGGTCTGTTTTTATGCTAATGCCATATTGTTTTGATTGCTATAGTTTTGTAATATATTTTGAAAACAGGAAGCATGATGCCTCCAGCTTTGTTCTTCTTCAAGGTTGTGTTGACTGTTCAGGATCTTTTGTGATTTCATTTGAATTTTCAGTTTATTTGTTCTATTTCTCTAAAAAATGCCATTGGAATTTTGATAGGGATTGCATTGAACCTATATTAGATTGCTTTGGTAGTATGGACATTTTAATATTAATTCTTCCAATCCAGGAGCACAGAATATCTTTCTATTCATTCATTTGTATCATCTTGGATTTCTTTCATCTATGTCTTATACTTTTCAATGTACAGATCTTTCACCTTCTTAAATTTATTCTTAAGTATTTTATTCTTTTTGATGCAATTGAAAATGGGATTGTTTTCTTTTTCTTCTTTTTTTAAAATTTTATTTTTTTTTACAGCAGGTCCTTATTAGTCATCAATTTTATACACAGCAGTGTATATATGTCAATCCCAATTGCCCAATTCATCCCACCACCACCCCAACCTCCACCACTTTTCCCCCTTGAGGTCCATACGTTTGTTCTCTACATCTGTGTCTCAATTTCTGCCCTGCATACTGGTTCATCTGTACCATTTTTCTAGGTTCCACATACATGCGTTAATATACGATATTTGTTTTTCTTTCTGACTTACTTCACTCTGTATGACAGTCTGTAGATCCATCCACGTCTCAACAAATGACCCAATTTCATTCCTTTTTATGGCTGAGTAATATTCCATTGTATATATGTACCACATCTTCTTTATCCATTCATCTGTTGATGGGCATTTAGGTTGCTTTCATGACCTGGCTATTGTATATAGTGCTGCAGTGAACACTGGGGTGCATGTGTCTTTTTGAATTATGGTTTTCTCTGGGTATATGCCCAGTAGTGGGATTGCTGGATCATATGGTAATTCTATTTTTAGTTCTTTAAAGAACCTCCATACTGTCTCCGTAGTGGCTGTATCAATTTACATTCCCACCAACAGTGCAAGAGGGTTCCCTTCTCTCCACACCCTCTCCAGCATTTGTTGTTTGTAGATTTTCTGATGATGCCCATTCTAACTGGTGTGAGATGATACCTCATTGTAATTTTTTTTTTTTTTTTTTTTTTTTTTTTTGCGGTATGCGGGCCTCTCACTGTTGTGGCCTCTCCCGTTGCAGAGCACAGGCTCGGGACGCGCAGACTCAGCGGCCATGATTCACGGGCCCAGCCGCTCCACGGCATGTGTGATCCTCCCAGACCAGGGCATGAACCCATGTCCCCTGCATCGGCAGGTGGACTCTCAACCACTGCGCCACCAGGGAAGCCCCCTCATTGTAGTTTTGATTTTCATTTCTCTAATAATTAGTAATGGTGAACAGCTTTTCATGTGCTTCTTGGCCATCTGTATGTCTTCTTTGGAAAAATGTCTATTTAAGTCTTCTGCGCATTTTATGATTGGGTTGTTTGCTTTTTTAATATTGAGCTGTTTATATATTTTAGAGATTAATCCTTTGTCCGTTGATTTGTTTGCAAATTTTTTTTTCCCATTCTGAGGGCTGTCTTTTCGTCTTGTTTGTAGTTTCTTTGCTTTGCAAAAGCTTTTAAGTTTTATTAGGTCCCATTTGTTTATTTTTGTTTTTATTTCTATTACTCTAGGAGGTGGATCAAGAAAGATCTTGCTGTGATTTGTCAAAGAGTGTTCTTCCTATGTTTTCGTCTAAGAGTTTTATAGTGTCTGGTCTTACATTTAGTTCTCAAATCCATTTTGAGTTTATTTTTGTGTATGGTGTTAGGGAGTGTTCTAATTTCATTCTTTTACATGTAGCTGTGCAGTTTTCCCAGCACCACTTATTGAAGAGACTCTCTTTTCTCTGTTGTATACCCTTGCCTCCTTTGTCATAGATCAGTTGACCATAGGTGTGTGGGTTTATCTCTGGGCTTTTTATCTTGTTCCATTGATCTATGTTTCTGTTTTTGTGCCAGTACCATATTGTCTTGATTACTGTAGCTTTGTAGTATAGTCTGAAGTCAGGGAGTCTGATTCCTCCAGCTCCGTTTGTTTTCCTGGTCTTGAGATTTTTTTTTTATTTTTCTTTTGATTTGTTGACCCATTTGTGGTTTGGCACCATGTTGTTGAATCTCCACATATTTGTGAATTTTCTACTTTTCTTCCTGTAATCGATTTCTTTATAACTTTTTTTTAACTTAAAAAAGTTTTTATTTTATTTATTTATTTTTGGCTACATTGGATCTTCATTGCTGCACGTGGGCTTTCTGTAGTGGCAGTGAGCAGGGGCTACACTTTGTTGTGGTGCATGGGCTTCTCATTGCAGTGGCTTGTCTTGTTGCAGAGCACAGGCTCTAGGTGCGCGGGCTTCAGTATTTGTTGCTCGCGTCCTCTAGAGCTCAGGCTCAGTAGTTGTGGTGCATGGGCTTAGCTCCTCCGCGACATGTGGGATCTTCCTGGACTGGGGCACGAACCCGTGTCCCCTGCATCGGCAGGTGGACTCTCAACCACTGCGCCACCAGGGAAGCCATTGTAATTGATTTCTAGTTTCATAACATTGTGGTTGGAAAAGATGCTTGATATGATTTCAGTCTTCTTACATTTATTAAGTCTTGTTTTGTGGCCTAACTTATGATGTATTCTGGAGAATGTTCCATGTGGATTTGAAAAGTATGTGTACTCAATTAGGTAAATAAACAAGGACCTACTATATAGCACAGGGAACTATATTCAATATCTTGTAATAATCTATAATGGAAAAGAAAAAGAATCTGAAAAACTATATAAATATATTTTTATATATTTATAAATAAATAGTATGTGTATTCTGTTGCTTTTGTATGGAATGTTTTATGCATCTGTTAAGTCCATCTGTCTAATATGTTGTTTAAGTTTGATGTTTCTTTATTTATTTTATTTTTAAAAGTTTTCATTGAAGTGTAGTTGATTTAATTTTAAAAAATATTTATTTATTTGGTTGTTTCAGGTGCTAGTTGTGGCTCATGGGTTCCTTAGTTGTGGCTCACGGGCTCCTTAGTTGTGGCAGGAGAGCTCCTTAGCTGCGGCACGCATGTGGGATCTAGTTCCAAGATGTGGGGTTGAAACTGGGCCCCCTGCATTGGGAGCATGGAGTCTTAACCACTGCACCACCAGGGAAGTCCCAGTTGATTTACAGTATTGTGTTAGTTTTAGGTATACAGCAAAGTGATTCAGTTATCCATATATAACTTTTTCAGACTCTTTTCCATTATAGATTATTACAAGATACTGAATACAGTTCCCTGTGCCATACAGTAGGTCCTTGTTGTTTATCTATTTTATATATAGTGATGTGTATCAGTTAATCCCAAGCTCCTAATTTATCCCCACTGACACCCCTTGCTTAACCCTTTGGTAACCGTTTCTTTCCTATGTCTGTGAGTCTATTTCTGTTTTGTAAATAAGTTCATTTGCACCATTTTTTAAGATTCCACATACAATGATATCATATGATATTTGTATTTCTCTGTCTGACTTACTTCACTTAGTATGATAACCTGTAGGTCCATCCATGTTGCTGCAAATGGCATTATTTCATTCTTATTTATGACTAATATTCCATTGTATATATATACCACATCTTCTTTATCAATTCATCTGTCAATGGACATTTAGGTTGCTCCTATGTGTTCTGTATTGTAAATAGTACTGCTATGAACATTGGGGTGCATGTATCTTTTTGAATTATAGTTTTTCCTGGATATATGCACAGGTGTAGGATTGCTGGATCATATGGTAGCTCTATTTTTACTTTATTAAGGAACCTCTATACTGTTCTCCATAGTGGCTGAACCAATTTACATTCTCACCAACAACGTAGGAGGGTTCCCTTTCCTCTATACCCTCCCCAGCATTTATTATTTGTAGACATTTTTTTTTTTTTTTTTTTTTTGCAGTACACAGGCCTCTAACTGTCGTGGCCTCTCCCATTGTGGAGCACAGGCTCTGGATGTGCAGGCCCAGCGGCCATGGCTCACGGACCCAGCCACTCCGCGGCATGCGGGATCCTCCCAGACTGGGGCACGAACCTGTGTCCCCTGCATCGGCAGGCAGACTCTCAACCACTGCGCCACCAGGGAAGCCCTGTAGACATTTTAATGATGGCCATTCTGAACGGTGTGAGGTAATACCTCACTGTGGTTTTGATTTGCATTTCTCTAATAATTATCAATGTTGAGTATATTTTCATGTGCCTGTTGGCCGTCTGTATGTCTTCTTTGGAGAAATGTCTATTTAAGTCTTCTGCCCAGTTTTTGATTGGTTTTTTTTTTTTTTTTTTTGATATTGAGCTGTATCAGCTCTTTGTATATTTCGGAAATGAATCCCTTGTCAGTAGCATTGTTTGTAAATATTTTCTCCCATCTCATAAGTTGTCTTTTTGTTTTGTTTATGGTTTCCTTTGGTATGCAAAAGTGTTTAAGTTTAACTAGGCCCATTGGCTTATTTTTGTTATTTCCATTACTTCAGGAGATGGATCCAAAATAAATATTGCTGCGATTTATGTCAAAGCACATTCTGCCTATCTTTTCCTGTAGAAGTTTTATAGTATCTGGTCTTACATATAGATCTTTAACCGATCTTGAGTTTATTTTTTTTAAATTTTTTTTATTTTTTAGAAGATGTTGGGGGTAGAAGTTTATTAATTAATTAATTAATTTTTGCTGTGTTGGGTCTTTGTTTCGGAGCGAGGGCTTTCTCTAGTTGTGGCAAGTGGGGGCCACTCTTCATCGCGGTGTGCGGGCCTCTCACTATCGCAGCCTCTCTTGTTGCGGAGCACAGGCTCCAGACGCACAGGCTCAGTAGTTGTGGCCCACGGGCCTAGTTGCTCCGCGACATGTGGGATCCTCCCAGACCAGGGTTCGAACCCATGTCCCCTGCATTAGCAGGCAGATTCTCAACCACTGTGCCACCAGGGAAGCCCATTGAGTTTATTTTTGTGTATGGTGGTAGATAATGTTCTAATTTCATTCTTTTGCATGTATCTGTCCAGTTTTTCCAGCACTACTTATTGAAGAGACTGTCTCTTCTCCATTGTATATTCTTGCCACCTTTGTCATAGATTAATTGACAGTAAGTGCATGGATATATTTCTGGGCTTTCTACCTTGTTTCATTGATTTATGTGTCTGTTTTTGTGGTAGTATCATATTGTTTTGTTTACTGTAGCTTTGCAGTATAGTCTGAAGTCAGGAAGCGTGATTCCAGCTTTGTTTTCCTTTCTCAAGTTTGCTTTGCCTACTGCGGTCTTTTGTGTTTCCATACAAACTAAAAATTTTTTTGTTTTATTTCTGTGAAAAATGCCATTGGTAATTTGATAGGGATTGCATTTAATCTGTAGATTGCCTTGGGAAGTATGGTGATTTTAACAATATTGATTCTTCCAATCCAAGAACATGGTATATCTTTCCATGTGATTGTGTTGTCTTCAGTTTCTTTCATCAGCATCTTATAGTTTTTGGAGTACAGGTCTTTTGCCTGCTTAAGTAGGTTTATTCCTAGATATTTTATTCCTTTTGATGCAACAGTAAATGGAATTGTTTCCTTAATTACTCTTTCTGGTATTTTGTTGTTAGTGTACAGATTTCTGTATATTAATTTTGTATCCTGCAATGTTATGTATTCATTGATGAGCTCTAGCGCTTTTCTGGTAGTGTCTTCAGGATTTTCTGTGTATAGTATCATATCATCTGCAAACAGTGACAGTTTTATTTCTTTTCAGGTTTGGATCTCTTTTATTTCTTTTTCCTCTATGATTGCTCTGGCTAGGACTTCCAAAACTATGCTGAATAAAAGTGGTGAGAGTGGGTATCTTTGTCTTGTTACTGATCTCAGAGGGAATGCTTTCAGATTTTCAACACTAAGTATAATGTTAGCTGTGGGTTTGTCATATACGGCCTTCATTATGTTGAGGATGTTCCCTCTATGCCTACTTTCTGGAGAGTTTTCTTAATCATAACTAGATATTGAATTTTATCAAAAGCTTTTTCAGCATCTGTTGAGATGATCATATGATTTTTATTCTTCAATTTGTTAATGTAGTGTATTATATTGATTGATTTACAGATTTTGAAAATCCTAGCATCCCTGGGATAAATCCCACTTGATCATAGTGTATCATCCTTTTAATGTACTGTTGGATTAGGTTTGCAAGTATTTTGTTGAGGATTTTTGCGGCTATGTTCATCAGTGATATTGGCCTGTTATTATTAATTTTTTTGGTAATCTCTTTGTCTGATTTTGGTATCAGGGTGATGCTGGCCTCATAGAATGAGTTCATAAGTGTTTCTTTCTCTGCAAGGTTTTGGAATAGTTTCAGAAGGATAGGTGTAGTGGGGCTTGGTCATGAGGTGGCTGGTTACAGAGCCCTAGTGGGTCCCGGGGCTAGTTCTGGCTCACTGTGTGTAGAGTCAGGGTCCCAAAGACTCTTGAACTGTTGCCCACCCACTGGCAGGTGAAGTCCAATTCTGGGGTTAGTGCCTGGCTGCAGGGCCCGGGGATCCCAGAGTTCATTTCAGATCATTGGTTGGGGTGGGGGCTGACACAGTTGGGTATGGGATTTACAGTGTTCCAAAGGTTGTGTTGGCCTGCTAATGGGCAGGGCCAGGGCCCAGCTGGTTCCAGGGAAGGATCTGGCCTCCTGCATTGTTGGACTTGTTCTGCAGGCTGTGGGATGGTAGTTTTCTTGCTTCTGGTGTGTGCCTCCTGGTGAGTGAAGCTGGTCTAGAGGCTTGTGCAGGCTTGCTATTGGGAGGGGAAGGTGCCTGCCCACTGGTAGGTGTAGCTGGGTCTTGGCCCTCTGGTGGGCAGATCTGTGTCTAGGGGGGTGTCTAGAGTTGGCTGTAGGCTCAGGAAATCTTTAGGTAGCCTTTCTGCTGATGGGTGGGGCTGTGTCATTCCCAGTTAGTTGTTTGCCCTGAGGAGTCCCAGCACTGGCACCTGGAGGCTGTTGGGTAGTGCCAGGTCTTGGCACTAATGATCCAAGATGTCAGCTGCCAGCAGCAGCAATGTATTGAATACATGTGGTTGAATGTTCCCAATTATGTTTGCCACCGGTGAGCTGCAGCTGCCCCCCTGCCTCTCCAGGAGATTCTCCAAGACCAGCAGGTAGGTCTGGCCCATGCTCCTATCAAATTACTGCTTTTGCCCATGTCCCAGTGGGTGTGAGATTTTGTGTGTGCCCTTTAAGAGTGAAATCTCTATTTCCCCTAGTCCTATGGAGCTCCTGCAATGAAGCCCCACTGGCCTTTAAAGCCAAATGCTCTGGGGGCTCATCTTCCTGGTGCCAGAATCCCTGGCTCTGGGGAGCCTGACATTTGTCTTAGAACTCTTACTCCTGTGGGACCTTTGCAATACAATTATTCTTCAGTCTGTGGGTTGCCCAGCTGGGGGTTATGGGATTTTATTATATCACGAGTCCACCCCTCCTACCCATCTCATTGTGGTTTCTTCTTTATGTCTTTAGTAGTAGAAAACCTTTTCTACTAGGTTTCAGTCTTTTTCACTGATGGTTGTTCTGTAGATACTTGTGGTTTTGGTGTGCTCATGAGAGGAGGTGAGCTCAGGGTCTTGCTACTCCGTCATCTTGTCCCACTCGTCCTTATTTATTTTCTATTGGATGATCTATCCATTGATGAAAGTGGGGTATTAAAGTCCCCTACTATTATTGTATTGCTGTCTATTTCTCCCTTTAGGGCTGTTTATATTTACTTTATATATTTAGGTGCTCCTAGCTTGGGTACATAAACATTTACAAATTGAACATTCTCTTTTGGATTGATCCCTTTATCATGATGTAATGCCCTTCTTTGTTTCTTATTACTGTTTTTGTTTTAAGGTCTATTTATCTGATATAAATATATTTGCTCCACTTTGTTTTGGTTTTCATTTGCATGGAATATCTTTTTACATCCCTTTTCTTTCAGTCTGTGTGTGCTTACATCTGAAGTGAATCTCCTGTAGGCAATGTGTAGGTGAGTCTTGTTTTATCCATCCATTCAGCCACCCTATGTCTTCTGATTGGAGAACTTAGTCCATTTACCTTTGAAGTAATTTTTGATAGATATATACTTACTCCCATTTTGATAATTATTTTCTGGCTCTTTTGTTGTTCCTCTGTCCTTTTTCTCTTGCTCTCTTTTGTGATTTGATGGTTTTCTGTAGTGGTATACTTAGATTCCTTTCTCTTTTCTTTCTTTTTTTTTAAAAAATAAATTTATTTATTTATTTTTGGCTGCATTGGGTCTTTGTTGCTGCACATGGGCTTTCTCTAGTTGTGGCGAGCAGGGGCTACTCTTTATTGCGGTGTGCAGGCTTCTCGTTGAGGTGGCCCCTCTTGTTGTGGAGCACAGGCTCTAGGCACATGGGCTTCGGTAGTTGCAGCATGCAGGCTCAGTAGTTGCGGCTCACGGGCTTAGTTGTTCTGCAGCATGTGGGATCTTCCCGGACCAGGGATTGAACCCATGTCCTCTGCACTGGCAAGCAGATTCTTAACCACTGCACCACCAGAGAAGTCCCCCTTTCTCTTTTCTTTTGTGTATCTACTATAGTTTTTTGCTTTGTGGTTAACATGAGGCTTACAAATGATGACTTATATTTATAACAGTCTATTTTAAATTGATAACAACTTAAGTTTGAATTCATTCTAATACTCTGCACTTTTACTCCCCACCCTGCCCACATTTTATGTATTTAATGTCACATTTATCTTGTTTATCCCTTAACTAATTATTGTAGTTACAATTATTTTGACTACTTTTGTCTTTTAACTTTCATACTGGCTTATAAGTGATTGATCCACCACCTTTTCAACGCTAGATTATTCTGAATTTTACTATATATTCACCTTTACCAGTGAGATTTACACTTTCATGTGTTTTTTTGTCAAACATTTAAGTGCTCTGTCATTTCAGCTTGAAGAAGTACTTTTATCATTTCTTATAAGGCTGGTCTAGTGGTGATGAATTCCTTTAACATTTTCTGTCTGGAAAACTTTATCTCTACTTCAATTCTTTTTTTTTTTTGCGGTACGCGGGCCTCTCACCATTGTGGCCTCTCCCGTTGTGGAGCACAGGCTCCAGATGTGCAGGCTCAGCAGCCATGGCTCACGGGCCTAGCCGCTCCACGACATGTGGGATCTTCCCAGACCGGGGCACGAACCTGTGTCCCCTGCATTGGCAGGCGGACTCTCAACCACTGTGCCACCAGGGAAGCCCCCTCTACTTCAATTCTGAATGATAACTTGGCTGGGTAGAGTATTCTTCATTGGAAGTTTTTTCCTTTCAGCACTTGAATATGTTGTACTACTCCTTCTGGCTTACAAAGTTTCTGCTGAAAAATCTAATAGACTTATGGGGGTTCCCTTGAATGTGATAAGTTGTTTTTCTATTGCTGCTTTTAAGATTGTCTCCTTGTCTTTAACTTTTGACATTTTAATTATAATATATCTTGTTGTAGGTCTCTTTGGGTTCATCTTTTTTTGGAACTCTATGGGCTTCCTGGATCTGGATGTCTGTTTTATTCCCCAGGTTAGGGAAGTTTTTAGTCATTATTTACTCAAATAAGTTTTCTGCCTCTTTCTCTCTCTCCTCCTTCTGGGACCCCTATAATATGAATGTTGGTCTGCTTGATGTTGTCCCACAAGTACATTAAGCTATCTTCTTTTTTTTTTCATTCTTTTTTCTTTTTGCTGCTCTGATTGGGTGAGTTACACTGCTCTGTGGATCTCTTTCTTTCCTCCATCGAGTTGGCTGTTTAATGCGTTTAGTGTATTTTTCAGTTCAGTTATTGTAGTCTTCAGCTCTTTGACTTCTATTTGGTACTTTACTACATTTCCCATCTCTTCTTTGTTTTAGTGCTCACTGTGTTCATCCATTCTTTTCCCAAGTTCAGTGAACGTCTTTATGATCATTAAAAAAACCCCTCTTTATCAGGTAAATCACTTATCTCCATTTCATTAAGGACTTTTTCTGAGATTATATCTTGTTCTTTCATTTGGAACATATTCCTCTGCTTTCTTCATTTTTCTTGACTCACTGTGTTGGTTTCTATGTATTAGATAAAACAGACACCTCTTTAGTCTTGAAGGAGTGACCTCATGTGGGACATGAACCTTATTGTTCAACACTGCCCTAACTCTTGGTTGTCTCTCAAACATTTGTGATTGTCCATGCAGCCTATTTTAGGGCTCCCAGTAGTTGAGGATGTGCCAAGACCTGTCAGTGTCCCAAAGGAGAGCTTCTCAGTCAACACCTAGGTTCAAGCTGATTGGAAGCCAGACTCTCAGGTAGCAGCTTTTAAAGTATGCAAATATATACATTCCTGTGGGACCACAAGTGTAAGTCCTGCTGGCCACCAGAGCCAGGTGATATGGAGGTGTCCCCTGGTGGCAGCTACAAAACTTGGGGCACCAGAGGAGGGTACAGTCTCCTTTCTGGGAGATACTGGTGAGCTGGAGTGTGGCAGAGGGAGAGCAACAAAGATGGCACTAACCAGCCTCTGTCTCTGGAGAGTACCCCAGTAGGTCCCTAGATGAATGTTAAATTAGATGCCTGCCCCTTGGTCCAGTGCTTTGTGTTTTAAACAAACCTCTTTTAAAAAAACTTTTATTTGTTTATTTGGCTGCATCAGGTCTTAGTTGTGGCATGTGGGATCTTTTGTTGCAGTGCCCGGGCTTCTCTCTAGCTGTGATTTGGGCTCCAGGGTGCGCAGCTCAGTAGTTGCAGCATGCAGGCTCTCTAGTTGTGCCACACAGGCTCCAGAGCACATGGGCTCAGTAGTTGTGGCATGCAGGCTCTCTAGGTGTGGTGCTCAGGCTCTAGAGGGCACAGGCTCAGTTGCCCCATGACATGAGGAATCTTAGTTCCCCAACCAGGGATCGAACCCACGTCCCCTGCACTGGAAGGTGGATTCTTAACCACTGGACCACCAGGGAAGTCCCCCAGTGCTTTAATATAATCAAATGAGCTTCTTTCATGTAAAATCTGGACACCTTACAATTGGCTGCCTCTCTGCTCCCTGGGGTGGGTGATCTGAATGCACTAGGCCTTTAAGAGTTGTTTCTCATTTCACTGTACCTCGGCAGGTCCCATGGGTGTGAGCCCCCTTGGTTTTCAAAGCTCATCTGTGTCTTAGATACAGGTGTTAAAATTTGGGGTGCCTGATGTGGGGTTAAAACCCTTTGCTCCTCAGGGAGAAGCTCTGAAGTTTGAGTCCCCTCCTGATTGTAGGTTACCACACCAGGGTTGGTTTTAAGCCTCTCCTACCCACTTTTTTCTAATTTTCCCGATGTGTAGGAGTTGCTTGCTAGTTCCCCCCAAACCCCAGGAAGTTGTTCATATGTAGCTGCAGATTTAGTGTGTCTGAGGTAGGAGGTGAGTTAATTTTCAAATACCTGTCTTTAAGACCTTCCCAGAGCCCCATCTAAAATTACTACCCTCTAAAAAACTATCCTGTAACTCTAATCATGTTATACTTGTTTACAGGGATTAGGACAGACAGTTTATTTTCCTTTCTGGATTACAGTGGTGAAGATGGTATCGTGTTCATTTTTATGCCTCCTTCAAGCACTAGTGGAATGTTTGGAATTTGGTGGGTTCTTGAAATGTGTGTAAAATACTGAAAGGAAGGAAAAAAATAAATGTATCTGTACACACACACATATGGTATCTTCCTTATCCCTAAGGTATGTATTTATACTTAGTGAAATATATTTGCGTCAATGTTTGATGCATTAAACCGGGGACTTCTGGTGCTAGATAAGATGGTGAGCTAAGAATGGCTGCTGGATCTTTCTCATGCACACCAATTCTGGAGATGCCAGAAGGGAGATCTCCACCTCTGGAATAGAAGGGAAAAATTTCAACCTAATGAAGGACATCAACCAAAAATCTACAGCAAATATCACATTTAACAGGAACTTTAGATGCGATATTATCTAGGCATGTGTTGGCTGTATGTAAATGAAACCTAAACAACAGTGGTATAAACACACAGGGATTGGCTTTTCCTTATAACAGACAGGAAGTCCAGAGGTGGGCAGTACAGCCTTGTACACGGCTTCACAAAGCTTCAGTGTCCTAGGCCCCTTCTAGCTCTCTGTCCCTTCATCCCGCACATTCAGCTTTTGTTCTCATCTTCTCAAGGTTGTTTCTGCCTCTCTAGGTAATCATGATCCAGGCAGGAAGAAGAGGATGGAGAGAAGGGTAAAGAGATGTGGACCAAGCCAGCTGGGGTTTCTGAAAGCTCATGCAGGCACGTCCTTCTAACATACCATGGGCTTGGACTGTGTTACACAACCACCTTCAGTTGCAAAGGCAGCTGCATTTTGCTTTGTTTATACAAAATTGGTTCCTGGTAGAAAGGAAAAAATAGAGACTTGAAATTGGGTTGACAACTGGTAGTGTCTGCTTTGTATTCACTTTAACTTGAGAAAAGCACAGTGATCCCCACCATGACCACTACCTTTCAAATTAGTACTTGATGTCTTGGCCATTGCAAAAGGACAAACATAAATGTGACATATAACTCTGTCAGAGTTCTGCCACAAACTTCAGTGACTCTATCTAGTTCGTTTAAAAGAAAATAACTTATTAAGCAATGCTAGGTAGCTTACTGAGTTTATAAAGTTGACCACAGATACAAATTTGGAGCCTATGTAACTAGAAACTATACCCAAATCATACTGCAGGTCTGTTCCACTAGACATACCACTGTTACCATTATTTGGCAAAGACACTGCAGTGGATACCGACAACTCCACCAATCTGGGCACGGAGTATTACTGCAAGAATCTCTGCCACAACCCAATTGCTCTCTCAGAATGACTCCTCATAGTGCTTTATTCTTTCCTTCATCAATTTCTCTTTCAAAATCAGTGTTCTAGCTGCACAGGAGTCTGAAAAAAGCAAGTTTCTGTCTTTCATCATAGGAGCTGGGGACTTACAAGTAGAGAAACCTCTTTGAATATCTAGGAAGGATATTCAAACATGCTAGGTGGCTGGAAAGAGTGATAAGCATCTGTTATTACACAGAAGGATGGGAAAGAAAGGGGTAAAATTCTCATTTTCAGATGTTGATCATTTATATAAATACATCTTCAAATTCAACCTATCTTTAGAACTAAAAAGAGAGTTCAATAAGACAGCCAGGCATGTGATCAATATATAAAAATTAATTCCTCCTTACCAATAATAACCAGTTAGAAATTTTAATAGAAAATATTTTAATAGCAACAAAACCATATAATATACAGAAATTAAACTAAAAAAGAATATTAAAATAATTATGGAAAAATTGTATGACTCTATTAAAGGATATTAAAAACACCTGAATAAATGAAGCAAAATACCATGCTAAAAGGTGAGATGATTTAACATTTTAAAGATTTAATTCCTGCAAAATTAATCTACAAATGCAGTGTAATTCGAAAAACAATTCCAGAAGGATTTTTGGAGGTAAATCAATAAAATGATTCTCAAGTGTATTTGGTGAATATTTAAAGGCAATTTTGAAAAATAAGCCAAAGCAATTGAAACAGTATCACAGGATCAAATCTTTAAGCCAAGAGGGCAGGGTAGAAAGTCAAGAAACAGACCTGTGTATATATGAGAATTTGTTATATGATAGAGAAATAAAATCAGAGAAGAAACGATGGAGTATTTAGTAAATGGTGCCGAGGAAATTTTCTCACTGCAAGGAGAAAAATACAATCAGATCCCTATATTATGTAAAAGTAAACTCCAAATGTATTTTTAAAAGTCTAGAGATCAAATATAAAATGAAAGAAGAAAATATAAGAGAGTATCAGGAAAGGAAAGGATTTCTTTAATAAGAGTTGCAGGTTGGTTCCTCTGGGAAACAGACTCTAAGATAGAGATTTGGGTACTTCCCTGGCAGTCCAGTGGTTAGGACTCCTGCTTGCCAAGGGGTGCATTCAAAAAAAAAAAAAAAAGATTTGCATGCAGGAAGTTTATTGGGGTGTGCTCTCAGGCTCAATACAAGATGGAGGAGTGAAGGAAGCAGAATCCCATTGATGGAGAAGTTGAACAGGGGCAGTCTCAGCCTGATTGCATGAGGAACTCTGGAGCTGGGGGAGCCCTTCTGATTTGGACTGAGTAGCCCCAACCTTTACTCTTTGCATAGGCCAGCTGTTGGATGCAGGCTGTCCGCAAGAAGCGGGCATGGCCCTGGGGGAGGCAGCTAGTCAAGGGCAATGCCCAAGTTTCCCACCTCCTCCTCTTGGCTATTGGATATAATGTTGCTAAGAACATGGGTGTGCAAATATCTCTTCCAGATCCTGCTTTCAGTTCTTTTAGATATACACTCAGAAGTGGAATTGCTGAATCGTATGGTCATTCTATTTTTAATATTTTGAGGAACTGCCTTACTATTTTCCATAGTGGCTACACCATTTCATATCCCTTTATAGCACAAAGGTTCTAATTTCTCCACATCCTCTCCAACACTTGTTATATTCTGTTTTTCTTTACTAGTAGCATCCTAATGGATATGAGGTGGTATCTTAGTTTTGATTTGCCTTTTAAAATCCAACTTCTTTTTTAAAAGTAAAATTTTTGTCTTATAAAAGCAATGCATATTCATTATAGAAAATTTGGAAGGGACTTCCCTGGTGGCGCAGTGGTTAAGAATCCACCTGCCAATGCAGGGGACACGGGTTCGAGCCCTGGTCTGGGAAGATCCCACATGCCAATGAGCATCTAAGCCCATGGGCCACAACTACCAAGCCTGCACTCTAGAGCTTGCGAGCCACAACTACTGAACCCGCATGCCACAGCTACTGAAGCCCATGCACCTAGAGCCTGTGCTCCACAGCAAGAGAAGTCACCGCAATGAGCCCATGTACCGCAATGGAGAGTAGCCCCTGCTCGCTGCAACTAGGGAAAGCCCACACGCAGCAACAAAGACCCAATGCAGCCAAAAGTAAATAAATTTATTTATTTATTTATTGAAAAAAAGAAAAATTGGAAAACATAGAAAATCATAGTGAAAAAAAAATCTCAGAATCCTATTACTTTAAAATAATCAGTGTTAATACCTTGGTTTGTGTCTTTCCAGTCTTTTTTCTGTCCATATTTCCAGATGGCTGGTGCTAATCCATAATGCCCCTTTGAGCATTTCAAAAAAAGGCATCCTGTTCTCTAGGTAAATGCAACCCTAGAGATGGTTGCATGGTTTTTGACAAGCAGAGCACAGCTAGATTTCAGATCTCACTTGCCCCTAGGGCAGGTATCTTGTGCAGTGAAGAACTTCTACAACTATATGTTGTAGTTCTGAATGTACCAAGGGATTTATTTTATAGTTTTATATACAGTTTCATTTATTTTATTTATTTAGTTTTGGCTGCTTTGGTTCTTCATTGCTGTGTGCGGCTTTCTCTAGTAGTGCAGGGGCTACTCTTTGGTGTGGTGTGCAGGCTTCTCATTGCGGTGGCTTCTCTTGTTGCAGAGCACGGGCTCTAGGCACGTGGGCTTCAGCAGTTGTGACACGCGGGCTAGCAGTTGTGGCTCGCCGGCTCTAGAGAGCAGGCTCAGTAGTTGTGGTGCATGGGCTTAGTTGCTTCACGGCATGTGGGATCTTGGGATTTTCCTGGGTCAGGGCTCGAACCTGTGTCGCCTGCATTGAGAGGCGGATTCTTAACCACTGCGCCACCAGGGAAGCCCTATTTTATAGTATTTATAAAACTGAGATCATACTATTTGGTAAACTATGTTTGGATAGAAGATAATTTATTTTAGTTCATCCCTATTTGTCAGTTAAATTGTTTCCAAAGTTTTGATATTATAACATCTTGCTGGTATGACAATACTTGTACATAAATCTTCATGTTTAGAATTATTTCTTTATGATAAAGTTCCTAGAAATTGCCTTGAAAACTAAATTAATGAGTGTTTATTATGTGCCGTAGACTGTGCTTAGAAAAATATAAAGAGATAGAGATATACAATCCTCATTACAAGCCAATGATGTAGGTACCATGATGGTTATTTTTAGAGAGAAAGCTGAGGCACAACAAGAAATAAGTAAGAATACTTAGTTATTTGATCCAGGTCACATAGCTGGAAAGCAGTAGAGCTGGATTTTGAACACGTCTGTCAGGTGCATCTGCTCCAGAGCCTGGGCCCTTAACATGCTATGGTGATTCACTTTAAAAGAGAAGACAGATGGATTTGAGAAGAGTTTTAATAATAAATAAGCCTCACATCATCAGTGCAGTAGACCCTGACCACTTGACAATTTCTACAGGAGACAAGACCATTCAAAAGCAATGGGTTTTTGTTAAGGTATTTGCTAGAAAAAAGAATTTGACGGGATAATTAATATTCTAATAGGATATCCATTGTTCATTTCTGAGCTCTTTCTAAGAAAAGAAACTTTAGAAGCTAATTTAAATTTAATTTGATTACAAATGATAATGTCTTCATGCTATTTTTAGTTTAGATTCCAAGGTATCTGGGTCAATGAAGGGATCGTTTTGATGTCCTCATCTCAGACTGCTCTCTTCCCTATGCTACACCTTAACTTCTGTTTTTTGTTAAACAGAGGGTGATACCCTTTGTCCATTTCCTCAAAGAGATATGGACTATGGTCTTATGAGCTCTGTGAAAGAAGAGTGTGTGCAAGTATGCGTGTGTTAGTAAGATATTGCTCTCCTTTTTCATATAAGCATGGATTTTTGGTATCTTAAATATTTAATAGTTTGAGAAATGTATAGTACAATTTAAGACATAATTACATTTTTAAGTGGGACTAAAGGAGGTAAGAAAAAGAAGGAAATCTTGTCTGGCTTCTGCACTAAAGAAATCTAATTTTAGTTCTTTAACGTAGGGTATATAACACACTTAAAGAGGGTAAAAATAAAATGAGATAAATTAATGAAAAGTACAAGTTAGAAATGGTTGATATTGTTACTAACATAGGCATTCACAACTGATGTACTTGTTTCTAACTTCTTAATTAATTATTGTAACTTCTAAAGCAGTAGGATTCAAATCAATGGCTGTTTACTGGACGCATGCTGTTAAAAATGCATCTTCAAAAAAAAAATGCATCTTCAAACCAGAACTCATACATTGCCAGTGGGAGTGTAAATTGGTATAGCTAGTTTGGAAAACTGTTTGACAGTATTAACTAAATCTGACTGATATATACAGCCTGTCATCCAGCAATTCCACTCCTAAGAGAACAGGATACCTGCTTATGCCAGAACACTTAGAAATAGAGAAAAGCACAAAGAGAATAAAAATAAACTGTCATCCTAGTATGGAGATAACAGTTATTAACATTTTAAAGGAGAACCATATTTTACATACTGTTTTGTGGCAAGCTTATTTTATACATTAATGTATTGTGAACATATTCCATTTAATAGGTATTCAACAATGTTTTAAAAAATCTGCCTATAATATTCTAACATGGCTAAACCATAACATATTGTGCTTACGCTTACCATAATTTTGTCTTGTTAGATACTTGGGATATTTCTAATTTTTTCACTACATTTAAATAACATTGTAATGGACATTCTTATATGTAAATTTTTAGCAAATATTTGAATATTAGCATAAATTCTTAGAAGTTAAATTTCTGGTTTAAAAAGTATATACATTTTAATGATTTAGACATCAATTGCTAAAAATTATTGTAATTTATACTCCATTCAGCATGGTATGATATTGTCCAATATCCACAATAGGCATAATTATTTTTTCTAATCTTTGTCAAATTTATAAATAAAAAAGAATTGCCTCTCATTCTAGCTTTACTTAATATGGTTGGACTTTTTATAGAATATTGGCTTTTTTTTAGAATTCTCTGTTCATCTCCCTTGACTATTTTTCTGTTCTTCTGTCTTTCTTATTTGTTTGTAAGAATGCTTTATAAGGAGTAGCAAGTGAAATTCTTTATTCATGTTGTGGGTATTTTTTTCTGCTTTATTACCAACTTTTCATATTTCAAACTCCTTTCCCAAACTAGCAAACTCTGATACTTTAGTGTGTCCCCTTGAGGAAGCAGAATTTAGGAGAAACTATCATCAGACAATTTGCATTAGGCACCTTTGTTGGACTTTATTTCTTCTGTTTTCATTTCCTGTCCTTTCTCTCCTGTTTTCTTTCCCTTTCCTTTACTTCTGGGGTATAATGGATGTATATGAATTCATATTTGCAGAGAGGGAACATTCTTGAGTGGCTGCCAGGTGTCAGGTACTGTGCTGGACACTTCACTACATTAATTCATGTCATCCTTAAAACAATCCTAATGAAGTAGGTATTCTTTCATTCATTTTATAAGCTGAGGAAATCGAAGATCATTCAAATCACGTGTGCTTTCTTTCTGGCCTTCCCTTTGGCCTTCTTGATTTTACCCCAACCTTCTCCTTTTGAAGCCTTCTCCATCTTTGTTATGGCAGGTCCAACCTTCCAAGCTGCTCAGGCCAAAACCCTCAGAGTCCTCCTTGCTTTCTTTCCTTCACATCCAGTCTGTGAGGAATCCCTGACAGCTCATCACCGCCACCCCTATCTCCCTGGTCCAATCACTCTCCTCTTGCTCCTGGATTATTTCTTTTTTATTTTTTATAAATTGATTTATTTATTTTTGGGTGTGTTGTGTCTTCGTTTCTGTGCCAGGGCTTTCTCTAGTGTGGTGAGCGGGGGCCACTGTTCATTGCGGTGCGCAGGCCTCTCACTGTCGCGGCCTCTCTTGTTGCGGAGCACAGGCTCTAGACGCGCAGTCTCAGTAGTTGTGGCCCACGGGCCTAGTTGCTCCGCGGCATGTGGGATCCTCCCAGACCAGGGCTCGAACCCGTGTCCCCTGCATTGGCAGGCAGACTCTCAACCACTGCGCCACCAGGGAAGCCCGCTCCTGGATTATTTCAATAGCCTTCTCATTGGTCTCTGCTTCAGCCCTTACCCCCTATTGTCTATTGTCAACCCATCAGTCAAAGTGGTCCTATCACAGTGTGTCAGAAGATGACACTTTTCTACACAAAACCCTCCAGTGGCTTCCAACTCACGCAGAGTAAGGGCCTCATTTGGCCTGTCACCCCTACTTCTTCTCTGACTTCCCCATTCTGCCACTCTGGCTTCTTGGTTGCTCCCAGAGCACTCAGGCATATTCCTGCCTCAGGGCTTTTGTACTTGCTGTGCTTTCTGCTTCAAAAGTTGTCTGCCCAGATATCTTGTTTCCCAACCTCCTTCAGACCTTTGCTTAAATACCTCCAGAGGTTTTCTTTGATCACCTACTTAAAAGAACACCCCTCAAACTCCTTATGTCCCACCCCTGCCTAATATTTCTCCATAGCATTACTTTTTTTTTTTTTTTAACATTTTTACTGGAGTATAAGTGCTTTACAACGTTGTTTTAGTTTCTGCTGTATAACAAAGTGAGTCAGCTGTACGAATACATATATCCCCACATCCCCTCCCTCGTGCGTCTCCCTCCCACTCTCCCTATCCCACCCCTCTAGGTGGTCACGAAGCACCGAGCTGATCTCCCTGGGGTACTCCATAGCATTTCTAATCATATTGCAGGCACATATTTTCTTTATCATCTGTCTCTCCCACCTGGAAGGTAAGGTCCATGATGGCTAGGATTTTTATGTTTTTGTTCTCTGCTGTGTCCCCAACCCCTAGAAGAATGTCTAGCATGCAAAAAGCACTCAATCGATATTGGTTGAATAAATGATTGCCCCACATCCCAGTTGTTAGAACAAGCCCAGGTGACCTGCTGGGCAGGACTTCCCCGCTCCTACTCATCTATCTCCCTGTCCTTCCCCAGTTTTTACTTAGGAGCCACCTGTCTTGCACTTGTTATAGGTGGAAGGCTGGTGAATGCTGAGAGTTATTCGCAGCAGCTGCATTCCTGCTGCCGTCATCAAGTATAGCAGTGGTGGTAGAGCAGGAAGTGTGAAGTTTGCGTCCTCTGATTGCCATGGTTGCAAAAGAGAACCTGAAACTAGGTAAATTTGATTTCGGTTGTTTTCGGATGCCATTCATCGAGAATGGAGGGAGGAAGATACTTCCTCCAAAGGAGAATTTGGTGAGGCCCCAGCAGGATGCTGCTGCGGTAGGAAAAGCTCCACACCCGCCACACCCGCTCAGACTGCGGCTCACCTCAAGTTTCAGCCACACCAACCACAGGGCTCTGAAACTGCCAAGAGAGCCTCTAACCAAGAATTTGATTCCCCCTCCTGGATTTAAAGTTCAGAAAGCAGATCCTTGACTTTACCACCCAAGCACGCAAGAGGTGTGGAAGGCGGAGAAATGCGGACATTGAGATGGTAATACCAGCTTGGCAATGTGCGAGGTCTCTGATGGAGGGCAGCCGGCAAACGCGGGGCCGGGCCGGCCGGGGTCCGAGGTCTGGGCTCTGGGAAGGACGGCGAAACACGAGGCAGAGCCAAGGGCCACCGCCATACTCGGGGTGGTAGGGAAACGGATTCCCAACCTGCTCTCCCATTTCCCGGGGAGAGTTGGGGAAATTTCTTTTGGCTGTATAACTGTCCAATTAAAGAGTCTTCATTTTCAGGGGGAAAATTACCAGTGAATTGTGACACGTACACCTATACTCGCAGGGTGCGTGCCGCGTGGAGATGTCTGACTTTCTCCACTCAGCAGAACTCAAGAAATGAGCCTTTTGGCAGGACCAACGTGGTGTGTGTGTGTGTGTGTGTGTGTGTGTGTGTTCGTGAAGGGGTGTAGTTCCAGCGACAGGCGAGTCCCCAGGGGCGAGGTGTCCTCCATTCCGCGGGGTTTAAGTTTCGGTGGAAAATTTCCCTCAGAGGCTCCGCCTCCTTCACCTTGGCAACGGGCGCCGGGGCGGCCTCGCAGCTGAGCCCGACCCCCGCGCACCTGACGGCCGCCCCTCCGGGGGGAGGGGCGAGGCTAGCGGCGAGGGCAGGGGCGGGGCCGGACGCGAGCTCCCCTGGGCCGGCCAGGCAGGTCGGGCCCCGCCTCGGCTCGGGCCCCGCCCGCGCTCCCCCGAGGGCTCGGGTTGGGGGGCGGGGGAGCCCAGGAGCGGCGCGGCTCCGCCACCGGCTGACGCACCGTCGGAAAGTTGCGCTCCGACCTTCTGCCACCTCGTACTTTCTTCCCGGGGCGCCGCTGTAGACTTGGAGCTGGGTGGGGAGGACCCGGGCCGAGGCGTGAGAGCGGCCGCCGGCCGGGGCGCAGAGCGGACTGTCCCGGTCTCGGCGAGGAGCCCGCTCCCCCTTCCTCGCGGTGCCCAGCGCGGTGGTGGCACAAACTTTCTGGACTGTCCTCGGACAGTCGTGGCGAGTCCCGCACCGGGCCGGGAGGAGGAGCCGCGGCCGCTGACAGGTACGTGGCGTGCGAATCTGAGATTTGCGCTTGAGGGATTATTTTATTTTAGGGGTTATGGGAAGGCGGAGAGCAGAAGTATCCCTTGCCTGCGTTCTCCGACTTGGCGGGAGGAGCAGGAATTGTGAGGGGGGGCCCCCGCTGGGACTATCCCAAACAAGATTGCTGTGTCGGGCCGAGGCACGGCGGGGAGGAGGGGGCTCCCAGAGCTGCTGGACCGGGCGTGACTCGGTGACTGATCCCGGGGGAGAAAGAGCCAGCTTGTTTTGACGGAGGAGGATGGCACCTGGGCTCTCCACCCTTTTTTTTGGTTCTTGGGGCCGGAGAGCCGGATCCTACCGGAGGAACAGGCGAAGGCGAAGAGATCTGGGGCTCAGTTTTCCTCTCCCGACCTCCTCGCTTTCACACAAGAGGCAGAGGCGGTGCCACTCTGAGGATTGCAGCGCTTTCCTGGTGTTAGGACTCACTTGTTGGGTGGCTCTTGCTCAGTTTCGTCAAATTCTCTAATGAAACTGCGTTCAAGTCGTGGTTGTTATTGATGATGATGATGGTATGTGTGTGCGTGCGTGCGTGTGTGTGTCCTGCTCCGACCTTAACAAAGGTCCCTTGTTAATTCCACTTCTGGTAGGGAGTGGAACTAACTGCTGTCCTATCTCAAGCCCAGCCAGAGAGAGGTGTTGGTGGCAGCGGTAGCCTTGTTTGCTTGGGACTTTGGGAATCACGTGGGCAGTTCTGATGAATTAGCCCAGGTCTGTCCCACCCACTTGGATCCATCCATTCTTAATAGACCCGGTTTATGTTAATCCCAGACTCCTAATTTATTCGGGTTTATTAAGAATGGGTGGATCCAAGTGGGTGGGACAGAGCTGGACTAATACACACTGCTATCTGTAAAATAGATATTCAACAAAGACTGTATAGCACAGGGAACTCTACTCAATATTCTGTAATAACCGAAATGGGAAAAGAATCTGAAAAAGAATGGATGTATGTATTTGTATAACTGAATCACACTGCTGCACACCTGAAACTAACATTGTAAATCAACTATACTCCAATATAAAATAAAAATTAAAAAAAAAAATAGACCCTGCTTCCACCATTCAGCAGGTGCTGCAGCCTTAGGCATCCCAGGGTGGGGAGTATTCCCCGTGGAAGGAAGGAGCCCAAAACAGAGGAGAGGCAGCCCTGGGGAGGAGTAGTAAAC
Organism: Pseudorca crassidens; assembly: GCF_039906515.1. NCBI lineage: Eukaryota > Metazoa > Chordata > Mammalia > Artiodactyla > Delphinidae > Pseudorca > Pseudorca crassidens. The sequence continues at coordinate 124,623,611 of NC_090299.1, read as the reverse complement.
AGTGCGCACCATTTGTTGCTTCCCTGTGGATTGGGCCCACTCCCTGCGTTCTCTGGCAGGGCCCTGCTATCAAATTCATCTCATTAGAAAGTCAGCTGCTCTCTGCTAATAGCCACAGCAGCCCTGATGAAATTATGTAGGTCATTGAAAAAATAATTCCTGCTTAATCACCTTTATCCTGTTGATTAGCGAGAGAAAAGATTTCCTCTCCTTAATGTACCATGCCTGGTCAGCAGGGTCACCTGCCTGACCTCAAGTTCACTTGCGCACCTGGCACTAGACAGGATGTTTTCCCTGAAACTGCCCAAATGTAGCGTGCCACAGCCCAAGACCACATCTGGAGAAGTTTAGTGGTCTTCTCTGGGCAGAAATGGAGCAGGAGATTCAGTCCATAAATTTACTTTTTAGTGCAGCATATTTGTTGGCTTTAGATAACTTTTCAGATAATTAAAGGCTGGTTTCTTTTAGTTCCAGTTAACTCCTTTCCGCACAGCTCATAGAATTGTTTCCATGCTTGTCTTGAAATAAGTTACGTTTGGGGTCCCATTTGTCATTTGACCTGTAGCTTTAGGAACAGGATTAAACTGTGTGGGGCATGTGGAAAAGACAAGAGAAACTGAGTATCACTGAACTAGATTCAGAGAGAGATTTAGAGTGGTCTCATAATCTAGATCTATCTGCCCAGCTAGCTTCCTACTTGCCTCTAAATAGAGACACTATGGTTGTATCACTTTCAATGTAGGCCTCTGAAGACCAGAAATGAGAGGACTGTTTTACTGTAGTGTCGGTAATGCATTGCTGGACAGTTCTTCATGATAACTTCCCAAATTTGGTCCAAAACACTTTCTCTGCAAAGTTCTTTCTGTTGTAATAGGAAGCCAATAGATTATGTCTGCAAATCAAAAAGCAGATGTACAAATTATTTTGAAATATAGAGGTACATATTAGAAGAAGCCTGAGGAGTGACTTTTGAAATTATGTTCTTGTATTTTATTTTTATTTATTTAAAAAAATATTTACTTATTTGGCGGCATCAGGTCTTGGTTGCAGCATGTGAGATTTTTCATTGCGGCATGCGGGCTTCTCTCTAGTTGTGGCGCATGGGCTCTAGAGCGCGTGGGCTCAGTAGTTGTGGTGCATGGGCTTAGTTGCTCCGCAGCATGTGGGATCTCAAACCCGGGTCCCCTGCGTTGGAAGGTGGATTCTAAACTACTGGACCACCAGGGAAGTCCCCTTGTATTACTTTTATAAAGAAAATTTGGTAAGGAAGCTCTCTCTCTCTGCAAATATAAAACAATTGCTTTCTCTGATCCCTGCTGAGATGCTCAATCTTTGTTCTGTGTGCATTTGTCTCATAGGGCAATACATAGACCCTTTGAAGAGCTGGACCCTCAGATTCTGGCCTTGGAACATGATTTACATCTATTTCACTCTTATTCTCAGTGACTTCTGACTCTTAGTTTTTAGCCTACATAGGAGAACAGTGACCAGTAACTTCAGGTACTTCATTTATAGGGATCTCTTAGTGAAGACAGTAACGGAAAGTAACATTTTTATAGTGCTTTATGAGTAACAAAGTGCTTTCACAGGTATACTGTATTTGTGCTTTGTGATTTAACCATTTTGTAGTTGGTGTATTATATTCAGCTTACACAGGAGGAAAATAGATGAGATTCAGAGAAAATAAGGAATTTTCAGGTGCATACTTTGTTCCTGTATGTGGTGGACTCAGGCCCGAATGCAGGACTTTTCTGATTTAGAGGCCAGGCTTTTAATTTTTTCTCTGCTACATTTTGTGCAGTGTTTAGATGTGCAGTGTTTAGAATGGGACCTTATTTCTCATTGATCAACATGAGTGCTCACTGGGGACAGAACTATATAGAAACACGTTCTTATACATGTGTGTACATGCGTATAATCTTTATATCCTTTGCATCTCAACAGTGTAGCTGCACCCCAGGAGGTGGGACAGGTGATAAATGCCCCAATAGTTGCCATAAGGAACTTTTGGTAGGGTCTAAAATTGAGAAAAATCAGAAAATAGTAATCTAAATGTGTGATTTACAAGTATGGAAGTAATTACTAGAAGAAACATCTAAAAGAATTGAAGGGGCTTCTTTTGGAGAGTGGAACTCAAGGTTGGGGAGGAGCCAGGCAGGCGTCTGCTGTTTTTGGCCATGTACCTTATAACCTTATACCTTACATTTTATGCTATGTACATGTGTGTGTATATATATATGTATATGTATATATATATATATATATATATATTTAAGATATCCTTTGGCAAGGAAAGGGTAAAGCTTTGTTTTCAGAATTTTAGAGCCGAAAGGGACCACAGAGATTGTTTATTCTCCGTCCTTTGATTTTGCAGGTGAGGAAATTGTGGTAGAGGAGTTTAATTGTTTTGCCAAGGTCACATGACTGTGGAGACACCCCTCTCCCGGCACAGGTTCACACCCTTCCCCAGGCAGGTGGAAATTTCCCCCATGCTTGTGATTCCTCAGTTACCTTTCCAGGCACTGTTCTCTTGTCCTTTCCATCTAGTTTTTACAATGTTTGAATAGGTTACAGGGCTGTGGATTCAAAAGTAGGTAGCTATCTCTAATTCCTCGTATTTCCATCATGAAAATGCTTCAAATAGTTTCAGAGTCTGCAGAATCCTTTTTCTTCTTCTTTTTTTTTTGGTTAATTCTGAAATAACTTAGAGACACCTTTGCAGTTTGTTTGCAACTGTTCAGGAACTGACAGTGTTGAATTTGATAAATACTGGAGTTTGGCCTAAACTTTTATCCCTATAAGCTATTACTAACGGGAGATGGTAAGGGGCCCTTCCAATGTCTATGTATGTTGTTCAGTTTTGAAATTCTGAGAATAAGGAAACAGCTGTCTTCCAAAAGAGAGGTAGAGGCAGATAATATTGTAGAGAATATTGTAGAGCTAAAATAGAAAAGTTTTTAACACCCTAAGATTTCCCTTTTCTTTTTTTTTTTTTGCGGTATGCGGGCCTCTCACTGTTGTGGCCTCTCCCGTTGCGGAGCACAGGCTCCGGACGCGCAGGCTCAGCGGCCATGGCTCACGGGCCCAGCCGCTCTGCGGCACGTGGGATCTTCCCGGACCGGGGCACGAACCCGTGTCCCCTGCATCGGCAGGCGGACTCTCAACCACTGTGCCACCAGGGAAGCCCCTTCCCTTTTCTTTATACATAAAATTTTTTCCTACTTCCCCTCCAATTATATCACTAACTTAAAATAAAACTTTATTTTTTCTGATTATACACACAATGCATATTATTCAACATTCAAACATCACAGAAATATGTAATGTTGAAAGATAAAGTGCACTGTGATCTTGTATTCTAGAGAAACTTCCCCAAAATTTCCCTGTATTAAAATATATTTATTATTGTGATTGTTAATAACAAGTGGGGTAATATAAAACAACTTTCAACTTCGTTTTTATTTTTAACTTAATTGGTGTTGAAAATGTTCCCATGACCATACATACAGATCATACTGTATAGTATTGCATGACAGGTTATTTTAACAGTTTCCTGTTGTTGGAAATTTGGGTTGTTTCCCATTTTTCTATAGTAAGACTAGTGCTTTAGAGAACATCCTTTAAAGTCTATCTTTGTACACTTGTGTAGGAAAGGTTTGTGAAAGAGTCAGAGGTATGAAAATGCTAAATTCCTCTAATTTACACTTCCTCTAATAGTGTCCCTACATTTTAAATTATATTAATAGCTTTCTTTTTTGAATGTATTGGACTGAAGATAGAAATTATTATTACATGACCCGACTGTGAAACAAAAGGTCGTAGTAACAGAAGGCGCTGAGCTTTTAGGTAAGGCTTACCTCATTTCTTCACATGTCAGGTTCTTTTTGGTTTTAATGTTTTCCCCAAGAGAACATAGTAATCGATAACAGCTATAAAAATACTCTGCAGTTGTCGGATGAGCTGCTAATTATTTTTTATGGAGCATAGTTAAAAAAAAATTTTTTTTAAGAACATTATTCTAGGACATGCTATTAAGGAGTTCAGAGAATCCACCAGGTTTTGCAGAATGCAGAGTGAGTGTATTTTAGCTCCTCTTCTTGTATGAAAATTTACCTCTGTTGAAATATTGGTCATGGGTCAATTTTAAGATCTTTAGGCCTATAGAAAGTCCCAGGAACTGATTTCACTCATCTGTGTGTGGCACATGTGAAATATGATACTTTGGCTAAATTTCATGACCCAGGCTCATTGAAGGACGAACATTTCAGAAATTCCTGTGGCAAAGTTTTTATTGACCATCTTAGAGAGTCGATTAATATTTTCATCGAGTCCAAGCTTTGTTCATAAGCATTCAATTAGATTATGTTGCATTCCTCAAGATGAGTATCTTCTGCTTTGTGTGTGTTCATGGAACTTGTACTTGGAGTTCATTCATGATTTTCTTTGTAATGTATCAGAATGAGTATAAAAGCATCTTAACAAATATAAATATCTGTACAATATAAACATATACACACCTTATGTGTATATATATATGACATATATATACATGTGTGTATTTATGCATAAGTGATATAAGCTATACTGTAAAAATATGATCATCAGGACTTCCCTGGTGGTTGAGTGGTTAGGACTCTGCACTTCCACTGCAGGGGGCACGGGTTCAGTCCCTGGTCGGGGAACTAAGATCCTGCATGCAGCATGGCGCAGCCAAAAAAAAGATCGTCAGTAGGTCATTTAGCATGAAACTTTGTGCATCCTCAAAATGAAGATGCTGCTGCCCATATTTATTGTATTAGGAAAAATGTTTCTTGATATTTTTTTTCTTGATATTTTTTGTATGAAAAATTCATAAAAAAAGAATTTCTTAGAATACAAGAGAAACTTCATCGTTTGTATATAGTTCTTTTGATTTTTTTTTCGTGGGAAGATGCAACATACCTTATGTATTAGTCTTGGTTACTGCCTGTTCTCTAACATTTTTTGGTAAGTTGAATATTTAAAATCTCTCCTGTTTGTGTATATTGCAGACTGTTTACACTTTGGCTTATTTTTATTTATTTATTTATTTTTCACTTTGGCTTATTTTAAGCAAGATGCAGTAATTTAAATGCTTATGAAAAATGTGACAGTAGGACTTCCATTGACCTTGATTTGCTTCAGGAAATACCAGATAACCTGCTATTTACCTGAGTTGTGTTAGAAACTTAATGGTTAATGCTAATCTCTTATCAGGTTGATGAAGTTTGACCTTCTCTCAATTTCCTCCTTGTTCTTCTCCACTGGGTTCCTGTTGAAGACTTTGTGTGTCTGATTTGGAAAGTGGACCCTGCAGTTGCTCTTGATGAATCAGCTTGTAAGTTGTGTTTAGGTGTTGCAGTCTGGTTGTGTTGCCTCCTGCCTTTTTTTCCTCTAAAGTAATCCCACCTCTTGATCATGTTTTAGGATTAGTTTGCCACTTAGGAGTGGTCATTCCTCCCCAGTGAATCACAAAAACGAGTTGGTCTGATGAGGCTTCCTGACTCAAGACTGACTGATTCAACCTGCTGTCCTGCGGGCTTCTGTCAGGATGGGCACGCCAGAAGCAAACTGTCAACTCGGCTCCCTTCCCTATATGGGTAATCCCTAAATCCGCATCCTCATTGCTGACCTTTGGAATCCTAGGCTTGCTTCTCCAGTCCTGCTGCATAGGTCTCCATTTCGATCCTGACATCAAATTAAACTGTAGAGTGACACGAGTAGCTCATCTTAATCACCTAGCAGAGTACCTCATCTTGAATAGAATCCTGTATGTGTTTGTCATTGATGGTCTGCCTCTTATTATCACATGGGCAATTATAATATTTTTTTACCTTGTTTTTGCTTCCAGTTTTTCTTTCTGTAATCCATTTTCATGCCACAGTCAGTTTGATTTTATAAAGTATAGCTTTGCTCATGTCTCTGATCACGGTCCTTGTTGCCTACTGGATAATAACTCAGTTCAAGCTGTGATGGTTAAATTTAGGTACCAACGTGACTGGGCTACAGGGTGCCCAGAGATTTGGTTAAACATTATTGTGGGTGTGTCTGTGAGGGTGTTTCTGGATGATATTAACACTGGAATTGGTAGACTGAGTAAAGCAGATGGCCTTTCCATTGTCGGTGGGCGTCATTCAATCCATTGAAGACCTGAATTGAACAGAAAGGCTGAGTAAGGGAGAATTTGCTCATTCTGCCTGTTTTTGAGCTAGGGCATCCATCTTCTGTGCCTTTGGCCTCAAACTTGGACTTGAACTATATTATCAGCTGTCCTACTTCTCTGGCTTGCCGAGTGCAGACCTTGGGATTTCTCAGCCTTCATAATTGCATGAGCCAATTCCTTATAATAAACCTTTCTATCTGTCTCTATATATACACACACACATCTCCTTTATATATATGTCTCCTGTTGGTTCTCTTGTCTCTGGAGATCCCTGACTAATACTCAAGGCATCTATGATCTGGTGCCCTGTTTAGATCCTCTGCTCTGGCTGCCGTGCTGATCTGTTCCTCATTCCTGAGCACACCTGCCTATTCCTTACTTGCCATCTTGCTGGGACCAGTCCTTCCTCTTTCCAGTTATTTCAGTGATGTGAATTCTTCAAAGCCCAGTTCAGAGCCTGTGTCCTCCTTTAAGCCTTTCTTGGCTATCTTTTCCTGTAGCAATTTCCTGGCATCTGAATCTCCGTACTGAAATTTTAGGAATTTAGTCATTTGATGCTTTCTAGTGTTATCTTTTGTGTAATTATTCTTCTTCCAAATTATATTATAAACTCCATTAGGACTTGGATCAAGCTCTCCACTCCAAATCCTCCACTGTTCTTGGTTTTGCTTCACATTGTACGTGACCAGTGAGTGTTTACTGCTTTTTTTTTTTTTTTTTTAAAGCGCTAAGCTCTACCAAGGAAGGAAAGGCAAGTGTAGGGCATGTGTGCGCAGTCCCCCATCCTGACCTCTTGGAAGAAATGTCTAGTTCATTGCCCACAGGACCCAGAACTCTTTATCAATGCAGGGATCCAGAAGGACTTTGCCAGCTGTTTGGGGTTGTTACTAGAAATGAAACTTATATATCATCCTCGACCTAGAGCCAACTATTCCTAAGAAAAAATTGTCATATTTAAAGTCCTGTTGAATTAGCCCTTTCCTGAGGTACTGCTTTGCACCTGTTTTTGCTCTCATCTGCTTTGCCCTTGTCTCTTATAATTTCCTTTGCTCTGCCTCTGGCTAAGTTGTTTCATATCTTCCTCTGTAAATATGTTATGTAGCCTGTTGGTGTCAATAATTTTGAACAAGGGTGAAGAAGACGAAATATGGAAAATGAGCTGTATGTTCCTAGGCAATTTGGATTTGTCAACTTTTATGCACGTTTCATTCAAGCTCTGTTTGATTTTCCTCATTTCTCCTGCAATTGAATGTAGTTTTTTAAAAAAAGTTATTTATTTATCTTTGGTTGCGTTGGGTCTTCATTGCTGCGTGTGGGCTTTCTCTAGTTGCGGTGAGCGGGGGCCACTCTTCGTTGTGGTGTGCTGGCTTCTCAGTGCGGTGGCTTCTCTTGTTGCGGAGCATGGGCTCTAGGCGCACAGGTTTCAGTAGTTGTGGCTCGAGGGCTCAGTTGTTGTGGCTTGCGGGCTCTAAAGCACAGGCTCAGTAGTTGTGGTGCCCGGGCTTAGTTGCTCCGCGGCATGTGGGATCTTCCTGGACCAGGGATCAAACCCATGTCCCCTGGATTGGCAGGCAGATTCTTAACCACTGCGTCACCAGGGAAGTCCCTTGAATGTAGTTTTTGAGGAACATCATTGGAAATCTGACTCATTATGCTCTTTGGCATGCCTTTTAACCTGAGAGTATTGCAAACCCTCTGCACTTTCCATCCCCCTTCCCCTGCTCTCCTGCACTTATCTTCTAACATACTACAATTTACTTATTTATTATGTGTATTGTTTATCAGCTGTCTCCCCGAATAAGAACATAAAGCTCCACGAAGGGCAGGGATCTTGGCTGAATTAGTTTTGACTGTCTTTGGCTCTGTGTCCCAAGACGTAGACCAGTGCCTGCCATCCAGTAAGTGTTTGTTGAACTGAGTGGGCGTTTGCTAACTTGAAACTTTCCACCACCACATCCCCTTTGTTGTCTAGGCTTTCTGTTGAATCCTCTGGGCTCTCTCTTTCTTTTTTCCTCCTTCTATTCGGACCTAGTTAGTTCTTTCAAACCATACGCCTACGTATTCCCCAGGTCTTTGCCTTTGTAACAGCCACATCACTAGCAGGGGTAATTTAGAGTCACAAAGCACTATCATATATACAATCTCATATGAAGTATTTTTGAGTCTGTGATGGCAATGAATTCTTTAGGGCCTGTCTTTGACCAGAGTATGCAAGTTAGCAAAGTCTCGTCCCATCAGGGGATGCAGCCATTCTTCAGTGAGTGCTAGGCATACCCTCCCCTTGGCTGTGCTGTTGCCAAATTATAAATAAGGAGCATGCCTCTTTGATAGCAGCTTCTGGCCTTCTAGGAACAATCATTATATTTCCCAGAAGAGTGTGTATATGGTATAAGGCCCTCAAGTAAAGTGGTAAAAATGAGAAAGGAAAAAAGAGAAACAGACAACCACCAACAAGTTTATGGGACACTTTTCAATGGAAAGTACTTGGCTAGATGCTGAAAAACTATTATTGCCCCAAAGTTAATTTGATAGCGGGAGTTCCATGTTGATGTGTCCAGCAGGAATTGGAGACACAAGCATGGAACTGAAAACGTTGGCCTGAAGGATGCAGATCATGTAGAGATGAGAGCCGGTGGCTTTTAGGTTCTCTACCAGTAAATTGCTGTTCCTGTCCTCCTGGCCCCTGTCGTTGCTGAGCTAAGAAGACGGAGCCATGTTCTTCCTGAAGGGCTTCTGTTCTTGCCTCCGAGCCATGGGAGTGCTCAATAACATTAGTGTCTAATGATGACATAGGAATATTCCTGTGAGCAGTTGCAGAGCTGAAGGCACGTTACACATTGACAGGTGCTCACAAATCTCCTTTTGCTGTTTTGAAATATCACTGCCAGGGGAGTTGTATACATCTTGTTCTGGCAGAGTGGTCTTAAATAAATATTCATTCCTTTTGCCTGTTACTTTAAGAGAAATGCCAGGATTTCATCTTCAGGCTGCCAGAAGCAATTTTGGAGAAACTGTATTATAACTTTTTCAAGATACTTATTTTCATATAGCGTATTTATTTATACATTCATATATTAATGTTATTCTTAATGATGAAGGGACCTGCACTTTGAGGTTAGTGGAAAATCAGGGGTTAAATGGAGGTCTTTGATCAATTACAGTCTCTGGTAAATTAATTAGCAAGTTTCTATCATTGTTGGAGGCAACACCGGTGAGGTGGGAAGAGGATGCAATTTGGATGCAAATCTGGTTCAAATCCCTGCTTTACTATTTAGTAAATGTGTGTCTTTGCACCGGTTACTTTCCTATGATGAACCTCAGCTTCTTTGTCTCTAAGTGGAAATAATAACGCCCAACCCAGGAGGTTTCCGTGAGGGTTAAATAGGATAACTCATGTGAAGTGCTTACCGTGGAAGTAATATTCAATACATGGTAATTGTTATTTGTTACTGAAGCTCTGTTAGCACTATTCTAGGGATTGTTTGGGGGTCTTTCAAAAGGTATGTAAGATATATGTCTGCAAGGCCACAAAAGATAGTGACAGTTATGTATTTGACACACAAAAAAATCAGGACAGCATGTGATGAAATGTTATTTGTATAGAAAGTAAGTGCAAGAAACCAGGAAGGTAGAGGTCATGGTGGTCATAGGCTTCAAGAGTCATGGTGGGGGTCATATTAGGATTCCTTTGGTTGTAAATTTTAGAAATTTAAACTGTACAGAAAGGGAATTTATTGGTTCATATGGTCAAAGGTATGGGAGAAGTGAAGGCGGTCTTGGAAACCAAAACTGAAAACTTGTATACCACCAAGACTCTCTGTGTCTTATCCCTACTTCTCTCTGAGTCAGTTTCCTCCACGTGGCTGGGGGCATGACTGCCAGAAAGGCAAGGATCACCCAGAAAGAGGGCCTGACTTTCTTTCAGTCTACATCTCAGAATCCCAGGAATGCCTCTGGTCGACTTCGCTTGGGTGACACCCTTTTCCCTGTGGCCAGGGGCCCAAATTATTTGGTAATTGGCAGCCCCATCTAGAAATACATATCCATAGTTAGGACGCAGAGAAAGCACAGTCTCCTGAAAGAAGGATTGTGCCATTCATAAAAGAAAGGAGGGTGTTGGATGGAGGAGCAGGAGGCGTGTTTACTTTTTTTTTTTTTTTTTTGCGGTACGCGGGCCTCTCACTGTTGTGGCCTCTCCCGTTGCGGAGCACAGGCTCCGACGCGCAGGCTCAGCGGCCATGGTTCACGGGCCCAGCCGCTCCGCGGCCTGTGGGATCTTCCCGGAACCGGGGCACGAATCCGCGTCCCCTGCATCGGCAGGCGGACTCTCAACCACTGCGCCACCAGGGAAGCCCCACGTGTTTACTTTTGAGGGGGAAGAGGACAGCTTGAGCTGGTTGCAGGGTTAGAGGCAGGTGTGCAGAGCACTGAACCAAAGGCACAGAGTCCAGAGTGAGAAGATGGGTTGTATTAGTGAAACAGGATCAGGTAGACTCAGGGTGAGTGGTTTGAAGGGGTTGGTTGAGGAGTTTGGACTGATCTGATGGGCATAAATCCTAAGAATCGACATCAAATTGACATAGACATGTTGGATCCTGGCTTTTATTCTTTAAAAATAGGTTTCATATTCTTTTGTTTCACTTTCATCTATGTATGCATATTACATTTGTGTGTGTGTTTGTTGGACTGTGATGTAAAATGTACTTTTTAGATCAGAAAAGTTTTCAGGCCATTGTAGTTAAATTATACTGGCAAATAAAAGCACAAATAAATCTCAAAAAAAAACAGGTTTCATATTGTAGGCTGAGTATTTGAATTGGTAACTTGAGGACTAAGTTGCGTACGCTGGAGAAGTTACCTTCATTGAGTACAGACAAGGTAGTCTTTGTAGTCAAGAGGCGGATGTCCGTCCTGGCACTACCTTAAAAATTAGATGTTGTCAAGCATTTATCTTACTTTTCCTGTTTAAAAAAAAACAAACAAAACCCCTGTATTTTAGAGTAACCAAATAGATTGTTTGAACAAAAATCTTATTTTTGAAGAATTCCAGCTAGTAAATGCAAAAGGAATGATATAAAGAAAATAGTATCATTTCATTACCCCTAATGAAATAACAGATCTAGGGAATGATCATGTGTGACTGTGAAAACTATTAGGTCAAAGGCTGATTGGGAACTTTATAATTGATGGATCAGGCTGATAACCCCAGGACCCACTGATCAATCTTAACATTACAAAAAGAGAAAGAAGTGAATACGTGCCCCCTAATTTGATGCAATAGGGAATATATAGAACCATCTCTGAAGTTTCTTGCCAAAAAGCTGAATGTGATTCTGATCAAGACTTTAGATCTGACTACTAGTTTATAAGAAGCATAGGAAAAAGAGGACCTTGTCAAAAAGTACCATGGAGATGTGACCAGCCAAATCCAGAATGCAGAAATTTCTGTAGGACAAGTTATTCAGTTTGTACAGGAAATAAGTGGCAAGAAAAACAAGGAAGAGGAACTATTATTTTTTCTCCCAAAGTCAGTGTCAGATAAGTGTTTTTATTTATTATTTTTTAAAAAGTGGCATTGAGACTTAAGAGACATAACCATGTTTGGATCTTGGTTTGGCTAAATCAACATAAAGTTATAAATTATAAATATAAAATTATGAGACAGTTTGGGAAATTTGAACTCTGGATATTAGACAAATTAAAGGACTCTTAAAAAAAGGGAATGATAATTATATTATTATTAAAAAAGAGTCTATTTCTTAAAGATACATACTGAAATGTTTTTCAGATTACGTGATATTGTATTAGTTTCCTATGACTGCAGTAACAAATTAACACAGACTGGGTGGATTAAACAACAGAACTTTATTCTCTCTTAGTTCTGGAGGCTAGAAGTCTAAAATCAAGGTGTAGGCAGGCCCATGCTCCCTCTGAGATGCTAGGGGAGAATTCTTACCTCTTCCAGGTTTGGAAGCTGTCCTTGGCTTGTGGCTGCATCTCTCTGCACCGTCTCATGGCCTTCTCCTCTTGGTATGTCTGTGTCTCATCTCCCTCTGCCTGTCTCCTATAAAGATTCATGTGATTGCATTTAGGGCTTACTTGGATAATCCAAGATAAACTCCTCCTTAAGATCCAAAGTTACAGTCACAGTTTTTTGCCATGTAAAGTAATATTCACAGCTTCTGGGGATTAGGAAGTGATACGTTTTTGCAGAGCACTTTTTCTGCTTATTTCAGATACGGTATATGAAGTTTGCGTTAAAACAGTCCAGCAGAGGAAAGGAGTGGGAATGGGAGATTATAAACAGCTATACATTGTTAATTCTTGAGCCGAGTGATGGCAGTTCATCATACTACTCTCTCAACTTTGTATGTACTGAAAATTTCCATAATAAAAAGTGAAAACCAGAAAAGGTAAACCAAAATGCCTCAGTAATCAGGTCCTCTCAGATTCTGGAACATACCATATTAAGCCCTGATAAATACAAACCTCCATTTTTTTCTGTTCATAAAAATTAGATATGAGACATCTGACATCCTCGTTAATCCTTCAAGCTTTTGCTGCCTTTGCAGACATACTTCTTGGTGCTTCTCAAGAAAAGTAAAGGGTGAATGACTATCCCTTCACTTGGAATTCAGAAATTGTAAGACCTGAGACTTAGATAAGAACCCCTTTAGCTGTTCCTCACTGAAATACTGGTGAGTGTGTGAAGGGGCATGGTCCACTTAGGAACCTCACGTGCCAAGTGACATCATGACATCTTTGTCAAGCAGATGAAATCATGAAAGGGTAAACATCTTTACTATAGGGCCCATCTTTCAACTGTGTGTGTGTGGTTTTGTTTGTTTTTGTTTTTTAAAAAAATATTATTTATTTATTTTTGGCCACGTTGGGTCTTCGTTGCTGCACATGGGCTTTCTCTAGTTGCGGCAAGCGGGGGCTACTCTTCATTGCGGTGCACGGGTTTCTCGTGTGGTGGCTTCTCTTGCTGCAGAGCCCGGGCTCTAGGCGCACAGGCTTCAGTAGTTGTGGCTTGTGGGCTCTAGAGTGCAGGCTCAGTAGTTGTGGTGCACAGGCTTAGTTGCTTCGCGGCATGTGGGACCTTCCCAGACCAGGGCTCGAACCGGTTTCGCCTGCATTGGCAGGTGGATTCTTAACCACTGCGCCACCGGGGAAGTCCCCAGAATTTTTATTTCTTAAAATACCACTATATGCCCAATTCAGGATTAAATGTATATGTTACAGAGGATAATGACTGTCAAGACAGTGTTTTAGGCAATTCAAGTTACTTCACATATACTTTAGTTGCTTAATGATTTTTTTTTTTTTTTTTTGCGGTACTTGGGCCTCTCACTGTTGTGGCCTCTCCCGTTGCGGAGCACAGGCTCCGGACGCGCAGGCTCAGTGGCCATGGCTCATGGGCCCAGCCGCTCCGCGGCATGTGGGATCTTCCCGGACCGGGGCACGAACCCGTGTCCCCTGCATCGGCAGACGGACTCTCAACCACTGCACCACCAGGGAAGCCCGCTTAATGATTTTTTTAAAGGAAAGAAAACAGAAATTCATATGCAGAGTCTCCGATCAAGTAATGCCTGGGTTGTGACTTAAGTCGCCAAAAGCAGCATGTTTAAATATGCATTTATCCTTTAGAAGTCAGTTTATTAACATGCCGTGGTTTTCTTTCCTCAGTGGTTTCCATACTGAATTTGTTTCTTTCCAAGTTAAAACCTGCATTTTGAAGGGGTGGTATAGACTCTAGTTGCACAGTCTCAAAATTAGACTTTTCTTAGCTCATGGAATTAGAATTTAGCTGGTACATTTGTTGTTGATATGAGACTGCTGAAACCCAGTTTCCTCCTTTATGTTTGTTCTGAGTGTGGTGCAAATTGGCCTGTATACATCAGACACAAGAACATGTGGCCAATTCAGTACAAAATTCAACTTTTTGTGGTATATGTGTATTCATAGCGTTTACAAGGCTGACTACCTTTTGAACTTCTTACTACATTGCTATGACATGGTAACCCAGGCCTACTGGAGAGCTGTATCTTTTGGAGGGTGTGGACTACAAGTGCATATCATAGTAATATAGGTATAAAAATAACTTTTCCATGTGGGTGAAGTCATTGGTGGAAGAATAGTTTTAAATCCTTGCAAGTCTCTTGGGCATTCTAGTTGCTTACTAAATGGTTTATTATAAAACTTGATGGTGATTATTAAATCTCTCAGCCATTCCCTCCTTTTAGAGTTGTAAAATCACCTGATTTATGCACCTTATAATAAAGGAGAAATGATGTATGGAAATAATTGAGATAATGGTTTACATTTCACTTGATATAGTATCAGGATAATCTGTTCTGCATTTTTTAGTGTGTTTTTGTGCAAGGAAGAAATATTTACTCAGTAATAAGATATAGGTTCTTTTATTACCCAGGTGTAGCTCAGTTTTTCGGGAACACACAGTTTTACATAAAATGAGATACTTACTAAGTTTTGTTTTTCTCTTTGTTACTTTTTCTTCTTTATCTAAAAGAAGATAAAATTGATGCAGAACTCTGAAAAAGAACTCTGACATTTGCATGACTTTTTTTGTTTGCAAATAATTAACAAATAAGGAATTCTTAGGCAAAACCAAAGCATTTTCTTTGAGTAAATAACAAATATAGAATACCATCCAAACCTTTAGTGCCTTTACATCCTTAGTGTCTCAAATCCATTCATTTCTCTCATCTGTGTTAGCTCCACCCTCTCTTCTAGATTTTTACAATAGATTCTTTTTTAAAAAAAATAAATTTATTTATTTATTTTTGGTTGCGTTGGGTCTTTGTTGCTGTGTGCGGGCTCTCTCTAGTTGCGGCGAGCGGGGGCTATTCTTCGTTGTGGTGTGCAGGCTTCTCATTGCAGTGGCTTCTCTTGTTGTGGAGCATGGGCTCTAGGCATGGGCTTCAGTAATTGTGGCACACACGCTTCAGTAGTTGTGGCTCACGGGCTCAGTAGTTGTGGCTTGCGGGTTCTAGAGTGCAGGCTCAGTAGTTGTGGCACACGGGATTAATTGCTCCGTAGCATGTGGGATATTCTCGGACCAGAGCTCGAACCTGTGTCCCCTGCATTGTCAGGAGATTCTTAACCACTGTGCCACCAGGGAAGTCCCCTCTTTCATTTCTTTTTCTTTTTGGCCACATGATGCAGCATGTGGGATCCTAGCTCCCTGACCAGGGATTGAACCCATGCCTCCTGCATTGGGAGCACAAAGTCTTAACCACTGGACTGCCAGGGAAGTCCCTCTTTCACTTCTTCATGTACCCACAGTCTTTTAAAAAGCCACAGAGCCTTTGCACATGCTGTTCACAATACTTGGAACATCATTCTCCTCCACCCCCACTGTCTCCATACCTCTCCCCACATAGTCCCCTTTGCTTTTATTAGCTAACTCCTATTTATCTTCAGCTCAAACTAATACATCTCCTCAGGGAAGCCTCTTTACACTAGCTGGATCTCACTATTATATGCTTGTTGAAATAACTTTCTAGGCCCCAGATGCAGCCGCTTCTGCCCAGGTGCCACCTCAGCAAACTGACACTTAGATGATTCTGGTGTCCCTGAAACCGCTCTGCTTGACCAGGAACGCAGTGAGCATAGCTAGTCAGCCATTCTGCAAGGGCCAAGCCAGCTCTGGGCCTTCTCACTCCAGACAAGGGTGACTGTGCGGCCCTAGTTGATCACCGATGTTTTCTATTTTTCTTTTCCTTGTTCTATTAATTAATTAATTTATGCATACTGCATTGGGTCTTAGTGCGGCGTGCGGGATCAGTTGCGGCATGTGGGATCTAGTTCCCTGACCAGGGATTGAACCCAGTTCCCCTACGTTGGGACCTTGGAGTCCTAGCCACTGGACCACCAGGGAAGTCCCTCTCTTCCTTGTTTTTTTATTCTTTATCCTATGAAGGCTTCCAGCTGTCCACCCCATTTTGCAGTTCTCCGCAAGGAGGTTGTCCGCTTCATAAAGTGTTAAATAAAGTTTGTTTGTATCACCTCATTGTCTTCTTTAATCATTTCTTAATAGGTTTTTGCATCACCATATGTCTTTTTTTCCCACTGGACTGACTTATGGGTTATAATTTGTGTGCTTATGTAAATCGTCTTCACGAGGACAGGTCGTGGGCCTGCTCCTCATCATCTTGCTAGGATTTAACACAGTACTTGGCACGTATTAGGTGCACCATAAATATTTGTTGAATGAATGAATAATGTGGAAAAGTGGAATCAGATTTAGCTGGTACCTAATTAAGTGCACGTGCAATGCCAATACCAAAGACATCCTAAAAAGCAAAAGGTGCCCTTCAAAGAGGTCATCTAGGGAGGCTGCCTGCTTATTCCATAGCTGCTGCTCTTAGAAAGGGAGTTTGGACTAGTTTTAAAGGATTGTCTTTGGAAGTATTAGTTTACAAGCTGCGGAAAGCACTTGTTCTTTTGATTAAAAATAAAATCCAGCCTGATGATTCCCTTTATTTTCTCAATGTATTTCCAACTTACAGATATCAAATTCCACTTTCAAAGACCCAAATTTGTCACAGTTGAAGATTTCAAAAGAATGTTATATACGTGAAGGCAGCCTTAAAAGATTTGTTCCTAAGATGTCTTGAGCATTGGCGGGCATTTTTGTAACGAGTGTGTAGTCTTTGAAGGGGCTCGTACTCCTGTGGATGTGTGGGCTCTGCTGTTTCTGTGAAAATCTTTGATGAAGTCGCTCTTCATGCCATAGGATGTCTCACTTTTGCTTCTGGCCATGAGGCAGAGGGATGCATTTTACTGTCAAGTCATTCATTTCATCTTGGTGCTTCCCATCCTCCATGGGCAAAATACATTTTGCAAAATTTGTGTTTTTTTTTTTTTTTTTTTAACCAGGAAGGAATGTAATAGGGAATTGAATTAACTATTATCAAGTGTTTTAAATTCCTTAGATGTTGAGTTCTGTGTTTAGGAAAAGTCCCTGTTAGTGTGAAAGATCACAGAACTGGGACCACATTCTTACACTGAAAAGTATCAGGGATTCTTGCCAAGTTCTGCTATTCAAGATTATTTATTCAATATTTTTGTTGATTTTTTTTGTAGCCACTGTCACTTAACCTCTTTTGTGGTAGGTATTGCTCCTTTACCTCCTGATTTTGGAAGTAAGTTGCTTTGCCTACTCCCTCTCTCCAACACCTTAAATCAGCATGGATTTTGAGTGGGAGTAACTGAATTTAAAATAACACATCTGGGCTTCCCTGGTGGCACAGTGGTTAAGAATATGCCTACCAATGCAGGGGACATGGGTTCAAGCCCTGGGCCGGGAAGATCCCACATGCTGCGGAACAACTAAGCCCGTTCGCCACAGCTACTGAGCCTGTGCTCTAGAGCCCGTGAGCCACAACTACTGAAGCCCGCATGCCACAACTACTGAAGCCCACGCGCCTAGAGCTTGTGCTCCGTTAACAAGAGAAGCCACCACAATGAGAAGCCTGCGCACCATAACAAAGAGTAGCCCCTGCTCACCACAACTAGAGAAAGCCTGCGTGCAGCAATGAAGACCCAATGCAGCCAAAAATAAATAAATAAATTTTAAAAATAAAATAAAATAAAATAGCACAGCTACGCCTGTGCCTTTTAATCTCTGGGAACGCTTTTGGTGGTACTGAACCAATAACTGCCGCTATTGAAGATTATCTTCAAGCAGGACATTTGTCACAGCTTCATTCAGGTCACCACTAGCACTGTGCTTTTCGCTTGTTGACTTTTGAGAAAATGCATTCAGACACTCAACATGGTGTAGGCGCTCTCAGAATAGTGGACAGCTCTGTCAGCTCACAAGGTGGCCAGCCTTAGCTATTTGGCCAACAAAAGTTCTATTGACCTTTTATTCTCAAGTGTTCTTCTTTTCACATGAGCAACAGAGATTTGGCTTTCAGTTGCTTTTTGTTTGGTTTACTACTTGACAGTAAAGTCTTACATTTTCATATTGCTTCCATGCTGACAGTATTTACTTACGCAAAAAATATTTTTGTGCCTCCTTATGCAAATATTTTCTGTGCCAGGCAGTAATATCAAGATTTGTGAGAGAATGATCTTTTGAATTCTGTCTTTTAAAGATTGGTTCTATGCTATTATCTTCCTTGGCAGGTCGCTGCTTTTTATTAAATAAGGCTTTTAGAAAAAGACCTCTTAATGTTTGTGCAGAAGACTCACTGTGTTCTCCGCCCATCTGCGTGAATCTCAGTGAATCCTGCCTGTGACTGAGTCATAACCTCATACCTGATCAGTGACATTCGTCTGTGTGAGTCCTGGCTAAGCACTCCCTACGTCCCGACGGAATTGTCCTCCAGAGGGATTTGAATGCATTTTGATCGAGATGCACTTACATTAGCATTAAGCGCTTTATTATTATTTTAAAAAATAAATCGTCCCATCCTAAGCCAGGGTCATGTCACTGTGTAATGTATTTGATGGGTCTAGTTCTTGTACCCATCACTTATCAGATTGTTGTGCTGTTTCCTGTGTGGGAAAGAGAATTGCCCTTCTGTGTGAGGTAGTGCCACCTTGGGCCACTATGTTGCTGTGACTCCAGAAAGTCTTAGGAATGATGGCAGTCATGTGCTCAAGTCACCTGTGCATTCTGGATGAGTGCTGAAGGGCTGTAAGGTCATGAAAAGTTAATGGAGAATTAATGCCTTGTAAACATAATCCACTACTATATTAAATAATGACCCACTCAAGTTCAGGCAACATATATTAAAATAGTCTAACATGAGTTAGAACGATTTAAGGCTGGTAAAGAAGGGGTAATAAAGGATTTAGGACTGGCTGTTCATTTAGCTGTGAAGTAAATAGACTGCTCTGCCTGGGAGGTCCTCCTAATCTTCTTCTAAGGAGGAAGCTGAAGGGAGGTTAAACAGTGTGCTCAAAGTCACACACCTGAGCAGTGCCAGAGCTGGGACCCGAACCCAGACCTCTCTGACAGCACCGCTGGTAATCTTCACTCTGCAGTGCTGCCTTCCCCCTGGGAGGGAGGCATCCTGTGTCATAAGAAGTAATACAGATTCCTCTTTATTGACGAGATGAGACAAATTCAGATTTAGAAGATAAAAGCTCGAGTAAGGTATTAATTTATTGAACTACCTGTTCAATTTAATAGAAATCAATCAAGGACCTCCTATGTATAAAGCACTACGCTAGGTACCAGAGTAGGATATCAAGATCACTAACTGTTAGAGCTTTAAAATGTGTATAAAAATAACTTTTACACAAGACAAGATTCATTCAGCAAACTTTTTATTTTTTTGGCACTATGGTGTGCCAGGACTGGGCTAGACAGTGAGAATCATGCAGCAATTTATCAATTCATCCTACGCTTTTGATCACCTAGTATGTGTCAGACACTGTTTTAGATGCTGGGAAAATAGTGGAGATCAAAACAAGCAAAGTCTGTGTTCTCACTGAGTGGACATTCTCGTGGGAGAGACACAAGAAATAAGCAAGAAAAGACCCTTTCTGCAGGGAATTAAGCTCGGATGGTGTGCGGAGAGCTGACTACGTTAGACTGCAGAGATAAATAAGATTTGATCCTTGCCCTGGAGGAGGTAGACGTGTAAACAGCGAACTACAGTAGAATCAGCGTGTGCCGTGATTCACGTATGAACAAAGTGCTGTGGAGGGAACCTGAGGGGTGACGGTGAGCTGTGTGCTGCCAGGACCGAGTGTGTATTTAGGATGGCGATTGTGGAGCGGTCTCAAGCATAGGCTAGACAGCAAGAGGCTGACGGTAGGATATGGTCATTCCTCTGGGATTACAGCCCTAGACAAGTGCAGGGGGGAGGCGGCAGGAGGAAGTGGTACTTCTTACAGAGAGAATTATGGAAGGCTTCCTGAATGAGGTGGCATTTAAACTTGGTCTTTAAATATGTAGAGGTGAAGGGGAGGGCATCTCAGGGCCATACTACTGTGAACAAGAGGAAAGATCGAGCTTACTTTGGGAGTGCCTAGACTTATGAGTTTATGGACTGGCTGGAGCATAGGGTGTGTAAGAGAGAAAGCCACTGGGGGCTTAGGTAGACTGGTTTGCTTCAGGTAAGCAGAGGGAACCTGCTACAGGTTTTTTTTTAGTAGACTGACATAGTCACAACCTTAGAAATATTATTCTTGCAGTAGTGTATATGAGAAATTGGAGTGGGGAGAGAGAATACAGTAATTCAGGAGGCTATTGTGATGGCCCTGAGGTACTGGGGATCTGATCCAGGAAGGTGGCCCTGGGGCTGGAGTAGAGAATGTGGGCCAGTCGTACAGGGAGAACAGTAAGGCAGACTGTTGATCAGAAGGGGGCAGTTATGGAGAGGAAGGAAAAAAAATGATTCCAAGGATGTTAGCCCAGGTGACTGAGAGGATAGGATTTCTATGACAAACTGAGGATGGCAGAAGGAAAAATGTGTTTGAGAGGACAGATAACTTAGATTAGTTTGGGACTTGTGGAGTTAATGGTGCTGGTAGGACCTTGAGGTAAAAGTGTCAGATACGTACATGAAAAGGAGACCTTAGCTCTGGGTTAGAAGATGTAGATTGGGGAGATAATTAAGTGGTTTCAGTTGTGGAATAGATGACACTGGTCAGGGACTTACTCGTTCAAAGAGAGAAAGGCGGTAAGGATGGAAACTTAGAAGCATCATAATTTTGGCTGTTTATTTTAATTTTTGTTCTTGCACTTTAGTGCTAATAATCTCTTAAACTACACTGTTGGACTTCCAGCTCTTTATTCTCAGCTCAGTCCACCATGTTGCTTGAAAAATTGGGCGCCTTGGCCATATTATCTTGACTCCATTGTAGAATTCAGTTTTAATCTGGGACAACATAAAAAAAACCAGCTTTGTGACCTTATTTGCCATTGAAATGCTATTGGGAAATTTTTCCATCACATCTTTCAGAGTCTCCTAGAGCAGCTCTTTCACTGTAAGTGATAAGAAACAGCTTTGCTTCCTGAAGGAGTGTAGATGTTTGTTCCTCATAGAAAATCATATAACTAATCACATTGACATTTTCACCTTGGCTGTTAGGAAGCACAGACTCGAATTCTCTGCTTAACTGTAGTAACTGTGTAGGACTCAAATAGGTCTCCAAATTTGAGTTCTATTCCAATATCTCTTATACCAGCCACAGTCTTCATTTTCTTCTCTAATTTATGATTTTTTTCCTTGGTCATGATTTTTAAAAAATATGCAGTGGTTCACGAATTTGCATGGCATCCCTGTGCAGGGGCCAGGCTAATCTTCTCTCTATCATTCCAGTTTTAGTGTGTGTGTAGCCCAAGTGAGCACTCCTTGGTCATGATTATTAATTTCCTTCCTTAATACATGCATTTCTCATAAGCTATCTCAGATTCCTTGTAGAATGAGATGAGGGCTAAATAAATAATGCCACTATGGTGTTCACTATATGAATGAGATGTATTGAATACTTAGAATGTTACAGATCAGTACATAAATAGGACTCATCACATTTAAAATTTATGTTCTTTGTTTTCTATGAACTGTGAGTTTTTAGGCAAATGGTACATATAATCACAGACTGTAAAACTAAATGAAAAATGATGCAATGTAGGAGCCAAGTTCATGAGTAAATATTTGCACACTGACCCCGCCCACTCTGCCTCTTGATGAGTTATTCATTTCCAGGTGTATGAATCTTTGCAAAAGAATTGGAATTTTTTTGTCAGTCATTCATAAAATTTAATAGTTGGTCCATTTGGAAACCTGGAGTTGATGTCATTAATGGCCTGGGACTAATCACTGGAATTTGAGCTGATATGATCGAGTAATGCTTTTATTTCCAATCAATGTATGCAAACCCTGCCTCAGAAGACTGTGTAGTGTTCACTGTTGAGCAATGAGCAGGTCACTGGTTAGGGAAAAAGAATTGACCTCTTTCCACCAATCATTCTTAGATTCTGTCGTCTAAAGAAATTTCTTTTTTAGGAGGAAACTTTTGCTTTCAGTGATTGGATGAAGAACTAGATTCCTTTATAACAAAAGTCTTTTAAATTAAGATCGCCAAATAATTAAGGGGATATCTGTGATTATCTTATTTGCCCTGTGTAGCCTCCAGCAGAAATTCTACCCCAATTTTAAACTTGACAAAGTGTCATCCTTCCCTCAAACGATCCTGTCAGTTCTTATAAAGTGGGAAAACTGTGAACCTATGCTGGTATAAATTTTTAAAAATTTTATTTATTTATTTTTGGTTGCGTTGGATCTTTGTTGCCTCACGCGGGCTTTCTCTAGTTGCGGTGAGCGGGGGCTACTCTTCATCGCGGTGTGTAGGCTTCTCATTGCGGTGGCTTCTCTTGTTGCGGAGCACGCGCTCTAGGCGCACAGGCTTCAGTAGTTGTGGCTCGCGGGCTCTAGAGTAAAGGCTTAGTAGCTGTGGCACACAGGCTTAGTTGCTCCTTGGCATGTGGGATCTTCCCAGCCCAGGGCTTGAACCCATGTCCCCTGCATTGGCAGGCAGATTCTTAACCAGTGCGCCCCCAGGGAAGCCCGCTGATATAAATTTAAGTGGTACAAAAAACTTTGTAGAATCAAGTGCATGTTAGATGAGATATTTTTAGGAACTTTGTTTTAAAAATAGTAATTCTGGGCTTCCCTGGTGGCGCAGTGGTTGAGAGTCTGCCTGCTGATGCAGGAGACACGGGTTCGTGTCCCGGTCTGGGAGGATCCCACATGCTGCGGAGCGGCTGGGCCTGTGAGCCATGGCCGCTGAGCCTGTGCGTCCGGAGCCTGTGCTCCGCAACGGGAGAGGCCACAACAGTGAGAGGCCCGCATACTGCAAAAAAAAAAAAAAAAAAAGTAATTCTTAGATATGTCACTTTTGTCTATTTCAACTGATGACCTACTTTCTATTTACATGAAATGTCAAATGTTGACATCAAAATGTCTTTGTGATTCTGTTTGTATAAGGATAAATGAATTCAGTTAAATAACACAGTGGTTTTTACTATTTAGACGCCATCTCATTCCGCCCAGAGAAATGCAGTTATTCTCAATGTCAGTCATGCTTCACGATCTTCTGCACGTGTGGAGTTTGCAGTCATGGTAGAGCTGAGGCCTGCTCTTCTGCCTCTTGTCATTGTTAGATTTCTTGGTTTTCATTAGAGCTTCTCAGCCCTCTTCAAACTTACCCTTGTTTATTGTAAAAAAAAAATCCTTAGGATTTTTATTACATTTAACAGAACTTTCTCTTAGAAACCATCGGTTGAATTGCTTTCTGATCTCAGTAGCAAAAATAGTTGTTCTTTCTCTGAGCAACCGGTTTATTTTTACCCCAGGGACACTGAATCTTATAACAGATCATGTTTCCCTCTACATGTTGGCTGCAGCAAAGCTCAGAGTCCCTCCTCCCCCTTAAACGTCTACAACACCTCAATTCTGGCTCTCATTCTACCTTGTGGCTACAGTGACTGGTACGGTTATCTAATCCTACTAGTTTTAAAAGCTGTTTGAAGACAAGGATTCTACTACTTTTGTTTATATTCTTTACAGTGCCGTCACAGTGTCTTGCACCCATTTGGCACTCAGGTAATAGCTGTGACTAGGCCATTCAAAAATAGCTTCATGTTGGGCCCTCCGTGGTGGTAAGGATAAGGAGAAAGAAATATGTAGTATGCCAGTGGAGGTTTTGAAATATGCTGAGGGTCAGAGGGATTGTATGTTTAAAAATATGGCACAATGAAGTGGGATGCTCCTAAGGATGAGAAAAGAATGTTGAATATAGGAGCCAACATATGCTGTTTTCCTCTTTGTGTCTTATCTGAATATATGATGCATGAAAGTTGGGAGCCTGGCCTCTCCAACCTTGCTCCAGTAAGGAAGATTAATTCTCTTCTCTCACAGAAAAAAGACAAGGAGTTTGTTAGGAGAGGGGCAGTTTTACCAGTGAAGGTTTAGAAGTTGCTTTGAGA
This sequence comes from Pseudorca crassidens, assembly GCF_039906515.1. Classification (NCBI taxonomy): domain Eukaryota; kingdom Metazoa; phylum Chordata; class Mammalia; order Artiodactyla; family Delphinidae; genus Pseudorca; species Pseudorca crassidens. The sequence continues at coordinate 124,599,450 of NC_090299.1, read as the reverse complement.
TCCATGCATACAAACAGTGTAGACATACCTACTGTGTAATGCAGATTACGTCATCTCTAAAATGGTTGTGAGCTGTAGCCAATGATCCATGTATTCAACTGTTATTCTATATGATGAAATTCCAGTACCACTAAAGAATGTGGACAGATCCATGGAGTGAATTGTAATTGTATGTGACATATAGTCAAAACTCTTTAATAGGAAAGTCTATTGAAATGAAAATGAACCTAGTGAACTGAAGGCAAAAAGATCCTCAACTTTAGATACATAGTAACACTTTATTTTATAATTGAATTTACACAATCTATATTTGGTGTGTTGAGAAAGGGAAACTATGTTTTTTAAAAATTTATTGTATTTTATTATGTTATATGTTACTGGTAAGCCTCATGATTCTGATTTTTCTAAAATCTAATCTAAAATTTTAAATGCTTAGACAAATACTAGGGGAAAGAACTTTTTTTCATTGTATTTCTCTCTCCCTTTCCCTTCTGTGAAAATCAAAGCATAAGGTTTGTTCAAGTGAAACATAAAAAAAGATCTGCCTTACTAGAATTTCATTTTTTAAAAACTTTACTTAGGGTCTTGAAATAGTGTCTTTCTCTGAAGACTGTTTAGTTGAAAACATACCTTTGAGGACCCTTTATTGAATTACCGAAATACCATTTTTTTTAGCATAATACTGATTATATAGTTTCAAATTTCCTTTACTTCTAAAACATGTTTACTTCAAATGAAGCTTAAATGGTTGCATTTTTGATATACAAATATCTAATTCTGCCAAGTCCAGATGAAAAATCTAGACCTCAGTTTCCTAATTAGTGATAAGGATTATGCTCTGTGAAGGTATGCATAAATAATTGAAGGGGTGGCGTGGCATTAAAACCACTCACTCTGAAGTCTTACTGCCTCACAGGGTTGTTGTGAGGATTAAGTGAGTTTCTTACTCATGACAAGGATTTAGAAGAGTGTCTGGCACAAGTAAGTTCTCTATTAAGTGTGTGCTATTTTTATTATTGCCATTATATGGCTAAACTATTTATGTAATAAAAATATTTTTCATTGCCTCCAAGAGGGTTTGAAGTACTTTTGAAGTGACTGAAAGGGCTTCTGCTCTTAAAAGTTACAAGAAGCTAGAGAGTTCTGGAACTCCCATCTGCCCCTAGTTCTCTTGTGCTCTAAGGTGATCTTACTTAAATTCTGTGGTCCTCCACTTTCTCATCTGTAAGAGGACAGTTCCCTGGTGATGGGTCTCTGTTATTTCTTTAAGTCACAACAATAATGTGATGCTTTGATAGTACCTTCTGCTTAAACAAGAAGGTTGAGGTTATATGTGTCAAATTCCTTGATTTGGAGTGGTAGAGTTTTAGAAGTGGAAAGGGCATTAATCAGGTAGTCTACTCCCTGGGGAACTCATCTCTTCTCTTAGCTTCAATTAGTATTTGAGTTTTTTTCTTTTTTAGATTTTTCTTTTTCTTTTTATCTTACTTCTTTTTTTCCAAAGCACTTTTTACATACTTGTAGATACTGTATTTATTGTTTCTTGTTTGTATTGTATCCTACTTGAATGTAAGCTTCACAAGGGCAGGGATCTTTTTTTTTTTTTTTTTTGCGGTACGTGGCCCTCTCTCCGCACGCGCAGGCTCAGCGGCCATGGCTTACGGGCCCAGCCGCTCGGCGGCATGTGGTATCTTCCTGGACCGGGGCACAAACCTGTGTCCCCTGCATCAGTAGGCGGACTCTCAACCACTGCGCCACCAGGGAAGCCCTAGGGGCAGGGATCTTTATCTCTTTTTGTTCAAGTGTCTGGCACACAGTAGGTAGCCAGATATGGGCTCAATAAATATTGTCGGATAAATGAATGAATCTTCAGTTGCCTAGTGGACATTTCTGTTAATTGATCACTTCTGAAACAGCACTCTTTCATGATTTTCTTATTTCCACCAATGAATACTTTCATATTACCAAGAGCAAAATCCTAGAGGAGTTGGCAGCCGTACCCAAGACAGAGCAAATTATATGATTTTCAGGGGTATTAAGGCAGTCACTGCCCACAAGGGTCTAGGTGCAGAAACAGTGACAGTGCATTTTCACACAAGATAGGTGGGCCTGAATCTTCTCAAATGGAACCTTTTGAGCCAGAACTAGAGGTAACTGCTTAACTGCCCAGGAAATTACTAAAGTTACCACAACTTACTGCTAAAATCATAGCTTCTGTTGGGTTAATGTTGCCATATGCTTCCTTTGTCATCTAGTTCCATTGGAGATTCTTTGTTGCTTCTAAACAAAGTCCCGGGTCTGCAGCCTGCAGTCCAGTGAGCTCCCCAAGAACTTTCCAGTTCTAGATCACACAGGTGCCCCTTGTCTGTTCTCCCCTCAGCTGAGCCTCTTCCTTAGCATCCCCTAAAGCATTCCCGTTCCTGCTTTAATGTCCCTCTGTTCATACCATACTGTGTTCATCACGCGCTTGGTTTTCCTCTTTCTTTATCTATCCAAATCTGTCTTCCTTTAATCAACAAGGGACGCTTTTCAGCCCTTACATATGTGAAGCCATCTGTATCATGTTTGGGGCTCCTAAATGTTGCATTATTTTTTTTTATTTTTTATTTTTTTGCTGAATGCGGGCCTCTCACTGTTGTGGCCTCTCCCGTTGCGGAGCACAGGCTCTGGACGCGCAGGCTCAGCGGCCGTGGCTCATGGGCCCAGCCCCTCCGCGGCATGTGGGATCCTCCCGGACCGGGGCACGAACCCGTGTCCCCTGCATCGGCAGGTGGACTCTCAACCACTGCGCCACCAGGGAAGCCCAATTCTTAAATGTTCCATTTGCCTATTTATTGCTTTTGAGGAAAGGGACTAATGGAATAATGGAGTTGGGGGTTAGGGAATGAATCACAAATCACAGCTAAAGCAACACCTGCTAAGCTGGAACAAAATTGACTTAGTTTAAGTGTATTTTCTAGCCTGTGCTGTTTTCAAGGGCTTTAGAAAATGCTAAGATCAAGTCCTTCCTACTTTTTTGGCATTAAAATATCTTTTTAAAAAATTAAATGATGTAATTACTTCTAGTAATAGCAATGGACTCAAGTGAATTATCTTTATTTGGAAATATAGAAAATTGGCAGTTGAATTGGCTCTGCTTGTGTGTGTGTGTATGTGTATGTAATTTTATTGGTTTGTGAAATCAGAAACTAGGAAAGACAAGTCTGGCTGGTAGTCATACATACTCCATCCCTTGACCCTTCACCTGGTGGCCATTTTCTTCCCTGCTCAGTTGCACAGTACAGATCTTCCTCAACTTACGGTGGAGTTACATTCCTATAAACCCATTGTATTGTTCAATACAGTAAGTTCAAAATATTGTAAGTTGAAAACACGTTTAATACGCCTCACCTGCTGAACATCATAGCTTAGCCCAGCCTTCCTTAAATGTGTTCAGAACACTTATATTACCCTACAGTTGGGAAAAATCATCTAACACAAAACACTATTTTATAATAAAGTGTTGACTATCTCATGTAAGGTATTGAATGCTGTACTGATAATGAAAAATAGAATGATTGTATGGGAGTGAATGGTAGTAAGTGTATTGGTTGTTTATCCTTTTGATCGTGTGCCTCACTGGGAGCTGCCCAGCATCACTATGAGAGAGTATGTACTGCCTAGCACTAGCATGGGACAAGATCAAAATTCCAAATTCCACATACAGTTTCTACTGAATGTGTATGGCTCCTATACCATCGTAAAGTAGAAAAATCGTAAGTCTAACTATTGTAAGTCGGGGGACCATCTGTATCCATTTTTCAAGGTCTCAGACATTGGCTTAAGATTCTCATGCTGTGGTTTGACTCTGGTTATTCAGCCAGGGAATGCATGAAAGTTACCTTCCAAATATGCAAAAGAGTTTCCTTCTATTGCTTGAACTTCAAAGAATATTTTTTTTTCTTGTTCAGCTCAGATTAGTCTAGAGAATGGCATTTTGTGCCTTAAGTAAGTCAGCTTTATTCATGTCATTGAAAGAGAATTTTTGCTTGGCTTTCTAATTTTTCAGGCTGATTGAAAAACTCAGTGGGCATACAAAAGACATTAATTTGTTCTTTTTCTTCCAAATCTTGCACGATTTGTTCTCTTGTTCCATATTGTAAGTCAAGTTAACATTCTCCTCCTTTTCCAATTGTTCCACAGTTTCAAGTTTTCATTGAATACACTGTATGTTTACTTCTGGATTCTGACATTTTAATTATCAGGCGTATTTGATCACATGTAACTGTAATGATGTTCAACAGTCCCGCCTGGCTCCCATTTGTGCGTAGTGCTGACAGGATGACAGGCCGTGGGAGCCCATGTTGTGTTCTGATTCGGTACAGGGAGAGGCAGGGTGCCCCGCGGTACAGCAGACAGGGTGGTGTCTCCTGGGTACTGTGCAGCTCCAGACAGCAGATGCCTGCTGTTTTAGTCGGAGTTTATTGGTTGGAAAGAACAGAGGCCCTCTCGAATTAACTTAAATAAAATAGAAAAAAACTTAAAGATGTAGGACTTAACAGCCCATCTTGATGACACCAGTGGACCCATTAAGGACTGTGGAACAGGCTAAAAAGTCAGGAGTCGTGATCACATAGCCTCTTCTCTCGTTCTGCCTTTCCTGCACCTATTTCCTTCTGTTTTGCGTGGGCCAACATATTGATACCTGCCAGCATTGACGTGAGATTTTGGTTTTAGGCCATGTTAGAGCCTATATTTTTCCAAAGTCAGTCTCAAAAGAGACAATTTTTTTTTTTTTTTTGGCGGTACGCGGGCCTCTCACTGCTGCGGCCTCTCCCGTTGCGGAGCACAGGCCCCGGACACGCAGGCCCAGTGGCCATGGCTCACAGGCCCAGCCGCTCCGCGGCATGTGGGATCCTCCCGGACTGGGGCACGAACCCGTGTCCCCTGCATCGGCAGGCGGACTCTCAACCACTGCGCCACCAGGGAAGCCCTCAGTGTCAGTTTTTTACCCCTAAGGTTACTGATTTTCCTTGTAGGACTGGTTGCCTCTTCATAATTAAGGATGAAGGACTGGGGAGAGTTTACTACCTCGAAAACATCTATATGTAGAGCCCGCCCGCCCCCCCGCCCCCCAGCCCCCCAGCCCCCCAGCCCCTCCCTCCCTTGAGCAGGAATTCTAAACAGAGCTCAGTGTGTATGTGTGTGTGGGAGTGGGGGGCAGGGCTACTGAGCGGTCCACTGACCAGATTTGCTTCACCCCGAAAATGCCCTGATGAGGAGGATTTACTCTGAGTAACCAAGATTCACATCGGAAACCTCCACAAGCCATCTCTCATGCCCTGCTGCCACGATTGGTTCTATTCCTTTAGAGATGAACCCCCAGATGTTTGTCATTATACTTGGCCATGCTGCCTGAAGGCTCTGTTAGAGGGTGGGGAGGCGGGGGGGGGGGCGTGCTAACCGTCATCACTTTATCCCCCTGTTTGCTGCCTGGTGTCATCCTCCCCGCTCTGTGATACCTGTTGACTCTGAGCCTGAAGCCTCCCTGGGCTTCTCTTGAGCAGATTGTCTCCTTGGTGGCCCATGGGTGGCAGCTCTCCCCTCACTGTTTCATCTGTCACCACATTCCCATCTCCTGTTTTGTTTTCCAGAATTTTGTTGCAATCTCTTGTGCATTTAAAATTCTCTTCCAGCAAACTCTTTTTCTTTTCTTTTCTTTTTTTTTTTTTTTTGTGTTTATTGGAGTAGAGTTGATTTACAATCTTGGGTTAGTTTCAGGTGTACAGCAAAGTATCAGTTATACATATACATATATCCACTCTCTTTTAAGATTCTTTTCCCATATATGCTATTACGGAGTATTGAGTAGAGTTTCCTGTGCTATACAGTAGGTTCTTACTAATTATCTATTTTATATACAGTAGTGTGTATATGTCACACCCTTCTGCTTTTTAAACTCATGACTTTGTTGATCAGAAACCTCTTGGTGGCTTTGTAAAATTTTGTGTGTGTGTATATATATATATAGTGCATTAATAAGAAATGTTTTGGGGTATAGTTGTTTTACAATATTGTGTTAGTTTCTACTGTACAGCAAACTGAATCAGCCATATGTATACATATATCCCCTCTGTTTTGGATTTCCTTCCCATTTAGGTCACCACAGAGCATTGAGTAGAGTTCCCTGTGCTATACAGCAGGTTCTCATTAGTTATTTATTTTATACATATTAGTGTGTATAAGTCAATCCCAATCTCCCAATTCATACCTCCCACCCTCCCTTTCCCCCCTTGGTGTCCGTACGTTTGTTCTCTAGGTCCGTGTCCAGTAAACTCTTTTTAATCTTACAGAATTCTTCTATTTTATTTTTTGGTGCTTTCACTTCATTAGGGATTCAGGTGGGAGAACCAGGCTATCAACCATCTTGAAACTGAAACCTCAAAGTTGTTCTTTTAAAAAACAGCATTTGGCTTTTATTTTGCTTTTTTAAATGAGAGATACATCATACACATAGAATATATGTATAATTTAAAGAAAAGTGATAAAATGAACACTCGTACCTACTACGTAGCTTAAGAAGTGGCACGTCACGTTTTCGGTCCCTTAGAAAACCCTGGGTACCCTTCCTTGATTGCATCTTCTTCACCCTCTCTGCCTCCTGTGGTTACCATCATCCTTCATTTTCAAAGTCATTCCCTTGTCTTATGTATGTTTATCTCCAAACAATAAATTGTTTAATTTTAGCTGCTTTGGCTCTTTGAATAAATAGAATCACATAACTTGTATTCTTCTGTACCTTGTTGTTTTACTCAAGATTGTTTTTGAGATTCATCCATGTTTATTCATGAAGCTATATTTTATTTACTTTACCGCTGTATAGCATTGCATTGTAAGAATATGCCACATTTAATTATCTTTTCTGCTGCTGATGGACACTTGTTTGTGTAACTTTTCACAATCGTGAGGAAGACTGGTATGAACGTAGTTCCTGTTGTATATATGCTAGAGTTTCTCTAAATGTATAAACCTAGGAGTGGAATAGCTGGGTCATAGAGTATATGCATATTTAATTTTACTAGGTGATGACACGTCTTTGCCAGAGTGGCTGTACCAGGATAGACTACACTGGTGTGTGCAGTTGCCCTTGGCTTGATGACCTTAGTGTGATCAGATTTCAAATATTTTTGCCTATGTGGTGGGTGTGCAATCGTATCTTACTGTGTGTTTTTAAAATTGAGATGTAATTTATGTTTAGTATAATTTATCTTACTGTGATTTTAATTTTAATTTTCCTGATTATTAATGAGGTTAAAGATATATTATCATATGGCTATTAACCTTTCATGCTTTCTCTTCTATGAAAGTTTGCCATGTTTTCCCCGTTTTCTCTTATTGACTGGTGGGTGTTCCTTGTATATCCTGAATATATAAGAGTGTGTGTGTATGTGTATCTATAATATGTGATGGAATTTATTTTTTTGTGGGCAGGATCCATTGCATCAGGAGGAAAAGGCAGTATTCATGTCCAGCAGTCAGTTTTCCTGCAGCCATGATTATAACATTCTCTCTTTTTCTCTATTTATTTGTGGTTAATCTTTGACAAATTGAAAAGTAAGTTTTGGCACTTAAAAACTTTTGGAGTCTTTTTTCCATCCCTCCTCTTAATCTCCCTCTATTGTGAAACAATTCTGGTTGAAAATATATCCTTGACATTCAGTAACTCAGAATGTTTTCTTTGGAGTGTGTACTATTTAAGTTGGAGTACAGTGCTCATGATGCTTGATGCTAAGAGATCTAAGTGCTTCAATGGTGTCAGACCACAGGGTGGCCAGTACTTGGGGAACAGAGGAGTTGGGAGGTGGATGCTGACCCAGATCGCTAATGTATTTTTAACCCAGATCTCTAAAGGTATTTTTCTTGACTCCCCGGTTTACACATTTCTGAAATTTAATGGAAAAGTAAGTTGGCTTTATAAAAAGAGAGCATTAATTACTAGCCATTCTCTTCTCCATTTAACAATGTATCCTGACTTAAGGGACATTTTCTTTTAAGTGGTGATATTTCTATAAATAAAAACTGTAGAAATGGTTAAAATGGTAAATTTTATGTTATGTATATTTCACTACAATAATATTGTTTAAAAAACCCAAGGCTGAAAAAAAAAGTTTTTGGAACATTTAGGGCTCTAACGAAGTGCAAAGATGGACACTGAAGTAGTGTATATTTTTCAGTGCAGAGAAGTCTTTCAGAGGTAAATAGCAGTACCTCTTTTTTTTTTTTTTTTTTTTTTTGCGGTACGCGGGCCTCTCACTGTTGTGGCCTCTCCCGTGGCGGAGCACAGGCTCCGGACGCGCAGGCTCAGCGGCCATGGCTCACGGGCCCAGCCGCTCCGCGGCATGTGGGATCTTCCCGGACCGGGGCACGAACCCGTGTCCCCTGCATCGGCAGGCGGACTCTTAACGACTGTACCACCAGGGAAGCCCAATACCTCTTTTACATAAGTTGCTTATTCTTTGTTGTGACTGTTCTTTTAAGAAGGTTTACTTTTTTTGAGTTTTTGTAAATTTCGGAATGAATTTTCAAGGATTGTGTTTTCATTTACCTTCTGTTTGTAATCCTAGCGATCACTGCCCCCTTTGCTGCAGCCTCACGGGCCTTCTTTCATTTCCTCTAATCACATCCTTTTCCTTCCTCAGGGCCCTCCCTCAGATTGTTCTTTTCCCTTTGCCTGCTCTCATTTATTTTATTGTATTATTATTTTAAAAGTGTGGTAAAATATACACCTTACGGGCTGAATCGCTTCCCGCTGCTGCTAAATTCATATGTTGAAACCCGAACTTCCAGTACCCCAGAATGTGACTGTATTTGAAGATAGGGTCTTTAATGATGTAAGTTAAAATGAGGTCATTTTAGGATGGGCCCTAGTCCAGTACGATTGGTGTCCTGATAAGAAGAGGAAATTAAGGCACAGACAGTTACGGCGCGGAGACCACGTGGAGGCACAGCTAGAAGACAGTATTGATAACCAAAGAGAAAGTTCTCAGAAGAAACCAATCCTGCTCACACCTTGATCTCACACTTCTAGCTTCTGGAATTATCAGAAAATAAATTTCTGTTGTTTAAGACACCCAATCTATGAAACTTTGTTATGATAGCCCTAACAAACTATAATAATACATAACATAAAATTTACCATGTAACCATTTTTAAGTGTAAAGTTCAGTGGCATTCAGTATATTCACATTGTTGTGCAATCATCCTTACCACCCATCTCTAGAACTTTTGTCTTCTTGCAAAACTGAAACTCTGTACCCTATTCTCCCTCCCTCCCCAGCCCCTGGCAACCAACTTTTTGCTTTCTGTCTCTATGAATTTGAACACTGTAGGTCCCTCATATATGTGAAATCATACAGTATTTATTCTGTTTGTGACGGGCTTATTTCACTTGGCATAATGTCTCAAGACTCATTCATGTGGTAGCATGTGTCAGAATTTCCTTTGTATGACTAATATTCCATTGTGTGTACCACATTTATTTATACCACATTTTATTTATTGAATGGTCATTTGGGTTGCCTTCACCTTTTGGCTATGGTGAATAATGGTGTTATGAACACGGGTATACAAATATCTCTTTGAGATTCTGCTTTGTTTTGGGTATATGTCTAGAAGTGGAATTGCTGTATCACGTGGTATTTCTAAAAATTAATTTTTAAAAATATTTATTTATTTATTTATTTTTGGCTGCACTGGGTCTTCGTTGCTGCGCGTGGGCTTTCTCTAGCTGCGGTGAGCTACCTAGCTGCGGTGAAGCTACCCTTCGTTGTGGTGCGTGGGATTCTCATTGCGGTGGCTTCTCTCGTTGCGGAGCACGGGCTCTTGGTGAGCGGGCTCCGCAGTTGTGGCTCGCGGGCTCTAGAGCATAGGCTCAGTAGTTGTGATGCACTGGTGTAGTTGCTCCGCGGCGTGTGGGATCTTCGCAGACCAGGGCTCGAACCCGTGTCCTCTGCATTGGCAGGCAGATTCTTAACCACTGCACCACCAGGGAAGTCCCCTTAATTTTTTGAGGAACTCCCACATTGTTTTCCATAGCAACCGCACCATTTTACATTCCTATCATTAGTGCACAGGGTTCCAGTTTCTCCACATCCTTATCAAAATTTGTTATTTTCTGTTTTTTTGTTGTGGGAAGGAGGTGATAAAATACGGCTTTTTAAATATCACTGGGTTAAGTCAAAGAGAGTTGATTCTTAAAGGGTTGTGATGTTGCATTCATCTGCCTCTTGATTCAGGTGTAACACCTTGGCCGCTCACCAGGAAGCATTGGAGTTATTAGTGTGAGAGGCTGGCAGCCATTTTTTTCCCATTTGGTCCAGGAACTTTGTTTCTGTAATAACTTTGGGTCTGCTTGTGTGACATGGGACAAGCTGTTACAAAATACAGGCATTTCTTATGACAAAGACTCTGTGAAATAGCTCTTTTGCAGAACTAAAGAGGCTAGCAAGTTTGTTATGTTTCTCCCCAGGGCAAATTTTCATTTTCCTGTGTTTACAGCTGTGTTTGTTTAAAGCACTCAGTGTACCTAACAATTACAGTCCTGTGAAGAAAACAGCAAGTTAGGCAAATTTGGCTTAAAAAAATCTCAAGCAGAGGTTGTAGTAAAACACAGGAAGCCTAAGAGATGCACAGGGGCTTCCTCGGGGCATTTTTGAAATCACGGAAGCGTTACATGTTTGACTGTAAATGTTGCATTACAACCACCTGAAAGATTATACTCAAAGAGGTTATGAATATTTATAAATACATCCCTTAAGTTTGTTTGTGTAAATGAAGGTTTTTTGTGGGTTTATTTTTTTCGTTCCTTGTCCACTTTTGTGGACATCACTTAACTCCAACAGCAATTCTTGGCTTCCAGAGGTAAAACAAAAATCATTCTTTACTGTGGTTTGGGACAGACAGAGCGACCCAGCCTCTTTGGGAGATCAAATCCCAGTCTCCACCCGCCCCTGCACTTGGCCATTCTAAATGGCAGTTTGTATAGATGATAATTTGACTCAGAAGCAGCTCAGTTTAATAATCACAAGCACTAGATTAACAGTAGCATCACAGTACCCAATACAATTAATTTTACACATACAACTTACATTTTTCTCTGTACAGTTTGTACACCCACTGGTTTGAGAATTCACAGTAAATATAATTAAAGCTATTGAAGCTAAAGAATGTAATGGTGTTTCCTCTATTATTCGACAGTCCTCAGCGTCACTGTAATAATAGCACTTTGTCTAAGAACCCTGAAAACTCTGCCAGTGCTTCATAGGCTGTGTAAACTGAGATAACCACTGCTGTCATTAAAGGCGGCAGGTCATGACCCAGCAGGGAACAGCTACTCCTGCCTCCCACTGTTTGCTGATTTAGTTCTCTTTGGAATAGTAAAGCTGGATTAGGAGCCCACAGCTAACCTCACATGCCCTTGCATGGGAATGATACAAGCAGTAGGAGTTGACTGCATTGCTTTCTTGAGATGTGCCCCCGCCCCCGAGGTCTGTTCCCCTTACTTTGGAAGTTCAGAGCTGACTCAGAGAGAAACAGCTTCTTCCCTTGGTGCTTTGGTTGTTTCCTGAAAGCCTTCCCATCAGTAGTTCTGATCTGGGTCAGTGGGACCGCTCCTCAGTCTTCCTTACGACACATAATAGCACGCTGTCTTTAAAGGCCAAGAAGCAGAGCACTGGATTTACTTTACTGTTAATTAATTGGTTAACGAGTTATTTCATTCATGTTTAACAAATAGATAGCCAGAGCCTGCTGTGTGTTGAGAGAGCTGTGCTAAGCTCTGTCGAGGTCCATAGAACAAATGTAAAACAGTTTCCATTGCAAGGAGTCCAGGGTGTAAGGTAGAGCATTGAGCCCTGGAGAACATGCCCAGGGCGGCCGAGAGGTCAGCGCTGTGCGGCCAGAGTGTCAGTGCTCAGGAACTCTGGGCAGTAGAAGCTGGTCATTAAGCCTCCCAGGAGATCAGGTGAAGACAGAGCAAATGAGGAACACCTTGGACAGAGCTACTTTTGACTCCCGACTCCTTCAGGAACTGGGTCCTTTAGAAAATATACCCTGATCCTCTAATCGTAGTTAGGTACAGGATTATTAAAATATATAAATAACATTTTTCATCTGATACTGAAAGTAATATCCTTTTTTGTAGAGCAAAAGACTTGGAAAACACGCATATAATACCACACAGAAGGAAAATAAATCGCCTATAATCTGGCTACCTAGAAATAGTCACTGTTAACAGTGTGGAATATGACCTGTTTTTTCTATGTAATTGACTATATATTTATTTGGATTCTCACACCAGAGGGTGTACGGATTCCATAAAGAATAACTATGAGTTGGATCACCTGATACTATCACAACATTGTTAATCAACTATACTACAATGTAAAATAAAAAGTTTAAAAAAAACCCCTTAAAATCTGAAGAAAAAAAAAAGAATTTACCTGTCAAGCTTTTCAGGGATCCAGCTGACCTTTTGGTCTGATGAATAAGTAAACACTATAGCCTTTTTAAAAAACATGGTATTTTTAACAACTACCTTATTGCTACAAAAACATATATATACATATAGAAGCTATAGGAAAACAAAAATAAGAGAAAACATATTTTCACTACCCAGAGTTTACCTCATTATACATATATCTCTCTGTTATTACCTAGTATATGCTTCTAGATCTTTTTGTCTTTGTGTCTGCATGCATGTATTATCAAAGTGAAGTTGTCCGGTACATAGGATTTGTAAGCAGCTTTTTTTTTTTTCAGTTATGATGTCTACCTTTCCTGGTTAATAAATTTTCATTTCATTAAAAAAAAGAATAAATATGAGTTGGGTTTATACAAGATCATTGTGTTGGTTATTGCAATGATAATTTTGACCTTGCCTACCTTTTATTTTATAGTTATTTTGAAATTTTTTTGTAAACCTTGAAAAAAGTCCACTTGATTTCATTTTAGAGTATATTAAAGCAAATGACCTTATTTTAAAGAGAATGTTTTCAGTGGACCCACTTTTGGGAATGATAGAAGGAAATGGAGATTTTTCTAATAAAGAGAACTATGGTTGTTTAATTTTATGATAGTAATAAATCTCTGTAATAGGTAAATATCTTTGTATTCTTATAGTGTTTAGTTTTTTTGTCCTTTTTATAGTGGTATTCTTTTCCAGAAATGATGTATGCTATTAAGAAGGTGTGTGTTTCTTAATTATTAGTTATGTCTTTTCATCAGTCACGGAAAATTTATGTGGGTTTAGGAAGAAAAGAAAAATACTAAGTGTCAGACAACTTAATTTTTTAATATGTGCAAAGCTACTGACAGCTGACCGGAACATTTGGAACAAGAAATTGCCTGGGCAGTGTGGCCTTCACACTTAGGGAAGAGCCGGGCTTTGGGGGTATGTTTTCCGATCTGCCCTTATTATATTTGCTCTGTCCATTTTGTGCCACACCTGGAAAGCTAACAGTGGGATTCTGTGTTTTATAAGAACCTCACAAATTCTCCACGTTTTGGAAGTTGTTACTGACTATAATACTACAGAGTAGAGTTTATTCCTTTTTCTCCCTACCTGTCACATATGTGCCTTTTGACTGGTTGAGACGTCTTAATCTTCTTGGAAATTGGTGTGTCTTTGCTGTGGTTTTTAAAAAGACATTGCTTTTAGTATAATGTCTGGCTGTCCTATTCCTCTAATGTCTTTATTAAAAAATTCCTTGTAGTTCTGAGACCTTTTGCTTGAGGGGAAAGGGTGTCACAAACTTAGGGGCCAGACAGCTGTATAATGAGCACGTAAGATTTGAAGGAATACTACTCAGCCATAAAAAAGAATGAAATAATGCCATTTGCAGCAACAAGGATGCAACTAGAGATTATCATCCTAAGCGAAATAAGTCAGGAAGAGAAAGACAAATACCACATGATATCACTTATATGTGGAATCTAAAATATGACACAAATGAACCTATCTACAAAAACAGAAACAGACTCATAGCCTTAGAGAACAGACTTGTGGTTGCCAAGGGGGAGGTGGGGAGGGAGAGGGATGGACTGGGAGTTTGGGGTTACATTTAGGATGGATAACAAGGTCCTACTGTATAACACAGGGAACTATATCCAAGCTCCTGGGATAAACCATAATGGAAGAGAATATTAAGAATATATTTATGTGTATAGCTGAGTCACTTTGCTGTACAGCAGAAATTAGCACAACATTGTAAATCAACTAGACTTCAGTAAAGAAAAAAAGATTCTAAGGAGGAGTGGGGACTGTGACCGGTGGGAGGATGCTCACCTCTCCAAAGGCGTTAACGTAAAAAGAAAACACAGACTACATTGTGGTGGCCAAACAGAAAGTCCAAATTTGGCTAGAAGCCTGCTTATGCCAGTTACTGCTGTAGTAACAGCATAGTGGAGTAGAGTATAATGGTAATAAAAATAGCTAACATTTTTTGAGTGCTTACTCTGCTGGGTACATGCATTATCTTGTCCTGTCTTCATAATAAAGGTAAACACTATTACTATCCTCATCTCAGAGATAAAACTGCGGCTTTTTGCCCGTGTCACAGAGGTAGTAAGTAGCAGAGAACCAAGACAGGTTTGTCTGCCTCTGGGTCTTGAGCTCTGTGATGTGTTTTGATTTTAGGCCACAGAACTTTGAATTGCATTCATTGGATAGGAAAAAAGTTGTCAGTCAGTGGCCAGGCTATTCACAGTGTTGGCAGTGGCCAGCTCTGAGGCCTTGGAGGAAGCAGCCGGGCATTGGAGAACGGGCAGTGTCCTTGGCCCTGGAGGAGAAGGAGACAGCAGGATCAGGTGTGCTGTGGTGTGGACAGGCTCTAGACATCTTCCTCAGGTGCCCAGGGAGGTGAGGCCTTGGTAGGGGGTAAAGAAAGTACTAGTTCCTGTGAGGTGCAGAAGATGCGTGTGGTGTGTGGGCAACATGTAGGAGGGGAAAATCTGACTGCCTGAGGCTTGGTCCGAGCTTTGGCAGATGGGAGTAAACTCTACTGGATATTTCGTACCTTTGGCTTCCTAACTGTGAATGAGGGAATAGCTAGAGCTGTGGAATAAAGAACTAAAACGTATGGCTTGAGATTTAATCCAGGGCTTCCTGTCACAATGCACTTTAAAACTAAGTGAGGTTTTCCACGGGTGGAGGGCACTGACTTCTCTCACTGTCTTTTGTCTGACTATCTCAACAGCTCTACTCACGCTGTTGAGTAGCTTTTCTGGGGCCAAGTGGATCTCTATTGGGACCACTGGCATTTCCCGTGGTATTTAGTGGAAAGAAAGTCCTCACAAACCTTTGGTTGTTGAGTCAACCAAAAAGTAAAGGTATGTTAACACAGCACATTTTAAGAGACATGTCACTGACTTATTGCACACTGTAGCTGTCAAAGCCTGTCTGTCTAAGTGCCTTTAACTCAAGGAAGTGAAAAGTAGAGCCCAGCTATTCCTACCTGGCTGCCCGTGACCATGAACCCTGGGAAACACAGTGGCCTCTGTGAAAGGTCTGTCTGCATAAACCTCACAGAGCCCTAAAGAGAAAATTTTAAAAGAGTACACACACACACACACACACACACACACACACGGAAAAATTAAAGGGCTGCATCTTGACGTTTTTTCCTGAACAATGTGAATATACTACAAAAATACATGAGAAGGTAAGACACATTAATAGAGCATGCTTTCTGTAGCCTAAAGACTTTTTAAAATAGATACTGAAGGAGAAGGAAGCAAACTCAGTGGCAGGAAACCTAATACTGTTCAGAGAAGGGGGGCAGGGGTGGGGCGAAAAATGGAGCATGAACAGGTCTTAGGGAAGCCCTTCTGTTGAATTGCTTGATTGCCTTAAAATGATCGCTTTCCTAGAAGCAACAAGAAAAACTGGTCCAGTTTGTTTTCAGGGTTGGAAGAAAAGACTTATGTAAGCAACTCCTGGCTTTGCAGTGTTTCCATTTGGAACATCATTTACGAATCTGGCCAGATCTCAAGTGATTTATGTTTAGTAAATAAGATTATCTTCAGCTTTCTGTGGTTGAAGAGCAAATGGTTTGGGGTTTAGTTGCTGCTTTTCAGCCCCTTTTAATTGCTTGTTCAAGGTAATACTGCATTAATCTCTGTTATTTACCTCTAGAGTCGGGTTTTGTATACACTTGAAATTCAGCTTTTTACGTTTTTCTGTATTACTGGACACATGCTCTTAATTTTATGGAACAAATGTAACAAAGGGAACCTTGTGTCAGCTGTTTTGAATGCTTATGGTTTTTCATATTTTAAGAGTTCTCTCCCCTGCCCACCCCCCCCCCCCCCCGCCCCACCACGGGAGGACATTTCTTATTGAAATTGTGGATATCTATTGAAAGATGACATTTCTTTTTGGTGTTAGAGAATACATTATTATGAAAATGTGAATGTTGACATACTGTTTTTCAAATGTGGAAACAATTTTAATGTTTTAAATTAGGTTGTTTCTATAGGTCCCATGTTAAATTCTCCTAATTTATTAGGTTTATATATTTGCGTGAGAGGTAAGCATTTTAGCAAAGAAATGGTCATTTTATTCTGCAAAACAAAAAATTTTTGAAGTGTTTCTGAGCATAAAATTTAGGAAAACGGTACATTATATATTTCATGTTCGCTGTGGATAAAAATAGTTGCATCTAGTTAGTAAGTATTCTGCTCTAGTAACCTCCCCCAGCACCTCTTCCTAAATCTCGAAGGTCTCTTCTTCAGCTGGTACCTTAATATTTTGAGTTTTGTATCTTGCACACAGTGCTAACCAAGCAAAAGATATCATGTATGGAGGTCACTCTGCCTTTCAGATTCTATCAGCTATTTTGAATCTAATTCTTAAACTGTTCATGGTACTCTGGCAACAAGCTATGTGCTTGTCATTTTATCTCATTACTGTTAAGTCTAGTCCTGTCAAGAATAGGTTTAGTCTTTTTTAATTGCCTGCTTAAAATTTTTCAGTTCCAAAATCAGCTGAAGAATTTAAGACGGTGGTTAAGTGTGGACTAAGGGTCATGTAAAAGTTCTGAGCGGATCAGGAACTCACGGAAGGAGGGAAATGCACACATGAACAGTTTAAGGCTGGTGCGGAGCATTTGTATCCAGAAGAATGGAATGGGGCTTAAATCTATGTGATGTTGACTAGTATAAATAGTTTTCTTTTGTGTGTTTTTGCAATTAAACGTGCCACCTATTCTTCCGGGGAACTGGAGGCTAAGAATTAGACTATTAGAAGGTTGAGGAAGAACAGATGAAGATGAGCTGTAATCTGGAGGGGACAAAAGAGAGAGGGATGTCCACCCTAAAAGCTAAAAATAATAACATGAAGGAGGGGAAACCATGGGCCCTGCTAAGGGGCAACACCCGGAGAATCTACAGCGACAAAGAGGAAAGAAGGCTAAAAAAACCCAGGTGAAGTGGAGAGAGCTTGAGGAAGAGGTAGGAAGAGAGTTCTTTGTTTCCTGAGAAAACATTGTTGTTGACTGGAATAATGTATACATGCCCCTCTGGGAGTAGGAGAGGGCCAGGTTTCCCAGCAAACATTCAGGCTTACTTTGTTGACGCTGCCCAGCAGAGTCTGAGGTGTGGTGGTGGGACACTCGTTTTAATGACCATGTGGGAACAGAAATGTAGGGACTGTGTTCGTCTCCAGGGAAGTGTTTGGAGCCAGAGTGGTGTGTGTGACCTTGAAGGGAATGGAAGACAGTGGCAGTTGAGACTCATGTAATCCATTGGGTGGGCAGTCTAGTTGAGTCAAATCAGAGTAGCCTAGCAGGGATGGCCATCTCTTTTCCTTGCATCATCCCTTACCTGGCAGACCTTGGGGATGGGGGTTACTTTGTAGTGTATTGAGGGCAGGACTGACTTTGTGTCATTAGACTCCCCCTCCTGCTCCCCCAGTCTTCTTCCTGGGGTGCAGCATGGCATCACATTGTTCCCTGACAGGGCCCAATTTTCTGGGAATGCATTTCATATTCTGGATCTTTCCTGATTTTCTTTCCATCTACCAAACTTTATGTTCATTCTCTCATGTCTCTTGTCTCCCCAGATAACTGGAGCTAATTTAATAAAAACATTCATTCTCCTGTGTAGGGTTAATATATAAGCCATTCCCTGTTACATGTTTGAATTCAAAAGAAGGATTCTCAGTATGTTGACTCAAAGAAATGGTGGCATTTTGGGCAAGTCTTTGGGTAAATATTAAGGTGGTAATATTATAGTGGTGTCATATTATATGCATCTTTTACTCATGGGAAGTAAACTTGAACAAAAGGAAAAAAAGGGGGAAGAAATGACAATTGAAATATGATGAGCAGGGCTTCCCCGGTGGTGCAGTGGTTGAGAATCCAACTGCCAACGCAGGGGACACGGGTTCAAGCCCTGGTCCAGGAAGATCCCACATGCCTCGGAGCAACTAAGCCCGTGCACCACAACTACTGAGCCTGTGCTCTAGAGCCCGTGAGCCACAACTGCTGAGCCCATGCATCACAACTACTGAAGCCCGTGTGCCTCAGCCCGTGCTCTGCAACAAGAGAAGCCACCGCAATGAGAAGCCTACGCTCCGCAACGAAGAGTAGCCCCTGCTCGCCACAACTAGAGAAAGCCCGCACACAGCAACAAAGACCCAACGCAGCCAAAAAAAAAAATATATATATATGATGAGCATGGTCCTAGACCGAACATGAGATGGGAGATATGAGCCTGCAGTTTGTAGGGAGATTTCATTTCCTCGAAGATTGTGAGTGTTTGGGTTTAACTGACTCACAAAATCCAAGCCAAACATGTCATCTGGTGTTGACCTGAAGAGATAATAGTCTTTCCTAAAGGTCAGGAAAAAACTGGTCATCTCGGACTTAGTGAGAAACAGCATAGTGTTGTGTTTTATGAGGAGTTTCAGGGGATTTTCAAGGGTGGTTTTGACTATTTGTAATTGCTGCCTTGAGTTTGACTTTGGATTCTAACCCAGTTCCCTGTGCCAATGGGTATGACTTAACAGTATTGTTTGCTGAGGGTAGGTCTTTCAGGGCCCCGGTGAGCGTCTTGAGATTCATCACTGGCAAAGAAGCTCAGAAAACACTTCCTGTTAAATGAAATAGTGAATACAGAACACCCTCTGCCTGATGCCTTCCCCCCACTGCCCGCCCCCCCATCCCTAGAACAATGGGGATTTGTTGAAAGTAGGAAGATGATGTGTGTACGAAGATCCTCTTATTACCTTTTAAAAAAAAATACTGAACCCGTATCTTCCAGTCCCCGACAGGGCACGAATGGATGGCCCCCCCACTTAGAAGCTTCCATTTCCTCATTTGCCCCTCAAAGATAGTTTTGAAACACTGGAATTGTGGGTGACTTACAAGTGAAAGCATAATAGAAGATATCTCCTCCCCCAAACCCCCTTTCCCACCTCTCCCCCCATGCTTCGTTCTGTCTTTCCAGCTGTGGTCCAGTCGTGGACTGCGGCAGTGATCCTAGTACTTTATGAGCAGCTTGCCTGGAAGATTACAAATATGTGTCATAAGTTTAGCCAGTTTAGTAGGTGGCCTTGTTGAGGACAATCCTGAGCACGTGGCTTCTTGCTCTCTCACAGCAGCGCCACAGCACTTACTGAAAAGACCCTGGTTTCAGCAAGGTGTCTGCTTGACCGGGCAAGTTTAAGTTGAGATAATCACCACTGGAGTTTGCGTGTTTTTTATATTCCATTTACAGAGGTTTAGTTGCTGCCCTCAGTGCGTTTGGAAGCTCCTCTGTGTGAATCCCGATCTTCACACCGGACTTAAATGTGATCTGACTGCTGAGCACTCATTTGGATGCTATTTTTAGCTTTGTGTCAGCCTCCTGGGCTGGTTTGGTATTTTTATTTTTGTAATGTGCCACTCAGTCTTCGTTGTGTTATAATAGAACCACAGAAATGGAGGGACTCTCAGAGGTAATTAAATCTAGTATACTTTAAACTTTTCCTTCCTTCAAAGGGACGGTAAAACCACTAATTTATGCCTATATATAAATGAGAGAAAGGCTGAATTTCTAGTTCAGAGAGGGATGGAAATGGGAGGCCGAAAGCCTCTATCATTTCTCTGTGCCCTTCC
Organism: Pseudorca crassidens; assembly: GCF_039906515.1. Taxonomy (NCBI): domain Eukaryota; kingdom Metazoa; phylum Chordata; class Mammalia; order Artiodactyla; family Delphinidae; genus Pseudorca; species Pseudorca crassidens. The sequence continues at coordinate 124,579,315 of NC_090299.1, read as the reverse complement.
CACCCCCAGTCCTGGAGGTACTGGGATATAACATCTGGGCCTCTGTGGAGCTCAATTTGAAAACCACAACTCTGGAGTAATGGGTGTTTTGCTAAGTCTTAAATGAATCTTCCTGGCACCAATTTGCTGTTTATTGCTTCCTGAGGGCAAAATTCAAAAACAGAACAGCTCAGAGTTCCTCTGCATGTATCTTACTGAGAATTACCTGTAGACACTCAGCAGTCATAAAGAAGCTTATTGTGTGTTGTGAACCTGCAACATAGCTGGTGTGCACCATTAGGTAACACAGGTAAGAAGCTGACCTGAAGGATGGCTAGCACTTTTTTTTTTTTTTTTAAGTTGATGGCGAGTATGGCATCTGGATGAGACTATGAATATGCTTACGAAGTTGGGATGTCCTTCATGGGAAGGGCTCTGATTGTGTAGATCAGTGATTCTCAAAGCGTGGTCCCCTGAGCAGCAGCTCCTAGACCTTGTTAGAATGCAGATTCTTGGCCTCTACCCAGACCTGCTGAATCTGGAACTTTGAGGGTGGAGCCCAGAGACTTGTATTTAACAAGCCTTTTGGGTGATTCTGCGGCACTAGCGTTTGAGAACCACTGGCATCGAAGGGCACAGCAGTGGTGCCAGGGTTGGCTTGGGGGGGTTGTGGTGCTGCTTCCCCCCCTGCCCTCCCCTTCCTATAAGCACTCTTCCTGGTTTGCTATGGAAATTTGATGTTCTCTCAATCTTACGTGAAGTCCTAAACAACTTCATCTTAAAACAAACACCCTAGCTCTGACTTCTCACTAGGTTACCACTCCTTGGTCCCTTTTATGTGGAAGTTCTGAAGCAGCCATTGGATGTACGTGAACACGATATTTTAGGTGTTAGTTGGAAGCTTGCTTGTTTGGGAAAGGAAGTGATTTTCTGCTTGACCAGCCAGGGCCTCATTTGTCTGAATACTGCTGAGGTAACTCCGAATCGCAGCCCTTTCAACTTCTTGTCTTCAGCGAGGGTCTGATGGAGGATTTCCTAAGTGCAGCACTTGGGTAGCCATGATCATCTTATGTGCGCTGGCTGTAGAAACCTCTTCCTTTTCTCTTGTGCCTCACTGATTCACTAGGCGGTCAACAGCCTGAGGCTGGGGATTCCTAATCTGAGATCCAAGAACCGACCCTGATATCAGACAAATAAGCTTTGCTTGTGTGTATGGATCTGACTTTTTGTGGGTCCCTTGTTTCCATCAGATTCTGGAAAGGATCTGTGTGCCCTCCCCCCTCCCCAGAAACTGATTAACTATTACTTTAGCTGTTTTTGGATAAAAGTTGTAAGAACTCATAAGATTTGCAGCCATTTGGAAGACCTTTTGTGGGACTGGCAGTCATACTTCAGCCTGCCACGTGGGCTCCTCAGGTACACTGTATACATAAGTACAGTAAGACTGGTTCTGCTTATCCAGTAGTTTCAGGTATAGTTTCTTTAAAAAATTCAACCCTGTGAGATATACAGAGTAGGAGGGATATTATCCCTGTTTACACGGATGACGGTGAGGCTGAGACAAAAGCACGAAAACAATATCACTAGGTTTACCATCATGTGAAAGCATTGGACACCCCCGCTAGGCTCATACTCTGGTCACTTCTAAATATACTGTGGATATTCATTGTGGATAAAGGGCTGATCATCATCATTTCCTTTCCAGAGGGAATGGATCATGTTAAAGCTGTGGATTTCGTTTTGGCTGTTCCTCATTTTAGCAATTTTGAAACATAATTTTATGGATATAATCTTCCCACTTCACAGTCAAATAAAAGCTGGCCCCAGCCCCTCTTCTGTTCTCCTCCACGAGGATCATAGAAAATCCTACCCGATCATATTTTTTCAGCATGCTGGGTCAGGAGAGGGTAAATCATTGGCGGCTGGTAGCATCACCTCAGTTTTTTCATTAGATTGTTCTTTGGGTTTCAAAGACTAGTGCCCTTGTAACTTACATTATTCAGCCTTAAAATTACACATAAAAATTTGCTGTGGAAGAGTAGCAATGTAAGATAAATTGAGAAGGTTAAGGGAAAAACGGTGCTAAGAGCTTCTCATAAATGAATTCTCATCATAAAAGCACACCGATTTCTCCAAGTGACAAATTAACTTGAGACTGTGCTTTGCATTTTTAAGTAATGTGTGGTAGGGTAATTCCATTTATGTTCAAGCCAGAGGTCAGTGCCTCTTCACTTATTCCACTTGTGCTTTTTGTCTAATAGTGTAGAAAAGAGAGCTATGTGGATATTTAATTTACTTTGATTTTGCAAATGCATTGTGTCATGATTCAGGCAGTACCGAGATTCTAGGGGTTAAGGCAGGCTGGCTTATAAAAGGTGTCTGTGCTGAGGGCTTGGGGCCAGTACATTTTCCGAAAGGAATATTTGTGCTTAGAACAATTCTTATAAAGATTGTTGTTCTGATTTGAATTATGTTTTCATTTCAGTGGGGTCACTGAAAAGGACATCAAGATGTCAGTCATTTATTTCACTTCCCGGGTATTAGGTGGGTAGACAAGGCATTCGTGAGTGGGATGGTGGTTCTTTCTGTCAACAAGTCAGAGGTTGGATTATGAAAATTAACTTTGAGCAAGTGACTCTGTGTTTCTATCAAGAATATGCATATTGGGACTTCCCTGGTGGCACAGTGGTTAAGAATCTGCCTGCCAATGCAGGGGACATGGGTTTGAGCCCTGGTCCAGGAAGATCCCACATGCTGAGGAGCAACTAAGCCTGTGTGCCACAACTACTGAGCCCGCGAGCCACAACTACTGAGCCCGCGTGCCACAGCTACTGAAGCCTGCGCTCCTAGAGCCTATGCTCTGCAACAAGAGAAGCCACAGCAATGAGAAGCCCGCGCACCACAATGAAGAGTAGCCCCTACTTGCCACAACTAGAGAAAGCCCGCGCACAACAATGGAGACCCAACACAGCCAAAACTAAGTTTAAAACAAAACAAAACAAACAAAAAAAGAATATGTATATTAATGTCATTTAGACTCTTTTGGGGGAAATATTAAATATCTCTATTAATTTTAGCATTTGTACCTCTGTGATTTCTTGACAGTAATGGTAATAAAGAGAAAAGGGTTCCTCCCCTGCCTTCTTACAATCTATTTAGTGAAACCTGATGGATCATGTGAAAGCTCTTAATTCTTCAAGCCATTGGTATCTGAATTAGGAGTTTATTTTATTTTTTTTACAAGAGTCCTTGTATGTTATTTATTCTTTTCTTTTTTGCTTTATTGAAGGATAGTTGACTTATTGTATTAGTTTCAGGTGCACAACATACTGATGCAGTATTTTTATAAATTACACACCATACAAAAAGGCTTAATTTCTAACCCAAATAAGAAAAAATGCACTCCTAATTTATCCCTCACCCGTCTTTCCCCTTTGGTAACCATAAGTTTGTTTTTTGTGTCTGTGAGTCTATTTCTATTTTGTAAATAAGTTCATTCGTATCATTTTTTAGATTCCACATAAAAGTGATATCATATGATATTTGTCTTTCTCTGTCTGACTTACTGCACTTAGTATGATAATCTCTAGGTACATCCATATTGCTGCAAATGGCATTATTTCATTCTTTTTTATGGCTAATATTCCATTGTATATGTATACTACATCTTCTTTATCCATTTATCTGTCCATGGACATTTAGGTTGTTTCCATGTCTTGGCTATTGTAAATAGTGCTGCTATGAACATTGGGGTGCATGTATCTTTTCGAGTTAGAGTTTTCTCCTGATATATGCCCAGGAATGGTATTGCTGGTTCATATGGTAGCTCTATTTTTGTTTTTTAAAGAACCTCTATACTGTTCTCCATAGTGGCTGCACCAATTTACATTCCTACCAACAGTGTAGCAGGGTTCCCTTTTCTTCACACTCTCTCCAACATTTATTATTTGTAGACTTCTTGATGACAGGCATTCTGACCCATGTGAGGTGATACCTCATTGTGGTTTTGATTTGCATTTCTCTAATAATTAGTGTTGTTGAGCATCTTTTCACGTGCCTGTTGGCCATCTGCATGGCTTCTTTGGAGAAATGTCTATTTAAGTCTTCTGCCCATTTTTTGATTGGGTTGTATTTTTGTTGTTGTCGAGTTGTATGAGCTATAGTTTGGAAATTAAGCCCTTGTCCATGACATTGTTTGCAAATATTTTCTCCCATTCTGTAGGTTGTCTTTTCATTTTGTTTTATGGTTTCCTTTGCTGTGCAAAAGCTTTTAAGTTTAATTAGGTCCCATTTGTTTATTTTTGGTTTTGTTCCCATTACTCTAGGAGTTGGATCCAAAAAAATATTGCTGTGATTTATGTCAAAGAGTGTTCTGCCTGTTCTCCTCTAGCAGTTTTATAGTATCTGGTCTTACATTTAGGTCTTTAATCCTTTTTTTTTTTTTTTTTTAAGATTTTTTTTGATGTGGACCATTTTAAAAGTCTTTATTGAATGTGTTACAATATTGCTTCTGTTTTATGTTTTGGTTTTCTCGGCCGCGGGGCAGGTGGGATCTTAGCTCCCCAGCCAGGGATCAAACCCGCACCCTCTGCATTGGAAGGTGAAGTCTTAACCACTGGACCAGCAGGGAAGTCCCTTTAGTCCATTTTGAGTTTAGTTTTGTATATGGTGTTAGAGAATGTTCTAATTTCATTCTTTTACGTGTGCCTGTCCAGTTTTCCCAGCATGACTTTTTTTCTCAATTGTATAATCTTACCTCCTTTGTCATAGATTAATCGACCATAAGTGGGTGGGTTTATTTCTGGGCTTTCTATCCTGTTCCATTGAACTGTGTGTTGTTTTTTTTTGGTACCAGTACCTTACTGTTTTGATAACCGTAGATTTGTAGTATAGTCTTAAGTCAAGGAGTGTGGTTCCTCCAGCTCTGTTCTTCTTTCTCAAGATTGTTTTGGCTATTTGGAGTCTTTGTGTTTCCATACAAATTAAAAAAAATTTTTGTTCCCATCTGTGAAAAATGCCACTGGTAATTTGATAAGGGATTGCATTGAATCTGTAGATTGCCTTGGGTAGTATAGTCATTTTAACAATATTGATTCTTCCAGTCCAAGAATACAGTGTATCTTTCCATCTGTTTGTGTGGCCTTTTTTCATCAGTGTCTTCTAGTTTTCAGAGTATGTACAGGTCTTTTACCTCCTTAGGTAGGCTTATTCCTGGGTATTTTATTCTTTATGATGTGATGGTAAATGAGATTGTTTCCTGAACTTCTCTTTCTGATATTTAATTGTTAGTTTATAGAAATGCAACAGATTTCTGTGTCTTAATTTTGTAGCCTGCAACTTTACCAAATTCATTGGTGAGCTCTAGTAGTTTTCTGGTAGCATCTTTAGGATTTTCTGTGTATAGTATCATGTCATCTGCAAACAGTGACAGTTTAACTTTTTCTTTTCCAATTTGGATTCCTTTATTTCTTTTTCTTCTCTGATTGCTGTAGCTAGGAATTCCAAAACTATGTTGAATAATAGTGGTGAGAGTGGACATCCTTGTCTTGTTCCTGATCTTAGAGGAAATGCTCTTAGCTTTTCACCACTGAGTATGATGCTAGCTGTAGGTTTTTGTATATGGCCTTTATTATGTTGAGGTAGCTTCCCTCTCTGCCCACTTTCTGGAGAGTTTTTATCATAAGTGGGTGTTGAATTTTGTCAAAAGCTTTTTCTGCATCTATTGGGATGATCATATGGTTTTTATTCTTCAGTTTGTTGATGTGGTGTATCACACTGATTGATTCGTGGGTATTGAAAAATCCTTGCATCCCTGGGATAAATCCCACTTGATCATGGTGTATGATCCTTTTAATGTACTGTTGGATTCAAATTGCTAGTATTTTGTTGAGGATTTTTGTGTCTCTGTTCATCAGTGATATTGGCCTGTAATTTTCTTTTTTAGTGGTTATCTTTGTCTGATTTTGGTATCAGGGTGATGGTGGCCTCATAGAATGAGTTTGGGAGTTTTCCTTCCTCTGCAATTGTTTGGAACAGTTTCAGAAGGATAGGTGTTAGCTCTTCTCTAAATGTTTGGTAGAATTTGCCTGTGAAGCCATCAGTTCCTAGACTTTTGTTTGTTGGGAGTTTTAAAATTAGTTTCAATTTCAGTGCTTGTGATTGGTCTGTTCATCTTTTCTAATTCTTCCTGGTTCAGTCTTGGGAGACTACCTTTCTAAGAATTTGCCCATTTCTTCCAGGTTGTCCATTTTATTGGCATACAGTTACATATAGTAGTCTCTTGTGATCCTTTGTATTTCTGTAGTGTCAACTGTAACTTTTCCTTTTTCATTTCTAATTTTATTGATTTGTGTCTTCTCCCCTTTTTTCTTGATGAGTCTGGCTAAAGGTTTATCAATTTTGTTTATCTTCTCAAAGAACCAGCTTTTAGTTTCATTGATCTTTTCTATTGTTTTTTTAGTCTCTATTTCTTTTCTTTCTGCTCTGATCTTTATGCTTTCTTTCCTTCTACTAACTTTGGGTTTTGTCGTCTTCTTTCTCTAGTTGCTTTAGGTGTAAAGTTAGGTTGTTTATTTGAGATTTTTCTTGTTTCCTACGGTGAGCTTGTATCACTGTAAACTTCCCTCTTAGAACTGCTTTTGCTGGATAGAATTAGGAGTTTTGACTGGGTAATTAATGATAATATCTTTGTCCCCTGCACTGTTGTATTGAAGTTTTCATTTTCTTCTTAGGTCTGTGGCCACATTGCATTTTTGCTCCAGGATTTAAATTTGTGGGGCAAAGACAGTGGGCATGATGTTAGCTAATTGCCTCAAATGCTGGCTGGTGTGTACTTGACCTTTCAAAGTCAGAGTGCAAGGCCAAAGATCACATTTTTGCTTGTTGTTTTTGTTGTTTTCATTTCAGGGGAATCAGTGGGTGCAGGTGCAGAGGAGATTTAGGGAGATTAGGGGCAGGTGCTTGGTCAGGAGCTCTAGGGCCATGTACCAGTCAGTCCTCCAGCTCATGGTGGTGGTCTTTACATTTCCTGTAAGAAGCACAATAGATTCAAATACCCAAGGCTAAGATGGAGCCTGAGGCAAAGCAGGCCTCCGCATTTCCCCAAAGTTCAAGTTTCTTTTAACTCTGAATATCTCTCCGTATTGTTTTTTTAAAAAACACTGTAGCGTATTTTTTCCCATAAGGAATAAAACCCCAGCACGCTGAATCCATGCTTCCTATGAAGGAACCTAGTATTATAGAATCTGTTTGCTTTTAAAGAAAGAAGGTAAATAAGTTTCAACAGCATGTCAGTCAGCTGTCCCAGAAACCACACATAAGTTAATGGGTGTTTTGAGGTTGTGTATTCACCTGTCTGGACAGTTGAGGACTCTGGACATATTTCAGGTTAGGAAATACTTGTGTGATTACACAGCTTATTGTTTATCGTAAAACATATTACCCTTATGTTAGAGTCCAGTGACTCATGATCTGACTTTAAAATACTTTTTGTCTTAGTAATTTTAAAAAGCCCTTTTCCTGCCATTTGGCTTTTAACATGTGTTCAGGCCATGGTTTTCTTTTGGTACCTTTTTAATTGAGATGAAATTTACATAACACAAATGCTGTGAATATTTTTTGTCAAGAGAATTTACGAAAGGTTAATTGACTCAACACTTGGTTCATTTATTTGAATTCAGTGTCTGACAGGCCATGATGATATAAAGCCAGGTCCTTGCCTTGAAGGAGATCACGGTCTCCTAGGGGGATAACAGATATTAATAGAGACATGTACAAGGTGCCCTGTGACTGCAAAGGACGTTGACTGCACTTTCCTTTTTGAGTCCACCACTGAAAATGGTGGATTTTTTCCTCTTGCTCTATGTTTTTGTAGCAACATGTCTTACTTCCTTGTCTTAGTGTTTTCTGTTAGAGATTTCATATGAAAGTTAGAATTTTGTCAGCTACTTCATGCTTCTCAATATTTCTTGTTTCTAAGATTCAAAGATGGAAATGTAAGTGGTGATGCCTGATGTTAGTCTATTTGTTAGAATTATAAATCATGCACTTGATATAAAAAGGTATTTTCGAATGTTGGATTTTAAACTGGGATTCTTGCCTGCATCTCTGTGGCAAGACTGTTGGCCAATAAATTCCAGGTCTGTTTGCTTACTTAAGCCTGAACTATATGGCATACGTTTTCATTTTTATTGTATGTTTCACCCCATGTCTTAATAAAAAACCCAAGCCAAAAAAAATGTACTTCCTGTATTCTTCACTTTGAAGTATCCTGAAACTTCATATCTCTTCTTTTTTTTTTTTGTTTCTTAAATCTCTTGCATGTTTGCAAATGATAATAGCTATGCCTTTTCCTTTTATACTGGTAAACGAAGGATTAAATGGACAATATTTACAGAGATCTCTAGGATTCTTAGAGAAAGGACTAAATAAAATGAAACAGTATTATGTAAAATGAATAAATTATTTTCTTATGTTAAGCTGAGTTTTATTAAGGTGAATTTTTCTCAATACTAATCTTTTTATTAAATTTAAAGACTTTAGTCTCCTTTTCATTTTTTAAGTTTAATTTATTTATTTTTATTATATATATATATTTATACATCTTTATTGGAGTATAATTGCTTCATAATGCTGTGTTAGTTTCTGTGATTCACAACAAAGTGAATCAGCCATATGCGTACACATATCCCCATACCCCTTCCCTCTTGGTCTTCCTCTCCCCATTCCTATCCCACCCCTCTAGGTGGTCAAAAAGCACCGAGCTGATCTCCCTGAGCTATGTGGCTGCTTCCAGCTAGCTATCTATTTCACATTTGGTAGTATATATATATCGATGCTTCCCTTACTTCGCCCCAGCTTCCTCCTTCCCCCACCGCCCCACCCCGTGTCCTCAAGTCCATTCTCTATGTCTGCATATTTATTCCTGCCCTCCCTCTAGGTTCATCAGTACCATTTTTTTTTTTTTTTAGATTCCATATATATGCATTAGTATACGGCATTAGTCTCCTTTTTAAATAGTTATGCTGTTTAGACTCACTCACTTCCCTATTTTAAGGCATTACTGAACTGATACAATTGTCATTTTCTTCTTAATTTTATAACGTATGGTATCTCTGAAATGTTACTTAAAAAAAAATTCTTCTTTAAAGTCTCTTGCTTGGCCCATGAAATTTAAGAATTGACTTCAGTTGACTTCACTTTAATAATCTTATTTTATTAAAATCTTGCAACATGTTGGTCAAGTGCTACAATATTTTTAAAAAATTTTTTTAAATTTATTTTTTCACACACACACACTGTATTTTATTTTTACAAGAGATAAATAAACTGACACCAAGCATTGTAAATGGATGACCACAACAAAAGCAACAATGATTGCAATTACCAAACACGAAACACACTCATACTATGTCATAATATTGACATTCAGTCCAGTAATCCTCCACTGTAACAGCTCCTTCACTTTGCAGTGAAAATTGATTTGTATATTTTTAGCCTCTGAGTCCTTGTGGGATTTTTTTTTTTTTATTCAAACAGAAAGTCAGAAAAATTATAATCATCCTCATCAGTTCACTCAGTCCGGTGTAATTAATTTTTATTTCATCTTGATCTTTTGTTAGCACTTTTATAAATTCATCAGTTTTCCATTAGAGTTCTGAAAATGCTTATTCATTCAGTTCAGCAGTATAGTCAGTTACCAGAAACATGTACTTGTCAGAGTCTTTTCCATGAATTCCTTGAAGATAAAACCCTTCTATAGGAACATTTTTGCAAAAGCATTAGAGTACACCCAGAATTGTCTGTAAATGACAAAAGACTTAAAAATAACCATGGGTAAAGATTTGATGAAAGTTCATAATAATGCAATTGACAAGGAAATTTAGTTATTTATGAGATATACATTTTAAAGTAATAACTAGAATTATGACTTATAACATTATACCAGAACATATAAGATTTTTAGAAATTTCATGTCATGTTGAAACATTTATATTAACATATTTCCATACAAATAACCCAAAGAAAGTTTAGTATTAGTTGTTTTGTTTGTTTGTTTCTTTATATTGCCGGTTCCTATTAGTCATCAATTTTATACACATCAGTGTATACATGTCAATCCCAATCGCCCAGTTCAGCACACCACCATCCCCACCCCACCATGGTTTCATCCCCATGGTGTCCATACTTTTGTTCTCTACATCTGTGTCTCAGCTTCTGCCCTGCAAACCCGTTCATCTATACAATTTTTCTAGGTTCCACATACGTGCGTTAATATACGATATTTGCTTTTCTCTTTCTGACTTACTTTACTCTGTATGACAGTCACTAGATCCATCCACGTCTCAACAAATGACTCAATTTCGTTCCTTCCTATGGCTGAGTAATATTCCATTGTATATATGTACCACATCTTCTTTATCCATTCGTCTGTTGATGGGCATTTAGGTTGCTTCCATGACCTGGCTATTGTAAATAGTGCTGCAATGAACATTGGGGTGCACGTGTCTCTTTGAATTATGTTTTTCTCTGGGTATATTCCCAGTAGTGGGATTGCTGGATCATATGGTAACTCTATTTTTAGTTTTTTAAGGAACCTCCATACTGTTCTCCATAGTGGCTCTGTCAATTTACATTCCCACCAATAGTGCAAGAGGGTTCCCTTTTCTCCACACCCACTCCAGCATTTGTTGCTTGTAGATTTTCTGATGATGTCCATTGTAACTGGTATGGGGTGATACCTCATTGTAGTTTTGATTTGCATTTCTCTAATAATTAGTGATGTTGATCAGCTTTCCGTGTGCTTCTTGGCCATCTGTATGTCTTCTTTGGAGAAATGTCTATTTCAGTCTTCTGCCCATTTTTGGATTGGGTTGTTTGTTTCTTTTTTTTTTTTTTTTTTTCCCCCGGTACGCGGGCCTCTCACTGTTGTGGCCTCTCCCGTTGCGGAGCACAGGCTCCGGACGAGCAGGCTCAGCGGCCATGGCTCACGGGCCCAGCCGCTCCGCGGCATGTGGGATCTTCCCGGACCGGGGCATGAACCCGTGTCCCCTGCATGGGCAGGGGGACTCTCAACCACTGCACCACGAGGGAAGCCCCTGTTTCTAATATTGAGCTGCATGAGCTGTTTATATATTTTGGAGACTAATCCTTTGTCCGTTAATTCGTTTGCAAATATTTTCTCCCATTCTGAGGGTTGTCTTTTCGTCTTGTTTATGGTTTCCTTTGCTGTGCAAAAGCTTTGAAGTTTCATTAGGTCCCATTTGTTTATTTTTGTTTTTATTTCCATTACTGTAGGAGGTGGATCAAAAAAGATCTTGCTGTGATTTATGTCAAAGAGTGTTCTTCCTATATTTTCCTCTAAGAGTTGTATAGTGTCTGGTCTTACATTTAGGTCTCTAATCCATTTTGAGTTTATTTTTGTGTATGGTGTTAGGGAGTGTTCTAATTTCATTCTTTTACATTTAGCTGTGCAGTTTTCCCAGCACCACTTATTGAAGAGACTGTCTTTTCTCCATTGTATATCTTTGCCTCCTTTGTCATAGATTAGTTAACCATAGGTGCATGAGTTTATCTCTGGGCTTTCTATCTTGTTCCATTGATCTGTGTTTCTGTTTTTGTGCCAGTACTATGTTGTCTTGATTACTGTAGCTTTGTAGTATAGTCTGAAGTCAGAGAGTCTGATTCCTCCAGCTCCGTTTTTTTCCCTCAACATTGCTTTGGCTATTTGGGGTCTTTTGTGTCTCCATACAAATTTTAAGATTTTTTTGGTTCTAGTTCCGTAAAAAAATGGCATTGGTAATTTGATAGGGATTGCATTGAATCTGTAGATTGCTTTGGGTAGTACAGTCATTTTCACAATATTGATTCTTCCAATCCAAGAACATGGTATATCTCTCCATCTGTTGGTATCATCTTTAATTTCTTTCATCAGTGTCTTATAGTTTTCTGCATACAGGTCTTTTGTCTCCCTAGGTAGGTTTATTCCTAGGTATTTTATTCTTTTTGTTGCAATGGTAAATGGGAGTGTTTCCTTAATTTCCCTTTCAGAATTTTCATCATTAGTGTATAGGAATGCAAGAGATTTCTGTGCATTAATTTTGTATCCTGCAATTTTACCAAATTCATTGATTAGCTCTAGTAGTTTTCTGGTGGCATTTTTAGGATTCTCTATGTATAGTATCATGTCATCTGAAAACAGTGACAATTTTACTTCTTCTATTACAATTTGTATTCCTTTTATTTCTTTTTCTTCTCTGATTGCCGTGGCTAGGACTTCCAAAAGTATGTTGAATAATAGTGGTGAGAGTGGACATCCTTGTCTCATTCCTGATCTTAGAGGAAAAGCTTTCAGTTTTTCACCATAGAGAATGATGTTTGCTGTGGGTTTGTCGTATATGGCCTTTATGATGTTGAGGTAGGTTCCCTCTAAGCCTACTTTCTGGAGAGTTTTTATCATAAATGGGTGTTGAATTTTGTCAAAAGCTTTTTCTGCATCTATTGAGATGATCATATGGTTTTTATTCTTCAATTTGTTAATATGTTGTATCACATTGATTGATTTGCGTATATTGAAGAATCCTTGCATCCCTTGGATAAATCCCACTTGATCGTGGTGTATGATCCTTTAAATATGTTGTTGGGTTCTATTTGCTAGTATTTTGTTGAGGATTTTTGCGTCTATATTCATCAGTGATATTGGCCCGTAATTTTCTTCTTTGTAGTATCTTTGGCTTTGGTATCAGGGTGATGGTGTCTTCATAGAATGAGTTTGGGAGTGTTCCTTCCTCTGCAATTTTTTGGAAGAGTTTGAGAAGGATGGGTCTTAGCTCTTCTCTACATGTTTGTTAGAATTCACTTGTGAAGCCATCTGGTCCTGGACTTTTGTTTGTTGGAAGATTTTTAATCACAGTTTCAATGTCATTACTTGTGATTGGTCTGTTCATATTTTCTATTTCTTCCTTGTTCTGTCTTGGGAGGTTATGTCTTTCTAAGAATTTGTCCATTTCTTCCAGGTTGTTCATTTTATTGGCATAGAGTTGCTTGTAGTAGTCTCTTAGGATGCTTTGTATTTCTGTGGTGTGTGTTGTAACTTCTCCTTTTTCATTTCTAATGTTATCGATTGAGTCCTCTCCCTTTTTTTCTTGATGAGTCTGGCTAATGGTTTATCAATTTTGTTTATCTTCTCAGAGAACTGAGCTTTTAGTTTTATTGATCTTTGCTATTGTTTTCTTTGTTTCTATTTCATTTATTTCCTCTCTGATCTTTATGTTTCCTTCCTTCTGCTAACTTTGGGTTTTGTTTTTTCTTCTTTCTCTAGTTCCTTTAGGTGTAAGGTTAGATTGTTTACTTGAGATTTTTCTTGTTTCCTGAGGTAGGTTTGTATAGCTATAATCTTCCCTCTTAGAACTGCTTTTGCTGCATCCCATAGGTTTTGGATCGTTGTGTTTTCATGTCATTTGTCTCTAGGTATTTTCTGATTTCCTCTTTGATTTCTTCAGTGATCTCTTGGTTACTTAGTAACGTATTGTTTAGCCTCCATGTGTTTGTGTTTTTTACGTTTTTTTCCCTGTGATTCATTTCTAATCTCATAGCGTTGTGGCTCAAAAAGATGCTTGATATGATTTCAATTTTCTTAAATTTAATGAGGCTTGATTGTGACTGAAGATGTGATCTGTCCTGGAGAATGTTCTGTGCACACTTGAGAAGAAAGTGTAATCTGCTCTTTTAGGATGGAACGTCCTATAAATAACAATGAAATCTATCTGGTCTATTGTGTCATTTAAATCTTCTACTTCCTTATTTATTTTCATTTTGGATGGTCTGTCCATTGGTGTAAGTGAGGTGTTAAAGTCCCCCACTATTACTGTGTTCTGTCGATTTCCTCTTTTATTGCTGTTAGCACATTGCCTTATGTATTGAAGTGCTGCTATGTTGGGTGCATATATAGTTACAATTGTTATGTATTCTTCTTGGATTGATCCCTTGATCATTATGTAGTTTTCTTCCTTGTCTATTGTGACATTCATTATTTTAAAGTCTACTTTATCTGATATGAGTATTGGTACTCCAGCGTTCTTTTGATTTCCATTTACATGGGATATCTTTTTCCATCCCCTCACTCTCCGTCTGTATGTATTCCTAGGTCTGAAGTGGGTCTCTTGTAGACAGCATATATATTGATCTTGTTTTTGTATCCATTCAGCAAGCCTGTGTCTTTTGGCTGGAGCATTTAATCCATTCACATTTAAGGTAATTATCGATATGTATGCTCCTGTGACCATTTTCTTAATTGTTTTGTGTTTGTTTTTGTAGGTCCTTTTTTTCACTTGTGTTTCCCACTTAGAGAAGTTCCTTTAGCATTTGTTGTAAAGCTGTTTGGTGGTGCTGAATTCTCTTAGCTTTTGCTTGTCTGTAAAGGTTTCCATTTCTCCATAGAATCTGAATGAGATCCCTGCCAGGTAGAGTAATCTTTGTTGTAGGTTCTTCCCTTTCATCACTTTAAGTATATCCTGCCACTCCCTTCTGGCTTGTAGAGTTTCTGCTGAGAAATCAGCTGTTAACCTTATGGGAGTTCCCTTGTATGTTATTTGTCATTTTTCCCTTGCTGCTTTCAGTAATTTTTCTTTGCCTTTAATTTTTGCCAATTTGATTACTATGAGTCTCGGCGTGTTTCTCCTTGCGTTTATCCTGTATGGGGCTTGCTGCGCTTCCTGAACTTGGGTGGCTATTTCCTTTCCCATGTTAGGGAAGTTTTTGACTATAATCTCTTCAAATATTTTCTCGGGTCCTTTCTCTCTCTCTTCTCCTTCTGGATCCCCTATAGTATGAATATTGTTGCGTTTAATGTTGTCCCAGAGGTCTCTTAGGCTGTCTTCATTTCTTTTCATTCTTTTTTCTTCAGTCTGTTCTGCAGCAGTGAATTCCACCATTCTATCTTCCAAGGTCACTTATCCATTCTTCTGCCTCAGTTATTCTGCTATTGGTTCCTTATCGTGTAGTTTTCATTTCAGTTATTGTATTGTTCATCTCTGTTTGTTTGTTCTTTAATTCTTCTAGGTCTTTGTTAAACATTTCTTGCATCTTCTCGATCTTTGCATCCATTCTTTTTCCGAGGTCCTGGATCATCTTCACTATCATTATTCTGAATTCTTTTTCTGGAAGGTTGCCTATCTCCACTTCATTTAGTTGTTTTTCTGGGGTTTTATCTTGTTCCTTCATCTGGAACATTGTCCTCTGCCTTTTCATCTTGTCTATCTTTCTGTGAATGTGGTTTTTGTTCCACAGGCTGCAGGATTGTAGTTCTTCTTGTTACTGCTGTCTGCACTCTGGTGGATGAGGCTATCTAAAAGGTTTGATGGGAGGGACTGGTGGTGGGTAGAGCTGACTGTTGCTCTGGTGGGAAGAGCTCAGTAAAACATTAATCCACTTGACTGTTGATGGGTGGGGCTGGGTTCCCTCCCTGTTGGTTGTTTGGCCTGAGGCAACCCAACACTGGAGCCTACCTGGGCTCTTTGGTGGGGCTAATGACAGACTCTGGGAGGGCTCAGGCCAAGGAGTGCTTCCCAGAACTTCTGCTGCCAGTGTCCTTGTCCCCACGGTGAAACAGAGCCCCCTCCCGCCTCTGCAGGAGACCCTCCAACACTAGCAGGTAGGTCTGGTTCAGTCTCCCCTGGGGTCACTCCTCCTTCCCCTGGGTCCCGATGGGCACACTAGTTTGCGTGTGCCCTCCAAGAGTGGAGTCTCTGTTTCCTCCAGTCCTGTCGAAGTCCTGCAATCAACTCCCACTAGCCTTCAAAATCTGATTCTCTAGGAATTCCTCCTCCCGTTGCCGGACCCCCAGTTGCGAAGCCTGACGTGGGGCTAAGAACCTCCACTCCAGAGGGTAGACTTCTGTGGTATAAGTGTTTGCCAGTCTGTGAGTCACCCACCCACCAGTTATGAGATTTAATTTTACTGTGATTGCACCCCTCCTACTGTCTCATTGTGGCTTCTCCTTTGTCTTTGGATGTGGGATATCTTTTTTGGTGAGTTCCAGTGTCTTCCTGTCGATAGTTGTCCAGCAGCTAGTTGTGATTCTGGTGTCCCTGCAAGAGGGAGTGAGAGCACGTCCTTCTCCTCAGCCACCTTGTTCTCGACCTATAATATAATTTTTATAGCTAAATTTTAAGCCTTCACCAGAGTTTTATTTTACCTTTCTATGTGTGAATTGCTTAGGGCACACTTATCTGGTTACACTTTACAGTTATACAGAAAGGTCCTTTTCCTCCCTTCACTACCTTGACAGCTGAGAAAGTCAAGGGAACTGTCAACAGATGGTTTAAAAGAGTGGGAATTTGTTCCGTGCACTGGAATTTGCTCCCTGCCTGGTGTGAGAGCTTGTATTTGTGGCATACAAAGTCAGGTTGTGTAAAAATGTGAAGGACAGGTGTTTACCCTGGCCTTGACCAAGGTGAGAGTTTGAGATGGGAGGGTTGGGCTCTGTATAGGAGGGGACTGGGAACTTGACTGGTTTGTCAGTTTTGTTACCTGTCAATTGAAATCAGAGACTAAGCAAAGGAGATATAATTTCACAACTCATAATACAGCCTTAAAATCTTTTTTCTTTTGGTTGATGTATTTTAAGCAGTTGAATACATTTTCCATAAATTTTACTGCCTTCCATTTACCTTTGAATAGAAGCCAGCGGAGAAATATTTAGAAGGTATGAGCAGCAATAAAACGAACTGTTAGAAAGGTCCTTTTGTGGCATTCCTCAAGTGTGTGCTGGTAGAAAAATTACTGTAATTTGATAGTGAAATGTTGGAAAGTGATTTTATTTACTATTTAGAAATAATATAAATGAGCCTTGCTTTTTCAGTTCACAGGTTCAGAACATTTAGTTATGCCTCACTAGCTCAGATCTTTGCTCATTACATTTTATACTGACGGAATTAAATGTGCCACATTGCAAAGCTGGATCAGCCCCGCAGTTTTAAAATACAGGGTTTGATTGAATTTTGAAGAAAAGTTAAAGGTACTGTTTAATGTTAGAAATGATTTGTGAAATTTTGTTTTTAGCCTATAGTTGGTTCAGGAAAGTATCCCAGTGATAGAAGAGGGAAAGGCTGTGAAGAATATGTAATTGTAAATGGCCCTTTTGAAACCAGAAAAGAGGCTTAGGCATTGAAGAAGCAAATAATTTTTCAAAACCAGGTCCCTGGTGGCCATACTGGCCATAATATGGCTAGTCCCTGGGGGAGTTTGCTTCTAGTACTCGTGTCTGCCAGAACTGGTAGTAAATACATGTTTAATGGCCATTTGTTCTTGAAGCATCCAGTTTTTGTTTTGTTTTGTTTTGTTTTGCTGTACGTGGGCCTCTCACTGTTGTGGCCTCTCCCATTGCGGAGCACAGTCTCCAGATGCGCAGGCTCAGTGGCCATGGCTCACGGACCCAGGTGCTCCGTGGCATGTGGGATCTTCCCAGACCGGGGCACGAACCCGTGTCCCCTGCATCGGCAGGCAGACTCTCAACCACTGCGCCACCAGGGAAGCCCGAAGCATCCAGTTTTATCTTCTGGATACCCAAGGACACATGTGGATGAAGGTTAGAGCTTCATGATGCTTGCTGTAGGCTAATGGGTATTGAGAGAGGAGACCTGCCTTAATATAATGCCTATATTTTCCAGGGAATTCTTTGGAGGCCATCTTCTTTTTTTAAAAAAATTTTAATAATGTATTTTATTTAACCGAGTCTATCCAAAATGTTCAATATGAACATACTATTAATGAGATCTTTTACATTCTCTTTTTGTACTCAGTCTTTGAACTCTGGTGAGGATTTTATGTTTACAGCACCTCTCCATGTGGATGCCCACTTTTCACCAGAAATGCTTGATCTCTGTTGAGGTTGCATAAAATGTACAGTTGAAAAGGTAGAGAGAATGGTTCAAGATGGCGGAGTAGAAGGACGTGCTGTCACTCCCTTTTGCGAGAGCACCGGGGTCACGGCTAACTGCTGAACAGTCATCGACAGGAGGACATTGGAACACACCAAAAAGGACACTCCACATTCCAAAGACAAAGGAGAAGCCACAGTGTGACGGTAGGAGGGGCGCAATCACAATAAAATCAAATCCCATAAATGCTGGGTGGGTGACTCACAAACTGGAGAACAGTTGTACCACAGAAGTCCACCCACTGGAATGAAGGTTCTGAGCCCCACATCAGGCTTCCCAACCTGGGGGTCTGACAATGGGAGGAGGAATTCCTAGAGAATCAGACTTTGAAGGCTAGCAGGAATTGATTGCAGGACTTTGACAGGACTGGGGGAAACAGAGAACTCCACTCTTGGAGGGCACGCACAGAGTAGTGTATGCACTGGGGCCCAGGGGAAGGAGCAGTGACCTGCTAGTATTGGAGGGTCTCCTGCGGAGGCAGGGTTGGCTGTGTCTCACCGTGAGGAAGAGGAAACTGGCATAGGAAGTTCTGGGAAGTACTCCTTTGCGTGAGCCCTCCGAGAGTCCACCATTAGCCCCACCAAAGAGCCCAGGTTGGCTCCAGTGTTCGGTTGACTCAGGCCAAACAACCAACAGGGAGGGAACCCAGCCCCACCCGTCAGCAGGCAAGTGGATTAAAGTTTTACTGAGCTCTTCCCACCAGAGCAACAGTCAGCTCTACCCACCACCAGTCCCTCCCATCAGGAAAATTGCTCAAGCCTCTTAGACAGCCTCATTCACCAGAGGGCAGACAGCAGTAACAAGAAGAACTACAATCCTGCAGCCTGTGGAACAAAAACCACATTCACAGAAAGATAGACAAGATGAAAAGGCAGAGGTCTATGTCCCAGATGAAGGAACAAGATAAAACCCTAGAAAAACAACTAAATGTAGCAGGGACAGGCAACCATCCAGAAAAAGAATTCAGAATAATGATAGTGAAGATGATCCAGGACCTCGGAAAAAGAATGGAGGCAAAGCTCGAGAAGATGCAAGAAATGTTTAACAAAGACCTAGAAGAATTAAAGAACAAACAAACAGAGATAAACAACAATACAACAACTGAAATGAAAACTACACGATAAGGAACCAATAGCAGAATAACTGAGGCAGAAGAACGGAAGACAGAATGGTGAAATTCACTGTTGTGGAGCAGAAGAAAGAAAAAAGAATGAAAAGAAATGAAGACAGCCTAAGAGACCTCTGGGACAGCATTAAACGTAACAACATTCACATGATAGTGGTCCCAGAAGGAGAAGAGAGAGAGGAAGGACCCGAGAAAATATTTGAAGAGATTATAGTCGAAAACTTCCTTAACATGGGAAAGGAAATAGCTACCCAAGTCCAGGAAGTGCAGAGAGTCCCATGCAGGTTAAACCCAAGGAGAAACACGCTGAGACACATAGTAATCAACTTGGCAAAAATTAAGGACAAAGAAATATTATTGAAAGCAGCAAGGGAAAAACTTTTGACAGACAGCGTACAAGGGAACTCCCATAGGTTAACAGCTGATTTCTCAGCAGAAACTCTATATGCCAGAAGGGAGTGGCATGACATATTTAAAATGATGAAAGGGAGGAACCTACAACCAAGATTACTCGGCAAGGATCTCATTCAGATTCTAAGGAGAAATGAAAACCTTTACAGACAAGCAAAAGCTAAGAGAATTCAGCACCACCCAACCAGCTTTACAACAAATGCTAAAGGAACTTCTCTAAGTGGGAAACACAAGAGAAGAAAAGGACCTACAAAAGAAACCCAAAACAATTAAGAAAATGGAAACAGGAACATACATATTGATAATTACCTTAAATGTGAATGGATTAAATGCTCCAGCCAAAAGACACAGGCTTGCTGAATGGATACAAAAACAAGACCCATATATATGCTGTCTACAAGAGACCCACTTCAGATCTAGGAACACATACAGACTGAGAGTGAGGGGATGGAAAAAGATATTCCATGCAAATGGAAATCAAAAGAAAGCTGGAGTAGCAATACTCATATCAGATAAAGTAGACTTTAAAATAATGAATGTCACAATAGACAAGGAAGAAAACTACATAATGATCAAGGGATCAATCCAAGAAGAAGATATAAGAATTAGAAATATATATGCACCCAACATAGGAGCACCTGAATGCATAAGGCACCTGCTAACAGCTGTAAAAGAGGAAATCGACAGTAACACAGTAATAGCGGGGGAATTTAACACCTCACTTACACCAATGGACAGATCATCCAAGTAGAAAATTAATAAGGAAACACAAGCTTTAAATAACACAATAGACTAGATGGATTTAATTGATATCTATAGGACATTCCATGCGAAAACAGCAGGTTACACTTTTCTTCTCAAGTGTGCACAGAGCATTCTCCAGGATAGATCACATCTTCGGTCACAAATCAAGCCTCAGTAAATTTAAGAAATTTGAAATCATATCAAGTATCTTTTCTAACCACAATGCTATGAGAATAGAAATCAGTTACAGGGAAAAAGACATAAAAAACACAAACAAATGGAGGCTAAACAATACGTTACTAAGTAACCAAGAGATCACTGAAGAAATCAAAGAGGAAATCAAAAAATACCTAGAGACAAATGACAATGAAAACACGACGATCCAAAACCTATGGGATGCAGCAAAAGCAGTTCTAAGAGGGAGGTTTATAGCAATACAAGCCTACCTTATGAAACAAGAAAAATTTTAAATAAACAATCTAACCTTACACCTAAAGGAACTAGAGAAAGAAGAAAAAACAAAACCCAAAGTTAGCAGAAGGAAAGAAATCATAAAGATCAGAGCAGAAATAAATGAAATAGAAACAAAGAAAACAATAGCAAAGATCAATAGAACTAAAAGCTCGTTCTCTGAGAAGATAAACAAAATTGATAAACCATTAGCCAGATTCATCAAGAAAAAAAGGGAGAGGACTCAATCGATAACATTAGAAATGAAAAAGGAGAAGTTACAACACACACCACAGAAATACAAAGCATCCTAAGAGACTACTACAAGCAACTCTATGCCAATAAAATGAACAACCTGGAAGAAATGGACAAATTCTTAGAAAGACATAACCTCCCAAGACAGAACAAGGAAGAAATAGAAAATATGAACAGACCAATCACAAGTAATGACATTGAAACTGTGATTAAAAATCTTCCAACAAACAAAAGTCCAGGACCAGATGGCTTCACAAGTGAATTCTAACAAACATGTAGAGAAGAGCTAAGACCCATCCTTCTCAAACTCTTCCAAAAAATTGCAGAGGAAGGAACACTCCCAAACTCATTCTATGAAGACACCATCACCCTGATACCAAAGCCAAAGATACTACAAAGAAGAAAATTACGGGCCAATATCACTGATGAATATAGATGCAAAAATCCTCAACAAAATACTAGCAAATAGAACCCAACAACATATTTAAAGGATCATACACCACGATCAAGTGGGATTTATCCAAGGGATGCAAGGATTCTTCAATATATGCAAATCAATCAATGTGATACAACATATTAACAAATTGAAGATTAAAAACTGTATGATCATCTCAATAGATGCAGAAAAACATTTTGACAAAATTCAACACCCATTTATGATAAAAACTCCCCAGAAATTGGGCTTAGAGGGTACCTACCTCAACATAATAAAAGCCACATACGACAAACCGACCACAAACATCATTCTCAATGGTGAAAAACTGAAAGCATTTCCTCTAAGATCAGGAATGAGACAAGGATGTCGACTCTCACCGCTATTATTCAACATAGTTTCGGAAGTCCTATCCACGGCAATTAGAGAAGAAAAAGAAATAAAAGGAATACAAATTGGAATAGAAGAAGTAAAACTGTCACTGTTTGCAGATGATGTGATACTATACATAGAGAATCCTAAAGATGCCACCAGAAAACTACGAGAGGTAATCAATGAATTTGGTAAAATTGCAGGATATGAAATTAATGCACAGAAATCTCTTGCATTCCTATAGACTAATGATGAAAATCTGAAAGGGAAATTAAGGAAACACTCCCATTTACCATTGCAACAAAAAGAATAAAATACCGAGGAATAAACCTACCTAGGGAGACAAAAGACCTGTATGCAGAAAATTATATGACACTGATGAAAGAAATTAAAGATGATACCAAGAGATGCAAATATATACCATGTTCTTGGATTGGAAGAATCAATATTGTGAAAATGACTCTACTACCCAAAGCAATCTACAGATTCAGTGCAATCCCTATCTAATTACCAATGCCATTTTTTACGGAACTAGAACAAAAAATCTTAAAATTTGTATGGAGACACAAAAGACCCCGAATAGCCAAAGCAGTGTTGAGGGCAAAAAGTGGAGCTGGAGGAATCAGACTCCCTGACTTCAGACTATACTACAAAACTACAGTAATCAAGACAATATGGTACTGGCACAAAAACTGAAATGTAGATCAATGGAACAAGATAGAAAGCCCAGAGATAAACCCACACACCTATGGTCAACTGATCTATGACAAAGGAGGCAAGGATATACAGTGGAGAGAAGACAGTCTCTTCAGTAAGTGGTGCTGGGAAAACTGGACAGCTACATGTAAAAGAATGAAATTAGAATACTCCTTCACACCATACATAAAAATAATCTCCAAATGGATTTGAAACCTAAATGTAATACCGGACGCTATACAACTCTTAGAGGAAAATATAGGAAGAACACTCTTTGACATAAATCACAGAAAGATCTTTTTGACCCACCTCCTAGAGTAATGGAAATAAAAACAAAAATAAACAAATGAGACCTAATGAAACTTAAAAGCCTTTGCAAAGCAACGGAAAGTACAAAGAAGAAAAAATTCAACTCTCAGTTTGAGAGAAAATATTTGCAAACGAATTAACGGACAAAGGATTAATCTCCAAAATATATAAATAGCTCATGCAGCTCAATGTTAAAAATCCAAACAATCCAGTCCAAAAATGGGCAGAAGGCATAAATAGACATTTCTCCAAAGAAGACATACAGATGGCCAAGAAGCACTTGAAAAGCTGCTCAACATCACTAATTATTAGCGAAATGCAAATCAAAACTACAATGAGGTATCACCTCACACCAGTTCAAATGGGCATCATCAGAAAATCTACAAACAACAAATGCTGGAGAGGGTGTGGAGAAAAGGGAACCCTCTTGCACTATTGGTGGGAATGTCAATTGATACAGCCACTATGGAGAACAGTATCTCAGTTCCTTACAAAACTAAGAATAGAATTACCATATGACCCAGCAATCCCTACTGGGCATATAGCCAGAGAAAACCATAATTCAAAAAGACACATGCACTCCAATGTTCACTGCAGCACTGTTTACAATAGCCAGGTCATGAAGGCAACCTAAATGCCCATCTACAGACGAATGGATAAAGAAGATGTGGCACATATATATAATGGAATATTACTCAGCCATAAAAAGTAACGAAATTGGGTCATTTGTAGACATGGATGAATCTAGAGACTTCCTACAGAGTGAAGTAAGTCAGAAAGAGAAAAACAAATATTTTATGTTAATGCATGTATGTGGAACTGAGAAAAATGGTACAGATGAACTGGTTTGCTGGGCAGAAATTGATACTCAGATGTAGAGAACAAATGTATGGACACCAAGGGGGGAAAGCGGCGGGGGTTGGGGATGGTGGTGTGATGAATTGGGAGATTGGGATTGACATGTATACACTGATGTGTATAAAATGGATGACTAATAAGGACCTGCTGAATAAAAAATTAAAATAAAATTCAAAAATTAAAAAAAATTAGATTCACCATAATCTTTTATGGCTTTTCCCCCCCACATTATGTTAGTGAGAATCAAGGGAATTGTTGAATGTAGTTGTAGGTCATTCATCTTCATTGCTGTAGGGTATTCCATTGTATAAATATAACATTATTTATCCATTCTACCACTGATGGATATTTGGGTTGTTTTGTATTTTGTACTATTAAAAATATTACTGCCATGAAAAAAAAAAAGAAAGAAAAAGTGCGTTCCCACTAGTATCAGTTTGTAGATTTAAATTAATTAAAATGAAATAAAATTAAACTTTCAGTTCCGTAGTCGCTGACACCACATCCCAAGTTCCAGTAACCATGTATGGCTAGCGGTGACTGTGTTGGACAAGTGTAGGGCTGGAGATTATCTCTTTGGGCTCCAAAGCCAGTCTATGGGCGCCATCTTCTGATTCTTTTGCTTACCTTGTAAAGGGACATCTACTTTCAATGGAGTCACTAACTTGCACTTTCGTATTCATAAGATATATGAGCATTTTCTGTGGCCTAAAATCACCTGTCATTTGTTTTAAGGGTTAGGGGTAGGGAATTGGAAGTTTGACTTGGGTTTCAGTCCCAGCTCTGCCAGTGAATGATTTTACTTCATCTCTTTAAGCTTCAGCTTTCTTGTCTATAAAATGGGTGTTCATTCATTTATTCATTTGTTCATTCCCTCATTCAACAAATATTAAGTAGTTTCTGTGTGCCAGGCCTAGCAGATGAAACTCCTGCTCTTAATGGAGATGAAACTCCTTCTCTTAATGGAGCTTACATTCTACTGGGGGAGATGGAATGTAAATTAATAGAAGTGAAATATAATATATGCTAGATGGTGACAGTTGCTACAAACAGAAATAGAACAGGGTCAGGGAATGAGTGACAAGATCGGAAGGTGTTTCCTGTCTGTTTTACATGGGGTAGACAGTAGACAGGGAGGGCCTTTGTGTGGAGGTGCTGTGTCGGCAGAGGCGTACATGGAGAGAGGAAGGATAGAGGAGGCAATCTGGGGATGGAGGATCTCCGGGAACAGCCGGTCTGGCAGGAGCGGCACAGTCCTGGAGGGGGAGCAGTGAGGAGAGCGGGAGTACAGTGGGTGAGGGCCCGTGCAGCCATGGTGCCAAAACATACCTTGCGGGGCTGCTTAGAGGATGGAGTGAGATGACGTTTGTGTGCTTTGTACACATTAAAAGAATAATACGCCATAACAAGTGAGGATTGTTTTAGGAATGCAGGAGGGTTCAGTAGTATGAAATTTATTAAAGATATTCATCATCTTGTTAAATGTAAATAGAAAAAATCATATGATCATTTTTATACAAAAAGACATCTGATAAAATTCAGTATCATTATTGATTTTTTAAAAAAACCGTCAAAATATAGTAGGAAAGTATTCTTAGTAAAATATGTCTTTCTCAATCTAAAAACCATCTCAGGCTTAATAGGAAATTTGAGACCATTAAAGCCAGAAACAAAATAAGAATGTCCACTATTTTCACTCTTTATTAATGGTGTTTTGGAATCACAAGTTAATGTAGGTGGTCAACAGAAAGAAAATAAAGTTATAAAGGTATAAAATCTAGTCATATATTCCTATCATTTCCAAATAAATGATAGGAATATATGACTAGAATACCCAAGAGAATCAAGTGAAAAACTAATTATAAAGAATAAGACAATTTATGAGATAATTTATAAATGTGCCTGGATACCAAAGTAATATGTCAGCATTCATAGCTTTCATATATACTAACAACTAGTTTGAATGTAGTGGAAGAAAAAAGTTACCATAAAAAGGATAAAATACCTAAGAATAAACTTATAAAATATGTATGATGTGTGTGAAGGAGTTTAAAAATGCTCCTGAGGGATACAAAAAAGATATGAAAAGGCCTGTTGTATTCTTGGATATAAAGATGCCAGTTCTCCTTAAATTAATGTGTATGTTTAATGTAATTCCAATAAAAATAACAACAGGACTTTGGGGGAGCTAAACAACCTTATTCTATGCTCACATGGAAAAATAAGTAAGCATGAATAGGTAGGCCAATTCTGAAAAAGAGATTGAAACATACTATAAGGCTACAATAATTGAAACATTTGTGTTACCAAATATCAAGTTAATTGGAGAAGGATGCTGTGTTTAGTAAACAGTGGTGGGATAACCAGGTGGCCATCTGGACGGGGGAAAGAAAAAGCTATTTAGAGCAATATCTTAAGTGTTACGCCAAAATTGATCTATATTAAACAGAAATTTTAAAAATAAAGTATATTATAGAAGAAAACATGGGAAAGTTATTTTATAATCTTGGAGTGTATATGGCCTTTCTAAGTAAGACAGAAAAGAGAGAAGCCGTAAGAGATTGATAAACTTGATTACATTAAATAACTAACAGAAAAAATCCTGCATAAGAGAAGACAAAGAACAAGAAAATGGGGAAAAAATTTTGCTCCTCATATCACAAAGGGACTGATTTCCCTAATAAAGAGCTTCTACAAATCTATAAGAAAAAGTCCAACAACCCAGTAGAAAAGTAGACAAAGGATATAGTCTACAGAAAGAGAGATAACAGTGTCTTTTAAACATATGAAGAAGATGCTTAACTCTGCTCATTATAAGAGATAGTCACATTAGAACTAAACCGAGGTACCGTTCATCACTATTAGATGGGCAAAGATTAAGAAGTTCTGTAACCTACTCTGTAGAGATAATGAGTGCAAAACAATAGTCTCTTTAGTGGGCAGTTTGGCAAAATCTCATACCTTTGACTAGGAGCTCCAGTTCTAGAAATTTATCCTAGGTACAAATATTGAGTACATTCCTCTAGATATACATACATTCATATATACTATGAATGTATCCTACATATACATACATATTACATTCATGAGAAAATGATTTATGTACAGAGATACTTATGTAGTAATGTTTATAAAATGACTAAAGATTGGAAACAACCAAAATGTTCATCCATGGGAGACTGAATTAGTACATTGTGTTACTGTACCGCTGTACATTAGAAAACTGTGCAGTCATAAAAAGATACCAGTGAATCTCTTTATGTGTCATTTCCAATATATGTTGTTTGGTGAAAAATGCAAGGTACAGAACAGTGTATGTGATATGTTTATTTGTTAAAAAATGTTTTCTTGTTTATGAATAGATACAGGCTCTGGGGAGTATAATTTGAATTTGAATACATCCTACCCCTTCTCAAAAAAAAATTGTAGTTAGCACAGTGCCTTGCACTTAGCACTTATTACTTGGTGGTGGTGGTTGTTATTTTCATTGTAATCACAGGGTCCTTTACCTCAAGAGTTGATTTTTTTTTTTAAGATTTATTATTTATTTATTTTTTAGGCTGTGCCGGGTCTTAGTTGCAGTACGCGGGATCTTCGTTGTGGTGCGGGATCTTTCGTTGTGGTGAGCAGGTTTCTCTCTAGTTGTGGCGTGTGGGTTTTCTCTTCTCTACTTGTGGGATACAGGCTCCAGGGCATGTGGGCTCTCTAGTTTACAGCACGCAGGCTCTAGTTGAGGTGCATGAGCTCAGTAGTTGTGGTGAACGGGTTTAGTTGCCCTGTGGCATGTGGGATCTTAGTTCCCTGACCAGGGATCTAACCCTGTGTCCCCTGCATTGCAAGGCAGATTCTTTACAACTGGACCACCAGGGAAGTCCCAAGAGTTGATTTTTAACAGTTGGGTCTGGAAGAGGAAGCCAATCTCACTATAAATGCTGCTTAATGGATGCCATGTTATTCATCAAAAATGCTATATGTGCTTCCTGAAGGATGCTTCTTGGAGAATGTCAGTACAGGTTCTGCAAACAGAAGATGTCAAATAAGATTGGGAAACGTTGTATATATTAAACAAAACTAAGTGGGCTTCTTTCCTGTAGGCCTTCTTCGAGCCTTTATACACATGATGCGCTTTGTGAATGTTCAAGAGGGATATTTTAGAATGTCGCATTTTCCAAATCTGCTTGATTACACAACCTTAAACAACAATGACCACTACATTTTTTTCTTTAAGAAACATCTTAGGAATAGTTGTTACATTGGGAAATAGCACTTAATACTTAGATTTTGATTTTGTTAATCTTCGTTATTCTTTTTTTTTTTTTTTTTTTAAACGCGGGCCTCTCACTGTTGTGGCCTCTCTCGTTGCAGAGCACAGGCTCCGGACGCGCAGGCTCAGTGGCCATGGCTCACGGGCCCAGCCGCTCTGCGGCATGTGGGATCTTCCCAGACCGGGGCACGAACCTGCGTCCCCTGCATTGGCAGGCGGACTCTCAACCACTGTGCCACCAGGGAAGCCCCGTTGTTTATTTTGATCAGTCAGTATCCTTGATTCATTTCTGAGATGGCTGTAGTCTGTCTCTGTCTGCTCTTCCTCCTCGGTGATGTGCTGTAGCTCACTCATTTGTTTCATGGTTGGGACCTTCCCAAGGTGATCCAAATTACACTGTATTTCTTGGGTGAAGAAGAGAATCTATATAATTAATGTAAAATCTCAGGGATTGATTGGATGAAAACTGGAGGTTGAAGCTTCATTTGGTTCCACTTTTCCCAAAGCTTTAAAAGCTTTGCTGTTTGAGGGAAATGAAATAGACTTAATGGGTAGATAGTTGAGGAATTGTGAGTTTAATGTGGAGAAGATCGCATCACCGTGGGTTGGAAGATACGGGTTCTACCTCTGTCTTCCCTAAAGTCACTTAGCTTCCCTGTGCTTTATTTTTATCATCTATAAAATTCAGGGACTGAGTTTAGATCCAACCACTTTAAGACTCTTGAGTTATTATTAATATTCTTTTTTAAAAATTAATTATTTTTTAAATTATTTATTTTTGGCTGTGTTGGGTCTTTGTTGCCACACGCAGGCTTGGGCTTTCTCTAGTTGCAGTGAGAGGGGGCTATTCTTCATTTGCAGTGTGTGGGCTTCTCATTGTTGTGTAGCACGCACTCTAGGCACGTGGGCTTTAGTAGTTGTGGCACGTGGGCTCAGTAGTTGTGGCTCATGTGCTTAGTTGCTCTGTGGCATGTGGGATCTTCCCGGACCAGGGCTCAAACCTGTGTCCCCTGCATCGGCAGGCGGATTCTTAACCACTGCGCCACCAGGGAAGTCCCTTATTAATATTAAGTGGAATAGTGAAGACTGTGGGCCTGGTAGAACATTTTGTTCTTCTCTGCAAGTTTCCACATAACCTGTCACAGTTCGGCTCTTTTGGAGAATGAAATTATTCAATAATTAACTCATCGTCAACTCCACGTATTTGAAAACTTGTAGTTGATTGATTGATTTGTTAATTACTCTCCAGGAAAGCACTTGATTATAACACGGGTCAGTTAATCCAGTGCTATGGAAAAATCCACACCTCCTGTAAAAACGCCCCTCTGCATTCATTTCGTCGATACAGAGAGAAATCTGTGATGTGGATATTAATTCTCTCTGCCCACAACACACAGTGTTCATTTGGCGGTTTGCTGTGCTTTTTGTGCACTCTTTGCCTGTTAACAGATTTATGCACTCAGCACAGTAGAGGTCTGAATTCACTGAATTTATGCCATCTGGAAATGAGGTTTAAATTTTGTTCCTCTGTTGAATTTAGGGATGTGACATAGCCACTGCCCAGAAGGATTCTGAGGCTGGATTTGGTTTTGCTGTGTGGAGATAGCACGTTTTGTTAGAAGGAAAGCACTTGCCTGGGCAGAGATTTGAGTGTGACTGAATTGTTAACTGCCAACTTCCCCACATTTTAGCAGGAGACATACTTTGTTTTTAAATGAGGTGATAATGAGAGAATTACCAAGACCCAGTGAATTTTAAGAGAGTCCTTTCCCTTTACTTGAGTTTTGTTTAACCTTGCTTTTGATGTCATTCTGTGCATCACTGTCAAGGGACTCAGCCTCCTTTGAAGTCTCAAAGTGTGGCTGCTAGCGGAATCACGATGGTAAAATATGAGTGGTTCTCAGTAAAGCCCTGACTGATACACAGGGAGGCATTATTACCTAACTAAAAGCATACGTGTGTGAGTGCCTACAATGTAGTGGAAGGGGAGAATGTATGTTAATGGACACTGAAGTGGGAGCAGTATTTCTCATGAATTAGAGATGCCCTTTCGTAATTCAAGAGTCACAGAATGAGAAAAGGCTTGAAATCACCTGAAAAGCATCTGGAAGCAATCTGTAATTCTTAAGAGGTGGTAGGAGAGCCTGTCTCTCTCCAGGACACGATGATAAAACAGTTCATATGGTATTATGGAAGAAGTAGAATTCTCTTGCTTGTAAGCCATTTTAAAACGGCTTGCGAATAAATGCCCGGAGATTTGATTATGAATTATACTGCAAGGTCCCAGGTGCTTTATAATTTTTTTTTTTTTTTGCGGTATGCGGGCCTCTCACTGTTGTGGCCTCTCCCATTGCGGAGCACAGGCTCTGGACGCACAGGCTCAGCGGCCATGGCTCACAGGCCCAGCCGCTCCGCAGCATGTGGGATCTTCCCAGACCGGGGCACAAACCCGTGTCCCCTGCTTCGGCAGGCGGACTCTCAACCACTGCGCCACCAGGGAAGCCCCCAGGTGCTTTATAATTGAGTAGAGTGAAGAGAGTGGATTTGAAGGTACTGACAAAATTTTAATAAGAAGAATTTGTTTATTTGCTTGTCAAATGTTATCCTTTGCTTCTCATGCCCCATACGCACTCTTTGGTGCCCAGGCATTACAACTGTGCCTAGTTTTGAAGCTTTAGGTCAAGTTGAGGTCCCTTCCTCCATTTTTTTCCCTTTCACAAAACATTTGTTATAAGAAAAGGTATTGCATTCCAAGTCTTTGAGACATCTATAGGTCAAACACACACACACACACACACACAAAACCTCTTACAGTGACTTATAGGGAACCATCCTTTAATATACAGGGCTGTTCCAGAAAAATTATTATGTTAGTGAGTGGTGCATCCTTGCTACGCAGAGATTTTGAAAAGACCTATTTGTTGTACTAGACTCTGACTTGAATTGCTCACCTTAACCCATCTAAAGTCGGGGAAATTTCACTTATAAATACTTCTAACTATATCAGAACAAGTTGCTTCTTGTTTCTTGCTTTGCGTAAGTGATCGTGATCATATGTAATTACAGCATTGTACTCTGTTTTTTCTTTCTTCTTTATGTGATAAATGGCGTTTTCTCACTTTATTAAAACTCAAAATTTTCTGACAGCTAACAAAATCGTGGTTAACTAAATTATGTCTTTTTGTCACATTTACTTAACTCTTCTTCCCCAGTTATTGGGCATTTAAATGGTTCCCATGCTTTAACTAAGTATAGTATTTATTGTTTTCTTAAAAATTGTTTTTTCTTGGTCATTGTCTCTAGCTTGCACCTGTTCTGATCTAGAATAGCGGCTTCTCATGGGGTTTGTTCAGCATTTGCATTAGCTTCTGCCTTTCATGCTCTAACCGCTTCGGGTTAGTCTCTTTGCTGTCCTTTCCGGGACACCTCTTCTCTGCACTGTTTATCTTAGGTGGGATAATTTCCCAGCCTTCTTTAAGCTTATGTTTTTCTGCCTGTACAGTAGGGATTAAGCCATGCATTTGTATTGTGAAACTTATCTTCCCAGTTAGGCCTGATGATATGAAATGTGCGTCTAAGACCAAAGTAAACTTTACCCATGGGATGGCAGAAACTAAACTTTCAACTCTCAGTGTTTGGATAGGTCAGAGGTACCAGGGAATATTTGGGGAGTATCACACTTTTAAAAAAGTAGGTTACGAAAGTTATTTGTGATCCTCTCCTTGCTATTTTATATTTTGTTGTCCTTATACTATGATGCTGCTGATGCATGGATATGGATTTATTTAGTTTCACATTTTTTTCTCTTCTAAAAGAAGTATATAATTACTTACCATCTCTTGGAGGACAGAAGAATCCTTCTCTACTTTCTGCTACCCAGTAGGAGTCTTTCATTTCTGGCTAGCATTCAGAATTCTAAGTAAAGATTTGATTTTTGCATATAACTTAAAAAATATAAAAAATATATATTTATTTATTTATTGGTCTGGCTGTGCTGGGTCTCAGCTGTGGCACGCAGGATCTTCGTTGCCCCTTGTGGGATCCTCATTGTAGCATGCGGGATCTTTAGTTGTGGCATGCAGGCTCCTAGCTGGGGCACCCGGGATCCAGCTCCCCGACCAGGGGTCAAACCCTGCCACCTCCCCACTCCCCCACGCCCCCTGCCACTGGGATTGTGGACCCTCAACCGCTGGACTACCAGGGAGGTCCCTTGTTTATAACTTTTTTTTAATAATAAGTGCAATCTGAGGAGAACCCACTCAGTGCACAACAAATGGTGGTAAATATGGGGGAGAAAAACTGGAGAAATTTAGATTGGGTTTTTTTTGTGGTATATCAATGATTCTGGGGCTTTTTTTTTTTTAATTCCTTTCTGTAGATTTTGGAAGTCTTCTTCTGGGCGTTGCCAGCAGTGCCAAGTGTTGGAGAAATCTTTTCTACCCCTCTGATAGAGTGAAGTGAGCAAACGCAACCTAGCAGAAGGCTCGTGAACAGAGCACTCACAGGTAATGTCGTCTTTTCTTATTACTATTGAGATGTGTTCAGTGATGTTCAGTAATAAACTTAAAAAAAAGTAAGCCTACTTGAATTTACACATCCAAGTGTTGACAGAAGAAAAATGCACAACCTGGAAGTTTCGAGTTAAATTTTATTCGGGGACCTTACTGAGGACTATAGGCCAGGAGACAGCCTCTCAGATACCTCTGAGGAGCTGCTCCAGAGAGTTTAGGGAGGAGCCAGGGTGCATAGGCGTATTGGGCTGGAACAAAAATGTAGTTGAACATCAAAAGATAACTGCTAATCACAAAAACAGACATTGCAAGTTAATGATTTTAATGCTTTTCTGTGTATGGGGAGATGTAAGAATCTGGGCTGAATGAAATTATTCCTTAGATATGCATCTTAACTATCTAGGGCCAGTATCCAAAGCACAAAATGCTTCCTGTTTTTCTCTATCCTGAATTCCCCTCAGGGCGTACCATCAGTGGTGGTGGGGTGGGATGCTGCAGCAGCTGATGGCTTGGTCCTTGTTTACTAGAATGGCAGCAACATTCTTTGTTTACTGGAATGGCAGGCAACATTGCCTGTCCAAAGAGGTGAACATTATCTTCTTCAAAGCAGTGTTTCTGAGAGGCTACACTCTCTCCTCTTCTCAAAACATTTAAACATTTTTTCTTTGGGAACTGCATCTTGATCTTCTGGTAGCATTCTTTTAAACATCCTATTTTCTTTCTTTTTAAAAAAAAATAATAATTAATTTTTGGCTGTGTTGGGTCTTCGTTGCTGCACACGGGCTTTCTCTAGTTGCGGTGAGTGGGGACTACTCTTCGTTGTGGTGCACGGGCTTCTCATTGCGGTGGCTTCTCTTGTTGTGGAGCAGGGGCTCTAGGCACGCGGGCTCAGTAGTTGTGGCGCATGGGCTTAGTTGCCCCGCGGCATGTGGGATCTTCCCGGACCAGGGCTCGAACCCGTGTCTGCTGCATTGGCAGGCGGATTCTTAACCACTGTGCCACCAGGGAAGCCCCTATTTTCTTTCTTTTTAAACTACATTGGCGTATAGCCGATTAACAATGTTGTGATAGTTTCAGGTGCACAGCAAAGCGACTTGGCCATACATAAACATGTATCTAAACATCCTATTTTCTGTGGTGGCAAATCTCAACCCTGTGAGGGTGTATTTGGGAAGTAATCTAAATGTCTTCAGAGCTACGGAATCTGGGGAGTTCTAATTTTGATCAGGAGCAATAACGTAATGAAACCAGTTTCTCTTTTTATAATTGTATATGTGTTTGAAGGCTTATACACTGTATTGAAAGTTAATTCTCGAAAGAGGTGACTCTAAGTTTCAAGCAATGGTAGTCTTGTTAAAATAAGTGATTAGACTTGTATTTTACAGAGAAGCATATGCTATTTATTTGTATATAAATGTTGGTATTCTTTCTTATTAAAATTGATCAATCAGTCTATCTGTCAGTATTGTAGAAAGGATTCCTGTGTTTATCAGGTTGAATAAGATGATATTTAACTTCCTCATAAGGTATACCTCTAAGGCACTGTAATTAGCATCTTATTAGAGGTGTGTTTTGCATTGTTTCTCAAAGCCTTGTTAGAGTGCTTGTTAAAAAGCACATTGAAAATACAAATTAGTAGGCCACCATCTAGTGTGTCAGAATCTGAATCAGAGTGCTAGGGGGAAGGGTTTGGGAATCTGCGTTTTACAAGTAAATACCACCCAAGATTGACACCCCCAATGCAATAAAAGCATAGTTGTACCTAATCTTTGTATTTTTGGTTTTAAAGGTGTTGTAATCACCTTAATTTTTGCTTTGAATAAAACAGTGCCAGTACTTTTAGTATACTGTTGTGACACAGGGTTATGTTCTCAAATAGCTTATTATTAGATCAAATTAAGAATGTAACTGAATAAAGCTATACTTTGAACTTTATGTCTAAATTCAAAATGGATATATTTTTCATTGGATGCAAATAGATAAATCTGTTTTTTAACCTCTAGATGCTGAATACTAAGTTTTTTGAAATATCTTTATGAAATATCTTCTTAATTTGCCAGTAAGTCGTACGTCAGATATCTTATTCAGATGGAGGGTAAAGAGTAACGGGGTAGTGTCGTGGTCCGAACGCGGGTTGGAAAAGAATCTCCAGACACAAGGCAGAATGTAAAGAAGATAGAATTTATTAGAGAGAAGGGTCACTGCCAGAACAGCGGGCTGACTTCCTAGTAGTCTGGGAGAGTCGAGCCCAAACATGTGCTATTGATCAGTTTTTATAGGCAGAAAATAAAAGAACGGTCCAAGGTGAAAATTTCGTTTACTGATTGGTTGAGGCACATATACCTTCCTTCTATAGGGTGGGAGTGGGACAGGGCAGATGCCTTTCCTTATTTGGGACAGGTCCCGTCGCCCAGGTGGGCTCAGGAATTTCGTAACCACCGCAACTTGGTGGGGAGGGCGATTAAGAGTCAGGTAGGGGGTGTGACGTTGAAACTTTTTCAGGCAGAGTCGTCCTTTGTCCTTGAAGCACCATTGTCCTTGGAGCACCAAAGGTAGGTATTAGAGGCCCCTGGAGTCTGTGCTATGCTACTCTAGCATCCAGTCAAGCATTTTTCAGTAAACATTGTGATGAAAGCTTTGCTGTGCAATTTATGGTTCAGACAGGTGAAATCCTTTCTTTATAGAGCTCTGAGATTTTATGAAGCTCTTTGAATACCCTACATGAAATGGAGTATTAACATCAAGTACTAGACTTTGATGCCATGTTATTTTCATTATCATGTGCATTCTTTAGTAACCCTTCCTATAAAGTTATTAATTTTACAGAATGTAAGCTTTGTGTATAAAATGTGTTATTTTTTAGATATTTTCAATTCTACAGATTATACCTTTACTTTCAAAGACATACATAATATTATAGCATTCTGTGCATGTTAATATTAAGAGATAATACACTTTATGTAAGATAAAAATGTGACTATAGATTTATAAGTTAAGTCTATTGCAAGAAAATATTTCATTAAGTTTATACTTAAAAAATTGTGTTAAAATACACAACACAAAATTTACCATTTTAACCATTTTTAAGTGTATAGTTCCAGTATTGTTAAGTATATTCACATTATTGTGCAACCAATTTCCAGAATGTTTTCATCTTGCAAAACTGAAATTCTCTACCTATTAAGCAACTCCCCATTCTTCCCTCCCCCAGCGCCTGGCAACCACCATTCTACTTTCTGTCTCTATGAATTTAACTCTTCTAGATACCTCATGGAAGTGGATTCATACAGTGTTTGTCTTCCTGTGACAGGCTTATTTCACTTAGAGTAATGTCCTCAGGGTTCATCCATGTTGTAGAATGTGTTAGAATTTCCTTCCTTTTTAAGGCTGAATAATATTCCATTATACCCACACGCATGCACACACATACACACACACATAAATACACATACACACCACATTTCGTGCATCCATTCATTCATTGATGGACATTTGGGTTGCTTCAACCTTTTGGCTATTATGAATAATGCTACTTGTACATGGGTATATAAATATTTGTTTGAATTCCTGCTTTCAGCTATTTTGGGTATATATCTAGAAGTGGAATAGCTGGATCATATGGTAATTCTATTTTTAATTTTTTGAAGAACCACCATAATGTTTTCCACAGCAGCTACACCATTTTGTATTCCTACCAATAGTACACAAGCATTCCAGTTTCTCCGTATCCTTATCAACACTGTTTTTTGTTTTGTTTTTTGATAGTAGCCATCCTGATATCTCATGGTTTTGATTTGCATTTCCATAATGATTAGTAATGTTAAACATCTTTTCATATGCTTGTTAGCATATCTTCTTTGGAAAAATGTTTAGTCAGTGTCCTTTGCCCATGTTCTAATTGGATCATTTATCTTTTTGTTGTTGAGTTGTAGGAGTTCTTTACATATTCTGGATATTAACCCTTTATCAGATATATGGTTTACAAATATTTCCTCCCATTCTGTAGGCTGCCCTTTTACTCTGTTAATTATGTCCTTTGATGCACAGAAGTTTTAAATTTTGATGTAGTCCAATTTGTCTGTTTTCACTTTTGTTGTCTATGCTTTTGGTGTCTTATGCAGGAAATTATTACCAAGTCTAGTATCATGAAGCATTTCCCCTATGTTTTCTTCTAAGAGTTTCATAGTTTTAAGTCTTATTTTAGGTCTTTGATTCATTTTGAGTTACTTTTTGTATATGGTGTAGAGTAAAGGTCCAAATTCATTCCTTTGCATGTGCATATCTGGTTTTCCCAACACTACTTATTGCAGTGAAGTTTGTATTTTTAAAGACAGTTTAGGATAAAGAAAGGACAAACAGACAGTCATAATGTCACTGTTGGATCTATGTAGCAATTCCCATAAAGTCTCTTGCTTCTAATTAAGAATATATTTCAGAAACAAAACAGTATTGCATAGATTTGAAGCTCACCTTAGACTGAGATTTAATAATTGTAGGTAAGCATAGAGCCTGTGTTTAAGTTTTATGTTAGTTATTTGGTGGGCAATGACTTATATTTGGAATTTGATGATGGTAAACTCTGAGTTTTGGTCTTCAGGTAGGGGTGTGTGTGTGTGTCTGTGTGTCTGTCTGTTTGTGTCTGTGTCCTTTTATAGGGCTTGGCCAATGAGAGATCCTCTAATGTCTTAGGAAGCTTTAGTTTCAAGGCCAGAAGCAGAATCGACATTCTTATGATGAAGAATAGCCTGTAATGAATCCTGGGAAAAACCTAAGCCAGCTTGAACCATTCACCTGTCTGGGTAGCAGAAGTTACTTAGATCCTGTTTTTGCTTCTTAGCTCTAAATAGCAGTATATGTGTTGACAGAATGATATTTACACTGGCTTTGAAAAGGTCAAAAACCAGATATTGTGCCTTTGGAAGTCAGGTTATTTTGGGGAAGACAGGAGGGTGTTGGGAGTTGGGTGGGGAGAGTACAAAAGCAAATATATGTAACCAAGAGGAAAGCCTGGGCAAGGATACTTAGAAGGTAGAGGGAGAGCTTAGCTGGATGTAGGAGTAAAATGGATAACGAAAGGATCTAACACTTAGGTGTATTTCTTTGGAGGAAATGACAGCGGATACTAGAGGTAGCACAGTAAGAACCACAAGTGGAAAATGGGTTTGAAAAGAGGTGAAGACAATATGATGTAATATGTGCATGACAGTCCTGAGGAGATGCTGTCAGTGGAATTCATCGTTACGGATTTTGGATGTGTTCTCAGAACAGTGAGACAAATAGCAGGTAGACAGAGGCAATTACAGATATTCTGAGCTGTTGAGAGAATTCTGTATTTGAATGTAGTGTTTCAGGGCTAAGGGCTGTCTATATGAGAAAAGAGGAGCAGTTAGAGTAGCCTTGGAATGCTGTTCTTTCTAATGTAATACCAGAATGTCTGAGTCATACAGAATTGAGGTGGTGAGTGAGGAATGTTTCTCCGTGGCTTCCCTGGCTTTGTGTGGGACCAGTGGGAAACCATTTTCAAAAGTTGTTTTGAGTTAAAATTTAGCCTCAAGACTGTTTTGGGATGTTCTGAGTAAATAACACAAAAAAGAGACTTAAAAACGACTTCTCACAGTCAAATAATCAAACCAGCTGCCTAATGCTGTCATTCTGAAATTTGTTCATTCTGCACGTACCTTTTCATAATTTTACGGATTTTAAAATCATGACCTGTCTCTACCTTGTTTTGTGAATTTAGTCTTTTTATTTATTCAGTCATTTTGGTCTCTTCTCATGTTCCCTGACCCTTATAATTTCACTCTAGCTTAGTCTGGGTCTTTTCCAGCTTTCTATGACTCTTCCAATTGACCAGAAGGGCTTAGAATACATGTATGAAATTTATATTTTGTCATGTTTTTCTATTTCACTTTCAGCCTCATTCCTGAAATACCCTGCCTTTTCTTTAAGGGTACAGGCTGCATTGAGTTGATGTACTCAGAGAAGAGTCTCTAATGACTGGTCCAGACCAGAGGTTTGCAAAGTGTGGTCCCCAGGTGAGCAGCAGCAGCCTCACCTGGACACTTGTTAGAAATGTGAATTCTTGGGCTGAATCAGAAACGCTGAGAGTAGAGCTCAAAAATTTGTATTAAACAAGCTCTCTGGATGATTCTGATGCGTTTTAGAGTTTGAGAACTGCTCTAGATGCTCTCGTTAGCTGTGTGCTGTTGTCCAAGCCATTCATTTTCTTTAGCCCTTGGTCTCCTGCTCAGGCAGATCAGGGCTTCCCAAATGTTGGTGTGCACGTGAATTGTCTGGTAAGCTTGTTTAAAAATTGTCAGAAAGTGGTACATTTTTCCTAACCTCGTACCCTGAGATTCTGACTCAGTGGTCTTGGATGACTCAGTTATCTGCTTTTCAGCAAGATTTCCAGAATAGTTCCCATATCTACGATCTGGACCAATGACTATCTCTGTTTCCTCTAAGCCCCAAAGTGATGTGATTTAAAGTGGCTTTTTTGTGTTCAGTAACTGAAGGCTTCGGGGCCAGAACTTTATTTTCAAAATGCAGTTTGCATTATTTTTCAGTGAAGCCATTATGTTCTGCTTTCTTTCCTTGAAAAATGTGATTCTTTCTTGGCTACTCAGATTACTGTAGGAGATTTTTCGCAGGCTTATCCTCATTGGTAAGGCAGTCCGCTCACTAAAAGAGCTCTCTGCGTCTTATAAACTTGGAGATTTCACTATGTGGTTCTTCTAGGTAATTTATAAAAAAAAAATTAGTAAACTGTAAATGCTGGTTCTTAGGGAATACTATTTTTTATTGAGATCTTTTTGTCCCTACCCTTGATTTCCAATCTCTAAGCTGATTCCCTGTGCACTGTGGTACGTCGCCCTTATCTCAATGTCATTCATGTTTTTGTTTCTTTAGTTTTTACGGTACAGCTTTATTAGAATTATTTTTTGTGAGTCTTCCTCTTGTCTCTGTGACTGCTCCTTCCCAGTCTGTTTCCCTCTGTCTATCCTTTGAATGTCGGTGTTCCCTAGGGACTGCCCGAGTTCTTTTCTCCACATCTCACTGGGTGCTGTCCCCTTGGGGCCTGCTTCTTCCTGTCTGCCAGGTCCTTGCTCAGATGTCTCCTTAGCACCACCCTTTATAAAGTAGCATCTGACACTCACAACTCTCCTCGGAGCTGTAGCCCCATGTCATCGGCTGCCTCCTGGATGCCCTGCAGGCAGATTAGGTTAGCATATCCGAGCTTGAACTCATCATTCTTCTCCCCTGGAATCTGCACTTCCTCTCGTGTTCTCCATCTTGGCGAATGGCATCACCATCACCCTTTACATGACTAATACTTATCCAGCATCTTCTACATGCCAGGTCCTGTTCTGAGAACTTCCATGTAACTCCTCACAAAATCCTTTGAGATAGACTTTACTGTTATTCCCACTATACAGATGCAGAAACTGAAGCAAATGGAGTTGAAGTAACTTTCCCAAGGTCACAAAACCATTATCTGGTAGAGATGGAATCCCAGAGCGAGGAATCTTTTTTTTTTTTCTTTTTTTTTTTGCGGTACGCGGGCCTCTCACTGTTGTGGCCTCTCCCGTTGCGGAGCACAGGCTCCGGACGCGCAGGCTCAGCGGCCATGGCTCACGGGCCCAGCCACTCCGCGCCATGTGGGATCTTCCCGAACCGGGGCACGAACCCGTGTCCCCTGCATCGGCAGGCGGACTCTCAACCACTGCGCCACCAGGGAAGCCCCAGAGCGAGGAATCTTAATCATTGTGCTCTGCTGCCTTCCTTTCTCAGTAGCCCAAGCTAGACATCTAGGATTACCCTTCCCCTTTACCTGGACATCTGCTCAGTCCTCTCCAGTCCACCTACTTAGTCTCTCTTCAAAGCACACTTCCATTTCTCTGCATTCCATCGTAGGTATTCTCGTCCGGACCTCCTTCATTGTTTGCCCCCGCTGTTATAACGGTGTCCTCTTTCCATCCATTTCTTTATATTACTGCCAGAGTGTTATTCTTCCTAGCAGTAAATCTCATCATGACACTTGCCTGCATCTGCCAGACTCACCCTCCTCGACTGGTCCTCCAGTGTTGGGCAAGCCCCCTATTATCTACTTCATTGTTGAGCAAGCCCCACCAATTTGGAGGAACAGGACAATTCCACCATTTGAAGAATCTCGCCACAAGGAAGAGAGCTGGGAAGAGTCTCTGCCTCTTTTGGTCCTTAGTTTCTATTTATTTTAATAAAAGAACAATACAAAAAAGTCCGGAGTCTAGTCTGGCCAGAGAGGGAGGGCCTCTGTAATTTTGGAGGCCCTAAGAAGAGTGCTCTCCCACTCCAGTTCTGTGCTCCAGCCGTAGTAAACGACTTGCACCCCCTGTAATATGTCACATTCTCTCTACTTCCTCTGGGCCTTTGCATACGCTCTTCCCTCTTCCTGGAGTACTCTTCCCTCACTGCCCCATTTGCCTGGCTAACACCTTCATCTCCATATTCAGGACTCAGCTTAGATTTCATTTCACCTGGAAAGGCTTGTCTGATCCATTTGCCTTCCAACCAACAGGTTGGGTTAAATGCTTCTTCTTATATGATGTCATAGCATGCCATTCTTTCCCTACCATATGACTCACCAAACTTTGTTTTAATTGTCTGTTTCGGTTGCTTCTTTTTGAGTGGTAACTAGAAGCTGCTACACAGCTTAGGATGATTTCCTCTTAAGTGGTCACAGACAGTTTTAGTAAGTAATTTGCAGAACAGTATGTCAGCACTTAAAGAAATGTATATATATAAAATGTGGATTTGAAAGGAATCTTACCGCTTTTTGTTTCTAGCCACTTTACATAAAATTAGCAACTTTTTTGGATGTTTTAGGAGATTTAATTACAAGCATCTAAAAAATCTAAATAATTACTTTCATGAATCATTATTGAAATACATTTTCAAGGTATTTGCACTTGTTGATTTAAGAGTATACCTTCTTAAAGGCTCATTGAGATGTACCCTAGAATCTGCTGGTACGAGTATAAATTGCTAGAACATTGGCAATGATATTAAGAAATCTAAAATCTAAATTTTATAAATTAGATTATTTTTAGAATTTAATGACTGGGGAAAATGCTCAGGATGTAAAATTAAATGGAAGGAGAAGGAATCAAGATTTAATTTCAAGTCATTAAATTCTTAAAAAAAATCCAATTTTAATAGTTGTCCTTCATTCCATTATAGGGATGTCCCATATGTATTTAATCCTTCTCTTATTATTCAACACTTTGCTTGTACCCGTTTTTCACTCTTAGAAATAATCTTCAATGAAAGACTCAGTACATTTTTACATAACTTTGTTTAGATTTCTGTTTTTATTTTATTTTACTTTTATTTATTTATTTTCTGGCCATGCCACGTAGCATGTGGGATCTTATTTCCCCCACCAGGGATCGAACCCACGCCCCCTGTAATGGAAGTGCGGATTCTTAACCACTGGACCACCAGGGAAGTCCCTAGATTTCTGGGTTTTTATGATAGATTTATAAAAGAATGAGCGAAAGACATTAAAAATATAGATCTCTTATTTGTTGAAACCTTTTGCCAAGTGTGTGTATAAACACACATAATTATGCTTCCGACTTAGTAAGATTTATGAAATTATTAGAAAGTATAGAAAAAAGACTAGGAAGAAATATATTAAAGCTTTAAAAATAGTTTGTCTCGTGGTGGTGCTTTGAGTGATTTTTACTATCTTTATATTTTCTCTCTCTATATATTGTTGGTTATATATTGCAATGGCTCTATATACCGCAATGGCTATATATTGTTTTTATGATTTGAAAATAAATTAATTCAAAAATAAAGAATATGCCTTCTGGGAATTCCCCTGCGGTCCAGTGGTCAGGATTCCACGCTTTCACTGCTGATGGCACGGATTCGATCCCTGGTCGGGGAACTAAGATCCTGAAAACTGTGCAGTGTGGCCAAAAAAAAAAAAGAATATGGTAAGCTTCTGCTTTGCTAGTTACAGTGTCAGCATCAAAGGAGAATTAAAAAAAAATTTTTTTGGCCACACCACTCAGCTTGTTGGATGTTAGTTCCCCGCCAGGGATTGAACCCATGCCCCCTGCAGTGAAAGCACCAAGTTCTAACCATTGGACTGCCAGGGGGCTCCCAAAGGAGACTTTTTTTTTTTTTTTTTTTTTGCGGTACGCGGGACTCTTACCGTTGTGGCCTCTCCTCTCCGGTTGCGGAGCACAGGCTCTGGACGCGCAGGCTCAGCGGCCATGGCTCACGGGCCCGGCCGCTCCACGGCATGTGGGACCTTCCTGGACCGGGGCACGAACCCGTGTCCCCTGCGTCGGCAGGCGGACTCTCAACCACTGCGCCACCAGGGAAGCCCCCAAAGGAGACATTTTAATGTTGATGTTTTATCAAAGAAGAATAAGCACATGGCAGATATATCCTATGAGGTTAGACATGTTTTACTGCATTTGTTCAGAGATATTTTCTCCATTTTTCCTAGTAATTTAGACCTTGCCTAATGGAATCTAGTGAATTGAAATATACAAGGTTCTGGGTCTTTTTTTTCTTCTCAGTTGTATTTGTTGTAACTGTTAAAAACAAGAGTACCACA
Organism: Pseudorca crassidens; assembly: GCF_039906515.1. NCBI lineage: Eukaryota > Metazoa > Chordata > Mammalia > Artiodactyla > Delphinidae > Pseudorca > Pseudorca crassidens. The sequence continues at coordinate 124,536,356 of NC_090299.1, read as the reverse complement.
TAGCTTAAATTCTCACATTCAGTAGCTGGATTGTAGTATAACCTTTAGATAGTCCTAGGGTCATTTTTAGCATGTCATCATTTCCAGGGTAATCCTGTTAATATATGAGGACATATTTGTTTCTAGAGGCAAAAGCTGAGAGGATTGTGGCACATGGGGGTTAATGTAACTGACCCTTAAGCAAGATAAGGTGTTCCAGTGACCTACTTCATATTCGTAGACTCTGTAGCCTGGGATAGATTAATTTTAGAGATGCATTCCAGAATGTTAGATGAAGAGAGAGAGTATGAAAAAACATGTTAAACAGAAACCAAAGTAGTATCAGTTAAAAAACACCAACTAAAACAAACTCCTAAATCAACGCTATGTAGTTGGGGATCTGAAGACCAAGGGATGGAAATGCAAGGTTTGGGCTGTGTTTAGAGCGGAAAGGGCAGATTTGCGGGAGCAGTTTTCCCCAGGCTATTGTGAATTGGCTTACTTTTCTAATGTAAAAACATACGTGGGGCTTCCCTGGTGGCGCAGTGGTTGAGAGTCCGCCTGCCGATGCAGGGGACATGGGTTCGTGCCCCGGTCCGGGAAGATCCCACATGCGGCGGAGCGGGTGGGCCCGTGAGCCATGGCCGCTGAGCCTGCGCGTCCGGAGCCTGTGCTCCACGATGGGAGAGGCCACAACAGTGAGAGGCCCGCATACCGCAAAAAAAAAAAAAAAAAAAAAATGTGGACTGCCACAAGATTTTGCCTCTAATTCTGTTCTTCCTCCTTTGAGAAAATAATATTGATAGAAAGTTACCAAGACCCAAATCATAGTTTAAGTAAATCTGTATTTTGTTGAATATAATAGTATATGTATACTGTCTATATCTACTTGGAAAGTGGTAGTCTGAGGTGGAGCTTGGCAACCAAGGACCAAATCTGGCCTGCTGCATTTTTTTATGATCTACCAGCTAAGAATAGTTTATATATTTTTAAATGGTTGAAAAAAGACAAAGAAGAATATGTATATGTATTCTTCGAAGCCGAAAATATTTACTGTCTGGCCCTTTACAGAAAAAGTTTGCTAATCCTTGGTCTAAAGCAGTGGTTTCAATGTCTCAAGACATTTTTGATTGTCACAACCTGGGGGCGGGAGGGGGTGGAGGGGGTTGGAGGTGCTACTGGCAATCAGTAGGTAGAGGCCAGAGATACTGCTAAACATCCTCAGATGCACAGAATGGCCTCTCAAGACAAAGATTTAACTGATCCAAGATGTTGACAAAGACTCTTTCCTTCCCAAACTTTAGTTGGGCGCCTCCAAGCCTTCTTGTTTAGGCCTCACTCAGCCTTGGCCCCCATCCTGTCTTTGGCCTGCCTAGCCCAGTTTTAGCAAGATTCTGCTGAGTCAGTTTAGTGAACCCCAGCACCGCTAGCTTTCCATACCAGATCACCCTTGTTATCTGATCAAATTCCTTATCCCCCACCCTTGATGTCTGATCACCCTGGCCTGTGTTCAGCAAGACTCCTGTTAGGTCAGTTTGGTAAGAATCCCCCTACCCTTGATGTCTTGTCTTAGTAATTTTCCATCTCTTGACCCCCTCACTCTGATTGTTAGTATAAGTTCCCAGCTGTCTTTGCAGTGTTTAGAGTTGAACCTGATCGCTCTCCCCTATTGCAACAGTCGACAGCCATTGCGATAATCCTGAATAAAATCTTCCTTACTGGTTTAGCAAGTGTCAGAATATTTTTTCTTTAACAATATCAGTAGTGTAGAGGTTGAGAAACCCTGAGCTAAAATAATATTTGGTAACATTTGGTACGTGTATGAATTCAGGGACCACCTCTGCAAATGACTCTGCAGCAGTCCCCTTCCCTTGTGTTTGGTACTGGCTCTGTTCCCTGGGTATCCTTAAGAGTGAAATAAGATTGACTCTGTATAGGGGGATTTCATTATCAACCTCCCTTCCTCCTTAATATTTTTTAAATTGAATTATAATTGACATGCAATGTTAGTTTCAGGTGTACAACATAGTGGTTCGATATTTTTATATATTATGGAATGGTCACCAGGATAAGTCTAGTTACCATCTGTCACATACAGAGTTATTACAATATTATTGACTATATTCCCTGTGCTGTACCTTACATTCCTGTGACTCCCCAATATTTTTCTATCTGTTAGAATCTTCATTAAAATATGAAACCTTGCAATCTTCAAAGTAAGAAGCTAAAAGGCAAATGTATGAATTTGTTAAAATAGTTCAGGCCACACTGTAACTGCTCTCCAAGCCATAGCTATTAATAATAGTGTTTATTTTTCTTGGAGTTAATGACCTAATCTAGCCAAATATATTTTTAGGGAATTCAAGGAAATATGTTCAGACATTTCCAGAAAGAAAAGTCTAATTCTTTGAAATACCTTAAATCAGAGAAGGATAAATGAAATAGCCAGCAGTGTTAAATTATATATTTTTCAAATAGGTTACCCACCATAGCCACACTAGCATATCCCTTTATGTTTAAGGTATTTTTAGCTGACAAAAGTTGCCGAGGCACTGAAAAGGGCTGCTGTTGCCCGGGTACCTATCAGGGATGTTGGTTAAAATGGCACCTGGTTAAATACGTTTCACTGTGAAAACAATTTGCTGAGGAGCATGAGGACGAAGCTCCCTATGGGGTTTGGTTTTGGAGAGGGCAGCAGAATACATGGAGTTTGAATTTTGGTGATACTAGCAGTACTAAAGGCAATGCAAACACCCAAATTTAGGTTAGTTGGCAGAATAATTTGGCCATTTATTTGGCCAAATAAGGGGCAGTTTTCCTTCATTTTGTTCAATAGATATGAGTTCGGGAGATTAGACATTTTTATAAGTATAGTTATGCTATTTAGATGTACAGAAACATTTCCAAATGAAATTTGCTTTACTAAAATGTCAAAGGAAATTCCTAAAGCCTTATCTTCCTATTTTATTGGCACTAACCTAAATTTTTTATATGTGCGTTTCTGATAAAGTCACCTGTGTTAATGTGTGTGTACACATATATAAAAGAATGTAATTATGGCATAGAAAACACATTTAGGAAAGAGATTATGGATTTCTTTTTCCAAATAAAAGTATAGCTCCTTTGTCTGAAAATAGTTTTCTTTAAGCATACCAGAAAATCTGAGCAGCATTCTGCCAGTAGCTTTTTTAAGGGATGAAACAGATGCTCCATTGATCCCTGATATGGTTATTTATGTGGCTGGTTTTCTACACGAAGGGAAAAAAGTTTGATTAATTACCATTAACTGTGACATATCCTGGGGGTAATGAATTTTTTTTGTGTGTGTCTATTTTCTCCCCTTTTCGAATAAATTGGTGGCTGTGTAATAGGTTCCGGTAAAGCAGTCTGCCAGAACACTTAGTGGAAAATAAATGCAGCCTCTACAGAAACATAGGATGGCAGTGTTGTCATGCACTTAGGTGGTGCCTGAGAGATGTGGTGTCCTGCCACTGTCTGCAGGATCTGCATCTTCAAGTCATTTTCTTGGGAGCGTGTGTTGGTCCTGGTGGTTGTCTGTGCATCCTGGAGGTGGCTACTTAGACTTGGAGCTACAGTCTGTTGCCATGAATACCAGTGGGAATTTGAAGCCCATCCAAGATTAAACCTGTGGCTTTGATTTCAGTAACTCCCACTCTTGACTCTTGTCGCTCAGGGTATCATTGCTGTGATTCATTAAATTAGTGCTTCCTAGTTTGGAGTAACAATGTAATTTGATGTGCTTCTGCAGATTTTTTTCTTATTTGATTTCTTCAGTACTATACAGTAGGTAGGCAGGTGTCAATTATGATAAAGTAAGTTTTAGTGACTTGTCCAAGGCCACTAAATAGTATGTGACAACCTGAAGCTCAAACCCAGGCCTTCTGTACCACATGCTTTTTTATACATTGTTGGATTTGATTTCCTAATATTTTGTTTAGGATTTTTGTGTCTATGTTCATGAGAGATATTGGGCTATAGCTTTCCTTTCTTACAATGTCTTTGTCTGGTTTTAATATTAGGGTAGTGCTGGCCTCATAGAACAAGTTAGGAAATATTCTCTCTGCTTCTGTCTTCTGGAAGAGAGTATAGAGAGTTGGTATAATTTCCTCCTTAAATGTTTGGTAGAATCTACCAGTGAACCCATCTGGGCCTGGTGTTTGTGTTTTGGAAGGTACTTAATTATTGATTCAATTTCTTTAATGGATATAGGCCATTGATCTATTTTTCCTTGTATGAGTTTTGGTAGATTGTGTCTTTCAAGATATTGGTCCCTTTTACCTAGGTTATCAAATCTGTGGGCCTAGAGTTCTCCGTAATATTCCTTTATTATCCTTTTAATGTCCATGGGATCAGTAGTGATGACCGCTTTTTCATTTCTAATATTAATAATTTGTGTCTTCTGTCTTTTTTTCTTAATCTGGCTAAGAGGTCCTCAATTTTAGAGATATTTTCAAAGACAGCTTTTGGTTTCATTGATTTTTGTCTATTGATTTTTTGTTTTCAATTTCATTGATTTTTACTCTAATTTTTATTATTTTTTTCCTTCTACTTACTTTGGATTTAAGTTGCTCTTCTTTTTCTAGTTTCCTAAGGTGGAAGCTTGTATTACTGATTTTAGATCTTTCTTCTTTTCTAATATGTGCATTCAATGCTGTAAATTTTTCTCTAAGCACTGCTTTCTCTGCATCTCACAAATTTTGTTAAGTTCTGTTTTTATTTTCATTTAGTATTTTAAATTTTCTCTTGAGATTTCTTCTTTGACTCAAGTGTTACTTAGAAGTGTTTAATCTATCGTATTCTTTTTTGTTCATAAGCACTGTTGTACAGTTTTCAAGGTACTAGTAGAGAGGATTGTGCCCACTGATAAAAACTGTATACATTGGGCTTCTAATGGTGAAGGAAGGTGGAAGGGGAGAAAGGAAGGAAGCACTGACTATTGAGTTATTCTTTCATTTTCATTCTTTGGTTAACTTTGCTTATTTTCAAAATGGATTTGAAACTGACAATAAAACATATATATATATATACACACAGACACACACACACACACACATATATATGTATATACATATATTTGAACCATTATTACAAGGATGAAAATATATGATAAAATGGAGGAAACAGTTGCATCAGAGACTTGTCCTCTCAAGTATTAGTAATTTTCCCTGGTCTAAGAAAGGGACTGGACAGTAGATAACTTTAAATTAAGGTTTTTTACAAGTGCCATAATTTCAAATCATTGATTGAAAACTGAGCTGATAATTCTATAATGAAAGGTAAAGAATTTATCTTAAATATTATTACCTGAATGGTGGGTCACCATCACTGCACAGAGGTGGATGGCAGTTATATTTGTAGGCAGGTTGTTTATTTTCCATACAGATTGGTAACGTGACACACACTTTTATTTTCCTGTTATTTATATTCCATCTTGTCCTAAAAAAAGATTGAGTGGTTAATAGAAATACAGGTAAAAAAAGAAAGATAAAATTGTGAAGGTGAAAATAAAGGCATGCAATAAGTTAAAGGCTGCAGAAATGTGTTAACAAGGTTTGCCTGCCCCTGTTATTGAATGTGGACCATAAATTTGCATCTGAGCTTCAGGCTCAAATTAAGGGGAGCCACAAGTTGAAACATCACACTGATCTAAGAGCAGGTCTCCTGGGGGAGGTTGAGCCTCCATGAAGCTGGAGTTGGGGTCTAGGTTCATGGTGTTTGCAGACCTCAGCTGCAGGGGTTTTAAGACCTTTACTGAAGTCTTCTGCCATCAGTGTGACTTAGTTTTGTTTACTTTTTCTTATTTCTCTCTTCTTCTCCCAGCTCAAGTACTTGAGAAGGTCTAAAGACTTGCTGCCCACTCTGGAGATTTGGGAAAAGGTGGTGTGAGTGGAACAGATTCCCCTAAACAACTCAGTGCAATCATTTCAAGTTATGCAGCGTCTTTAAGGTTTAAAAAGATACTGTTTATCCAGGAACCTTTTTAGGAAGTGAGGCCTGAGAGGAATTACTCCTATGGGTCCTTGTGAAGTGGGCACTGGGTGACAGGGAAATCAGCCTGCTTTCAACAACAGCCGTGTGATAGCTACAGTAATAGTTTTCATTTGGCTGATACTTGTAATGCCTCTCAGTTCAAGCCAAGTACATGATGCCAAGTACATGATGCCAAGTACTAGGAATACAATTTAGTAGAAGTGATTCTTCCAGGAGATAAAGCAGTGAAGTTGAAGCTCTGAGACTTAGGGTTGATTTAGAGGCATAATTTAAGCCACAGAAGTTATTTTCTTTTTTAAATTGAGGTGAAATTCACACAACATGCAGTTAACCATTTTAAAATGTACAATTCAGTGGCATTTAGAATATTCACAATGTGGGCAATTACCATCTCTTTATAGTTTCAAAAAATTTTTTATCACTCTAGAAAACCTCATACCCATTAAGTAATCACTCCCCATTCCCCTCTTCTCCCCTTCCGCTGGCAACCATAAATCTGCTTTCTGTTGTGGATTTGTCTCTTCTGCCTATTTCACATAAAAACCATACAACAAGTAACTTTTTGTGTCTTGCTTCTTTTACTTAGCAAAATGTTTTTGCAGTGCATTCAAATTATCAGTACTTCATTCTTTCTCATGGTTGAATAATCATCCATTGTATGTACGTAGCACAATTTGTTCATCCTTTGATCTGTTGATAGTCATTTAGATTGTTTATAGCTTTTCGCTATTGGGAATCATGCTGCTATAAAGATTTGTGAACAAGTATTTATTTGTTTTCAGTTCTTTTGGGTATATACCTAATAGTGAAATTGCTGGGTTATATGGTAATTCCATGTATAACTTTTTGAGGAACCACAAGGTTTTTTCACAGTGGCTATATCATTTAACATTTCCGGTGGAATATATGAGGATTCCTATTTCTCCAGATCTTATTTTCCTTCTTTTTTGTAATTTATTTATTTATTTTTATTATAACCATCCTAGTGGGTAGAGAGTGGTATCTCACTGTGGTTTCCATTTGTATTTCCTTGATAACCAATGATGCTGGACATGTTTTCCACATGCTTGTTAGCCAATTGAATACCTACTTTGAAGAAATGTCTATTCAACATTCTTTGCCCATTTTACAAAATTGGGTTGTTTATTTTGTTGTTGAAGTGTAAGGGTTCTTTGTATTTTCTGAATATGAAACCCTTATCAGAATGTTCAGTTCTCAAAAAAAAAAGTTACAAAACGTACAAAGAAACAGGAAAGTCTGACCCATTGATAAAGAAGAAATTGGTAGGAGCCATCCGTGAGGAAGCCCAGACATTAGACTTAGTAGACAAAGACTGTACATTAACTCCCTTAAATATGCTGAAAGAGCTAAAGGAAACCATAAATAAACAACAAAAGGTAATCAGGAGAATAGTGTATGATCAAGTAGGGGGTATCAATATAGAGATACAAATTGTAAAAAGGAACCAAATAGAAATTCGGGAGCTGAAAGTTACAATAACTGAAATTAAAAACAAGCAAACAAGTGAAAAACTAAGGCGCTTCAACAGGAGATTTGAGCAGGCAGAAGAAAGAATCAACAAATGGGAAGACAGGAAAATTGAAATTACCCAGTCTGAGGAGTAGAAAGCAAAAAGAATGAAGAAAAAGGAGCAGAGCCTAAGAGACCTATAGGATCCATCAAGCTTAGCAATATATGCAATATGGGAGTCCCAGAAGGATAAGAGAGAAAGAAAGGGGCAGAAAGATTATTTGAAGAAATAAGTCTGTAATTTTCCAAATTTTATGGAAAACATTAATATACACATCCAAGAAGTCTAAGAGCATCAAAGTAAGATAAACTCAAAGACATCCACACCTAGACGCATTATAATAAAACTGTTGACAGCCAAAGAGAGAACTTTGTAAGTAGCAAGAGAGAATCAACTTGTCATATACAAGGGCTTCTCAGTAAGATGAACTGCCCATTTCTCATCAAGACCATGGAGGCCAGAAGGCAGTGGGATGATATATTTAAAGTGCTGAAAGAAAAGAATTGTCAACCAAGACTTCTGTGTTGGCAAAACTGTCCTTCAAAAATGAACGGGAATGGGCTTCCCTGGTGGCGCAGTGGTTGGGAGTCCGCCTGCCGATGCAGGGGACGCGGGTTTGTGCCCCGGTCCGGGAAGATCCCACATGCCGCGGAGCGGCTGGGCCCGTGAGCCATGGCTGCTGAGCCTGCGCATCCGGAGCCTGTGCTCCGCAACGGGAGAGGCCACAACAGTGAGAGGCCCGCATACCGCAAAAAAAAAAAAAAAAAATGAACGGGAAATTAAGACATTCTCAGATAAATGAAAGCTAAAAGAGTTCATTGCTAAGACCTGCCTTGCAACAAATGCTAAAGAGAGTCCTTCAGGCTGAAACAAAAGGACACTAGACGGTAACTCAAAGCCATATGAAGAAATAAAGATCACTGAAATAAATTCTCACTAAATAGATAAATATATCTATTTATATAGATAAATATAAAACGAGTATCATTGTAATTTTGGTTTGTAATTCTTCTGTCTTTCCTATATGATTTAAAAGACAAATGTCTAAAACAATAATTATAAATCTATGTTAATGGGCACATGATGTATAAAATGTAATGTGTGACAAAAACAACATAAAATGGGGGTACAGAGCTGGATAGGAACAGATTTAATGCATGCTGTTGAAGCTAAGTTGGTATCATTTCAAACTAGTTTGTTATAAACTTTGGATATTAACTGTAATCTCTATGGTAACCACTAAGAAAATCAATTTAATATACCACATTAATAGAACAAAGGGTCAAAAATCCACATGATCATCTCAATAGATGCTGAAAGAACATTTGATAAAATTCAACACCCTTCATAGCAAAAAGACTCAGAAGACGAGGAGTAGAAGGGAGCTTCCTTAACATGACAAAAGGCATTTATAACATAACTAGCATACATACTCAGTGGTAAAAGACTGCAAGCTTTCTCTCCAAGATCAGGAACAAAACAAGGATGTCCGCTTCCACCATCACTATACAACATTGTACTGAAAGTCCTATCCAGAGCAATTAGGCTAGGAAGCGAAATGAAAGGCATCTAAATTGGAAAGGAAGAAGTAAAACTATATCTATTTGCAGATGACATAATTCTGTATGTTAAAAATCCCAAAGAATGCATACACACAAAAACTACTAGAGCTAATTAAACAAATTCAGCAAAGTTGCAGGGTACAAGATCAAAGCACAAAAAATCAGCTGTGTTTCTATATACTAGTAATGAACAATCCTAAAAGAAAATTAAGAAAGCATCCAGAGAAATAAAATATCTAGGAATACATTTAAGGATGTGAAAGACTTATACACTGAAAACTACAAAATACTGCTGAATGAAATTAAACAAGACCTAAGTAAATGGATAGACATCTGTGTTCATTGATTGGAAGACTTAATATTGTTAAAATGGTTATTTCCCAAAGTGATTTACAGATTCAATGCAATACCTATTCAATTTCTAGTGGCTTCCCCAACCCCCACCCCAGAAATGGAAAAGCCAATCCTCAATTTCATGTAGAATTGCAAGAGGCCCTGATTAGTTAAAACAATTTTGGAAAAGAAGAACAAAGTTTGAGGACTTATACGTTCTGATTTTAAAAGTTACTACAAAGCCACAGTAATCAAAACAGTGTGGTACTGACGTAAGGATAGGAGTATAGACTGATGGAATAGAGTTGAAGAACCAGAAATAAACCCAAACATCTCTGGCCAACTGATTTTCAACAAGGGTCAAAAGACCATTTAAGGGGAAAGAAAAGTCTCTTCAACAAGTGATGCTGAGACAACTGGATAACCACATGCAAAGAATAAATATTGAGCTTAGTCTACAAAAATTAACTCAAAAGGGATAGGACCTGAAGATAAGAGTTAAAACTATAAACTTACTAGAAAAAGCCATAGGGGTAAATCTTCATGATCTTGTGTTTTGCAATGGCTTTTTAGATTTGACACAGAAAGCATGAGCAACAAAAGGAGAAAATAAACTTCATAAAAATTTTAAAAAAATTGTCTCTTAAAGGACATTATTGAGAAAGTGAAAATACAGCTTACAGAATGGGAGAAAATATTTGCAAGTTATATGCCTGATAAGATACACATTTACAAGTTTTCTTAATTCACCTTCATTTCACCAAATTTCTTGATTAATCCAGCTTCCATTTTCTCTGCAAAGCATTGTGACTACTGTTCACAGTGTGCTGAGTTGTAGTAGCAGCTAGTGGCTACTTAAATAGCCTGTGCATGTGTGCTTCTTCCAGTTGAATTTTATGTTTATCTTCTGTCAGCTATGTGTATGTTTGTGCAAATTTTACTTAATATTGTAGTTAAATATGAGCAAAATGATATTTCTAAGAAAATAAATTTTAATGCTTTGGAAAAACGAGAATGAATCAACAGATTGTTTTTAAATTTGGTGTAGGTGAGACTACTGTAAGCTATCGTGAAAAAAATTATAAAAACTCTAAGGATTCTGCATTCAGATTGCTTCGCAAGTATCTTTATTCACCTACATTAAAGAAACCAAAACTAGAAAAGTATAACAATATATTATGGAGGTGGTTTATATATGAAACAAGGTTTGTAATACCAGTCAGCAGAGTCCCATACACAAAGAAAATGCCTTGGTCTTACATCAAAAGATTGGTGAATGGATGTATATTTATATGTTTGCTTAAAAATAAAATAATGTTTATATGGTTTTAATGATTCCATTTGTTAGCCAACTCTTTCATAATTAACTGTCCAATTTGGGTATTCTGGGTAAAGAGAAAGGTTTTTTAAAATAAATTTATTTATTTTATTTATTTATTTTCGGCTGCGTTGGGTCTTTGTTGCTGCGCGTGGGCTTTCTCTAGTTGCGGAGAGCGGGGGCTACTCTTTGTTGCGGTATGCGGGCTTCTCATTGTGGTGGCTTCTCTTGTTGCAGAGCACGGGCTCTAGGCGCACGGGCTTCAGTAGTTGTGGCATGCGGGCTCTAGAGCACAGGCTTAGTAGTTGTGGTGCACGGGCTTAGGTGCTGTGTGGTGTGTGGGATCTTCCCGGACCAGGACTCGAACCCGTGTACCCTGCATTGGCAGGCAGATTCTTAACCACTGCACTGCCAGGGAAGCCTGGTAAAGAGAAGTTTTTGCTCTATCTTTTACTCTGAAGACAGAACACTCCAACACTAAATCAGTTTAACTGCAAGGCATTTTGTTGTATTTCTGTGATAGACTCTTTTTTATCAAAATAGATATTTCTATGACAGATTTCAGGACTAGCTGACTTTGGCAGCTCTACAGTGTCATCAGTAAGCCCTCTCGCTTTTCCACCATCTTCAGTGTGTTTGCCTTTAGACTTGCCCCTCTCCACATTTCAGGGTGGCTGCAGTATTGTCCAGAAGTAGAAAGAGTTCCAGCCATTCTTCTTCCTTCTTTATAGTGGCAGGGAAGCTGAACCTCCAAACCAGAACCTCCAAAGCAGACTCCGCACATGTCTCACTGGCTAGAGATGGGTCACCTGTCTGCCCTTAAACCAGCGTTAGCAACGAGCATGGGATCATCATCACTGGCTTAGAATTTAACTCATCAGACCTTGCCCTGAGGGAGTGTTAGCCCTGAGACACATAGAGCCAGGGCAGATACCCAAACAAAATAAAGTTCTGCCAACACAAAACACGATGGGCAAAGTGGCTGTTGGAAAGGTAACCAGTAGTTATAGAGGACAGCGAATCCTTCATGTAATCTTCCTTGAATATTATTTCCTAAAACTAAGCTTTTGATAAGAACCAAGCAGCAGAGAATTCAAGGTTATTCTCTTTGTGATTATCCAGAGTTCAGCTGTTCAAAATTATTGATCGAGAATATATCCAACATGTCATCTGAGTGGGTGGCAGATTGCTCTCCCTTTCTCAAAATTTGTAAAAAGTCTGGGAATCACACCTGAATAGATGACACCTGCATCTTTGCATGAAAGAGGTCAGTGGTAGACTCTACTAGCTAACGATATGGCTGCCCTGGATGTTTTTCTTTCATTTTGGTAATAACAGTCCCTTCCATTTGGAGACTTCTTTCCCATTTCATGTGATTTTGATAAGGACAGTAATCATGTTGATCTATAACCTCCCTATTCCCTACTTCCTGTTCCTAGCCACAGAAGTAAGCATGTGATTGAGGCCTAGTTAGAGATCCCTGTCTCCTAGGCTGCCCCATCTTCTAGGCTACGGTGATGTGTTCAGGGGAAGGCATAGATATAACCAGACAAATGAGGACTTTTACGATACAGCTGATGGGCAAGACATTCACGTTTTTGAGATATAAGTGCAGGACAGATGATAGCCTGGAGTTTATTTCCTGGGTCACCTGGAAGACTCACATGTAGTAGAGAGAGGGAAGCAAAGAGACACAGATAAGCAGAGACTCAGGAAGGTGGGTGGTGGGCGAGAGCAAATGAGTTTCCTGACAGTGTTGAGTCTTGACTCCAGTTTTCTTCTTAGTGCTATCCATCTAAATGAGCTAATATATTTTTTGTTTTGCCTAAGCAGTTTTGAGTTGGGTTTCTGTCACCTGTAACTTCAAACATACTGATTAATAATACACTGTTTGAGGAAGTATCTAAGGATAGAGCCATGCTTTTTAACAAATGTTCACTTTAATACCTTGCTCAATGAACCACTGAGGCCCCAGTGTTCCACGCTGAAGGACACACTCACGTTAAATCTAACCCAGCTTTGGAAAAGATTACTAATTGCCAATCATGACCATAGTGGGGGAAAAAAAATCTCACTTTGGAAATGGTCACTGGCCAATTTTATTTTATTTTTATTTTTTTTAACATCTTTATTGGAGTATAATTGCTTTACAATGGTGTGTTAGTTTCTGCTTTATAACAAAGTGAATCAGTTATACATATACATATATCCCCATATCTCTTCCCTCTTGCGTTTCCCTCCCTCCCACCCTCCCTATCCCACCCCTCTAGGTGGTCACAAAGCACCGAGCTGATCCCCCTGTGCTATGCAGCTGCTTCCCACTAGCTATCTATTTTACGTTTGGTAGTGTATATATGTCTATGCCACTCTCTCAGTTTGTCCCAGCTTCCCCTTCCCCCTCCCCATATCCTCAAGTCCATTCTCTAGTAGGTCTGCGTCTTTATTCCCGTCTTGTGGCCAATATTAAATAACTGTAGCTCATTCCTTATAAGTGTTTTAGAATAAGTGAGTTGCAAAGATTTTCCCTAAGAGATCTTATTCCGATTAAATGTGGGAAGATATATACTTCAGAAATATTGCGGGAGAATATTCTAAGACTATTCTGTCTTAGAATAGTCTTAGAATAGTTGATCTTGAGTTGAGATCAACTTGAGTCTTAGAATAGTTGATCTTGAGTTGCTTTTGGTGAGACTAATTTGATATCAGAAGTTGTGTCTTTCATCTGTTCATAGTTTGTAAAAACATAACCGTATGACCAGTATGGGGAGTACTTACCTTTAGGTTCTCTAGAGATGGGATTCATGCACCCAGGGGACATTCTTATTGTTTTGCCTTCAAAGCAAACCTGAATAGAATTCTAATTAGTAAGGATAGGGGATGGGAACTGAATTGATTGGAAATCTGAGGACAAAGGGTATGAGGTTAGGATCTGCCCAAAGGTAGTCCATGTTGTGGGGAACGTCAGGTGTTGTCACAATAAGACAGTTAGGCCTTTGGAACATAGTGTGTCCTGATACACTTGGGGAGAAGCACTGAACTAAATGGAGCCTGGAAACATTAATGATGGTAGTAGAATCTAGCATTTTTCTATCTGTGGGATTGCAGTAGGGTTCTTGCTTTTATTTTCTCAAAGACAAATAAGGGACATGTATAGAGAAACAAAATGGGCACAGTCCAATTTCAGAACAAGGAATTGAAGGTAATGGAGTAAAACAAATATTTCAGTGTAGCAGTCATTTAAATTCTTTAACTGCATTGAACACATGGGCTGATTCCATCCTTGTAATAACTGCAGGAGACAGGGAAATGACACAACTCCAGCACTGCCCATTATGCACCCAGTACAGTGTTTTTTTAGTTGTCCTAGTGTGCTGTGACTGACAACAAAACTGTTTGTTGTTCAAGGCCATTAACAATAAACTGAGTGGCCACAAAAAAATCTTCTTTTGTACTTAATGGTTACCTCGCACTGAATAATTTGGGGTTTCTAAAAATGTAAAACAGTTTAATAAACTTCTGAGCTCTGGACCATCTGCAAACCAATTTCATTTACCAAGAGCTAGATATGGAGAGCATCAGTAGTCAAACTTGAAGAAGCTTTCATCATAAAGTAGGGCAGATTAAGCTATACCCAAGCGACGGATAGTCTGCCAATATTTGGTCAGTGACTTTTATTTAAAGGTGTTTTGCCAAATGGCTTTCTCAGAAAGTCAATGATCAGGTCTCAGATTCTAGCACATTTGCATTAATAAATCATGTTCTTGAACTAGGGAAGGTACAACCTATATTTTTGGGGGTAGAATTCGAATGGGGTTATGGGAAATGGGGGAAAAGGACTGACCTGGGCAGTGAATAGGTAGAGAGGGGTGATTTTTTGGACAGGATAGTTAATAAAATATTTACTGTGACTGCAGGGCTCTACTGAGTTTTCTGTGACCTTTGCCAAGGAAGTATTTCCACTAAATTAAAAAAAGACAACCTTAAAAGAGTGCTGAATTTCAGAGCATAAAAATATGAAGCCAGTTATGCAGTATGGAAGAGATTTAGAACTGTGATAGTTATTTCTTAAATTTATTTACAAACCAACTTTGTTACCTGGGACAGAGGACATATCCCTCCATTTCTCTAAAAGAGAAACCAAATATGACATTCCATGGCAAAAATGAGACTTTCATAATCTCCAAAAGGAAGTACTTGTTTCTAGCTGAGATTTCTTATACCGAGAGGAGCACTGCTTAATTCAGTGCCTTGTACCACTGTCTCTGTTTACACTGTGATAGCTGTATCTCATTTTTAAAAGGAAGGCAGTAAGGAGTGAGATAGAAACCAGAAAATGAGAAGCAAGAAGTTTTTTAAAAGAAGCTAAAACATGTTAAGTATTATTTTTAACCCAAATTCTCCACTTATTGCTCCCTTCTAGTCAATATCTGTATTCTTTAATGTGTGATAATTAAGGGGTTATCTAATGTATTTTTATTTTCATATCATTATACATTGTTAAATGGCATGGCAGATGATCTTTGATCCATGTTATATTTTGTAGGAAATGTTTTCTTGGACTATTAAATAAACAGCGGGCATCTGTGATCTTTTTATTATTTATTTTCAATGCTATAAAGACCTAGAGAAAAGGCCCCCTTGGTCTCTCCATCCCTCCCCCACCCCACATGAATTTAAACACCTTGAGAGCCACAGTTTAATCTGAGAGAGGGATAGAGGTGATCAGGAAAAGGACGGTGTATAGTACTTACCAGAGAGATCGTGTTATATATTATTTAAACAGTGAAGGCAAATGTTGCTTCTGGAAGCAGAAGCAGTACTGAAATTAGAGTCTCTTTCCTGAGGCATTTCGAGTCTGAAAGATTCAGGAGGAGAAGACAGAGAATATAGAATGAAAGCCGAAGGGGCCGTTTCAGGGAGAAGACAAGAGGAGGTACCAGAGGAAGGCTGAGCAGTCAGGCAGGCCTTAACAGGCAGGTTTATGAACAGGTTTGGAAGAGGCACAGAGAGGCAACTAGGAAAAGAGAGTAGGGGTTATATAACAGGACTGCATAATTTTACGTGGCTCTGTGCTTTTGAGTAACTCAGTGTTTATTTAATCTTTGACTGTCTCAGAAGGTGCAACATTTACAGTGAAAAACATCCTCTTGGGAACTTAAGATCTAGGAAAGACCAAGGCAGGCATAGTAATTTAGGGGAGAAAGACTCTGGGGACCTGCCTTCCTGCACAGTATGGTAACATTAAGTGTGCTGAGGTCTAATCACTGGCCAGCATTGTCTCCTTAGGTTGCTGGCTTGGGAATTGTTAGCCTTTTGCCTTGGGTGGGATCTGGCCCATCTGAAGGCTCCTCATCAGAGCACAGGAACCGAAAATAAAGTGAATGACTGTGGCCCCAGCTGGAGCTACGGGTGGAAGGATGAGGGGTGAGATAGAGAGGGCCATCTTCTACTTGCCCTCTAGGTTAACAGCAGCACGCCACTGATCCACGGTCATTGGTTGAACCAAAACATCAGCTGTGTACTTGCATAAGAAGACTCTCAGGATCAAGGTTTGACTTTATTATTCTTGCAAATCTTAGAATTTGGGGGCTAGGGAGTTCCCTGATAGCCTAGTGGTTAGGATTCTGGGCTTTCACTGCCATGGCCTGGGTTCAGTCTCTGGTCAGGGAACTGAGAAACTGAGAGCCCACAAGCTGCATGGTGTGGCCAAAAAAAAAAAAAAAAAAAAAAAGAAGAAAGAATTTGGGGGCTAAACAAAAGTTGGGTCATTTGGAATTGGAAACCTACTTTGAGTCTTGAAACCATGGGGCACTGCCCTATCGGGCTTGTCTGGACCTTGGCAGAGACAGAGCAGAATAAACAGGTAGCTCCAAAGTTGGAAAAACCCATTTCCCCACCAGTCAGTTCTTATATACTTTTCCCTTTCCCAGCTAGCCTTCCTTAAAAACTACTTGTAACTTTGAAGGAACACTTGTTCCAAAACTTCTGCCCCAAGATAAACCAAGGAAACCCTTCAAGCAACAGATTTTCCTCCTTTTGGATTTAGATGAAATTCCTCCCTGCAGAACTTAGGCATTCTTTGGGAGAAGATACAAATAGCACCTAACATGGGGCTACCCTTGTACAAATAAATAATTTAATAAGTATTCCTTGAGAGAGTAAATGAGATGGGAAGCAAATTCTCTCAGCCATTGGCACCACTGAAAGCATTTATTAAGCGCTTTACCTGCATGGGGCGCTGAGCCAGGGATAGTACAAAATATATTAGGAGATGTGACTTCTGCCCTTGGAGACCGAGAGCACCGTGTGTGAGCTTATTCTTTTTGAAATTTACCTCTGTTGTCATTCTCAGCTGACAAACAAGTTAACAGTGGTTGGGGCAAGGAATAAATAAGGGCGGCCAATAGAAGGCCAGCACCGAGACTGCACCCAGGGCTCCGCCTTTGTTCACTCCACACTTCTTTACCATTGAGCTGTTGGAAGTGCTTTTTAAATACTGTACTCGGTACAGTTACTCCTAATGTTTTGTGTAGGTATAAATACATTTAAAGAGATATTTTCCTACCTATTTTACCCCTCTGTCTTGACATGTTGTGGTCTGGATTGGACCTCAGTTTGGTCAAGGATTGATTTATCTTTCTTTTTTGGGCAGGTACCTTTTGGGAGGCCCAAATATTTTTCTTACTACTGAAAGTTTGAAAGCGTGGCTGGTCCTCGACAAGGTTGGGAACCGGAAGGAGGGTTTCCTTTTCTGTGCCCTGCATGCTTCCTGCTTCCTTAGCTGCCCCACTCAACGTGTTGCAATCCACCCCCCCCAGCCCCCGTCAACATTTTATTTATTTTGAAATAAGTTTAGATTTACAGAAACGCTGCAGAAATAATATGGAGTGTTCCCCTATGCCCTTCATCCAGCCTCCCCTAATGTTAATGTCTTACTTAACTGATCAGCCAATTGAGTCATGATTTCTACTGAGCACATTTTTTGAACCTCTCCTGTCCTAGGGACCTTGCTATCCTCAGGATCCAGTCATGGCCTAATCCCTTTCTCTTACCTTCAAGGAGTTGGCAATCTATGAATGGGTTTTAGTGACTTAAAATTTTATCTTCTTGTAAGAATTTTTACATTCTAAGACATTTTCCTGTTAACAGTAGTAGTGAATCCAAAGGTAACAGTTTCTGGTGATCACATTTCAGAGATAGTAGAATCTGGGTGAAGGAGGTTATTTTTTGAATTGAGGCACTCTTGAAATTGCTGTTTGCTCATTTATTGATTCTTCTGTTCACTTAGCATTTATTGACTGTCCCATATGTGCTAAATATTGTACTAATCTCTGGAGATATTTGAACTTCAAGATGTAGCTCTTGCCTTTAAGGAATTAATGGTCTAGTGGAAAAATATGCAGTTGCAAAACAGTATGAAGATGCTCTGGTAGAGATACATACAGGGTGCCTGGAAACACATGGAAAGAGACCCCAAAACTCACCCTGATCTGACAAATTCTCATTAGTCTGCCCCAACTAGAAAGAGCACTCCCTGGAGACTATGAAATACATACGTGCTATTCAGTTCAAAATTATAAATAAGATGGCCTAGGTAAATCTGGGGAACTTGTCAGTGCTTTGTTTTTTTGCAAATGGGTAATATATTGTCCCTCTGTGAAGTAGAGTCAATGCACTGATATGTTAATTGTGGTTATCTTCCCAGCCCTTTTTCTGTGCATATGTTTACCTTTTAAAAAACTAGAATGCAATCATTTTATAGATGCTATTTTATATCTTGCGATTTATAATTAACTATATGTATATATATTTGTGTGTGTTTATAGGTATGTATTGGGTTGGCCAAAAAGTTCGTTTGGGTTTTTCCATAACATCTTATGGAAAAACTGGAACGAATTTTTTGGCCAACCCAATATATACACACGTAATCTTTCCATGTTAATATACTTTTCACACCACGTTTTTCAACATTTTATTGTGAAAAATTTTATCACGAAATATTTCAAACATAGCATAGCTGAAGGAATTTAACAGTTAGAACCTATACATATCACCCAGGTTCTACTGTTAACATTATTCTATACTTCCTTAATCACATATCGATCTCTTTACCATTCTCTCTGTTCATTAATCCATCTTAACTATTTGATACATTTCAAAGTAAATTGCTCATATCAGTATATTTACATATTTCAGAATGCTTATCATTAACTGGAATTCAATACTTTTTTACAGGTTTCCTTTTGATGAGAATTTGTACTCAGTGAGATGCATACATCTTAAATGTATATTTTCTGAGTTTTAACAAACACATATACCTGTATGAATCAAATTCTGTTATGACATGGATTATACAACATCATTATCACCCTAGAAAGTTCCGTCATGACCCTTCCAGTTATTCCCCACCCCCTACCCTTCCAGAGGCAATCACTGTTCTAATTGTTTTCACCACAGATTAGTTCTGCCTGTTCTATGATTTCATATAAATTGAATCATACAATATACATTTGACCCTTGAACGATATGGGGGTTAGGTGTGTTGACCCTTTATGTAGTCTAAAATCCAGGTATAACTTTTGACTTCTCCAAAACTTAACTACTAATAGCCGACTGGAAGCCTTACCGATAACATAGTCAATTAACACATATTCTGTATGTGTATTATACACTGTATTCTTACAATGAAGTAAGCTGGAGAAAAAAAACGTTACGAAGAGAAAATACATTTACAGTACACATACGTATTTATTGAAAAAAATCCTCATAAAAGTGGACCTGTGCAGTTCAAACCTGTGTTGTTCAAGGGTCAGCTGTATACTTTTTTTTAGTGTGGTCTTTCTTTCACTCAGCATAATGTTTTTGAGATTTATCCAGGTTCCTGTATGTTTCAGTAGTTTCATTCCTTTTTACTGCTGAGCAGTATTCCACTGTATTAGTATACCACAGTTTCCGCATTCTCCTATTTATTGGTGGACACCTGGAGTATTTCTGTTTTTTAGCTATTATGAAAAAGCTGCTGTGAACATTCTTCTACAAGTCTTTTTGTGGATATATGTATGTGTATATTTACATATAGGTATAGGTATATACGTGTGTGTATTCATGTGCATCCATATATATATATATACATATATATATATTCCTGTTTCTTTTGGGTAAATGCCTAGAGTAGGATGGCTTGATCATAGGGTAGGTATGTGTTTCCCTTATAAGAAACTGACAAACCTGTTTCCAAAGTGGTTGTACTCTTTGACATTTTTTTTTTTCTTTTTTTTTTTTGCGGTACGCGGGCCTCTCATTTCCGCGGCCTCTCCTGTCGCGGAGGACAGGTTCCGGACGCGCAGGCTCAGCGGCCATGGCTCACAGGCCTAGCCGCTCCGTGGCATGTGGGATCTTCTGGAGCCGGGGCACGAACCCGTGTCCCCTGCATCGGCAGGCGGACTCTCAACCACTGCGCCACCAGGGGAGACCCACTCTTTGACATTTTCACCAATAATATATGAAAGTTCCTGTTGTTCAACATCCTTGAGTCTTTTTAATTTTGGTCATTCGGTTGGTGTGTAGTAGTATAATGCTATTGAGCACCTTTCATGTGCTTATTGGCCAATTACTTCTTTTGTGAAGTGTCTGTTTAAGTATTTTGTCCATTTAAAAAATTGGATTGTTTGTCTTTTTATTATTGAGTTTTTGGAGTTTTTTATATATCTGAGTCCTAGTCCTTTGTTACATATGTTTTGTGGATTTTTACTCCCAGTGTGTGACTTGCCTGTTCATTTTCTTAACTGTGTTTTTGATGAGAATTTCTGTTTCAACAGTCATATTTATTACTATTTAAAAAATATTATTGCTTTCTGTGACCTGAGTGTTCCCACCCCCAAATTATGATGATAGTCTATATTTCCCTCTAAAAGCTTTATAATTTTAGCTTTTATGCGTATATCTATATTATATCTCAAGTCAGTTTGTGTGAGTGATGTAAGGGTCACTGTTAATTTTTTTCCATATAGATACCCAGTTATTCCAGCACCATTTGTTGAAAAGATTTTTCTTCACTTATTGGATTGTTTTGATGCATTTGTTGAAAATCATGACTGTATATGTGGGGGACTATTTCTGGGGCCCTCGATTCTGTTCCATTAATCTACTTGATTACTCGTCTTGAACCATTTTTAAAAAAAATAAATTTTATTTATTTATTTATTTATTTATGGCTGTGTTGGGTCTTCGTTGCTGCGCACAGGCTTCCTCTAGTTGCAGCGAGCAGGGGCTACTCTTCGTTGTGGTATGTGGGCTTCTCATTGCGGGGGCTTCTCTTGTTGCAGAGCACAGGCTCTAGGCGTGCGGGCTTCAGTAGTTGTGGCACGTGGGCTCAGTAGTTGTGGCTTGCAGGCTCTAGAGCACAGACTCAGTAGTTGTGGCACACAGTCTTCGTTGCTCCGTGGTATGTGGGATCTTCCCGGACCAGGGATTGAACGCATGTCCCCTGCATTGGCAGGTGGATTCTTAACCACTGCGCCACCAGGGAAGTCCCTCTTGCACCATTTTTAATAGTTGTATATTGTATGGATGTCCATAATCATATAGAATTACTCGGCCATTGTTGGGCATTTTGAAGTTTATAATTTTTTCTATTAAAAACAATATTGTTGCTAAGTGAAATAAGTCAGACAAAGACAAATACTATATGACACGCCTTATATGTGGAATCTAAAAATACAACAAACTAGTAAATATAACAAAAAAAGAAACGGACTCACAGATATAGAGAACAAACTAGTGGTTACCAGTGGGGAGAGGGAAGAGGGGCAGAACAATATAGGAGTAGGGGATTAAGAGGTTCAAACTATTTGGGACTTCCCTGATGGTGCAGTGGTTAAAACTCCATGCTCCCAATGCAGGGGGCCCGTGTTCCATCCCTGGTCAGGGAACTAGATCCCATGTGCGTGCCGCAACTAAGAGTTCTCATGCGACAACTAAGGAGCCCGTGAGCCGCAACTGAGGAGCTGGTGAGCTGCAACTAAGGAGTCTGTGTGCCGCAACTAAGACCTGGTGCAACCTTAAAAAAAAAAAAAAAGAGGTACAAACTATTACATATAAAATAAGCTACAAGGATATATTGTACAACACAGGGAGTATAGCCAATATTTTATAACCATAACTGGAGTATAACCTTTAAAAATGATGAATCATTATATTGTACACATCAACTACACTTCAGTTAAAACAATATGATGCATATTACTTCTGTTGTTTAATCTTTGATTATTTAGATTATAAGTGGCAGAAATAATTTATAAACAAAACTCAAGGCAAATATGTACGAGTGCAATGTTATTGTTTAACTTTACATAGTATATTCTGATTTTTAGTTCTGGGACAAGCAAGAGTGTCTGCTCTTGGCCAGAAGGTAGAGTGAATACCGTGACCAACAGCTATGAAGTCCTCATTAGCTGGCAGAAAAGAATTCACTTTGCTTCTAAATGTCATTTACAGGTCGCTTCTATTATATTGTCAACCCAAATTATTAGAGTAGAAAAGTAGAAAGACTAAAAACTTTAAAAGGACTTTCTTAGAACATACTGTTCTCAATGGGTCCCATAATATGTTGTAAGCATGTATTTGTATGCATGTCACGTTATTGAAAATGAGGCGCAGATATTTGACCAGTTGTCGAAAGGCATTCACTCAATTATGGAAACAGAACAGCAGTCATAACTCATGTCCTGTGTACTGTCGGATGTGAGAGGTTATCTGTCTTAAGCTATTTTGTATGGTAATCAGCAAAGCATTTAGTTGTGTAAATGATCTCCGAGGCACATGTTCTTATTTTATGTGGGTATATAAATAAAATTGTACCACTGCGTGAAGTGTTTCTAAATTCTTTGCTTCTTTACTTGATAATTTATCTACTTACAGGAGCAATTTGTGGTGAATAGGCCACCCTAGACTTCATTTTAGGTATTTGTGATGTTTTTCTTGGGAAGATAGATTTTTAAGGGAAAAAACAGTTATTTGGGGTGAATATTTGTTTTTTTTCCATGTTCTCAAAGTTTTGGTTTTTTCCCCAAATGGACAGAGAAATAATTGTGCATCATAATCTTTTAAGAGGTTTTCTTGTGTTTACGACAATAAAAATTAATATCTGTGGTGGAAAGACCACTGTACTGGAAAACTACAGTTTTCACAAATTGTTAAGTCATCTCTGCAGTCTGTAATCAAAGTTTGATAGCTGCAGTGTGTGGCAAGCTAGATTTTGGCAAAGCAGACAGAGGACTATATCTAGAAGAGTAGTACAGGAATTCTGTATACAAATGGGTTCTTCAAACTTTGATACAGGCTTTTACGTATGTCAGTTATTAGAGATTCCCTTCCTGGATGATGTCAGTTATTTTTAGCCAAATATAAACTCTTGTCTGTGTGAAGTTTTCATTATCAGACTATGGTCTAATATAAATAAGTTAGAATCTTTTAGAGGGCTGTCCCCTTTTTCTCTCTTTCCTCCTCTTTCCGAGGGGGTGACAGGAAAGAGCGCAACAAAGTGAGTCAAAGAGCCATTTATCCTCTTTTCCAGCCTCAAAGCTGATTCCAGCTCTCAATGGCGATCCTGTTACTAGGTCATTGTGGATGCAAGGCACAGGGGCCACCCTAACCCAGCCCCTATCTGGATTAAACCCACCAGATGGTTTAAGATAGAATTGTTGGGTGTGGTTGTATTGACCTTAAGGTTTCGCCCTGTGTCCCAGTGTGAATTGTAGGGGTCCTGCATGAACTCAGTCTCGTATTATTCTTGATGACTCTCTCCTTTCCCAGAGAACCAGATGGATGTCCTCAGTTTTCTATTCAGGAATCTCCCCGGGGGAAGTCGGTGGAGATTTCACCAGGTTGAGTGAGAGGATGGTCACAGCTGGCTGTCAGCTGCTGTACACTCCCTTCAGCGTCCAATTTTCCAGGCTCCTGCCTGTTCTCCTAATGAGAAATAAGCCAGAAACTGGGACAGAACAAAAACCAAAACCAGAACCATAAAACAAGTTTAAGATGAATTTCATCCTTTGCCTCTCTGATCTTCTGATCTAATCATCTTGCTTTCAGCAACTTTTGATAATGTGTGTTATAGGTATAAAGTCATTTTTTGTGTTTCCCTTTTTTAAAAAAATAAGAACTGGGAGATTTGTGTGCTCATATCATTCTAAACTGGAAGCTGAAATTTAAGAACATTTAGTTCTCCCTCCTTCCCTTTGCACTGTGATCTCTGACACCATCGTCCAGCTGTGTGTGTATGTGTGTTTCGTTTGTGTGCATGTCTGATATTTATGGTTTTCCCAGAGCTGACTCTTGCTGCTAATGAGCATGATCATTTATATAGTGTCACTGTAGTGTAGCCATGTTAAATAGATCGGGCCATGGCAGGTAGAGAAGGGCAAGGGTAATCCCTTTGTTGCTATGGTAATACATTTGGTTTAAGGGAACTGTTTGTCGTTTGGATGCACGGATCTGGTGCATGTGACATAATTGCCTGTGGTTGAGGCATTTGGAGGGGAAAACCAACTTAGGAGGAAGTGGCATTTTGAAACAAATTAATATATACAGTTGTCCCTTTGTATCCACGGGGGACTGGTTCCAGGACTCATGCGGATACCAAAACCCGCAGATGCTTCAGTCCCTTTTATAAAATGGCCATAGTACAGTCCACCTTCCAAACCAGGGGTCCGGCATCCACAGAGTCGACCAACTGTGAACTGATGATGCAGAGAGCTACCTGTGTATCAGAGAGATTTGGGCTTACCACTGTGGAGGGACTTACTCTTTTTTTATTAAAAGGATCATTCTTGGCTAATACATCAGCATAGAGAATGAGACTAGTGACAGATCTGTTTACTTGCTAACGTGGTGGGATTTGATCATTTATTGTATAAAATGGTTGTTGTGTGAGGTTTGCCTTCTTCTCTCTATTATCCCTAGGAGGGCTCCCTTTAAGTGAAGTTGATGCCATAGTTATTAGGGATCCTGAAGGGAAAGGACAACGTATTCTCTCTCTCTTTTAGTCTCCATTAAAAAAACCTGAAGTTCTTAAAAGTAGGGGCTGTATTTATGTATTCTTTCAACAGAAATTTATTGAGTGTTCAGCTAGGTACTCTTAGGGTTTGGGAGTGCAGTATGAGCAAAGCAGCTGTGGTCCTGGACCTTAGATACTAGACGCAGTGGACCACGTCCACTTACCTTTGGGTTCCGCCTTTAGCACTACCCTTTGCCTTACAGACACCTTTCTCAATAAGTGTTTGATAGATTTTTAGAGTAGTTCCTTTCTTCCTCCTTCCCAGTACAATCTCTTAATATGTGTTTTTTCCTAAAGGTTTGTTAATACCATTTGTCACTAACGGGCACAAAAGGAGGTGAAAAATTAAGTGACATAAGCGCGTGTACTTCCTTTGATCCCTGTCCTTCTTCTTCTTCATGGCTTAGCTCAGGTTCTACCTCTGCCAGGATGCCAGCCAAGCCAATAGCAATCTCCTGGGTATTCTATGCAGTTCATATGACATAGTTTATCCTGTTTTCATATGTTATTATGTAACTTTTCTCGTGTTCTTGTCACATCTCTTAGATGTGTTGAGGCAGGAAAAAAGCTAAAAGCCAGTGGTCAAGTCCCAGCATCTTTATTTTATAGAGAAGGAATCCGGCCTACAGAAATTAAAAGACGATGGTTAATAGAAGAATCATGACTGGTATCCAGGTGTCCAGACTCTGGGATCCCTTCTCTTTACTCATTTCCAAGAGGAAGCACCAGCAAGTGCCGTGCTCTCAACTTGGAGTGGGCGTCTTGTGACCATGGGATGACAAACACAAGAGCCGACTCTAGGACTGGCTGTGAGTTTAGGCATAATGGGTTATGACAGTGGTTAGGTAATGCAGAACTAATAGATGCAACACTTTATCAGGTATTTTAATTTGACATGTCAAGCAGTTGGAAGCCACTGTAGGCTTTTGAGAGGAAGCTTAACGTGAGCAAATTAACACTAAGGGAAGATGCAAGAGATCCTGGCTGCTGCTGCGTGTCAGTACGGTCGGGGACAGGGAGGACAGCAAGAAATGACCTTGGAAGGGAAGTGTTACCCATTTGACACAGAGAAACTTGAGGCTCTTTGATTTTGAACTGAGATGCTATAATAAATACATGACAGAAGTAGGAATCAGATTCTCAAATGGCATGTCAGCACCATCTTTTTTGATCCAAGTCGGTTTTCTGATTCGGAATTTTGATGATTATCTTAATTTTATTTTCACTTGCTGAAGGATCATTCTAGTATTACTTAACCTTCATCCCATGCTTATGCTGCTCTAGCCCTAGCCCTGATTGAACTAGGTTGAAATGAAGAGAAACCTCTACTAGATTAAATAAAAAGGGAAATTTATCAATAGGATTCTGGTATCTTTAAGGGACTTAGGCTCAGCCTGCCCTCATACCAGGAACTGGAATGCCAGCTCGGCACTCATTTTCTTTCCTTCTATCACTGAACTAGTTTTCATTCCGCGTAGCCAAACTGGGCTGCTTTTTACCTCGTGGGTTTGTGTCCCAGTGATTGAAGCAACTGGAGAAACTCATTTAGCATTTTCCAATCCTGATTTAAATTTCTAGGGGAGAAAATTTGATGGGCTCAGTCTAGTCAGCAAAGGTGGGAGACAGGGCAGCCGGCTCATGTAACACCAGAATGGCTGCAGTTCCCACCCTTGAACTGTAGGTGTTGGGGGCAGAGAAGAGGGCCTAGGCAGATACTCCCAACAAATTGAAAATCCCCACTTAAAGTTACCCAAATTCCTAAAAAGTTATGTGCCATTTGTTGCATAAGTGTTTTGAAATTTCTTTGTGGCATAATGAGGCATTAGATCTATTCAGCCCATTTTATCAACTTCATCATATAAAAATAATTCAGAACCTCAGCTTTTCCTTGCAGCTGGTGTTTCGCTGCTCACCTCTATTACTTTCCAAACCCTGTTGGAAAATGAGCTTTTTGGGGGTAACACAGGGAGTGAGAAGTTAAAGGTCTGCAATACTTTAGCATAACGTCCCTGACAATTAAAATGGGAATTTTCACACATTAAGAAATTTTGTTCATCATAAACCACGTTTCTTTTGATTGTGTTTTTATCCTTCCCAGAGAAGTTTAGAAATGAATAACCTTGGGATGTTCAGCCCTCAGAAGGTTTGCTAGCTTCACAGATTCTGATTTTATTTATAGGCTTCAAGAAGACACTCGGTGAAGTTTGTTGTGATTCACTGCTCATCACCTTGAGCTATTGCCACTCAGTGCCAGGAAGGCATTGAATCTTGTGCACTGAGAGAACAGAATAAAAACCGTGTAGCTCGCAACAGAAGCCTAAGTGTTATCTCAGGGATTTCTTATAACATATCAGATGGACGCAGGCCAGTGGCTTCAGAGCTGAATTTTTCTGTTCACTCCCACCCGTGAGAAGTCAATACTTTGTCAAAACAGCAGCTGCTTTGAGCCTTTTTCGTTTGGCGGCTGAAAGAAAAGCTAACAGGAACAACAATTTTCAAGCTCAGCTGAGTAGTGGTCTGAGGAAAAGTAAATCTAGGTAAATTACACCTTGGCCTGTTAGTATACCCCTGTCTCCCTCCCCAGGTTAGATTTGTGCAGAAGTGCTTGTCTGCTGCCTCTTTTAAATATATAGCAAACAAATTTGCTATGTTACATGCAGATTGGAGAGAGGCACTGAAGCAGGTAGCTGTGAAATGTACATCAAGCGTGTCCCCGAAGCCCCTTGTTCATTCTGTTGAAATATACAACTCACATATTTAAACCAGAAACACCAAGTGGAACAAGTTGTCTTGCAAGCCAGATAATAAAATAAATGATAAATGGAATGGGGCCCCACAGCTGCTCCAGAAGGGCTGGCATGGGATTGGAGGCCAGGCTGGAGGAGGTGGGTGTTGGGAAAGGCTTCGTGTAGTGGCTCCTGCGTGATTGATGCGGCTGGTTATTTTGACTGTCATTTTCTAAATTATGTATTTGTGTGGGGAGAGGAGGGAGGCTTTGCCTTAAGGTTTTTTTATTTTGTTTTGTTTTTTGTTTTGAGGGGGCTTGGATAGACTACTTTGGTTTTGTTTTTTTTTCATTCCTTAATGAAAATTTACCCCAAAGAGAAAACCAGCAACATTGGTCTTCATTTCAATCTCAAGAAGGGTTAGAGTATTATTTTCCCCCTCAGAGGAGGCTCTCAGTGGTGGCAAAGGTACTAGGGCTTTGGAACGTGACTTGGTGTTTGTTTCCCTTCAAGGAACTTCTTGAAGAGATCAAATACCTATCATAACGGGGATCCCCTCCCCTGGGTTGTTTTCTTGGCTAGCCTGGATCTCTGAAAGGCATCTTGAGCCTTTCTTTGCCAGATGGATCGTGTCCTGTCTCCCAGTCTGTTCAGCGAGGTCCTACAAAAAAGTCTGGTGAATGATTCTCTGCCCTCTGCCTCTCTCACAGATGGGTGGAGGCTCCTTACCTGTTACCTCTGCTTCCAAGGGACCTCAGGTCATAGGAAGTTTATTGTTAGATCCTAGGAAAAGAGAACAGCCCGGCTTCAGGAAGGGCAGGGAATTGGAAACCTGGAGGCTGGAATTAGAAGGTGTTTGGATCCCAGCTGGTTCTGGGAGCCTCAGCTGAGGGGCTGTGGAGTGTCGTTCTGGGCATCGACCTCACTGTTAACCCTGCTACTCTCCAAGTTGCTGTTCTGTTTTGGGGCCTATCTGCTTCACTCTGTGCTGACCACTAGCTTTACTTCCTAATTCAACCCTCCAGTAGATTTTGAGTGGCTGAACTAATTAGCCATCACCTCTGAGATTAAACCATGGTTGATGGACAGCCTAGGGATTAGTTGCTTTTAGATCAGGTTCCCACCCCTGTCAGATTCTCAGATTCTGTCAGATTCTCAGATTCTGTTCCATATGATTAGCGGGTTGACGGTATGTGTGTGTGTGCGTGTGTGTGTGTGTGTGTGTGCGTGCGCGTGCGTGTACAGAAAATCATTGCCAAGTGCTGCCCTCAAACATTGATTGGCAATATTACCAATTTCCTTTAGAAGGGGCTGTGGGCAGGGCAAGCACCCCATTGGGGTGAAAAGTCCACCCTCACGTAATGCCCACAAGATACCAGTAAGATGGAGGTTATTATCCCTGTTTTGAAACTGAGGAAATTGGGGCCAAAAGAGGTTAAGTACTGTGCTTAAAGTTAACGACTTAGTTGGCGGCAGCGCTGGGATCTGAAGCTAGATTAATTTGACTCCACTAGGCCGTGACATGTTTTTTACTTTTGAGTTCTTCAAAAATAA
Source organism: Pseudorca crassidens (assembly GCF_039906515.1). Classification (NCBI taxonomy): domain Eukaryota; kingdom Metazoa; phylum Chordata; class Mammalia; order Artiodactyla; family Delphinidae; genus Pseudorca; species Pseudorca crassidens. The sequence continues at coordinate 124,507,285 of NC_090299.1, read as the reverse complement.
GGCAAGGCCGTGTTGAAACTTGGTGAATAGTGCTGGCCCTTTCTTATTCTCGGAGGGGCTGGGGCTGTGAGTTTTTTCCTAGTGCCTGATAACCAGGATACCTTCTCATTTTCCCCTCGCAAGGAAAAGAGCTTCTAAGAAAGATTGTGAGTTTTCTGTTATTGAAAGGAAATAGTTCAAACTCAGTCTTTTGACGGTGGTACTGTTCTCGCTATAATACAGCTGAGCTAGGGGCTGTGTTGGAAGGGCTCTCACACTGAGCAGTCTTCATCTGAGTTAGCAACCCTGGAGGCAAATGTTCCAGGAGAAGATCCCATCAGTCCTGCTCGTTTCCCCTTCACAGGGTCTGTGTACAGGTTCTCATCCTCATTTAGGGATTTGTCATTTCTCTCTAGCACATGGAGCCTAGAGACCATAACCAGGGCAGTAGCTTGGCGACTGGCACACAGTAGGCATATGGTCCTGGACAACTTGTCTCCACTGCCTGTCCTCAGGGAGGGACCCTCTTTTTTTTTTTTAAATAAATGCAGTGCTAATTTTTTAAAAAATATATTTATTTATTTTTGGCTGTGCCGGCTCTTAGTTGCATTATGCCGACTCTTAGTTGTGGCATGCGGGCTTCTTAGCTGTGGCATGTGGGATCTAATTCTCCAACCAGGGATCGAACCCAGGCCCCCTGCATTGGGAGCGCAGTGTCTTATCCACTGGACCACCAAACAAGTTCCAGGGAGGGACTCTCTTGATGAATCACTTTTTCCTCATGCCACGGCCTCACCATTTCTCTTTGTTCAAATTTTACTAGCCTTGGGCAAGAAGGTGGGTTTTCTGTTACCTGTTTGGGGAATTCTTTGGGATTCTGTTTGGGCTTCTCTAGTGGTTCAGCATTCAACTTCTATGGCTCTAATGATTTTTAATCTTGTAAACTGTGCTTTGCCAGCTCCTTCTCTTTCCCCCTCCCTTCCTTTGATGCTACCTCTTTGGTGGCAGCATAGTGATGAACGGTATGAATTTTGGAGCCAGGCAGATCTGGGTTTCAGTTCCCTAGTCTGACACGTCCTGGCTGGGTGACCTTTGGCAAGTTACTCAGTCTCTCTGAGCTCGGGGCATGTAACAAAGCACTTAGTACAGGCGTGGCACACAGTAATGACTCAAGAAAATTTAGGTGCTGCTAATATTATTATAATGATAATCATGATAATCATGCGTTTTCTTCTGGGGACTGTTAATGCTCGTTTTTCCCAAAGGGGGGAGCTCTTAACTTTGAGCTGCAGCAACACAGTCATGGACAGAAGCCTTATTAATCTGACGTCTTTTTGTTTATATTCCGTTGTCATGCTAGGATTTGAAGCATTTCAAGTGTTGTAAAAGCAAATTTCGTATGAAGATAATTATCATGTTTCTAATGTAGTTGGGAACTGAGGTGTTTTAATTACTGATGTGCCAGAAACCCTTCCAATAAGGTGAAGTGTGATTTTTTTAAGGCCTTCACCTACTTGGTCATAATTAGGGACATTTGGAACGCTCAGGCATAATATCTGCTGATTTGTACACTTTCATTAAGCAATCAGGATTGAATAACCCAGTGACCAGACTTTCAGGGGGTCAGGTTCCATTTTCTGAGGAGGAGCCAGTTATGCTTTCTCTGCTTCTCTTGCTGCTTGTTTTCCCCCTGTTACCTTTACTCACATTCTGTGTTCATCTAAAACAGAGCTAGCTGCTCTACATTTTTTTGAGGCCTTGATTTTTATAGAATCCCTCTTCTCCATTTTCCTCCTTCTTGCCTTGTGAACCAGTCTGGCTAAATCCCCGTGTTAGAGCATAAAATTTTTGTGTGGCACTGACTGTTGTGGAAGCATTAAAGGTGATTAATAGTGGAATGAAAAAGTTGAAGTTAGTTCCTTGAGAATCAGAAGAAAGAGGGAGAAGAGTAAGGACAAAACCGTGAGAACTTAAACGGATTGTTGATTTCATAGCTAAGCCTCGTCTTTAAAGACTCTGAGCTCCTTAAGAACAGGACCTGTGTTTGACTTTGTTCTGTGTAGTATGCCTCGTACTTCGCACTGAACCTGGTGCAGGGTAGAATTTGTTGAATACATTAATGGAAAAACAGAGGCCCAGTGATACTTATATAAATTACATTGATATCTATAGGGACAGAGCTTGGGCCAGAATCTGGATCACCAGGGCCCAGTGAGAGATGTATCAAAAAGGGAATGAAAAAAAAAAAAAAAGGGAGTGAAGTAAAAAAGGCAAGAATTAAAAAATAAAATAAAATATAACAGCATAGGAATATATTTAGGAATGTATAAGAAAGTTACAAAATAGAAAACGTAAATTTCACTTGCTGGTAATTCACATGGAAAGAACATAGAGTATTGTGGATGTGTGGCATTGCCTAATTCCCTGCTGGTATCTGATTGTTTTTCAAAAAGCAGAGGTTGAGCAGCTGCGTAATAATTTTGGTATTGTTTGGTCTGTGTCTTTTTTTTGGCTTTTGTCCTTTTATTGCTTAAACTAGGATGACTTTGCAAGCTCAGAGTCTCATTATTGATTCCCTTTTCCACCTTGGGTTTATGGTTGCTGTGTTGAATTTCCATTAATTTCAAGACTTTTTCTTGCTATTAATGCAGATTATGTAATTTAAAACCCATTTTCATTTTTCTGATTCTTTATACATCAAGCGGATCAAAAGCTAGTATGACAGATATCTTCATTCAACAGGATTTTGAGTTTTAAGCCAGTTCTCCAAACATGCCCTCTGTTGTGCACGTTGCATGGGCCAGGTACTGTTCCTTTCCCTACTCCCCTGGCTGCCCCCGCTGCAGGCACACAGAGGGCCACAGGCGTCTCCTGGAGGAAGATGGGTAAATGCTCCTTCAACACTCGGGCGCAGGGATTTCCCTGGCGGTCCAGGGGTTAAGACTCCATGCTTCCAATGGGGGGCGTGGGTTCCATCCCTGGTCAGGGAACTAAGATCCCACACGCTGTGCCATGCAGCAGGGCTGAAAACAAAACAAAAGAAAACAAACAAACCAAAAATAAACACTTGGGCGCGTTCAGGCAGCATAATGGGTAGATTCTCCCATTGTCACATCCTGAAGCTAGGTAAGGATTCTAAGTCCTGAATCAGGTCAGAGAGGAGGCTGGTGGTGGTGGCTTTCCTGGATAGGGGCGGAGTGTGTGTGTGTGTTGGGGTTGAGGAGTAGGAGAGCGCAGGTTGACTGTCAGCCTCCTCCCATCCTTCCCTTTTCAGCTCAGCAGCATGTGCTGACGATTGTGATGTGTGGTGGGTGGAGGTTCCTTAGAAGACAGAGGCCAGAACCACCCCTCTTGCCTTGTTATTAGAAAGCACCTGTCTGTGTTTTACCTGGTGACGTTTTCCTGGGTGAATGCGACACTGCTGACTGTCAGGTAATAATTGTGGCCCCGAAGGGGTAGGGAGAGATCAGTACAAGCCCCTCACTGTAGGGCAGGAGTGCCTATAAGAGGGAACCAGAGTCTGGAGTGCATATAAGGGCTGTTTTTGGTGGCATATAGGATGTAGTTCCTTTAGCTCACTGGAACACACACCACGACTTCCAATTATGTAGGCATCTAGAAAAATTAGTTTTGAAAATCCCTAAAGTATGCCCACAGACCTATTTACCAATCGATCTGTAATTATTTATTGATCATGTGCCATGTGACCAGACCTGGCCAGCCCCTGCTCAGACAGAATAGTAAAATTTGGTCCAGGGTTTTTGGACTGTCATTCTGTTTGTGATTTAGGTTTTTAGGCAAAACCCATTTACCCTGAAATCAAGACAGATAGCCTCTGGGAGTTCTGAGTAGAAATTCATCTGTTTCCTCTGTCATTTTAGAGAAGGTGCTGCACTTGTACTTTCAGCGGTGGGATTTGCGCAATCAGCGGTGATGAGTGTATGAGCATTTTTAATTAGTCTTCATGCCCTCTGTCTAATGTAATCAGAAACCCTCGATCAGCATAGAGATTTATCATCAATCATTCATCATCTTCTGAGGTGGGTATAAACCCATTTGCTTTTAGCCTGCAACTTAAAATACCTGCTTTAGAGAATTATTATTTAACCAGGCAGATATCTATAAGCCAAGTATATTCTGAACATGTAGACTTAAATCTCAAATTGCAGATTGCTCTGATTAAGTGTAATTGTGTGAATTAAGGTGTTTGTAGCCTTCACTAGAGAAAACCTACCAACAGACAAAATAGTTTTAGAGAAAGAGTATCAGACTGGCGTCAAGGAGGCCTGAGTGCTACACCTAGCCTTGCGAACCCCAGTTTCTTCATCTGTAAAAATAAAAGAGGATCGAAATAGCTGGAATTTAAGTCCTCATTATGTCATGCTGAAGGTGAGTTACTTATAATAGAACACTAATAGTAAACATTTTTGAACCATTTAATATGTGATGGGCAGTAATAGCATTGTGCCTTAAGCAGGTGCATGAACCTGCATGATCTCATTTATTCCCACGTTGCCCCATGAGGTAGTTACTATGAAATGGCCACCTCTGTCTTAGCTTGGGAGTTCTTGGTGGGGAGGCTGATCTCTGTAGGGTAAAGGTTTGGGGATGTCAGATAAGAATTCACAGTGATTATCTAAATAAAGATCATTGAATTGAATACAGAGTTCTACAGAGATGATCTTTGGTTTGCCTTAGTGGGTCTGACAAAATTCTGCAATTAAAGTGAAGTTGACAGAGTAAAATTTCTAATTTAACTGGCAGCCAGGTAATCCCTCTGTTTTGATCTGCTATTAAAATGATTTTTTTTTTCCCCAAAAGTGAAATTCTAGAGAATCCAAGAACAAGTTAATTCTCATGTTGGTCAGCAGCATTAGTGAGCATGTATTGATAGAAACCGGATCACTTTCCTTCCCGTACTGATTGTTGTAAGTTGGTACAGCTCTTTGGGAGCCCACTTACATCAATAGCTTTCAGGTGTGCATACCCTCCGGCTCATACCCTTTGAGCCAGAATGTCCTCTTCTGGGATTTCAGCTGGAGGACAAAATCAAGGAAATGCTCAAATGTTCAGTTAAAAGAATGTTCATTGTCAACTGTTTGTAACTCTGAAACCTGGAAGCAAACTAAATATCCAACCATTAGCAGATTGGTTAAATAAACATATTTAATGTTAAAATATATCATTAAAACGGCATATGTTGCTAAGCAAAAAAAAACCCTACCCAGTTTAAACAGCAGTATGTGCTGTGTGAGACCATCTTAGTGTAACTACATGAACTAGCAAATATGCACACATAGATATTAGTTTAAAGTAGTATATCTGGAGCTTAAAATAGTTGTTTTTTTCTGGTTGAGTGATACTACATTTTATTGGACATCTGTATTTAAAATATTTTTCTGTAAAGAATCTGCATTGTTTTAAGAAATTAGCAAAAGCAAACAGTACAAACTTCCTGAAATAGAAACCCCAGCTCAATCCAAGGGCTAGAAATTGCGTACAAACCTGAATTTGTAAGGAAATGCAACTTTTACAAATAGGCCCAATTCTTATCCTGAGGTAATCCAGTTTGGTTAATTTGCCTTTATTCACATTGATAATTGAAGAGGTCTTTGAGTTCTTTGAATCAGGATTTAGAAAAATTTCACTCTGATTGTGCCTTATTAGAAATCAAAAGAAACTAAAAAGAGAAAAAAAAAGGCACTCTCTGGGGACCAGCCTTTTTCCTCCCAGTAATAAAATTAATACCAGTGAAACTTGTTAATTGTAGAAATTTAGAATACATAGATGTGCAAAACAAATAAAATTAAATAAAACACATACACACAATCCTACTTGCCGGAAATCACCACTATTGACATTTTGGCTATATCCTTCCAGAATTTATATTATATATAGATAAAAAATATGTGTATATGTATGTGCGTGTGTATTTGTAATCACCTACAGAGATACATGTATAGCGTTTTGTCAACTGTTTACTTACCAGTAGAGGACAGTCCATCAGACTGTATAGTTGAGCTCAGGGACCATGCCTTGTTGGTTGTGTGAGAGTTCCCAGTCAACAGCAGTGCCTGGCACATAGCAGGAATTGAGTAAATATCCATAGAACATCTGCATCTATCTTGCCTATCTTTCCAGGTCAGCTGTTTTACTCCCAAAGATTATTTTGCTGACTTGATAGAATCTCCTGTTGTGGACGTACCACGTTCAGTTGTCTCTAGTCTTTAACTATTAAAAAAGCACTGCTGAAATTAAGTACTCTCGTAACTAAATGTTTGACACATCATAAATTATTCATTACAATTAATAGCCTAAAAACGGAATTGTTGGATCAAAGGATATATATGTTTTTCACTTTTGGTAGCATTGCCAGATGTTCCCCAGAAAGGTAGTGCCTTTTTATATTCCTAGTGAAAGAACACAGTGCCTGATTTCACCTGCACACTTGGGAGCATGGAGTTTTTCTTTTTAATTGAAATTTTGTTGAGATCATTGTAAATTCTTATGCTGTTGTAAGAAATAATAGAGACGTTCCTTGTATACCTTACCCATTTTCCCCCAAAGGAAGCATTTTTGCAGAAGTATAGTATCATAACCAGGATGTTGACATTGATACAGTCCTCAGATCCCTGGTTTTACTTGTACTCATTTGTGTGTACCTGTATTACTATATTAAGTTCTATTCAAGTTTACCACTGGAGTGGGTTTGTGGGTCTACCACCACAGTCAAGACACTGAGCAGTTCCAACACCACAAGGGTCCCTCCTATTGCCCTTTTATAATCATGCCACTTCTCTCCTGTGCTCCCAGCCCCCATCTTCCCATACCTAACCCCTGGCAACTAATTTGTCTTCCATTCATAAAATTTTGTCATTTCAGTGTGACCAAGAAGGGCTTAATTTCCAAAATATACAAACAACTCATACAACTCAATAACGAAAAAAAACCAAACAATCCAATCAAAAAAATGGGCAGGAGGCCTAAATAGACATTTCTCCAAAGAAGACATGCAGATGGCCAATGAAAAGATGCTCAACATCGCTAATTATTAGAGAAACACAAATCAAAACTACAATGAGGTATCACCTCACACCAGTCAGAATGACCATCATCAAAAAGTCTACAAATAGGGCTTCCCTGGTGGCGCAATGGTTGAGAGTCCGCCTGCCGATGCAGGGGACATGGGTTCGTGCCCTGGTCCGGGAAGATCCCACATGCTGCGGAGCGGCTGGGCCCGTGAGCCATGGCCGCTGAGCCTGCGCGTCCGGAGCCTGTGCTCCACAATGGGAGAGGCCACAACAGTGGGAGAGGCCACAACAGTGTGAGAGGCCCGCGTACCCCCCCAAAAAAAAAAGTCTACAAATAATAAATGTTGGAGGGAGTGTGGAGAAAAGGGAACGCTTGTACACTGTTGGTGGGAATGTAAATTGGTGCAGCCACTATGGAGAACAGTATGGAGCTTCCTCAAAAAACTAAAAATAGAGCTGTCATATGAACCAGCAATCGCACTCCTGGGCATATATCCGGAGGAAACTTTAACCCGAAAAGATACATGCACCCCAGTGTTCATAGCAGCACTATTTACAATAGCCAGACATGGAAGCAACCTGACTATCCATTGACAGAGGAATGGATAAAGAAGACGTGGTATATATATATATATATTTATATATATATATATATATATATTTATATATATATATATTTATATATATATACAATGGAATATTACTCAGTCATAAAAAAGAACGAAATAATGTCATTTGCAGCAACATGGACGGACTAGAGACTATCATACTAGGTGAAGTAAGTCAAAAAGAGAAAGACAGATACCATATGATATTACCTATATGTGGAATCTAAAATATGACACAAATGAACCTATGTACGAAACAGAAACAGACTCACAGACATAGGGAACAGACTTGTGGTTGCCAGGGGGTGGGAGGGATGGGGGAGAGATGGATTGGGAGTTTGGGATTAGCACATGCAAACTATTATATATAGAACGGATAAACAGCAGGGTCCTACTATATAGCACAGGGAACTATGACCAACATCCTGTGATTAAACCATAATGGAAAAGAATATGAAAACTAATGTCTATATATGTATAACTGAATCACTTTGCTGTACAGCAATTAGCACAACATTGTAAATCAAATATATTTCCATAAAATAAATAAATAAATAAAATTTTATCATTTCAAAAATGTTATGTAGAAGAAATCATGCAGTATATAACCATTTGGAACTGGCTTTTTTCACTCAGTGTAATTCCCTGGTCATTTATCCAAGTTGTTGTTGGTATCGGTAGTTTGTTCCTTTTTATTGCCGAGTGATACTTCATGGTATGGATGGGCCACAACTTGTTTACCCATTTGCGTATTGAAGGAAATCTGGGCCGATGTCAGTTTTTGGCTGTTACAGATAAAGCTGCTGTGAGCATTTGTGTACAAGTTTTTGTGTGAACGGGAGTTTCATTTCTCTGAGACGAATCCCCAGTAGGTCGGTTGCTGGATTGCATGGTAATTGCATGTGTAGTTTTCAAAGAAACTGCCAAACCGTTTTCCAGAGTGGCAGCACCGTTTCACATTCTCACCAGCAGTGTATGGATGATCCAGTTTCTCTGCGTCCTCATCAACATTTAGCATTGTTACTGTTTAGCTTATTCTGATAGGTGTGTAGTGATGCATCCTTGTGGTTTTGATTTGTATTTCCCTGATAACTAATGATGTTGAACATCTTTTCGTGTGCTTATTTGCCTTTCGTATATTCTCTTTGGTGAAATGTCTGCTCATGTCTTTTGCCCATTTTCTAATTGAATTATTTGGGTTTTTTTACTGTTGAGTTTTTGAGAGTTCTTTACTATTCTAGACACTGGTCCTTTGTCAGATATGTGACTTGTGGATATTTTTTGCCAGTCTTTAGTTTGTCTTTTAATCTTCTTCATGTAGCCTTCTATAGAGCAAAAGTTTTCTTAATTTTGATGAGGTTCGGTTTGTCAATTTTTCCTTTTATGGTTTGTGCCTTTGGTGTCAAGTCTCAGAACTGTTGGCCTATAGCCGGCATGGACTTTAGACTCGTTCCTCAGAGACCGTCTCTTCCTGGCTCTTCCCCTTACTAGCTGAGTAAGCAGAGGCATGTTTGTTAATCTCTCTCTTCTTCAGTTTTCTCGTTCATAAAATGGGGATAAGAATACTATTTACCTCATAGGGTTGTTCCAAGGGTTAAGCCATTATATGTAAAGTGCTTGGAGCAGGGCCTGGTAAGCACTTACGATTGTTGCTAATGTTTTTATTATTACACCTCTCACATCAGTATCACCTTGGGTGCTTGTTGAAATGCAGATTCCTGGATCTCCACTCCTAGACCTACTGAATCAGAATCTGAAGGGTTAGGGCTCCAGGAATCTGCAGTTCAGCAAGGTTCCCACATGGTTCTTACAAAGGCTACGGTTTTTGAACAGTTGCTTAAGCTGCCAATCATTTCTGTTTCTCCGTGGGAAGAGAACCCCCTGGTGTCTGTTTATTGGCGTGGCTGGGTGCCTCTGCCGAGGCGAATGCCTTCTCGCTGCGAGCACGCCTAGTGTTGCCAGAGACTAACCAAAGTTTCTGTAGGGTCGAGTTTTGGTGGGACTCTGTTGCACCACTGGGGTGAGGCAGATGTGAGACCATAGGGAGTGCTGGAGTCTGTGGTAAACTGGAGCATAAATACCTAAAGGCGTCCAAATGAAAACAGTAGTAATAAAAAAACAACAGTCTGTGGACTGGATTCAGCATTCTGGCTGCCAGCTTTAATGGTCTTGCACAGGTATGGAGTCGTGTCTTTTGTGGAGGTGGGGGGCAGTGTGGGAGACTGTTTGCTAATCTGTGTGTCAGTTTTCTTGTAAACGGGCTGCTGGAGGCCAGCAGTTTTTCTACCGGCTTGTCTATTACAGATTATCATCCAGTGTAAATAATGGAAATTAAAGTCCAGAGATAACCTCAGGCTATATAGATAGCAGTACATACTTCCTTTCTCACAAAGAATGACTCCATAGGACTTTTCCCACGAGGGATGTCGCAGGACATAGCAGTTCTTCCCAGGGAGACTTCACTGACATCTCCCCTGAACAAGTCATAACATTAGTTGCCTGGAGATACTGTTTTAAGCCAGAAGCTATCTCTTGAAAGCGCAACTGGCTTCTTTTTATAATACAACAGGAGTTCTCTTCACCAGTCTAAGTGGGCCCCTGGATTGCCAGTACTTTCTCTTCTCTCTGGAGAACACACTGGTTTCTGTCCACACCCTGCTGAATGGTCTGTCTGGTTGGCTAATTCCTGGGTGCTCTGGAGGGCCAGACTTTTCCTCCCACTGCTGAGTTGTGTGCATTGTTACAGTAATTATATACTTTCATCAAGTAACATACAATCTGATGAAATGTGTGTGTGTGAAAAGAAAGGTTTGTTTCTCTGAAGTTGAATTCTTTGCAAAGACTAAATAAAGGCAAATTGCTGTAAGACATTGCTGTCAAATTGGATGTGGAAGAGATAACTAAAAGATTGGGAAGATGTTTAAAATATAGAATGATTCTGCACTTAGATTGATTCACATTGAGATTTTTCTCAGCTTCAAGTAGACAAACTGGAAATCGTATATTATACATTATGAGGATGGTTTGTGCAAGAAAGACAGCTTTGAACTTCAATCAGTAGACCTGTACTTGAAGAACTAGCTTTGGCCTGTGTGAAAATATTGGCAAATAAATTTGCCTTTTTACGGTTCATGATGAAATAAGGTATTTAAAATGTGTGTATATGTCATTTTTAGTGATTCCCTGCCATAAATGACATTGTCTATTAATCTACCAACCACCACCTTGTTGCAGCAGGATTTCTGCCGTCGTCGGTCCTGCAGGGCTACATGCTGACGACTGAGTGGCTGACAATTGACTGAGACTAGTCTGTAGTCAAGGGGTTGGGGAGGTTCTCTTTTCAGAGAAAACAATGCTCCCAAAGCAGAGTATTTATAAATACCTTTAAAAAAATTCTTACTGAAATTTAAAGTTTGACTCTTTTATACCATAGCTCTATCTAGTTTCAGCTTGTCAAATAATTATCAGTAATTATACATTTGGTAAAATCAACATTTTTGTTTTCTCTTCCTGTGAAAAACTTTTCATATAAATGATGCTCATGATTTGATATAAGGTGATACAAAATGATTCATTTTTCAAGTTCAGGGGTACTCAGATTACTCTGTGGCAGTGAAATCGGGTATAATAAATTATCTTTACTTCAGAAGTGAACTGATACATTGTTTTATATAGGATCTTAGGGATAAAAATAAGAGGTCTAGAAAATACCAAATATCAACCATCTGCTTGTAAGCCCGACTCTGTTCTACTCCCCCTGTGCCCTCCGGGTGTGTCCTGCTTTCCCACGCCGGGCAAGGCTGCCCAGCTGCTCAGGTCAGCTCACCTGACCCATGGCTCTAGGAGTGTCAGCTTCTGTGGCTCTCTGGACCAGGGATCCTTCTAAGCGGTGATGTTGAAGGTAGAAGAGGCAAGGCAATTTGAATAAACAGTTACTCACATTTTTCCTTACAGTGACTTGGGTCTGAGTCTATGAGAGAGACGCTGTTGAACGACACCCCGCCGAAGAAGAAAGTTTGCCTTTTGGATACATATGTACCCCCTAATGGGAACCAATGAGGCAGCTGCCCTTGTGATCTGCAGACTATTAGATGAAGCTAGTGTTGTGCCTTTTCTATTCTCTAGGCTGTTCGTCTCTAACCTTTAAGGGTTTTTCGTGCACCAAACTGGTATTTAGAATCTCTCTTGCCTTAGCAGCAAAAGACTAGACAGAGATAATCACTTATTACCTGTGCATGGTAAGGGCCCAAGAATATTTGTTGAATAAATGGATGACTTTGCCAGTCTCAACAGACGTGGCTTGTAGTTGCTGATAACCCCAAGTGAAGACAGGCATTGTCAATGAGGCTATTAAAGCATTAAGCTGAGAGTGGGAATGTTAATGCAGGTGTAACGTGGTCCAATTGCCTGGCCTGAGCGGGTAATTGGACTTTTGCCACAGCACATACATTTGTGCAGTCCTTTGTGATCCTTCCTCTTTTCCACCATGAGAGCTGATTCTTTTGAGGCTCATGTCTGTGTCATCACCATCCAGTAATATTCATTAAGCTCCTACAAGCTGAGTACTGCTGGCTTCATCCCTTTTAATGAGCGTGAACATTTAAGTTGAAGGATAGGCTTTTATGTGACACTGCTTTGTCCTGGAAGGGCCAATCTGTGAGTACATATGATTTTGGCACGTTGTTTCCTCAGTTCAGTAAGCTAATTAGATTAATCACATATTTTTGTTGGCAAGCTCTGGCTGCCACTTTAAAACAAGGGATAAATCAGCCTGTCTTTGTGCTGGGAGATGTTATCAGACTTGGGCTCTTTGTCAGTATTAGCCATTAGTGGGCTCTTTATCTTGATTTTCTAAATAGCCACTTCCTTTACACAAAAGATGTTATGCTCTATGATTTCTTGCTAATCACTTTTGTCACTTACTGCAATACACCTTTTCAGTCAGCGTTGCTTGCATAGAGTACAGTGTTGTGTGATGCTTTTTATCGTGCTACTGTTGGTTAGGTTTTTTTTTTAATGCTTTACAAATATGTAAGTAAATGCACTAAACATTTTACAAAACTTATAGAAATCAAAATAAAAGGAAACATTTCTCATCCAGCCCTCAGTGGCTTGTGAGATATGATGTTTCTCTCTTTTTTTGCTTCCAGTATTGTGTTTCTGAGTTCTCTTAATTTTCCCTTCAAAGCGTTGTTTTGATTTGCCAGCTCTGCTGTCTCTCTGTGCTGTCCCCTGGCCCAGTCCCTCACCAGCGCACCACTGCTTTGTCTATAACTGCTCTCTCTCTGTCAACAGCCTCCTTGTGCTTCATTCCCTGTTTATCTGCCGCACTAATTTCCTTACATCCCTCTTTTGTCCTGTAACCACTTTGCTCAGGAATCTTTCTCCCAGTTGCCCAATGCAATGGAGCTTGACTCCCTGTCTGGCTTCATTTTCCGGTTGCACGCCCTCTGTTGATGGTAGTTCCTGTGATCTTTCGAAGTAGTCATCTGTCTGCTCGAGGTAAGCTTGTTTACTGCTCCCTACAGGACGGTGCCATGGTTAAGAGCATGGGCACTGGGGTCAGATTGGCTTGGGATCAGGTACTGGTTCAGCCACTTGCCTTGGGCCATGAACCTCTCTGTGCCTCAGATTTCTTATCTATAAATTGGGCATAGTGATGGTCCTTCCTACCTAGAAGTGCAAAGTGTGAGTTGTGTGTGTGTCTGACACATAGTTAGAATTCAGCAAAAGGGTGAACTACTAATGTTTTATGCTCATGTAGTCTAAAATGCCCTTTTGATAATTATGCTAGTACTTATATAATGCTTACTATGTGTCAGGCACTGTCCTAAAGCCCTTACTTATGTGAATTTGTTTAATCCTCACAAGAACTCTTTGAAGTAAGAACTGATACCAGTCCCATCTTATAGATGAGAAAACTGAGGCTGAGAGAGTTTGAGTGACTTGCTTAAACTCGCACAATTGGTAAGTGGCAGGGCTAGGATTTGAACCTGGGAAATCTAGCTCTAGAATCAGTGCTCTTAAGCACTAGTCTATAAACCTAAATTCTACTTGTGAACCCCCTCCAGGAATCTCTTCTGCTGCACAGCTTCTAGTGACGCCTCTCTCTCTGAATTCCTAATGCATGTATCCAGCAGAATAAGCTCATAATTGCTTAAATCCTCAGTGTTTTATATTTTTCAGTCCTGTATATGTACGAAAAATTCCTTTGATTACAAAGTTATTACATGCTAAAATGGAGAATCTGGACTATGGAAACATCAAAGAAGGAAATAAAATACACCTGGAGATAACTACTATTCACATGTTATCTGTCCTTATAAATAGTGTTATTTATAAATATTATACATATACACATGACAATATTGGACATAAATACATATTATATATAATTATGGTCATGCCATGTATATAATTTTTGTATCCCACTTTTCTTGCTTCACATTATCGTGTAAGCATTTGCCTGTGTCATTAAATTTTATTCTAAGTCAACATTTTAATGAGTTCAAATAACTTAATTGTTGAGTTAACTTGTCTATGGTGGACATATTGTTTACTTCCAATTTTCATTATTTATTTATTTTTTATCTTTTGTTAGCACTTTTATGAATTCATCAGTTTTCCATTAGAGTTCTGAAAATGCTTATTCATTCAGTTCAGCAGTATAGTCAGTTACCAGAAACATGTACTTGTCAGTCTTTTCCATGAATTCCTTGAAGATTAAACCCTTTTACAGGAACATTTTTGCAAAAGCATCAGAGTACACCCAGAATTGTCTGTAAATGACAAAAGACTTAAAAATGACCACGGGTAAAGATTTGATGAAAGTTCATAATAATGCAATTGACAAGGAAATTTAGTTATTTATGAGATATACATTTTAAAGATATACATTTTAATAACTAGAATTATGACTTATAACATTATGCCAGAACATATAAGATTTTTAGAAATTTCATGTAATGTCTGAAACATTTATATTAACATATTTCCGTACAAATAACCCAAAGAAAGTTTAGTATTAGTTGTTTCTTTGTTTGTTTGTTTTTATATACTGCCGGTTCTTATTAGTCATCAATTTTATACACATCAGTGTATAAATGTCAATCCCAATCGCCCAATTCATCACCCCACCATTCCCACCCCACCGTGGTTTTCCCCCCTTGGTGTCCATACGTTTGTTCTCTACATCTGTGTCTCAACTTCTGCCCTGCAAACCAGTTCATCTGTACCATTTTTCTAGGTTCCACATACATGTGTTAATATACGATATTTGTTTTTCTCTTTCTGACTTACTTCACTCTGTATGACAGTCTTTAGATCCATCCACGTCTCAAGAAATGACTCAATTTTGTTCCTTTTTACAGCTGAGTCATATTCCATTGTATATATGTACCACAACTTCTTTATCCATTCATCTGTTGATGTGCACTTAGGTTGCTTCCTGACCTGGCTATTGTAAATAGTGCTGCAATGAACATTGAGGTGCATATGTCTTTTTGAATTATGTTTTTTTCTGGGTATATGCCCAGTAGTGGGCTTGCTGGATCATATGGTAATTCTATTTTTAGTTTTTGTTTTTTGTTTGTTTGTTTGTTTTGCGGTACGTGGGCCTCTCACTGCTGTGGCCTCCCCCGCCGCAGAGCACAGGCTCCGGACACGCAGGCCCAGCGGCCAGGACTCACGGGCCCAGCTGCTCCATGGCATGTGGGATCCTCCCGGACCGGGGCACGAACCCGTGTCCCCTGCATCGGCAAGCGGACCCTCAACCACTGCGCCACCAGGGAAGCCCCTATTTTTAGTTTTTTAAGGAACCTCCATACTGTTCTCCATAGTGGCTGTATCAACTTACGTTCCTACCAACAGTACAAGAGGGTTCACTTTTCTCCACACCCTCTCCAGCATTTGTTGTTTGTAGGTTTTCTGATGATGCCCATTCTAAATGGTGTGAGGTGATACCTCACTCTTATTTTTGATTTGCATTTCTCTAATAGTGATGTTGAGCAGCTTTTCATGTGCTTCTTGGCCATCTGTATATCTTCTTTGTACTTCCAATTTTTAAATGACTAAAACATTTCTACAATTAGATGGGTCATAGGTCATGGCTTTTTTTAAAAATTAATTTATTTATTTACTTTTGGCTGCATTGGGTTTTCATTAGGTTGTGTGGGCTTCTCATTGCAGTGGCTTCTCTTGTTTCAGAGCACGGGCTCTAGGCTCGAGGGCTTTAGTAGTTGTGGCTCTCAGGCTCTAGAGCACAGACTCAGTTGTAGCACACGGGCTTAGTTGCTCCCCGGCATGTGGGATCTTCCCGGATCAGGACTCGAATCCGTGTTGCCCGCATTGGCAGGTGGATTCTTAACCACTGTGCCACCTGGGAAGCCCGGTCATGGCTTTAAAAAAAAGATTTCTGGTCTGTATGCAAAATTGCCTTTCCAAGATTGCACCCATTTATTACTTCCACTGTAATAAAACAGTGTTTTATTGAAACTCCACGTGTTTCACTGTCCTTGTTGACTACTTGTTCACTGTTCTTATTACCAATAATGTTTTGATTAGTTATTGCTCATGTGATAGATGCTCTAGGGCAAGGGTTATGGTTTAAGTTGCAGTGAACACAAAGCACTTTTAGTAACAATCACATGGTGTTCCATGAATATCTACTTGGTTTTTCAGTAGGGATGTGATGGGCTTTGTAGAACTCTAGGATGTAGGAACTGGAGGACACTGTCCATTTAATATAGCCCCGTGTTTTGAAGATAAAGAAAGTGAGACACAGAGAGGTCAAGTAACCTGTCTAAGTTCTTACAACTGGTTAGGAGCAGAAGGAGTATTAGATTTCTGGTTTTCAAACTCATTGATTTTTCACTGTGTCACACAGTTTTTCATTTACCTTAATTATTCATCGAACATCCCTCCATCTGGCTTCCCTGACATGGCTGACCAAATTAGGGGGTAGTGCTTGTGACCACAGAACAAAGTAATCAATGCTTGCCACTCTTTGGGAGTAAGGTAAAGGATTCTGATTAACCTCTCAGGCAGTCCAGCTTTGTCACCATTTAATTCCTCCTTTCCCCACTTAGAGCTTCTCAGGTGCCAATGTTTAACTCAGATAAAATGGGAGGGATGTGAAGATAGGGACCTGAAATGTGGCCTCTCCCTGACAGACAGAGGCCTCAGACTCCATGAGGTTGTTTAGAGTGCTTTGTGCCTGGAAACAGGTTTCCTTAAGGGTTATGGGCTGTGTGGTAGTTGCAATGTCTGGCTGCGTGGCCTTTCTCTTCTTCCATGGTGTGGAGAAAAGCTACGGTGCGGAGCTAACCCACAGAAGCTGGCTCAGCCTGACCGCACCTTGCCTTGGAAAACGGTCCTGGGAGCCTTCATCTTAATGCAGCTTTTGTTCTGCAGGTTCGGCAGTGTGGAAGTCCTCACTGCCCTCACTCTTTTTGCATTTATCTTAAGAGCACTTGGTTTCCCAGGAAGGTCAGGGTAGTGTGTATTACTCTCTCTGTATATCGATATAGCAGGATGAAAAGTAAATGCAATGAAGTTTTGCAGTTCAAATCTTTTTTTTTATTTGATATTGTGATGATTAAGCTATAAAAAGGTTAGCAGCTTCAAGGCTGGAAACACATGTTAAATACTTTATTGCCAATAAGATTGACTAAAATTACCAAGGCAAAATGTTTTCTTTCTTAGAAATTCTCAGAATAACCTCCCTTTATCACCCTGTCCTTAACAAAGAACAAAGGATGTTATCAACACATTACAAGAATTATCTTGATAGATTCTAATTTTCCCATAAAAGTAATCAAAAAAGAAACCTGCTTTGAAAGCCTCTCGCCTCTGGGGAAAGGTCTTAATGCTATTTGATGTGCTTTTGGACGAGAAGCTCAGAAAAGGAACTTTTAAAAGATGACCATGTCCTGTTTATGTTTTAGAGACGTGTTTTTTTAAACATCATGGAAGTGACAGTAAAAGTGGGCTTAAATTTTTGGCACAATCCACCTTCCTCCCTTTTACTTGTTAATTCACTTACTCATTAGTTAATTCACTCAACAAAGATTTCTTACAGGCCTACTGTGTGACATGTATCGTGTAAGGCATTGGGGATATAGCAATGAACAAAATGTAGACTTTGCTTTCATGGAATTTTTAAGCGCCTTGTGGGCAAAAAGTCAAGTCTTTCTGAGAAGGCTTACTGGTAGTGAAGCCATGTAAGCCGAGACCCGAGGAGTGAGGGGAAATCTGAAGATGGTGCCTACTATGGATAGATCTGGGGGTGCCTTGGGAAAGTGAAGCTACGTGTACAATATGTTGAAGAAGGGGGCTGTGGAAATATTCAGGTTTAATTACAGAGTCTTCATCTCAGAAGCAAAAACCGTTTGCTGTTATTTTTAGAACTTAAACATTGTTTCTCCACTGTGACCAGGCCTCATTAGTGGGGGTGGGGGGGTGGCGGGGGGGAGATTCGAAGGTTTGGGTTACAATCGCAAAGACATTCTTTTTGGTTCCCTCTGCATCCGCTCTGGCAGCTCCAGCTCCTCTGTGCCTTGCCAGTTGTTCCTGTCGTTTGAAAACTGCGTGGAGATTCTTTCCTCTAGGTTGGCAGTTCTGATTAGATGGATTCTTCTGACTCAGAAACCAGGCGAAAATAATCATGATATGCTTTTGTGCAGTGGTGCCATAGGTTGTCTATATCTTGTCCCCTGGAGTGTTGTCATAAGGGCCTGAAGGCCATTGGATGCATCATACATTGTGTGAGAAGTGGCAGAAGTACCTGCAGACCCAGTGCTGGAAACGTATTAGAAAGAAGGGCTGCTGAAACAGGATGCACTTCTCTACTTTTGTGTGAAAATAGCCCGTTGGAGAAAAGCCGCCTGTTGGAGCAGAGCATGGACTCACAGAAAGAAAAGCTAAAGTTCAAGGTCACCTAGTCAATGTTCTTTGAACTTTCTTAGACACTTTTTTTTTTCTCCCAACAAAATCTTCTATGGAAATCTAGAATATAAATCTGATAAAAGCAATGAATTGACACCTTAGAGAGTTTTAATATTCATTATTTTTAAATGCCTGAAGCAATGCTTTTCCCTAAAGCTCTTGGGTTCTGACAGGCACAGCCTGAAAAAGAGCTAATAGTAATAGCTCACTTTTATTAGTGTTTGCAATGAGAGACACTGTGCTGAGCCCTGCTTGCAGTTTCACATCTAATCTCTCCCACAGCCCTGTGAGGTAGGCACGGTGTTGATCATCTCTGTATTACAGATGAGGCTTTAGGTTTAGAGAGGCTTAATCTCCTGCCCAAGGTCACATGGCTAGTAAGCAGTGGGAGTTGGATTTGAACCCAGGTGTCCGTGACTGACCAGCCAAAGCCCTTAATCGTTGATCTAGTGGGACATTGGCACTGAATGGCACAATATGTGGTCCTGACCTTACTGAGATCACATTTGTGGTCAGTGCCAGCACTGGGATTGGGACCCAGGAATTCTGACCCCTGGTCCAGTGGTCTTTGTGTATATCATAGTGACAACTGCTCTGGAAACATCAGAGTGATAGTTAATAGATGAGCTAGTTTCTTGGAAACACAGTTCCCTTAAAACAAAATATAGTTAACAGGACACACGTCCTTCTTTTCACGTAGTTTAAGAATAGTTTTTTTTTAAAAGGGAGATGAACATGTGTTAAAGTAGAAGGGGAAGAAATCTCTCCTTCTCTCTCCTCCCTTGCTCTTTTTACTTTAATTAGACAACTTGAAAAATCTTTCAAAAGGGTTTATTTTTGAAATGAAAAAGTTAGTAGCTAGGTTAATTTCCTTTTCTTATTCTTCAGGCTGCTGGTATGTGTGTATGTGTGTATGTATGTATGTCCTTAAAATTACCTAGATTACCTACCACGTAACATAAGGGATAAATGTTTTTAAAATGGTAATCTAAGCACTTAGAGTAAAAGCCACTTTTTGTGTTAATTCTTTTTTTTTTTTTTTTTTTTTTTGCGGTATGTGGGCCTCTCACTGTTGTGGCCTCTCCCGTTGCGGAGCATAGGCTCCGGACGCGCAGGCTCAGCGGCCATGGCTCACGGGCCTTAGCCGCTCTGCGGCATGTGGGATCTTCCCGGACCGGGGCACGAACCCGTGTCCCCTGCATCGGCAGGCGGACTCTCAACCACTGCGCCACCAGGGAAGCCCTGTGTTAATTCTTAATATTGGTTTGGGAATCATTTAGAACTATAAAAGGCTGAATATTGGAAAATGTTGATTTAAATAACCGAAGCAGCCTTGGTATTGTGTTTGTTAGTTTACCTATCAAAAGTGATGTCCGTTCTCTGTTTGAAGGCTTGAAACATTTTAAAGAATCTTTATTTTGTAAAAATCTTTTTGTCCAAGTGTCTTTGTTGTAGTTGACTGATGGTGGTGGTGTGCGCTGCAGGTCCTCCTGGGATGCAGTCTCGGAGATGGAGGAGTGTGTTGGGGTGTGCTCTTTGAATCTACACCCTGGGGAGAGAAGGAGGCAGCTCTGGGCAGAGAGAGGGGTGGCAGAAGGGAGGGTGCTGTGAAGTCTCCACAAAGGCCTGGGCTCACCCTACAGAGCTGTCCTGATTTGGGAGCAAGGGAGTTGCACCCTCTCTTAGTCCAGGCATGGATGTGGGCTGCCTTCAAGGGGAGAGTTTAATCTTGGCAAAGTGGCTGTCTTCAGCAGAGGACGATTTCTGGAGAGGCCTGACGGCCAGCAGCCCTCCTAGCAGCTGGGAGAACACATCTCTCTATCCTGGAGAGACTGGTGGATGTCACAGCATCCAGTACAGTGCCGTTAACTCTTCAAATTCAGTAAAAGGGTAGGGGAAGCTGGAGAGAATCTCATCAGATCATCTTTGTGTGATGAATATGGTTTTAAGGTAGATGGGTAGTTGTACAAGATGTAATCTGTTAGCAAATCCAGTTTTCCCTTCTCTGTGTGTGTGTGTGTGTGTGTGTGTGTAAGAAAGTTTGATACATAAGCCTGTAAAAATAGAACCACTTTAAAAATACAACTTACCTAATTCATGATGTGATTTATTCTAGTATTAAATCCCCAATCTGGCTAAGTCACAGATCCTTAAAGTGCTCACAGAGGAATGTGCTTTGTGTTATGATTGTCCGAGGGAAAGGCTGGGACCATGCTGCATGGGGAAGGTGAGCACAGTCTACAGAAGTTTTATAAAACCAGGAGCCAAATTGCAGAGTCTGATTCACAGGGGGTATTTCATGTAAGGATTAATGACCTGAATTTTCATTGAAAATATTGCATGGTTTTATATTTCATAAACAATTATGGAAAAACACATGCAGTTACATTTTAATTTGCTAATTTAAATTGTATACAAAAAGTTACCATAGATATCCAGCTGAATTTATGAGCTGTTCCTTGCAATATTGATCAATATATACCGTGTGAAAAGGAAAACACAAAACGTATTTGGAATCAGCATTTTGGGTAATGCATCTTTCAATAGCTGTTAACATATCCTCTCTCTTAGAACTAAAGTGATGAATCTGGATATATTAAATGGCTCACGTTTAGTGGTTTTTCTTTCTTTTTACTGGTAGGATAATCAGTTTTGTTAATCTTTCTAACAGGCATTAGAATTACTAACCAGTGGGACTTTGTTTGCGTAGCTAGACCTTGTGTAAGCAGGGAAATGTCACAGCATCTCCAGTGACTGAAACACCAAGTTTTCTGGACTCTTAGATACACTGCAGTGGTAGCCATGACTAGCTGACTAGTGGTTTCAGCTTCTTCAAGCCATCGTTTTGCCTCGTCCCAAACTTTTAACCTCCCTAAAGGTTGGATTTGTGATAGGTACAAGTTCCATGACACTGTTCTGTGGACGTTATGGTAAAACAAATAAGCAAATGGAGATATTCCATTAGGGGCTGGAATGCAGGGAATCACATCATATTTTTAAAATCCACACCACACTTTCTCATTTGCTTAGGTGACTTCCTTCCTCGTGTCACCTCAGATATATTCCTATACTATCATGATATCAGCGAAGGAGCCCATCCTTGGTGAAGCCCTTCCTCATTCCCTCTCCTGAGCACCGCTGCAAGTGGACTCGTCCTCTCTCCCATCCAGTCTCCTCAACCCTCCTGACTCTGCCTCTCGTTAACGTCACTATTCACTTTTCTCTAAGCTTCAGTTTCTTCATCTGTAAGAAATGAGTATGACAGTCCCTACCTCATGGGGTGGTGGTGAGAATTAAATAGTTTAATGTGGTGCCCGGCACAGGGTAAGTGCCCAATAGATGGCACCCCTTGCCACTGGCTATTGCCGTTACTTGCCAAGACAAACATCACCCCACAGTGAGCTTATTCCCTGAGGCCTGGGACTGGATCTTATTCACATGCTCTACACTGCACATCTTGGGCAGTGGATGAATACTTCTCGAATCACCCGTGAATAACATCAGATGCCATCTCTACCCTCAAGGAGACCAGAGTCTGGTTCTGAAATAACTGCAACACAAAGCAGAAACGACATCACCATAGGGAGATATAATTAAACTAAGAGGTTTAGAGCGGTAAGATGTGAATAGGACAGGTTTAAGGCAGGTGCTTAGTAGGTGTTCAGCATAATGTTTTTGATCCTGGCAACCAAAGGTTTTGGGATGCTGAAAGTTTTTGCTGGATTATACTGGGCATGTTATATTTCTGCTCTGAATTCTACCCCTCAATTTTTAATGACAGCTTGTTCTTTGAACTGTACATGTGACAGGGATGGACAGAGTGCTTTTTTTTTTAAGCCCAAGCAGGTGGAATTAGATCTGAGGGCATCTGTTCAATGCATCCAGGTCTTTTTGACACTTTTGCAACCATTTACTCTATGTATCTGTCATTGTTTACGCTGGGTGTGCTGCTATGCTGAGCATATGGTAATTTCATATGCTTGGTTGTAGTTAGTGTGTAGGTAATTCGAACATGTTGCTTTTTTTAAAAAATTTTTCATTATGTAGTTATTCTATTTAATGGCTTTGAAAGGATTCTTTCTCCAGAGAGAGAGCCAAACTAGAATTAATTATTTTTAATCACATTTTTTGGCGCCGGCATGTTCTGTCTTCCCCCACCTTAGTCATATCAGCTAGATTTAGGAGAGAAATCACAGGGGGGCTCTGTTCAGACAGTTACTTGTTTGATTCTCCCAGTGGTTCTGGTTCTTTGATCTTCTACCAGCGTAGCTCCTCTGATCTTTTATTCTGTGAGGTGTTTGTTTCTGTATGATGGATGTTTCACTGACCCACGTAAATGGAAGAAAATTTTCTCCAGCCTTTAAATGTATTGCTTTCCTTGTTCTTTCAAAAAACACTTTTCTTAAGTGGAAGAACATTTTAGAGGTGTTTGGCATCAAATCAACGGAACTGTGGCCTTTAAGGGAATCTGAAGCACTGACAGGTGGTTTGATTGGTGAGAATCCATTTTTCTTTCTTTCCCCTTGACCTTACTCCTGTCACACAAGAAGGAAACACCCCTCCTCCTTCTCCTCTTATTTCTTTGAAACAAGAGTATCTGATTTCATTGAATTTTGGACTTTGGTTCTTATTGTCACTTTCCTTTTTCCCTTGAAGGAGAGGAAAAACTCTGAACTTTGTACAGAGTAAATTAAATTATGAGGAAAATAGTCTGGAGTTAAACAAGATGAACTGAGCTTTTGGAACTGAATCTAAGCATTGCCATGATGTCGTAGATAGTCTAACCATGACTCACAAGCACATTAGTCATTTTGATACACCGTTGATTTGACTAATTACCCTGAAGGCTGGCTGGCAGGCAGACTGAATTGCTCAAGTCAGCTAGTAATTTTGATCAAATCAACGAGTAATTATAGTTTTGTGCCGGAAACAAATATAGAATCCTGATTGTGTTAGACCGAAGAAGATGTTATTGTGATATAATCATATACAGTGTATTTAATTCTAGCATTAGAGCGGTCCTTTACCATTTTTCTGGCGTCAGGGCTTAAGTTCTCAGAACACTTGATAGAAAAATGTTGTGGAAACTTTTTAGAGAGACTGATTTTATTCTCTCAATAATCACTACATAAACATGGGGAAGATTCTCTGGTGCTAAGGTAAATACATATATTCTAAATGTGCTTTAATTTTTATAAGCCCTCAGAACTAAATATGGTCAGATTTAAACCTCAAAATTCTCACAGAAAGAACCTAGACATGAGCAATTCGTATGGCAGAGCCAGAAGTTAGTGCTACTAATTTCCCTATCAGTTCATTAGAGGAATACTAATATTTACATGACCAGGTCCACCTGAAACCGAAATCCTCTTATCTGTCTGGTTTCCATTGGATCATCATCCTTTGCCTCGCTTTTGAGAAATCTTTCTCCAGAGTATGATGTTGATTACCGAATGGCCAGTTGGCAATGTTTGTATGCTATATTTATGGGTGTAAATCTAAAATATTTTAGAAACCTATGTTTCTTAATGGAAAAAAAAATCTGTCTTTAATTTACTTGAGTTGTCTCCTGGATGGTTTACCTATATTAGATTCCTTTTCTATGAAAACAGGAAATATAATTTACCTGGAAGTTAGTGCAGATTTGCTGTGTAATTAATGTTTGTGAAGCTCCTCCAGGGTAGTTATTCTGAAGAAGGCGCCAGTGTTGTGTGGTAACTTCATCTACTGTATATATCCTTGACCCTCCCCCCCCAAAAAAAAAAATCAGAAATAGAAAGAGAGGACAGTAATTTAAAAGGTTTGGATACTTCTGAGTTTATTCTTGGGGAACTGTAGCTGTGTATACCTGCTGGTTCCTTGCTTGGTCCCAGTTTCTACCTGCCTCTCATGGTGTGAGTTATCACACTGTGCCAAAAGTCATTCTTACAATCGAAGGTACACATTATTGTTTGTACAACCCGACCCCAAATGCCTGCTGCTTTGTTGGATATTCAACTATTTCTCCAATTTAATGAGAAAAAGTATGTTGATTTCCAACAAGCACCTTGCTAAGGGGTGTTCAGGAGTAATTTTGAGTATTTTTATGTCTTGCTTTATATACTGACATTAGAACCTAATCTCCAGATAGGTTCTATTCCAATAGTATAGAGTCAGATTATCAAGTTTTGGTAATCCTGCAGGGCATAGAATGGGAGTGAATTATTATGCATATATATTAATAATATATAACATTATTCTTGCCAAAAAAAGGAACTGACCAAATTTCCTCTTTTGCTTTCATACCCTCTTCACAACTCCTTTGATTTTAAGTGGTTAATTAGCTCTAAAGTGCAGGATGCTTTTCAGGGGAAAGTAGGAACCCTTGTCTACTCTCCTTGCTCCAGGTTTTCTACCGGAAGCACCAACTCTAGGGAGAAATAGTGCCAAATGCAGAATTTACCTGAAGGAAAACTCATTTTAAAACACTGCCTTCAATT
Organism: Pseudorca crassidens; assembly: GCF_039906515.1. Lineage (NCBI taxonomy): Eukaryota > Metazoa > Chordata > Mammalia > Artiodactyla > Delphinidae > Pseudorca > Pseudorca crassidens. The sequence goes on along the minus strand of NC_090299.1, from coordinate 124,482,244 downwards.
TTCTTTTCTTGCTTTTGCTTTCTCTTTCTTTCCTCTCCATACAAAATACATGGATACCCCCATGTTAATTTAGTGGAGAAGAGTTTTAATTAAAGAAGTATAGATAGCTGAAACCATTCAAGTCTGTGCCAGTCACTCTAGAGGCAAGTGTATGTAAATTGAAGCAGAGTGTGGCAGAGTTGCGATCTACTCAGTTACTTCTGGAGGCCGATAGATAAATTAATGCCTCCCTCTCCATGAAGACAGCCTCTCTGCAAGTCTGCTCACGAGACTGGCAGCCATCCAGTCAATAAGCCACCCTTGTTGCAACAGAGGAACTGCTTAATATAAGGTGTTGCGGTTTTTACTTGTATTTCTTGGAAAGGCATCCCAGTAAGCCGAAATGCTGGACCTCCAAGCAGAAATTAGAGCCTTCGTTACCCTCTGTTAATTGCAAATGACACATGGCTTTTCTATTGTGGAGTCTCTCAAAAGGTAGCAACTAATGATTAGCATTTACATCTGTGTGCAGAGCTAGATGTGTGTGTGCGTGCACGCGCACATTGCCCACACATGGACATGTGCGAAACTCCGTGCATGAGAGGGAGAGAGAGGTGAAGCAGTGCTTCATTCAGGGGTAACCGGTCTCTTACCAGGTTCTATTTCAGTATTCCACAAAATGATGCTTGTGGCAAAATGAGGCTTCAGAACAGTGAGATCTGCCATTAATGAGTACAACATTTTTAAAGAGAAAGAGAAAGTTTAAGCAACTTATTTACAGGTGCATAATGATCTTTGATTTTTAGGGCAAATGATAGTTTGAAAGGCTTTGCATAAGTAGAAAGAAATCCTATAAAAAAGCCAAATAATTTTAAAAGTTTGTAGTGAATAGTGGTGACACTGCTCAAGTGTAACTACAGCAAGTTGCAGTGCTGGAGGTTTCTTGGGTATGAGAAATCTTCATAGTGAGCTATATTTACTTTGACTGATTTTGTTTTTCTTAAAAAGAGGTTCTGAAAAATTATTGAGAAACTTGCAGACCCCTGGAAAGGGGCTCGTGGAACCCTAGGGTTCCTCTGACTACTTTTGGAGTATTATTGCACAATAATAATTAAAATAAGCATTTAAAAAAATAGTGGTCCTTAAAACTAAGAATTCTTACGCTGAGTTCTTTACGCTTCCGTAACATGTCATTTTCATCCATGTTTATTCCGCTGGAAGTTAACAGTTTATATGCTACAAATCGAGTTGGGTTTCCTTTGTGTGTTTTCTGTTTAATACTTTTCAGATATTTTGTGGTCATTGTAATTGATTCAAATAGCATAGTACATTAATGTACTCTTTTATCCCTACTCATATCCACTAGGCTATATAATCATTGTGCAGGCTTCTTTCTTTCCCAGAGAGTTGGAGACTTCAAGTTCACTGTAATTGCTACACTTAAGCTGGACTTAGGTACTTTCCTTTTGTTCGGATGTTCTTTTGCTTTTATTTTGTTAATTAGAAAATGTTTTCACTAAGTAGTACATAATCATGGTACCAAATTCAAAAAGTGAAGAAGGGCACACAGTGAAAAGCAAGTCTCCCTCCCTCCCTGTCCCAGCCATCCAGTGTCCCTGTGCTGAGGCAGCCACCTCAGAGTCCTTGGGTATCTTCACAGAGAATTTACCAGCATTTACCAGCATATACAGTAACACATGCCTTTTTTTTTTTTTCTTACACAGATGATGGCATAATATACTTGCTGTTCTGTACATATCCTGGTAGCCTTTCCATATCAGTACATTCAGAGCTGCAACCTTTTTAAAAAAAATTAAAACAATTTTAAAATTGAACTATACTTGATGTTCAACATTCTATAAGTTACAGGTGTACAATATAGTGATCCACAATTTTAAAAGGTTATATTCCATTTATAGTTACTATAAAATATTGGCTATATTCCCCATGTTGTACAATATATCTTTGTAGCTTATTTTATACTTAATAGTTTATACCTCTTAATCCTCTACCCCATATTGCGCCCTCCTACCCCCTGCCCTGATTCCCTCTCCCTACTGGCAATGAAATTAGGCCAGTTTGTTCTCTATATCTGTGAGTCTGCTTCCTTTTTGTTACATTCATTAGTTTGCTGTATTTTTTTTAGATTCCACATGTAAGTGATATAATACAGTATTAGGCTTTCTCTATCTGACTTATTTCATTCAGCATAATACTTTCCAGGTCCATCCATATTGCTGCAAATGGCAAAATTTCATTCTTTTTAATGGCTGAGTAGTATTCCATTGTATATACATACCACATCTTCTTTATCCATTCACATGTTGATAGACGCTTAGGTTCCTTTCCTACTTTGGCAGTTTTTTAGTTGTTGAGTTGTATGAGCTGTTTATATATTTTGGATATTAACCCCTTATCAGTCATAACATTTCCACATGTTTTCTCTCATTCAGTAGGTTGTCTTTTCGTTTTGTTGCTGGTTTTCTTTGCTGTGCAAAAGCTTTTAAGCTTAATTAGGTCCCATTTGTTTATTTTTGCTTTTATTTCCTTCGCTTTAGGAGACAGATCCCCAAAAATATTGCTATGGTTTATGTCAAAGAGTGTTCTGCCTCTGTTTTCCTCTAGGAGTTTTATGGTTTACAGTCTTACATTTAGGTCTATAATCCACTTTGAGTTTATTTTTGTATATGGTATTAGAGAATGTTCTAATTTCATCCTTTTACATGTAGCTGTCCAGTGTTCCCAGCACCACTTATTGAAGAGACTGTATTCTTGCTTACTGTGTCGTAGATTAATTGACCATAAGTGTGTGGGTTTATTTCTGGGCTTTCTATCCTGTTTCATTGATCTATGTGTCTTTTTTTGTGCCAGTACACATACTGTTTTGATTATTGTAGTTTTGTAGTATAGTTTTGAATTCAGGGAGTGTGATTCCTCCAGCTCCATTCTTCTTTCTCAAGATTGTTTTGGCTATTTGGGATCTTTTGTATTTACACAAAAATTGTAAAATTATTTGTTCTAGTTCTGTGAAAAATGCTGCCGGTATTTTGATAGGGATTGCATTGAATCTGTAGATTGCCTTAAGTACTATGGTCAATTTTTTTGAATTTTTTAAAATTAATTTCTTTATACAACAGGTTCTTATTAGTTATCCATTGTCAATCCCAATATCCCAATTCATCACACCACCACCACCTCCCAGCCCCCCACCACATTCCCCCCTTGGTGTCCATACATTTGCTCTCTACATCTGTGTCTCAATTTCTGCCCTGCAAACCAGTTCATCTGTACCATTTTTCTAGGTTCCACATATATGCGTTAATATACAATATTTGTTTTTCTCTTTCTGACTTACTTCATTCTGTATGACAGTCTCTAGATTCATCTACATCTCTGCAAATGACCAAATTTCTTTCCTTTTTATGGCTGAGTAATATTCCACTGCATATAGGTACCACATCTTCTTTATCCATTCGTCTGTTGATGGGCATTTAGGTTGCTTCCATGACCTGGCTTTTGTAACTAGTGCTGCAGTGAACATTGGCGTGCATGTGTCTTTTTGAATTATGTTTTTTTTCTGGGTATATGCCCAGTAGTGGGATTGCTGGGTCATATGGTAATTTTATTTTTAGTTTTTTAAGGAACCTCCATACTGTTCTCCATAGTGGCTGTATCAATTTACATTCCCACCAACAGTGCAAGAGGGTTCGCTTTTCTCCGCACCCTCTCCAGCATTTGTTGTTTGCAGATTTTCTGATGATGCCCATTCGAACTGGTGTGAGGTGATACCTCATTGTAGTTTTGATTTGCATTTCTCTAATAATTAGTGATGTTGAGCAGCTTTTCATGTTCTTCTTGGCCATCTGTATGCCTTCTTTGGAGAAATATCTATTTCGGTCTTCTGCCCATTTTTTAATTGGGTTGTTTGTTCTTTTAATATTGAGCTGCATAAGCTGTTTATATATTTTGGAGACTAATCCTTTGTCCGTTGATTCATTTGCAAATATTTTCTCCCATTCTGAGGGATATCTTTCTGTCTTGTTTGTAGTTTCCTTTGCTTTGCAAAAGCTTTTAAGTTTCAGTAGGTCCCATTTGTTTATTTTTGTTTTTATTTCTTTTACTCTAGGAGGTGGGTCAAGAAAGATCTTGCTGTGATTTATGTCAAAGAGTGTTCTTCCTATGTTTTACTCTAAGAGTTTTATAGTGTCTGGTCTTACATTTAGGTCTCGAATCCATTTTGAGTTTATTTTTGTGTATGGTGTTAGGGAGTATTCTAATTTCATTCTTTTACATGTAGGTGTCCAGTTTCCCAGCAGCACTTATTGAAGAGGCTGTCTTTTCTCCATTGTATATCCTTGCCTCCTTTGTCATAGATAAGTTGACCATAGGTGCGTGGGTTTATCTCTGGGCTTTCTATCCTGTTCCATTGATCTATATCTCTGTTTTTGTGCCAGTACCATATTGTGTTGATTACTGTAGCTTTGTAGTATAGTCTGAAGTCAAGGAGTCTGTTTCCTCCAGCTCCATTTTTTTCCCTCAACACTGCTTTGGCTATTTGGGGTCTTTTGTGTCTCCATACAAATTTTAAGATATTTTGTTCTAGTTCTGTAAAGAAATGCCATTGGTAATTTGGTAGGGATTGCATTGAATCTGTAGATTGCTTTGGGTAGTGCAGTCATTTTCACAATATTGATTCTTCCAATCCAAGAACATGGTATATCTCTCCATCTGTTTGTATCATCTTTAATTTCTTTCCTCAGTGTCTTATCGTTTTCTGCATACAGGTCTTTTGTCTCCTTAGGTAGGTTTATTCCTAGATATTTTTTTTTTTTGTTACAATGGTAAATGGGAGTGTTTTCTTAATTTTGCTTTCAGATTTTTCATCATTAGCGTATAGGAATGCAAGAGATTTCTGTGCATTAATTTTGTATTCTGCTACTTTATGTAATTCATTGATTAGCTCTAGTAGTTTCTGGTGGCATCTTTAGGATTCTTTATGTATAGTGTCATGTCATCTGCGAACAGTGACAGTTTTACTTCTTCTTTTCCAATTTGTATTCCTTTTATTCCTTTTTCTTCTCTGATTGCCATGGCTAGGACTTCCAAAACTATGTTGGATAACAGTGGTGAGAGTGGACATCCTTGTCTTGTTCCTGATCTGAGAGGAAAGGCTTTCAGTTTTTCACCATTGAGAATGATGTTTTCCATGGGTTTGTCATATGTAGCCTTCATTATGTTGAGGTAGGTTCCCTCTATGCCCACTTTCCAGAGAGTTTTTATCATAAATGGGTGTTGAATTTTGTCAGAAGCATCTATTAAGATGATCATATGGATCATATGGTTCTTCTTCTTCAATTTGTTAATATTGTGTATCACATTGATTGATTTGCATATATTGAGGAATCCTGGCATCCCTGGGATAAATCCCACTTGATCATGGTGTATGATCCTTTTATGTGTTGTTGGATTCTGTTTGCTAGTATTTTGTGGAGGATTTTTGCATCTATATTCATCAGTGATATTAGTCTGTAATTTTATTTTTTTGTAGTATCTTTGTCTGGTTTTGGTACCTGGGTGATGGTGGCCTCATAGAATGAGTTTGGGAGTGTTCCTTCCTCTGCAATTGTTTGGAAGAGTTTGAGAAGGATGGGTGTTAGCTCTTCTCTAAATGTTTGATAGAATTCACCTATGAAGCCATCTGGTCCTGGACTTTTGTTTGTTGGAAGATTTTTAATCACAGTTTCAATGTCATTACTTGTGATTGGTCTGTTCATATTTTCTGTTTCTTCCTTGTTCCGTCTTGGAAGTTTATATCTTTCTAAGAATCTGTCCATTTCTTCCAGGTTGTTCATTTTATTGGCATAGAGTTGCTTGTAGTAGTCTCTTAGGATGCTTTGTCTGTTGTAACTTCTCCTTTTTCATTTCTAATTTTATTGATTTGAGTCCTCTCCCTCTTTTTCTTGATGAGTCTGGCTAATGGTTTATCAATTTTGTTTATCTTCTCAAAGAACCAGCTTTTAGTTTTATTTATCTTTGCTATTGTTTTCTTTGTTTCTATTTCATTTATTTCTGCTCTGATATTTATGATTTCTTTCCTTCTGCTAACTTTAGGTTTTGTTTTTTCTTCTTTCTCTAGTTCCTTTAGGTGTAAGGTTAGATTGTTTATTTGAGGTTTTTCTTGTTTTTTGAGGTAGGCTTGTATTGCTATAAACTTCCCTCTTAGAATGCTTTTGCTGCATCCCATAGGTTTTGGATTGTCGTGTTTTCATTGTCATTTGTCTCTAGGTATTATTTGATTTCCTCTTTGATTTCTTCACTGATCTCTTGGTTATTTAGTAACGTATTGTTTAGCCTCCATATGTTTGTGTTTTTTACGTTATTTTCCCTGTAATTGATTTCTAATCTCATAGTGTTGTGGTCCGAAAAGATGCTTGATGTGATTTCAATTTTCTTAAATTTACTGAGGCTTGATTTGTGACCCACGATGTGATCTATGCTGGAGAATGTTCCGTGCGCACTTGAGAAGAAAGTGTAATCTGCTCTTTTTGGATGGAATGTCCTATAGATATCAATTAATGTATCTGGTCTATTGTGTCAGTTAAAGCTTCTGATTCCTTATTTCTTTTCATTTTGTATGATCTGTCCATTGATATAAGTGAGGTGTTAAAGTCCCCCACTATTACTGTGTTACTGTCAATTTCCTCTTTTAGAGCTGTTAGCAGTTGCCTTACGTACTGAGGTGCTCCTATGTTGGGTGCATATATAGTTATAATTGTTATATATTCTTCTTGGATTGATTCCTTGATCATTATGTAGTGTCCTTCCTTGTCTCTTGTAACATTGTTTATTTTAAAGTCTATTTTACCTCATATGAGTATTGCTACTCCAGCTTTCTTTTGATTTCTGTTTGCATGGAATATCTTTTTCCATCCCCTCACTTTCAGTCTGTATGTGTCCCTAGGTCTGAAGTGGGTCTCTTGTAGACAGCATATACATGGGTCTTGTTTTTGCATCCATTCAGCGAGCCTGTGTCTTTTGGTTGGGGCATTTGATCCATTCACGTTTAAGGTAATTATAGATATGTATGTTCCTGTGACCATTTTCTTAATTGTTTTGGGTTTGTTTTTGTAGATCCTTTTCTTCTCTTGTGTTTCCCACTTAGAGAAGTTCCTCTAGCATTTGTTGTAGAGCTGGTTTGGTGTTGCTGAATTCTTTTAGCTTTTGCTTGTTTGTAAAGCTTTTGATTTCTCTATTGAATCTGAATGAGATCCTTGCTGGGTAGAGTAATCTTTGTTGTAGGTTCTTCCCTTTCATCACTTTAAATATGTCATGCCACTCCCTTCTGGCTTATAGAGTTTCTGCTGAGAAATCAGCTGTTAACCTTATGGGAGTTCCCTTGTACGTTGTCTGTCATTTTCCCCTTGCTGCTTTCAATAATATTTCTTTGTCCTTAATTTTTGCCAAGTTGATTACTATGTGTCTCGGTGTGTTTCTCCTTGGGTTTATCCTGTATGGGACTCTCCACACTTCCTGGACTTGGGTGGCTATTTCCTTTCCCATGTTAAGGAAGTTTTCCACTATAATCTCTTCAGATATTTTCTTGGGTCCTTTCTCTCTCTCTTCTCTTTCTGGGACCCCTATCGTGTGAATGTTGTTACGTTTAATGTTGTCCCAGAGATCTCTTAGGCTGTCTTCATTTCTTTTCATTCTTTTTTCTTTATTCTCTTCCACAGTAGTGAATTCCACCCTTCTGTCCTGCAAGTGACTTATCCGTTCTTCTGCCTCAGTTATTCTGGTATTGGTTCCTTCTAGTGTAGTTTTCATTTCATTTATTGTATTGTTCATCTCTGTTTGTTTGTTCTTTAATTCTTCTAGGTCTTTGTTAAACATTTATTGCATCTTCTCGATCTTTGCCTCCATTCTTCTTCCGAGGTCCTGGATCATCCTCACTATCATTATTCTGAATTCTTTTTCTGGAAGTTTGCCTATCTCCACTTCATTTAGTTGTTTTTCTGGGGTTTTATCTTGTTCCTTCATCTGGTACATAGTCATCTGCCTTTTCATCTTGTCTGTCTTTCTGTGAATGTGGTTTTTGTTCCACAGGCTGCAGGATTCTAGTTCTTCTTGCTTCTGCTCTCTGCCCTCTGGTGGATGAGGCTATCTAAGAGGCTTGTGTAAGTTTCCTGATGGGAGGGACTAATGGTGGGTAGAGCTGGCTGTTGCTCTGGTGGGCAGAGCTCAGTAAAACTGTAATCCGCTTGCCTGCTGATGGGTGGGGGTGGGTTTGCTCCCTGTTGGTTGTTTGACCTGAGGCGATCCAACACTGGAGCCTACACAGGCTCTTTGATGGCACTAATGGTGGACTCTCGGAGGGCTTACGCCAAGGAGTACTTTGCAGAATTTACGCTGCCAGTGTCCTTTTCCTCACCGTGAGACACAGCCAGCCCCCGCCTCCGCAGGAGACCCTCCAACACTAGCAGGTCACTGCTCCTTTCCCTGAGTCCTGATGCACACACTACTTTGTGCTGCCCTCTAAGAGTGGAGACTCTGTTTCCCCCAGTTCTGTCGAAGTCCTCCCATCAAATCTCGCTAGCCTTCAAAGTCTGATTCTCTAGGAATTCCTCCTCCCATTGCTGGGCCCCCAGGTTAGGAAGCCTGACGTGGGGCTCAGAACGTTCACTCCAGTGGGTGGACTTCTGTGGTATAAGTGTTCTCCGGTTTGTGAGTCACTCACCCAGCAGTTATGTGATTTGATTTTATTGTGATTGAGCCCCTCCTACCATCTCACTGTGGCTTCTCCTTTGCTTTTGGATGTGGGGTATCTTTTTGGTGAGTTCCAGTGTCTTCCTATAGATGATGGTTCAGCAGTTAGTTGTGATTCTGGTGCTCTCGCAAGAAGGAGTGGACACACATCCTTGTACTCCGCCATCTTTTTTTTTTTTTTTTTTTTTTGCGGTACGCAGGCCTCTCACTGCTGTGGCCTCTCCTGTTGCGGAGCACAGGCTCCGGACGCGCAGGCTCAGCGGTCATGGCTCACGGGCCCAGCCGCTCCGCGGCATGTGAGATCTTCCCGGACCAGGGCACAAACCCGTGTCCCCTGCATCGGCAGGCGGACTCTCAACCACTCCACCACCAGGGAGCCCTACTCTGCCATCTTGAACCAATCTGACTATGGTCATTTTAACAGTATTAATTCTTCCAATCCAAGAACATGATATATCTTTCCATCTGTTAGTGTTGTCTTCAGCTTCTTTCATCAGTGTCTTATAGTTTTCTGAATACAGGTCTTATACCTCCTTAGGTAGGTTTATTACTAGGTATTTTACTCTTTTTGATGCAATGGTAAATGGGATTGTTTCCTTAATTTTTCTCTTTCTGATATTTCATTGTTGTTATATAGAAATGCAACAGAATTCTGTATATTAATTTTGTATTCTGAAACTTTACCAAATTGATGAGCTCTAATAGTTTTCTGGTGGCATCTTTAGGATTTTCTGGTTATAGTATCATGTCATATGCAAACAGGGACCGTTTGCATATGACATGTTTCCTTTCCAATTTGGATTCCTTTTATTTCTTTTTCTTCCCTGATTGCTATGGCTAGGACTTCCAAAACTGTGTTGCGTAAAAGTGGTGAGTTTGGGCATCCTTGTCTTACTCCTGATCTTAGAGGAAATGCTTTCAGCTTTCATTATTGAGTAAGATGTTACCTATGGGTTTGTCATATATGGCTTTTATTATGTTGAGGAATGTTCCCTCTAAGCCCACTTTCTGGAGAGTTTTTATCATAAATGGATTTTAAATTTTGTCAAAAGCTTTTTTTGAATCTGTTTAGATGATCGTATGGTTTTTATTCTTTAATTTGTTAATGTATCATGTTAACTGATTTGCAGATATTGAAAAATCCTTGCATCCCTAGGATAAATCCCACTTAGTCATGGTGTATGATCCTCTTATTGTATTGTTGGATTTGGTGTGGTAATATTTTGCTGAGGATTTTTGCATCTGTGTTCATCAGTGATATTAACCTGTAATCCTTTTTGTGTATGTGATTCTTTGCCTGTTTTTGGTATCAGGGTGGTACCGCATAGAATGAGTTCAGAAGTGTTCCTCTGCAATTTTTTGGATGAGTTTCAGAAGGATAGGTGTTAACTCTTCTCTAAATGTTTGGTGGAATTCACCTGTAAAGCCATCTGGTCCTGGACTTTTGTTTGTTGGGAGTTTTTAAATGACTGATTCAGTTTCATTACTGTAAATTAGTCTGTTCATATTTTTCTTCCTTCCTGTTTCAGTCTTAGGAGATTGTACATTTCTAAGAATTTGGCCGTTTGTTCTAGGTTATCCATTTCATTGGTCTATAGTTGCTTGTAGTAGTCTCTTATGAACCTTTGTATTTCTGTGGTGTCAGTTGTAATTTCTCCTTTTTCATTTCTAATTTTATTGATTTGAGTTCTCTCCCTTTTTTTCTTGATGATTCTGGCTAAAGGTTTATCAATTTTGTTTATCTTCTCAAAGAACTAACTTTTAGTTTTATTGATCTTTGCTATGTTTTGTTTCTATTTCATTTATTTTTGCTCTGATCTTTATGCTTTCTTTCATTCTACTAACTTTGGAATTTGTTTGTTCTTTTTTATCAAGTCCTGTTAGGTGTAAGGTTAGGTTGTTTGAGATTTTTCTTGTTTCCTGAGGTAAGCTTGTATCACTGTAAATTTGCCTCTTAGAACTGCTTTTGCTATGTCCCAAAGGTTTTAGATTGTTGTGTTTTCATTTTAATTTGCCTCTAGGTATTTTTTGATTTCCTCTTTGATTTCTTCAGTGATTTATTCGTTGTTTTGTAGCATATTGTTTAGCCTTCATGTGTTTATGTTTTCTGCAGTATTTTTCTTGTAGTTAATTTCTAGTCTCTTAGTGTTCTGGTCAGAAAAGATGCTTGATATGATTTCAGTTTTAAATTTATTGAGACTTGTTTTGTGCCTAGCGTGTGATGTATCCTGGAGAGTTTTTCGTGTGCACTTGAAAAGAATGTGTATTCTGCTGCTTTCAGATAGAATAGTTTATATATATATATATATATATATATATATATATATGTCAATTAATGTGTCATTTAAGGCCAGTGTTTCCTTACTGATTTCCTGTCTGGATGATCTTTCCATTGATGTAAGTGGCGTGTTAAAGTCCCCTACTATTATTGTGTTACTGACAATTTCTCCTTTTATGTCTGTTAATATTTGCCTTATATATTGAGGTTGGTTGCGTGTATATTTACATTTTTATATCTTCTTCTTGGATTGATCCCTTGAGCATTATGTAGTGTCTTTCTTTGTCTCTTATTACAGTCTTTATGTTAAAGTCTATTTTGTCTGATATAAGTATTGCTACTTGGCTTTCTTTTGATTTCCATTTGTATGGAATATCTTTTTTCTATCCTCTCACTTTCAGTCTGTGTGTGTCTTTAGATCTGAAGTGAGTCTCCTGTAGGCAGCATATATAGGGGTCTTGTTTTATTATCCATTCAGCCACTCTCTTTTGATTGGAGCATTTAGTTCATTTACATTTATGGTAATTTTCAATATGTCTGTTCTTGTTGCCATTTTGTTAATTGTTTTGGTGTTGTTTTGTACATCTTCCTCCACCCCCCCTTTCTTCTTCTTTTGTTCTCTTCTCTTGTGATTTGATGACTGTCTTTAGTGTCATGTTGGATTCCTTTTTGTATTCTGTGTGTATATCTATTAGAGATTTTTGGTTTGTTGTTACCATGTGGTTTTTATATAGAAATCTCTCTATATATGTGACTGTTTTAAATTTTAATTAAATTGAAATCTTAATTTCAAATGCATTTTAAAAAGCCTGCATTTGTATTCTCCTCCCATCATGATTACTATTTCTGATATCATGTTTTACATCTAATTGTTTTGAGTATCTCTTAACTGCTTATTGTGGATATAGATTATTTTACTACTTTTGTCCCTTAACCTTCCTACTAGCTATGTTTGCCTTTACTGATGAGCTTTTTCATTTGTCATTTTCTTGTTTCTAGTTGTAGCCTTTTCTTTTTCACCTAGAGAAGTTTCTTTAACATTTGTTGTAAAGCTAGTTTGGTGGTGCTGAACTCTTTTAACTTTTGCTTGTCTGTAAAGCTTTTGATTTCTCCCTCAGATCTGAATGAGAGCCTTGCTGGGTAGAGTATTCTTGGTTGTAGATTTTCCGCTTTCATCCCTATAAATAGATCGTGCCATCCCTTCTGGCCTGCAGAGTTTCTGTTGAAAAATCAGCTATAACCTTTGTATGTTATTTGTTGCTTTTTGCTTTGCTGCTTTTACTATTCTCCCTTATCATTTTCTTGTTTTAATTACTATGTGTCTTGATGTGCTCCTCTTTGGGTTAATCCCATATGGGACTCTGTGCTTCCTGGACTTGGGTGATTACTTCCTTTCCATTGTTACAGAAATTTTCAGCTATTAGGTCTTCAAATGTGTTCTCAACCCTTTTCTCTCTGTTTTCTCCTTCTGGGACCCCTATAATTGAATATTATTACACTTGATGTTGTCCCAGAGTTCTCTTAAATTGTCCTCACTTCTTTTCATTCTTTATTCATTTTTCTGTTCAGCAGCAGTGATTTCCAACTGCTCTGTCTTCCAGCTCACTGACTTGTTCCTCTGCATCATTTGGTCTACTGTTGAATCCTTCTAGTGTATTTTTCATTTCAGTTATTGTATTTTTTGTCTCTGTTTGGTTATTCTTTATATTTTCTAACTCTTTATTAAAAACTTCTGACTTCTCACTCTGTGCATCCATTCTTCTCCCGAGTTGTTTGACCATCTTTATGATCATTACTCTGAACTCTTTCTTGGGAAGATTGCCTATTTTGACTTCACTTAGTTCTTCTTCTGGGGTTTTATTTTGTTTCTTCATCTGGAACATATTTCTCTGTCTCCTCATTTTGTCTAAGTTACTTTTTGTATTTTTATGTATGTGGTAGGTTAGTTACATTTCTCGACCTTGGAGAAGTAGCCCTCTGTAGGAGACGCCCTGTGCATCCCAGCAGTGCATGCCCCTCTCATCACCCAAGCTATATGCTCTAAGGGTTCCCCCCATGAGGGCTGCATGGGTCCTTCTCTTGTGGCAGGTTGACTTTGTGGGTGGTCTGGTGGGCTTGCTTGGCCCCTGTCCCAGTTGGTTGCCAGGCCCTGCCTTTTCTACTTGGTGAGCTCTGGTTAAGAGGTGGCTGACTACAGAACCCCAGGGGGCCCCAGGGCTAGTGCTGGCTCACTGGTGAGCAGAGTCAGGGTCCAGACGACTTCAGGGCTGTTTCCTACCCACTGGTGGGTGAAGCCAGGTCCTGGGGTTAGTGCCGGACTACTGGCAGGCAGAGCCAGGTCCTGGAGTTTGGTTACAGGGCCCAGGAATCCCAGAGCTGGTGTCAGGTTGCTGGTGGTGAGGGTGTGGTTCCTGACAAAGTTGGGTATAGGGTCTTCGGTGTCGGGAAGCTTGTGTTAGTCTGCAGGTGGGCAGGGCCGGGGCCCAGATGGTCCTGGGTGGGTGTGGCCTGCTGTGGGCTGGCTGGGTCTGCAGGCTGCAGGATTGTGGTTTTCTTGTGTCTGGTGTCTGCCACCTGGTGGGTGGAATTGGGTCTTGGCCCTCTAGTGTGCAGGACTGTTTCTAGAGGAGTGTCTAGAGGTGGCTGTGGGCTCAGGGAGTCTTTAGACAGCCTGTCTGCCAGTGGATGGGGCTGTGTCTCCACCCACTTAGTTGCTTGGCCTGAGGCCTCCCAGCGCTCGTGCCTGTAGGCTGTTGATTGGGGCCAGGTCTTGGAGCTAATGTGCTATAGAGAGGACATTACAATGGTGCCCACCAAAACCAGTGTCCACGTGGTAGAAGGGGCTCCCAAGAATGGCTGCCACCAGTGTCTGTGTCCCCAGGGTGAGCTGCAGTTGCCCCTTGCCACTCTTGGGAGACTGTCCAAGACCAGTAGGTAGGTCTGGCTCAGCCTCTTATCAAATTACTGCTTTTACCCTGGGTCCCATTGCTTGTGAGATTTTGTGTACTCCCTTTACGAGTGAAATGTCTCTTTCCCTGTCCTTTGGGACTCCCGAAATTAAGCCCTGCTGGCCTTCAAAGCTGAATGCTGTGGGGCTCATATTCCTGGTGCAGGACCCCTGGGCAGGAGAGCTCAATGTGGGGCTTGTAACTCTCCCTCCTGTGGGAGAATTTCTGTAATATAATTATTCTCCAGTTTGTGGGTATTGATTAGATTGCAGCTCTGCCCCTCCTACCCATCTCCTTGTGGTTCCTTCTTTATGTCTTTAATTTCCTGACAGGTTTCGGTCTTTTTCTGCAAACAGTTGTATTTTAATGTGATTGTGGAAGGAGGCGAGCTCAGGGCCTTTCTACTCTGCCATCTTGGCTGATCTGCTGCATCCTTTTAAAAATTGTGACATAGTTAGTTCATTATACAGAAGTGCCGTATTTATTTAACCAGACCGTTGCTAATGGATATTTGGGGTCTTTCCAATTGTTTACTATCTAAACAATGCTACAAAGGACATCTCTGCAGTTAGAGAGGTGCTAGTGTATAAGAGAATGTGCCTGGGTTAGACCCCAGAATATCTGTGTGACCTTGATTAGACCAGCTCCTTTGCCTCTCTGTGCCTCAGTTTCCTAATCTGTAGAAGAGGGAAATGTAGTTCACAGGATTGCTGAGAAAATTTCATGAGTTAATGGTGTAATGTCTTCAGAATAGTATCTGGCACAGAGAAGTGCCCAGTAAGTCTCAACTCTTTGCTACTATTCAATATGTCATTTTGTAAGATAAAAGTATATTTATAGGATAAATGCACACAAGTGGTTTTGCTGATCAAATTCAGTCTTTGAAGACCGTTGCCAAATTGCCCTTTGCAGATAGAACACCAGTTTATGTTCTCACCTGAGGTGTATGAGATGGACCCATTTTTACTTCTCCTAAGTCACCTCTTGAAATGTGTAAATCTGGACACTGATAGTATATAACTGAGGCCCGTGTAGCTGTTACTGAGGAGGGAGAGATTTCAAGATAAAATCTTCTTCCCCCTGAAAGTTTTCAGTGATTCTAGATTTGGCTTTTTATTTTTATCAATAGGACATCTTGATGATAAACTGATCATAGCAATAATATATATGTGAGTGGTTAACTACTTTAAACCAGTACGTTTTTACTATGAACTTGTAGAATCTTTTGCCTACTCTTCGATGAGAAAATATAGTCTTTTAAATTCTGGTATAGCAGTGATACCATTTGTTAGATTATTATATTTACATGGGAGGAAGTCTTTCATTATTTTTATGTTCATAAAAAGTAAAGAAATGTGAAATTAGAACTTTGCGGTCTTAGGTTACCACATAAGTGCTAATATTATTCCACCTATAATTTCAAGATACCTGTATTGGCTATTTCAAGTACCAGTGATTTACTCCACTTCTGTCATGTCTGTAGTGCACAAAAGGCCCCCAAACTCCTTGTGGCCCATTTCATAGACTGGTGAAGAAAGGTGCTTTGTCCTAATTGGCGTAGGACCATATTCTTTGAGCCTGTTGCTGACATTATAATAAATGCTAATCACTTTGTACCTCTGATGCCACACCTTGCAGTGTTTTGAGTTGGAGTGGAAGTATCTAACCAGCCATGAAATTTGTAAGGCACTGAAGCCTGCCCTGATTGTTACTCAAGATCATGGTTACTCGCAGGCTAGAACAACCCCCAAGCTGCTGAAGTGGAACTTTCTGTATCACCGAAGTCACAAAAGCTCCATGGCTGTCTCTTCAGTAACACCTTTAGAATTTGAACTGGCTGTTAGTCTCTGTTTTGGGACTCTTCATGGTTTTCCAATGAATGCATCTTTAAAGAGGCGTTTAAACATTTTTGAAGGGAAGAAATTCCTTTACCCTTTTTAGAATTGGCTGAAAACTATAGCCACCTCTCTCCAGAAAAATATGCCCACAATTTGTGAGATTCGTGGACATATATGGAATTTTATTGTTACTACACTCATTGCACTTAGTATGTCTTAAACCATGCATGGATGAAGGACATTTTCGAAAAGATCTTTTCATGTTGCTATTCCAAAAGAGAATCATCACATCATCTTAATTACAGTGCAGGTTGCATATTTGAAAATTTTCACATAAAGGCACATTTGAAAGGCTGCTGGTAGGGAACTAATTCTGATTAATAGAGCTGCAAAGACAAGTATTAGACTAAACAGCATAACTTTCCAAAGGCACCAAGACATGTTGGTCAAAAACTTACATATTTTTGATCCAGGAACATTTCTTGAGAAGAGCTTCATTAGTATGAGAGAGTTCTTCTTAGAGAGAGATTCCAAGCATCTACCTCAAATCTCTGCTTTAAAATGCTACCCCACAGAATTTGTCAGATAAGTTTATCTCTGAATTTACCTTAGCCAAATTTTAGGGTTTCATGGCAGATATTGTAACTGAGTTGTCCCTTAATAGCTTTCATCAAGATAGTGATGTGACAGGATGGTGCATACTACCAAGACGATAGTGATTGATTGGGTTGTTGGGGAGACTTTGCCCAAGAGTGGTCCAGTTTTCACGTTTTGACAAAGTACTCCATGTGTGTAAGAGACTTTCCTGTTCAGGCACCATTCACTTGCTACAATTTTCAAAAGCTGTAATTTTTACATTCCAAATCCTTGCCACTAGGGGTTTAGTTTCTTAAGCAGCCTTAAAAATTAAGTCCCATAACACGTTTTAGGTATGTTTTGAATATTAATTTTAATTTTTCTTCTCCATTTATTCTGTTTACCAGTCACTTGCATGGCACTTGGGTATGACCTAGTTGGCTGGCAGCTTATTTTAGTGAAATTAAGATGTAAAACATGGTGGAATTATTTCATGGCATTAATAACAGTTTTCTGCAGTCTGGTTACTATTTTGAGGTATGCATTTATCAAAGCCTGAAACCATTTGGAATGCACAGGTTGCAAGAATTTTCTTTGTGTACACCCTCTGTGTTAACTGGTGACCTACAACTTGAGGGAACAAAACAAGGTGTACTTTACTGAGATGATGGATAGTGAACAATGAATGAGCCAACAAGTTGAGGGAGTCTTAGGACAAGGTCCAGGAGAGTCGGGGCTATTAGATGCTGGCTTTATTTCCAACAGCCGAGCATTGCCATGTGATACGACAGCAAGAGAGAAAAGGAAACTGGGCCAGAGGATTAGAGAACAGGGAGGATATAGTCTTAATAGGATTTTATTAGGCTCTAAGTAGAGGTTGTCTGAGGTAGTCTGACCCAAAATGAATTCCCCCCACTGCTATTAGTTATAGTTGAGGGCACACGGTTCCCATCTCTTCAGGTTTTCCCAATATTTGAAGAGTCTTCACCCTTAGATGGAATTTTACTTGATAAGCACATTTATTTACAGTAATAGACTCTTTATGTATTTAATAGCAGCCAATTCAGAGCCTTCCGAAGTGCATTCTAAAACAATGAGTTTTTCTACTGGCAGTTGCTCAGGAAAAAAACAAACCAAACACAAATTATATTTGAGATGGTTGATTTCTGTGCTTTAGGTTCCTTAAGTGAAATTGCATTAATCATGAAAGAATACAGGTAGAATCCTGTTTACAACTAGAATTCTTTCAAAGATTTTTGTACCATGGCCATTATCCTCCTTTAATGATTATCTGATTACCCCTCCCCAATTAGTATAACAGTTGCTAAAGAGTATGTAAAATGATGACTTTTGAGCTGGGAGAGACCTAAGAAATAATCATTTAGTCCTAAGTACTCCCCAAAGCGAGGTTCCAAAGCAAGAGTCTCCTGCTGGTTAGAGCTGGAGCTAGAGTCCTGGGCCCTGTCTCCCAGTCAAAGCTTACGTCCCTGAGTAGGGACCTAAGTTTTCTGACTTCCATGCTTGGAGAACTGAGCTCAAAACTCTTAGCCCTGGTGCTTTGTTCCCCACTTTAAATCCACCTATCCTCTCTGACTGTCTCTAGAAACCAACCAGAGGAATATCAGGAGGGAAGGAGAAGGAGAGGTAGGAAGGGAGCCTTTCCATCCAGTTCAAGATTTGGTGACTCACTATGAAAAGACTCGGCCGTGCTTCTCTTTTTTCTCTAGGCCTCTCCTAACTGTGCTCTTGACCTCGCCTTTCTCCTCCTCTTGCCCCATCAAAATCCCCCCCCCTTTTTTTTTTCTTCGGTATCTTCAAATTCTCCATGTTCGTTGATTCCTTCTCATTAGACCTACAAGTATGATCACCTTTCCCTTAATAAGAATGTTCCCTTGGCTGTGTCTCCCTTAAGGTGGCCATCCACTTCCTTCCCTTCAGGATTTTTTTATAGTCCATTATTAGAGGATATTATATTTAAATATGTAAAAGAATTGAAGGATGGTATGAAATAATATATAATTAAATGCCAAAACGTATACATTATAAGTCCAGCCTGATAGTGAAAGAGAGGTATATTAAAATATAGTCATTGGTAGTTCAGGAAAATATGTGATTTTGACCCATTTACAGCTCTCCTAAGTATTGTAGTTTTTGAGTTTTGAGAGGGTCTGAAATTAGATAAGATGTCTGTCTGGGAGGGAGGTAGAAGGAATTTTTACATTGGAGAGAGGTATGATCTAGATGACTAGAATCTAGGCTTTTATGATTATATGGTACATTTTATAATTCTGTGATATGGAAGCATATGCTTGTGCTTTTTTCATAGTCAAATAAAAGATATCATATACTTTCAAAAAAGGGCAAATAAAAATATAGGTAATTCTTATGTCAGTTATCTCTGTCTTCAACAGTATTTAATAGAATTTTTCTCTCCTTATTGATGGAAAATATTTTTATATATAATATTAATGAGATATATAAATGTGACCACTCAGTAATGTCTTTGGAAATAATATAGTCGGTTCTGTCTTTGAAGTATAGAAACTGTGCTAATATCTCAGCATACGTTCATACGTACATACATAATACATACATGTATTTTGATAGCTCATCTCTTCCCCCCAAGACCAAAAACCTCAACAACCGTACCACAATACCACATGCAACCACTGTGGGAAGAGTCCTTTGGGTATTTTTTGTTGGTGGTGGTTTGTTTGAAGAAAGGAAAAAAATCACTCGTTAGGGGCTAAACAATTTCTAGAGCTTTCTGTCAGGCATGAAATTCGAGTTGATGTGCATGTGTGTATTTATGGGCAGAACAGGCTGCATGTGTGCCAAGAGCAGCAAACTTTACCCTAGCCATTCCGACTTCAGATGCCTTAGGCTGAAGAGAGCAGAGGGCAAGAAGCGGTGACATCCAGCGATGCCACATGCCACAAGCACACGATCTAGCACCTGCAGCCTCTCCTGCCTGCTCACGGCCTCTTGCTTAGTATTGTCCTTCTGTTTTCTTCATTTGGGATTTTTAGCTGTTGTCTGAGAGTTAAGTAAAATGCTTGGAATTGGAAAAAGGAAAGGCTGATAACAGGAAAATGCAGAAATATGTTGAAAACCTTCGTGCTTGAGGAAATGGGTCCTTAAACATCGCTCATGACTATGGACCATCTCTTTCATTTTCACACTGCCCTGGGGACATGCCAGTGCTTTACCACTTTAACCTGGGAACGAGAGAGAGAGTGGCTTCTGGGTGCTGAGGTGGTGTTTTCTTTGACAGGGTCTCCTGCAATAGCTTTTCGCTTCCCAAACGTGGCTTGCTGGACTTGCCTCCCCCTCTGCTTTCTCTCCCAGGTTCTCTCGATGTTGTGGTTTCTACATTCATGGCATATTTAGATTTTTCAGGCATCTGCCTCAAGGGTATGATTGGATAAGCATCAACGGAGATGTACTTTTCTCAGAGAAGATACAGATTCCTTAAGGGGACTAGGGCTAGGGATTATAGCCAGGAACGAGGAGAATACAGTTTCTAGAAAGAA
This sequence comes from Pseudorca crassidens, assembly GCF_039906515.1. Classification (NCBI taxonomy): domain Eukaryota; kingdom Metazoa; phylum Chordata; class Mammalia; order Artiodactyla; family Delphinidae; genus Pseudorca; species Pseudorca crassidens. Next base: position 124,462,329 of record NC_090299.1, on the reverse strand, counting down.
CACTGGACTAGGAGTCCAGAGACATTTCTGTCTCCATCAAAACTGACTTGTAAGTTTTTGGCCTCAGCTAAGAAATTTATCCTGTCTGTACTGCGGTCTCACTGTCTGAAAAGACTGCATGTGAAGTCCCTTTGAGAACTAATGTGAAGGATCTTAGAGAGCATCTGTCTATTTTTGATTTAGAGGCAATTGGCATGATTTATGTTCCCTTCATACCTTCGAAGAAGAATCTGAGAATCCCAGAGCTGGAAGGCATCTCAGAGAGTCTTCTACTTTTTCAACCTCTGGGATAAACCCAAACACTCTGATTTTCTTCGTTATTATCATTACACCATCTGAATAAGAGACCTTGACATTTTCAAAGAAATATAGTGTTTAGGACAACAAGGAAGTTGAATCAGAACTTGTTTTATCTCTTTTTCTTTTTTTTTTTTGCGGTACGCGGGCCTCTCACTGTTGTGGCCTCTCCCGTTGTGGAGCACAGGCTCCGGACGCACAGGCTCATCGGCCATGGCTCACGGGCCCAGCCGCTCCGCGGCATGTGGGATCTTCCGGGACCGGGGCACGAACCCACGTCCCCTGCATCGGCAGGCGGACTCTCAACCACTGCGCCACCAGGGAAGCCCTGTTTTATCTTTTATCACTTAAAACAGGGTTGCACAATGAGATACCGTCTAGAAGGGCTAGCCTGCGAACCAAAGTGAGGTCAAGAGAGTGGCGGGAGGATCACAGGGAGTGTGTGTGTGTGTGTGTGTGTGTGTGTGTGTGTGTGTGTGACTGGGAACACATACTCTGCGTGCATGGGCAGACACTCCTGATTTTTAAAACACCAGTTCGGCGCAGTGTAACGTGCGTCTCAGTGGCAAAGGGCCATGTTGGTAATGGACAATGTCTTATTGAAAACAACACATTTGGGCTTCCCTGGTGGCACAGTGGTTAAGAATCCGCCTGCCAATGCAGGGGACATGGGTTCGAGCCCTGGTCCAGAAAGATCCCACATGCCGCAGAGCAACGAAGCCCATGTGCCACAACTACTGAGCCTGTGCTCTAGAGCCCGCGAGCCACAACGAGAGGAACCACCGCAATGAGAAGCCCGTGCACCACAAAGAAGAGTAACCCCTGCTCGCCGCAACTAGAGAAAGCCTGTGTGCAGCAACGAAGACCCAACACAGCCATAAATAAATAAATAAATTTATTTTTTAAAAAAGAAAACAACACATTTGTATTATTAAGAATTATATGTTGGGGAATTCACCAATTTACATAATAAAACATAGTCATGAAAGATACATGTAAACTGTTTCACTTACAATATCTATGCAGTCCTCATTCTAACAGGCTTCCCTCTTTCCACACACCTTAATCCCCCATCATTCTCCTTAAGAAATGTTTCTTTCCCCAAAATTATTAATTCTTACATGTTTTCTTTTCTTATGTACTAAAATTTATTATAAAGATCTTTTAATGTTGATTGGTAAGTCTTCTACGCCAACAGAAGTACTTGTTTTGAATATTCCTTTAACTATTTTCCAGTGTTTAATTCCTCTTCCCACAAAGAACTTGATCAATAAATCTAACCTGAATCATCACCTGAAGTCCCCTCTCTCACATTTTATTGTTTATAGAAGGAATAGTTGATCAGTGTTCTCCTTGTAATACCCTTCATGTTAGTTACTCAGTTGAAAATATAGCCTCATTTTTTTTTTTTTAATCTTTTGGTACTACAAGTCTGGAAATTTTATCATGGACTTTGTTTTCCAGTGCTCTGGTAATTATAATGTAATTACTTTTCTCTGAACTCTCTCTAGTCTGTACACTAAACAGATAACGTTTTGAACTGTCCCCAGTCCTTTTTTGGGCTGATGAATCTAAGATAATAATACCAGTATCTTAGTGCTTTTGTCAGAGAGTTAGCACCACACAACTGGATCACATTGCCTGTATACTCTGTGACCTCAGTATCTTTTTTTCTCCCCACTGGCCCTGTTGGGTCAGGCTTGCTTCATATTTTGTCCACATAACTCATTTTTCATCGGTAGGTGCGCTGCTGCCTTGTCCTCACCCCAAGTAAGCACTCTCTTGTTTCTGATGGATCATTTCTGTATGATTTGTCAAGGTTACTTGGAATTCTCTTATTTTTCAGGAAAGCTGGAAACCTTAACTTAGGTTGTAGCCACGAAATGACTGAGAATGCTTTCAATTCCATTATGACAGTTATTGATTAAAATAATCGGTATTATTGGACCCAGGAGTCTGGGTGCTGTGTTATAACTCCCCTAAGTTACATCAAGCCATTTATTTCAGTCACTATTAACTAACGATTTTCCTGTTTCTGGGTGTTTCTACACACCACTAACATTGCTATCGTAGTTTATTGCTTCTGGAAACTAGATTTGAGTGATATAGAATAATAATCTAGGAGGTTGTGGTTGGTGATAGTGGACAGAATAAATCCAGTAATTGTTTAATTTATTCATGTAGCTTTGGTAGCATCATTATTTTGTATATTTAGTAGCACAGTGAGAGAAAACAGAAGAAAGGCTTCAGGTTGAGTATAAATGTCTATTTTGTTGATATTTTGCTCCGTGTTGGACTTTGAGAATGTCTGTGTTTTGATTTTAACTTAAGTCAGTGTCCTATTTAATATATGAATGTAATGGGATGCCTTTTTTGTTATTGTCATTACAGGTTTCGAAGGTGACAATGAAATGTGAAGAAGTTACATTTCTACTGTGATACTTGAAAGTTAGTGACTGCTTACCAAATTTTCATGAAAATTAAATATGACTTAGAAGCATTTGGTTTTTGAAGGCTTATGATGTCATCGGTTGCGACAGAAGGCAAACTCCGGCAGGCTGTGAGCTTGCAGGGAGTTGACCCAGAAACATGCATGATTGTATTTAAAAACCACTGGGCGCAGGTAATGTATGAGTTCCACCTTCTTTGCTGGTTAGGTAGCCCTAGAAGCCTCTATTGCACTGAACCAGAGTTCCCAACCTGTGTGACAGGTGGGCTTCTGGAAAACATAGGGAGGAAACCCTTTCAGGTAGGAAGAAAAGCAAATTTCTCTGCTTGCATTCCTAGAATGGTTAAAAACCTTGGTTTTCATGAAAGCAATTAGGGGACATGCATGTTCCTCAGATATTTTTATAAGAGTAGCAGTTGGCCTTCAAGTGACTTGTCCTTCACTTTGCAATACACTTGACCATGAGTATATCCTCTTTCTTTCCCTCCTCCCTGCTTATTTCCATTCAGTCCTTAAATGCTACCAATACTAAAATACAAATTTATTAAATATTTGCCAAGTGTTGTGCCGAATACATCAAATACCTTACATTTAATCTTCTCCGCAAACCAGTAAGGCAGTTGGTTTTAGCTTCCTCATTTTACAGATGAGGGAATGGAAAATTATAGAGGTTAAATAGCTTGCTTGAGATTATACGACTAGTGAGTTTCCAATCAAGTACTGAGACCTTGGTCCCATGACTCCAACCAAGACCAGCGTATTTGACCTCTGTGCTCTAGCATTTTTCAGGCTGGTGGTCCCTATTCATTTAAAGAAAGAAGGTGCCTGGAAGTATCTGAATTCATTACAAAGCTGATTATAAAAGTTTTTTTGATTATTCATTTTGACTTCTCTGTGACTCTTCTCTGATCTGCTTGTATGGATAATTAAGGGTTGAATGGTCAGGAAACTTACCAGCTCACCCCTTTCCTCAGGGAGTTTACAAGTAGTAAAATAAATAAAATTGGCAGTTCTTTACTACTTGTACAGCATTACACTCCCCAGGTGAGCTGGTAAGTGGCTATTTATGTGACAGTTTTTTAATGACTACCCAGTTCCTTCCTGTGGCCGGAAACAGCCCATGGGTTAAAGCACTGAGCCTGTAAATCACAGCAATTATAAGGGGACACAGTTTAGATCAAAAACAAAATCAGTTCTGCTTCTGGGTCATTTACACTGTGTGGCTTCTTGTCAGTATCCAGTGTAAAGCTTCCAAGATTTTCTTATGCATTTCCCCTTCTCTGACTTTTTACTGTTATAGTCTTCATGGGTTTGCTCTGAATATTAAGGGCACATCTGCTTTAGCAATGGGAAGAAAGTAATTCAGGAATTTTCCAGATAATTAGAGTAATTACCTTTGGCATTGTACTTTATTGCTGACGCATACCACCCTCTGTTTAATGCAGAAAAATATTGAGTTGAGGGTAAGGATTACTTTGTCAGAGGGATTGGGGTTTAGTTTATTAAACCCTTCCTTTCCTAAAGTGGTTACACTCTTGGTCTCATTATCGTTTCAGCCATTTCTTTTAACTTTGGCCAAGTTTCTTACCCCTTTAGTCTTAATTTTTCCTTTTAAATAAATCTGGAAAATGCCCTCAGTCTCTCTCTAGTTCCAAAGGCTCTTGAGGGCCTTACTGTTACCTTTATGAATAAAAATACTGGTTGAAGAAATTCATGTCGATGTCAATGTGATTACAGTCGTCCCTTGGTATCTGTGAGGGATGGGTTCCAGGACACCAGCAGATACCAGAATCTGTGGATGTTCAAGTCCCTTATATAAAATGATATTTCCATATAACCTACGCACATCTGCACATCCTCCAAATCATCTCTAGATTACTTATAATATCTAATGCAGTGTAAATACTATGTGAATAGTGTAAATACGATGTAAGTGCTATGTAAATAGTTGCCAGTGTGCAGCAAATTCAAGTTGTGCTCTTTGGAACTTCTTGAAATTTTTTTCCAAATATTTTCGATCCATGATTGGTTGAATCTGCAGGTGCAGAACCCGCGGATACGCAGGACCGACTGTATTGTTAAATGGAGATTTACTGAGCCCAAACTTCAACTACCTCACTGTGGGCATCACAGGTGGGACGTAGAAATGTATAAGCCTTCCTTTGGGCTTTTAAGGAATGTATAAGCTAGTTTGGATGACAACGTGAGATACATTATTATAAAATGAATAATATTGATCACAGGAATTAAGTCAAGGGAAGGGACTATTACGGATGGAAATGGCCTGTGAAATCCAGGAAGTGAGATTTTGTTAGCTTGACTGTGGGAAGAGAAGGTTTTGATGACAGAAAGGAAAAGAACATTTTAGAGAAGGGGTGTTGGGAACAAATGCTCAGCTTTGCCTTTTTTGGATGGTTAGAAATAAAAAAGGTGAGGAAGTCAGGGCAAGGCAGAGCTGTGGGGCTAAGTTTGAGGTAAGGAATGAGACTTTCAGCTGATAGAAATAAGGGCTACTTATTGTTTTTGGAGTTTCATGCATTAGCGCTTTGCTGTGAGTTGTTCAGGCTGGGGGCGGATGAAGAGCAGTTGCAGAGGACTGGGAAATGAGCTACAATCTGACACAAACTTCTGTGACTAGTGTGGCGTAGCCCCCGGGTTCCCCTGAGGCAACCCAAGAAAACTGTAAGGCTGGCAGGAATTGTGTAGACAGAACTGGGTGACAACCTTCTGTTTACCAAAGTGTTCCATTAGCTGGCAAGTACCATGCTTTTTCAGATGTGAAGTTAGGGAAAGTGAAGGCAGCAAAAGTCAGTGGTGTCCAAAGTGCTTCTGTTTGTTAGGATACTTCAGTACAAATTCAGCATAATTAACATATATTCGGCAGGTTCTGTTCTGCTGTTCACTAGGAGCTTCAACTTCAGACCTTGAGTGGTGGTCAAGCATACCCGCTTACCCACCTACACTTGGCAGTCTGTCAGGGACAGCTGGTTATACAGCCATCCATCATCCGAGGCACCATCTGAGGCAGTCCGAGATTCAGGGGGGGTCGCCAGGGGAGAGACCTTGAGTGGCCCAGTGGTGCACTTGAGTTTCCAAACCGGTCCCTGGGTCCAGTGCTCTCACGTTATCCTCAGAATAGTTCTATAGTGGACCTCCAGGAATAGTTAACATTGGAGAATCCAGGCTCTAGGAAGTAGCCTCTGGCCTGTACGTCCTCTTGTCTTCTGAGGTGCCGTCTTGTGCTGCAGTAGACAGAGCAGCGAACCTAAAACCCAGATTCTGTCTGGGGCATTCCTGTAGTCGGACATTTCAGTGGCTTCTGGCCACCTACAGGCCAGGATGGCAGATAGGGCTCTGTGTTGTGGCCTCTTTCACTCCTTGTCTCTCATTTAGTCTCCAGAAATGCAAAATTACTTGGAGTTCCTAGCCATCCCCTCTCCTGGCAGGGCACCTCGTGCTGTTTCATGCCTCTCTGCCTTAGGCACTTCCTCTTCTTTCTGCCTAGAACATCCTTCCGCCTGGTTAATGCAACTTTAGAAGAGCTAGGAGACTTGGAAGACATATACTAATATTAAAACATTTGCTATAAATTGCTACCAGTAAGAACCTTAGACTTGCATTTAATGATCAGTGATCTTCAGAGGAGGGGGTCGGGGAGAGAAAGAGAATGTTTAATTATTTATTTATTTATTTTTTTGCGGTACGCGGGCCTCTCACTGTTGTGGCCTCTCCCGTTGCGGAGCACAGGCTCCGGACGCGCAGGCTTAGCGACCATGGCTTACGGGCCCAGCTGCTCCGCGGCATGTGGGATCCTCCCGGACCAGGGCACGAACCCGTGTCCCCTGCATCGGCAGGCGGACTCTCAACCACTGTGCCACCAGGGAAGCCCCGAGAATGTTTAATTTTTATAGTAGTCTATAAGAACGGTTTATAGTCTAGTAGACTGTTGTTTTTATCTCTCGCCTTTGCTTCTTCTGAATGGAAGAGAGAGCAAGAAGTAAGAAGCATTGGTCCATCAGATAACAAACTGCCCAAGTATATTGCCATGTGAACTAACCCGCCACCACACACACACTAGGTATTCTTTTGTTGTTGTTGCTTTTTGTTTGTTTGTTTTCGCTGTGTTGGGTCTTCATTGCTGCGCGTGGGCTTTCACTGCTGCGTTGTGGTGAGCGGGGGCTACTCTTCATTGCGGTGTGCAGGCTTCTCATTGCGGTGGCTTCTCTTGTTGTGGAGCACGGGCTTCAGTAGCTGCAGCACACGGGCTTGGTAGTTGTGACACACGGGCTCTAGAGCGCAGGCTCAGTTGTGGTGCATAGGCTTAGTTGCTCCGCGGCATGTGGGATCCTCCTGGACCAGGGACCAAACCCGTGTCCCCTGAATTGGCAGGTGGATTCTTAACCACTGTGCCACCAGGGAAGTCCCACACTAGGTATCCTTAATGGCACATTTTTACTTTGTGAAACTTCATGGCCCTTGCTCTATTCATTCTCTATCCTCTCCTTTCACATACCGAATCAGTATTAGTTATGTACTAAATGGTGTCTGCTCTTAAAGCCAGGAGAACAGAGGTGAAAAAAAATCAATTGTAAATGCACATTTCTGTGTGCTTGTTAATGGCGCAAAGCTTCTCCTTACCACCCTCAGCCTCCAAATACAAGCTATTATACAATTTTTTGAGCTAAGAACATTTCAGAGTTCAGATAGAATAATGGTGATGGATAAAGAAAAGCTAGTGGATTTAGTAGCCTTTTTCTTCTTGGAAGGGGACGGGGATGAGAAAAAACTGAATCATCTGGATTAAGTAAGTCAAGTGTCCTCCTACAATAATAAAAAATAGACAATATGTCCTATGTATGGTAACCTGTTAGAGGTCCAAGTAGCCTGACTCCATTAAAAAAGCAAAGGGCACTTATACATGGCTTTGAGATCTGCATTCCAGTCTGTTCCCTGTGACACTCATTCCCTCACTCTCTTCATCTTCACTCTTTTGGTCTGTGCCTTGTCATGGACTAAATGACAGAGAGAAATTACATGAAGTCTTTGAGAGGTGAAAAGTTAGAAAATATTACGGAACTCTGATTAACCTTCTCAGTATCTTAGTAAAGTGATGTTTGTTAACATTTAAAAAATGTGTGTCTCTCTTCTCAGCTTTTCAAGTAGCTCTAAACTTCACAGTAGAAAGTAAAGCAGAACAAAAGCTATGCTTCTGTAGAGGGCCAGGGCATGGAGTTGTGCCTCTATCAGACTCTAAAGTGGTTGAATATGAGAAGTCAGAAGCTCTCCCACTATATGCTCGGTGATAAGTCTGTTTTCACTGTGGTTGGAATTACAGGGTTCTCTGAAATATTATTACATATATCATTACTCTTCAGTCCCTCCCCTGATACTGAAATTAAAAAAAAATCTATATATACCTAACTTAAGGGTTAGGTTACTATGTTATTTATTTTTTTGTTGTTGTTTTTGTTTTTGTTTTTACGTGGGCCTCTCCCCGCTGTGGCCTCTCCCGCCGCGGAGCACAGGCTCCGGACGCGCAGGCTCAGTGGCCATGGCTCACGGGCCCAGCCGCTCCGCGGCACGTGGGATCTTCCCGGACCGGGGCACGAACCCGCGTCCCCTGCATCGGCAGGCGGACTCTCAACCACTGCGCCACCAGGGAAGCCCTTTTTTTTGTTTGTTTTTGTTTTTGACTATGTTATTTTGATTGATGCTCCTACCATGTTTCTGTGTTAGAGTAATTACTAGACTACTTTGGTCCCAAGGAAGTATGGCATGTATAGTTTCTGCTTTATCAGGTTTAATTCCAGATGTAGACACATCTCTGTAGTTCAGGATCGGAGCTGACATTAACCAAGTTCTGCAAGTACACATATATTATTAGGCCGTTATCTTAATATGAGAAGAAATGACTCCGTAAAGGTCTCCCATGGGAATAGGTGTATAGGAAATAACCCTAAATCGAAGGACACAGCTGCTAAGTAATAAACAGGAACTGGATGGAAACGTACTTTTGTTGTAGTTAATTTGGTACATTAAGTGGAATTTGGCTTGATCACTAAATCCTGTCCTTCTTCTGTGTGATGGAAAATGTTGCTTAGGAACTTGGTTTTTTCCACAATGCCACTTTAAATTAGCATTCCAAAGGATTTGGAAGTATGGGTTGTACTCACGTGACTTCCTTGAAGTAACTAGGCTCTAACCAAAGTAGTATAAATAGTCATCTACTGATATATGCATGTGTATAAGAAATAGAATGATAGTCAGATGGAGTCAAAGCTCCATCAGAGAAACACTTGTGTTTATCCTGAAGAATAATAATTTGTTAGCTTGTGGTGTGATTATGTGATTTATGTATATCTTTCATTCTGAAAGCATTTGAACTTCCTATTTAGAATTTGTGAATATTTGAAATTCAGGCCCATTATCACTGAGTGGTGGGGGGCCATCATTGGAGCTAAGGATAGCAGTAGCTGATATTCCTTAATGAAAGAAATATGCTATTTGTTCATCTTATTGATCTCCAATGACCCTCATATTTATAGGTCAAATGACTTTGAAGTTAGGTTAAAATTTAGCTGTATTGGTCAGATGATAATTTGTATACCATTGTTCACACTATTGATTTTTTGTGTATTTTTTTCTTTTTCTTTTTTCTTTATTTTTTGTGTATTTTTTTCTTTTTAGAGTCACAATATGTGATCTAGGCTCATGATCCATATATATATATATATATATATATATACACACACACACACCAGCTTATATATGTTAAAGTTTGTAGATCAACAAATGCCTAGCTATGATTGGTAAACCATTTACAGTGCTGTATCTGATCTCAGCTGGCTTACATACTTAATGAGCGACTTAATGAGCGTGGGGTTTATCGGGGGTTGATCAGTTTGTTAAATGCTATTTAGCCTAACGAAGGAAACTGTTTAGTAAAGGAAATATTTGCAAACTGTATTTTCCTACTTGTATCTCTCCAGCCACCATAATTGTGTTTTTTCCCCTTAACTGAATCCCTGAGCCTGAGAGTATATAGCTGAGAAGCAGCCAGAGCTGGGGAATCGGAGGGAAGGTTGAGAGTATAAGATAGAGGGTAATCAGAGGAGTGGGCCAGGCCTGGGGAAGCAGCGTGAGATCATGGATCATAGTAGATCCCAGCAAGCAGAAATCAGGGGCCCAGGAATATTGGACTTCGGTGGGAGCGATGTGAGAAGAGGACCCAAGGGAAAGAATAAGGAAAAATCGAGGTCACATCAGGAATCAGCTTACAGAAACTGAAAGAACTATGACCACCTGGGCAGCTAACTTGGGACATCATAACAGAAGATCTTTGGCACTTCAATGCCAGTTGTGCTCTAGCCAAGAAGTTTCCTAGGCATTCCCTGTCAGGATGGGAACCAGGCCCAGGGTGTGGGCCTGGAGAGCCCACTTGTAAAAGCAGGTCATGGGTGTGCCTGCCTGGAAGGGAGAGGGAGGTGGCCTGGGAGGGTCCTGACACCTAAGGAGGGAGGTTAAGGACAAGTGGCAACACAGGCATAATCAGCACTTTGCTGAGCGTTGTGTTTTCCATGACTCACAGGCCCTGGTTGTAACACACCCATCTTCTAGGCAGGAAAACCTCCAGGCCAGGGACGGGAATGAGTAAAGGGCTGTGTTCCACATGATCAACAAACCTTCTATCCTGGTGGGTTATTACAGCTCTGTTTTCATGTTTCTCTGCCCATGAACCCGGAAGGCGGAGTAGAAGAGCTTCTATAAAGGGTGGTAGAGAGAGATGCTTCATTTTAAAAGCTGCTGAATAGTTTACATTCTGTATAAAAAATCTCAGAATGAAATCTTTTTTAGGTTTTTCATAGCCACCGCCCTCCCCACCCCCACCAAAAGTAGGTCTTTTTGCAGAGGACTGCATTTGAATAAATAAGTGAAGATTAATTCATGAGGAAAATGTAGCTTGCGATCATGTAAATAGTTTTGGTCTACATTACATATATATATTTAGATGTTTTATAAGTATTTACAGGCATGCATATAGTATAAATACCTATGCATATGTAAAAATTTATATTGCTTAGGAATTTCTGAGAATTATTGTTTTTAACTCCGTGTTTTGATCCTTTTCTTAGACATTAGTACAAAATTACTTTGTTTTTATTTATTAGATCAATTTACAGGAAAGAAGGACTAATTAACCTTAAAATCTCATTTGTATCTTTTCAGACTCACTTCTAATCATACATCTATTTATCAATATATTTAGTTCTTAAATTAAATTATTTCTTGTATATATTGGCGTGTAATGATATGATTCACTTAGTGTTTATTTTTAATAGCTTTAGTGTATAGTGATGTAACATCGTGATTATAATTCTCTTATTCTTGACCGTTTGGGTCAATAATATTTTTATTTTTCATTACTGAAAATGTCATTGGCATGAACATTTTAAAACAAATTATTTTGTGTTGTTTCCTTTGGCATTTTCCCCAAAGTGAGATTAACAAGTCAAAGGGCAGGAACGACTTTATAGCTTCTGTTACATGTTGCCAGATTGTTTTCCAGAAAGATTGAGCTAATTTGCTGTGCCACTATCAATGTATAATGCACAGTCCCAATTTTAGATAGTTTAGACAGTCTGAGCACACATGACAAGTATAATTACATTTCTACCCCGAGGCCTTGCTGTATAGATAGCTCTCATAAGTAAACTCAATATGTGGACTTTGAAATTATAGAACTGGTAAAATGTAGAGCTAATCTGTTCTTCAGAATGTGGAGCCTTGAAGTTGGGGCTTCGGGGCTGGAGAGCATGCTGTGTTGAGGTGGAGTCCCCTTTTGGACAAATGTGGTACTGCAGCCCCACGCTGTGAGATGTCAAGGCCAGAGCCAAGGGAAAGGAGCACAGTAGGTCCCAGCATTTCTGCCAGAGAGGTACTCAGGCCTGCGAGGAGTCGTGGAGGGCTTCTTGGAGGTTGGGGGATAGTGGGGGCACTCTGCAGTCCGCGCGCAGCCAAGGAGAGGGGATGGCCAGTGGGGAGACCCAGACCACCAGTCACTGAGCCGTGTACCTCCTGGGTAGTGGCTAACCGAGGGCTTCCTCGTTGACATTGTCAACTCAGGGGTGTTGGGGTGATGTTTTTCCTGACAGTATTTTTAATTTTATAATGGAAGTTGATGGAGATTACAGATTCTGTGGAAATCTACTTATTCATAAGGATATACTAGCCTAGTCTATAAAGGTTCCTTTTTTCTCCTTCTGCCAGGGGAAAAACTTAGACTTTTCCCTGAGAAATAAATTTCCCTCATTGCTCATGAATGCTGACATAGCCTTGTACCTTTGCCAGCTTCCACAGTGACTTGCAAAAATTCTATAACCTAAATACCAGAACACGTAACAGCATGTCCTAGAACTGGGCTGGGAGGGTATGGCAGAAATTAAACATATTCCACAGAACATGCAGTTCAGAAAGGCAAAAAGGAACAAGTTAAAAATGTTGATAAAATGTTTGATTTTTAAAAAATTAACATGTATATATACTTTAAAGGAAGTAAATTGAATGGATATTATTGTAGAAATTCCAAGTCATAAAGTTAAATGGAGGTTGAGATATAAAATTGTTTTAATTTTCAGGTCGCAAAGTAGAAATTAAGTATTGATGGGCAGAGGGAGTTAGGAAGTGTTCAAATGCCAGCAGTGGTAAGGGAGAGAAACACCTGGGCTGTCACATGAGATTTATTTACTTTTTACAGTTAATAGATTTTTTCTTTTTTGGTGATAAAATATATATATATATATATATATATATATATATATATATATATATAAAACAAAGTTTGCCATCTTCATCATTTTTAGGTGTATAATTCAATGGCATTAACTACATTCACAATGTCGTGCAACCATCATCACTATTTCCAAAACTTTTTCATTACCCCAAATAGAAACCCTGTGCTTTAGGGCTTTATTTTATAATTGGTTATCTCAAAATTTTTTTCTGGCTTAAAAAAATGCACAATTCAAACTCTTTGTGCTTAAAATTTCAACATATGCTGTATGTTCGGGGATTCTGCTAGGTACGTGTCACTTGTTCATCTGTTTCCTTTCATCCTTCCTAATGATGCATGCTTGGTTGAAGAGGGTGCCAATCCAGGTAGAGGAGAGAGGGCTATTATTTTGTCAAGGGCATTGAGGAGCTGTGTCCCGCTGCTGAAATCTCCAAATCAACTCTATTTGTAGGAGAACACGGGTAGTCTTACTTATTTAGTGTATTTTAAAATTTAAAAGCACTATTATTATTATTTTTAAAATTAATTTATTTAATCTATTTATTTTTGGCTGCATTGGGTCTTTGTTGCTGCGCGTGGGCTTTCTCTAGTTGTGGCGAGTGGGGGCTACTCTTCATTGTGTTGCGCGGGCTTCTCATTGCGGTGGCTTCTCTTGTTGCGGAGCACGGGCTCTAGGTGCGTGGGCTTCAGTAGTTGTGGCACACGGGCTCAGTAGTTGTGGCATGCGGGCTGTAGAGCACAGGCTGAGTAGTTGTGGCGCACGGGCTTTGTTGCTCTACGGCATGTGAGATCTTCCCGGACCAGGCCTCAAACCCGTGTCCCCTGCATTGGCAGGTGGATTCTTAACCACTGCACCACCAGGGAAGTCCCTAAAAGCACTATTATATTCTTTTTTTTTAACATCTTTATTGTAGTATAATTGCTTTACAATGGTGTCTTAGTTTCTGCTTTATAACAAAGTGAATTATATTCTTGACAGTTTAGAAAAAAATTTAAGAACTTGTCATTACTTTGAACACAAAAGCGATTACTGTTTTTCCATGTTTCTTTTCAGTCTTTTTTCACTTGCGTGTTTTTGACATAGTTGATAATGATGGATCTAACTATATACAAGTGACTTATTTTTTCATCTGGCGTATCATTTACAGGTTTTTTATTTTTCATTTTGCTTAATAGTCTTCATAATAATAGGCCCAGGAATGCATGTAGCTTAATTTACATGACCATATTACTTTCTTTGACATTTAGGTTGCCAACATTTGTCACTATGACAAATGAACAACTTCAGACATCTTCTTTCTGTAGTTTAACCCCTTCATTTTGTTCTCATGAGAGGGAGACACAGAATGCTCACATGCATCTTGTTGGGGGTCATGGCTCTTACATTCTCCATGAAGATTTGGTACGATTAGCAGTGGTGTGTTTTTGTGGTTATGATAAACATCAGATGGATGACACATGTTTGATTTGGTTTCAGGTTGTGAAAATCTTAGAGAAGCATGACCCCTTGAAGAACACCCAGGCAAAATATGGGTTCATCCCTCCAGATGAGGCCAGTGCTGTACAGAACTATGTAGAACACATGCTCTTTTTGCTGATTGAAGAGCAAGCCAGGGATGCTGCCATGGGGCCAATCCTGGAATTTGTGGTCTCTGAGAACATCATGGAAAAACTCTTCCTTTGGAGTCTGAGACGGGAATTTACTGATGAGACTAAAATGGAGCAGCTAAAGATGTATGAGATGTTGATCACCCAGTCCCACCAGCCTCTGCTGCATCACAAGCCCATCCTGAAGCCCCTGATGATGTTGCTGAGCTCTTGTTCAGGAACAACCACCCCCACTGTGGAGGGGAAGCTGGTTGTCCTGCTCAATCAGCTCTGTTCCATTCTTGCCAAAGATCCATCCATCCTGGAACTCTTCTTCCACACTAGCGAGGACCAAGGGGCTGCCAACTTCCTCATCTTCTCTCTTCTGATTCCCTTCATTCACCGGGAGGGGACTGTAGGCCAGCAGGCCCGGGATGCTTTGCTCTTCATCATGTCTCTCTCTGCTGAGAACAGCATGGTGGCCCATCACATCGTGGAGAACACCTACTTTTGTCCAGTAAGTCCTTCTTGTTGGCCCATTTTCCACCCGCTTCTCTTCTCCTCTCCTGGGCTAATGACAAATACTTTTTTATTCCTTTCTTTTCAGCAGACTGTCCTTGGCACCTTCTATGGAAAGATATTTAGAGGAAATCTTTTGGAGGGAGCAGAGGAATTTAAGTTGAGATGCCATTCGGCTGAGCAGTGTCAGCTGGAAATAAGCCAACAGAGGAAACTATACGTGTTACTGTTTCTTGGTTCATTTCTGTTGGGTTACGAGCTGTTTTAGTTTTTTCTAAGAGCATATCCTGAGCAGTTGGTAAAACCTGCTCTTCTTATATTCTTAGCTTTTCAGGTTGATTCTGTGCCAGTGAGTCATGGCATATGGTCAGACCCCTCACAGCTGGCTTCACAAATTAATTTGTTTCCCAGCAAGATAATGACCAAAATTGTAGATCCAAAGCACTGATTTTATCTTTTAAAAAAGGAATACATATTTACACTTTGAAGGAGCAAGAAGTGCTCTGTATAGTTTCTTTTTCTTTTCCTTTTAATGTTTATTTATTTAGGCTGTACCAGGTCTTCATTGAGGCACGCGGGATCTTTAGTTGTGGTATGCGGACTTCTTAGTTGCTGCATGCATGCGGGATCTAGTTCCCTGGCCAGGGATGGAACCCGGGCCCCCTGCATTGGGAGCGAGGAGTCTTACCACTGGACCACCAGGGAAGTCCCTGTATAGTTTCTTAATAGTTGGTTGGTGAGAAATAAAGGGTAAGGTCTTTTGGAGATGCCCGAGTAGCCAGGCCCAGTCACAGTCCTAGAAAATACTGGGAGCTGTCTGAGATTCTTAAGAAGCCTTAGGACTCTGATTATTTTTTGGTGTTATTTAAATGACAGATTTATAGATTTATATCTTCTCTTGGTTTGTCAAATGTTGGGCCACAGCTATTTTTATTTTCCTAAATCAGTGAACATTTCCGGTTTATTTCCATTATCTGTTCTTTGTACCAATCATCTCATTATGTTACTTTATAAACTGTATTGCCTTAAATATTCCTGATTCTGCTGGAATCGTGTGTTAAGACCATTAGTGAGTTTTATTAGAACAGGCCAGGCAAGTTGCCATAAGTAGATCAGATTCATTGTTAATTAACACTCCGTGGGTAGTTCTGGACCGGGGTGAGGGCATTTAGAAGTGTATGTGGGGTGTGTTTGGTTGTCAAGGGACACGGGGTCGCCTGGGAGGGAGGTCAGCTGGCATTTAGTGTGCAGGGGCCAGGGATGCTTAATGTCCAGTAGCTTGTGGAACGGTCACACACAGGAAAGAGCTGACCTGCCCCAGACGCTAATAGCAATCCTAGTGAGTAACATACTGTATTTTGCTTTGAGGTTCAAAAGCAGTAATCTTCTTTATACTACTGAGTCCTATTTTCACTAATAGACCAGAGTCCCCTAGTGTGTGGTGAATATTTATTTCAGGGGAAACAAATGAGTAAAAATTTTGAAAAATAGAATTTCAATTAAGTTCAGGGTGCCATGTATCTCTTCTCTTCTGGCTTCTGACCAACGGAATAAGCAATTGCACAAGATTGAGAATCAAATGGGAAGTGAAGAACTGATTCCATTCATCTGTGCCAACATATTAAATCTCCCTTCCTTATCTCCTTCAACAGAATTATAAACTAGATTATAAACTCTTTTTTTTTTTTTTTTTTGCGGTACGCGGGCCTCTCACTGTTGTGGCCTCTCCCGTTGCGGAGCACAGGCTCCGGACGCACAGGCCCAGTGGCCATGGCTCACGGGCCTAGCCGCTCTGCGGCATGTGGGATCTTCCTGGACCGGGGCACGAACCCGTGTCCCCTGCATCGGCAGGTGGACTCTCAACCACTGCGCCACCAGGGAAACCCTATAAACTCTTTTTAAAGAATATATCTTAAGGCAAAAATGTAACGTCTCACCCTGAATCTAAGCCTCTTTGGAATACGTTGCTGTATTAGTTTTCTACTGCGCCTGTAACAAATTACCAAAAACTCTAGCGGCTTTAAACAACACAAATTATTATCTTACAGTAGTAGTGTCTTGCCGTAGGTTAGAAGTCCAGAAGGTCTCACTGGGCTAAAATCAGGATGTCGGCAGGGCTGTGCTCCTTTCTGGAGGCTCTGTGGTGAGTCCGTTTCCTTGCCTTCTCCAGCTTCTAGAGGCTGCCCACACCCCTTAGCTCATGGCCCCCTCCCCCATTTTCACAGTCAGCAGTACTGCGTCTCTCTGACCATCCTTCTGTAGTCACGTCTCCCTCTGACTCTGCTCTTCTGCCTGCCTCTCCCACTTCCACAAGGACATTGTGTTTACCTGGATCATCCAGGATTTAAAGATTTTTAAGATCATCTCTATTTAAAGATCAGCTGATTAGCACCCTTAATTCCATCTGCCACATTAATTTTCCTTTGCCATGGAACCTCATTTGTTCACAGGTTCAGGAACCAGCATATAGACAGGTCTGGGGGGACCATTATTCTGCCTACCACAGTTGCCATATTCATTCAGTTTGGAGGGCTCTTGAAGAGATTTGATCAAGAACACAGCATGATCAAAATTCTTGTAGGAGTTTAATCTGACTATGTAAGTTTGGGAGTTGTGGAGGAAGCAGGGACACACATTAGGGTCGAGAAACAAGAGTGGCAGGAATGAGAACGTAAGAGAGGAGCTGGATCTGAGCAGTGATGTGTAGGCAGCAGCTCATTAAACAATGAGGCTTTTTTGTGCAGGGGCTCTGCAAAGGTTTGAGTTTGGGCTTACTTGAATTGTTTTGGGTAGTTCTGCTATTAAAGAGGGAGTGCAGGTATTAAAACAAATCATCAAAACATTTGCGTGGACCGCCACCTCTGCTGCCTCAGAAGCTGCCGTTGCCGCCGTCCTCGCCGCCACCCTTTCCTCCTCCCCCGCCGCCGCCTCCTCCTTCTCCGGCCCCTCGGCCACCTCTACACGACCCAGGCCCTCTGTCCTTGAGAGGAATCCGTATTCAGTCTCCTTCGCGGGCCCGGGGCGCAGCCATGGCGGACGGCGGGGGCGGAGGGGGCACCGGCGCGGTGGGCGGCGGCGGCGCCGGCCAAGCCTCGGCGGGAGCGACGACAGGCGCGACGGGAGCCGGTGGGAGCGGCGGCCCCATCAACCCGGCCTCACTGCCTCCCGGCGACCCGCAGCTCATCGCGCTCATCGTGGAGCAGCTCAAGAGCCGGGGGCTGTTTGACAGCTTCCGCCGGGACTGCCTGGCCGACGTGGACACCAAGCCAGCTTACCAAAACCTGAGGCAGAAAGTGGATAATTTTGTGTCAACACATCTGGACAAGCAGGAGTGGAATCCTACGATGAACAAAAACCAATTGCGAAATGGTCTGAGGCAGAGTGTGGTTCAGTCAGGGATGTTGGAAGCTGGAGTGGACAGAATTATTTCCCAGGTGGTGAATCCCAAACTAAACCACATCTTCAGGCCACAGATAGAACGAGCAATTCATGAGTTCCTGGCAGCCCAGAAAAAAGAAGCTGTGCCAGCACCCCCTCCAGAGCCTGAAAGCCAGGACCCTCCAGCCCCATCCCAGGATGCTTCCTAAGAATATGCCTGACACGTTTTGGAAGCTCCATTGAATTAATGGTGAAGAACTGGATTCAGTTACATAAGAGTACAACTTCAGAGTGAAGACAGGCCAAGGTCATCACTGATTTCACAATTCAACGTTGACTGTGGGGCGGTGTCCAGATAAAGTAGGGAGCAAATGGGCCAGTAGGAGAGTTGACCATGTGGGCCCCACATCGTGCTGCCGTCTGGCCAGCCTGTCCAAGGGGTGACACCCACTAGACACTACAGATACATTAAGAAACACTACATCAACTTGGGGTTGTCCTGAAACAAACCTCTGTACTTGAACTTAGAGACTGTGTATGAATTTTAGGGTTTGTGCTTGGGGATAAGCAACAGCTACAATGAAGGCACATAACCAGTCCCAAAGATGCAATTTCAAAGAATGACAGTAAAGGTTAGCCAGGAGTAGGTATTTGACAATGCTTATTTGATACTGTTTCTCAGAGTTTCAAATAAGAGTGTACAAGCCGTTAGCATCAAATAGCTTTAAGGTTGTTGTGACCCTCTTGTCCATGACTCTTTAGCTTCCGTTTCCTTTCCCCTGTAAGAGGTGTCAAAACATGGGACCCTAGAATGCATGAGGAAATGTAGAATTAGGTATAAGGAAAAACATTTGCAGGCTCTCTGTCCGGGGCTGCTTCCTATCCTGCAAGGGCTAGTGAGTCTTGGGTGTGTTTATTTTATTCTCATGTTTGTGTTTTTTAGAAGGTGAATAATTAATAAGTGGCTTAAGTTTTGTAATTAAATCATTTGATACTCTGAAAAAAAAAATTTGCGTGGTTCGCCTGTTCAGTATCTACATGTCAATTTTAAAAAGGTACCATTGGACTTCCCTGGTAGCGCAGTGGTTAAGAATCCGCCTGCCGATGCAGGGGACACGGGTTGAGCCCTGATCTGGGAAGATCCCACATGCCGTGGAGCAGCTAAGCCTTGTGCCACAACTACTGAGCCTGCGCTCTAGAGCCCGCGAGCCACAACTACTGAGCCTGAGTGCCACAACAACTGAAGCCCGTGCACCTAGAGCCTGTGCTCCTCAACAAGAGAAGCCACTGCAATGAGAAGCCCGCGCACCACAACAAAGAATAGCCCCCGCTCGCCACAACTAGAGAAAGCCCGAGAGCAGCAACAAAGACCCAACACAGCCAAAAATCAAATAAATAAATTTATTAAAAAAATAAATAAAAAGGTACCATTCACAAAAGCATCATGATTTATCTTGAACAAATCTAACAAATATGTAAAAGGCCTTCACAAGGAAAATTATACAACTTTATTGAAGGGCATAAAATAAGATAGAAGTAAATGGAAAGCCCTGCAGTTTGTAGATACTGTGTAGAGGACACTTTTCTGCAAGTCAGTCCATAAAGTTAATGCAATTTATGTTTTACAACTTTTTATTATGGAAAAAAGCAAAATACAGAAAACTTGGAAGAATACTAAGATGAACACCATGTACACACCGTTTAAATTCAAAATTGTTAATATTTGTCATACTTCTGTATATTTATCACCTATGCCCTTTATTTGTTTTGCTGTGCCATTTGAAATTAAATTATAGGCATCATGTATTTTAACATGTATCTCCTACAAATAAGGACATGCTCCTGCATAATCACAATACCATTATTACACTAAGAAAATTATACAGTAATTCCATAATATGATCTAATATCCAGTTTCCCAATTAGGCCCCAAGTGACTCTTTTTTTCATTTTGGCTGCATGGCACGGCATATGGGATCTTAGTTCCCTGACCAGGGATGGAACCCCTGCTCCCTGCATTGGAAGCGTGGATTCTTAACCACACCCGGGTTCGATCCCTGGTCTGGGAACCAGATCCCGCATGCTGCAATTAAAGATCCTACACGCGGCAACAGAGATCCCGTGTGCCTCAACTAAGACCCAGAGCGGCCAAATAAATAAATAAATAAATAAATTTTAAAAAAGCAAAAACACAGATTGGGAGAAGATATTTGCAACACACATAACTACGAGTGGTTGGTACCCAAAATATACAAAAATATTTGTAATACTACAAATTAATAAGAAAATGAGGAAACATGGGTGAAGGATACGAGCAGATATTTCCCAAAAGACCCCAAACCTGATAAATATATGAAGATATGCTCATCTTCTCTAGCGTCAGGGAAATACAAATGAACCCACAATGAAACACCAGGTCATGGCATCAGAGTCGCTAACCATTAGACATCTGATAACACTAAGTGCTGTCAAGGGGGTGGAAAAACAGGAACTCTTGAGAATATAAATTGGTACAATAACGCAGGAAAGCCATATGGCAATATTTAATGAAATTGAATATTTGCATACCATGTGATCCTGCATCTTCACTTCTAGATATCTGCCCTAGGGAAATCTGGCACATGTTTACAAGGGTACATGCACAAAGATAATGTATAGCATTGGGGTGCGTGTATCTTTTCGAAATAGTGTTTTGTTTTCTTTGTATAAAAATGGAATGAAATTTTGCCATTTGAAACTGCATGGATGGACCTGGAGGGTATTATGCTTAGGAAATAAATAAGAGAAAGACAAATATGTCTTCACTTATATGTGGAATCTAAAAAATAAAACAAATGAAGAAATATGACAAAACAGGAAAAGACTCACAGGTACAGAGAACAAACTCATGGTTATCAGTGGGGAGAGGGCTTGGGGTCAGGGCAAAATAGGTGAAGGGTACAAACTACTAGGTATAACGTAAATAAGTTACAAGGATGTAATGTACAGCACAGGGAATATAGTCAATATTTTATAATAATTTTGAATGGAGTGTAATCTATAAAAATATCAAATTACTGTGTTATGTTGAAACTAATAATATTGTAAGTCAGCTGTACTTCAATAAAAAAACAGTGAATCACATTTATTAGCATGTAACTGCATCTACATGTGTGAACACCAATAAACCTAAAAACAAAAAGCATAAAATCTAGAAACATGAAAAAGTAAGTAGCAAAAGGTTACATATAGTATGTTAATATTTACATAAAATTTACATGAAGTTTTAAGACGAAATCTTAGTGTATACTGGCTTTTGGATACCTATGAATACAGTAGAAGTACAAAAACAAGCACAGGAGTAATAGGTACTAAGTTCAGGACTGTGGTTACTTTTGGGGGCAAAGGAAGGAGGAGGGATGGTAATGGGATTGGAGTAGGGTTTAGCTCTATTTGTAATGTTTTATTTTTAAAATAATAAAGAGCACTCTGAAGAAATTATGGCAAAATATTAAAATCTTAAATCTTGTGGATGGTTTTCTATTCTATTATGTTTTACATTTTTGTAATATTTCATATTTTACACATTTAAACATATTAGGACTAGAATGGAGCATGCTTTTAACGTTCAGATTTCCACTTACTAAGTTATAGGCAGATTTCACTGAGTAGTTGTTGCTTTCATAAAAAAAGTGTTTTAAAACACTGTACAGTTCATTAAAATTAGAGGAAAAACATCTCCAGCTGACCTTATTTGCCAGAATGGAACACAGAGCTTCCTTGTGCTAAGTTGCCCCTCAGGATAGATCCCATAATGTCGTTTGTACCCAGATTTCTATAATTACAACTGACAACATAATTTAAAAAAAAAAGACCTCTTTATGTTGAAGATAAAAGCATACACTATTAACCATCCAGCTAAGGACCACAATTGACAAAAAGCTTTCTCTAATTAGTATGATTGTCAAAGTGTGTTAGCATCAGGCTTTGGGAAGAGTAATGACTCTTTCAGGAAACTGGACCACTTTTGGAAACTTTTGTTCTGTGGTTGATAGGAAGAGCTTGCTGGTTCAGCTGCCTCTTGTCTCAAGCTGTGTTTTCCCAAGAAAAGAAAGAGAATGAGGATACTCTAGGGAACTATTTAGTGCCAATGAATGGTTGACGAGTATATGACCGTAGCTTCTTTTGATTTTTTTAAACGGAGTATTGATGATTAAGCCCTGTTACTTGTTACATATTGGCAAAAGTCGAAAACAGCCTACACATACATTAGGAAATGCAAATTGAAATAAGCCACCTTTCGGTACACAGCCGCAGGTAGAAAGTTATTTATCCCATATCTAAAATTTATGAGGCTCTTTATTTCGGCAAGTTGTCACATATGGTCCCCACCAGGTGTTTTGCTGCTAGCTTCAGACTAAAGCCATCTGCTTACGATCTTTTTGTTTTTGCTGAAATTAACTGGGTACTATTAGACGTTTAAAGTTAAAGGGGGACGGACCTTTCCAGATTGCTCACTGCTCTGTGCACATCATCTCTCTTCCCTCCGTCGGGAGCATTGCTGTGTGTAAACCATCGTGCCTTCCTATTTATGTGCACGATTTCCTTCAATCCTTGCAGCAGCTCAGTGAAGAAACTGAACTTTCAGGAACTTTCTGCCCGTGAATGGCAGAGACAGGTTCAAAACCACGTTAGTCTGATACTGAAATCCATGGTCTCAACAATTACCATGCTATACTGCCGTCTGGGAAGTGGTTTGCTTTTTTAAATTGTCTGTCATCCTTGTGGTTTTATATGGTGATTTGTTTTTTTAAGACTCTTGAGAAAAGATAAATTAAAAATACTGGGTTATGGGACTTCCCTGGCGGTCCAGTGGTTAAGATTCCACACCCCCAACGCAGGGGGGCATGGGTTCGATCCCTGGTTGGGGAAATAAGACCCACATGCCTCACGGCGCGGCTTAAAAAAAGAAAAAATTAATACTTAATCTGTTGGGAATAAATACAGTGTTTTACAGTTACTTTTTTTGTGGTCAGGATCAGTAAAAGGCTAAAAGAGTGGATGAGCATTTTAAAAAAATTCGCTGTTGAATGTCTATATATTCTTACATTTTTAAGGTAAAAATTAAACTTGAAAGGAAATAGATTGTGCCATCAAACTCTTGGAAGAATTACCTGCAGACCTGTTGCTGCCCCTCCCTTCCCCTCTTCCTGTTCCCACAGCACCACCTGCATCTCTTCCTGGAGTAATTGCCTTTCTTGCATTTATTGGTTGATTGGTGGTCTTCTCCCTCTCACCCAGTCTGACTCGCTCAATGCTCTTTCCCCAGCACCGGCCTGACACGGTGCCTGGCCTGTCGTTGGTCTTCTAGAATTATATGTGTATTGGATGAAGGAATCTGAACTCTGAGCAAAGTCTTGGAAAGGATAAATATTTAGCAGTAAAGATTTGGAATCTTGCTCTTAAGCCCGTGTAGTCCTCTTTATCGTGCAGACTGTTTTCTTCTGTGTTTCTTCGTTACGCTGGAGACCATTGCAGAAACATTCTCTGGCTCTGCTTCCAGGGGCGAGCACATGGCAGGAGTGCGTGTCCAGCGGGCACACCGCACTGTCCTCCCGCACAGGCGGGCCGTGTTCGCATCTCAGCCATGCCCTTTTCAGAACACTCTTTTAAAAACAAGTGAATATTAGGTATGTGTTCTTTTTAATTACCGCCACTGATGTATGTAATTTGAAAATCAATGTTGCTGTAATTATACTGATAGACTGAATAGTTATTCCCAGCTTCTTAGTCAGACAAATTAAGCTGTCTTTATGAATTCTTTTTCAAAGCCTCAAAGTGGTTAAGGAATCGGGAGTATGCAGAATTAAAGCCTTTGTTCTGTGGTTAATTTAGCATGAGTTAGCAAATGTAATCGATTTTAAAATGTGGCATCAAGATTAGATTTCCCTTCAAGGAGAACTTCTGGTCTCTGTTCTCTCTTGCCAGCAGTTTCTAATTTATAACAAACAGCTCACTTGGGGTCACATTCAAAACTGGAAATTAAGTGATTTGTTTGGGTTTGCTGACAAGGAGCTAAATGCTTTTAAATCGGGGACATTCTCCTCTGGGACCACAGATGCCCTGATTTTGAAAGAGATACGTGCATTATCTTGTCTACTATCGTATGTCCCGTACTTAACATAGTACCTGGCCTGACGGTGCTCACTGATTTTTTTTTTTTAGATGAGTGAGTGAATGAATGAACGAGTAAATCTAGGTCACTAGGAAATAGAACAGAGAAATGTATGTAACCTTTCTGTTTCTCCACTGTTGAGACGGTTCGTGTCTTTCTCTCGCTGCCCTCACACTCCACTGTGGGCTCATAGCCCCTATCCCCACCCCTCCCCCATCCCGCCCCTCCCCCATTTGCCCCCTGGCGGCGTCTGGTTTCTCTGCACTGAGACCTCCAGGTGACCAATCCTCAGGCCCATCCTCTGTTGTTGACGGATGTGTTACTCAGGGGAAGTACTGCTAGCGTCTGACTGGGCAAGTCACCCACATCTGCCGTGTGGGCGAGAATGAACACGTCAGGCCAGGTGAGATGGAGAAGAGGGCTGATAAATTAATAAATGCACGGAGGACAGTTGCTACACAGGGAGCTCCAGAGGGTGCTCTAGGATCAAGACGGGGGAGGAGAGGCAACAGTTTGTAGGTAATATTTCCAAGATCGGCACGCCGGGATCCACACCTCCTTTTTTCAAATTAAATGTATTTATATTTTATTTTTGGCTGTGTTGGGTCTTCGTTGCTGGGTGCGGGCTTTCTCTAGCTGCAGAGAGCAGGGGCTACTCTTCATTGTGGTGCGCAGGCTTCTCATTGCGGTGGCTTCTCTTGTGTGGAGCTCGGGCTCTAGGCACACGGGCCTCAGTAGCTGTGGCACTCGGGCCCAGTAGTTGTGGCTCATGGGCTCTAGAGTGCAGGCTCAGTAGTTGTGGCACACGGGTTTAGTTGCTCCACAGCATGTGGGACCTTCCCGGACCAGGGCTCAAACCCGTGTCCCCCGCACTGGCTGGCGGATTCTTAACCACTGTGCCACCAGGGAAGTCCCTAAGGAGTATTTTTGATGTGGACCATTTTTAAAGTCTTTATTGAGTTTGTTACAATATTGCTTCTGTTTTATGGTTTGGTTTTCTTGGCCCCGAGGCGTGTGGGATCCTAGCTCCCCGACCAGGGATCGAACCCGCACCCCCTGCACTGGAAGAAGTCTTAACCACTGGACTGCCAGGGAGGTCCTTATACCTCCTTTTGACTTTCTGTGTCTGACACCAGGCACTATGGATTATTTTGTTATAGCTCATGGTCTAAACCTCCCTTCCCTTCTCTCTCTGGTCTGTATAGCTTGGGGTCTCATTGCCATGTGGACAGCTCCAGGGCTCCATCTCTAGTCCAGATGCCTCTCGTAGGCATCAGACCCACACACTGTCTGCTGGACTCTCCACTGGGCTCTAGCTCTGTATTCTGTCCTACAGAACCCTGCAGGATCTGGCTCCAGCGTACCCGCCAGGCTCCTCCCATCTCTAACTATATGCTCCAGTAATACTGCACTTCTCTTAGTTCCAGAAGGTGCCATGTTTTCTTGCTCCTTTGAGCTTTTGTACATCCTTTGCTTGGAATATTCTTCTTTCCAACATTCTTTTTCTGGCTAACTCTTATTCATTCTTCAGCAGCTTAGACATCACTTCTTTTTTAAAAAAAATTATTTATTTAATTAATTTATTTTTGGCTGCATTGGGTCTTCGTTGCTGGGCGTGGGCTTTCTCTAGTTGCGGCGAGCGGGGACTCCTCTTCGTGGTGGTGCGTGGGCTTCTCATTGCGGTGGCTTCTCTTGTTGCAGAGCATGGGCTCTAGGTGCACGGGCTTTAGTAATTGTGGTGCGCGGGCTTAGTTGCTCCGCAGCATGTGGGATCTTCCCGGACCAGGGCTTGAACCCGTGTTCCCCGCATTGGCAGGCGGATTCTTAACCACTGCGCCACCAGGGGAGCCCGACATCACTTCTTCTGAGAACATTTCCTGCTCCCAACACTCCAAGTCTGGGTTTGTATATCCACGGTGACATATTTTCTATTATGTAGTTTGAGCATTTATTACACTGTTATAATTGCCTGTTCATCTCTTATGAGACTGTGAGATCAGTGAATACTTTGCTGTTTCTTTTCTGGGCCTAATTCAGAATGGAATGTTTTCTTGAATGTTTCTATCCCATTTGAGTTCCTTATAACCTCAGGGTTTACCCTAGAGCAACCCCTTTTATAAATCACTTCTGTGTTTCTTTCTGGGCACTTCCTGTCCATCCTTTGCACATCTACCGGATCAGGAGCCCTAAGGTGCTGTTTGGCTAGCATCACTTCCCCGTACTGTGAAATTCATTGTTTTCCTTGGTCCTCTTCTCCACAAGATAAAACTACTAGGCAGTCGACATGTGTGTTCCTTTTCTATATTTCTGTCTCAATTGATGCACCTGCATTTTCTTAATGACCAACCTGGATAAAGTGACAGTTTGGAGTTCTCACTCACCGTCACTAACTGAGCCCAAACACTGTCAGTGTCATTTAGAAACCGAGCAGGGGAAGAAAGTAAACCTTGTGAGCTTTGGATTAATACTGGATAGGTAGGTATGATAGTTAGCTCACCCTCATGTCCACCTTACATGTGATCCTCCCCTTTCTTTACTCCTCTTTTTCCCACTGCCGATGCTTCCGTGTAGACCCATTTTACCTCTGTTTGAAGTTTCGTCATCCCATCTAACTGACCTGTGACCCCCAGTTCTTTCTTCTTGCTATAATTTGTGGAGATGAGATGAAAGCACTCTCTAAACTGGAAGCACGCACGTGTCAGTCATGAGCTTTAACATGCCTGCAGGAATCTTTCTCATAAAGCTACTCATGCTGCCCGTGTGAGATCTTCTGTCCCGGGCCGCCTCAGTCCAGGGTGTGTCCCCGTGGAACGGGGGGTGTGGGTCATCTCTGTGTGTGCACTCAGCGTCGTGTAATAGAACGCACTGTTTATGAGTTCGCTCCTCTCCTGCATACCTTGGGTGCCGGAACCATGTTTTCTTCACCTTGCATGTGTCTCCCTCACTCCCCCTACCACTGCCCAGCATAGGCCTGGCACGTAGGAGATAAACAACCTGTAGAATCGCGTAGATATTAGCCGAAGACCTCTGGTGCTTCTGTTCCCTCTGCTGGAGTTGTCCTTCCCTCCCGCCTCCAGCTGTGGAATCCTTCCTAGCTGACAGCCTCTGATGCTGGAATACCTCGCCACCTAAAGTACAGTCTGGACCAGTGGCAGTGGCATCACCTGGGAGCTGTTTGTTGCAGGTTAAGAACCTGGGGAAAGTGTTTATTACGTTTTTATTTCTGAACACAGGTGCTTGCGACCGGGCTCAGTGGTCTGTACTCTTCCCTGCCTGCCAAGCTGGAAGAGAAAGACGAGGAATGGCACTGCCTTCTGAAGGACGACTGGGTCCTGCTCCCTCCTCTGGTCCAGTTCATGAACTCCCTTGAGTTCTGCAACGCCGTCATTCAGGTGGGAGCAGGCAAGGAACCCTCTGTCGTGGTCCATTCAGGATACAAGCATTGTGAAGGATCAGTTGATAAACATTCCTTTTCTTATTTCAATAAACGTTTATGGAATACTGATGCTTTACTTTAAGCCTACTGAATGTTCTCGAATGAGTAAAAGTGTTAGTTTAGAGGTTTCTGGGTAGTTTCAATTGAGAAAAAAAGAGTAGATTTTCTTTACCTTCGTTATAAAAAGTGTTAATTCTGTTTTGATTATCCACTTAACTATCAAAAATAAGTTCACTGCCTGACTCAGTAAATAGATATTTTTAGGCTTCTAAGTACTCCAAATTATACCACTTTCACTTCAAGGTCTTCTTGGGAGTCTACAAAGGAAAACACTTTATTTTGCTTAATGGTGCTTACTGCATAAAGAATATTGTTATTCCAATTGAATTTAGAAGAAGTTAAGCATCTTCTTAGCAACACAAATTAAATTTGGTTTGAAATTGGCCTGCTTCGGGGAACAAACAACCACTGAACTCTAGTATATTGGCTTTTTGATTAGATTTTTACCTTCAGATTTCTTGTTACTGTTTTCAGTAAAAAAAAACCAGATTTTATAAATACACAAGGGTGTAGTAGGTTTTCATCAAAAAATGTTTTATTTCTATATAGCACAAATATTACCTTAATCTTGGATTTATTAAGAAATCAAATTTTCTTTATGGTGATTGTAAGGTGAAAAATGTTAGTTATAATCTGTTTATCTACCAAATAAAGAAATGGCTTCTGGAAGAAAATGCAAGTAAATTACTTTAGTTCCCATCTCATTTTTATTGCTAAGGCAAAGGAAATTTTATTTATGTATGAGATAAATGGATTGCATCTTAAGTTATTTTTTCCTTTAACATTACAGTCTGTCAATATTTTCTTGCAGAAGAATGTGGAAATAAAAAAGATGGAACTATTAGTTTCTCCCCAAATGTACACAGAGAGAGAGATTGTCAGTAATTTAAAGATCTAGCCTCACTTCCCTAGAAATTGCTTTTTACTTTATTGTTTGATGCTATTTTTATTTTTTTAGAGAAGGAGAAAGCTAACGGGCATGGTTAAGAACAGAGAAATGATACATTTTGTATCATATTTTGAGATTGGAGCCATATACTTTTAAGATTTTTTGTTTGGGGGTATAAGTGAAGAGATTACAGTTGACCCCTGTATCTGCAGGTTCCACAGCTGTGGATTCAACCAACAGAGGATCTGAAAATATTTCGAAAAAAATCCAGAAAGTTCCAAAGGGCGCAAAACTTGAATTTGCTGTGTACCAGCAACTATTTACACAGCGTTTACATTGTATTTACAACTATGTATATTGTATTACGTATTATACAGTAATTTAGAGATGATTTACAGTATATGGGAAGACGTGTGTAGATTATATGCAAATACTGTGCCACTTTATATAAGGGACTTAAACATCTGCCGACTTCGGTATCCTGGTAGGGGTGGGCATCCAGGAACCAGTTCCCTACAGACACCCAGGGATGGTTGTAATTATAAAAGATATTAGTAAGGCTTATCCATGCTAAATATATTTTGAAAATTAAATATAGGAAGTGTTGTACCTCTGATAATGTTTTCTGCTTTTGAACAGTATCTTTTTTATGAAAAAATTTTCTAAATGCTTTCTTCCTCAATATAAATGATTATCAGAAAATGCATTTTCAAAATGAGAATTTTTTTTCTGCTACCAAAATGAATGTTTTTAATTGTCTATTTTGACAGTTCTTATTATTTTTTTAATTAGTCACAGGTTGAGATAGGACATAGAGGAAGTTATGGAGCAAAAATTATACTTTCCAGTTTGTCGACTTTAATTTATGAGTCCCTATACATAATCAGTCTATTTATTATTGTTTTTTCAGATAGAAACTTAAAATTACCCGTTTTAAAATTCGAAAGTCCAGGCTGTTTATAATGGGATAAACCATCTGGAAAAATTACATGTTGGTTTGAAGTCTGCGTTTTTCTTTAACCGTGGAATAAATGGCCAAAATTTGGATTTCCTTCTTGAATTCAGGATGTACACAGAAATGGTTGATTTTAAGAAGACCTAAAGATTGCGCTCCTTACCTTTTTCATGACTGCCGTTTCTCTCTTAGGTGGCTCACCCCTTGATTCGTAATCAGCTCGTCAATTATATTTACAATGGATTCTTGGTACCAGTCTTGGCTCCAGCTCTCCATAAGGTCAGTGATTGGCTGATGTAATCTTCTACCTGTTTCTAGTACAGCTGATGGAAACTGAGGAAGGTGAACACAGTGTAATTGACTTGATGGCGACTTTAGCCTTATTTTCCTTCTCATTCCATCCATATTCCTTACCAGTATCAATTACAGGTCTTAATGCCGGCAACAGCTTAAGTCTGATGGGATCCATTTGATGTCATAGAACAGGACATTGTGAATGTCCAGTAAGGGAGTCTAAACAAGCATTGGCAACTGGACTGGCTCTTGGATCTACTTGAGTTCATAGGTAGTGGCTACTTGGAACTCTCTGTGAAGCTGTCCTCTGAGCTTAAGAGGTCTGTCATAGAGAGTGTGAGGCTTCCTGTGGACATGGAGAGGGGCGCTGGTGGCACAAGTGCCCTGGAGCTGCCATCTACTTAACAGAACGTAGTTTTTTATTATAACAGCTTTGTGACAGCAAAAATTAAAGCGAAGCCAAGTGAAGGTCCCATCAAAGGTTGGCTGTCTCATTAGCATCACTCTGAATTCCTTATGACGCTCTCATTTCATGGAATAAATCGACTGATATCTTTTCTATTGTGAGCTATCAGGAGACATCGTGGACCTAGCATTCTAATTTTAAGGAGTTTTCTTTTTTCACTAAGTAAAGACACATATACAGTACTTAGTTCAGAGGCTCCTTGTCAAGTTATTGGCATTGACAGCCCTGGCAGGGAGAGAAGCAAGGAACAACGTATCACGTGCCTTCTGATGGAATGCCCACCTTTGTATATCTGGACGTTCCACTTCCATGGGCTCACGTTTTATAGAAGCTAAGAACACCTGATCATGACAACTTGGAAGCCTGGCTGTGGTGATGATGGGAGTTCTCGTTTAGAGCAGCAGGTCTTGGTGGAAGATGTTCACCTCTTATCATTTAGTGCCTTTTGAGCACAGTAGCAATATTTTGCCAAACAAACAGGGTACTTGGTCTGACTAGGATTTTTGTGTTACTTCTGGGTTCAGGAGGTAATCTTGGTTGTGATTCCAGGTTATTTCACTGGTTTATGGGAACCAAGGAACCAAGTCTTTGAAATTAAATTTGTCTTGGGAAATATGGGACACATCTCTGGAAAATACAAACCTTGTATTTGTTTCTACCTTGTCCTTCTGTTAGTACCTTGCTGTTCTGGAGGAGGGGAGGGTGTCTGAAGGTCTCTAAGCCCCTGCATGGAGGAATTTTCCTTTATGGGGGAATAGAATGGTGCCCTGGAAATTCTTTGACAGTAATTATCCACATACTCTCTCGCGCATTCAGACTTTCTTCCTCATTTATTCCCATCCTTTTTCTCATTGACCAGCTGATATAAAATTATTTCCCAAGTCAGTATTATAATAGTGATCATTGTAATTATTATTTGTCCAGGACATTTTATGTTATTATAATTAGCATACCTTAATGTTACAAATATTAATG
Source organism: Pseudorca crassidens (assembly GCF_039906515.1). Lineage (NCBI taxonomy): Eukaryota > Metazoa > Chordata > Mammalia > Artiodactyla > Delphinidae > Pseudorca > Pseudorca crassidens. Next base: position 124,431,080 of record NC_090299.1, on the reverse strand, counting down.
ATAACTCTTTATCTACAATCGAGGATGAGATCCACCTCAGAGAGCTGTTAGGAGGCTCTGACTGGTCTCTGAGTACTTCTCCTTCGTAGCACTCGCCACTAGTGGAATTAACTCATTCAATGTGCAGGACCTTGTGTAATGTCTCCACAGTGCTCTGCCTGCTTCTTGAGGGTAAGCCGCACACCCGTCTTGTCGCCTGGGGAATCTCCAGTGCTGAGCACAGTCCCTTAGACCTGGGGGTTGAATAAACAGCACAGGTATGGAATGATGTTTGTTAAAGTGCTGGGCGGAGTGTTGGCACTCAGTACATTCCCAGACAGTGGTTCCTAGAGAAAAATAACAGCACCTACATGTGTTAACTAACATTGTTCTCAGTTATGCCCATAATTAACATATGAGATTGAAAAATCATGAAGTTGTTAATACATGCTTATTGGGGGAAAAAACAGTCAACACTGAATATATAAAATACTAATACTAAGCTAGATTTGAATTTCCCATCCCTAATAATATTCCTTAACTTTTACCCATTGCAGACCATTTCTCCCAGGGCTATTTAGCGACTAGGGAGAATATTTCCTTCCTAATTTATTTCGCTCCCTGCTTTTCATCTTCCATTGTTTGTGTTTTTATCACTTAGAATGAGGAGGTTTAGGACGAAGCAGGGCAGAGGAGGAAGGTGAACGGCCTCTCCGCTGACTCTCAGCTCCCTACGTGGCTGACGAAGAGAAGAGCCTCTTGTGAGCGGCACGACAGGGGCTCAGGGCGGAGGAGGGAAGTGCAGGGCTGGGTGTTTCTGAGGAGCTCCCAGGGGGAGCAGACACACTGTGTGTCCTCGCCTTTGACCCGGGAAGGGACACCCGGAAGTCTCAGGGCTACTGGAGCGGCTCCGGTCCACATTTCTCATATTCAGTGTCCCTTGCCTTGAGGCTTATTTAATACCCTACATAAATTTCCTTTGTGGACTATCTCAGCTCCCAATTTACGTCTAACATTTTAGTTGCCTGCAATCAATGGAGGCAGTTTGCAGGAGTGTGTCATAAATAGTATAGATAAATTCAGGTTTAAAAATTTTCCCACATCACAGTCAATACTCATAAACAATATTTCCACAGAATTTCTTAACCAGAGATGAAGTCGTAACAAAGGGTTGAGGGCAGTAAAAGATGGGTGTGGGGCTTTGACAAGTGAAGATCGTCTCCACCTTTCTTCTCCCCTCTCTGGAGTCGCATAACGTCACCCTGCCTCCACACAGGTCCTGCTCGGTGCCGTCTTCATCCCGCGCTGGGGGATGGCCGTTTATTCTGTGTTGGTGCAAAGGAGTATCTGGTTTGTTTGTTTTTTTTAAAGGGCTGCATAGTTTAGCGTGTCTATATAGGCCCGCAATCCCTTATTCACACTCAGACATTCAAAAAGCTCTGAAAACTGAATGTTTTTAATAATTCATATGGCAGTGCAGTCTAACCTTTGCTGAACTCCTTTGGTGGCAAACCCATACCTGCACTGTCTCTAGGCAATTTATTTTTATACCACTTGTTTTAATATTTGTATGTTTTGTGGAGGACATAGTACAGTAAGTCCCCTACATACGAACCTGCAAGTTGCGAATTTTCAAAGATGCAAATGTGCGTTCGCGTGTCCAATCACATAAGTTGGCTCACGTGTCTGGCATACTTTTCAAGGTACTGTACTGTAAAATTAAAAATGTTTTATTTTTTGTGTTTGTTTTTTATGTATTATTCGTGTGAGAAGTATTATAAACCTATTATAGTACAGTACTAATTAGCTGATTGTGTTAGTTGGGTACCTAGGCTAACTTTGTTGGACTTACGGACAAATTGGACTTATGAATGTGCTCTCGGAACAGAACTTGTTCATATGTAGGGGACTTGCTGTATTAATGTATTTGATTGTAGAGTTTTGCGCCAGACCTGCTGGGTTTGTTATGTCAACTATGGCAGATGTACATATTACTTCCTGAAAAGTTTTGAATTCCAAAATGCACATGGTCTCCAGGTTTTGGACAAGGGATTGAGAACCTACTTTGGACATCTGGGGAAGGATACATTTCTGGAGATAGGTGAAAACCATACTTTGTAAAAGTCTTATTAAAGAAAATGATACCGTGTTAATATAGATCATTTAGGAATTAGATCCAGCCATACATACAGACATCGTATTGCATTGGGTTGGAAAAAAAGTTCATTTCGGGTTTTCCTGTAAGATGTTATGGAAAAACCCAAATGAACTTTTCGGCGAACCCAATATAAGACTGGTTATTTATGACCTTAGATTCATGGGACCGCCCTTATTCAGCAAAAGCTAGTTCTACTGTCTTTATATGTTTAACATCAAAGCTCAATTTTCAAGGCTGAATATTTATTGGGATGGTTGTATTAGTCTGGGTCCTCAGAGGAGAGGATGCCGAGGTAGGATTAAATGTGCAAGGATTTTATTAGGGGAAGTGCTTGTGAGAGAGAAAATAGGAAGCAAGGTGGGGAAGGCTGGGGGAGCTGTCAGACTGCAATGCAAGCCTGACCCCGGGTGAAGGGAGGGGGGAGAGGTTGCCCAGAGTGTCTGAGACTTCTGTGCAGTGTGAGAAAGGCCTTCAGAGGAGGCCTGCGTCTCCCAGAACAGTTCTGCCTTAGCATCCCTAGGTAGAAGCTGCCAGTCTGCGCACTGAAACAGTGTCACTTCTGCCATGTATTATTGTTCCTGGTAGTCGCAGAGCCCACCCACTTTCAAGGGGAGAGGACATAGACCCCACTTCTTGATGATAGGAATGTCAAAGAATTTGTGGCCATATTCTGGGCAGGTTTACCACAGTCACCACCCTGAGACCGAATTTGTGTGTAAAGGGTCCGAGAGCTATATGCAGAGACCCCCCTGATAAGAACCAGGAACCTCAGACGTGGGTCACAGCCAATCTGGGAGGGAGTCAGGGAATAAATAGCCAAACTTCACTCTCCTTCCTGCCTCCGATCTCCTGCTGGACTCCACTGGGTGAACCAGATGGAATCCAGGTGGCAAGGGAATCATGGAGAAAATTGGTGCATACAGGTGAATTGGGGCTCAGAGCAGGGTGGAAAAGATGAAGAGTGGGTATGCATGGGCAAGTGGAAGCCATCAGCACATGTCTGTACTCGCTTCAGCATTGTAGAGTGTTCATCAGCAGTGAGAGATGGCAACTGTAAGAGCGTGTTTGGGTTTAGTGCTTAAGTAAATTGCGGCTTAAAATTTTCTAGTAACACATAAGAAAGTACAATTTAGAGTTACTGCCTAAGACTGTATATTGATCCTTATTCTCTGGAACCTAAAACATAGTTAGACTTTAGTGTGACAGGCAGATATGCCAACAACATACGAGACATGAATAAACAGCAGAGCAATATCTCAAGCACAGGTAACCATCACCAAGTCAAGCTTATCATGACACGGATTCACACAGAGGCAGGGTGTGTGGTGGAAGAGTTCTAGACCATGAGGCAGAAGATCTGGGTTCTAATCCCGGCTCTTGTATTTACTGCTGTGTGACCTTGTGCAAAGCTTTTAACCTCTCTGAGTCTCATTTTCCTCTGCTGCACGGTGGAGATAGTAACACTCCTCATGCCTCAAACATGAGAGCATTCTTTTTTTTTTAACATCTTTATTGGAGTATAATTGCTTTACAATATTGTGTTAGTTTCTGCTGTATAACAAAGTGAATCAGCCATATGTATACATATATCCCCATATCTCTTCCCTCTTGCATCTCCCTCCCTTCCACCCTCCCTATCCCACTCCTCTAGGTGATGACAAAGCACTGAGCTGATCTCCCTGTGCTATGCGGCTGCTTCCCACTAGCTATCTGTTTTACATTTGGTAGTGTATATATGTCCATGCCACTCTCTCACTTCGTCCCAGTTTACCCTTCCCCCTCCCTGTGTCCTCAAGTCCATTCCATGAGAGCATTCTGAAAGCAGTATACTGTCACACGCAAAGGTATTATGGTACTCACTCCAGGACAGAGTCTGCCATCTCATATGCAGGCAGAGGGTAATATCGTGTGTTCAAAGACCACTTGGTGAGTGTGCGCTGGGTGCAAAACATGTGATCAGACCCTGTGGGGAGATGGAGGTGACTGAAAACCCCTCTCATCTCCGTGGAGCTTGTGATCTGGGACCCAGGAGACGGACAGGCCAACCACAAACTCCAAACAAAATGGACTAAGATAAGTGCCGTGACAGAGAAAGCAGCAGGGGCGGGTGGGTAAGGGGTGCGCTGTGACACGGAGTAGGTGATGAGGGAGAGTGACTGGGTGCTGACCCATGAAGGTGAGCATCTGGGGAAGGACATCTGGGGACAGAGCGCTGGCAGGACCCAAGGCTCGGACGCTGTGTTTGGATACACTACACCCGGAGTGTGGCTGTGCAGGGGAGGCCCAGGAGGATGGGGGCTGGGCAAAGGCCCTACCCTGACTCCCAGGGCAGGTGAACTCTTACGTCCATAGCAAGGAGTTTCAGTGCAGGGGGCTTCCTATGGTGAGGCGCTCAGGGACAGTCCGGTGGGGACAAAGTTAGGTCGGCGGGTGCACTGGCATTTTGGGAAGCATGGTGGGGAACTGAAAAATCAGAAAGGAAGGACTTTCAAGAGAAGTGAAGGGTTGAGGGGAAGGGGCTGGAGAAAGTAGGGATGCAGGGAGTAAAGGTTCCAAGGAGAAGAGGTGGTCCCGATCACCAAGCATCAGATCCTCCGATCTGAGAGAGCAGACTGCTGCTCCCCGGGTACCACCGCCAGCGTTCCTCTCGCCACGTCATTAAATGCACTTTAAACATTTGTTTAAAATATTGGGATTTTAAAGAATCGCTTTATTTACAAACCTGAGGCTTCTGACTCCTGGACCAGAGTTGCCTGCTTTCCCTCTGACCTCCACCCTCCAGACTCTGCTGTTCTCCTTCAGAGTCTGTCTGACCTCTCTCCTTTCCTGCCCTACATGTGGGTGTGCCCAGGGCTTGGGCTCTGCTGATTAGCCACCAGCTGGATCCCTTTGCCTGAGTTACCTGCCATGCCCTCAGACGTAGAATATCAAAAGCAACACTCATATTCTCTTTCCGGGCCACCTGAGCGCAGCCTCTGCACAATTCCTTTGTGTGAATGACATCATTTCCCCTAGTTACCTGGTCTAGAAACCTTGATTATTCTTGAATCTCTTCTCATGCTCCCCGCTGCTACAAGGCCAGCCTTTTCCCATAAGCTTCTTTAGTCTGATCCTTTTTGTTTCTTCTCCCAACAGTGTCCATGTAGGTCACCCTCTGTACATACCTCGACCACACCTTGACATGGGTCTCATTGCTACGACTTCTTTCTTCAGGTTGTTGCACCCATAGCTACTGGATTAAGTTTTCTAAACACATCTTTAAATGCACCACCTTCCTCTGAAACCTTGAGTGGCTCATGTCCTAGGTCTCCTCAGTGTGCACGCTGCTCCAGGGCCCCCCCTCCTACCCGCCTCGTTCTTATGTCGGGGCCTCTCCTGTACTTAGTCTGTTCCCTTCGCTTGTTCTTCTCCTGTCGGGTCTTACTGTCTCTTCAATGGGTAGCCTAAATCCCACTCCTGCCTGCAGCTGTCCCTGACTTTGGGGCTTTAGGCTGTCTCTTGTCTAGAATCTGTAGCTCAGTGTCTGTCGGTGGTCATTGGAAACTGAGCATTTGCTACTGTCTCTTGTTCAGCATATTCTTGGCATTTGACTCTGTTTCCCCACCTCTATCTGAAACCCCTGGAATAGTCTCTATCTGCATTTCCCAAACAGTGTGCCAAGGAACCCTGGGCTTCTTGGTGGGAGAACTCAGTGAAAAGTGCCTACATTTATGAGGGAAATACAGTGACACCTGTTGGACACCACGTGAATTAACTAACTTGAAATAAGCCAGTTTCTGCATTAAATATACATTCCTTTCAATATGGGCATACTTTCTGCAAAACCGAGTTTTTGTTGGGTGCTGTGCTTAAAAGCAAGTATCCCATGAAAATCCACGTGGAACAGGGTGGGAGGTTGGCAGTGTCCAGTCTGATTCTGAGGTTCGAGTGCCCAACAGGAGTTAAGTTGTTAGGACCTAACCACATAGTAAGTTGTTTGGACTTAAATCCATAATAGATGGGATGGTTGGGTATTTCTTTTGGCTTAGGGGTGCTGTGAAAAATTACTGATATACTGAAGGTGCCAGAGACTGAGAAAATTTCAGAACCTCTGGTTTGTGTTGTATGTTTTTTGTGCCTCTATAGCAGGGTTTGGCAACTACGACCTGTGGGCCAGGTCGGGCCTGTGGCCTGTTATTCTATATCCTGAATGTTAAGAATGGTTTTTACATCTATCTACAGATGAATGATTAGACAAAAACATGGTATATACATACAATGGAATATTATTCAGCTTTAAAAAGGAAGGAGATTCTGGTACATGCTACATCATGGATGAACCTTGAGGACATTATGCTAAGTGAAATAAGCCAGTCATAAAAGACGAATACTGTATGATTCCACTTCCATGAGGTATCTAGAACACTTAAATTCATAGACACAGATTAGAATGGTGGTTGCCAGGGGCTGGAGGAGGGGAGAATGGGGAGTTGTCTAATGGGTAGAGAGTTTCAGCTTCGTTAGACGGAAAGAGTTCTGGAGGTGGATGGTGGTGTTGGTTTCACAACAATATGAATGTGCTTAATACCACTGAACCATACACTTTAAAAAGGTTAGAATGGCAAATTTTATATTATGTGTACTTTACCACAATTTTTAAAAAGAATTTTTTTACGCTTTTCCAAGATTTTTTTTAAAGGAGTATATGACAGAGACTGTATGTAAATTGTGAAATCTAAAATATTTCCTTTCTGACCCTTTACAGAAAAAGTTTGCTGATCCTGGCAATAGGGGGTAGCATGGTGTCCTGGACATTTTAGGTGATCAATAAATGTTTGAGGAGGATGATAATAGTAGAAGAAGGTCTCCAGGTAGAGAGAGATGCCGCCCCCCACCCCCCTTTCTTTTTTTTTTTTTGAACGTAGTGGTCAGGCTGAGGAGCCACAGACAAGCCCAGAAGTGGAGCAGGCTGATTGGCTTTGTCACCAGCTTAGAGGAATCTTTGTCCAGACTGTTGATTAGGGGCCCTGGGCTGGCGGGAGACCGGTGGATGTTTGGCAGTAGGAGCCAAAGATGGCTTCAGTGCTGCCCTGGCCCCAGCAAGGTTACAAGAGGGGGCGGAGTTGCATACAGAGCATGCTGGGCTCTGTCATATTATTTCTGTCAAGTTTCTTGTAAACTAGGATGTTCTGTTTTGTGGGTTATTTTGGCTCCTTTATCTGGAAACTGTGAGGGAATTAGGGCAGAAGTTTGGGGCTCTCTGTGGTGGTTGGAGGTGGAGACCTTGAGGGGAGCGTGCTGAAATAAAGGATGGATGGAAGGAAAATTAATGACACACCATTCTTTTCCGATGGCAGCTCACAGGCGCTAGGTGCAATACCCATGACCTCAAAGAAAGCCCGTACCTTTGGATTTTGCGGAGAGCAGCCAGCAGTGTTTCATTCAGCAAATTATTCCATACACATGCACTTGGAAAAACAAGCAAAAAACCCACCAGAAACACTGATTTTTCCACCATCTCTTGTGTGCTAAAACCATGTTTGAACAATATATACGGGTAGACTAGTTTCAGCCATTTCCTTAAAGGCATGCATGTGTGCTGGCTTCTTATAAGCCACTGTGGAGCCCATTTGTTTTATATTTTTTTATTTTTATTTTCTTTTTTTTTTTCCTTCCCCCTCCCCATATCCTCAAGTCCATTCTCTAGTAGGTCTGTGTCTTTATTCCCGTCTTACTCCTAGGTTCTTCATGACATTTTTTTTTCTTAGATTCCATATATATGTTAGCATATGGTATTTGTTTTTCTCTTTCTGACTTACTTCACTCTGTATGACAGACTCTAGGTCCATCCACCTCATTACAAATAACTCAATTTCGTTTCTTTTTATGGCTAATATTCCATTGTATATATGTGGCCCATTTGTTTTAGAATCTCATCTTCCAAACACACACATACATATTCATGATCTGTATCTTGTGAGCTCAATAATTCATGGCTTATTGACTTAGGCTGATGGATGGAAGTTTTTTGGGGACTAGAGAAGAAAAGATGGAAATTTTGAGAGGCTGGGAGCAGCCACACCTGTGAGTCTCCCACTTGCTCTTTGTGTGTCTGTGGGTGCAGTGGGCGGGGACCCCTTTAGAGCCCAGTGGGGCTCCCACTAGCCAGGGATGTTTTTGACTTTCATGCCCAGTGAAACTAGTGACTGAAGATTTTAAGAGCAATTGCGTGCCGTCTTCAAATTATCACCGTTAATGAGTGTTAATGAGCTATAATTGGGTGCTGAGTGTAGAGGAGGTTTACACTGGTCCCTTCTGCCGGTGTTTCAGTCTCCAGCGAGGAGTGGACGGAGCAGCCTGTCACTTAACTGTCACTTATATCCGTCCTTCTCCACGCATCTCTTGTCTGGGAGATGGTGGGGGGGCTCGGGGTGGCAAGAGCGTAGAGACAAGTCCCCTCCTTGCTCTTCTGGCAGACTTCCTGTTGCATTTTTGGATGCCTAGCAGGTTGGTGCCCTTCATCACTCTGCTATCATCTATGTCACCTCCAGAAGACAAATACCGTGACGTTTTATGTCTGGTTTCCAATAATGCTATAAAATTTCTTCGATCAGGTCATTCCCCTTTCAGTGGGAAATTGGAAGAAGGAGGAAATTAGGATGCCATCTTGGCCCTGGAAATTTGAGATTTTATCTTTCAAATCTGGTGGTTCTTTGCTAAATCTTTTATAGTTTTCCGTTGAGTCATGGAGCTCTACACTAGACTCCAGCTCTGGGGTGAACCGTACTGAAAACTGTAGAGGGATCATATTTTGGTCTCTCCCTTTCCTATCTCTATTTATGCATTTCAACAATTTGCTTTTTTTTTTTTTTTTTTCCGGTACGTGGGCCTCTCACTGCTGTGGGCTCGCCCGTTGTGGAGCACAGGCTCCGGACGCGCAGGCTCAGCGGCCGTGGCTCACGGGCCCAGCCGCTCCACGGCATGTGGGATCCTCCCGGACCGGGGCACGAACCCGCATCCCCTGCATCGGCAGGCGGACTCTCAACCACTGTGCCACCAGGGAAGCCCAACAATTTGCTTTTTAAAATGCATTCTCTACATTATTGACCCAACCTCTGCAATGACTGAAGGCTCCCAAATGCTGTCCTGCTCTTTTTTCTGCTAGCTCCTTATCTTCTTCCTGCAGTGATGTTGAACTGTCCTTGTTCATATGGAACTTTGTTTCTCACCGTGCCTGGAGTAAACGAGTTACTTGGAATGATTCTCTTCTCCACTGTGCTGAAAGCATAGCTATGTGCCCACCTGGGTCCACAGATGCTGGTCTGTGTGAGGGGAAGGGCTCTCAAGCGTGTCCTGGTGAAATGAGGTTATTCCTCTTGGAAGCTGCTGCCGTGGCCTCACAGCCTCTGAGGCGGCTCCAGCGGGCTCCAGGGCACGGAAGGGTCCCTCCAGGGCCAGCTGGCAGCGGGGGCAGCCATGCGCTGTGATGTGTGAGCTCAGCAGGAAGGCTTGGGGCACCTGGTGCCACCTCAAGCTCATATATAGCGTTGTGGTTCCTGTCCGATGCTGGGGATCCAGGGGTGACTGAGGATCTGGGATGGCGGGGACAGAGCCCAAGCAATCATTCTGTCTCCTGTTACCCTGGACTCCACAGGAGAGTTCTGTGGAAACAGAGGGGCCAGATGTGACTATCGCTGTCGTCCATCAGTAAGGGCAGTCGAATGAGATAATTAAAAGGCCCAGTCCTGTCGTGGGCCTGCAGCTATGTGACACTGTTAAACTTGGATTGAAAAAAATCATATTAAGCGGGCCAGGTTGAGACAGCCTAAATTAATAATTGCTATTTCCAACGAGACCCAGCTATTAAACAGACATAGAAGATTTCAGTGACAGTTATCAGAGGCTTTGACTTGGAAATACTTGATTTATTAATTGAAAACTGAAAGTATGTGCAATCTAATACCTTCTATTAATGCATTATATTTGGTTAATACAATTCGGGGAAGCAATCTAGCTTAACGTTGCGAGAAATGGCTTTTGAGATTGACCTTAGTTGGAATTCTGGCTCTTGGCTATTTAACTAGCAGTGCCTTGTGGCAAGTGCCATCATCTGTGTATATGTGTCACCTGCGGGTAATAACACCTACCTTATTGGGTTCCTGTGAGGAATAAACGAGATGCCGCATTGAGCGAGCTTATTGTCTCTGGCACTCAGTACTAAATACATATTACCTATTAACTTAACCAGCTGGGTCTCTAAATGAGACATCCCTCCCATGGCACTGTATGTTCCTGGACGGTGATTTGTGGTTTGTTTTTTTTTTTACCATCTTTAGTACTATCGTGTTTTGATTTTAGATAATATGCTTATTGTTCCTTAGCAGATTTTTACATTATTTCATAGACAGCATGACTTTGGATTTACTCTGCCCTTATTTCCCTCAGAATGTGATGTCAATTCAGTTGTTCATAGAGTTATTTCCCACTTTGTTCTAATTCTCAGTGTCAGAGGTTCTCAAACGTAAATGTGCGAAAACAGTTCCCTGGGAACTTCTTACATGTAAACTCCCGAGGGCTGGGTGTTTGGATTTCATGGGTGAGGCTGAGGCCCAGGAGTTCACACTTTAGCCAACACCCAGGTGCTCCAAGGGCCACACTCGGGTGATCACACCGATCTGTGACCTTCTGCTGGCCCTTTGGCTGTTTATGCTTTTTTATTGAAGTAGGATTTGGAAGACATGGGTTCTAGTTTTTTTTTTTTTTTTTTTGCGGTACTTGGGCCTCTCACTGTTGTGGCCTCTCCCGTTGCGGAGCACAGGCTCCGGATGCGCAGGCTCAGCGGCCATGGCTTACGGGCCCAGCTGCTCTGCGGCATGTGGGATCTTCCCGGACCGGGGCACGAACCCGTGTCCCCTGCATCAGCAGGCGGACTCTCAACCACTGCGCCACCAGGGAAGCCCGGGTTCTAGTTTTATGTGTGATTGCAAGGATCTTAACTCACTTAAGGATTTAGTTTTTTCATGTGTAGTAATCCCACCCTGTCAGCTTCCCAAGACTGTGGGGAACATCAGACAAGAAGGTAGATAACAACAGTCTGGGAAGCCGTGAAGCCTCTTCCAAGTGAGCAAGGTGTTAAAATGGGGATGAGGTTCTGCTCTGCCCGGTCTGGAGCTGTTTTAGCCAGCAAGGCAGATGTGAAAATAGTTTGTATAATTTAAAGACTTAGTAGTCATAATATGTAAAGGTTGAGTAGTGAAAGAAGATTGTTGGGTTCTAGGAATGTGTTTCTGCCCCTGATGTGTGCATAGTGTTTGATTGAGGGAAGTACCTCTCATTGTTCAGGATGCTGGGCAAGTGCTACGACTCATCACCCTGAAATCAGCTCCGCACTCCTGTGTGATGCTGTTAAGATATGCAAACAGTGATGTCAATACCATAAAAAGTCCTTTCAAATGGAAATGCTGTCAGCTTGGCAGTGGGAATACTGGCCACTCACTGATGTCATGTGTATCCCAGAATATTACAGGGCATCGCCTTTCCACTGCCGACCTGGTCTTACCAGGTGCTTTGGTGCTGTGGGCAGAAGGGAAAAGGAGGTTGTAACTGGAGGTTACACAATAAAGAGGAGATGGGCAGATTTTCTCGGGTTGACTGTAACCATTATTACTTTTTCACTTCTCATACTGTATGTTAAGTGGAAAGATGACATGTACAGATATTTAAATCCATACACAAGTATTCTTTTCTCTTTATCAATATATAGAAAAGCCTAAGAGAGTCCATTGTTTATCCCAGAGCTATCACTTGTGGACCAACTGTGGAACAAGATGATATGTCTAGTATTTATTGTGGAAAGCATCTGAGAATGTGGCAGTAGATTATAATAGAAGCTATTGGAACATTCACCTCTTTTTTTTTTTTATCCTAAACAAAATCTTGTAATTAATATCTAAGATCTTGCACTAAGTTTCCAGCCCGCTTTAAACGCTGTATCTTTGGATATTTTGTAGACATGGAGGTTCCAGGTAAGGCACGTGGTGTGTGTGCAGCCAGGGCCTGGGCATATTGTTATATGAATGAAAATCTAAATATTTCCCTCCATTTTGCGTGTTCACAGAACAAATAGTGAACTAACCGGCCATAGGATTCATGATGTCATCACCTTGGTGTTGACAGCTTCATGGTGTCTTGGGGGCATCCTTGTCTCTACACTGCCGTATCTAATGCTGTGCCAAAACAAATAAAAACAAAAACCAAACAATACTCGCCTGAGTAAACAGACTGAAAATAGAGAGCAAAGAGGAGGGCAGATTTATTCATTCATTGACACAAACCTAGATGTAGTGGTATCCAGTGAATAAGGTCTTTGCAAAGGGTTTAATACGATGTGGATTTGAGAGTCAGGCCGCCAGGGTCGATACCTCAGCTCTGCCACTTGCTGGCTGTGTGCCCTTGGGCAGAACCTTTAACCTCTCTGAGCCATTTTCCTCATTTCCATTTGTAAAATGGGGGTGATAATAATAGTGCCTACCTTATAGGATTTGTGAGGATTGAATGGCATTAAAATGATGCCTGGCACAGAGTGCTATGTATGCGTTAACTCTATTGTAACGATTTCTGTATTTACTATGTACTTGTTGGAAAATCATAATTTTAGATGACCCAGCAGTGCTTTCATTGATCTGTAATACTATACTGTAATACTACTATTATTATTATCTGTATTGACATGGCATTTGGCACATTGCCAGGAGGAAATGGGCAGAGAACTGTAGACATCAAGGTACTGGAGAAATAACTTGGACGTAGACTTGGTAGAGCCCGACTCTGAATCTTCCCCAGGCCATTCCCAGTGTCTTCCTCGTGCTCTCTCCATAGACCCTCTTCTCCAGCTCCCCTGGGCCATTTGCTATACACTGAGTGCGAATTAGCCTTCTAGTTAAAAGCCTGTGCTTATGCTTCCCTCTACTTGAGCGGCCTTTCTCCTGAGACTATACTTACCCCAATCCTTCTCCTCCTCCAGGATCCTGACCATATGCCACCTTCTGGAAGTCTTCGTGATCAAGCCAGAAGTAGGCAATCACTCCTCACTTCTTAGAGTTTGGCTGGTATCACTCACGTGGCACTTCAAGATCCCCTCGTACGATCATTATGGGTTTAATGTCTTACCTGTGCTCTCAGGAGGTAGATGCCATGAGCGTAGAGACCATACATGTGTATTTATTCATCTCTTCATTGAGCAAGTATTGTGGCAGCATACCTAGCACACTGCGTTGTGCATAATAGGTATTGTACTGTTTTCTGAATAAGAGTGAATGTGTGAACATGGATGTGGTGAGCAGGTGCGGCGGGGGTGTGTGTGGAGCAAATATGAGGGAGTGAGGAGAAAGCTGAAGAGAGATGGGATGGTTTAGAGCTGTCGTGGTCGCGTCAGTTTGATGAACTGGTGTTTCGCTGACGGCAGGCGGCGTGGAGTGGAAGACAAGTGAGGAACTTGAGGGAAGGGGCGTTGAGGATTGGCTAGAGGTGACTTTTGCTGAAAGAGAGACAATGCTTATTTGTTGTGGAGGTCCAGAAGGGAAATGACCAGATTTGAGACAGATATTGCTGGGAAAATGTAAAGGAAGACATAGATATTTTACAGAAAGAAGCAGAAGGAAAATGAACAAAAAATATATTGAAGAATCAGTGATGGCTCTAAGATTCATGTCTGAAACGTGCTCTCCACATCTTCGTATAATGAAATTATACGAAGTGGGCGAACTTTTCCGTATTGTTTTTGGCTTTAGTTGCCTATGAGATATCAAGTTTAAAATATTTGACAGTATATGGTTGCCATGGTTAGTTATCAAGACATCAAAATATCTGGGTAGGATGTGTGATATTTATATTTGTGTTAAATGCTTTAACAGAACTAGTAGATTTAGCTGTGCAGTTTTTCCTAGAACTTGAAGTTTAGAACTTTAAAGTCCACTGGATTTCAGTTTCATTGGGGAGCTATGTGTGGACCGGGGTGTGTGTGTTTCTCATCTGTGTCCATGTCCTTATTCCCTGACAGTGGTGGCCCGATGCTTGGCACCCAGTAGGCACTCATCTAATAGATATTTTTCAGTAAAGGAATTAATAACATCTCAGTTTTTCAGTAAGTGAATTAATATCTAATTTACACAAATTTCAGATTGGATGGATTTCATGAAACATATCCTTTGTGTTTAAAGTTCTTGCCACATCTAAAATGCAGAGATTGGATTGGAGATAAAAACGTAAAGCGCTATGCACACTCATCGAATTTTAGCGCTAGACCTAATTCCAGAGTTGGTCTAGTCCCAGCTCCTCGTTTTTCAGATACCAACATTGAGGACTGGAGAGGTTAGGTGACTTGCTCAGGCTCACAGATCTGCTTAACGGCCGAGCTTGGACTCAACCGAGATCTCCACGTCTTGAGGCTTTGGTATCATCTCTTCCCATTACTCCCTTCGAAGTAAATCTTAGTTCCAGTGAGTCTTTCCATGGCGTTAAGTTAAATCCTGAGCTCCTAATGCAGAATTTAGAAAAATTCTCCTTATGCTTTTTTTTAAAAATAATTTTTTAAAATTAATTAATTAATTTATTTTTGGCTGTGTTGGGTCTTCATTGCTGCACACGGGCTTTCTCTAGTTGCGGCGAGCGGGCACTACTCTTCGTTGTGGTGCGTGGGCTTCTCTTGTTGTGGAGCATGGGCTCTAGGCACGTGGGCTTCAGTAGTTGTGGCACTTGGGCTCAGTAGTTGTGCCTCGCAGGCTCTAGAGCGCAGGCTCAGTAGTTGTGACACGTGGGCTTAGTTGCTCCGTGGCATGTGGGATCTTCCTGGACCAGGGCTCGAACCCGTGTCCCCTGCATTGGCAGGCGGATTCTTAACCACTGCATCACCAGGGAAGCCCCTCCTTATGCTTTTTTTAGTTGCAAAATAGAAAGATTCTCAGACAGCAAGTACCCTTCCCATGCAGCCTACTGTGCAGTGCAGGGGCTGCTTGGGTGCGCCCATAGTAAATTTTTAATGTCCTGCTTGAGTTTGTCCTCCTGGTAAGTCTGTTCCAAAAGGAGAGCTTGCACCATCTAGTGGATCTAAGAAGAGGCTCTTGGGTTTAATTTTTTGGTGGCCCTGTTTTAAAAAGAAGAAAGGAGCTATTTTTTACTTAATTAATCTGCAGATTCTCACATGGAACCCTTTGTTCGTATCATGAGAGTGAGGGTGGAAGCCCAGAATGATGGTAGGGTCCCTTTGTACCTCACCGTGCTCACAACATGGCATGTTCATGACCAGGCTCTTTTAATGATGAAAGGAAGGTAAGGAATTGGGTAGTATATCAACCTATTTTTGCAACCAGGGCTTGGATCCTTTTACTCATTAATTCAGAACAGTAACTCTTCTGTAATGGGTCTTCCTGTAACAGTTGGGAATTGGTCAAATCCTGCTGTTATTCCTGGGAAATCCACTAGTACTCATTTGGGCAATTACCTTTTTCAATAATGCACAGTATTCTTCTACCCAGTTGGATAAATGAAGTTTTGGGAAGCTTCCAAATTATTCTTTTGTTTCCTTCAATAGAGATTTAAATCTTTTCTCAAGGTCTGCAAAATACTTATCTCATGTGATCGGTGGCAGAAGATGGTGTCTGTCAAGCAGGGTAACTGGATGACTGAGTGGGCAACACAGGGCGGGATCTCATCACTGACTTTGCCCTGAGATCCGAAATGCTCATTACCTTCTAGGCCTGAGTTTTCTTTGGAAAGAATATGATTGGTCATCTTTATATTTACAGACTACTGTTCCGTGAAAACCAGGCTTCTTTCTTTCTTTTTTTTATTTTTGTTACTCCAGCAGCTGAAATACAATATCTTAAATACTTCTTTATCACCTGTGCAGTGTAGGCATCCTTTGTGATAGTGGTTCTCACCTTGGTGCACATCGGAATCAACAAAGGAAGCCTGGCCCCACCCCTGGAGAGTCTGATTTACCTGGATCCAGGTGGGATGTGAGCATGGGTAAGTTTGAAAAGCTCCCCAGGTGATTCTGACATGGAGCCAGGGTTCGGAACCACTGCTGTATGATATCCTTGAAAGCGTGTTGTGAATCATGGGATTCCAAATCCAGTTTGAATACTGGAGATCCATATTTGAAAACCAGTATTCTCTTTGGGACCAGAAGTGGTACTGTATTGTGACTGGAGTAATGAAGTCATCATTGTGTGACTCACATCTCTAGCTGGTGCTCATGGACTCAGTCCTGGTGTACGATCTGGGTCCGAGGAACCGGAGTACTTGCAGGGTAGGCAGGAGCAGGCCAGAAGGGAATGCTTTTGTGAGTGGTAGTTTGACGTATTCTTATACTTGTCCTTTGCTGAGGGCATTGACTCTATTGTTGGCATTTTGTCCCAGTGACAGTAGGAAAATTGGTGTCTCACATTCAATCTATTTTTTTCTCTTGTTGGCTTCATGATGAATTTCCCCTCTTTCTGTGGTGTCCGGGAATAAGGTGCTCAGAGAGCTCTTTGGAGAAACTGTTTTCTGGAATAAAGTCCTGCTCTGTCACTGGGCAGCTTGCTTCTGAGAAATGGAGCTGAATTGGTTGGAGGAGGGGTGTGGTGGTAAAAGGACAGGGATGGGTATAAATCCTCCAAAATGCCATAAATTGAGCTCTTACAATGGGAAGCAGTGTCTTTGATCTTAATCAGTCCACATAGTTTATACAATTCAATTTCAAAGTATTTCTGCTGTGTTTCCAGAGGGCAGAGGATGAGAATGTCAAGGAATTGTTAGAATCCTTGTCTTGGCTTTTCCAAGACAATAGTATTGTGTAAAGAACATGAAATTTGGTATCGGGCAGACCTGGTCTCTCATGAATCTGATCTCTGCCACTTACTGTGTACTTTGGGGGGCAAGTTCGTGAGCCTCAATTTTCATATCTGTAAGATGAGAACCCCATCAACCTACCCTACAGGTGAATTAACTTAGGCAATGTATTTATGTGAAGCACCTAACACATTGCTTGGCACAGAACTGGGACTCCATAAATGGCAGCTGTCTCTGGAACTACTATTAATAATAGTAATAATTAATGATAATGATGGTAATAAACAACGTTTTTCATCTCCTTTGGAAATGGTACCTGAGATAAGCAGCTTCGTGGTCCATGTGTCCAGTTGTCCTCCTGGTGGGCTGAGAATGGGGATGGTAAAGCAGTGTTGTTCACAGGGGTCCCAGGTGGGAAAGGTGTATTCAGAATTTTCATCCTCACATAACCCACATGTTATAATTTAGCCTCATCACATATTAATCCCTTAAAGTGTAGTTGTTCCCTAGAAGAGTCAATTTCACTGATCACTCATCTTGTGTATATTCTGCTTGTTTACCTCAGAGGGAATAGAACGTAGATTTTTACCTGAACAATGTAGAACGGAGGTTTAGCAGGGAAGAAGGGAAAATGTGACTCGTGGGGATTAATATAAGCCATACCTGGTGCCATGGTGTTGCAGGAAGTGGGGGGACCCCTTCCAGGGCCTGAGAGTGGGCTCTTGTCTAACACTTGGAAATGAATTGTGTGAGGAGACACACATACTGACAAAGCAAAAGACTTCATGGGGAAGGGGCGCCG
This sequence comes from Pseudorca crassidens, assembly GCF_039906515.1. Lineage (NCBI taxonomy): Eukaryota > Metazoa > Chordata > Mammalia > Artiodactyla > Delphinidae > Pseudorca > Pseudorca crassidens. The sequence goes on along the minus strand of NC_090299.1, from coordinate 124,413,330 downwards.
GGGTGGAGAGCAGTAGGGTAAGGGAACCCAGGAGAACTGCTCTGCCACGTGGCTCGCAGTCTCAGGTTTTATGGTGATGGGGTGAGTTTCTGGGTTGTCTCTGGCCAATCATCTTGCTTGGCCCATACTTAGTCTGACTCAGGGTCCTTTCTGGTGGCACGTACATCTCTCTCAGCCAAGATGGATTCTAGCTCGAAGGATTCTGGGAGGTTGGCAGGACGTATTATGGGCTGGCGTCTCCTGCCTCCTTCTGGCCCCTCCTGAATTCTCCCGGTTAGTTTCGGCAACAGCACCGTGTTCCTTATCGGGACCTCCTGTTGTGAGACAGCTTGTGCAAGTGGTTACCATCCTGCTTGGCCAAGGTGGGCAGTTTCGGTCAGCGGTTCCCTAACAATGGGGTGGTGTGGGCCTTGGACAGACAGAAAGGGTTTGACCATTGGGAAGCCGAGAAGAGGAGATGCCAGGATGCGGGACTGGTGAGGGCCCAAACACAGTGGCTATTTTGAATGGCTGTACCGAGTTCCCTGTTAGGACTGACTGTGTGTTGCCGTAAGTTTGTCTTGGTACCACCTTGGTGATTTGCTGTAAGTTGGCAGTGTCTGGAGGACAGTGCGGTTTCATTGAAGCACTGGGCTTAGAGTCAAAAGCATTTCTATGAATCAGTATAAACTGGATCTGTGTAGCTGAGCGACCTGTGATGCAATTTCAGAAAAGTCAGTATAGTCTAATTTGGTATAAAGGGCTTTCTTTCCCATCTGGGTTCTGACAAGTTGAGAAAAAAGGAATGAGGCAGATAGAGGACCAAAATAGCACCTTTATTATCAGTAAAACTGATGCTGGAGAATAGGGTTTATATCTGTGGGTAAGATTTCCTGATACTGAGCCCCAGAATTAGACAGACTCTCCCAGACACAGAAAAGAATGAGTACTTCCTGCTGGCGGCCTGGCTCCCAGAAGAAAAGAGAGGAAGGGACAGGCTCAGCAAAATGACAAGTTACCTGCCACCCCCCCCCCCCCCCCCCGCCAGGTGAAGAGTAATTGAGGGAGGCAGAGCGAGTCCCGGAGCACCCTGCTAGGAGATCCTGTGTCGGGGAGGAAACTTTAGCGTTGGAGACATCAGTTTTCTCTTTTGGGCCGATAAAAATCCAACCTTTCTAAATGCTAACAAATTTGCAAGTAGTAAATCATATTAAAAAAACAAATAGGGGTGGTTTAAATGTCCTTCCCATGCTCCAGAACCTATAATGGGTCCCTGTTACCTGCAGAAGATAATCCAGATTCCTTCACTTGTGTTTAGAAACCCCTCCTAATCTGACCCCTACCTACTGACCTAACTTTCCCCATGATTTTCTTTTTTTTTTTTAACATCTTTATTGGAGTATAATTGCTTTACAATGTTATATTAGTTTCTGCTGTATAACAAAGTGAATCAGCTATACATAGACATATATCCCCATATCCCCTCCCTCTTGCGTCTCCCTCCCACCCTCCCTATCCCACCCCTCTAGGTGGTCACAAAGCACCAAGCTGATCTCCCTGTGCTATGTGGCTGCTGCGCACTAGCTAGCTATTTTACATTTGGTAGTGTATATATGTCCATGCCACACTCTCACTTTGTCCCACCTCACCCTTCCCCCTCCCTGTGTCCTCAAGTCCATTCTCTACGTCTGCACCTTTATTCCTGTCCTGCCCCTAGGTTCTTCAGAACCTTTTTTTTTTTTTAGATTCCATATATATGTGTTAGCATATGGTATTTGTTTTTCTCTTTCTGACTTACTTCACTCTGTATGACAGACTCTAGTTCCATCCACCTCACTACATATAACTCAATTTTGTTTCCTTTTATGGCTGAGTAATATTCCACTGTATATATGTGCCACATCTTCTTTATCCATTCATCTGTTGATGGACACTTAGGTTGCTTCCATGTCCTGGCTACTGTAAATAGAACTGCAATGAACATTGTGGTGCATGACTCTTTTTGAATTATGATTTTCTCAGGGTATATGCCCAGTAGTGGGATCGCTGGGTTGTATGGTAGTTCTATTTTTAGTTTTTTCAGAAACCTCCATACTGTTCTCCATAGTGGCTGTATCAGTTGACACTCCCACCAACAGTGCAGGAGGGTTCCCTTTTCTCCACACCCTCTCCAGCATTTATTGTTTGTAGATGTTTTGATGATGGCCATTCTGACTGGTGTGAGGTGATACCTCACTGTAGTTTTGATTTGCATTTCTCTAATGATTAGTGATATTGAGCTTCCTTTCATGTGTTTGTTGGCAATCTGTATATGTTCTTTGGAGAAATGTCTATTTAGGTTGTCTGCCCATTTTTGGATTGGGTTGTTTGTTTTTTTGATATTGAGCTGCATGAGCTGCTTGTAAATTTTGGAGATTAATCCTTTGTCAGTTGCTTCATTTGCAAATATTTTCTCCCATTCTGAGGGTTGTCTTTTCATCTTGTTTATGGTTTCCTTTGCTGTGCAAAAGTTTTTAAGTTTCATTAGGTCCCATTTGTTTATTTTTGTTTTTATTTCCATTTCTCTAGGAGGTAGGTCAAAAAGGATCTTGCTGTGATTTATGTCATAGAATGTTCTGCCTATGTTTTCCTCTAAGAGTTCAATAGTGTCTGGCCTTACATTTAGGTCTTTAATCCATTTTGAGTTTATTTTTGTGTATGGTGTTAGGGAGTGTGCTAATTTCATTCTTTTACATGTAGCTGTCCAGTTTTCCCAGCATCACTTATTGAAGAGGCTGTCTTCTCTCCATTGTAAATTCTTGCCTCCGTTATCAAAAATAAAGTGACCATAGGTGTGTGGGTGTATCTCTGGGCTTTCTATCCTGTTCCATTGATGTATATTTCTGTTTTTGTGCCAGTACCATAGTGTCTTGATTACTGTAGCTTTGTAGTATTGTCTGAAGTCAGGGAGCCTGATTCTTCCAGCTCCGTTTTTCTTTGACAAGATTGCTTTGGCCATTCGGAGTGTTTTGTGTTTCCATACAAATTGTGAAATTTTTTGTTCTACTTCTGTGAAAAATGCCATTGGTAGTTTGATAGGGATTGCATTGAATCTGTAGATTGCTTTGTGTAGTAGAGTCATTTTCACAATGTTGATTCTTCCAATCCAAGAAATTGGTATATCTCTCCATCTGTTTGTATATCTTTAATTTCTTTCATCAGTGTCTTACAGTTTTCTGCATACAAGTCTTTTGTCTCCTTAGGTAGGTTTATTCCTAGGTATTTTATTCTTTTTGTTGCAATGTAACTAGGAGCATTTCCTTAGTTTCTCTTTCAGATTTTTCATCATTAGTGTATAGGAATGAAAGAGATTTCTGTGCATTAATTTTGTATCCTGCTACTTTACCAAATTCATTGATTAGCTCTAGTAGTTTTCTGGTAGTGTCTTTAGGATTCTCTGTGTATAGTATCATGTCATCTGCAAACAGTGACAGCTTTGCTTCTTCTTTTCTGATTTGCATTCCTTTTATTTCTTTTTCTTCTTTGATTGCTGTGGCTAAAACTTCCAAAACGATGTTGAATAATACTGGTGAGTGTGGACAACCTTTTCTCGTTCCTAATCTTAGAGGAAATGGTTTCAGTTTTTCACCATTGAGAACGATGTTGGCTGTGGGTTTGTCATATATGGCCTGTATTATGTTGAGGTAAGTTCCCTCTATGCCTACTTCCTGAGGGTTTTTATCATAAATGGGTGTTGAATTTTGTCGAAAGCTTTTTCTGCATCTATTGCGATGATCATATGGTTTTTCTCCTTCAGTTTGTTAATATGCTCTGTCACATTGCTTGATTTGCATATATTGAAGAATCCTTGCATTCCTGGGATAAACCCCACTTGATCATGGTGTGTGATCCTTTTAATGCGCTGTTGGATTCTGTTTGCTAGTATTTTGTTGAGGATTTTTGCACCTATGTTCATCAGTGATATTGGCCTGTAGTTTTCTTTCTTTGTGACATCTTTGTCTGGCATAAAGATCAGATCAGAAATAAATGAAAAAGAAATGAAGAAAACAATAGCAAAGATCAATAAATTAAAAGCTGGTTCTTTGGGAAGATAAACAGAATGATAAACCGTTAGCCAGACTCATGAAGAACAAACAGGAGAAGACTCAAATCAATAGAATTAGAAATGAGAAAGGAGACGTAACAACTGACACTGCAGAAATACAAACGATCATTAGAGATTACCACAAGCAGCTATATGCCAATAAAATGGGCAACCTGGAAGAAGTGGACAAATTCTTAGAAAAGCACAGCCTTCTGAGACTGAACCAGGAAGAAATAGAAAATATAAACAGACCAATCACTGGCACTGAAATTGAGACTGTGATTAAAAATCTTCCAATAGGGCTTCCCTGGTGGCGCAGTGGTTGAGAGTCCGCCTGCCAATGCAGGGGACGCGGGTTTGTGCCCGGTCCGGGAAGATCCCACATGCCGCGGAGCAGCTGGGCCCGTGAGCCATGGCTGCTGAGCTTGTGCGTCCGGAGCCTGTGCTCCGCAACGAGAGAGGCCACAACAGTGAGAGGCCCGCGTACTGAAGGAAAAAAAAAAAATCTTCCAACAAACAAAAGCCCAGGACCAGATGGCTTCACAGGCGAATTCTATCAAACATTTAGAGAAGAGCTAACACCTATCCTTCTCAAACTCTTCCAAAATATAGCAGAGGGAGGAACACTCCAAACTCATTCTACGAGACCACCATCCCCATGATTTTCAAGTGCAAATCTGAAGTCAGAGCAGTGCCCTCATGGTCCTCTATGCTTATTACCGTGTTCCTGCTAGATTATTCTTTCTACCACCTGTCTGTTTGTCCAGAATATGTTCATCTGTTAAATCCCAGTACAGTCCCCATATTGGTTACCACCTTGCACTTAAACACACACTGCTTTCTCTCATCCCTAAACTGCTGCTGCGCTTTTGACCACGGACCAGGCAGTCTAGCACTTGTCTCATCACGTGAATTTCACCAGCCAGCTGCTCTAAGTACCATGAGGGACAGGCTGTTTCTTATACTTCTTTTATGTACCCTCAGCTGCTGGTATATTGTACACATGAACAGCACTCAATAAATATGTAGTTGGTTAAAAAAATGTATCAAAAAACAGTGGCTAGCACCCTTAGCACTGCACTAGAATAGAGTTAGGTGTTTGTTATGCTGGAAGATAAAATTACCAAGACAAAGAACTGAAATTAGCTCTTGTTTCATGCCACTCACATGGAATCAAAGAATCTCAGATTTTGGGAACTGAGAGGAGAGATCATCTAATTCAAACCATCATTTTCCAGCTGAGAACACTAAGGCTTCTGATTGTAAAAGTTCAGTCCAGAGTCTGTGAGGAATAGAGCTTATTCCTCTATTTGTGAGAGGAATAGAGGATACGGAATAGATGCTTCAGTTCCTTAACATTATCTTATCCACAGAAGGTTGATGTGGCAGCTTTACATTTACATTATGCTGTCCTCTAAGTGTTCCAAAGTGCTTTTCTATTATGTTGTAGAGGCTCACGTCTTTATGTTCTCACCAAAATCTGGGGAGAAAAGCGCTTTTCACAGAAGCTGTCACCACATCTCATTGTTGACCTTCTTCGTTAACATATGGTAAACTTCCTACGCGAGATGACGCAGCAGGTCAGAGGCTCCATGCTTGGTGTACAGCCACAGCAGTTGATACGCCGAAGATTACTTGACTTGCCCAACGTCCCCAGCTCCTAAAGGTTAAGATGCAAGCGTTTTGTATTCCCACTGCAGTCCATGTCAACTACCTTTTGAAAATGCCCTTTTTCTTTCTTAAATTATTATCTCTAGATTCTGAGAATTCCAGCTTAGAAAGGAAGTACACTTTTGAATTCCTGCTCGGGAAAGAAAGAACAGCTAACACAAGTATTTACCCACCCAGGGTAGAAAGTTAGGAACGAAGCTTGGAGCAAGGACAGCCTGGCTTTGCTGGGTGCAGAGAGAGGATGCTGCCCATTGTCAGGGAGGAGCAGAAAGCAGGAGTAGAGACCAGAGGAGGCTGGGTCACCTCACCAGCTCTCTGCTCCTCCTAAGTTCCCAGCAGGTTTTCCCCGTGCAGATTCAATATTTGTTTTATGTTGTAGGGGCCCCAGGACTTCAGTGATCATATTTAAATATCGTATAAACATGTCAAACAAAATAAGCACAATGTTTTGGTTATTTCTACCACTGTTTCTTTCCATTACATTTTAAATTAAAAAGTTATACTTCAGTGTTGGTGCTTATTCATTTAGTAGTTGACAGAAAATTTAACAGGTAAGTAAATATATATATATATATATATATATATATATATATATGAAACAGAGTTTTAAACACTGAGTCTTGTCACATTAATGAGTCACAAAGTCAGTTGAGTAGGTCACAGTTAGCACTTCAAAACAGAATAAAATAGAAAATATCAGAGTGCATTGTGTTTAGTAATGGTAAATATCCTATATTATTGTAAAATATAATTTTTTTTGCATCTTTATTGGAGTATAATTGCTTTACAATGGTGTGTTAGTTTCTGCTTTATAACAAAGTGAATCAGCTATACATAAACATATGTTCCCATATCTCTTCCCTCTTGCGTCTCCCTCCCTCCCATCCTCCCTATCCCACCCCTCTAGGTGGTCACAAAGCACTGAGCTGATCTCCCTGTGCTATGTGGCTGCTTCCCACTAGCTATCTATTTTACATAAAATATAATTCTTATGATGGGTCATGGTTTGAAAAGGTTTGAAAAAGACAGTTATCATTTTTTGAAGGATTATTTGGAAATGGGTTATGAAATTAGTCTTGATGCTACGTTTCTGCTTTATCATGTGCTGCAAATGTTAGTTGGTCTTCTCTTGGTATAGAACATTCTTTTCTATTTTGAGTACCCAGTATATGGGAGTCACTGTTCTAAATGCAGGGGATGAGATCTCTTTAGCAGTTTACTTACAAAGCAAATCATCTTATTTTCAGAGAAGACACTGTATCAGTTTGCATAGGGTTTAACTGTAGATAACAGAAAACTCCCTTTAATAATCTCTTCCTGTTATATCCACCAATTCTGTTTACACGTCTCTGGCCAAGACGTATGCCGCCCCACCTAGATGCAAAGGAAGAAGGGAAATGTAGTTTTTTAGCTCTAAAGTTAGGGTTTATTCCCAAGGAAGAAAGAGAGACTGAGTATCGGGGGACATTTAGAAGTGCCTACCCCAAACCTCAGCATTTCTCACATGTTAACAAAATCTTGTTTCTATTGATGGGCAGCTGGAAGTTTCTGTTATCGTAATGACTGAAAAAGCGCCGGCTGGCCGGGCATAGGCTTGTGCAGATTGTCCACTGCACAGGGATGCCCAGCTAAGCAGGCAGAGGGGGAAATGAAGTGCACTTCCTGCTTGACTGTGGCCTCGTGTGGGGACGTGTCCACCTGCAGCACGGGCACCTTGATCTAATGGGCAGCAGGCACTTCTGCTCTCTGGCAGAGCCGTCTACTTCCAAACTGGCCCTGGTGGTGACTCTGCCGGGTGGCGGGGGCCAGTGGGGGGGCGTGGCTTTTACTGCTTCACAGACTTGCACTATACGGGCTGGTTTTGACTCAGAGGCAGGGTGCCAGGTAGTCTACAGGTGACCTTAAACACGTGACCCTAGATATACCTGGTTCTGCCCCTTTTTCTGGGACAGCTCTTCTTCCCTAGATTTGCTACTTTAAAAATTATAGAAGTTAGTAAGTAGCAAGGATATACTGTAGAGCACAGGAAATTATACCCATTATCTTGTAACAACCTATAATGGAATATATAATCTGCAAAAATACTTAATCAGTATACTGTACACCTGAAACTAACACAATATTGTAAGTCAACTATACTTGAAAAAAAAATCTATAGAAGTTAGGAGACAAACCTGTATTCCTTGTCTTAAACACACACACACACACACACACACACACACACACACACACACACACACACGGTAAACGTTTTAGCATTTGAGCAGGTCCCAGGTACTGTGAAGCCTCCGCATCTTTGACCTCGCTGTAGTTCTTCACGTCACTTTTCTTCTGTTGCAGGAAGGGAAAATTAGGGCTATAAATTAAGCTTACACTTACTTTTTGATTTGAAATGGAAAATCACACTTCTTTTCTTTTTCAACAAGTGCATGCGGGAGATAATGCAGTACCAAAGGATTCAGTTCTTAAGCATCAGGCTTATGAAAAGATAGGAAGGGTCCCACCTACTCTACACAGAGAAACACAAAAAATAACTCCCACAAAACTCCACCTTATCTAAGGCAGCCAGTCGGTATTTGTCTTGGAAACAGATGTGGAGAGGCGAGGGAGAATCTGGTCTGGAAGTTGGTGTAAATCTTTTCTTCTTTCCCTGCACTCTCCTAAGAGACCATTAAAAGTGTATCAGCAACAAATGCCCCGCAAGTTTTTCTTCAAGTAGTTGTAAGAAAACCAAAAAGCAAGGAGAACAGAAAGGAAGCTTACAGTCTGCTTATTTTACCTTCTTGGTATAATTTTCTTTTGCCCCACACTAACTTGGTTAAAAAATTGTGTATTTTATTTTATTTATTCATTTCCTTATTCTGAAAGTGATTTAGTTACATGGCTGGGGAGGTTGACTCAATGGACTCTTCCAGTAAACAGAAGATTACATAATAGCATAGAAAGTTGTCATATGTACACTAACTTCTTTTAAGGGCCTGCTCTCCCATCATTTTTATGTCTGACTTGCATTTTAGGTGAGAGAGAGAAAGAATAATTCTGACAGGATGCCCCTCTGTGTGCCTTACCCTGTGATCGTCCAGTGCCTGACGATGAGCAGGTTTGGGATAACAGAGAAAAACAACTAGAAAGACTAGAATTATTGAATTTGTTGGGGGCAGACACCTGTGTGTTTTCTCAGTCTTCCCTGTGTTGAGGTCTTTCCATCTCTCATGGAAAATTAAGCCGGGAGTGAAATCCGTCCTTCATCATCAGAACTTGCTTTTGTTATAGTTTTGGTGTCTAGGAAAATTGTCTGTGTATAAAATGCCATCCCCAGATAACACATGGAATGCAGCAGGCAGATGGACTGGGGGGTGGGAGCGGCGGGCATTAGAGGCCACCACCTTATAACTGTTCTCAAATACTTCATTCTAAAGAAGCTGCTTGTTGAGACTGGCCCACGAGCCATTTCCCCTCCACCGCTGGGTTTAGTGTCAGTCTTATCAGAATTCAATAGTATTGTCTTGTTAATCAAGGAGAGAAATTAGGGGGAAGCCCGAGGAAGCATTTCCTTTTTCCCAATGGGTCACTTTTCTCGGTAGCCATAATCAAGAGCTTGGCGTGAGTTTGGCTCCTTATTTTCAGTGAAATGTTATTCACTATAAAAGGAAGATTTCCTTTGCTGTTCACGTATCTTCAGATTAATCTAACTACCTTGCTAATGAAGACATCCTTAACGTGGGCTGTGAAGACCACATTTGTTCTTTTATTAGTAACAGGGCAGCTGATTTCCATCTTAACACATTTATTGATTATCCTTTGGGTCCCTGCTGCTCTACCAAGTGTTTTGAGAATTCACACTGTAGGTCAGACACAGTAAGTTTGCAATCTTAAAGGATGGATGAATGCATTAAGAAAATTGAGAAGGGGAATGGACTTAGTCTAGAAAAGAGGAAGCTGAGAGGTTTAATAAGAATCCTAGAATAGGATGGGAAGTTGAGTTTTGGGAGACAGCATTTCCCCATCACCACTTCTTAACGTGATGGCAGAGGAAGGCACACTTTAAATTATAGCAGCTGGAATCTTCCTGTACACTGAGGCGTGCTTTCTTGATTGCAGAGACCTCCTGAGCTGCGTTGCCAAAGGAAGCTGTGTCATCCCCTGTCTGATTGCCTTTGGTCGGCAACCATCAGACCTCCCTTCTTCTCTAAGCTTGCTTTCCAGGCTTCTGGAGATTCTGTTAGCCTACCCCAGGCTCCTTCCAATAAGTTTTCTTTTCTGTATAGGCCAACTCAGTTCTCCTGAGATGGTGTGGACTCAAAGGGCTGAAACAATATGATGAGAATAGTCTTTAATTACACATTGGTGCTCAAAAACTGATCAGTGATATTGTTGTAGTATTTTTTTAAAACATCTTTATTGGAGTATAATTGCTTTACAATGGTGTGTTGGTTTCTGCTTTATAACAAAGTGAATCAGCTATACATATATCGCCATATCTCCTCCCTCTTGCATCTCCCTCTCACCCTCCCTGTCGAACCCCTCTAGGTGGTCACAAAACACTGAGCTGATCTCCCTGTGCTATGCAGCTGCTTCTCACTAGCTATCTGTTTTACATTTGGTAGTATATATAAGTCCATGCCGCTCTCTCACTTCGTCCCAGATTACCCTTCCCCCTCCCTGTGTCCTCAAGTCCATTCTCTACGTCTGCATCTTTATTCCTGTCCTGCCCCTAGGTTCTTCAGAACAATTTTTTTTTTTTACATTCCACATATATGTTTTAGCATACAATATTTGTTTTTCTCTTTCTGACTTACTTCACTCTGTATGACAGACTCTAGGTCCATCCACCTCACTACAAAAAACTCAGTTTCATTTCCTTTTATGGCTGAGTAATATTCCACTGTATATATGTGCCACATCTTCTTTATCCATTCATCTGTCTATGAACACATAGGTTGCTTCCATGTCCTGGCTATTGTAAATAGAGCTGCAGTGAACATTGTGGTACATGACTCTTTTTGAATTATGATTTTCTCAGGGTATATGCCCAGTAGTGGGATTGCTGGGTTGCATGGTAGTTCTATTTTTAGTTTTTCAGGAACCTCCATACTGTTCTCGGTAGTGGCTGTATCAGTTGACATTCCCACCAGCAGTGCAAGAGGGTTCCCTTTTCTCCACACCCTCTCCAGCATTTATTGTTTGTAGACTTTTTGATGATGGCCATTCTGACTGGTGTGAGGTGATACCTCATTGTAGTTTTGATTTGCATTTCTCTAATGATTAGTGATATTCAGCATCCTTTCATGTGTTTGTTGGCAATCTGTATATCTTCTCTGGAGAAATTTTGTCTGCCCATTTTTGGATTGGGTTGTTTGTTTTTTTGATATTGAGCTGCATGAGCTGCTTGTAAATTTTGGAGATTAATCCTTTGTCAGTTGCTTCATTTGCAAATATTTTCTCCCATTCTGAGGGTTGTCTTTTCATCTTGTTTATGGTTTCCTTTGCTGTGCAAAAGTTTTTAAGTTTCATTAGGTCCCATTTGTTTATTTTTGTTTTTATTTCCATTTCTCTAGGAGGTAGGTCAAAAAGGATCTTGCTGTGATTTATGTCATAGAATGTTCTGCCTATGTTTTCCTCTAAGAGTTCGATAGTGTCTGGCCTTAAATTTAGGTCTTTAATCCTTTTTTTTTTTTTTTTTTGCGATACGCGGGCCTCTCACTGTTGTGGTCTCTCCCGTTGCGGAGCACAGGCTCCAGATGTGCAGGCCCAGCGGCCATGGCTCACGGGCCTAGCCGCTCCACGGCATGTGGGATCCTCCCGGACCGGGACACGAACCCGTGTCCCCTGCATCGGCAGGCAGACTCTCAACCACTGCGCCACCAGGGAAGCCCTTCTTTAAGCCATTTTGTGCTTATTTTCGTGTATGGTGTTCGGGAGTGTTCTAATTTCATTCTTTTACATGTAGCTGTCCAGTTTTCCCAGCACCACTTATTGAAGAGGCTGTCTTTTTTCCGTTGTATATTCTTGCCTCCTTTATCAAAAGTAAGGTGACCATATGTGTGTGGGTTTATCTCTGGGCTTTCTATCCTTTTTATTGATGTATATTTCTGTTTTTGTGCCAGTACCATACTGTCTTGATTACTGTAGCTTTGTAGTATAGTCTGAAGTCAGGGAGCCTGATTCCTCCAGTTCGTTTTTCTTTCTTAAGATTGCTTTGGCTATTCAGGGTCTTTTGTGTTACCATACAAATTGTGAAATTTTTTGTTCTAGTTCTGTGAGAAATGCCATTGGTAGTTTGATGGGGATTGCAATCTGTAGATTGCTTTGGGTATTTTAGTCATTTTCACAATGTTGATTCTTCCAATCCAAAAACATGGTGTATATCTCCATCTGTTGGTATCATCTTTAATTTCTTTCATCAGTGTCTTATAGTTTTCTGCATACAGGTCTTTTGTCTCCTTAGGTAGGTTTATTCTTAGGCATTTTATTCTTTTTGTTGCAGTGATAAATGGGAGCGTTTCCTTAATTTCTCTGTCATATTTTTCATCATTAATATATAGGAATGCAAGAGATTTCTGTGCATTAATTTTGTATCCTGCTGCTTTACCAAATTCATTGTTTACCTCTAGTAGTTTTCTGGTAGCGTCTTTAGGATTCTCTGGGTTTAGTATCATGTCATCTGCAAACAGTGACAGCTTTACTTCTTCTTTTCCAATTTGGATTCCTTTTCTTTCTTTTTCTTCTTCTGATTGCTGTGTGTAAAACTTCCAAAACGATGTTGAATAATAGTGGTGAGGGTGGGCAACCTTGTCTTGTTCCTGATCTTAGTGAAAATGGTTTCAGTTTTTCCCCATTGAGAACGATGTTGGTTGTGGGTTTGTCATATATGGCCTTTATTACGTTGAGGTAAGTTCCCTCTATGCCTACTTTCTGGAGGGTTTTTATCATAATTGGGTGTTGAATTTTGTTGAAAGCTTCTTCTGCATCTATTGAGATGATCATATGGTTTTTCTCCTTCAGTTTGTTAATATGGTGTATCACATTGATTTATTTGTGTATATTGAAGAATCCTTGCATTCCTGGGATAAACCCCATTTGATCATGGTGTATTATCCTTTTAATGTGCTGTTGGATTCTGTTTGCTAGTATTTTGTTGAGCATTTTTGCATCTATGTTTATCAGTGATATTGGCCTGTAGTTTTCTTTCTTTGTGACTTCTTTGTCTGGTTTTGGTATCAGGGTGATGGTGGTCTCATAGAATGAATTTGGAAGTGTTCCTCCCTGTACTATATTTTGGAAGAGTTTGAGAAAGATAGGTGTAAGCTCTTCTCTAAATGTTTGATATAATTCGCCTGTGAAGCCGTCTGGTCCTGGGCCTTTGTTTGTTGGATGATTTTTAATCACAGTCTCAATTTCAGTGCTTGTGCTTGGTCTGTTTATATTTTCTGTTTCTTCCTGGTTCAGTCTTGGAAGGTTGTGCTTTTCTAAGAATTGTCTGTTTCTTCCAGGTTCTCCATTTTATTGCCAGAGTTGCTTATAGCAATCTCTCATGATCCTTTGTATTTCTGCAGTGTCAGTTGTTACTTCTCCTTTTTCATTTCTAATTATATTGATTTGAGACTTCTCCCTTTTTTTCTTGATGAGTCTGGCTAATGGTTTATCAATTTTCTTTATCTTCTCAAAGAACCAGCTTTTAGTTTTACTGATTTGCTATTGTTTCCTTCATTTCTTTTTCATTTATTTCTGATCTGATCTTTATGATTTCTTTCCTTCTGCTAACTTTGGGGTTTTTTTGTTCTTCTTTCTCTAATTGCTTTAGGTGTAAGGTTAGGTTGTCTGTTTGAGATGTTTCTTGTTTGTTGAGGTAGGATTGTATTGCTATAAACTTCCCTCTTAGAACTGCTTTTGCTCCATCCCATAGGTTTTAGGTCATTGTGTTTTCATTGTCATGCGTTTTTAGGTATTTTTTGATTTCCTCTGTGATTTCTTCAGTGATCTCTTGGTTATTAAGTAGTGTATTGTTTAGCCTCCATGTGTTTGTAGTTTTTACAGATGTTTTTCCTGTAATTGATATCTAGTCTCATAGCGTTGTGGTTGGAAAAGATACTTGATGTGATTTCAATTTTCTTAAATTAACCAAGGCTTGATTTGTGACCCAAGGTATGATCTATCCTGGAGAGTGTTCCATGAGCACTTGAAAAGAAAGTGTATTCTGTTGTTTTTGAATGGGATGTCCTATAAATATCAATTAAGTACATCTTCTTTAGTGTATCATTTAAAGCTTGTGTTTCCTTATTTATTTTCATTTTGGATGGTCTGTCCATTGGTGAAAGTGGGATGTTAAGGTCCCCTACTATGATTGTGTTACTCTTGATTTCCTCTTTTATGGCTGTTAGAATTTGCCTTATGTATTGAGGTGCTCCTATGTTGGGTGCATAAATATTTACAATTGTTATATCTTCTTCTTGGATTGATCCCTTGACCATTATGTAGTGTCCTTCTTTGTCTCTTGTAATAGTCTTTGTTTTAAAGTGTATTTTGTCTGATATGAGAATTGCTACTCCAGCTTTCTTTTGATTTCCATTTGCATGGAATATCTTTTTCCATCCCCTCACTTTCAGTCTGTATGTGTCCCTAGGTCTGAAGTGGGTCTCTTGTAAACAGCATATATATGGGTCTTGTTTTTGTATCCATTCGGCCAGTCTGTGTCTTTTGGTTGGAGCATTTAATCCATTTAGATTTAAGGTAATTATCGATATGTATGTTCCTATTCCCATTTTCTTAATTGTTTTGGGTTTGTTATTGCAGGTCTTTTCCTTCTCTTGTGTTTCCTGCCTAGAGAAGTTCCTTTAGCATTTAAGGCTGGTTTGGTGGTGCTGGATTCTCTTAGCTTTTGCTTGTCTGTAAAGGTTTTAATTTCTCTGTTTAATCTGATTGAGATCCTTGCTGGGTAGAGCAATCTTGGTTGTAGATTTTTCCCTTTCATCTCTTTAAAGATGTCCTGCCACTCCCTTCTGGCTTGGAGAGTTTCTGCTGAAAGATCACCTATTAACCTTACGGGGATTCCCTTGTATTTTATTTGTTGTTTTTCCCTTGCTGCTTTTAATATTTTTTCTTTGTATTTAATTTTTGATAGTTTCATTAATATGTGTCTTGGCGTGTTTCTCCTTGGATTTATCCTGTATGGAACTCTCTGTGCTTCCTGGACTTGATTAACTATTTCCTTTCCCATATTAGGAAAGTTTTCAACTACAATCTCTTCAAATATTTTCTCAGTCGCTTTCTTTTTCTCTTCTTCTTCTGGGACCCGTATAATTCGAATGTTGGTGTGTTTACTATTATCCCAGAGGTCTCTGAGACTGTCCTCAATTCTTTTCATTCTTTTTTCTTTATTCTGTCCTGCAGTCGTTATTTCCACTCTTTTATCTTCCAGGTCACTTATCCATTCTTCTGCCTCAGTTATTCTGCTATTGATTCCTTCTAGAGAATTTTTAATTTCATTTATTGTGTTGTTCATCATTGTTTGTTTCCTCTTTAGTTCTTCTAGGCCCTTGTTAAATGTTTTTTGTATTTTCTCCATTTCCAAGATTTTGCATCATCTTTACTGTCATTACTTGGAATTCTTTTTCAGGCAGACTGCCTATTTCCTCTTCATTTGTTTGGTCTGGTTGGTTTTTACCTTGCTCCTTCATCTGCTGTGTGTTTGTCTTCTCATTTTGCTTAACTTACTGTGTTTGGGGTTTCCTTTTCGCAGCCTGCAGGTTCGTAGTTCCCTTTGTTTTTGGAAGTCCGCCCCCAGTGGGTAAGATTGGTTCAGTGGGTTGTGTAGGCTTCCTGGTGGAGGGGACTAGTGCCTGTGTTCTGGTGGATGATACTGGATCTTGTCTTTCTCGTGGGCAGAACTGCATCTGGTGGTGTGTTTTGGGGTGTGTGTGACCTTATTATGATTTTAGGCAGCCTGTCTGCTAATCAGTGGGGTTGTGTTCCTGTTTTGCTAGTTGTTTGGCATGGGGTGTCCAGCACTGTAGCTTGCTGGTCGTTGAGTGGAGCTGGGTCTTAGTGTTGAGATGGAAATCTCTGGGAGAGCTTTCGCTGTTTGATATTACGTGGAGCTGGGAGGTGTCTGGTGGACCAATGTCCTGAACTCGGCTCTCCCACCTGAGAAGTTCAGGCCTGACACCTGGCGGGAGCACCAAGACCCTGTCAGCCACATGGCTCACAAGAAAAGGGAGAGGAAAAAGAAAGAAAAATAAAATAAAACAAAGTTATTAAAATAAAAAATAATTATTAAAAATAAAAAATTAAAAAGTAATAAAAAAAAGAAAGAAGAGCAAGCAAACCAAAAAACAAATCCACCAATGACAACAAGCGCTAAAAACTATACTAAAAAACCCCCAAAAAACGGACAGACAGAACCATAGGACAAATAAAAACAAAGCTATACAGACAAAATCAGACGAAGAAGCATACACATACACACTCACAAAAAGAGAAAAAGGAAAAAAATATATGTCGTAGCTCCCGAAGTCCACCACCTCAATTTTGGACTGATTTGTTGTCTATTCAGGTATTCCACAGAAGCAGGGTACATCAAGGTGATTGTGGAGATTTAATCCGCTGCTCCTGAGGCTGCTGGGAGAGATTTCCCTTTCTCTTCTTTGTTTGCCCAGCTCCTGGGGTTCAGCTTTGGATTGGCCCCACCTCTGCGTGTAGGTCACCAGAGGGCGTCTGTTCTTTGCTCAGACAGGACGGGGTTAAAGGAGCAGCTGATTCGGGGGCTCTGGCTCACTCAGGCCGGCGGGAGGGAGGGGTACGGATGCAGGACAAGCCTGCAGCGGCAGAGGCCGGCGTGACATTGCAACAGCCTGAGGCGCACCATGTGTTCTCTCCGGGGAGTTGTCCCTGGATCACGGGACCCTGGCAGTGGTGGGCTGCACAGGCTCCCGGGAGGGGAGGTGTGGATAGTGACCTGTGCTTGCACACAGGCTTCTTGGTGGCTGCAGCAGCAGCCTTAGCATCTCACGCCCGTCTCTGGAGCTCGTTTAGGCGGTGCTCTTAATCCCCTCTCCTTGCACCCCCTCTCATTGCCCCCGAAACAATGCTCTCCTGCCTCTTCGGCAGCTCCAGACTTTTTCCCGGACTCCCTCCCAGCTAGGCGTGGCGCACTAACCCCTTCAGGCTGTGTTCACGCTGCCAGCCCCAGTCCTCTCCCTGGGATCTGACCTCCCAAGCCGGAGCCTCAGCTCCCAGCCCCGCCCGCCCCGGCTGGTGAGCAGACAAGCCCCTCGGGCTGGTGAGTGCCGGTCGGCAGCGATCCTCTGTGCGGAAATCTCTCCGCTTTGCCCCCCGCACCCCTGTTGCGCTCTCCTCCGCGGCTCCGAAGCTCCCCACTCCGCCACCCGTAGTCTCCGCCCGCGAAGGGGCTTCCTAGTGTGTGGAAACCTTTCCTCCTTCACAGCTCCCTCCCACTGGTGCGGTCCCATCCCTATTCTTTTGTCTGTTTTTTCTTTTGCCCTACCCAGGTATGTGGGGAGTTTCTTGCCTTTTGGGAGGTCTGAGGTCTTCTGCCAGTGTTCAGTAGGTGTTCTGTAGGAGTTGTTCCACGTGTAGATGTATTTCTGATGTATTTGTGGGGAGGAGGGTGATCTCCACGTCTTACTCTTCCGCCTTGTTGTCTTTGTAGTTCTTTGTATTGCAACTAAGAAGAATCTTTCTGGAACAATTAGTAACAGGAACAATTAGTAACAGGAAAGGGATGGATCAAATGATCATTGGAATACTCTTCAGATCTCTGCTTCTAAGCTAAAATATATTTTTTTATTTTATTTTAAAATATATTTGGTTTGTTATTTCTGACCTGAAAGCCATGCTATGAAATACCTTTCTTAGTGATATTTGGAATATTTCAATAACAAAATTCTATTGGATGTGGTTCAAATATAACGGATCATATATTGAATTATACTCTGATAGGTTACATTATAATGAAGTAGTAGGATACAGATTATACACACATAGAATAGGAAAAGAAAGGCTCTAGAAATAATTTGTTGACTTCTCCAGGGAGAGGTTTATCATACCTAAGAGCTCCCAGCCTCCACCCGCCCCGGTGGAGATTAGTCCCTATCATAGGTAATTAGTCAATCAATTAATATTTAATTGATTTAATTAATGATTATGTTTAATGTATTACAGATACATTGAGGAAATGCTGGGGAAAAGAGGCAGAGACTGGCTTTATTTTTAACATCTTTTCCTAAAGCTATGTTGCTGAAGTCATTGTAGCCATCACTGTAATCTCCTCCTTCCTCAGGTGTTTTAGGAATGAGTAGCCACACTTATGGATTTTGGATGTTATGTCCACTCACGGCCCCCTGCCTGCCTCTGACAGTGTGGTCAATGCAGTGAGTGCCTGCAGGTCGAGAAGCAGAAGGAGCCAGGCAGGAGGGAGCCTCAGTCATCAACTGCAGACTCTTTTCAGACTTGGGATCATTGAATGTTTTCTGTCCTGAATTTGACTGAAACAGTGGGGCCGCTCCCTGAGAACCAGGGTGACTGTCTTCCCTCTGTTCCTGAATGTTCCTTGTGCTCTGTATCCTTGGAGGGAAGGAGATGCATGGGAAGAGCCCATCCAGCTGCCGCCCTTGACAGCACTTGGGTGGACATGCCTCCTGCCTGTCTGTTAGCTTGTCTTTCTCTGGCAGCAGCAGGAAGGGTCTTAGCCTGTGTTCCCCTGTTTCATGCAATCCAGCCTCATCTTTCCTTCCCCGCTGCTGCTTTCAGTGGGCAGAGGACCCCTGGTCTCCTTGTTTCCTGCTCTCTGGGTGGAGCCGCTGGGGCTGAGGGCTCACAGAGGACCCAGAGGAACCCTAGCTTGTCTAGTTTTCTCCTCTACACCAAAGGACTAGCCAAGGAAGGGTGGCTTCTAACGTGGAGAGGGTGCTACAGTCACCTGATCCCACTGGCTGACACCTCCCTGGGCGACAGAAGGTAGGACCCATCTGTTTGTCCCAGTGTGACTAGATATCACACACACACACACACACACACACACACACACACACACACCCAATTAGCAGGTGGGAAATATATTTTTCAGGACAGACAATAAACCTGCCATTACAGCGAGGATTCTGGTGCTAATTTAGATGCAAATGGAATTGCCCAACTGGAGCTGATTACAGAAAGGTCAAGATGTCTATATGCTCAGTTTCCCTCCTGCGCTGTGCATTAAATGGGCATGACGGCTGGGCTTGGTTCTAGCCTTCACTTTTGAGAGAGTTTTGACTTTGTAGAAGTGGAATGTGATGCACAGTGTCAACTCCTCCCTTCCCACTCACCCCCTTTTTTCAAAGAAAACAAAACCTCTATTTTGTCCATTTCTGGCAAACTTGAAATTTTCATTAAAAAATAAAAATGCACTGTTGGAGCTCTTAGGCTCGAATAAAAAGGAGTAGACTGACTGTAAATTCTGTTCAGAGAACCGATCCCAACTGTACATGCACTTCACCCAGATTCAGGCCATGCTGGGTGATGGCCTGGAGTAGAAGGAACTGGTGGGGAAAGGATGGCAGAAAGGACTGTGAATTTGTTGGGTTACTGCAGTACTACTTCAGTGGTTTTCAGATAGTTTTGACTGTAACTCATGGCCAGAAATTTATTTTATACATTTGCGTGTGTGTGTATTTTTTTATTGAACATGTAAGAAGTCACATACATAATATATTGTATTACATATAGTTTGAAGAAAATATATATACCAAAGTTTCACAAAACAGTAGTTACTCATGCTACGTGCAGTGTACTCTAATATTTTCCATTTGAATCTGGTCTAAACCATGAGTGGACCAATACATTGATTTTACTACCCACTTTTGGGTCTCAAACTGTTGTTTGAAAAACACCAGTTTAAGGGATTGGTAAAGGGCACTTGGCATGAAGGAGGACTCAGGTAAGGGCTGGTGGAGGTGGAGAAGGTGGCCAGGAAAGAGATTTCAAAGAATAGACTAAACTGGACTGGATAGCAGTAAAATTAAGTACCTGAGTCAGAGCTCCATTCTAGAACTTGGGCTGACAAGGAAGCATGTGAAAGTGCCTAAACAGATATCCTGTTTGGGTTCATGGTTGTACCTCTCTTGTCAAGGATAATTATTTGTTTGTGGGAACCGAGTTTTCCTTAGGTCATTGCCGCCATCGCGGTCTGCCTTTAAGAAGAAAGAACGTTCCTAAGCTTTAGCATTCTTAAGCTTTATTATTGCATATTATGTGGTAGAACCTCATTTACCGTTTCTAGTAGAATTTCTATGTAAATTCATAGCTACCTGCAGTTCTTTATAGAACAGGTCCATAAATATTGACAGTCAGCCATAAGGCAGAAGGTCCTCCTTACATCAACAGCCGATTGTCCTTCATAATTGGACCACGAGGAGGAGGTTGCTCTCCCGTTTTGCTGGTACTTGCTCTTTGGGGCGTCAGGGGAACCTGAGTTTTACAGTCTTCCCAGCAGAGCCGCCTTCCCATGGTGGTTCATCGTTAGCTTTCAAGTGATCACACTTAGGCTCTAGTCTCTTTCTCACTAAGGAGGTTACCTATTTGGAGGATTAGAGGAAGTTTCTGAGAAGTAAGGTAATGGGGCAGGAGAAGATTTTCTGGGATAAAAGGCTTCTAAGGGCTCTGAGCATATGGAGGAGGGAAGAGATGGATAGAGAATGGAACCAGATTTTCTTGGTTGGGGTATTAGTTTAAGATGAGTGTGACCTCAATTTATAAAGACTTTGCAACTGGATGCTTAATAGAATTGGGCTTTTAATATTTATAGCCTGTTATGTAAATACCGCCCCTCCAAGTGCTTTCTTAAATCCTCTTAGCTTATAAATGACAGCTTGGATTTCTTAAAAAAAAAAAAATCTTTTCATTTATCCAGCTTAAGAGTAGTAAACAATAGATGCTTAATTCCCTTCTTTCATGCCAGGCCCTGAAGACTGAGATTTAGATTCTAAAGAGTTTATTGCTGTGCTTTTGAGCTTATTACGGTCATGCGTAACTTAAGGGGGGAAAAACTCATGCTGCATTACTGATGCAGAGGCAGCTCCTGGAATTCTGTGTGACGTGTCAGCTTAGCAGCACTCCATAGGTAAGTTGAAAAAACAGTATTGCAGGAACTACATGCAAGGCCCCTTTGGAATGATTAGTGCTAGTTTTTTTCTAGTGATCAAGATTGTTAGGGAGTTAGATTTTTGCCTAAAGGCTTTCCCCCTTAGCTATACTGGTGACGTCAGTTATTCTATAGGTCTTTATAAAGAAATATCCCCACTCACTGGGGCCTTCAGATCTCATGCAGAGAAGAGGGAGGAATTAAAAACTTAAGCTCAACTCTGACAGATGTAAATTGCTAGGTCCTTGGGGATTGTCATTTGTTCAGGAAACGCTTATTAAGTACCTTCTATGCGCTAGGCTCTTTGCATTGCGCTGGAGTAATAAAGAAAAAGTCACAGCTTGTGTCCCAGGACAATATTACAAGTGCCGTGAGCCTGGGGCTAGCGAACATGGGAAAACACAGGATAGGAGCAGTTTGTTTCAGAAGCAGGGCAGCCCACGTGAAGCACTCTTCTCGAGGTAATTTATCTGCCATGCAGTTGATGCTTACCTATTTCCTTTGCTATATTTGGGCCACGGAGAGCCCTTTACCGTTGGCCAGATGACACAGGGGTGTGTTGAGTGTTTGAGGGCTCACAGGATTGGCTCTGAGCTGGGGAGCGAAGGGCTCGACGCAGTGCTCGGGCCGCTCACAGTGCTGCCGGGTGAGCTGTCCATAGATTCTGAGAGTGGATTCAGATGTCCTATAGGGGCCGTGCTTAGAATAAAGAAAACAGACAGAACTGGTTTGGTATTATCTTATCTATTTGAACGCATCTATCTAGAACATCCCTAAGAACCAAGAAATTCGTAAAAGTAATTTAAGCCTTTTTGCACAGATGCATCCACACAAGGCCTATCTACACTTATATAACAGGTCTGGAGATGTGGTTTCTAAACCGATTTGTGGATTTTGAAGGCAGAAAAGGAGAAGAGGAATGGATTTTTAAAGGAATGGCCCAGTAACAGTATGATAAAGTGACAGTTAATGCTTTTAAAGGGAGGAAGAAAGAAGATGGAATACTGGAAAAGAAAAGATGTAATCACTCGAAAATTATCACCATCTGTTTCATTTAGCATCAGGTGCATTAGACTTATGGCAGGGGAGATTTCTAAGCTTTCTAGGGTATAAGGTTGGAATCTGAAATTTTGAACTGTTTCCCTGGTGATTTTCACATACCCCTGTTTGAGTCTTTCTATATTACAGATGGCAAGGCAATTGATGACCCCTATGCTGCTTTTAGGAGGATGAAGAAACGTATATTAGCTCTTAAAATATTCCCAATAAACATGTGTAAAATTAAAATTTTGATGCTTTAAGGATCAAATCCTCAGCTCTTTGAAAAACTTGACTGTTCAGAGGGTTCTATTTCCTGAAAGATCAACGTTTTACTACGTGGGAAAATCACACCATATAGAAAATAGTAATCTGTATTATTAAAAAAAGTCACAGTTACTTCATAAGCAGTAAACTCTTATAGCAGTTTATAAATAATACTTATATATATATATTATTCAGTTATAAAAATTTGGCTTACAACTTTCCAGAAACATATCTGAACATCTTGTGTTCAACAGCATTTTGTGTCTGGACCTCTCATTTGCTATTTATTATATTATTATTTTGTTTGCTAGAGCATATATATAACCCAACTTCCTAGACAGAAAATATGTTCTTATGTTCCTAGCTCCTGTACATAGCAGGTCCCAATAAAGGTTTATTGAATGACTAATAATGAAACAAGTTGTACTGAGCTTTATAATTAATCCCTTACTGACCATGGAAATACTTTGTTATCTTTTTTTCTCCTTTGTGATTACACGCTAAAATCTTGATGGTGTTCGAACTGCATCTGGTAATTAGAGTCGTTGGAACACTTGAATTGCTTCTTTCTGCCTTTGCTTTTCCCTTACTGAATTAAAGGGCGGAAGCAGCATGAGGTTTTATGGAATGTGAATAGGTTATGGGCTTCAGATGAAGCTCTGAAGTGTGTTCTTGTGGCAGGCGTGTTCTTGCCTTGATGGGTTCACTGCGGTGAGGCTGGGGGCCATTGAGGAGGCATGTATCAGAGCATTGAGGGGATGCTCACCTGTGCTCACTCTGTCATTGGTCCCAGGTGACTGTGGAGGAGGTCATGACCACAACTGCATATCTGGACCTTTTTCTGCGTAGCATCTCTGAGCCAGCACTACTTGAGATCTTCCTCCGTTTTATCCTGTTGCACCAGCATGAGAACGTCCACATCCTAGATACTCTCACGAGCCGAATCAACACCCCATTTCGGGTAAGGAAGGCCCCAGAGGAAGGGAATTTATAGCTCAAGAGAGATTTCAGGAGAGTTTGTTTTTGGAATAAAATTATGAATATTCTGTTTTCTTGCAGCCACTACTTTTCTATTTGGGAAGAGATGAACTAGATAATTTGTTTTGCTATCAGGAGCCCTTCTGTCAGGGAGGTGGGAGTTACTGCCTTTTATAGGACAATTTTTCTCAATTTGTCTGGGTTGGCACTTTCTTCCGTAGAACCAGCAGAATGTGCTTCTGAGGAGACAAGGTACAGGGGAACATATGGGCTTAATTAAGTTCAGGTAAAGCCAGGGAACCAAAGTGTATCAAGTCTGGGTATTTAGAGATCATATTTCTGTCCATAAGTGTTTTGAAATGCACGTCTGGGCAGTTGTGAATTTAGGTAGTCATTCTTTAGTTTGGTGCTCTGATTAACTTTGAAAATCCTCTTATACCATTAGTGTAATCCTTTGCAACCCTCTCTCCAAAGGCTGTCTATTTAAGTGCAATTATTGTTTTAAAAGCAAAGGTATAGTTGAAGAAAATGAAAACACTAATTTGTAAAGATACATGCATTCTAATGTTCATAGCAGCATTATTTACAATAGCGAGGATATGGAAGCAACCTAAGTGTCCATCAACAGATGAATGGATAAAGGTGTGGTATAAATATACAATGGAATATTACTCAGCCATAGAAAAAATGAAATTCTGCTATTTGCAACAGCATGGGTGGAAATAGAGGGCATTATACTGAGTGAAATAAGTCAGACAGAGAAGGACAAATATTGTGTGTTATCACTTACATGTGGAATCTAAGAAATAAAACGAATGAATTTAACAAAACAGAAACAGATGCAGAGGACAAGCTGGTGGTTACCAGTAGGGAGAGGAAAAGGGGAGGGGCAAGATAGGGGTAGGAGATTAAGAGGTACAAACTACTATTTATGAAATAAATAAGCTACAAGGATACATTGTACAGCACAGGGAATATAGCCAATATTTTATAATAACTTTAAATGGAGTATAATCTATAAAAATGTTGAATCACTATGTTGTACACTTGAAACTAATATAATATTGTAAATCAACTATACTTCAGAAAAAAGACCCATTAAAAATGCAAAAAAAGGTAAAGGAATAATTAACAGTGTTATTGTTTGTAACATATGTAGATGTAATGTGTATAACAGTAATAGCACAAAGCGGGGAAGAAGGAATAGAGCTATATAAGAGTAACATTTCTGTATTTCACTAAAATTAATTTAGTATAAATCTGAAGTAGAGTCTGATAAATTAAGATGTATATGTTAAGTTCTAGAGCAACCACTAGTAACTCAAAAAAATAGTAAAAAAAAAATCATTAAAGGAATTAAAATGTTACTATGGGGGAAATATTCACTTAATGTAAAAGAAGACAGTAAAATAGGAATAGAGGAACAAAAAGATATCAGACATATAGAAAACAAAAAGTAAATGGGCAGATATAAATCCAACTATAATGATAATATTAAATGTAAATAGATTAAAAATTCAATCAAAAGGCAGAGATTGTCAGACTAGATAAAAAACAAGATCCAACTATTTGCTGCCAACTGGAGATACACTTTAGATTCAAAGATAACAGTAGATTGAAAGTTAACGGATAGAAAAAACAGGTTACACAAACAGCAACTAAAACAAAGCTGGAGTGGCTATACTAATAAGCCACAGATTAGGCTTTAAAACAAGAAATGTTACTAGAGAGAAAGAGGGACATTTTATAATGATAAAGGATCAATCCCTTGGAAAGATACAACAATTATAAATATATATGCATCTAAAAACAGAGTCCCAAAATTTATGAAGCAAAAACTGGTGGAATTTAAGGGAGAAATAGAAGATACAACAATAGTTGTGGGATATTTCAACACCTTACTTTTTTATAATAGATAGAACAAGTAGGCAGAAGATGAAAAAGGAAATAGGAGACTTGAACAATGCTATAAACCAACTAGACCTAGCGCAGTCATCTATAGAACACTCCACCCAACAGCAGCAGAATGTACATTCTCTTCAAGTGCACACGGAATGAACACTGTCCAAGATGGACCATGTGGTAATCACTTTCAATGAATTTAAAGCAATTAAAATTATACCAGGTATGTTCCCTGGCCACAATGGATTGAAATTAAAATTTATTGACAGAAAGAAAATTCACAAATATGTGGAAATTAAACAGTACTCCTAAGTAACCAGTGGGTCAAAGAAGAAATCACAGGGGAAATGAGAGTGTACTTTGAGATAAATGAGAATGAAGATACAACATACCAAAACTTACGGGATGCAGTATAACACTGCCAAGAGGGAAATATATAGCTATAAACACCTACGTTAAAAAAGAAGAAAAATCTCAAATCAGTAACCTAACCTTCTACTTTAAGACACTGGAAAAAGAAGAGCAAACTCAAACCAAGCAGGAGGAAGGAAATAATAAGGATTAGAGCAGAAATTAAGGAAATGAAGACTAGAAAAACAACAAAATCAATAGAAAATCACCAAAAGCAAAAGTTGGTTCTTTGACCCTCTTACACTGTTGATGGGAATGTAAATTGGTGCAGCCACTGTGGAAAATACTATGGAGGTTTCTCAAGAAAACTAAAGATAGAACTAGCATATAACCCAGCAATTCTACTCCTGAGTATATATTCGAAAAAAACAGAAACACTAATTCGAAAAGATACATGCACTCCAATGTTCATAGCAGCATTATTTGCATTTGCCAAGGTATGGAAGCAACCAAAGTATCCACCAACAGATGAATGTTTAAAGAAGATGTGGTATATATATATTCAATGGAATACTAGTCAGCCATAAAAAGGGATGAAATTTTGCCATTTGCAAAATTTGGATGGACTTAGAGGGCATTATGCTAAGTGAAATAAGTCAGACAGAGAAAGACAAATACTGTCTTAATATTACTTACATGGGGAATCTAGAAAATACAACAAACTAGTGAATAAAACAAAAAAGAAGCAGACTCACAGATATAGAGAACAAACGTGGTTACCAGTGGGGAGAGGGAAGGAAGGAAGGGCAATATAGGGGTAGGGGGGAAAAGGGATATTATGGGATTATATGGAATCAATGTGTGTGAAACTTTTGAAAATTATAAAGTACTGTAGAATTTAAAGAATCTTTCATTCAATAAAATCAAACCAAAAAACCTCATAAAAAAGTTGGTTCTTTGAAAAAGTTGACAAAATTGACAAACTTTTAGACTACTAAGAAGAAAAGTGAGAAGAGTCAAATTAGTAAAATCTAGAATGAAAGAGGGGGTATTACTGTTTGTTGACCTTATAGAACTAAAAAGGATTATATCCATTATACCCATGGGAAGACTTGGACCAGACATAGAGAACTACTATTGCAGCCTCTGCCCAGTGGAATGATGCCTTGTCAGAGTTTATAATGAGATACAATATTCATACAGAGCAAAACTGTATAAAGCCTAAATATACAGTTTAATTGTAAAGAAAACACCATGTCATCATCATTCAGGGGAGAATGAAACATTGCCAACACCTCATAAGCCCCTAGGTAGCCCTCTCTGATTACAACCCTCTCCCTCTCCTGCAGAAATAACCATGATTCTGATTTTTGTAATAAATATGCCTTCTCTTTTCTTCATAGTTAATGACATCTGTATGCATTGATAAAAAATGTAGTTAATAAATAAATAAATAGGATTATAAGGGAATACTGTGAACAACTGCATGCCAAAATATTGGATACATTAGGTGAAACAGGCAAATTCTAGAAAGACACAAACTTCTTTTTTTTTTTCATAGTTACTAAAATTTTACTCTTTTTTTTACATCTTTATTGGAGTATAATTGCTTTACTATGGTGTGTTAGTTTCCGCTTTACAACAAAGTGTATCAGTTATACATATACATATGTTCCCATATCTCTTCCCTCTTGTGTCTCCCTCCCTCCCACCCTCCCCATCCCACCCCTCCAGGCGGTCACAAAGCACTGAGCTGATCTCCCTGTGCTATGCGGCTGCTTCCCACTAGCTATCTACCTTACGTTTGGTAGTGTATATATGTCCATGCCTCTCTCTCGCTTTGTCACAGCTTACCCTTCCCCCTCCCCATATCTATCCTCAAGTCCATTCTCTAGTAGGTCTGTGTCTTTATTCCTGCGAAAGACACAAACTTCTGAAACTGATTCAAGAAGAAATCTAAAATCTGTAAAAAAGTAAAAACTTTTATGTTTCAAAGGACACC
The DNA here is from genome assembly GCF_039906515.1 of Pseudorca crassidens. Classification (NCBI taxonomy): domain Eukaryota; kingdom Metazoa; phylum Chordata; class Mammalia; order Artiodactyla; family Delphinidae; genus Pseudorca; species Pseudorca crassidens. Next base: position 124,385,919 of record NC_090299.1, on the reverse strand, counting down.
ATTAAGAAATTGAAAAAACAGCTGACAAAATAAGAAGAAATCTTTGCAAATCATGTGTCTGAAAAGATACTTGTATGTAGAATAATGAACTCCCTGGACTCAGTAATAAAAAGACAGATACAGGGTGCTGAGCACCCTTGACAGTGATTTGCCCAGGTTACTATGGCAACATATAGAGAGGACTCGGACTGGGGAAAGCGGGTGTTGAGTGGTAATCCTGGGAGAAAGAGAAGAAAGATTTCCTAGGAGAGGTGATGCCTACAGTCAGTCTTTGAGAATAAGTAGGGTTATCCTGCAGAGGAGACAGAGGAAGACATTCCAGGCAGAGAAACAGCATGTGCAAAGGCGTGGAAGGAACGGAATGAAGTATTTGCTTCTTCCTAACTGTAAGGTGTGACCTGTCCTGAGCACTAGAGATGTTTTGGGGCACGCCAAGTACAGCTCTTTCTCTACAACACCGTTACGGATTTCATTGACCAGCTTGTAAACCTGTCCTGCCTAGAACACAGACTCGCCCTTATTCTCCTGTACAAAGAATGAGAGCCTAAATGACTTAAGTGGCCTGGTGGAGCAGCAAAAGCTTACTCCCAAAAGGCACGGTGATTTTATAATGCACCTTTGGGAACCTTCTCTGTTGGACAGTTTATCTTTCCTTTTTGGAAATCAGAGACTGCAAGAAATATTGTTTTTTAATGAACATCCTAGGAAGGTATAACATCGTCCCTCAGCACTATGGGAAATGGAACCCGGGAGAATGTTTGCCCCAAAGCCAAGAGATAAGGCAAGAGGAGCTGAGGCTTAGGGCTGAGGACTCTGGAGAGAGAGAGATGGCTGGGGTATATGCAATTTTCTGTTAGCCCTGTCTTGCAAATAACCAGTGTCGTATTTGAAAATAACTAGGAAAACAAATGACATAAGTAGGAGATGGGGTGTGTGTGTGTGTGTGTGTGTGTGTGTGTGTGTGTGTGTGTGTGTGTGTGTGTGTGTGTGTGTGTGTATTGGGGAGTTGTAGGGAACATATTTATCTGGATCTTTACAAGTTGGAAATAGAGCACAGGCATTTTATTAGGAGGGTAATTCTACATTTTTCTTAATCAAAACTGCTAAAAAAAACAAAAAGGTCATTTTATTTTGTAATTCTGATTTATTTACCATCTGTGTGAAGTAGAGCTGTCCTTCCAATATCTGAAAGAGATATTTTTCTTGCTTCCCAGCTTTGTGTGGTATCCCTGGCATTATTTAGAACTCTCATCGGTTTACATTGTGAAGATGTGATGTTACAACTAATTCTAAGGTGAGTTGCCATCTTTTGTTCCCTTTAAAGGAAAGCTCTACACTATCGCTGTTACATTTTTCTTTGGTAATGTAAGTGAAGTAAGGGCCATGCTTCTAAGAAAGAAAATCATCGAGCAAATCAATTTAATTTATGCATTATTTCCCAAGGTTAATTTTCGTTTTACTGTTAACAGTTTTTAGGGGGCCAAAGGCATTATATCATACATGTGCTCCTGGAAAGAATACGTAGAATGTTTGGAAACTTTCAGAAGTATTATGAACGCTCTTCTGGTCCGTAGCTGCATGTCTTTCTCCTGAAGTACATTTTTAGGGGACTCGTTTTTGAAAACAACTTTTCTAAATATTAAATGCTGTTGATGTATAATTTCTATGACTCTTGCTTTAGAAATGGTACAGTGCTCACTGTCTGACCTGTGAGTATGTTTCAGTTAAATTCAGTAAATATTTAATGAGTACTTTCTGTGCACAATTCAGAAGGGAATAAGGCATGGAGGGGACGAACTGAAAAGGACATACATGTATACAAGGCAGAAAAGGTATGTCCTTCAGACGTCCAGGTGGGAAAGGTTTCATGAAGGGACTGGTATCTGAAGACAGGCGTCAGAGTCTAAGTGCTGTTAAGATATTAGTTTGGTCGTTTGGCAGGAAACTCAGGAACACCCAATCCTGCCTTGCCCCTGCCTCTGCTTCTCAGGGTCCCTGAGAGAAGCATCTCCTTTTGTGAAGGAAAAGAGTTGGTGAGGGCTTGTGCTCCCTCACTCCCCTCTGGTGGTGTGGAAACAAAAAGGAAAGAGCCAACCAGGTCCTTGGGCACGCCCTCCACCTCCTCATTCCTTAGACCCTGTTTTTGACCCCTCCTCGGGCAGAAGAAGGGCAGAAGGAGCTGAGAGCAGCGCAAGAGGGAGGAGATCTGGGCTGCCCCTGGTCCCCACTGGGGTTTAGACATGACGTGAGCAGAATTACTGAGGAGTTGGCATCCCAAGAGGATGTCCAGCATTCCCACAGAAGTGGCTGTGGAAAAGTAAGGGGGTGGTGACATGCGATCTTGGGAACAGCGGCAGAGACATCCCCCAGGATCTCGTGAGAAACACACGTTCTTGGCCATCTTCCAGATGTGCTGAATCAGAAACTGTGGTGGTGGGTGGGGCCTGGCAGGCTGTGTTTTAAACAAACTCTCCAGCAGATTCTGACGCGAGGCTAAGTTTGAGAACCACTGGTTTGAGGAAGGCTGCAGTATAGACGTGGTGTCCTGCAAAAGGGAGCGATGCAGATACCACAGGGGGCTGGTGGGTGGAACGACGGTGGCCTTACGGAGTCACTCTTTTATGGGAGAGTATCACCTATTAATTTTTTTAGTTTAAAGAGAGCTTTCGGACTTTTTAGGGGTTTAGATCAGGTCATCAATAACTAATCTTAGGGCATTAGCAAAGAATAAATCCGCTCATAAAGAAACACCCTGGGGAGACCGGGAGAGCATTAGTTATCTGTCCTAAAAGGATTACATTTGCTTCCCATCAAGTCTCTACTGATGTGACAGTGCATTAGCAGGCCTGAATGAAATCCATCAGAGCAACTCATTATAGCCTTTTTTACTGCCCAAAACCAGACTTTGCCTCCAACAAGGGTAAATCCTGATTATATTTAAATGTTAGACTCTTGAATGCTGCTTCTTTGATGGCATGGAAAGCAGCTGTCTTTTGCAGTGGACCTGGAAGCCTGGCCCGGCGTCCCAGCTCTGGGTCACCAGGGGAGACTGAGCCCAGGGGGCGGACACTTCTGTTCAGTGGCCTTTGTCTACTCGTAGGGCGGTACTTGTTGTAAAAACTGTCCTCAGAGGTTGTACTGGTCAAAGCATCTTTTGAGACCCAGACCTGTGCCTTATGGAGGTGAAGAAATCAGCTCGTGATTGAAATACTTAGGCATCCAAGTCGGGGCTGTGACTTCCAGGGCGAGTAAGGACCCATCATTTCCCAGGAAAGCACCTGAAGGGCACGTGGTCGCAGGTTCTGAATGGAGTCTTGGAAAGAGTGCTGGGCGTAACCATGGGTCCAGCACTCTGAGCCTGAGTTTCTTCTCTGTTTCCTTAATGAGGATGATGGTGAGACCATAATAATAGTAGTTGTCCTTTATTTAATACTTTCTGTATTTCTAATTCTGTCGCGCTGCCTGGGGGAATCTGAGAAGAGTGAGTGGGGGTGGGGGGCGGGTGCAGAGGTCAGAGGTCAGCATGCGGTAGACTCGCAGGAAGCCTCTGCTTCCTGGTCTCTGTCCTCTGAATTGCTGATCGCCTCGCACACTTAACAAGTGTTTTCAATTGTAGTAAAATACGCAGAACCTACAATTTACCATCTTAACCGTACAGTTCAGTGGTATTAAATGCGTTCACAATATTGTACAACTGTTGCCACCATCCATCTCCAGAACTGCTCTCACCTTGTAAAACAAACCCTCTGCATGCCTTAAACCCTAACTCCCCGTTTCTCCCCTCCCCCAGCCCCTGGCAGCCACCATCCTACTTTCTGTCTGTGAATTTGACTGTTCTAGGTATCTCATGTAAGTTGCCTCATACAGTGTTTGTCTTTTTGCGCCTGACTTATTTCACTTAGCACAGTGCCTGCAAGGTTCATTCATATTGCAGCAGGTCTCAGAATCCCCTTCCTTTTTAAGGCTGAATAATGATACATTATTTATACTCCATTTTGTTTACCCATTTATCTGCCGATGGACACTTTGAAACATTTATTTATTTGGCTGTGCCGGATTTTAGTTGTGGCATGTGGAATCTTCCTTGTGGCATGCGGGATCTTTAGTTGCAGCATATGTGATCTAGTTCCCTGACCAGGGATCGAACCTAGGCCCCCTGCATTGGGAGCATGGAATCTTAGCCACTGGACACCTGGATTGCTTACCATTTTGGCTGTTGTGAATAACACTGCTATGAACATGGGGGTACAAATATCTCTCTTCAAGACCCTGCTTTCACTTCTTTTGTGTATATCCAGAAGTGGAATTGCTGGATCATATGGTTATTCTGTTTAAATTTTTTTTTCCATAACAGCTGCACATTTTACATTGCCCACCAACAGTGCACAGGGTTCCAGTTTCTCCACATCCTCTCCAGTACTTGTTACTTTCTGTTAAAATAAAAGTGGCATTTTGATAAGCAAAAATGACAGGAAGATCTGAAGACCACCTGAGGTTTTTAGAAGTAAAAACTATAATTATTAAAATGAAAAACTGAGTGTTTGGTATAAATAGCATTTAAGATACAGATTAAGAGAGAATTAATGAACTAGAAGAAAGATTGAAGAAGTTACTACTAAATTTGCGGCAGAAAGACATAATGAGATTTAAAAATATGAGAACAAGGCTATGAACAATGGTGGCTGGAGTGATGGGGTGTAACGAATCCAGTTAGGACCCCTTGACCTATTCTGGTTTTGGAATTTGCTATCCCATAAAGTTTTGGGGAGGATCAACTGTGGTGATATCTGTGAAAATATTTTGAAACACTGTAAAGCACTACACAAATTTAAGGGAGGGGAATTTTCTAGAAAATACATTTTAAACTACAGTAGAACCCCTTTACCCGCAGTTTCACTTTCTGAGGTTTCAGTTACCCAAGGTCAACTGTGGTCCAAAAATATTAAATGGAAAATTCCAGAAATAAACAGTTCATAGGTTCTAAATTGTGCGCTGTTCTGAATATTGTGATGGAATCTCATGCCGTCCCACCCAGGATCCCTAGCCATTGACATCGTCTGCCCCTGATATCCAGACATCAACATCCTCATGGCTCAGTGATCCAGGATCACCTTAAGTAGATGGTCCTCCTTTATATGTTAGAAGGTCGATAGCAGCCTGCGTCACAAGGCCTACATTGTTCACCTCACTTCATCTCATCCCATAGGCATTTTGTCATCTCACATCATCACGAGAAGAAGGGTGAGTACAGCACACTAAGGTATTTTGAGAGGCAGAGAGACCACATTCACATAACTTGTATTACAGTGTATTACTATAGTTGTTCTATTTTATTACTAGCTATTGTTGTTAATCTCTTACTGAGCCTAATCTATAAATTAAACTTTATCATAGGTATGTATGTATAGGAAAAAAACATAGTATATATATAGGGTTCAGTACTACCCGTGGTTTCAGGCATCACTGGGGATCTTGGAATGTATCCTCCACAGATAGGGGCGGGGGGGGTTACTGTAATGAAAACAATGTCTTTTCTTATTTAGAATCTGTACCAAAAACAAGGTCAATGAAAAATCCTTATTTTTCTAGTCATTTAAACTTTAAGGGACCTAAAAAATAGATTTATAACTTGTTCTTTTTGTTGTTGCCACTGTAGTCATTCGAATATACATGATAAACTTGTAGATCTGAGAGGCAATAGAGCAGTGAAGATTATGTGAATCCTTTTAATGAAGTTATTTGCTCCATGGTAAATAAATGCATCAATTTTTGTTGCAACCCAGATACTCTTAATTATTGACATTTCAAAGTGATAATCCATTTGTAACTGATCTGTTTATTTCCTTTAGCAAAATATTAGAAAAGTAAGTTGAAATAAGGTCCCCCCAAAGAGAGGCTATTTAAGGAAGCAGAAAACCAAGGAGAAATTGCCCACCTCCAGGGATGTGACCTATGATAGGCCTAAGGCAGGCAGGAAATGCTGACAAGCAGTGAAGTGACAGATCAACTGCATGTTCTTGGCACTTCCCAGTTTAGGCAACATTTAATTGCTTAATACCCTGAATGCCATTTCTGAATATTCTGGTTGGGGTGTTTCTTTCAGAAGTGCTGGTCATTTGTCAGGTTTATGAACTGCTTCGCCTGCTGTGTTCGGATAGAGGCTGTTTTGCTCGAAGAGAAGCTGCCTGTTCTCTTCAGGAGCATTTCCATCTTATGTGGGCATTGGGTGTCTGGAGGAGAGGGGAGAAAAAATGCCAGTCTAGGGTAAGATGAATAGGAGAAACACAGCCAGAGTGTCTCTGAAAAACAAACGAGCTTTTTGAAATTCACTAACGTTGCTTTTAAGATTCTTGCCTGTTGGTACATTACTGAGGTTATCATCATCTCTTAAGAAGCACCTTGCTTACTTCATCATACTTCACTGCTTTGTTTTGTTTGTCTTTATTGTCAGTGTAGCAGTAGGCAACGTGTGTCCTTTGTTATTGATTGGTTATCACTGAATTGTTTCAGAAGTGATGGTGATTTATTTTAATGAGTAATATCCAATAAAATAGAAAATGGACCCAGGGTTGCAGAGGGTTGCGGAAATAATGAAAAAAGGGGGGACGATGTGGGGAATATATTTTTCCTTCTGTATTGGGATGGCTTTGAGTAATCTGAGCCTCTAAAGCCATTTATTAGCCTCTGATTATATTTACTGCTTCCTGAATTTAAATAAAATCCCACCCCAGGCAAATATAGTTGAAATGAAAAGATAGTTTGATGACAGACATCTGTACTAAATTCCTAAGTGATTTTTCGGCTATCAACAGCCACTTTATTATTTTTTTTTTGGAATATAATTGCTTTACAATGTTGCGTTAGTTTCTGCTGTACAATGAAGTGAATCAGCTATATGTATACATATATCCCCTCTCTCTTGGACGACCTCCCCCTGCCTCCCATCCCACCCATCTAGCTCATCACAGAGCACCGAGCTGAGCTCCCTGTGCTAACCACAGGTTCCCACTAGCTATCTGGGTTTTTTTTGTTTTTTTTTTTTTGCGGTACGCAAGCCTCTCACTGCTGTGGCCTCTCCCGTTGCGGAGCACAGGCTCCGGACGCGCAGGCTCAGCGGCCATGGCTCACGGGCCCAGCCGCTCCGCGGCACGTGGGATCTTCCCAGACCGGGGCACAAACCCGTGTCCCCTGCATCGGCAGGCGGACTCTCAACCACTGCGCCACCAGGGAAGCCCTAGCTATCTGTTTTATACATGATGGTGTATTTGATGTTCGACGTTTGGGGAGCTTCTGACTTTATTCTGTTTCTAATCTTTCTGTGTAAATGATGGAGAGACAGAGGGTCAGTGTACGGTTTTCCCACTCTTCCCTCTGGGATAATCCTTCGTTTTAAAGGCACAGTAGTAGAAGTACTGCTTTGAATACAGGGGTGTTACTCATTTGAACTGACTCTCCAATTTCCAATTTTATAGAAGCCCCTCCTTCAGTCTGTGGGGGATCTCCCTTTACTTGATTTACTTAGAAGAAAGTGCTTAGTTTCTACGGAAAGCATGTGTTTGCAGAGTTGCAAATTCCCGGTAACTCTGTATTCTAATATAATTTCAAGCTACCCGCTGGTGATATGTGATAAATAGCTTTATTAGGTTTGATCCACTGTTCCATTTTGTTTTAGTACTTCAAACAAAGAATAGAAATCTACATACATCAACTTAAATCATGAAATGCGCTTTGTGTGAGCTGTAAGCAGCCATTGAGTTCCTGCAGTATATAAAAGCATTGACGCAGTTTATTTCTTGAATAATTAATGATGAAAATAAGGGTACAGTAAATCCTGTGTAGTTGCACATTGGCCTTTCTGTGTTGTTTTTCAACTTGCTGTAATAGCAGTTACCCTGATTGTAATTTATGTAACTTGAAAGAGGATCACACTGTTCCCCCGTCTTACTTAGTTGCTTAGCTGAACACAGAACAGAGGCAATATAAAATTCTGTGTTTACGCGCAAGCTGGGACCAGAAGGGGAATGAGCCATGTATCGTGGAAAATTATTTCCCTCAAAGTATTTTTCTAGCCTTGAATTCATTTTATCTTCGTTATCCCTGTGAAGTAGGTAGGCAAGTATGAGGGGAGGTGGGGTGCTGAATTTTTAGGTCAAAGACTGATATGAATACAAATCATTTACTAACTGTAGAACCTTGGGCACATCAGTCAATTGCTCTGAGATTCACTTTCCTCATCTGTTAAATGGGAATAATATCTGTGCTGCCTACCTCACAGCGATGTTGTGAGGGTCAAACGGAATGTATGTGAAAGATCTGTAAATGGTAAAGCACTGTATTCTTGTTTGTTAGTCCTTTTTCCTTTCTTGGAAGACCTACAGTCAGACGTTTTGTGTTACTGATCACTTATTTTCCTTATTGATTGACTAGCGTTATTAAGAAGTAGTCCTATATCATGTATTCTGTCAAAAAAATCAATGAAAACTTCTAGCTTTTATATACTGGTTGCCCCCTTTTAAAAATAACTTTTTATTTTGGAATAATTTTAGATTTACAGAAAATTTGCAAAGGTGGTATAGGGAGTTCCCTTTATCCAGCTTTCTCTTAACATCTTATATAACCATGGCACATTTACTAGGAAATTACCATTAATACAATAATATTAACTATAGTACAGACTTTATTCAGATTTCAACAGTTTTTCTACTAATGTATTTTTTTTTTTTTTTTTTTTTTGTCTCAGGGACCTGTTCTTGGGCACCTCATTGCATTTAGGCCCCTTTTAATTTTATTATGTTCCAGTTTTTTATTATGAAATATTTTAATACGTAGAAAATCTGAATGAATAGTATAATGAACGCCCACGTATTCTGTATCTAGATTCAGTAATTGTTAACATTCTGCCACTTTTTAACTTATATGTATGCTATATAAATAAAATTTTTTTCTCAACCACGAAAAAAAAAAAATCCTGTGTAATCTGAGTTTCCCTGAGCCTCACTCGCCTGTGAGAGCAGAAGCGTTCACATCAACAACCACAGGATGGGTTTTCCTGGCTCTCACCCTAGCTCCTCATGTAAGACCTTGGCCCTCTGCAAAGCGTCAGCCGTCACTTCTGGGGGGTCCCAAGGGAGGGGCCTTATGTGTGTTCATGATCATGACAGTTGCCACAGCATCATCTCTGCTGAGCCCCTTTGGTTGGTGCTGCCTCCCCTCTGTCCCTGCCGTGTCCCCGCCCCTCCTGAGAGTGCTGGGGACGGGGATGGCGCTCAGGTGCTGGAGCGGCACTGCCCCCTTGAGTGTTCTAGGGGCCAGAGCTGCGCTGGCTTCAGACAGGTGGGAGAAGGCCTCTCTCCTCTGCCTCACTCTTGGTCAACAAAGCATCTCTGCTCACAGAGATCCTCATGAAAAGAGGTCCTTCATTTTCTACCTACAGGATCTGTTTCTTCTGCAGTAGGGCTCAGGTACAGGTCCCCAGAGCTGGGCTAAGGATTAGAACAGATCTGGCCTCTTTTCCCCCACCCCGCTCCAATCTTTCCTTTTTGTTTTTAGAACCTTTGACTCCCATGCAGCTGAACTTATGCAAATAGATGCCACCACATCAGACATGCAGGGTGTGTCTGGATCTTAGGGAGAGGGATTTAGGCTCGTGTCTGTGTGTGTGTGTGCGTGCGCGCGCATGTGTGTGTGTTGTATGCCCATGAGTGCGGGGAGGGGAGACTGGGACCCCCTTACCTGGCCACCTAGCTAAGGTTTGGGTTGAATGAGTCATGGTTTGATTTATGTTTTGAGAACAGAAGGTTAAGTGGCAAGTTTGTCATTTTATACCATGGACATTATTAAGACCTTAAGTGTAAACTGCTCTGAAGAGAATTAAATCTCTTTTCCTCCTTGACTCAGGCACTTGCAGTGGCTCAGTCATTAATGCAAACATAGATTTTCCTCTTTGGGACCAACAGGAGCTGCGGGAGACGGCTTAATGTTTACTGGCCTCAAGACATGCCCTGGAAGTTGTACTTTTATCTTTTTCACTGAATCCGTCATCACAGCTTGTTTTCCTCCGTACTGCCTCTCTCTCAAAAGCTAAATACAGAAACAAAAACACTCTGGTTTATTGAAGATTGTGGTTGTTCGCCTACGGGCTTGGGGTCTCTGGCGTTGGCTCCTGCACAGACGTGGGACGCTCGGCTCTGGCCGTGAGGCCTCCATCCCATTTGTGCCATCTTTGTTTAAATAAACAGTATGGTCTATCTCCCTGTTAGGAAAGGAAGCCATTTAAACACACTTTATTGTACCCACACAGCCCGCTAGTGTGCTCCAAGTGTGTCAGAAACGATTGCCCAGGCTTTCTTCTCTCCAGCTTCATAATGATCCTGAGATGCCTTGCTCACCACCCAAAAGGGTTTTGTGTGAAACCGGGCCCAGTGTTCCCCGGTGAGTCCTTGGCCCCTGTAATGTTGTGATTTATAAGGAGAAATATATATTTGGTGTTTGCCCTTTTTCTTTTGAGTCCCACCCCCCTGATATCCAGAGAGGGGAGAGGGTTGAATTAAGCGCTAATGGCCAGCGATTCAGTCAACCATGACTATAATGAAACCTCCATAAAGCCCCGCCACGGTCGGGTTTGGAGAGCCTCTGGGTTGGTGAACGCTGGGAGAGAGACAGCCTGGAGAGAGCATGGAAGCTCCACGCCCTTTCCCCACCCTTGCCCCGTGCATCTCTGCATCTGGCTGTTCCTGAGTTATAGCCTTTCGTAATAAACCAGCGACCTGGTAAGTAAAATGTCTCTGAGTTCCGTGAGCCGCTCTAGTAAATTAATCGAACCCGAGGAGGGGGGTCGTTGGCACCTCTGATGTATAGCCGGTTAGTCGGAAGCACAGGTGACAGCTGGACTTGTGAGTGGCGTCTGAAGTGTGTGTGTGTGTTGGGGGTGTCGGGGGAAGCCTTGTAGGACCGAACCCTTAACCTGTGGGGTGCGCTGCCATCTCCGGCTAGACGCGTCAGGCCTGAGCAGAACTGAAGGACACCTTCATGTCTGGACCATTGATTGCTTGGTGGGGTGGGGACATCCTGCCCCTGCCTTACACACACCCACTCTTTGGAACTGGTGATGGAACGCCTGTAGCACAATATGTTCTCGTGATCATCTGCGAGAATATGAGAGGAGGTTCGCACCATGACGGGTCCCTTTGCCTTTTTGTGCAACTGCTGTCATTCAATACCGACTCTGAGCCAGTTTCCGGGATCATGAGACAAAACTCTTGAAGGAGGTGCTTGCTCTGATAGCACATTATGTTGAGAAGGCAGACACCGAAATGACTGTGATTCTAGTAATAGTGCCTTAGTAGAAGGCTGTGAGCATAGTGGAGGGAGAGGGTAGTTCCATCTTGGAGTAGGAAGCCCAGAAGCCTTCCCGGAGAAGAGGACACTGAAGCCAGACTTTGCAGGATGACAAGGCATTTGTCAGGCAGGGGGAGGGGAAAGCACATTGCAGGGGACGGCTAGGGTAGGTGCAAAGGCCCGGAGGCACAGAGGGATAGCGGATCCATTAAAAGATGGGGAAGTTTGTGGAGGTTAAATTGTGAAGGCCCTTAAATCTGCGCCAGAAGAAAGAAGCCCTTGACGAGTTTTAAGCACGGGAGTGAGCCCTGGGGGGTGGTGGGATGGCTGGAGTGAGAGTGGGGAGAGCATGAGCCACCCCGGCTGTGACAGTCGTGGCTTAGGCAGTGGCGGACTGGGAACGGACCTGCAGACACTGAACGCTGGCCCTTTTTGGCTTTCCAGGTATCTGATCCCTTGCAATCACATGATGCTGAGTCAGAGGTGGGCTGTGAAGGAGAGAGACTGTTACTCTGTTTCTGCGGCCAGGCTGCTCGCCCTGACCCCCGTCTGCTGCTCCAGCGGGATCACCCTGACGCTTGGGAACCAAGAGAGGGATTATATTCTCTGGTCAAAGTGCACGCATGAGAGTCCAGGTAGGAGTGTTACCGACCTGGGTCCCTGATCCTTTAATCAATAGAAATTGAAGAGAGACCAGGTGAGAAATTCAGGCAAGGCCTTATTGGGACTCGTGTTACAGCCCGAGGAAGGGAGAACAAGAAGCAGCTTCCCTTGTTTGCTCCCCAGGGTGGAGCGAGCTGGTCCCTTAAGTGGGGTGAGGGGGTTGCGAATTGGTGGGTCAGGCCAGGAATCCTTCGCAGGGCCCTGCTTTTGCCCCTGACGCCTCAGAAGTGGCAGTTGGGTTTTGGCCTTTTTGTATCTTGTTGTTCATAGGTTGCCCCAACTGTGAGTGCACACAATTATTTTTAGTCCCTTATAGTTTCTTTGTATTCTGTTGCTGGAGGAGCCGAAGAGATGTTTGTCCAGGTCCAGGCACTGCAGCGAAGGGTCCCAGGTCCCAGCCTGTCAGGGGAGGACCTCTCGAGGGATAATCTTTAAACAAAAGGATGCCCAATTCCATCTCTCCTTGGATGTGTCTGTCTCTAGGTAGACAGGGAATGATGCAGTGAGTCCCATTTCTTTTCTGACTGACTACCTGGGGGTCCTTTTCTGCTTTGTAAAGAGTTCTGGACGTTTGGTAATCAGTGTTCCTTGACATACCCAGCTCTTACCTACTCAGTGTTCCCAGACCTTTATTTTAACTAGGCTTCCTAGCGCCATCCTCAGAGTCCAGTATGAATAGTGTACCCGTGTGTCTTTTTAAACAAAATGGGGCCGAGGGTGTGGAGGGTGGCTATAGCTAAGACAGAATTAGCCCTTATTTTAATTTCCAAAGGGACCCGTTTGTGGATGCTTTTGCCTGCCAACGATATATCATTCTAAAATGTGAAATGTCTGATATGGCAAGAGTATATGATTCATTTGATTGACATCACGAGGGGTTTTTCATAAATACTTATTGTCCCAGAAGCCACAGTACCCCGTGGTGTTTGCCAGCCACAGCTGATCTTGTCCAAGTAAAATTTAAACGGCCCCCGTGTCAACCGCGGCCCTCCCTCTGGCAGGCAGCAAAGGGGCGTTTGTGTGTCTTTGGTGGTCAGAAGGCTGCTTCAGCTCAGGAGGGGTCTGCCTATCCTGTGACCACTAGGAAATGGTCCCGGCCTCGTGCTGACTTCCGTGTTTCCAATCTATATTCTGATATCCCCCCAAACAGTGTCATTCTGTCCACCCAGCTCTAGTCCTCTTCGATAAAAAGCATTTTGTCTAAGAGCTGAGCTACTTGACTAAGAAAATATCAGCATATTTGGTATAAATGCAATTCTTAGAAATTAAGGTTGTCTTACTGATTCTTAGTTTGTAAATAAAGATACAGTGTATCGTGGAAATTAATACTTTATGTGGCAGTGTAACAAGCTGTACTTTCAGTATATTTTCCTGTTAGGTAAACTAGTATGCGTATCTTATATTTTCCTACCCAACTGTCATTTTTAAAAGTGTAGTTAAAAATTGATGTCTTTTTTGTTTACTAAAAAAGTTGTTTTAAGAATGAGTCTGTGGCTGACCTTTCTGCAGAATTCAAATTTCAGGTTAAACATATGATGGTTGAGTGCCTGCAACTCGCCACGTTCTTTCCCTGTGTTACCACATTTAATCCTTTGAAGACAGTATTCCCATTTTATAGATGAAGAAATAGACTCAGAGTGAGGGATTGACTTATTTAAGGTTACACAGAGGACACAGGTCCTCTGATTCCAAATTCCATTTCTTTCCGCTCTCCTCTCTCTGAGGTTGCCTTAACGGTGGCTAAGTGCCCTGATGGATAGGTGGTTACACAGGTAGGTAGGTGGGTAGATAGATAATGTGATTTTTGTGCAGTAGTTAAGAGCTAGGATTCTGAATCTCAGCTCTGCTCCTTCCTTGGGCAAACTACTTGATCTTTCTAAGATTTTTTCCTCTTCTGCGTTCCTCAAAGGGTTGTTCCAAGAATAAGTGATGCAGGACATACAAAGCTGTTAGAAAACTACCTAGTATGTAGTAAGTGCTAAATAAATATTATCAGTAGTCAAAGTGGATAAGAGGTAAACTTTTAAAAGTAGAGCTGTAAAACATGGATTGTGTCCACCCTAATGACGTGAAAATGTGTCATTCTTAAAGGTTCACTTGTGGCCCAGTCAGGTAGAGATTTAGACAATGAATAGGGTTGAACGGTGTGGCATCGAACGAAAAAAGGAGAGAGGTTGACGTAAGGCAACTTTTGCTTGATTGCTGGCTCTGCCACTGACTCGTTGGGTGATCATTGTCTCTGAGCCTAAATTTCTTCATCTGTAAATGGAGAAAATAGTATCTCCATGTAGGGTTGTTGTGAGGATTAAATTAGATAGCACTGACTGAGAAAGCGCCTGCCATGTAGTAGATGTTTAAGAAATGGTAGAGTTTGTGTTTTCCCTTGTCTGAGTTCTTTTTTTTTTTCCCTAAAGGAAAATGTAAACTTAAATGCAGATGTCTTCATACCTGTTTCAGTTACACGGTTGAGAGCTTTTAACATCAAAGGTAGTCAGGGTAGCATTCTTAGGTTAAAAGGGCTATTTTGGGAGTGAATATGACTTTATCTTAAGTCACTGTTTGGTACATATAATTCCCAATAATTCCCAGGAAGGCAGAATGAATGAACAGTCTTTTCGAAAAACCCAGGGTTTTCTAGAGAAAATCTGTTTCCCAAATTCATGGATTATATAGGCTTTCCACTTTAGAGTTAAAGTAAAAAGCTTCTTAATTGCCTACTCAGTGGCAGGTACTATATTGGATATATTACCTAACTTAATCCTCCTGTTACCGACCAGGGATCTTGGCCTTCCCCAATCAATAGAAGTTGACTAGAGGCCAGACAAGAAATTCAGGCGAGGCTTTATTGGGTCCCCTGCTGGAGCACGGGCGGGAGCGAGAGCAAACAACAGATTCCCTTGCTGGCTGGCTCCCTGAGTGGAGGCCCAGCTTGCTCCTTATACGGGGTGAGGGTAAGTGCGGGTCCAGGGGTCAGGCAGGAGGGCTGGCTTAGGTGTTTCGCCCACCCCTTAGGTGGTGGTGTGTGCAGGGGGCATGCGCAGTACTCTGCTGTTGCTCCCGACACCTTGTTTTTGCTCCAGGCTCTTCAAAAGTGGCAGTTGGGTTTTTTGCTCTCTTTGTATCTTTTGGGTCCAGAATTTGCCCCAACTGCGCATGCACGCAGTTAGTTTTAGTCCCATACAGTTTCTCTGTATTTTGTTGCTTGAGGAGAGGTGTGTCCAGGTGCAAGCACTGCAGCACTGCAGCAAAGGGTCCCAGGTCCCAGCCTGTCTCACTCCCAACGACTTGAGAGGTTGCCTTCATTAGCTCACGTTTCTCTGAAGACTGATACCAAGTAACAGCCTTCTGTTGGTGATGGCCGGTATCTGACCATCCAGATTGGTTTGTATGTTCTATGAGGATAGAGTTTCTATTCTTATTTTTCCCTATTAAAATCTAACTTTTTTTTTATTGTTTGGAAATCATTTAATCAGAAATTATTAGAACCAAAGTAGCTGGTGGGACAAAGCCTTGGCAGCCGGATGAGTTGCATTCCCATCCATTGCCTGTGTCCCCCTGCCCGGTTCTGACTTGTGTGTCTCCCGGGGCAGGGCCCTCGGAGCAGCTGCCCCCCGAGGCGTTCTCGCCGTCGGCCTGCATCGTGGAGTACGGCAAAGCCTTGGACATCAGCTACCTGCAGTACCTCTGGGAGGCCCACACCAACATCCTCCGCTGCATAAGGGATTGCCACGTGTGGTCCGCCCTATACGATGGAGACTCCCCCGACCCCGAGGCGCTTTGCCCGGCTCTGCTGGGCCCGCCCGAGGAGAGGGCTCCCAGCGCCACCTACCCTGTGCTCAGCCTCCCGCAGCAGGTCCCCGGGACGACGGGGCCCCAGCTGGCTCCCGGAAAGGAGAAGAGCCACACGGAGCTGGAGTGGGACGACAGCTACGACACCGGGATCTCCTCGGGGGTGGGTGGGGGCTGCCCTGGGCCGTATGAGGATGCAGAGAACTCGGGCCCCCCGGCCCCCGTGGATCCTCCCAGACACATCCAGGAGATGAAGAAGAACGCCATCCTGCTCTTCAAAGGGGCCTACATCGAAGAGTCCGACTTCCAGGATGACGTGATGGTATACAGGTTGTGTGCCGAGAAGGATGCAGAGGACACCAGCGGTTCACGGGAGGATGCCGCGAGGCCCCCAGCCCAAGCCCAGACCCAGGTCCAGGGTCCCCCCGTGAGCAACGGCCCCCTGCCCGGCCCTCAGCCAGAGACAGATTCAGAGGAGGAACATGGTAGGGACGATTCGGACGTGTTTCACGGTGTGTCCAAGGAACCAGAAGGAGAGAACGAGCCCGAAGTCGCGCTGGAGTCAAGCCCCGAGTTAGCGGCCCCCAACCCCGAGGCAGAGCACGGTGCACGCCTGACAGTGGCTAACCCCGAGGGTGAAGATTTCATTGCCCAGTATGACCAAATCATTAAGGAACTGGATTCCAGCACCGAGGGCTTGATGGAGCAGAATGTCTCCTCTCCTGATCCGTTGCTTCTTACAAAGGAGCCCGAAGAGGAGGAAAATGAGAGCAAAGGAGAAGAAGAAGAGGGGAAGAAGGAACCAGAAGGGGAGGGGGATGACTTTGACTCTTTCATAGCTGAGGCTCCTGCCGCAGAGACCCCGCCGTCCCCGTTTGGAGCGAGAGATGAGGCTGCCTTTGCCGGTCACCGTCCCGCGAGGACTCAGAGCACCCCATTCACAGGTGACGCTAATTGCTTTGTGGTTTCTGCTTTTGAAAGCGCTTGTACGTATTGCACCCGGAGAGTGAGGAAGGTGCAGGTAAGGAGCGCTATCAGTTTACCTACCGGAGGGGTGGAATGTTTTTGTAAGCAGCAGGGAGGGGTGGTTTTATTTTTATCTTATTCTGTCGTTTGTTTTTTTTTTCCCCCCAGCAAATTAGAGGTTACATTTTGCCGTTGAGTAACTTCCCTTGATATGCCTTTGATAAAGTAGTAGGACTGACTAAACCACACAAGAAATCCAGTCTCATCATTTAATAGCCTCATTTCCTCTAGCCTAATTTATTTTTCTCCTTAGCATTTGCTTTTACGTGTATTTAAAAAAAATTACAGTTTCCCCCACTGGCATGTGTGCTTCCTGAGGGCACAGGTGTTGGCTTGTTCTCTGCTCTATCCCTGGTGCTGAACAGTGGAGAGAGCACATAGTAGGTACTCAGAATACCCCTTGAATCAATGTGGCTGTGTCCACACAGCAGAGGCCATCGGGGTTAGTCGTGCCTTTGCCTGGGCCTGGGAGCTCATTTCAGTTAATCACAAAACCTTCATCCAAAAATAAGTAGAGTAGACCCACATACACTCATCACTGTGCTAAAGAGTGGCTGTGTTCCAGTGATAAACCCCTAACAGCAGGTAGAAATCGTGGACGAGGCAAAGGGGTAGGATGGGGTATCAGGTAAGTGGAGTGAGGTTAGGAATTATGACAGAATTATTATCATTAAATTATTACCCAAGTAAAATTGTCACTGAACTCAGGTTTGGCTGCTCGCTGCTTCAAAGCCAGTACTTGTCGGTAGGAAAAGAAAGATTGCTGTATTCAGGAGGCCGGCAACCTGGGAAGAAGGTGGACTCGTGTCCAAAAGCCGATTCCCCACTGCCGATCAGGGGGCAGGAGCTTTTAAAGGGGAGCTTCAGGGGTGTATAGGTGGAGGGAGGGGGCTCCCTGCGGAAACAGCACCGTCAGCTCTGACAGTCGTCTTGAAACGAGTCACGCAGTGGTCTGATCAGCATCGTCATCTCGATTGTTTTAAGTACAGTTAGCCTTCAGTTCCAGGGTCGGTTTGTTCCCATTTCTCTGAGGCCAGTTCTTAGAACTGCAGCAGCTTATGTCAGGGATACAGTCAGGTCATCGTGTAGTTCACTTCTTCCACCTGGTGAGGGTTTCAGTATCTACAAAACAGCTCAAAGGATATGGCTCAGAATATTCTCTACAGCCCTTGAGGAGGAACTAAAGGGCCTTGACTTGGTTTCATGGCTAGACTGTTATTATTTTGTCTTGCTTGACTATTTTCCTTTGCTTTTTTAGTTTCTCATTTCTCTGATTAAATTAATTCTTTGGCTAAAGTTTTTCTGCAGGCAAGAGGCAGGTGGAGGACATGGCGGGGGTGGGGGGAGGGGGTCTGTCCTGGGAAGGCCCCACAGGGTCCTGCTCTGTTACAAAATCTGAAATCTGCAAATCGTGGTACAGAGGGACCTGGCACAGAGGAGGGGTCCTCAGGCTCAGGGACAGCTGGGGTGGGACCCCTGAATGGTGTTCTGTTAGAGGAGAGGGTCCTAAGGAGCCAACATCTCAGCGGGACAGACTGGCCTTGCAGTCACGCCTGTGGGGACTCCTGGCTCTGGTGCTTCCAGCCATGTGGCCTTGGTGCCCTAACTCGGGGAGGACCAAATGTGATCCTGAGCTGGGGTGGTGGGCCGTGCCATGACTGTTACCACAGGCAGCCTCCAGCAGCCTCAGCCGAGGCTTGTCCTTCCCTGGCCAGCAGGGGGCAGCTCGGTGGGCGGAGATCATGCTCCCGCCTCCTTGGATCACCCAAAATACACGAAGTCACAGCATCTTTGGGTCCAGCCAGGCAGGCTTAACGTGATCTCAAGGAGCTCTTCCGCCCTCCTCCAACTTTTATTCATCTGTTTACGGAAGCCTGAAAATTTATTTAAACAGGGAGAAAGCTTTTAATTCCACAATTAAAAGGCTTGAGGTCTAGCTGAGATAACATTTCAGTGTGAATGGGTTTTAATTAAAATTCAATCAGTCAATCATAAGTAAAAAGGATTAGATAATCTGGCTTTTCCCAGTTTATAAGGGGAGGGTGGGGAGAGCTTGGTGGGAGGAAGAGGGCAGAGTAGCCTAGCTCAGTCCCAACTCTGCCCTAGGGCTGCCCCATTTACTCTCCCCCAGCAGGAATCCTACTTTGTCTGCAGTGTTCTCCAAGACATCAGGACTACCCACTGCTAATTAAGATTGTTCTTTAGAATGCCAGCCTATACAAGGAGCTTCATCCCTGGGCAATATGCAAATTGAGGAAATAAAGTATAGCTTAGGGCAAAAAAAAAAAAAAAGCTAATACACCACCTATAAAATAGCATCAATATTTTGAATATGATACACCTGAACACCGCCAAAACATAACCTGAGATTTGGGTACGTATAGGTAATTTTAACTAAAACGTTGCCTGTTTCCTCCTTTGAAGCTTGTACACAGCTTCAGGAAACGTCTTTTCTCTTTCCACGTTTGTGAACTTTGTCGTGTCTAAACTTCTGAGTTTGTTCTGCAGCATTTGCTTAACTTCCCTCTCTCCATGGAATCCTGATTTCCACTGAAATGAATTTGCTTCTCAGCAAAATCAAAGCATTGCATTTCATTTATCTAATTAATTTTATTTATTCATGAAGTCAGCAATCTTTTATTGATCCCCTAATAGTTGACAGGTTATGTGCTAGGTACTAAGGACACAAAAATGAAGGGATTTGTCGACTTTCAGAAGAGACGTCAATAAAGAACTATACTCTCTTAGTGAGAAATGTGTTCGTCATTGTATCCAAATCCTATGGGAGCCCTGTGTGGGGAGTGGGAAAGGCTTCACAGAGGAGGGGCACAGTGAACAGAAGCTTCTGGGTAAAAGGAGCTGAGAATGACAGTCCAGGCAGAGGAAAAAACAGGCAAGGAAAAGGAGCCTGACAGCACATGGGGGTGACAAGGCATGGGTCTTGGGGGGTAGAGAGGAAGCCACAAAATTGGTTGATGCCGGCCCAGGAGGGCCTTTGGGCCACGCTGAGGAATGGGGGCCTTGTGCTCCTGGCACTGAAGATGCCCTGGAATTATCAGAGTTGGCGAATGATGTGACCAGATCCGTGTTTGGAAAGGCTAGCCTTGGAGAGTGGGGAGAGAGCACTGGAGTGAGGAGAGGTTGGTGCCAGGAAGATCAAAGTAAGAGACTTGTCATCATATCAGGATTTGAAATGCATCAGTAGTAATGTTTCTAGGAACATTTTCACAGCTGTGCTCACATGGATGTGCTGAGATGTGTACACAAAGATGTTCATTGCAGTGTTGTTTATAATAGAAAGAGACTAGAAATAACCTATATGTCCACCAGTAGGGGACTGTTTTGCTAATGCAACACCCATGGCAACCAAATATCTTGTGAATGAATGAGACAGTTCTGTGTGTGCTGATGTGGGACGGTCTCTGGGAGCTGTTGTGCAGTGGAAAAGCAAGGGACTGAACGGTGTGTAGACAGTGTTGTCATTTTATCATTTGTTTAAAAAAAAATACCAGGAGATACACACACACACACACATACACACATACACACACACACACACACACACACACACACACACACACCCTGGGAGGCAAGATAGTGTGTCAGTTAAGAGTCCTGGCACTGGAAACAGATGGTCTGAATTAAAATTGTGACTCCATTTACTAACTGTGCACTTGGCATTCTGGTCATCTTTAAATGTGGATAAATAATAAGCACACTTTGTAGGGTTGTTGTGAATATTTAAGTAAGTTGATACTTTAAGAGTGCTTAGAACACTGCCTGGCACATAATAAGTGATTAATAAATGTTCTGAATGATAATTCAGTTATTAGTACTTATTACGTATGTGAAACATTTCTGGAAGAATACACTTGGATCTGTTAACATGGGTTACCTCCAGGGAGGAGGCCTGTTCTTTATATTCTTATACTGCTTGAAGCAGAGAAATTTTAAATCATTTTAGTCTTTATTAAAATAGAAAAACCGTTGCTGAAGTCCAGACAAGAAATGAGGCGTCTCTGGCGTCAGGCAGTTCTGGCAGGGGAGGTGGCGGTCCACGTTTGGGAGATGTTCCAGGGTGGACTCTGCAGAGCTGAGGTGCAGGGTGATGGCAGCTCCCCTCGGAGTCTGGGAGCTGGGGTGGGGGGCCACTGAGGCAGGGAAAAGAGGGCTTGAGGGGAGAGAAGGAAACGCCATAGTATTAGTTGTTCTGAAAATTCAGTATTTTATAGGTGCAGAAGTTATCTGTCTTCCTGGAAGAAAAGGGGAAAAAAATACACCCGGCGTCACCCCCCCACACCTGTAGCTTTCTGAATTGTAGCTGACTTTTCTCGTTTTCAGCTGCTCGCCAGTTTCCCCTAGCAACTGCATTTTGCTAAGGAGGTTTTTTTAAGTGCTAGAAAGCAACTAAGAATAAAACAGGAACTTGAAAGTGTTTAATATATGTTTCTTACTGCACATGCCTAAGAAGCTGTAATTAATGTTGTTAGTGGATTATAATGACAATCGGCTGACCTTGACCTAATATTCTGTCGTTCAAGCGAGACAGCGATGACCCTGACTCACAGGGCGCGGGGGCAGGCTGGGTTTTTTCCTCCCTCTCAGTAGTGATGGAGTGTAGACTTTGTCCCCTGCCTCTGCACCGTGCAGCTTTCGTTTTTGTAGGATGGCCAGGTGAGGCCAGCTCTAGTCTGGGCCTATGGCAGAGAAGCTGAGGGCTCCACTAAGGAGACAGGTTTTATAGGAGACTCTTTCCACCCAAGTATCACCTGATTCACCTGTCTCTACTCCTCTGGAAGGAAATAGATGCTGAGCCCCAGGGACTGCGGGGAAAGCCCGGGTCTGGGGTGGAGGAGTGAGGACAGCAGCAAGAAGAAGACTAGAAGACTAGAAGACTAGTCTGGAAGAAGACTGCCTGGAAGACTAGAATTAAGAAGAGCTACTGGTGACATTTTTGGGGTTCTTGATGGAACCCCATCAAGTTGCTTTCAAAATGGGGTTCCAGTCCAGAGTTTCCGAATGTGTTTGGCAAACTCTCCCAGTTTTGTAAGCAAGGGCTCTCTATTCAAAGAATTCGTTGACCTCCTGTGTCATGGAAAGTGACTCAGGAGCTCTGTCCCCGACCCCCAGGGATGGGGAAGTTGGGGCTAATCTCAACCCACAAAGGGAAAGTGTCTCTTCTGAGTTCCCAGGCCCCTAAGAAGACATCCTCTGTGCTTGTGGCACCGGGAATATTGCCATTATCCTGTTACTTGCAGGTGTGGTTTGCTGTTCCCATTTCTCACAGACAGCTTCTGCTTTCTTACAAAAAGGGTTTAACTCTTCCGCTAACCAAGGCTTCTAAATGAAGCATCTTGTGATGAAGTATGTTTTTGCTAAACTCATATTAATGTTGGTGAAATCTTCATAAGACATGCTTATTTATCAAGGGTTATGTGCTTTTGTCATAAATATGCCATGGTTTAGTGACATCATCAATAGCTCCACTGGGGGAAATAGAAAATTCTCATTGATTTTGCGTAATGGACCACTTTTATGGTGAAAATGGAAAACATCTTCAAGTAGTTTTAGTAATGCCAGATTTATTGCCTGGATGTTCCCTGTCTTCAGTGAACACAAACAGAAAGCATATTATTTTTCTAGTGGCCCAGATTAGTCACAGCTTCTTTTTGCCTATTGTTTTTTTACAAACTGCTTTTATAGTGATAGGGATTTTCTTGTTTAAGGAGCCTAGGACACACCAAACTCCAGCTCTCCAAACTGAGTCCCTTCCCTCTCTCTCATCCCCACCTCCCTCTGAAAATTAAAGCATGGCTCTAAAATTACAGCCAAGCCCACCTTTACCTCTCATCTTCTCTTCTTCTGGTTCTTCCACATTGTGACACTGACAAGACAGAGTCTTTCTCAGGTGCTTTTGGGGGACAGACAGTCCCCCGTTCACAGTGCTGCTGTTTGGTAAACATAGTTGTACGTGTTTGCTATTCTTTAACGACATGAAGATTTTTTTGTTACTAAAACTTTTTTTTTTTTTTTTTGCGGTACATGGGCCTCTCACTGCTGTGGCCTCTCCCGTTGCGGAGCACAGGCTCCGGACGTGCAGCCTCAGCGGCCATGGCTCACGGGCCCAGCCGCTCCGTGGCATGTGGGATCTTCCCAGACCGGGGCACGAGCCCGCGTCCCCTGCATCGGCAGGCGGACTCTCAACCACTGTGCCACCAGGGAAGCCCTAAAACTTTTAATGGCCTCTAATGTTTGCATGACGCCCTACAGCACGCAGCATCACGGGATGATGAATGCCATGTTTTTGAGCACTGACAGCCCCAGGAGATACAGAAATAGTATGAAAAGTATATTTTGATTTTAAAAATTAAATTATTGGTCATCTGGTTTTTTTTAAAGGTCTATGATAATTTTCAAAGTATTAAAACTGCTCTGGGAGTCAAAATACTAGCTACCACCCCCATGTTTCTGCTTTCTTTTTGTGGTGGTGGTGTGTCTTGTGGTTTGGTTTTGAGGCAGGAGGCGACCCGGCCGCGTCGGCTGCACCCGGTGGCCCCGGCGGCTCCTCGTTTTCGGGACAGATGGCCCGTGTCCGCAGCCGGCCCTGAAGCCTCGTGTCCTTCCACAGGCCCGTTCATCAGCGTGGTCCTGTCCAAGCTGGAGAACATGCTGGAGAACTCTCTGCACGTGAATCTGCTGCTTATCGGCATCATCACGCAGCTGGCCAGCTACCCGCAGCCCCTCTTGCGCTCCTTCCTGCTCAACACCAACATGGTCTTCCAGCCCAGCGTGCGCTCCCTCTACCAGGTACCGCCCCGCCCGCCCTGCTCTCATCCCTTTGCTCTCCTGCCCCTTCTGTTACCTGTTATGCTGGTTGTGTTGATTTGTCTAGACAAACTGCGAAGCTTTAGAAGCTTCGTGTGGTTTGACGTTTCGAGAGGGCCCTCCCCAGAACACCCAGGCAGTTAAAACCCTGCGGCGGGGCCTCTGCCTGACAGATGTCCTGATGCAGGGTGGAAGTCTGTGCTGAGGCGGTAGCGTCATTAGTGCTGCTTCTGACAGGTCCTCGCATCTGTGAAGAACAAGATTGAGCAGTTCGCCTCTGGGGAGAGAGACTTCCCGGGCCTCCTCATCCAAGCCCAGCAGTACCTGCTCTTCCGCGTGGACCTGTCCGACCCGAGCCCTGAGGCACCCACCAAAGGTCAGCCGCTCTTCCCTTTCCCCAGCTTCCCGACGTGGAGTCACAGGTGCTGCCTCAGCTCCTGGACCCTAAAAGCATCTCAATAGATTTCCATTTTTAAGCAGCAGGGAAGAGCCTCCCCTGAGCGTCCTTAAACCCAAAGGAAAGTCTACCCTGCCCGCACCCGGCCTGCTCCCAGTTTGGGGAGTCTAGCGGGGCACTTGCTTTCCTAACCGAGTAGTGCAGGGCAGGAGTGATGTGGGGACTGCCGCTAGAATAAATAACTTAGCACGTGTGGGCCAGAAGGGAGCGGTATGTGCACACCCTGAGCCGTTTTTTGGCCGGTCCTACCCTAAGGAGGGCATCCGTTCTCGTTATTATGTTTTCAGATACTCTCGGGCCCCAGATGAATGTGCTTTAGGCTCTGGAAGGTAAAAAACACTCCCTTGGAGCAGTAAGAAGCAGTAAAGTTTAGGCACCCCTTAGCCCTCCTGAAAGCGCCTTCCGTCGGCTCAGGAGGCCTGGCCAAGTGGGCGGGGGGCGGGGGGTGGCTGCCGACCAGAGCCTGAGGACCCTGCCAGCGGCCAGGCCTGGGGACGGGGCTGCCTGGCCTCGCGTGGGCTCTGCTGGCGCAGGTTTGACGCCAGTTGTCTCCTGAGCTGTGGCCTCAGCCTTGGTGAGAGGGCAAGCCAGGGAACGGCCCACATTGTGCTGGCTTTCACTCATCTCCCCTGGACAAGCCAGGCTTCTTTGTGGCAGGTGAACAGTGGAGAGAGCAGGGCTCTTGGTCCGGGGCTAAAGCATGTGATCGGAAACACGATTTGGAGTGAGAGGCAGAAGTGTAACTCGGGGCAGTGTTAAACCTTTGAGGGAAGCTGAAAAAACCCCAGCCCTGTGAAGGCATGACCTTGCCTCTGTGTAGCTGTTTGATCTCGGTCACTTGGCCTCACTGGGCCTCGTGCTCCTCGACTTTTTTTTTTTTTTTTGCGGTACACGGGCCTCTCACTGTTGTGGCCTCTCCCGTTGCGGAGCACAGGCTCCGGACGCGCAGGTTCAGAGGCCATGGCTCACGGGCCCAACCGCTCCGGGGCATGTGGGATCTTCCCGGATCGGGGCACGAACCTGCGTCCCCTGCATTGGCAGGCAGACTCTCAACCACTGCGCCACCCGGGAAGCCCTTTTTTTAAAAAATTTTAATTTTATTTATTTATTTTTGGCTGCATTGGGTCTTCACTGCTGTGCGCGGACTTTCTCTAGTTGCATCGAGCAGGGGCTACCCTTCGTTGTGGTGCGCGGGCTTCTCATTCGGCGGCTTCTCTTGTCGCAGAGCACGGGCTCTAGGTGCATGGGCTTCAGTAGCTGTGGCAGGCGAGCTCAGTAGTTGTGGTGCACAGGCTTAGTTGCTCTGTGGCATGTGGGATCTTCCCGGACCAGGGCTCGAACCCGTGTCCCCTGCATTGGCAGGCGGATTCTTAACCACTGTGCCACCAGGGAAGTCTCTCCTCGACTCTTAAGTGAAGGGTTTGTCTTCCATCTCTCGAGTCCTTTCTGGCTGTAGGACTCAGGGTGTGAAGTGCATTAGGACACCGCAAGGCACCCTTTGAAAGAAAGGGGGGCCCTGTGCCACTGGTGAAATGAGGGGCAGCTTCTAGCCTTGGCCCTGGATGAGAGCAGGCGGGCCATCTCTGGAGGGGAGGAGTGCCCACGTCTGTGGGAAGGTGGCCTACGGGCCCCACGTGGCCTCTCCTAGCCCCGTGGACAGTCGGCCTGTTGGCTTGTCCCTTCTGAGCTGGGGGCACGCTATGTGACTCACCCTGCGAGAGACGGTGCCTCAGCTAGCTTTTGCGCGTAACAGACCACCACAAAAGCTCCGGGGCTCAAGACAAAGCCATCATGTGTGCTCATGAGTCTGTGTGGTTGCCCGGGTGATCTGCTGGCCCGGGCGGGCATGGCTGATGCTGGCAGGACTCGCTCGGGGGCTGGGCATCTGGGATGGCCCAGCTCACAGGGGTGGCTGCTGGCCGTGGTGATGGGGGTCCGCGTTTCTCGTCATCCAGCAGGTTAGCCCTGGCTTGGCAGCTTCATGGCTGTAGGGCTGCAAGAGTGAGAGCGTGAGCACACGCAGTCTCTTGAGGCACCAGCTCGGGACTCCACCGGGTCGATTCTGCTGTATTCTGCTGGCCAAGCCACTGGTCAGCCCAGGTGCAGGAGTGAAGCAGACCCCCCACCTCTTGATGGGAAGAGCTGCAAGGGATTATGGCAGTTCTTGCAGTCTTCCAGACAGAAGGTGACTTGCGTCTCCCCACACTGCACTCTGGGCTTGGTCTTCACTTGTATCTTGCAGTTTGTAAAGTGCTTTCCCCGACAGTTTTACTTTTCAAACAGCACTGTGCAATGGGCAAGAAAGGTACTGTTAGCTTCATTTTCATAGAAGGAAGCTGAAGTTAGAGGCCCGGGTGGTCAGCTAGGATCACTAAGCTCGGGTGCCTACACACCCTGACCAGCCTCCTTGACCTGCACGCTCCAGGTGAGCATGCTTTGTGCTCTGTCCTGGCCTCAGACTGATGGTGGCAGCTGCCAGATACGTGCCCAGGGGGGTCTTGTTCCCACTGCGTAAGGTGGTCAATTAGGCAGCTGTGGGCGGTGATTTCCAAGGTCTGTGACTCTCAGGGGACATTGACTTGTAGGAAGCTACTGTTAGGATCGAAGACTTCTGTTTGATGGAATTTTTCAGATTAACCTCCTAACTTCGTTCAGGTTAGCAAAGTGACACCCTCCCCTCAACTTCAAAAATCTCTCAACGCACAGAATGACGAAGGTCTCCGTCCCCTTGTACAAAGCTGAAGGCTTGCGTGTGATGTGATTGCCTATAAATGAGATGAATCTGGGAGCCCTGTTCTCACCGGGACACAGAGCAATGAGTGATTAGAATCCCGTAAGAGGCCACATACTGGGGTGTCCATGTCCGTGCGCCGTGCGCCTTGTCTGATGCCGCTGACAGGGAGGTGAGGGGGAACGGATTTCTCTCCTAACTTCTCAAGTTTTCCCAGTAGTATCTTGAAAACCCTTTGTTGTGGCTTTTCAGACCCAGGGCAACATTTCAGGAAACCACTCCCGGTTCTGACGTTTACTTATACTTCCCTCCTCCCTGCCTCTGCTCCGGGCGCTGCAGCCGTGCCCTGGGCCCTTTTACGATGGACGCCCGCAGCCCGAGCTGCTCCGTCACGCAGGCCCTGGTGAAACCAGCCTAACGCTTCCAAAAGAAGAAGTCCGGGTGGACTTTCTGTGCTCCTGTCACATTGTCACTCTTGAGACTATCGGTCTCTGAGGCTCAGCTACTTGCCAGTCTTTCCATTTTCCCCTCAACCACAGAGGTGGTATTTTCTAGTATTTAGCTGTATTCAGAGTCCTTTCACTGATCTCTAGTTCTAGAAGGGGACCAGGTAGGTATTATCTCCATCTTGTGGAAAAGGAAACTGAGACGTTATATGATTAGCTAATTGCCAGGTAAGGACCATAACTCGGGTCTCCTTGTTTTTGAGTTGAGTCTGACTCACGGAAGGGCCAGTCCCACGCTGACAGGACAGAACCACCGCCAGGACTTCCCTGCTGGCCCTCCGTCTCCCTCCCTGGGCGCCCGCCTGCCTTCATTAGCTAAGACAGTGT
Organism: Pseudorca crassidens; assembly: GCF_039906515.1. Lineage (NCBI taxonomy): Eukaryota > Metazoa > Chordata > Mammalia > Artiodactyla > Delphinidae > Pseudorca > Pseudorca crassidens. The sequence goes on along the minus strand of NC_090299.1, from coordinate 124,358,258 downwards.
TGATTCTTAGATTCAAGCTAGGTAAATGAGCCTAAGCGATGACGCTTTTTTAAATTCCTGGATCGCGCTGGATAAACGATCCACAAAAGCCCTTCTGGGGGAAAAGAGGAGTGAATTGGAAAGAGGAAGACGGAGATGAGGAAATGAACCAGCTCCAGTAAGATCAGGTATAGGGAGGACCTGACGTTGGTCGGTCCCTTCCCTCGTTCATTCAGCAAACGTTTATTAGCTGCTTCTGTGGATGAGGAAGCGTGTTAGGGGCCATGAGGGACACGTCGTTTAGGGGCTCAGCTCTCAGAAACCTGGAAGTCTGGTAGAGGAGAAAGAGCATAAACAGCGACGCAAGTCTGAAGGGCACTGCAAGCCCCAGTTGGTAAATAAAATGAGTGGGAGGCTAGAGCAGGGGATCACTTCCAGGGCAGGAAACGGGAGTGGTCTGTAAAGTCAGTGACGGCTGAATCGACGGTGGTGTGATGGCTGACACTTACCAAGAGGTCCTTGTGTACATCATACCTATTGACTCACTTAATCCTTACCGCCATGAGATTTTGACAGATGAGGACATTAAGTACAGAGAGGTAAAGCAACTTGCCTGGTGTCGCTCAGCCAGTAAGTGGCAGAGTCTAAGCCTGGTGAGGTTTAGGTGTGCAGGCACGGGCAAGGGAATGCCAGGTGGGGGAACCAGCATGAGCAGTGTGGCTCTGGGGCTGGTGCCCGGAGTGTCCCATCCCCCGCGGCATCAGCCCAGCTTCCTCAGTGAGCCTCGCCGGGCCCTTTGGAGAGCCGGGTGCCGCAGTGCTGGAGGGCTGGGGTGGAGGTACTCAGGCGTGGTCCCCCAAGGGTGGCAGTGTGCTCAGGGAGGTCAACACTTTCGTCCTCACTCTGTTGTCAAGACATATTGTGAGTTTCTGCTGAAAGGTAGCGGCAGATTCTCAACAACTTCTCCAGTTCTTTATGGCATGAACTGTGATAAGCTTTAATCTAAAAGGATATTTGAAGCAGTAAAGCGGAAGTTTTTTTTTTAACACTAACGACGATAGTAGTGAGATGTGGAAAGTACTATAAATGTCAAGAATTTTTAGTACCACAGTTAAGCGACACTCTGAGAAGAGTGTTGAAAAATGGGACTGAATTCTAAAAAGCAGCCAAAATAATGAAGAGCTTGAATATAATGATTTATAAGGAGTAATGAGTCTGTTTGAGTCGGGGGCAGAAGAAGGCATAAATAATTCCTGTCAATGTGAAGGCCGGAGAGCTTCAGGAATTAAATAGTTGGGAAAGTTGAACCATTTTAATTGGTAAAACTGATTTGATATGAAAATGCAAATCACTTGGGTATGTTGAAGTTTGGTTCATATCATCTTAGACCTACATTTTTGAAACTGAAATCGAAACTCCTGGAAACCTTCCTTGAATGGAAGGTCCAAGCCACTTGCTGCCACAAGCTGCCCACGGTGGCGGGAAGTTCCCAGTCTGGTCTTATCAGCACCCAGCTTCCTCTCCGTTATTTCCAGGCTTTAAAAGCCTTCTTCCATTCTATTCTCCACAAAGGCTGGAAGTCCTGGCCAGAAGGGGCTGGGGATCAGCAGGGAGCCCAGGAGGCCGGAGCCCGGGCTGCGGACGGCAGGGCGTGGTGTGTGTAACCCAGGTGGCCTCCGGCAGCTCTGCCGGGTGGTCAGGGCTCAGCTGGCAAAGGGCGGACGGTCACCCCGACCCTGGGAGGCCCCTAAATAACCGTCGCAGTGACCTGTGTCCTCACTTGGTTGACGCGGCCGCAGGACGTGCCTTCTTCCTTCTCCCCCCTCGCCAGGCCCTGGGCGGGGAGGGTTCTTGATAAACCCATATTCTTGCCACAGTTTCTACATGAAGGCCCTCCTACAGGATTTGGGATCAAACTCTCATGTCACGTGCCCAGTGCTGGAGCTGATCTGGGCAGATCCGTGTGTCTCAGAGTGGTGTGAGGGGTGACTGGGGGCCGTGCCTTGAGACTCCAGTCAGAGCGGGAGCTGAACCCGCACGAGACACTCCACTCCACACCCCCACAACACACATACTTCATTTAAGGGGTGGGCGGAAAGGGCTCTGGGGGATCACCATGGCTGTCTTCCTTCTAGTTTCAGATCCTGTTCAGGACGCCTCCAGGACAGGGAGCGGCCGGAGTTTTCTGGATGGCCCCCCACGAGTGCTTCAGCCCTTCCTGACAAACAGAGCCAAGGTGGCCGGGGTGCCCCCCAGCCTGCCCCCGCCCGTGCGGGACACCATGCTGGCGGCCGCCCTCTTCCCCGAGTTCCTGAAGGAGCTAGCTGCCTTGGCCCAGGAACACTCCATTCTCTGCTGCAAGATCCTGGGCGACTCGGATGACAGCTACTGTTAGCTTTTTTTCTTTTCAAATAGAGGTTCTTGTTTTTTTAAGGTTTTAGTGCCGTGACTGAACGTTAAATGCCAAGCTGCTTACAGACACCTCTACTTTGAGACTTCCTGACGATACTTGATACGTGGGGAGGGGGGTTTTCTGTGCGCCTCCTCTCCCCAGCCGGATCTTCCCACCTTGTACCCCCTAGAATCTAAGTCTTGGCTCAGTTTTTCCTCCTCAGAGTTCTTGGTCCTTATTCTCCCATCCCTCGGAGTCACTCAGCTTGCAGCTTAGATCACACCCAGCGAACGCCGGGAGGCAGTGATTTCTGGAGGTGCCCACCTCAGAAGGCCCTTCAACAGCACGTAAGAACGCACACCTGCCCCTGTGGCCTTCTGTGTCGTGGCTTCCGTCTTCTTATTAAGAGAATAAAGATGGAGCCCTTCTTGCCTCCATCACACAAGCACACAGCATCCGTCCCTTTGCATTTTACTTCCAAGACTTGTATTCCGCCCAACACGTGTTGCCTTACAGCGCAGGCAAATCCACTGGTCTCAGCTCTCTGCCTGGGAAGTCAGATGTAGTTGGAGAGAATTTGGAATGCAGGGAAACGTTCTTGTTGCTCGAGAGCTTTCTTTGCTCAGTATATCACTACCTAAACACTGAAAATAGCCTTATTTTAGTAAGATTTGCACAAGATGAACTATGCCTATGCAAAATGTTACTTTGGCTTTTAGGACTTTGATCGGTGTGAACAAAGCGTGGTATATGCTTATGTAAGAAGACAGCCATCATTATTTTTTTAAGTGTTTTATGAAAAACAAACTGGTTCATCTGTGAAACTGTCTCATAGTGGGTTTTTTTGGAGGGGTATGGTGTGGGGGAAAGGATAAAAGTAAACTAAATACAATCTGTACAAACCTTGGTAATTATTTTAAAATGTTTGCTTTTTCTAATATGTTGCACTTTGCAGAGAAACAAGAACTGTACAGCCACTTAGGGAACCAGGATGTAAAGGCAAACAGGTCGTGGGGAGCCCCGCCAAGCCAAGTGCCTGCTGGGGCCTCACTCCACACAGAAACGCTGCCTTCTGAGTAATGGGGTTCATCACGAGGCCCCACTGTGATGTATTAGTGCCCCTCTGCTCTGCAGCCTGCTCTGCCAGGTGTAATTATACTTAGAGCCATGGTCTTCCTACCACAGAGAGAGGGGCTAAAAAAGAACGAGACAATAAACGACGGATATTCATGGATATTAGATTCCACTCTCCTGTACTGTGGGCAGGTGAGAAGCGCGTAAGCAGGGTGACCCCCCCCCGCCCCCCCCCCCCACACCCGGTTTGGAAGGAAATTGGAAGCCCCGGGTCTCTGTTCTTTCTGTGGGCATCTTGCTGAGCCCCGGGGGTGGTCACAGGGCTGGTGGTGGTGCCTCAGGAGCACTGGTTTGGTTTTAATCAATCAGGCCCTAGTACAGGAAGGGCGTGGAGGAGAGAAGCACATCTGAGACGCTGCAGAGCCGAGGCTGCCTTTTGTGTTTCAGGGATCTTGCAGCGAGTGAGCCAGTCCTGGAATGAAGCCTCAGGAGCTCTGGCTGGGGCTGGGTGGCTCTCAGGAGTCCCGCTTCGCGGTGCTTGCAAGTCTAGGCAAGGAACCAAAGATAGTGATTCGCTGTACATTTCTGACTTCAAACTTGTCTGTCTTGAAAGATGGTTTGCCCGGCTGCGGTGCAGCAGCCAGAATGTGCGAGGCCCAGCGGACTGGCCTGCTCTTGGCTTCCCGACATCCACTTGCACTTGCATAAGTGTCTCTACTGGAAAAGTCAGTGGCTCAGAGATGGAGAGAGAGGAACAGAAGATGAGTTTCAGCTGTAACGTATTATCCTCCAACTTTGCTTTGCACAAGTACGTATCTTCCAGTTTGGACTCACCAGGTATATAGGAAGCTAAAGTCACGTCTGAGAGCCGTATTCTTCAGCTTCCTGGTCTGATTTCCACGTCTCTCCATTATCTGGTGATGGTGTCGATTCCTCTCCTTGAGTCCATGTTGCTCTATTATAAAAAACCACTGTCCCCTTTGTGGAAGGCATCATCTGGGAAAGAGTATTTTTTTAAGTAGGTACTTATAAAAAAAGTAGATTTGCTTTAAAGGAGGACGGAGATGACCGGTGTGGGGTGAGAGGCAGGAAAATTAACTAACTAACTCCCATGGTGGGGTGCTGGTAGCAAACCCACATGACAACCCAACCTATTTGGAGGTGGACGCTGGTTCCGGTTTCTGAAACCACTGCAGCCCTCCACCAGAGTACTGAGTCCAGCGTTTCTCAAAATGAAGTCAGAAAATGGGCCTGGAAATATATTCTAGGGAACTGGTGAACCCATGCAGTTGAGGGGAACAGCCAGGTGGGTTAGGTTAAGGATGGTTTGGGGGTGGTGTGGACATGCGAGAGGGAACACAGCAGAAACCGGAAGCTAAAATAGGAGAAGAACAAATCCTGGGGGGTTTGGAGGAATGAACATTGATCTAGGCAGATAGGAAGATACTGAACAGCAGGGGGTGGCGATGGGAATTCCTTGATGGGAAAAGTCTCCGTAATGAAGTAGAATGTTCTAGTCATAAAGTAATAGGTGACACCCTTAGAAATCTCTTTTGCGATGAGTTTGGGGAAGGATTTTGAACGATACTTGGCATGCTTTAAAATGTGCCAGTGCGTGGATGCCTTTGTATGCGACAGGCCCCCAGGACTCAGTGGACACGGGCTTTGGTGCAGCCCCTGAGGTTGGCGTCGCTGTGTCGAGCCTGGTGGCCCCGGGCAGCGGAGGTGAGTCACGGGTTCCTGGAGCACATCCTTCACCTTGATTCATAACTCAGAGTCTGACGTCAAGTTCTAGGTAGAGTGGATTTTGTGCTTCAAAATATAGGAGAGCACTGGGATACTTAAAACTGATTTTTGGAAGTGGCCAAATGTTTAAAAATGTTTGTTTTTAAAATTTCAAAGCGATTCCAGGTCGAGTTTAGCCTAAAATACAGTTTTATGAAGTGAATTACAGATTCCCAGACATGAAATGGGAATGCTGGAGTAACCAATCAGAGATGTGGTTTTATTAGTAGGTACTTCCTTTCCTTCCCTGATATTTAGAGGAATTGTGACATGGTCCCCACTTGACTTAGTAAAATACTTTGACGAGCTGGGGTTGGAATCGATGCCTCTGTCACGTGTAGGGAGGACGCATTCACTTCTTCCGCGGGTCCTCAGGGGTACCTTTTCCTCATCAAGTGGCTTTTACTTAGGTCTGATGCAGTTGTTGATTTTCAGTCCATTAAGACATCCTGGCTCCAGGATGTTGTCAGGAGAGCATCCTCTTATGAGTAGAATCTAGAGACAGGATACGTGACTGTTCAGGTTACCTGTTCATTTTGGGCAGCCCATGGTACTCGGGGTTGAAAGTCATTTTTGATGTCTCGGAATCAGCCTGGTTGCCAGGGTCAGTGTGGGTGGGTTTCCAGCTGTGTTCAGAGGTTTGGGGTTGTGGGTAGGCTGCCCGTTCTGAACGTGGGTCAGTGTGCCTGGGCTGCTCTCCTTGGGAAGTGCGGCCCTGGCGGGGGTGGGACGTGTCACCGGTGTGACGGTGAATGTCTGCAGCGCACACCCAGCTCTCACGCAGGGATGGGTCAATGTAATTGCTAACTACCAGCCGTGTATTTACTGAAATGGCTGGCACCCTTGGCCATTTTTATGAAACACTTTATTGCGGGACAGCTATTACTGCATGTGCTACTTCGAGTCACTGGCCAGGCCGGGGTAATTCGTGGCTCCCCTCGCGTCCCAGCCAGCTTTGGGGTATTAGCTCTTCCTGAACAGCAGCCCTCTGTAGCTGAGGCCACAACGCTTTAAGTCGTTAAGAAGATATTCTCGGCCCCTTCTCGCTTCAGCCATCAGACTGTAAATCACACAACACTCATTCTCCATCAGATAACAGCTTAAGACAGAACACTGTCAAACCGGTTTATACTCCATTTCTTAAATCACATCACGGAGGAAACATTTTAAGAAAATGGAGTTGACTTCTTTTTTTTTCCTTTTTGAATGATCGTCATAAACTAACGCTTTAGAAAGAGCTCTCAAAAGACTGAGCATTGTTTTCGGGATAATTTTGCCTCAGTAAATCCTCTCTATGTTCAGGCGTTTATTAGGCCATTACTTGTTTTGGAGGACAGATCATCCTGGCAGCTCATTAACTGGATAAACGGGGGCTTCAGTGAAAGGTTTTCGTTGAGGCTTTGTAGGGACCAGAGGGACGGGGCAAAGTTCTTTGGCCTCTGCACTTGGAATCCTAAGACAGGGGCCCATTTTAGCTGGGAACGCCCCTCCCTGTCTGTCATCACTGTGAAGTTTGTTCCTGTCACCCACACAAGGGACAAGGTCGCCAGTAGGGTGTGCCCGCGTGCGTCCCATACATATCTCAGGCATCTTTGGGGAGCCTTGGATTTACTGTGTGCTTTCCGAACCTGACAAGGGTTATGGCAGCTCTTAGGCCAGATTGTGCATTTCATGGAGCTGAGGCTGCAGAAGTCTGTGCTTCTTAGGGCAGCAGCTGACTTTTTACTGGGACAAGTCTAGAAAAGGCCCACCTGTAACGAGGTACATTTTGCCCTGCAGATATTTTAAAAGAGATTATTTGGTGTTGACGATATTACTTAAATGATTTTTGCTAAGACGTCTGACGAAGGGAGGCAACAAGAGAGGATTTCAATCAGCGGTTTCCATCTCACCATCGAGGGTCCGCTCTGTTCACAAATAATCCACAAATGCAATCTGTCTAAAATCTACTGAAGAGGCGTGACAGCCATTTCCATGCTGCTTTTGGTGGTGGGTAAAATAACATGGCCTTTCATATAGATCTAGTCGTTTTCTTCAAATAGTCCTATGTGGAATCCTTGAAATTATGTGGCTAAATTCAATAGACCTGAAAAATACAATATGGATTGTGGGTCCTGGCCGTAAGCTATATATTGAACTAACCAACCAACGCAAAGCTCTAGGAGAGTGTTTACTTGAAAACAATTCATAGCCTTCTTCCAGATTAGCCATAATTCCCAAAAAGAAGGGATGGAGGGAGCTCAGCTAAAAACACCCTTAACTTGGTATAAATAATGACACGTTTTTTCCCCTGGGTTGTCTACAGCTTAAAAGATGGGAACAGAAGTTCACCTTGATGCATAAGCCTGGACAGAGTCAAGAAGCTCCTTCCTAGACCCAGAGTTTAAAAGCCTAGTGGATGGCAGCAGCCACCCCTCATACAGAGGGACTCCCACAACAGGTTGTCCATTAATTTTGCTTTATAAACTTAATGAACTTTTGCTAAAAACGGATCCCGTGCCAGGTAGCATGCCGAGTGCTGCGGCTGCCACCCCTCCCCTCCCCCCAGAACCAGCCGATCAACCAACCTCCTCCTCAATCCACAGGGCACCCGGGGGAGCCAGTCTTCCAGCACGTTGCCCTCCCAGCCTCCAGGTGTGCGGGCTCCAGTGACAGATGGCACTGGCTTCACCTGTGGTGCCAACTCATAAATTTCAATGAGATTTCCCCCTGAATAGCAAACAGAGAACCAGACTAAACTCACAATCACGCAAAAATGTATTTAAAATTGTATTTCACTGAAGCCCAGTTACAAGTAGAGCCATACTTTGTGAATTTCTTAGGGTGTTAGATAAACATGTATTTTGAATATCTAGTCAGGTTCCAGGTAAGATATCTGAGCTGTGCTTTGGTATGTTTTTTTCTTTCTATGAGCAGTTACAACACAATCTCATTTTCAGGATTTCAGAAGTGGGCCTTCAAGACAACAGGCAATTGTCAGAGCTGGATGAGTTAGCATTGTAAAGATCCAGTGCTTTTTTGTGTGTTGAGGTAACTGGTTTATAACATTACATGTTTCACGTGTATAACATTATATTTTGACTTCTCCATACACTACAGTGTATTCACCATCAAAGGCTGAGTTTCTGTCTGCCACCACATAGTTGACCCCCTTTACCCATTTCGCCCTCCCTCTACCTCCGACCCCAGCAATGGCATTTTTCTCCCGAAATGATCAGTCCATAAGACGGTTTACATATGACGTGATATTGTTGGTAAATGGCCTTCATCTGGCTGTCCCCGCCCCTCCCAGACCCCACTTAAGTAAGCCCTTGATTTAAAATTGTCTGGAAAGATCGTCCAGTGCTTTCTGTAAGGGTTGATGACCAAGAAGCCAGACCTCTGGTGAAAATGGAGTTTGTAAAACAAAACTGAATCTTATCATTTCTTACAAAATCATGATCCCGCCAGATTCCAGACTCAGGAGCCACGGGGTGGGGGGGTGGGAACTGGCTCTGCCTTTCTCTCTCGAAAAGAGGTTTGATGAAAATGTTTTACTGTCAGGCCCAGGAGTTTTCAGTACTGCAGCGGGATGCACGAGGGGCACGCGGCTTCCTGGTGATGTAACGTACCGTATTCTCTTAACACTTCTAAGTCACTCATTTTTAAAAAAGTTAGTTTTTTCAAAAACCTTACCTCTTCATGCTTGTCTGAAATAAGCCAGATGACTGGTCCCTGCTTTTCTGGCTGGGAAGAGGGGCAGTCCTCTCTTTACTCCTAGTTAGGGAAGTCCTGAGCAATCGTCTGCAACCAGGAACCACGAGCTGCTAAGTTGGTGACTCTTCTCCGGGTCCCCAGCTACCACTGGAGCACCGTTCATGACGGGAGTGTTTGTGCTCTTCTTAGTACAAGAGAGAATTCAGTGTAAAATTAGGGCCTCCAATGATTTTCTTTTATGTCACAGTTTATTTGACATGTGCTTTTAAAAAACAGCACTTGCAAAACTGGTCTTTAGTGTTTTGAGTCAGAGGTAACAAAGGCGTGCAGTGAACAAAGGGGTGCCCCAGTGCGACAGAGAAATAGTATTATTGCCATGAGAACAGGGGTGAGGGCAACGCAGCCTCCATGGACTACTGTTAACTGTACCACAGTTACCATTAAAGGTCAAGATTTTGATTTACTAGCTTACCATCTTATTCTTTCCAGGCAAAACAAATCAGTTTAATGTTACAGCTTTTTTTTCGCCTTTTAAAACTTTTCGGTCTGAGGGTGGGGAGGGGGGGTTTGTCCACTGCACAATCTTCGACGTGTAAGTTAATTTTTTATGTGATGTTCCAGTATAAATTTTATTCATTAAATTTATTTGAAAACTTCTGTTGTCTTTTTTTAACCAAAAAAATAAATAAATCATTTATTCTCAGACCTCTGCCTTCTGGGATCCCTGGGCATTGAATGGGCAACATCACTTTTACTCAGTGGATGGGAGAATACTTATTCCTGGTACTAAGACGAATGAGAGCGCCGCAAACAAAATACTGCATCCAGATCACGGCCTCTCTTCATCATTGCTAATCCCCAGCACTTGGAACAACGCCCGGCCCTTAGCACGTGCTTAAAAATATTTGTTGAGGGACCTGCGGAATGAAACGTTTTCCTAGGGTGGTGACAGTATCTGAAACAGCATGTGGCACTGAGCTCGGCGGCACTGCGCACTAGGACGTGCTGTTTCTCACCACTGCTGCACCTCCCCCGGAAGCGTGTGATGTCGATGAAGCAATGGCGCCAGGCCTGGTCTGCGTGGAGGTTGCACCTCAAGGCGCAGGTCAGGCGGGGCGTCTGGCTGGGGCCTAGGACGTCAGCGCACAGGCTCCAGCCCGGCCGTGGCAGGGGGACCCGAACCTGTCACGACGACAGCTGCCTCTCCAGCACCTCCTTTATCACCGTTGGATCTGCTCGGCCGAGAGTCGCTCTTCGGACCAACCCGATCAGTTTGTTTATGGCCCTGGGGTTTCCCTTCTTTACATCCGTGACCTTTAAAGACAAATTATTTTAGAGGAGAAAATAGAGGCTCTCGCCTAAAAATCTTAAATCAAGTTTACGTTTATGGAAACTTAAATTCAGTTTCTTTTTTCTGTATTAGATATAGAATGAGAAAAGGAAACAGGGGAGGCGGTGACCTTCGGAGGAGGTTTCTGGGCTCCTGGCAAAGGAGGTGTCTGCTACCCCGCCTCCTGATTCGAAGGGAGTGAGGAGGACTGTGACGTGTCACAGCTGAGAAGCCGGTGCACAGGACCCGGGTGCCGGATCGTGAAGCTCCTGACCCTGCGGGGGCTCAGCGGGCTCTCCTCCCCTGACTCCCTGCCAAGAAGCTCGTTCGCTAGAAGACAAAGCCACGAGATGGCAACGCTCCCCGAGCTTCTGGTGGGGGAGTGCCTGGCTGGCAGGCTGGAAGGGCCGGGGGCAGGGGGCGCTGAGTGCCTGTCAAACAGCCACCGCGTCAGGGCCACCCGCCCGACCTCCTGCTTCTGATCGGCAACAGCGTCTGCGAGTATCTGCGCAGTGCTGCATTCTGAGTCTGAAACTAAAAGTGTGTCTTTATCAGTCACTCCAGATGAGGCTGGAAGATGGAGATTGCCGAGACCCTGCACAAGCTCATTTTCCTTATCGAGAGCTCTTTACAGAGCTGTTAGTGTCCCCGCAAGCTGATGGGCAGGTGGTATCATTCTGAAAGGGATGCTAGCAATTTTGTTCCCCACTGAAAAATCTCTCTGGACAATATGATTAGACTTGGGGAGGGAGGGATGCGCCTCATTTTAGCTCTTCTATTGTGTTCTACGCTCAGAACACAGAATGACTTGATTTCCAGCTATGTTCCTGTCAAGGATTTTCTCCATAATTTACAAATAATTTTCCCTTCTGCCTTTCTTCCCAGCTCTCAAAGGCACGGAACTGAAGTGTTTCCCTGTCTCTGCCCCTGTGCAGTGCTGCCTGCTGCTTCCTGATAGAGAGGTCCTCTTACAAAGCAGAGCTCGGCAACCTTGGGAGAGGGCCGCAGGCCTGGGAGGTCGAAACTTGCTAACACCCCCTTCAACCGAAACTCCATGAGATCAAGCTCCACGGGGGGGATTTTCCTTCTACGAAAAGCTGTATTTTTCCAATAGTCACCTGATTTCATCTCTTGATTCTAGCTTAAAACTGACAAAAATAACTGGGGGATTACTGATGAAACCGGGCCAACCATTATTAGGAAGCACCGCTGGGCTGCAAGGGGGAGAAGCAGAGGGGCTCCTGGCTGAGTCCTCAGGCGGCCCTGGCCCTGGGCCTCTGCCGGCGACCCCCTGCCCACCTGCCGCTGCGCGTGAAGACCCCCTTCCCCCGAGGGGCTAAGTACCACTTGAGGATGTGCCTCCAGCGTGGAGCGGCAGAGCTGCTCCAGCGCCTCTGCATCCTGCATCAGTTCAAGCTGCTTTCCTGCAACGATCTGTGCTGGGGTCTTGCCCTTACTCCTCCACAGTTCCTGAAACACCTGCGGGCAGAGAGAGGCGGGGTCAGCTCTTCTGCCAGCTCCACTTGCTGGGGTGGAAGAGCAGTCAGTGGATTCCCAGCTGCATGCAGACACACCCGGGGCCTCCCCGCGCCGAGCTGTGCCCTCAGAACAGAGCCGGAGACCCTGCTGGTGGAGACGCTGGCGGAGACGGGTCGTCCCCACTCGCCGACTCCAAGGGCACAGCAGGGAGGGCGGGGAGTGTGAGAAGATGATCACTCACAGGGCCCCTGCTGACGGGAGTGCCACGGAATTAATTAATTGCGGTGACATGTTGGTGAAGGATGGGGCCACACGGGCTGCAAAAGGGAACCACTGCACTTAGAGGGGGTCATGAAAACTTGGCCTCTGCTGGGAAACAGGAGTTTTTTCAGGGAGGGGGCGAGAGAGGAGCCCATAATGAAGATACAGAATGGAAAATAACGAAAAACATAAATCACAATCCTTGGGGACCAAGGCTTACCACGTCCATCCCCACAGGTGGATGTGGCTCGGAACCTGGCTAGGATAATGAGCAGTTGACGGTGTGGGTATTTTTCTACTTAAAGAGATAACCAATTCCCACACTTAATAAAGTTGGAAAAAAAGGAAGACATTTGTAAAGAAGGGGTGTCCCAGGGCAGTTTTCCACAGTGCCTGTTTCTCTAGTGTGAGCTGGAAGGGGAGGGGATCTCGTTAGCCTCCATCTCAGCCAGCAGTCAGCACTGAGCACTTGCCAGCCAGGAGCCCCTCTGCCCAGAGCAGCGTGCCTTCAGCTTGGCTGTCGGGCGCCCACGGTGACTGTGGCCCAGAGGCGTCTGGGGCATCCTTCCGAAAGCGCACCTACAGGGCACACTCTGGCGATCACCACACAGCCCTCGCCGCGTACGCAGACCTGTCCCTGCTCTTAGAAAAATACTGAACATAAGTGCCTCCAACTCAATTCTTCAAACGTGTATTCAGCCGACAATGAGAAAGGCATTGAGGAGAAAGGGGCACACAGCGGGTAAGAACCTCCCCTGCTCTCAGCGGACATACTGATGGCGTGCCCACAGCACAGGAACCGGAGGACAGACAATCTGTGATGCGGATAAGACTCAGCGTCTGAAGAGCTTCTCTGCCCCCTTTCCCTGATAGAGTTATTTCTCTTGAATAAGACTTACAATTTTAAAACATTGCTCCTAATTATAAAATTTAATATGTGTTCACTGTAGAAAATAAGGAAGGAAATACAGAAAAGACAAAGAGAAATCTTACCCAATTCCCATCCCCTCAAGGTGACCAATGTTAGTGTTCTAGTATTTTCCCTTTCATGGTTTTCTTTCTGTTTTGTAACATAATTGTGATCACAGCACATATACAATTTGTAACCTGCTTCTGTTTCACTGATTACAGAAGTACTTTCTTGTATTAACAAAAAAATCCAATATCCATCATGATTTACTTAAATGACCCCCTACTGGTAGATTCGGACCAGTGTTTATTTTGTTCATCTGCAGAGTCTCCTAAAAAAGTTTCTAGTTGAAAATGTCCAACATTCAGGAAGAGAGAATGGAGATCCCAAGAGAGACCAGATCCCTAGCTTATAACAGAAGTCACCTGCAAGAGTGATTGATGAGAAGCTACACAGCAACTCTTTACAGGAAAGCCCGGCAGGTGTGGATGCTGCTTGCAGCCCAGGCCTGGGAGGAGCTGAACGCCTGGCGGTCACAGGCCCCTGCAGCCACTGCGGCTGAAAGTGCAGAGCTGAGCTGAGCTGGCCGCCCAGGGGTCAGCCTTTGCCTGGCACCCAGTACACCTGGGACCCGACAGGCCCAAACACTGGTTGGATCTGCTTGGGCCAAAATAACAAGAATGAAGGCAATTGAGGCAGTCAGGGACCAAGGCCAAACCACACCTTTCAGAAGGAAAAGCAGAACAATGCTGGGACGACGCTTTTACACGCAGAGAGGCTGGCTGCTCCCTGAGAGAGTGGGGAGGGGTACCAAGGAGTGACCTAGGGAAGCACACCTCAGCAGCCTCCAGGAGCAAGTGCCCAGTGGCTGCAGGGTTCTCCCACTCCCAGAGTTAGAACACACCAGCTTACTCACTTCCCCAGTTAGCACCCCTGGGCTGACACAGTGGATTCCAGAATCCAATCCTCTGCTTGTTCCTATTTAAGGCACAGATTGTGCCCTCCTGGCTGTAGCCCAGCAGGGCGGGAGCCACTATACGGGGCCCGGCCGCCTCCAGGCCAGACTCTGCGGCCTCCCCCGGCCTCCTGGCTGCAAACATCGTGGCTCTGTGCTTGCCAACCTCGTGCTGCGGCATAAATCCTCAGCTTTTGTCTGTGTTTAATCACCACCCTGGGAAGTGCTATCGAAGTGCAATTGTTTCTGGCCAGGAGTGCACCTCCCAGGCCTGCAGCTGCTCACCCAAGACAGACCGCATCACAAGGGGGTCCTGGTGCAGGGCCGGTCATCTGGGTTAATAAATGGCCACCGGGGTAGGGAGTGCTGCAAGCTGGGGACCCCCGATCACACCCCCACCACTGAAGCCAGCTCTGACGCATGCGGAGGAAACTCAGGCTTCAGTTCCTGGTGACTGAGCACACACCCTCCTAAATACTACCCAACCATTTCTCTAGCTAAAGCTATTTTTAAAGAATCTGGAGGGAAGGATAAAAGGAGAGCACACAGGCTCCTGGCCTGTCCCTGCCTGTTTGGGGCTTCCAGGGTCAGAGGGTGGCGGAAAGACCTGTTCCAGGGAGAGGGCAGGGAGGGAGCGGTGACAGACAGAGAGGGGGTCCCTCTGGGCAAAGGCAAGTATCGCGAAACGTCATTCTTCTAGAAAGGCACAGACGTCAATCTAGGCCCTTAAGAGAAGCAGGGCACAGGAAAATGTGCAAAGAACTGACGCACTAAAACGGAGAAAAAGACATCAAATCATTCGTAAGTTTTACTGCACGATGTAACATTTTCTATATTAAAAGGTTTTTGGTGATTTCTGTTTAAGGTAGACCCCAAAGTAGACAGGAGGAAATTGCTTAAATGGCACACTCGCATGTTAAAATTCGACTTCCATCTCTGTGGAATCCCTGTCCAGCCTGGTCCCACAGGAAGCACTAGAGGGACAATCCCTGGGAGACGGTGGACCGTCTGCACTTACTCCAGGCTCGCACAGAGGAGACACGTAGGCATCTGGGGTGATTTCCCCCGGGGCCTGGCTGGCCAGCAGTCTGGACGACGCCCGGGGCCTCCGAGTCCCCAGAGGCTCAGGACCCTGGCATGCTAGCCGCAGGGGTGTTGTGATTGTGCAGGTGGGAGTCTGGTGTGCCCTGTCCTTGGTGAGGGGAGGAGACGGGGGCTACTTCATTAGACAGAACCGGATCCTGTGAGAGGAGCCCGGGTGCTTTTGTCTACAGTTACCAGGAGTTTGCTCATGGTGATAAATAATCTTTGAGCTTCTGTTTCTGAAAGACAGGGCTGCCTCACGGCAGCAACCTCTCAACTCCCCTGGGGCCCAGGGAGCTGAGAGGATGAGGTTTGTAAACCTCAGAAGCACTGTTGGGACACCTGGGGGCAAGGTGCAGTGAAATGTGTCAGGGATGAAAATAATGGACAGTCATGGAAAGGAGAGCCGGATGGCAAGAGGTGGATTAATAATAAATTAGACGTAAAGTGGGAGAGTCTTTGGAGTTCAGAACGTTCTCAGGGCAGGACGACTCTTTCTGCGTATCTGTCATCCTTAGGAGTCATTTTCTCAGTCAACTTTCTTTCTCATCTCCTGGTTATTCAGTCACTAGTAGGACCTCTTCCAGTTCTGTCAGAGGAAACACCAGTAACCAATGGAACCAGAGTCCTTCTGCCTCACAGGGTTTCTAAAACCTAAGGCCTACTTGGATTCCTCTGTCAAATTCAGTAAAAAATAATTATAACACATTTATGTGTTACATTTTACAGTAGACTCTAAAAATAAAAAAGACACTCAATGTAATTAGTCATCAGGGAAATGCAAATCAATCCACCACGAGCTACTACTTTACACCTACTAGGAGACGACTGTAACCAAAAAGCAGGACAATTACAAGGGCTGGCGGGGATGTGGAGAAACTGGAACCCTCACACACTGCTGACGGGACTGTAAAATGGTGCAGCCCATTTGGAAAACAGTCTGGCAGGTCCTCAAAATGTTAAACATACAACTACCACATGACCCAGAGATTCCATTCCTATAGGTACAGCCCCAAGAAATCTGAAAACATATGCGCCAACAAAACCCTGTACATATATGTTCACAGCAGCATTATTCATAAGAGCCAAAAACAGGAAACAACACAAGTGTCCACTTACTGATGAATGGTAGACAAAATGTGGTTCTACCCACACGATGGGATACTCTTTAGCCATAAAAAGGCACGAAGTACTGACACAACATAGATGGACTCTGAAAACATGACACTAGGTGAAAGAAGCCAGACACAAAAGGCCACATATCGTATGAGTCCATTCATCTTAGATGTCCAGACGAAGCCAATCCATAGAGACAGACAGTAGATTAGCAGTTTCCTAGGGCAAAAGGGGTTAATGGGGCGAAACTGCTAACTGGATGCAGGGTTATGTTTTTGCGGTGATGAAGATGTTCTGGAATTAGATAGTGGTGATGGTTATAACCTTGTGACTATACTAAAAACCAATGAACTGTAGGCTTCTTAAAAAATAAAACTAAAAAACAGTACACTAAAACCTCTTATTTTCAAAAGCCTTGTTTTTCTAACCTCCTGTCTGCCCAGCCCACAATCCACCCTGCTAACTGTATGTGTGCACAGGAAGCTGCCTGGGATGATGCTCACCCAATATTTTTTTTTTTAATTTTTAAAATTTTTTGGCCACGCCGTGCAGCATGTGGAATCTTAGTTCCCCGAGCAGGGGTTGAACCTGCACCCCCTGCAATGGAAGCGCGGAGTCTTAACCACTGGATGGCCAGGGAAGTCCCTTTCACCCAGTATTAATGGTAGTTATTTCAAGGTGGTAGAACTGGAAAATCTTTATATTTTTCAGCATTACTTAAGTTGTTACAATGAACAAATACCATTTTTTTCCCACCAGAAAATCAGTGATTTTTTTAAAAAAACAGAACAAGGTAGAAAAATTAAAAAGCAAATCCCCTAAGGCAATGGTGCATAAGGGAGATGCCCTCATGGGACACACAATCAGACTCTTATTTTGGTTCTGTGATTGCCTTACAGAAGCCAGGATTCACCCCACCTCCTTTAAACACGCTAGAAGCCAACAGAATCCAAAAATGTCTCTATCTCTGTCTGAACCCAGCTGTCAGCATCCCCTCGCAGTTCTAGTTTCTCCCCTCTGAACCTAACATATTATCTGCACTAGGTTTTCTTTGCTGGGGCAGGAGGAGTAGGAAGGGGAAGGTTTTTTTCCTCTTTGGTTTGAAATGCAACAATTCATTTGCTCTTATGTGTATATACAGTTTCTTTCTGCCCTCCGGCCATCTAATCATTCTGCTACTGCTGAACGCTCTCATAAACATTTGTATTCCTCTGACATCCAGGCAACCAAAACCCTTTCCTAAATGTGGCGCAGTCCCTATACTTGACAGCCTCACTTGGTGGTGGGTAAACAGAACCTTTATTAGGTCCTATCCCCAGTTTCACAGCACAGAGCTGGGTGTATGCTCCATGGTGCCTCGTAATTAGCCAAAAGCAGCGCTTTTCCAAAGCCTCACTATGTAACCTGCCACTACTGAGGACATGTATAAATATTAAACGCCAAAGGCACCATTAAAATAACATTAAGTTACTGGCTGAAGAACTGACAGCTGTGATATCTCAAGTCGAGATCAGGCGGCCGCCTTGGTGTTCTTTATCTTTCCGGGTGCTTATTTGTAAGAGTTTTCTGAGTTCCAGGGACCTTGCGCCCACCTGAGACTGTCAGGTGGGGCTGGAGATGAGGCGGAAGGCCGCCTTTGATGACGATGCTATTTGTCTGGGTTTTCACACACTGGGCCTGTCTGTTAAATTTGATCTACTAAGTGGGAGGCAGTCTGTCTGGCCTCACCCTTCTTGCTGGAAGACTGACTTTCAGGGGCAACCACGTGACAAGACAAACGAGCCCCTGGTACTGGGTGGGAGGCTGCAGAGGACGGGCGAGGGAGGAAAAGGGCCAGGGAGCAGTGTCGGCCACACAGGGCACGGGGGAAGCGCACAGGCCGAAGCCCCCAGGAGCTTCAGGGCCCACCTTTCACATAAACAAATGTGTGGGAAACATTCCGGGCAAAGCCAAACAACCACGCCGTCTGGTTAGCAAAGATGAGAAGCAAATTACCTGCGTCATACATAGTACTGGCTTTATTTCATTTGCTAAATAAAATGTTTCTACCTCTCCGTATAAAAATAGCCCTTAGAAGCATTTAATACTTCAAAGATGAAATGCACTTAGTGATGGCATTTGACTTTCACATAAAACATGTACGGGGCTGGCAGGGTGGTCGGACCCTTTGGGAGGTGGGGACATACCTGTTTAGCTGCGGATGAAGAGATGGCTTTCCTGTCCAGCAGGTCAAGCAGCTCAGCCAGGGCAGAGGGTGTGACAGGACTAGCAGCCCCAAAAAGGAGAGAAGAAACATGTACATTTCACTCTGTCGGTGTATGCATTTATGGTTATTTAAAATCAAAGCACGTGATTTTGTAGGTTTGAATAATTCAATCCACACCCAGGAATAGAAGTAACAGGCCAGTTAGGCTCTATGTTATTTAGTTATCTTGTACTTTAGGACAGAACACATTTTTGTGACCAGTGTTGTTTTTCTTTATTTTACTACCCAACAATAACCGCAGTTTGGCAGAAGTTGTAGTCACAGACAACTGCTCAGTTTAATTAGTCAAAAAAAGGAGGTGGCTGCAAAATTCATGAACCATGACGAGAAGAGAAAAAAACAAAACCCAGTAATTAAATATTTTCGACTGAAAGATCAGCCTAAAAAGTACTTCAAACAAAACTGCTAACAAGGCCAGTTTTCGAGTGTTTTTGTGCAAATATAAATTCTTTTTAATCGTAAGAACTTGTCTTTTAGGGACGCAGTGACTACCAGCCATGTCGTCAGCCATCCTCATGGGCATCCACAAACTGCTCTCTCCCGCAGGCTCGCAACAGCTTCTCACAGAAGGGCCTGGAATTCATTATGCCTACACTTCTAGGAAGGGACTTATTTGCCAAGATCCCATGATATAAAAGGACGAGAGGCAACCAAAGGCGTAAAGTGTCATTAATTGACATTCTGGGGTGAGGGGGGCGGTGAGTGCCTAGGATTAGTGGAAAAGACTGAATTACAGACTATTTCTTTTAAAATACATAGTTTTGCTACTTTTAAACACATGCAGCAACTAGGCTAATGAAACGCTGTCTGTCTGAGGTCATGAGGGGACCAGTTTTAAATAGACTGGAACGACTTATAAATAGCACGTTAGTGTGTCTGTGTAAACGAAAGCTTCTGGAACGTTTAACACTACTTGAAAACACCTTCTGTTTAAGTCTCAGTTCCCATTACTCACTATTCATTTCTTTGTTAAGCTCTTAGATAGTAAAAAGGAAACTACCGCTCAGCCCCTACTCCAATTTCCCGGAATTCCAGGCCAACCGAGTGCAAGTGCACCAGGTCTGACTCAGGTGCAGTGAAACCTCACAGGGCTGTTCACGTGAGGCAGCTGACACACAGAGGCAGCCCACTGTCCTGCAAGCGTCTGCTTATCCCGAAGTATGGATAAAAGATCATTCCAAGAGGATATTAGGTTTGCAGAGTGTCTGGACCACCCTGATTAAATCTCAGCAGGACGAGGGGCAGAGGGCTGGGAAATCAAGACACCCTTTCTCTAACTTCCCACCCTATTGACAAGTAATAAAGAATTCCCGAAATAAATTCGGGTTTCTTGGATGTTCTATGATCCTAGTAAACATAAAGGCCAATTAGAGTGTAGACTGTGTGTAGAACCTGTAATAAGCACTGAGGTTGAACTAGATTTCTCAAGCCTGCAAACAAAAGGGTCCCCACTCCCACGTGAGCTGATGATAAAGGGATGTGAAGACAGAGAAGGACAGAAATAGAGTACAGCATGACTAAAAATACTTCGCCTTTCATCCAATGACCTTCATTCACTATGAAATACCTCCACTGACTTGGGATTTCTCAATCGCCCTTTTGTACCCACTGTGCTCGACACATAGTAGGTCAGCAGTATCTGTGTCACAGACTCCTTCCCCCCAACTGGGACACTGTGTCTACTAATTCCAGCTGTGCCAGGGCTCACCTCCAGTAAGACGATGACAAAGATCAGGACCTGTCACCCTGGCCTTGAAAGGCCCCCCTCATCAGGTTAAATAAATAAATCGGCCGATTTGGAACAGCAGCAGCAGCACAACTGGCTGCTGTCAGATCACGCTGGTTTCTGGGCCGTGGGTGTGTCTCCACTAAAGAAGAGCCCGACGTGGAAGGCTAGTCTCCCATCCCCAGCCCGGCGCATCTGCAGACGAGGGGAAATGGCATCTCTCAAGCCTTCCAACTTCACCCAATCCCCTAGAGCTCTTATGGGATCACGACTCTATCTCCAGCCTGGATTCTGGAAGCAGACACCCTGACACCTCCACAGCCACCCCCGTTCCTGTGAAATGTGCCGCCTGTCGCAACCCCTGAGCTCATTTTAGGCCCAAGCTCATGGGACACAGAGGCTCGCGGAGAAAGACAGGGAGACACGGACACCTAGGCGGCTGCTCAGCAATCCTTCTGTTCACCTCGCTAACGTCCCAGCGCCCCTGCCTGGCACTCCCACACAAGCTGCTGTTCTAGAGCGTCTCCTTCCCACGCCCCTTCTCAGCACGGACCCTCACCTCCCGCATCATAAGGTCACCCACTGATGGAAGGCTCAGAATCTTCTGGGGTGCCCGCCTCCTCCTCTTCCATCAGACAGCCCCCTGGACCCACGCTCTTGCCTGCATCACCTGCCACTCCTACGCATCCTACTCGGACGCCGGGTTCCTCCCTCCTGCGGCTTTAACCCCACACCTTCACGAGCGCTCAGATCTGCCCTGTGTTGACAGTGCCTCCAAGTGGTCTTGCAGTCACTTGATTCTGCCTGACCTTATTATTATTATTTTTTACCAATGAAGAGCATCAGTGGCTACTGTCTGCCCTTGTTGTTTGGATCCCAACCCTATCCCTCTGCAGATGCTGTTCTTTTAAAATCACCTCCCCTCACTAATTACCAAACATAATAGCTTCCCACCCTGCTGCACCCCCTGAGAAAACCCCTTCTCCCTGGGCCTCCAGTCTCTTTTCCCTCCTTGACTGCCTTCCTCCACCTCTTCCCGCTGGCGAGGAGTGGCCCGGGCTCCCGTCTCCCCACACATGTTCTAAGGCAGGGGTCGGCAAACTTCTGGGAAGCGCCAGAGAGCAAATATTTAAGGCTCTGTGGGACACACCTGGTCTCGGTCATGCAGTCTTCTTTGTTTTGGTTTCTAAATATACGAGGTAATAATCATCCTTAGCTCACAGGCTGTATACAAACAGGCCCGCGGCTGTGACCTCTAACAGGCTCCCACCTCCTACATCCCATTCTTGGACGCTGCCCCGCATCTCACGCTGCCGGACTAATCCTCCTGTGAGCCTCAGCCCCTTCTCAGCTCAAAGGCCTTCCCTGGTTTCCTAGTGCCTCAGGAGCTGCTGCCCGCAGCTGACCCGCAAGTTCAGGCCCTCGGCTGGAGTGAACAACTGGACAGCTGCACCTGCCTGATATTACCAGGAAATATTTGGTCAGGGAATCAGTAACTTCCACTTTCCTAACTAAATCAAATCTGGTATGAATAGCTATGAGTTATTAACCAAGAAAGCAATATGCTCAAAATAATGAAAAAGCCAAGTTCAACAAGCACTTTTCTGGCCAGACCCTTTAAACACCAGTCTTCTGAGAGGTCTTTAAAGATGAACGCTCACTTGCAAAATCACTTCCTGCCAACGTGATCTCTGGAGTGTCCCTTGCCTGGTGTCATCATGAGACTACTGCTAGCTTTGCAGCTACTGCCCTTCTAGGCTTTGGAAACGTTAGCCCAGCTGCCGAGGTTGCTCACTGGTTAATGTTTGCTCCAAGGTGAGGCTGGTATATGCAGCCCAGGCAGTGGTTGTCTGAACTGTGTAGACTGTGAGAGCTGCTACACAGAGCTTGCTTCCTGTTCAGTTCCTGTTCTACATAAACTCTAGCACAGAACTGTTGCTTAGCTTCCTCCTTCCTTGACTTTGGAACAACCAAGCACACTTTTATTTAGAGTTTGGTGCCCTTGGAGTTCTTTTTTCTTTTTTTGATAAAGTTATTCATTTTATTTATTTATTTTTGGCTGTGTTGGGTCTTAGTTGCTGCGCACGGGCTTTCTCTAGTTGTGGCGAGCAGGGGCTACTCTTCGTTGTGGTGCGTGGGCTTCTCATTGCGGTGGCTTCTCTTGTTGCGGAGCACAGGCTCTAGGCACACGGGCTTCAGTAGTTGTGGCTCGTGGGCTCTAGAGCGCAGGCTCAGTAGTTGTGACGCACGGGCTTAGTTGCTCCGCGGCATGTGGGATCTTCCCGGACCTGGGCTCGAACCTGTGTCCCTTGCATTGG
The DNA here is from genome assembly GCF_039906515.1 of Pseudorca crassidens. NCBI lineage: Eukaryota > Metazoa > Chordata > Mammalia > Artiodactyla > Delphinidae > Pseudorca > Pseudorca crassidens. Next base: position 124,335,888 of record NC_090299.1, on the reverse strand, counting down.
CAGGCAGATTCTTAACCACTGCGCTACCAGGTGAAGCCCCCCTTGGAGTTCTTAAGACTCTAGTGCTTACGAATTGTTTGGATAAATACCAGAGGCTCCAAGTTCCCCTGACAGTCTAATTTATCAATCTCAGCTCCTGTAGAAGCTCCTAAAATGGTTGTTAGCAAACCCCTCACGTCACAGATCAACATATAGAGAAACTGGTCTGGAAGTCAGGGGGCTGGCTTCCGGTTTGAGCAGTTGTGCACCTTACCTCTAGGGGCCTGGATTTCCTCCTCTGCTAAATGAAAGAGCTGAACCAGAGGTAGCTCAGGTCTCTGCTGAGACTGAAATTCAGTACTCTAGCAATCAGTCAGCAACATGGAAAATGCTTTTTAAAGCTAAGAGTTAGATCTCCTCCCAAAGCTCCAACCACTCCTTCCCGGAGCCTTTCAGGTGAACGTGGTCTCGTCCCTCTCTGCTTGCACCGCACTGACTAGTTCTAAACAAGAAGCACTCCATTCTGCCTTGAGGTAAAAGCATTAGTGCACAAGTCCAGTCCTCCCCAGGACACAGCTTCTTAAGGGCCGGGCCAGCGTCCTGCTTGGCTCTCCACGAGCTCCGCACAGAGGGTGCTCTACAGCCAGTGCTGGATTCACGGCTCAACTCCCGCGACTTTCCACACCCTCCATGTTCCGGCTCGACCCCAATCATATGGTCAACTGTACTTCTCTGCCATTTTCCACCCTCTGCTCCTCCCAGCTATGCTCCCCCTGCTCCCCAAAGCTGCTGCTTCTTCGCCATCCCCACGCCCTGGTTCCTCACAGATGTCTCCTGGCCCCTCCTTCACCAAGACCTCTCCAGAGCCATTCAGGCTCTGGTACAGCTATACCTCCTCCATCAACTCTGCCTGAATGGGCCCGGGCTTTTCAGTGTGAAGACTGAAGTTTCTGAGTAGAGAGGTCAAACCGGAGAGGACAAGAAGGAAAGAAACAGGCAACAGATGCCATGGGAGTTTGGGGATCGGGGCGGGAAGGGGGGGACATCGTTTTGGTACCTCACATACCATCACGGAATAGAGAAGGAAATGGACACTAAGGGCCCACGGGCGCCGTGTGTTTTCCTCTCAAAAACTCTCGGAGGCAGGCACTATCACTGTCATTTACAGTGACGGCACTGAGGGTGACTCATCCAAGGTCACGGCTGTAAGAAGCCACGTGAGGAGGTGAAACAGAGCCACATGGCCACACTGGTACCTGTGCAAACACACTGCGAGCAAGAGGCCGAACATGAAGCCAGCATCGCACAGGGGTAACTTCTCCGAACAGACGACTCTTTGGACTCACGTATCAGTCAGCACATGCCTGTCTCCCCGGCTCTGCTTCCCCATATGGCCGTGGGCGCTGCTGCAGCAACGACGCTCCCCAAGAACAGCTCGGCCTCCCGCGGGGCGCCACCTGCCTGTGTGTCCCTGATGAACACCCACATTTAAACCTGCTGCCCGTTCTCTCCTTCCTCACACTCTCCTTTTCTCTGGCTCCTATGACACCCATGGTCCTGGTTCTGTCCCTCCTTCCCTGCCCATGCTCCTTGGGTAGTCCAGGGAGTCTCAGGCCTGGTCACACGGTATCCTCCCCACAGCTCTCACCTGCTCCAACGGCTTCCAGTACCATCTACACATTGCTGAGTCCACGATCCGCTTATACTGGGCCGTGCCCTGCCTTCCCCGAGATGCCACGCTCGGGCTCCCCTCGAGCCACGTGCACACGCTGCTCTCCACGCCTGGAGCGTGTGCTGGACTTGGCCTGCTGGGCCCCGTTCACCCTTCACTCAGCAGGGAGCTCAGCTCTCCTCTCCCCCTTCTCAGGGCACCCAACTCGCTGCTTTGTAAGGACCACGGGGACCGCGTCTGCCTCGTGGACCGGCTTTCCCCACGCTCAGCACAGAACTTAGCATAGGGCAGAGTCTCAATTAACAGGTGCTGAGTTTTGAACAAGTGAGAACTCTCGGATTTACACTCCCAGATGCCTCCCAGCAGATGTAGGCCCATGTATCTGACTGCCTATCAGTCACCCCACGAGGGGGACATCTGTCCCACAGGCAACTCAAACCCTGCATGTCCAACAGGAACATGGCATCCTCCCCACCTGTCCCTCTTCCTTTACCTCCCACCAGGTTGAAAGGCTCCACTCCATCTCGCCCCAAGCCCGCGTGAGGGAGGTGGAGTCATGTGGAGTTGAGAACACTATCCGCACCTTGGTCCACCGCACTCGGGCCCAGGCACAGGGCGTTTCGCACGGGCGCTCCTGTAAGAGGTACCCAACTGGGCTTCCCACCTCGGCTCCATCTTCCATCCCATCCCCCCAGAGGGGACCTGGAGTGAGTGTGTGCTCTCAGGCCTTTGACAGCTGCCGACAAAGGCGTGTGAAGCCTCCCGGGTGGCCTTGCCCATCCCTGCAGCTCCCCTGCTCCCTCCCGAGCACCCTGGAGCTTCTGGGCCTCCTGAGCCCACCACGCCTCTTGTCTCTGAGTGTCGCACAATTGCATCTACGGTCCAGAATGCTCGGAACCCTCCCTCCACTTGGCAACTCCTCAGGGCTTGGTCTCTGAGGGAAACTCGCTCTCCCTCCTGAGGGAAAGCTTGGTGGACGCCCCAGCCTCGGTGCAGGTCCCCTTCCTGTGCATTCATGGTGGCCTGAACACACCTGCGGTGTAACGGGATCGTACTGAGCCGACTGTCTGCTTTCTTACAGCCTGGATGCCCTGCAGGTAGGACACTCCTCATTTACTCATCTGTAGGTCCCCAGCCCAGCACAGTACAAAGGACAGCGTGGACGGTCAGAGATCGGAATAAATGAGCTTTCAGATGTGAAGGGGATGGCGGACAGCTTTAGACTCTGACATTCACAGGGGATGTCTGTGTCTCGTCAGGAGATCCTGAGGGGGAAGAAGGAGGGCAGAACACCAGCCCTGCCCTGTGTCAACTGCTTCTGGACACAGAGTTCACCAGAAAGGAAAATGCGCCCCAAGACCCCACTCACCTCTCACTGACGGCAAGGTTCTGTTGCTTTAAAAAGCCCAGAAAAGTGTTGAGGACCCAACTAGTCACTTTTTTTGGCTCTGCCCTAGTTTCTTTTATCACATTTTGGAAGAACTCCAGTAGGCCAACTTCATTCTGTAAAGAAAAAGAAAATGATATAAAGCCTCCAAAAAATGAAAGATCAGTATTCTGAAACTGTCACCCTCTGCATCCCTGAGACATCTACTGGTACTTCCCCAAACAAGGATGTCACCAGAAAATTCTGATCCCTTTCAGTAAACAGCAAGTATTCTACTACTTCTACTACTGTCACCATGCATTTATACAGCAGTCTGTCGAAGGAAGGAACACACTGCAGACAGCCTGGACTTTGTGGACCAGAGGACGATGAAACCTGACATCCCCTAAACTCATTCGCCCTCTCAGTGTCAGCCATGGGTACCCTACCCTACAACGTTTATCCCTGAGCAGCATGTCTAGCCTGAGTTTACCGTCCTGTCTCTTTCCAGGCCTGTCTGCTCCTGTAAGTCCTAGCGATGGCTAGAAAAAGAAGGTAAGAAAAGCAGCAGACCAAGAAGGAACAAACAGAACATTCTACTTCTGAAAAATCAAACGTGGATCGTAACTGTACTCATCTTCACATCATCCCCAGAGCGGACAGAAGTGTTTTTCACATGTTTTCAAAATGAGTAAGAACACAGGCACGTGACCCACTTAGACCACGTGATGGGTGGAGGGTAGTGCCAGGCCTCTGAGCCCAGCTGATCCTGGCTCTCACTGCACTCTGTGAAAACAATCACCTGGGTTGGCTCATCAAGGAGACGTGCTTGAAGAAGCCCCTACTCTCCCTCCCCCTCCGGACTGCCAACTCTGTGAGTCAGGGGCCACGCTGCCCGTTCTCTCTGGGACTAGAGCTATGTCAGTGCTGGGTCACGGCAGCTGCCTGGTTAGCATCGATGGGTGAATCAGCGTCTCCCATCGCCTTGTGTTTTCTTAAAAAAAATCACATGTGAATGCTCACCCTTTATCATACCATGTTCACCTTTAAATATCGGAATTGCCACAATTATGCCTAAGAGTAATCCCCAAGGCACTCACTGAATTATACAGTACATTGCCTGCTCAGACGGATTTGGCAAAACCGAGAAATGTGGCTAAGCCCAGCCCTTGTTTTTCAATGAAGAAAATAAAAACATGTTCCACCCACATTTGAGAGGCTGAAGGTTCCAAATGCATTTTAAACAGTAGGTTTCCCCTACCTGCTGAAATTCAAATCAAACCACGCTTTCCTTAAAATATTCCTTTTTAACTTTATATTGCAGGTAAGGCTCTCACCCTCGCTCCTTTCAGAGAAACTTCATTAACCAAAAGAACATTCTGGAAAAATACGATACTGGGAAGAAGCGAGGCACACTAACAAAAGTGCTCTCAATGTTTCGTGATTGTAGATGCTGTAATAAACACACAGGCACACAGCTGCTAAAATAGAAATTCCGTAAAAAAACGAAAACAAAAACGAACTGCGTGCCCTTTATAACAGTTGCATTCTCTGGTGACAAGCCTACTGAATCATCCCATAATCATCTCCTGAATCTCTTTTCAAGCTGATGGTATTATTCTGCTCATGCTAAACCTGGGCAAAGGCCACCTCAGCAGCCAAAGCTTGACTACAGATAAAGGCAAATTCAGGCAGCATGAAGAGAAAGTTCTGTTTAATTTATGGAAAAGTATTCAAATTTCCACAATGGCACACAAACCACTGGAGAGGGAGAAAACCGGCTACCGGCCCAAATCACATAAGTGGGATTCCCTTTGTTCTAACCCAGAGAGGCTGGCCTGCTGGTGAAAAGAGCTGTCAGGAGGACTCTGCTTTGCTGAGGAAAGGTATTCTAAGTCCACCTAGAAATACTGAACTCACAGGCCTGGCTGAGTTGCTGGGACGTGATGAATATCTATTCCTCTACCCTTGGGTGGTTTTGTTGTTGGATGGATAACATGGCAAGTCAGATTTCTGTTTGTCTTTTCGTGTCAGTGCTGTGAGGCAGCCTCTCTGAGCTGGGGCTGTGCTTCACTGGGGGATATGTGGGTTCAGTACACAATCTGCAATGGATGGGAAAGTCTGCGATCGTGACAGGGCGAGTTGTAGGCAGCAGGGCTGCAGGAGGCCGAGCTGTCCCCGCCCGGAGAATGACAGATGGATGCAAAGTCACACATGGGCTGCCCGCTCGGGCTCTTTACATCAGAAGCCCGCTTACCAAGAGAAAAACACAGCATTCTAGGTAAGGCCTTCTTCGTTTTTCTGTGAGATTGGCAAATGCTTGGCCCAGATCTCAGGAGCCCCTGTGAACATGGCCGCGCAGCCATCTGGTTTTCTTGGGAAAACAATGGACCAGTTAATTCCCTTACATGAAAACCATATTATGAGCAACGCAGGGGAATTCCCAGGCAGTCCAGTGGTTAGGACTCTGCACTTTCACTGACAAGGGCACGGGTTCAATCCCTAGTCGAGGAACTAAGATCCCACAAGCCACGTGGTGCAGGCAAAAAAAAAAACAAAGAGCAACGCAAAAAGGCCACTGCATTAGGGAACCCTTAATGTCCTTCTCAGAGGCAACAAGCCAGCACTAATCTATCCCACATCAGACAGAGCTGAACCTTCAGCTACACAGGGCGTCAAGTCTCCCGGCCGACTATGTCTCAAACTGTTCCTTCAAGAGATAGCCCGGGGCTTCCCTGGTGGCACAGTGGTTGAGAGTCCACCTGCCGATGCAGGGGACACGGGTTCGTGCCCCGGTCCGGGAAGATCCCACATGCCGCGGAGTGGCTGGGCCCGTGAGCCATGGCCACTGAGCCTGCGCGTCCAGAGCCTGTGCTCCGCAACGGGAGAGGCCACAACAGTGAGAGGCCCGCGTACCGCAAAAAAAAAAAAAAAAAAAAAAAAAAAAGAGAGAGATAGCCCAAGTGGCATGGACAATTGGTCCTGGCTTTTGTGTAACACCAGACACTCTTTACAGCTCTGCGACTAACTGGGAAGCATCCTTTTCACATTTTAATCAAATTTCCCAAAGCATCCCATGACACCCAAAGCCAATGCCAGGCCAGCCTCTTGGATGCAGACACGAACCCTCCACTGCCAGTGGGTCTGTCCGCTGGTCACTGCTGGGGTGAGGCAAGGCAGAGGGGTCACCTTCCCTTCCCTGCTGCTTTGGGAAGGAACCTTACCCACACTTGCATCGGGCCCTAAAGCCAGGTGCCCCGCAGCCGACTTTTCCAGCCTACCTTCAGAGATGACCAAATGCCAGAAGACTATCTTGCTGCAAGAGGAGGAAGGCTGATTTCTCAACTGCCATTCCTGTCCTAAGTCACACACGCTGGGAATCTGATGATAGGCAGGATGAGGCTGGACTATATTTAGAAGGCGAATGAAACCCGATAGAGACAGCTGCCCAGTGGCAGACTCGGAGAAGAAAAAGGCCACAGAGCACACGTTATGGGACAGCTGGTTATGTGGCAGGGAGTGACCCGTCAGCTACGGGGACCCTGGCTTTATTGCCTGAATACCTGCTACACGGGGATCAGCGGGCAGCCCTGCGGGGGGAAGGGTGGGGACGGCACGTGGCTACTGCTGCTGCTAATGATGTTAATAGTAGTTTCAACAGCAACAATAACGGGTGCTTTCTCTACATTAACTCATCCAGTGCCAACGACGACTCTGTGGGCGAGGCACTAGTGGAATTCTCTTTTACAGGTGGGGACGCTCTGAGCACTGACTTGCTTGAGGTCCCACGGTGAGAAAACAGTACAGCTGGGACTCTGCAGCCTGTGCTCTCACCCTCTGGGTTCCGCTGCCGCTGACAAAGGACAGTCACATCCCCGCCTTCCTGGGGACTGAAACTGAGCACCCGCCAGGGCTGGGCACAACACGAGGCAACTTGCCCATCCAAAGAATGCACTTCCCCACCACTTGCATGATTTTGAGAGCTGCCAGCTGTTGAAAGGTTCTTAACATATTAAAAATGTAGCAAAGGCCCTCAGCAATTAGCTTAGAAATTAGGAGGAGAAAATGGTGAGTTCAGGTGCTGCCATTGCCAGGTTACACCTAGACCACGTGGTGCTCTCCGCCGCGGCTGACACACACCAGGTCGGGGGGGGGTAGGGAGAGGAACGGTGGCACCCCCCATACAGCGCTTCCGGGGGGACAGGAGGGTGGCCGGAACACCCCCGGAGCCTCTCTCCTGCGGCCCTCCACACCCCTCCCCAGAGAAGTCAGGGAGCGCACCTGCGTGGGTGCTGCCTGATTCTGCAGCATCCCTGTCACTGCAAAACAAACCCTGTTGTCACTCACATAGTTTCGGCGTCAAGCACATGGTATTTCCTCGCACTCTGGCTCCTCCGATGCGGGTGACTCACGCACGAGGTTATACCTAACTGGGCAGGTCGTGCTGTGGGGGGGAGTGGCTGACAGCTCGGGGGACCCCGTACCCGCAACTGAGTGACAACAGCTCCGCCTGGGCTGCACTCACAGGAGCCAGGAGGAGTAGCCCTAAGAAGGGAGGTACCCACAGGGGCCACGCCACGGGAAGAGGGCCCGGCATCTGCACGTCGACGGGAGCTCTGTGCTTCCACATCACTCCTGTGAGTCTAATCCTTCTTACAAGGTGAGAGAAAAAAAGAACTCGGACCCAAAACTTTGTGAAACATGGCCCTGAAGATAACATCACTGCTAGTGTTGGGGTGGAAATGGAAATGAGGTGATAGGAGGCCCCTACGAGGGGCGGCCATGGGAGGGACTGGGACTTGCAGTGGGGCGGGAGGGGGGGTCTCTGCTGTGAACGGCCTCCCTCTGCTTTTCACGGAAACAAGGAGGGGCTGTGGAAATCCTTCAGTGAGAGAGAAGGGAAAAAAAAAGACTCATCCAGAGGATTCATCAGTGGGGAAAACAAAAGGTAATTGGTGGTGTGAGGCTGGCACAGAAAACACCGCTCTCCACCGAGTGTGCGGAGGAAGCTGGAATCCTGAACCATCACTGCCACTTTCAAGCAGCTCTGAAACTGACTCTTTAGCCTGACTCAAGGAATACATGGTTAGATGGGTCTACAGTCCTATTCTGGTCCCCACAATTTCCACCTCTGGGTCACGTTCCCAGAGAGCTTGGGAGCCCCTGAAATCTGAGTGAAACTCCGGTTCCATCCATTTCACTTGTGCTCTGTTCCCAGCAAAGCCGGGAAGCACACACCTCTGAGCTGGACTCCGGGAGCGTTCTCACTGACCCCCGGCTTAGACGCACGGAAATGAGTCTACATTCTCTGTGATGCATTCACTCCAGGAGAGACGTTGAGAGAAACCAATTTGAGAGGAGGACTTTCCCTTGGACAATCAAAATCCAAATAATTCAGGTAATAAAAGTTGACAGCAGACAGGCATAACCAAAGATTGCGAGAATCGGACACAAAGAGGATGTTGTCAAGAAATCAATTCTGATGGTAATCACACTTCAGTGAGCCTAAAACCACTGCTGTCAAAATGGTCCCAACACGGACGAAACCTGTGTTACTCAGCTGAAGCTTTCTGTTAACTGTCCCCAAAAGGAAACCTGTCTACTGTATAGACAGGAAATGAGGCTTCGGGATGGGCTGGGGACAGAGTCCCTGAGAGTCCCCAAGGCTGGCGCTCAGGACTGCACCCCCCAGTGGGCAGGTGCCTGGGCCCAGAGGGGACTCACCTCAGAAAGCCCCTTGCCATTTGCACCTGAAGTGAATGAACTGTGGGTTTTGCGGGAGTCAAGTTAGAAGACGCACCTTTTGATTCGACTTGACCAGAATAAAAACATGGGTTATTTTTTCGGTGCACAGACTAACCGTGAAAGCACCCTTAAGCTGACGAGCACTGGGCAATTTTATAAAATGAACAGTAAAATCGATTTTGTAAAGTGCATGAAGCTGAAATATGGTGAGCGATGGTGTTGACCAAATGGATTTTCCTTCAGCTGTGGTTACACGGTGAGTCCTCTGCTACTCAATAAGTCTGGGCGGTTAAAAGCAGTCCATACGGTTCAGTTGCTTTTCTAACTATTAGCTTTAAAGCAGTATTACCTATGGGATAGACAGATATCTATCACGGGAAATTATTTTATAGGCAATTCATCCAGACAGAAAACCAGGCCATTTCAAGGTAACGAGAGACCCATAGCAAAACTCTTGGAAAACAATCCATTCGACAGCCAACCATCATGATATCCTTTCTGTTTCTTTGTTCCTCGGAGACATCTTACTCTTTCCATGATGTCAGAAACAAAAGATTATGACTTTAAATGGGGAATAACCAGCTGGGCAAATGAATTTGTTCGAATAAGACCACATATCTTGAGGCTGCACACAAAGACGGACAGACACATAGCAGAAGTCACTGACTCGGAGGGTAATCACATCTCCCTCCAGTCTCACAGAAGCCATGCTGGATTTCTCCTAAAATTCTGCCCTGCGTGGCTCCTGATGTGCTAGCAGCTGTCTGGTGCTCTTGCACCCTGGCAGCATGTTCTTGGGAGTCTGGTCAGCTGTATGTAGACTTTTTAGATTCCGTGAAGACGCTGCTGTGCCTGTCACCTTTTGGGGAAGTGACTCGTTCCCCTCCTCTTTCCTCTGGGCAGGGAACAGCTTCAGGTAACTTCTCAGAGTCCTCCCAGCTCCTCAATGCAAGAGGTGAGATCTGGACTCAAGAGTGTCTGTCTCAGGACTTCCTAGCAGTCCAGTGGTTAGGACTTTGCCTTCCAATGCAGGGGGGTGCAGGTTGAATCCCTGGTCAGGGAGCTAAGATCCCACATGCCTCGGGGCCAAAAATCCAAAACATAAAGCAGTGGCAATATTGTAACAAATTCAATAAAGACTTTAAAGATAGTCCATATCAAAAAAAAAAAAATCTTGAAAAAAAAAGAAAGAGTGTCTGTCTCGACTTGTGTTGCCAAGGGGGAGGGGGGAGTGGGGGAGGGACGGAATTGAAGTTTGGGATTAGCAGATGCCAACTATTACATACAGACTGGATGGATAACAAGGGCCTACTGTATAGCACAGGGAGCTATATTCAATGTCCTGGGATGAACCATAATGGAAAAGAATATAAAAAAGAATGTACATACGTGTATAACGGAGTCAGTTTGCCGTACAGCAGAAATTAACACAACATTGTAAATCAACTATGTGTCAGGAAAAAAAAAAAAAAGAGTGTCTGTCTCTTAGTGTGTTAACCCACTGGCCTGCAGGGCTCCTCAGGAGAATTAAACACAACACAGAAAAGATAAAGCTCTTACATCTGACAACAGCATAGGGCACTGTGGTGAGTACAGTGGGCTCTCAAGAAACACTGAATTGAGGCTGCTATGTCATTCCTCCACTAAACCTCCCACGACAGATGACACTGAAATCTGTCCACTGAATTCATACACAGCCAGCCACCCTGTGAGCTCAGATGCATTCTTACCAAGTGCATGACACAAGGAACTGGGCAAAATCATCCCACACAACCTACAAACCCCATGCACTATGTGGAGGCCCTTCTCAATGATTCCATCAGAAGGGGCCAAGTACCTAAGGCAGAAAGTCTAAGAAACAAAATAAATAAAACTGCAGAGAAGAGCTTACATTTCTTTCCTCTGACTTAAATTTTCTACTTGGAAAATGAATAAAATCTCTGCTTTTCATTGGAGTTGACTGATTTTCACTAAATTCAGTAGACAGCACTTTTTATGTTTATTTATAGGCAGGCTGGTATCTTAAAAACCTAGAGGGGTGGGCAAAAGTTTTAAATAGACTGATTTCTATGGCTCCGTTTCATGAAGCGTCAGTGGGGCTGGAGAAAGCATTAATATCCACAAAAGTAAACATTCTGTTTTCTCTGTTAGGTGAGTGAAAACAGCAATGAACTTGAAACATTATTTCCACTTGGCCTTGTGGCACATTGTATGTGCCAGCAGGCAGAAGCGCTTGCAAGTAAAGAGTCTGGGCCCTGCAGTCAGCTCCCTCACAGGCCTGATGAAGTCACTCAGTGTCTTACACTCAACCACTCAACCACAGAGGTGATGTTTCCTCACCGGGAAAATGGGGTGATGGATGGTACCGGCAGCAGGGGGTGCTGGGAAGATGGATTAGAAAGTGGTCTGCTGTGAACCGCACAACCTGCTGTTAGCCAACAGCCTCGACTCTGCGCTGCCTATCAAGCCAATGACAACAATTCGTTTGCGTTCCAAGTCCAGCAAAGCAAGGTTTAGGAAGAGATGCCCCCAAAGAAAACACCTGGGATTATCTACCAGAAAAACGTACCTGCATATAACCTTGACTGTTCTCATAATTAATCCTGGATACACTGACTCAGAGAAGAACTTGCTGTGCTTCCGCTACTAGAATCTCTCAGTTTTCAAAATCCTAATGCTGTGATCTCAGCTTCCATTATGTCCATTCCATAATCCTTACAAATGAGGTCAGAAATCAAGGGAGTCTGACACAAGATAGGGAGGAAAGGTTAGCTCACTAGGCTGAAGTTTCAGGTGGGACATGATACTTTTCATGAGGCCAGAGGAAGAAACAGTCATACAGGTTACCTGTTGGGAGGGGATTATCAGACGGGTTTAAGAGATGAAACCAGAATGCAGATATTTAATGTCCTAAAGAAACCAGTTCAGAAAACAAGAGTCAGAGAGACCAAGTGACCTGAGGCTGGTCACGGCACATGGTGAGCTTAAGGCGGAAACCCCAGGCTTCTCCCCCGGAGCTCAAGGACACAGGTACCACCCTGTGATTTGCTGGGCTGTCAAAAGGGTGGTTTATGTATCTGACCTTTGGAAACAGGGATGCTTTATCAGGAACACTGCTTCTCCCAGGACCTTCCTGAGTATTGTGACAGTACCCTATTCATCCACTTACCTGTCCATCTGTTCACTGATGCCTACTGTGCGCCAGGCTTTGTGGTGAATGCTAAGATAGACCTATATTAGAGTTTTGTAAATGCCAAGGAGAAATGATCAATAGGCAATTCAGCGCTCACCACACAGTAGGACGACAAGATAAATTAAAGACTAGAGTTGTACAACACAGGGAAGATAGCCAATATTTTACAGCAACTATAAATGGAGTACAACCTTGAAAAACTGTGAATCACTGTATTGTACACACCTGTAACTTATATAATATTGTGTATCAACTATACTTCAATTAAAAAAAAATTAAAGACTAGAGTTAAGTTCTGAAGTTTTTTTTAATCATTTGTGGGTAAGGCCTGTGCGGGGTTGGGTATGTGCTTAATGTTTAATTTAATAAGTGACCCAAAGGCAGGAGTGTGGACTCGGAGCTCTGCAGAGCAGACCTCCACCACGGCTACTGATTTAATGAATACTCCTGGGCACTCTTTAAATTGAAAGAGAGTTCATCAGATCTGTGCATCTGCCCTTCTCAGCAATCTGTTGTGTTTCTGAGGAAGGGAGGAAAAAACGTGAACAGACCATTTTCGGGTATGTTACGAGTAACTCAGCTTCCAGTGATTATCAAGTCATCGAGGGCTCAGGATGCCTAATTTCAGGAAAAAAAAATTTGTCTGAATCATCTTCTTTCCATTCCTACTAAGTTCTCTTCTCAACCGTCTTGAAAATTTCAAGTACTAGCCATTGAAAGAAAAAGAAAAAACCGAAATGAGTCACCTACTACATTATCTGCAAGCTATAAAAATAAGCATATTTTTAGTATATCAAAAAAAACAAGTCCCTATAAAACTGGCTCAAAAACCACCTCCTTCTTGAGAGTTTTCCCCTCTGTTCCATCAAGGTAATCACTACCTCCTCTGGGCTCCCAGCCTACATCACACATCTATCTAGTGCAGTCTGCCCTGGGGACTGGTTAGTTGTAGTGTCATCTGTACATATTCCTGGAGAGCAAACAAACAAAAAGGAGAGTCCCTGATCCTGTCTCAGTACCTGCTACACAGGAGATGCCAGTAAAAGTGCTGTACTGAAGAGATCAAAAATAAGTTTCCCTAAACAGGGCCTTTAAACTATGAAAACAGAGACTCACTCACTTGCCACCCTCAGCAACCATCTATCCAAGACCTCCTAGGCTGTGGCACTTGAAGGTCACGGGAGCAGAGCCTGGGACACAGACACAAGTGCGAATGTGCCTCTGCCTCAGAGAACTTGCTGGCGGTGAGGGTACTATCCCTGGGGCTGAGAAGCCTCGGTCTGTGTCCTCCCATCCCTTATTTAATTTGGCAAATCCGTTATGAAATGCAGGACTGGAATTTAGCATTTAGTATTGAGTCTGAAGTTTATTTCAAGTGGGCTGGAAAGTCAAGATGGTGGGGAAGATGTGTAAGACTAAAACTCAGGTTTGTTAAATCAACTGAGGAACAGGCCGTGACTTGCCAGAGGTTTCAGGTTAAGAGGTGCTCTGAACAAGAAGCTCACTAACTGATTCCTACAAAGAGTTGGCAGTCAGCACTGCTGATGTGCTAATCTGTGCGGAGTAATGGAGCAGAGGGAGAGGATGAAACCGTCCTCGCCCTCAAGGCACTGAACGAAATACACTAACAAAGAATTAAAATACAGTGACATAATCACCTCAGAGGTGTGAATAAGATACAACAGCAGCCCATGGGAGGTGGTGAGCAACTCTGCCTAAAGCAAGAGAAAATAACCCATCGTGTCTAATCACTGGTGGTGAAAGAGGGTTCGTGTGCATCTCGCACAGAACACCTATTAGCCGGAAAGCCTGTTAGGATTCGTGTGTTTTTCCAAGGTCGACCTAACAAAACTGAGTTTTGTATACTCTGGATACTTTTCAAATGAGCTGATCAATGGATGATAAAGAGAGACTCATTCATTCAACAAGCATTCGCTCGCCTACCTTGTACCAGAAATGGCCAAGTTTTGTTATTGAAGTATATACATATGTATACGAATAAGAATATTCTAACATCCCTACATAGTTATTATCAGTCAATTACAATGCAAAACCCAGCGTTTCCAGGGATTCTGCGCTCCACACGATGAGTGTGGCAGACACCTCATCCCCGAGAGATGCAGCAGAGAAACTTTCCTCATCCTCCCTGACAGACAAGCTGTGACGAAATGCCACTCTCACAGACGCTGTGTCACTTTAATGTTGCCGTGACAAAGGAAACTGCAAAGCCCAACAGCCCTGGCAAGGACGGAAAATCCCTGAGCACATCTCCATGGTGTCAGATTCTTAACAGCCCCTTCAGATGCATCCTCTAAGGACCAACACTTTTAGTCAGAGTTTTCAGCATTTCATGTGGAATAAATGTTTCTTCTATAACTGGTAAAACAACTGGCTGGCTTTTTGAGAACCCCACTTCCTGCCAGACTCTGTCATGTCCAATACTGCCAGACATCTAGAAAGCCTATATATTGATTTCCTTTTGTCCTGCAGACGCAAGGGAGAACACTCATCCATAACATTTGGACTGTCTTCAAGAAGCCTCCACGGCCGCTGTGAGCAGCTCTTCGTGTCTACACACAAGGAATGACTGACACGAGATCCTGCCTCATCTTCTGGTTTTCGGAGGAGCATTTACCAAAAAGGCTGGTGAGGAAGGTTAGCACGCCTGGTTCTACGGTACAGCTGAAGGCATGGGCCACTGCACCTAGAGCCCCCTGAGGAGCATCCCTCGCCCCTGCTGGGCTGATCGCAGCCTCTGATCAGTACCCACCAGCAAGGCAAAGCTGTGCTCCGGCAGCATCCCATACTGTTGCACGAGCTTCTCCCGGGTCACGCGGGGCAGCTCGGGAAGCTGCTCCCGGAGCTGGTCGATGTTGATCACCTGCTGCGGGTCTGTGCCAGGGGGCAGGGACCCCGAGTCGTAGAGCAGCAGCGGGGGCAGGTTGGGCTCCGGCATTAACCTGGCACACAGAGGAGATGGCATGACTGAGTATTCAGTTTAGCTGGAAGAAACAAACCTATCGTATGAAAGTGTGTGTCTGGATGCCTTGTTACTTGCAAATATTTTCCAACATCCCATAATATCAAGTCTCCTAGTTTTCCAGGAACTAGTCCTTATACAAGTGTAAGGTCAAAATGACCAAATCCACCACTCTCTATGCTTAAACGAGCATTAAGTGAAAAAGGCACAGCACCATGTTGATGCCACACTGTGGTTTGTAATTGTGGATAAAGTATATATTCATAAAGACATAGGCTGGAAAAAATAGGACCAAATGAGAACAATTTACTTTTTAGGAAGAAAGACTATAAATTTAAAAATATTTTTAGCAGTATTTGTGTAACAAATGAAAAGTCAAAGAAAAAGAAAACTTTCTTTCTTGAGAAGTGCAAGAAATAAATGGATTTTGCCTAAATAAAATGTAGAAGCTAGGGGAGAAGGAGGAATGAATAAAGGGAGTATAAGGGATTTTTAGGGCAGTGAAACTATTCTCTATGACACTGTAATGGTGGCTACATGTCATTATACATCTGTCAAAACCCACAGAATGGACAACATAAAGCACAAACCCTTATGTAAACTATGGACTTTACTTAATAATAAGGTATCAATATTGGTTCATTAATTTTAACCAAGGTACCACACTACACACTAATGCAAGATGTTATCAGAGGAACCTCTGTGTGTGTGTGGGTGGGGGGATACGACACATACCAAGGAGTATATGGGAACTCTGTAATCTCCACTGAGTTCTGCTGTAAACCTAAAACTGCTCTAAAAAAGTCAACTAATTTTTAAAAAAATGTGGAAGCCGCACCGCTGCATATACTCTTGTGAAATAAAGATGTCCTTCCCTCTGTTCTACTCTAACGTTTTCTCTCTGCCCATATTTGTCAAAGGGCTTATGCAAAAGCAGGGTAATGCAGAATGGTGGCTCCAACGTAATAGCACAGAAGGGCAAGCAACCCATCACCTCAATGCCAAATCTGTGCTATGAATTAGTCTGACTTCTGAAGGCAAGAGGAAACCAAAGGGAGGCTTCCTGAATCCCATCTGTTAACCTGAGAGACAGAGCTGAAGCCACTGGCTGTGCTAAAAGCCAACTCCACGCTCAGTGAGAAAGCAGCATAAACAGAGTAGGGGCGACAATGGAAAACAAAGAAGTTCTTAGGAAGAACAGATTGAACCTAGAGGGATCACTATAATTAGAACAATGGTGACTTTGACAGACACACAAGAGGAGTCCTTGAGGTGACATGCATTCTAAGGGTTTGTGAGCTTTGTCTTTCCTAAATCTCGATGCTATATTTGTTCCTCATTGACAGCAATGGCTACTCTTACCTCTTCCTGCACTTCGCAAAGGAAAGTGCCAACCCCCACCACTTTGTTGCTTAAATCTTTAATTTTTGCAGTCTGCTAAACTGGGAAGAAACAAAAGTCTCAATTTATTGGAAGCTATTCTTATTATTTGCTTTATTTCTGGATCTCAAATGAGGCCTAACGTGTTAAACAGCATCACCTGAGGTTTGAAGGGAACTGCCATTAACATATACATCTCTTTTTTCTACCTTCTCACAGAACTTCAGTGTTACTGCATTAATTACTGAACATGAGAATAAGAACAGCCTAGGCCCCACCCCACAACTGCCATCCTCTTAGCTCAATTATGAAAACTCTGACACAGAGGTGAGTGAACAAGTGTTTTCCAGCTGTTGAATCCTGTCAAATAAGGTACTCCAAGGCTACCAAATCAAGAAAATACTCTTCCTCTCAGTGTACACGTAAAACAGGAAGCCTAGATTTTCCATTATGCGACAACAACAAGGAAAAGTGGTTCCTAAAAGCAATCTAGGATCATTATGTTGGTCTGTAAGTGGATCTGGAATATGACCCAAATATAGAATGGTGTTTTGACAAGAGGAGTAACCACCTGTAGTCTTGTTTTCCTTCTTTGTCTCTCATCGGCACGGTGCACCTGTGACAGTTAAATGAGAAAACATTTTAAAAATGCTGCATGCAGCGTCAGCTAGTGTAGATGCAGACAGGGGTTCCCCTACCAATAGGGAACCCAGGGGATTCAAGCTCCTCAGCCTTCCTTGGGAGACACTTTCATGAATACATTGCAGAAATAATATTAAAGAAAGACAAATGTTTAGCATGATAATTAAAGAAAAAGAACAGAAAAGAAATTGCTTCAACGTTTCCAACATTTAACCAGCTCAAACTCTAGGCTCTTGAGCTTTTTTCCCCAGTCTTCTGTTAAGTGTATAAAATCCTCAAAATTCAGAGTCAGAAAGTTAGACTCAAAGATATCTAAACAGAAAAAGACACCACTACAACCAGTTCTAAGCTTTCTTCCACTTCTAGCTTATATTGGCAGAACTTAGGTCTGATAGAATTTAAGGAAGTAAAAATTCTTGGAACAAAGGAGGTAAGCTGGAAGCCAGGGAAGTGCCAGGACTTAAGACTCAGCAAGTCTGATGGCAGTCAGGTGAAACCTCTTACCAGCCCTAGAGGGCATATCACAACCCTGTAGGGTACCGTATTTTCCTAATTTTACTAATGAGGAAACCAAAGTGCAGAGAAGCTAAGTACCTTCTCCAAGGTGACATGGCTGGTCTGTGGTGAGCCCAGACTGGAGCCCCACCTACCTGTATTCAAGATGCTGTCATGCAAACTCACCCCAGCTTGTAATCGAACGAGCGAGTTTCATTCAGGATTTTACCTCCATTCTCGAGTTCATTGATTTGCCTCTGAATTTCATAGTCTAAAAATAATAGTTTAGTATCATATTTTGATCCCTTTCATCCAGTTTAGCAATAATTAGACATCTTTTTCAATCTTTATGTCAAAAACTAATCAAGGGAGTTGTTTATAATTCTTCCCACAGATGCTATATTTTATTCTTGCTGCCGTCATAGAATAATCATGCTAGAAAGGGCCTTTTAGGAAGCTCTGCTTCTTCACTTTTTGAGAAAACCCAGACTCAGAGAGATTGCGTAACCCAGTACAGGCTACAAAACGTGGCAGAAGCAGGGCTAGGACCAATATCTACGCAGAATGACCCCAGATCTAAGATCGCTGCTTATCAAGAGTTTTTATCCCAGGATCCATGGGTGGCCTTCAAGGGGTTCTAGTACCTCCTGAGATTATATGCAAACGTGCATGTGTGCACAGGCACATATTTTGGAGAGAGGGTCCAGAATAAAAACTCTGGACCCTCTCTCCAAAATATGGAGAGGGATCTATGACCCCAAATGATGAACAGCCACTGCTCTATGCCACACTCCCTCACCACCCAACAAGGCAGAAGTGGTAAGCAAAGCACAGCCACAGTTGCTAAGCTTCCTTATGAAAACAGCTTTAGCCTCCGCTCCCCCCTCAACTCCCCGCCCAACATGTACCACCTGCCCTTGCCCAAATCCAAACTCTTATCATAGCTGATAAAAAGCAGCAACACGAAGAGGATGGCTAAAAGGCGTGATGTAGGGAGAAACATGGGGTAGAAAAATTACAGGCTTGAAGAATTAAGCCCATAACAGTAAAGCTTCGGTTCTTCCAGCCTGAGTCAGACCACAGGTAGAATTCTGTCTCAGACTACTCCAAAGGGTCCTTCATAAAATAACAGGTTAGGGACAGCCAAAATCAGGCAGGGGTCTCCATCATAAGTCATCAGGGATGAATCTACCTAAAATCTTGTTTTTTAGGTTCCCATCACCACCTCTTAGAATAATGAGTTCCAGAACACTTATCACCTACAAGGTGAAGTAGAACTTTCTTTCTGTTCATTCCAAGCTTCCCCTTCACAAACCTGAGCTGGAGGGTTTTCCCTAACCCAAACCTATCATGGCCTCAGAAATCTGGACTGTGTCTCCTTTTACAGGCAGAAGAGTCCACCATCGTTAGTCTGTCTTTACGCGGGGACCTTCCCCAACACCTTCCTCTCCTGTAAGTCATCCCCTTGACCATTTTAATGCTTTTTTCCTGAAAACTTGTAGACTCAAAGTGTTTTCACTGAGGCTAGTTGATCATTTCAGGTTCAGGATAATAAAATTTTATACAAGATTAGAAAATCTTTTTTGTGTTCCTTCTAATACCCAGGATGCTACTAAACCTTTTGGCTGTGACTCCACATTCATCCGTCCCGTTCTCTGTGTACCCTGAAGGGTGCACCTTAACCTCCACCTCCTCCCTCCTCTCTTCCTCTCTAGATACCTTTGGTTTTAAAGAATATTTTCATTCCTCTGAGATGTCTTCCCCTCACATTCACAGATATCAACTTCTATGGACCACCCTAGATGTTGACCTTGCTCAACTGTTCGATTTTAACTACTAGTATACATTTGTCCACACTGAAAGATCCACAATGTGAACAAACAAGACCAATACCTGATTACACAGGCCCAAGCAATCTATTAGTTAAAACGGTAAAAAGCAGAAAAACATACTGACCAATTAGGTCAAATCGTGGCCATCTATAATGAACAAATATGACTTTATACAGTTTGGTCTGGTCAGAAGGAATGTGGTACATGGAAAAACAGAGTTACAGGATTTTGCAGATCCTCCCATAGAGGTGAAGTCTATTTCCCCTCCCCTTGAACCTGCTTTGAATGGAATGTGCTGGAAGAGATGCTGTGCAAGTTCTAGAGCTAATGACTCAAGAGGCCTTGAGGCATCTGCCTTCATCCTCCTGGGGTGTCCCCTCCGCCAAATAAGAAGGGCTGGGCTAGGCAAGTGAATGAAGCAAGCCCACGTGGGTAGAGCAGCCCAGCAGACATCCAGCACCAAGGCTGCAACACGTGAGTGAGGTATCTTGGACCCTGTATCTCAGCGGAGCTGCCGGCTCCCCACAGCCACATGAATGAGCCAAGGCAGGACAAGTAGAAAAACCACCCAAGCCACAAAACTCTGAAGTTGAGATGTTATTATGTAAGCCATTAAGTTGGGGGGGGATGCTTGTTACACAGCAATAGATAACTGATACAAAGAAGTATATGAGGAGTAACAGCTGACATTCACCTATAGCTTTGGCCAAAAACCTGGCACTATTGAGATTCTTTACTTCGGTTCGAATGCCCAAAGGCTCCCCAGGGTTATGCACAGATATGTTGGCGTCCACTCTCAACTGGCCCTCTGTAAGGAAAGAAAAAAGACAACACTTTAGAAATTCTCTGAGGCAATCGTGGTTTTTTCAAGGCAAGAGAGTACAAGCAACGTCTAACTCTAGTTCCTGTTCAGTTACAGCAGCCTAACCTCAGAGGAAGTTAAGGTTGGTCCTGAAGTACTGACTTCTGCCCACTTGCGAAAATGATGGTCCTAAGGCATCTGAGGGGTGTGTGTGTATATATTTCTGTGCACTTGTGCACATGCAGAATGCAGGAGAAATTCTGGATATACTGGCTTGGGAAATCTAATTTCTTTCATGCCAAATAAGAAAAACAACACTGTTAAAAATGGAGATTTACCCTGCAGTTTTATTCCGAAGTGTTTTTCAAAGTGTCAGAGCTGGGTTGTGGGGGAAGGCTTCAGAAATGATCATGTGATAGCCCTACACTGCTCTCCAATGGAATGTGGATTTCCAACAGTGATTCCGAGAGATTTATAAGAGGGTCCTTGAGAATTTACAGCTCAAGGGCAAGAGCCAGAAACCTGGGCTTTTCCCCTCGTCCTTCCTCCAGGTACTGTAATGATCTCTTCCTTCCGTAAACAGGACTCGGAATCCTTCCTGACTGCTGTAAGGGTTTGCCGCAGCAGACAGACAGTGCTGTTATGAAGGGGACGGTCTGTGGGGGAGGGACTCAGAGGGGGCCATCCCCATCCTGGGAGGACCTTCTCTGACCCTGCAAGCCACCCCCCCGCCCCATTTTGGGAACAGTAATCCCTAAGGAAGCAGGTGGTTTATGGAGAGGGCCAAGAGGCTCTTGAGGAGGATAGGGAGGCAAAATCTCAAGCCAAAGAGAGATAAAGATAAGAAATCATCACATTTTATACCCTGCAAGGTAAGGCCTCAATTCTCTGTTCTCCAATTCCACTTACAATATTTAAAACAGAACAAAAGGGGAAGACAAAATGCTGGATTTTTCTTAGGCAAGTCTTTGAACTAAAAAAGAATCTGCCAAAGAGGAATGTGTCGACGGGCTGAAGAAAGCAATTTCTTTTCCAAGGTTTCATAGCAAAAGCATATTAAAATAATAAAATAGCTCAAATATATTCCATGCCAAGAAAAAGAGACCCTTGCAACAGGTCTCTGTCATTCCCACTCTGCCGCTCCAATGGCCACCCACGTTGACAGGCAGGGAAAAGGTGCCTTTCAGCCCAGAAATTACTCTATGTCTCCAGAATGGACCTCTCACATTTCTACAAAATCCCATAGCCCCTTTAGGACAACATGTGCTTCCTTGAATCTCAAGAAGTCCCAGCGACCCCTGATATCATCAGACTCTTGGTCTAGGAACCCTGCGGCATCCTTTGCTGCTGTTTTCTTGGCCCTTTGTAGTCTAACTGACTAGATCCTGTCAGTTCCTTCCCCCAAACATCCCTCAGAGCTGTCACTTCCTCTCCATTCCCACGGCTGCCATCCTTGCCTGAGCACCCGCATCCCATCCTGACCTTCAACTCAGTGACCCCTCCTGCTCCAGCCCCGCCCCGCTCCAGCTCGGTTCTGGCCACATCCACTCCCAGCACTTGATCAAGTGCACAGCTGGCTCCCACTGGGTCATCCCACCTCCTCTGCTTGGTATGCAAGAGCCCTCGTCTGGTCTTGACCGATGCACCCCACATTTCCTGCTGCTCATTCCCTGAGAAAGCCTCCTCCCATCAGGGAAGCTTCTGTCTGCTCGCTGGTGCCCACAGGCCCTCGTCATCCCTGCTACTGGCCCTCCTTCAACCTCAGCTCATCCTTCGAGGTCCCACATAAGTGGTACCACCTTCTCCTCCTGGAAACCCTCATCCGTAGGCCGGCCTCCACTGGTGGCTCCTCGGAGCTACCAGAATACATGCAGTCAGTAGAGCACACGATTGTAGTCTATTCTGAATTAGTCTTTTCTCTGAGACCAGATGGAAGGCCCTTGGGAATGGAGCCCAGATTTAAAACTCCCACCCCTCTTGCCTTCCCAAAGACATCACTCCTTCAGTTCTCTCCTCTCTCCCACAGCACTCCTTAACCCTCTTCTTCAGCATTCCCTCTATGCATGTGTATCCATAATCAACAGTATTTCTCACTAGAAACAAACCCCAAAGACCCACTCCCTTGAACCCAGTTCTCTCTTCATCATTCTGCTGTTATTGCTCTGCTTTCCTTTTCAGCAAATCCTCTCAAACAAGTACTGCTTGTTTGTTGGCGTCTCATCTCCGTGAGCTCACCTCCCATTTACTCCTACACCCATGTCAGCCTGGCTTCTGTCCCTACCTCTCTGCAAAACGCCTTGTCAAAGTCACCATCAACCCCTGGCTGCCAAATCCCACGGACGCAGGACACGCTGTGTCTTCCCCTCACTGGATACGCCGGCCCTCGGCGGCATGTGACCTACCAACCAACGCTTCCTCCCTGCAACATCTTCCTCCCTCGGCTGCTGTGACCTTACTCACCCTTAGCTGGCCCCTACCTCCTGGACACTTTCCATGTCCATGTCATTTGTTCCCATCCAGACTCAGGACTGTCTTCTTTACCTGCACTCTCTCTGTAAATGTATATGGTCTTAAACACCATTCAAGTTCTGATAACTCCTGAATTTCTCTCTTCAGCCAAAACCCTACTCTGAACTCCATCCACACTGACCTCTGCGCCTACTTCATCTCCACGTGGAGGTGGCCCAGGCATTTCAATTTCCGAAACTAAAGGATCTGCCCCTGCAACACATGCACATTTGTTCTCATCTTCCCCGTGTCAGCAAATGGCACCGCCACCTCGTTCCTCAAGCCTCCTTGACTTCTTCCGGACTCTTTGCCTTCTACACCAGCCTGTTAACAAAAATCCTGTTATTTCTAAAAACCACCTCGAACCCACCATCTTGCTCTCTCCATCCTCACCGACACCAGCCACGTTCCATGGAGCAGCCGTGGTGGTTTTCCAAAACGGTAATCCGACTATGTTGTTCCTTGGCTTAAAAGCCCTTCCCTGACCTCCCACTGCCCTTGGAATGAAATCCAAACTTCTTATCATTGTTGGTGATCTAGCCCTCGCAGACCTTTTCAGTCTTACCTGAGGCCACACTGCCCTGCTCCTCGCGCCTTCCCTACAGTGGTCTTCTGCCACCTGTGTTACCTCCAAGCATATACTGTACGTTTTCCTCACCTCAGGGATTTTGCCTGGGCTCCTTCCTGGACGCTCATCCTCTAGCTCCCTGGGGCTGGGGCCTCGGGTTATTCTCCAGAGGCCCTCACCATCCAATGTATTCTTTATCACGGCACCCTCTGTACTTCCTTAAAGCACTTATCACTAACTACTTTGTTCTATTTGTTAATGGATTTGTGTCCCTCATGAATACAATATTTCCTCTAGGTAGCAGGAACAATGTCCTTTTCACTGCTCTGTTCAGAACCTAGAGCTGCCTCTGGCACATGGTAATTGTTCGATAAATTCATACCTTGGTATTTTCCTGAGCCACGAGTAAGCAGACTGGTCTCACAGTAGGTTCCCGACAAGTTCTAAAGTTCTGTCTGAATAGGACTAATATACTGAATCCTGTGAAAGGCCCATTCAGCTCAAAGGAAAACTTCCCAAGTATGCTGAGCTCTGCCCAGCCAAACCTCAATACTTGGGAGAGAACTTTTTTTGAGCCCTGAGAACCCTGAATTGGACCTCTCCTGCTTTTAAAAATAAAACCATCTTTCACAATTTAGACTTTTAATTTGGAAAAGGAATAAAGCATGAGTTTCAGTCTCTCCCAGAGAAGACCGCACTCCATAGATGTCTGAGGGGACTCATTTAGTGTCCTGCAGTGTTGAAAGGCAGTTCCCTTGCCTGGATTCCAATACAGTATCCAACACTCACAAAAGGCATTTACCCAGTGAAGACAGAATACCTTTTAAACAAATTAAGGTAAATTGCCTCAAGTCCACAAAAGCCTCACAGTCACGTTTGCTTCAATGCATTCTGCAACACGGGGGGAGGGCCTTCACAAGAACGTTATCAAGCTCAATTTCCACCCTCTAGAAGTAGAGAGATTTGTAACAGCAAAACGAAAAAACCTGTACTACTGAGCACAGTGATATGGTGCAGTCACATTTTTTTTTTTTTTTAAAAACACATTCACACACCAGAAATATAACATCAGGGCAGAAAACTGTTTCTGTCAACAGCAGGGGCCTGATGATTTAGTGAGAAAGTCTATTAAGCTGTTTCATTCTGATCACTGAATACTCTGCAGAACTTAAACAACAGGGTTTGACAAAAAATAAGGTAAAATAAATAACGTGGCTCAATTTTATCCAACATATTTCACAAAGTTTATTCATCCACAGTGAGTGGTGATTCTACTTACTACTGTCAATAGAAGCACCTGACCTTTCATGAGCACAGGCTATTTGTCAGGACCTGTGATACGTTTTATGCACATTACCACGTTCTTTCCCTACAGCAGAGCTTTAATGACACATCCACTTAGACGTCCTTTAGGCAATTCACACTTGACACGTCCGAGACGGTATTCCAGGTTTTCTTCCACAAGGCCAGTCCTCGCCTGCTCTTCCCACCCTGCTGCCCCAACTCTGTTTGATGACTTGGATGACTTCCTCTCCTCTTTGGTTTCTTCCTTTCTCTTTCCATATACAATTATTTAGGGACTCGTTTCACAAGTGTGGAAAGGGAGGCTCACAGAAGTCAAATACCTCGCCCAGTTTCTATAGCTAGAGGCGGTAGGATAGGATTCCAACCCAGGTCTGGGCCTGCAGTGTCCTCAGCACTCACACTCTGCTAACCCAGCTCCCAAGGTTGTTTGTTTTTAATTAATTTATTTATTTTTGGCTGCATTGTGTCTTCCTTGCTGCGCACATGCTATCTCTGGTTGCGGCGAGCAAGGGTACTCTTCGTTGCAGTGCGTGGGCTTCTCATTGCGGTGGCTTCTCTTGTCGCGGAGCACAGGCTCTAGGCACTCGGGCTTCCGCAGTTGTGGCACGCCGGCTCCAGAGCGCAGGCTCAGTAGTTGTGGCACACGGGCTTCGCTGCTCCGCGGCATGTGGGAACTTCCCGGACCAGGGCTTGAACCTTTGTCCCCTGCATTGGCAGGCAGGTTCTTAACCACTGCGCCACCAGGGAAGCCCTCAAGGTTGTTATCCACAGCAGCGGAGACACTGTCATGGCTGGCACTAGGAAGCGGGGTGACAGTGCTTACAAAGGAAGGCGTCCAGAAGTCAGACACACCCGGGCTCGGGCACTTCCTGTGCACCTTGGCCAAATAACCCAATCTCTGGAAGCCTCAACTCCTCACCTGTACAGTAGGCACAGTAATACCCATCTCTCAGGAATGTCATAAAGTTTAAATGAGACAATAAATTAATTTAAAAAATGCTTAGTGAACTGATGAGCACATACTCGATGTTCAAACCGGCAGATATTACAACCTTGGAAACATTTAGCGTATCTATATACTTTGGTACACATTCAACTCAGCAGACTGCTTTGAGGATCTCAACAGTGGCAAACATCCTGAGAAGGAAGTGACTTCTGGAACCCAAGCTGAGCTAGTCTACGCTCATTAGCAAAACTATCAGGAACTCACTGAAGCACAGCCCGGAGCAATTTGAGTTTCATTCCAAGAGCACGCTGGGGGTCCACTGGTGCTCTCCAGGGCAGCCTTCCGTTGGTTCCCAGGCTGCATTCTCCAATGGCGACACAGTGGCCTATGGTGGTGGGACAGAAGGATGGGAAAGGGGCCTGGGCTGATAAAGTGCTGAGAGCACCAAAAGCTGGACACCTGCAGACTCCAGGCAGACCTTCACTACCCAGAGCACTTCAGGACAACATCAGCCACTCTGCTGCTGTGCTGGGGGCAAAGCTGTCTGATTTGTATTTAAAAGCAACAAAAAGTGTCACAACAAATGAGATTTAATGAACCCTCTCAGCTGTCACTGCCTGATGAGTTCTCACTGTTATGGTTTATCTCTTGGCAAGGACCCGATGGGACTATTTCTCAGCTAACAGGTGGCCTGTTTATTATTCCATAGGTTTGGTAGGAATCACAGTTATTTTGAAGAAGAATGGAATAATAAAACTTTTTTAAAGCAACAGTGCATAAATGGATAACTACCCAATCTGCCCATATTTCGTTTCTATTCTGTAGGTAAAAAGACAGGATGAGCCAATTCTCCATTCTACAATGGAGAATTCTCTTGCTCTAACACAGAGCACTCCACTCAAACTCATGTGGCTGGCTGTGTTTTTCCTGACTTTAGCTTAAAGAAGAGAGCAAATTGGCAAGTTCCATCTCTAGATTCAACTTGTACCAGGGCTTTGATGTTACAATTTGTTGCCCATTAGATGTCCTATGTGACAAATGTGGCATTACAAATTCTGAAGTCCCTTTGTAACATGTGAACAAACGTGTGACAAAATGGTCGGTAAATGGTATGATAAACCGACAGGGAGATGAATCATCCCCACCAATGGTACTCAGTGGCACCCTCTGTGACATGTTAAGTGGTTAATTTTTTGTGTCAACTTGACGGGGCCAAGGGATGCTCTGATATTTGGTTAAACGTTATTTTGGGTGTGTCTGTGAGGGTGTTCCTGAATGAGATGAACCTTCAAATTGATCTACTGAGTAAAGCAGATTGCCTGCTCACCGTGGGTGAGCCTCCTTCAATCCGCTGAAAACCAGAATAGAACAAAAGGCAGAGTCGGGGTGAAGCCAAGCAGGACCCTGCGGGGCTCCTGGACATGGAAGCCTTTCTGTGTCCCTGTTTCTTGTTTGTAGAGAACAGATTCCAGCCTCCATGACCTTCCCTGAGTTCCAAAGGGCAGGTTCATACAGTTGCTAATCAGGGAAGGGAGGGGATGCAGAGACAAGGGAGGAGAAGTCAAGAAACAACAGTGCAGCCTTGGGGCAGGGTCCTGGTTCCCCCTCAAGGGATACACATAACACTATCTTTGAGCTCTTTACAGAACTAAAACCCCCAACAAATGGAAGATGTTAACTACCTGATGAAGCATTCTTCATTCCAGAGAGAAGGTCATGATGTGATAGCCTTAAGAACCACAGAAGCTCATCAGGAGACCAGATTAAAGGAGTGCAGGCCCTGCACACACCCTGATCCTTATCAGCAACCCAGCCCTTGAACCACTGCTGTAAAACTCCTCACCAAATCTTCCCGGGTTGGGACACACAGTTTTGAGGTCATGAGTCCACTGTGCTCCCCTCCGCCTGGCAAAGGAGTAAAGCTATTCTTTTCTACTTCACCCCAAACTCTGTCTCTGAGATTCGATCTGGCACCAGCGCACAGAGGTCGAGTTTTTGGCATCGGGGGAATTTGCTGTCTTCTGCCTGACTGCCTTGGATCGGGGATACTGGTCTTGTCTTGGACTCTGGCTCAGACTGGAACTTACGTCCTTGGCTCTCCTGATTCTCAGGCCTTCAGTCCTGGGCTGGAACTATACTATTGACTCTCCTGCTGCTTGATGACCACAGATCTCAGGGACGCCTCAGCCTCCACAGTCACATGAGCCAATTCCTTATAATAAATCTGTTTACATGTCACACGCACATGCACACACACACATCCTATTTGTTCTCTTTCTCTGGAAAACCCTGACTAGTAAGTACGCCACTGGACTGAGAGATGGATTAACCACTGCAGATGCAGAACCTGCACCCTTTTTCCACGCTGTCAGGGAGTGCTCTGCGAGTGGCAGACATTTTTTAAAAGCCCCTGGGAACAGAAAATAGGGGAAAACCATGGGAGAGATGGGCATTCAGGGATGTAAGAGTGGGCAAAGCAGCACTAGGAAAGGCTCACGAAGAAACTGGGTTTGACCAAAACTTGTGATCTTTGTATCCAATTTGCAAACACTTAAAATGTATAATTTCCTTGATCCCAAGTTTTCACATTGTTTCTTCTGTTTAATTCCCTATTATATTTCTATTGAATTTCAGACTTTATCTCAAAGTTAAAGTTTTGTGAAATCATAACCTTGGTTTGTAGTCGATACAATCTGGCTTCAGCTTACATGGATGGAAATTCTATAAAAGGCGGAAAGAGACCCAGAGGAAAAGCATCCAGTAGCAATGAAGCGCTGCCCACACAGAACTCACAAACTAAGAGCTACTGTGCATAAACACAGGGTCTTCTGAGGACGATGAAGCTGTTCAAACACATTATTTTATTAATTCTCACAACGTCCTGATGCAAGAGGCCAGGAGGACACCTCCAGTCCCTGGACTCCTAATCTCACACTCTTGGGCTCAGCACCTCTGCAGGGCCGCTGTTTGTGTGTTTATTTTTGGTCAGGGGCTCAGAAAAAAATTCAAGGAAAATTCTAAAGAAAAGACCCCAAAACCCTGAGGTAGAAAAGGCTGAGCAAAGGATGCAAACAACCCCACTGTAGCTGCTGCAGAGAATAAGACTCCAGTGAGGAGAGAGCCCGGGAGTGGAAAGGGAGATGGGGAAGAGGCGGGCACTGCTTCTGTGGCTGCTACCTGCCATGTTCGCCTGGCTGGTCCCCAGGGCCTGAAGAATCAGCTGTAGCTCCCTGACGGCTGCAGCCGCCTCTTCTCCACAGGACATGTCAGGCTCCAGGACCACTTCCAGAAGGCCGACCCCTACCAAAGAGAGGCAGAGTCAGTCTGATTGGAGCTCTCCAGTCTGATCCGCAGACACATCAGGCTGAAACTTAGGAAAACCCTGCAGCACTGACAGGCCCTGAATCGTTTCACTTTCCCCTCACTCTTGGATTTTGAACTTTGGTTCTTTTCTTTTAATGTCTGCTTCAGATGTCAAGCTGCTGGGTCTGTGACTAGGCGGCGACGCTGTCTCGTTTTAGGGGTGGGTTAGTTGCAAGCGCATAGAAACCACAGTCCTAGCCCGGCTCTCTAAGCAGCTCTGCCAACACCAACAATGATATTCCGATCGCCATTAGTCAGGCTCCGGGGCCTGTCTCCTCAGTTGGTTTGGGCAAACTCTGGAGGGGAAGGGAAGTGGCAGGAAGGAAAATGGGGACTCTCCAAGCCTACCCGCTCTATTCAAATCAATGAGCGTCTGGGACCGCAGGCTGTCATGGAGGCTTTTGCCGCTGTCCTGTTCCAGCTGGATCTGCTTGACCCCCGCTGTCCTGGTGACCATCTGACTCCGCCTCTTCCCCACACAGACGCTGTACACCAAGCTCCCATTCACGGCGATCGGCAGCCTCTGCTGGGTAATCTGGTAGCCGGCCTGCACGCAAATGTGGGCCAGAGTCACTCATCTGTAGGTCAAAGCTGGGAACTAGTTGATCATTCCTTTTAATGTCATAAAACTACAGACTTACTTAAAACCACAACAGAACAGAAAAGGAAAAAAGGAAAAGGAGACACAAATCAGTTTATGTGCTGCGGCCGTAATTTAGCCTGGCCTCTTTTCACTTCTCTGGACGCCCCTTTCCCCATCCCTGAACCCACACCCCCAATAATGAAGCAGTGAACAACGTGGACCCTATCTTCCCTAGAGAGCACCATTCTGGGGAATAACAATAATCTCTCTGTCTGAAGCCTCTAAGAAAAGAACCTATTGTTTCCACTAAGCTCGTTAGCTCAGCCCTGCAACTGATTACTGGGCTCCTGACAGACCCTCTCACTGGAAGTGCTGGCTAAGCATCCTGCCATCTACTCTCAGCACAGCTAACACCAGTTGCTAGTGCGGTGAAGCTGGATTCATTCCTGCTTTTCGAGCTCACCAGTCATGTCAGCTGCCCTCCCTGACCCGACTTCCCTTGTTCCTCAAGCCAGAAAATGCTGTGACACTCACGCCCGGCTAATGCAAAGCACAGAGTACTAAAATACTGATGGATGTTGCCAGAGCTCCCTTGCCACCTTCTAAGTGGGGAGGAAGAATTACTTTCAAATGCACATGCGCATGAACGCACACTAAAGAGAAGGCAGGTCAGGACGGAGAACTGGGGAAGAAGAGAGAATGACACTGACACAGTTAGTGTCCCCTGACACGGTTCTCGGTACTTCACACCATTTAATCCTCAAGACAACCCTAGGAAGGAGCTACAGGGCATGGAGGGGTGAAGGGCCTTGCCCAAAGCCACAGAGCTAGTAAGTATCAATGTCAGGATCTGAACTCAGATGATCTGACTCAGAGTCTGCGCCCCTAGCTACCCGGCCAGCATTGTTCAAACCAGCTGCATTGGAATCATCCAGTAGAGTGGTCAAAACAAAGATCTTCTGGCTCCATCTGAAGCATTTCTGACTGCACGTCTGGGGTGGCGCCTGGGAACTTATATGTCTGACATGTTCCTAGGAGATGCTGATGCTAATGGCCTAGAGAACACACTTTGAGAACCACTGCATTAGGTCAATTTGCTCTCTGTGCTGAGACAGGAAGTCTCAATCTGTGAAAATTAAACTCTGGGTAGGGCTGCCAAATAAAATACAGATGCTTGGTGAAATAGGAATAATGTGAATACATTATTTAGATAAAAACGAACCTTCTTTTAGTATAAGTGTGTCTGTCTCATGTAATATTTGGCAACACGACCTCCAGATTATCTGAGCTACCTGGGCAAGAAAATCCAGAAAGCCAGAGTTAATAAAACATCTCATTTTAGTCACATATTGCTAAGTCTCCCACCTGAACCAAACTCGTTATCACTCTTAAAAGATGAAAAAAATGCAGTTCAATTCTCTCCACCCTACCAAGCAGTAGAATTTACTACAAGGCTGGCAGCCAGAGGGAAAAAGCAGCAGCAATTGGAGAATTCAGGTTCCAGCTGTATTTTTTATTTAATTCTACTCCTGCCCTCACCTGCTGAAAACAGCTCACCCCCGCCTTCAGTTCAGAGAGAATAACGTGAAGCAATATCATCACTACTGATTTCCTAAGCCTCAAGAAGGGCCACACTTACTATCAGAGGCTCAGAGCAAATCAAACATTATTTTGGGAAACACACTTGACATTACAGTTTTGGTTCAGTTCAGTAATATGAAAAATTGGCTCTAGTTCACACTGACTTTCCTCTTAAAGAAAAAACCTTTCTAATTTTAAGGAAAAAGCAGGTTAATATTGGGTTTACTGCTCGGCCAATTACTGCTGTTCGTCCAGGCTTCTGGTTTACGTTTCTGCTTGCTCTTGCCCACTTACTCAGTACTTGGGGACGACATGAATGTCTGCAGAGGAGCCGGTCCTGTTACTGGGACCTCCAACTTAACAGAGGGACGCTCTCGCTCTGTCTCCGGAGCCACAGGATGCACTGACTGCTGCATCAGCCACGGAAGTAGCTTCTGTCCTAACGACAATTAGCACCAAACCCCACAGCCGGGCTGAGCCTGAGAGCGCGGGCTGCTTCCCCTCCGCAGTCAGTTAGGAGCGAGCCGCCAGAAGCACGAGACTCCGCCAGAGCCGGCGATCAGGACCCTGGCATCCAGTCTGGTAAACGTCAGGGGGCACTGGCTTCATCAGGCTGGGCAGGGCCTCCCGCTGGGATGGATGGAGCTCTGGCTGAAGAGGCGCTCAGCCCCCTCCCGCGGCTAAGCCCCAGCTCTGGGTGGGTGGACAGACGGATGGATGGACGGAGGGCAGAGCATACTCACAGGGAGGTCTGCGTAGAAGTAGTGCTTCCGGTCAAACAAGGACCTCCTGTTGATGTGGCAGTCCAGGGCCAGGCCGGTCATCACGGCTGCTTCCACACACCGCCTGTTGAGGACCTGGGGGGACAGAACACGCGGCTCCTCTCAGACCCACCTTCTGAACAAACGCTCCTCCGCCTGCGGACATCCTCCCCGAATCTGGCCATCCGGCCCTTCGATGGGCATCAGCTCTGGTTCTGTGTAGGCAGCTCGGCTTACAAGCCGACTCTGTATCTGGAGTCAGGGCTAGTTTATATAAAAAAGAAGATGCGTGCGGTGATGGGTCCCATTGGGCACCTAGTAACTGCCACATCGGGGGTCCTTCCCCCCTACCCGTACCTGACATGACATCAAAGTTAACAGGGAAGGTCCCAGAAAAGCTCAGCAGAGTGGTTACTACAGGAAATAAACTTACTGTCACTGCCTCTGCTAGAAGAACAAGGAGCCGCTCAGAACACACAGGAGGCACTGATTCCTGAGAGGAGGGTTTGAGAAGCAGCTCTCCAAACAACCTCAGTGAGGTTGGGAGACACTGTGACACAGAAAGAATGAAGTTCTGGAAATGACAGGACTGCAGCCATCTCCTCAAGGGCTGGGAAATGACGCACTCCTGCCTCCTACTCTCGGTCCAGGCCTGGCTGATTCCCTAGAAGTGGAGGCTGAGCGTGCCCCGCCCCCTCACCTCCCCAAGCTGCTCGTCCCTCCAGGGCTCCTGGGGCTCCTGAGCTCCTTCTGGATCCCACCCTGTCCCGCTTTCAGGAGCAAAAGACCAAGAAAGGGCTGGCCAACTTTCTGGCCCCAAGGGACATAAACAGCTCTTAGCACTTTGGGGGGTGGGTAGGTGGCTGGAATGAGGTAGACAACTAGAGATGAGAGGAAAGAGCATTCAGCTCTGGAGTCAGGTCCAGACCCCACTGCCGCTGTGTAGATGTACAGCTGTGGGGCTGGAAGCCTCAGTTTCCTCACCTCTGACAGAGGGGTTCAATGTCTACCTTGCAGAGGGGACAAAGTCACAGCTGGCAAACCTCCTCCACAGCAGGAGTTCAATACATGGTTCATTTTCCCCACACCGCTTCGGGGCACGTTTTGAGGACATTATGCTTGCTGATGAAACATATTTCTATTTTTTATTAGACTATTTATGGTGTTCTTTAGTGTATTTACTATGTTATTATCCACGTAGGACTTTCCAGTTATGCTTTTTTACATCCGCCGTTTTATTTCAGCCCCACAGCAACCCTATAAAGAGGGAATTTGTATTATTCCAATATGTCAGAAAAAGAAAAAACTAAGACCCAGAGAGACCAAGAGACTCACTGGAATCTCAGAGCAGAAAATGTTAAAGCCAGCTCGAGAGTTCCCAAGTGCCCTTGCCCAGAGGGTGACAAATAGAATAGAATCCCTGTGGTGCGGGGACCAGGCACCCAGACACAGGCAGGACTTGTTGATCAAACACGCAGATTTTAAAAACAAATCTGTACAAGAAAATGTAAGAGGTGTCTCTACTCACTGCAACATACAACCCCCAAAAGAAAAAGCCAACAGCAAACCTCCCTCCTAATAACATCATCACGTGCCTGGTTTTGGAAACCGGGTTACAAAATGG
The DNA here is from genome assembly GCF_039906515.1 of Pseudorca crassidens. Lineage (NCBI taxonomy): Eukaryota > Metazoa > Chordata > Mammalia > Artiodactyla > Delphinidae > Pseudorca > Pseudorca crassidens. The sequence goes on along the minus strand of NC_090299.1, from coordinate 124,302,563 downwards.
AGCCATCTCACAGCTTCCATTTGGAGCTCTTCATTCTGGGCCAAATAATATCGTCAGCTCTGCAGTTATAATGGTTTTCACGGTAAGATGTGTGTGCGGCGTGAACAGGATGCTCTAATTATTGACGTTTTCACTTGCTAATGTTTGGCATTTTACTGAACAGTTGTTACTGCAATACAAACAGAGCTGGTGGAAGAGCCTGCCAAATCCAAGCCCAAAAACCTGACCCGGGTTAAGGCACACGAGAACCTGAGGCTGGGGTCCCGGCCCCGAACCCCACTCCTCCGGGGCTGGGCCGCGGCATGGATGTGCTTGGAAACTGCCCGACTGGCTGTCTGTCCAGTTCTTGCTTTATCACTCCCACTGTTTTCTAACCACTGCTTCCTCTCTCATCTCTGTCCAGTCTGCCCCTTTGGGGCCAACCTTCTTCCTTCCAGGCATGAAGAGAGCCCAGGTCTGTTTTGCTTGCTAATTTCTGAGTGTGCATTGCTAATAAACACCCCTCGCCTGGTGCTGTGCGGGAGTGAAGAGTCGTGGGTGATCACAGACTCTCACTGCCCCTGCATGCACATGAGTACACGAGCACTTGATAAACCATCAATTTCCAAAGAATAAGAATTCAGTAAAACACACAAACATTACAGCAATATTGAATATACTTTCATCTTTTCTGGATGATTTAGGCGGCTTGGAGCACTTCAGGGTCAGAATTATAAGCGTCAATCATCACCACACTACAGTTGCACAGAAGGGCTAGTAAACAGAGAGTGCCAGTTAAAAGAATGCCAAGAAAAAAGAATTTATTGCGATCCTAGTCAAGCTGCTTGTGACAGATGGAGGTCCAGGTCAGCATGTTCTGAGGAGAGGATGCAGAATTGGAAACTTCAACTGGGGCTGTCTTTATTCCAAAAAATGTCTTCAGTGTCTACACAATACTAGGCTTTAGGAATGCAGAGGGACATAGGACTCCGTTGCTGGCCTCAATGAATGTGCATTGAGGACATGAACCTGCCGGCACATTCTACATCCTTTGCAAGTTCATCTTCCACGTGAGGATGATCCTGCTAAAAATGCAAATCTTATGGCATTCTGTTGCCTAAAATCATTCAGCGGCCCCCATGTCCACATGATAAAGGCCAAGCTTTTACACGGTCTAGCTCCAGCCTCCATTTTCAATTCTATCTCCTATCACATATCCCCCCACCCAACCCCACCCCACGGTCCAGTTCTCCTGTAAACCATGCTGATTGCTGACTTGCCCTATTCCTACTCACAGTCTACTGAGACGTCACCAAGTCTGTGCAACGTTCCTTACGCTTCTTCCTATGTACCTCTCTGACCTTCTACATGCTGCCATTTGTGCTTGTATCACAGTGGATTAGATGTGTTTACATATATTTCCACTAAACTAAGTTTCACGAGAACGGGACTTGTCTGTTCAGCCTTGGACCCCTGGAGCCTCATACAGAACTGAAAAGCAGTGGTGCTCAATGTGTGTTGAACTCAAATGAGAAGGGAGGTGATGGGTATCCACGGAGGGTCTCAGAGAGGCAGTGATGCCTCACTCTCCTCCAAGGTGTTACCTGCCACCTGCTGGCCTTCAGACTTATTTCTGGAAGTGCCCTGAAGTGATGACCAATCACGTATGATATGATCAAAGAGGTAACTCAAAAACTCCAAAGACTAACTTGTCCTGAAGAAGCCTGTTACAGAATTTTCTTTGCAATTAACATACAGTGACTACAAAGGAGCTCACGGCTAACCCCAGCAGCTTTCGTGTGGAAGGAAAGCAATGCTTCTTGGAACTCACAAAGCACAACTCTCTCAGGTGAGCCTTAGGACACCTCACTCTGAATTTGGGAACCATGAACAGCAAGTGCTGACTGCACTCAGCTTGTGTCAGGAGGTGTGCTCTGCACACCACACGCACGTGCCATTTAATCCCCTCGGTGGTCCTAGGGCAGATACTCTTATAATCCTCATCTTACACATAATGAAGGGAAACACAAGAGATTAAGTAACTTGGCCCAAGGCGACACACACAGTAAGTGGCAGAGCCAGGATGTCAGACCCCCAGAACCCAGGCTCTGGGCTACACTCATCGTAAGCCTTCAAAGAATGAAGTGCATTACTGTTAGCTCTCAAGACCCTAACTTCAGGCCATAACTCTGCAGCAGCGTCTCAGACCAAACCCTTCCGTTTCCAGTATTTTCTTCCTGCCAGTTTCTACCTGCATAGTCTTGTTTTCAGATGTCAAGCTCTTAGAGGGTGAGCCTCGTGTTCTTTGACCTTTGTAGAACACTCTGTACACAGGCTCTGGCATGTGGGAGCTGGAGAGTGAGTGGACCTACAGTTTTTCTCAATCAGCAGGGGATGTTGTATTGCTCGACTTCTGAAACCTTTAGACAAAAGTACCTGTGAAACGATTTATTGAATAAGTGAAGAGCTAATTCCTTAATCGGAAGTTAAGAAAGGTATGAGAGGCGGAGGCAGGAGATGAGACAGCCAATAAATGTCATGACCAGCAGAGAGACTGGGCAGATCACGACCCGAAAAAGGATACAGGGTGAGGGGGTAGTGAATGGTCTTTAAAAAGAATCATCACTTGTTCGGCTTGTTTGAAAAATAAGCAGTCCTGAAACCGTAACTTGTGTGGAACCTAAAATACATCCAGCGCATAAGGCAGCATAAACAGCCCAGAAACATCATGAGACCTCCAAGGACACGTTGTGACCACAATATGAGAAGCAGTCTTCGAGTTTTAAGACTTACTTAGCCTAACCAAAGAAACATTTCCTGATCTCTGAGCACAACAATCGTTTAATCATTTAATGACAACTCCCAACACATACAAGATAAATAATCAAGTAATTCATATTCTACTTTCTTAGTCTGTCTTGATTTTTTCCCCTCCTCCCAAATCCTCTAATTCAGGCCTCCATTCAAACAATCCCCCGTCCAATCAAGAATTCTGCACCTGCCACCTGGCCAGGTGTCTCTGCCTCCACCCTCAGCCCTATAATCTCTCCTCCACACCCATTCAAGAGTGATCTTTCTAAAGGATAAATCTGTTCATGTAATTCCCCTGCCGAAAATCCTTCTTCCCTCCTCCCCACCACCGAAAGGATAAACTCAAGTGCTGGTGAAGTCTTCAGTGCTTTTTGTGACTCGGCCCATCATCACCTTGCTGGCTTCCTCTCCCTCCACTACCCCCAACCCGACAGATGCTTATGCAGCTCTGCACGTGACATGCTTTCAAACAAACTGCTGCTTCTGCTGGGAACGCCCTTCCTCCTCAACCACTTGAGCAAGATCTTAGCACCTGGCAAGACTCCCGGTTGACCCAGCAGTACCTCAGCGTAGGTATCCCTCCTTCTCAGCTCCCGCGCGCTCTGGAAAAACACTGGCTCCCCAGCCAGGCTGAGCTCCCTGAGGGCAGTCAACTCATTTTATCTTCTTTGAGCCATTACCAAATGCAAACCAGCTGATTAAACATTAACTGAGGTAATGAATAATTTAGCATTCCCTTTATCAACATCCCAAACTCCACAAGCTATGAAATAAAAGCAAAACTGTTCCATAAAATGTGTCAGGAAAAAGCAACCACTCTTAGCATGTAAAATAGAACAGATTTCATGCAGAGACCTTATTACACAGATGACAGACGAGCCAGGATGTCAAAAAGGCAACTTAGAAGATTCTCAGCAGCAGGAAGACACTCATATCCCAGGGATGGAGGGGCTGCGTGGGGAGAAGCAGAAGCAGTGGACGTGACTTCTCCACTACCTGTGATGCTGACAGAGGAAGAGGGAAGGAGAAATTCCCTGTTGCTTCTTTCCTCCCAGCTCCAGTCTTTCATCAGAGCCTCCCGCCCAACCAGTCGGAAGCCAGCTGATGGGGGCGGGTTGGGGGAACACTAGGACCGTCAGCCTGCGGGAACACATGCCCCCCGATCCCCCCCCCCCGCCCTCCTGCCCCCCTGCAGTGATACTCAAAAGAGCGGGCGAATGGTGAGGCGAGGAACTGAGGAACGCAGGCCACGACCACACAGCAAATCCCATCCATTTTTATACTCACTTCTATGACTCCTTCTTTTGTTAAATATCTAATTGATCAAACGATGCCACTCTCAAGTCTATCCAATCAACATACAAATGAAAATCTTGTGGACTCCTTTTTCACATACTGGTATCCAAGAATTATGAAATGTTACTAATTTATAAGGAGGATTTGTGATAACTCAATTTGGGTTGGACCGAACTCTAAGGTGACATTGACTATTAGGAAACGATTTGCTAAGTAAGTTCACGGAATGAAGAAGACTCCATAACTTATTCAGTCAATAAAACATTCCCTAGGATTTTAGCACATTTACGTGAAATTCTACAATTTACAAATAAATCAATTCACAGAAGTCAGTCTTGGGGACCTATGCCAGGAAATATTTTGTGATATACTTCAAAGGAGTAAAACTGCATAGTCTTCAAAATAGTTTGTAGTTCACACCATTTCTCTCCCCTTCCTCCTTTACCCTCAACTGGTGACCCAACAGTAACATGATACCCAAAGTTAGTCCAGTGGGTACCAGTACCTCCTTAAAAAATTGAGGCAACATGACAAGACTAGTGTAACTCACTGAAAACCCAGTTAGCAACTCCTCTGGATCATTCAAACAAAGACTCTAAGGTGATGTTTTACAAAAATCCCAAGTGGCAATTACTCTATGAAATTAATGCTATACATGACAAACCTGATGATTAAGATATAGCATGGTAAATGCTTTAATTTATGGAGAGAAAGTAATTAAGATTTATTAAGTAAAAATAAGGCACTAAAACGTGCTTTTATCTTACCGCTAACCATAAATTTGTCTCAAAGCACGAACTCCCTCTGATTCATATTCAAAGCGAAAGTTCCCACACAGATAAATTTTCATTATGGTAAAGAAAGTTGTTCCCCATCCCATCGCCTCCCCACACCACATTCCTTCTCATCCTTGAGCTCTTTTATCATCCCAGGATACAAATACAAACACTTTGAGCACTGATGACTAAGCTTGCTAAAACTGCTCAGTTAAGACAATTTTTTTAAAAGTGGACTTCTATCATCAAAAGTTACCAGGTTTCTGTAGATACTAAATATTTATCTAGATATGCCCACATAAATATATATGTTCTTTACATCTAAACACGGGCATTGCCTCGGGAAAAGGAGAACGTGAATGCAACGATTTTTCTTTTGTTTAAATCCCTCTTTCACAAAAGGGAAAAAAACATCAAATATCCATCACAGGAAACAATTCTTGTTCAAAGAGGAGGGGTGTGGTCTGGCAGTTTCAGGGGTCCCTCAGCTCCACGATCCTCTCTGTTCTCAGCCCTCTTGTACCAATTCCGCTCCCCAGGACGGGTCAGGATCAAGGGCAAGGATATTTCCTTGGTCCAAAGTGCCAGAAGGCCCACTCTCCTCACTTGGGATTCCATTCTCCTCCTGCCCCCGCCTCCCTGGCAAGGTCAGGTGGCCTAGGGCTGGTACCCACACTCCCTCCACAAGGAAGGGCTGGAGAGGGCAGCCTAGACCAGCTTGGCCTTTGACACTGGAGCAATCCCTCTTGCTTTTCCATGGACCATTGGGATACTAGGATCTGACATTCACCTCTGGGCTTGTAGGAGAAAGAAGGGAAAGATCCAGGCGTCCCTCTAGCCCAGGGAAAAAGAGCTCTCACGTGACACAGCCTGGTTTGTTCGGACTTCACTTTGGGGTCGGAGGCCAAGCCAACTACTACAGTGTTCACTTGTGGAGCCTCAGACCTGGCCAGGGAGCCAGGTTAGAGAGGAAGGTTTGAGAATGGTTGGCAGCCAGTGAAAAGCAAGACTGGGAGTGCAGGTTGGCTGGTCTCCATTTCTTGTTCCCAGAGCACTCCGGGCAGTTACTAGCACGGCAGTTATTCTGATCTTGAGAAGACAAACTGGGTCGAGACTGAGTCAGAAAGACCTGAGCCTGTCTTCTCTCTACTCATCAGCTGTGTGACCCTGCACAAATCACCTAACCTCTCTCAGCCTCAGCTTTCTTATCTGCGAGGGGAAAAACATAACTATTTTGCAGGATTGTTTGGTGAATTCCATAAAATTACTCAACATATGGTAGACATTTAGTACACACTAGTTTCAGAATGGAAGTGTTATTAAATGCAAAACGCCCAAATCAACTGAATCTTTCATATGCAAGCTTTTCTAAGAGGCAAGGGAATCTAATAAGAAAGGGTCTAAACAGTTCCACAGACCCATTAGTCTGGATTTACAATCCAAAGTACGGCACAACAGATGCTGAAATTATGTATTATGTCAAACATCATACTTCCCGCTTAAATGATAACCAACACTTTTGTGATAATTAGTTTGTTATCTGCAGAGGAATAGAGACCATATTTCTTAACGTCTCAGGAAGCTTATATGACTTCATTTTCTCTGTTTTATCGTGAAGCAAAATAAATCTGTGGCTGGAAAAAGCTCCCATTCTTAAGTGAGAGAAACTACCTTCTGACAAGCTGAACAGTTAGACACCAGATAACTGAGTCCATTTTTACTGCCGTCTCATTGTTGCCCACCACATATCTGTGACTTCCTGTCTTCTAAGATAGCAGCTACTTTTGAAATTCAAAGAGAGTCTGCGGAGAAGAGATGTAGGAAGGCATGAAGGAGACATGGGAATCACGTTTTAAAAAATCACTATCCTGCAGCAACATGGATAGACCTAAAGATTATCATGCTAAGTGACCTAAGTCAGAAAGAGAAAGACAAAGACAAATGCCATATGATATCACTTATACGTGGAATCTAAAATACAACACAAATGAACCTATCTACAAAACAGAAACAGGCCCACGGACATAGAGAACAGACTTGTGGTTGCCAAAGGGGAAGGGGGTGGGGGAGGGATGGAGTGGGAGTTTAGGGTTAGCAGATGCAAACTATTATATACAGAATGGATATAATAAACAAGGTCCTACTGTATAGCACAGAGGTCTATACTCGATATCCTATGATAAACCATAATGGAAAAGAATATTAAAAAAGAGTGTAGGGCTTCCCTGGTGGCGCAGTGGTTGAGTGTCCGCCTGCCGATGCAGGGGACGCGGGTTCGTGCCCCGGTCCAGGAAGATCCCACATGCCGCGGAGCGGCTAGGCCCATGAGCCATGGCCGCTAAGCCTGCGTGTCCGGAGCCTGTGCTCCGCAATAGGAGAGGCCACAACAGTGAGAGGCTCGCGTACCGCAAAAAATAAAAAAAAAAAAAGTGTATATATAACTGAATCACTTTGCTGTATGGCAGAAATTAACACAACATTGTAAATCAACTACACTTCAATTAAAAAAAATAAAGAGTTTGTTCAGGGGAAAAAAAATAACTGTCCCTTTTTAAAAAAAATTAATTAATTTATTTTTGGCTGTGTTGGGTCTTCATTGCTGCGCACGGGCTTTCTCTAGTTGCAGCGAGCGGGGGCTACTCTTCGTCGTGGTACGCGGGCTTCTCATTGTGGTGGCTTCTCTTGTTGCGGAGCACAGGCTCTAGGCACACAGGCTTCAGTAGTTGTGGCTCATGGGCTCCGTAGTTGTGGCTCACAGGCTCTAGAGTGCTGGCTCAGTAGTTGTGGTGCACGGGCTTAGTTGTTCTGCGGCATGTGGGATCTTCCTGGACCAGGGCTCGAACCCGTGTCTCCTGCATTGGCAGGCAGATTCATAACTACTGCGCCACTAGGGAAGTCCCAATAACTGTCCTTTTTGAATAAAACTTTGGGATTGGGCCAGGATCTTTAATGGAGAAAGATTTCCCCCAACTTTAACTCTGAATATTTGTCTTTCTCTTGTTTATAGCTTTTAAGAAGAGTATATTACTATTAAAAAGGCTAAAGCATACAAATCCATTCATTTTAGATCACTGCCCCCACACTGAAACTGCCACATCTTTTCTAACCTACCCTAAAATTTACTCCCAAGACCTAGAGATTCAATGGAATGACAAACTTTTTCATATTAAGAGTAATCAGTGATAGTGATAAGAAACATTAATTTCATGAATGAAAAGCTCTAATGACCCAGAAAGAGATCTACTTTTATCTTTACATAAAAGGTTAGTACTTAGTTGAAAGCTCTGACTATTGCTGAGAAACAAAGCAACTGCTTGAACTAACTGAACTCTAAGAAATGCTAGCTAGGTATTCACTACTGGTATGGACAGGGAAGTTGGATAGGGAACAAGGCCTGTCAATATCGAAAGCAATTCCTAGAGACACTTGCCATTTTATTGAAAGTGCACTAGCTCTGTTCCTCAGTCCCAGGAATGGCCTGAGGAGTGAGCCTTTGGAAGAGTCTATCAGGACACAAGTTATCAGGAAGAAAAAACCATCCTGTATTTTATGCATCCAGTAGGTATACGGCATCTCGTTAGAGGCTTCACGGCAAGCCATGAAATCATGGAGGCTAAAAGGAAAAAAAAAGAAAAAAGCCAAACCTTTATAAGGCAGACCCCCTATTTCCTTAGTTATGTTTCCTTCAAGAGTAGGTAATTAAAGAACTGGCCTGGATTCTAAACAGATGTCAATGTCATGAAAGGAAAAAAAGGGAAAGCAGGAGGAAGAGAGTGGGGAGAGAGAGAAAGAAAGGGAAAGGACAAAGAAAAAGAAAAAATGAGACCAAAGAGTCATGACAACTAAAGGTGGTGTGTGATCTCTGACTGGATCCTGGGTTGGGAAGAAGTAAATAAAGGATAATACTAAGATGACCATGAACTGTGTCTTGGATAACAGTAGTGTAAACAGGTTAAGCTTTTTTGAGTGTGATAATTATACAGCCATCAATAAGAGCATGTTTTTGTTCCTAGGAGACAGATGCTGAAACATGTGGGGGTGAAGGGCCATGATGTCTGCAACTTACTCTCAAATGGCTAATCCAAAGGGAAAAAAAAAATCTAGGTGCAGGATGGACGTTCAATGTACTATTCTTTCAACTTTTCTATAAGTTTGAATTCTTTGGAAATAAAGTCTGGGGGAGGAAGAAAGGAGTAGATAATTCTCCTACCTAAGAGAATGGGGAGATGTTACAAGCCTTAAAGTCAGGAGGAGAACCTAGAGGAGGCTGGAGTTATTTAAACTGATGCTAACTTGTAAACCATACATGTGTACTGGAAGCTCCCATTCAGCATTGCTGAAAATCAGTTGTAGAAAAGAAAATATTCTACTTACTATAATCTGTCTAAACTCTCCTATGCTGTCAACATGTTAAGTTCCTTGTGTAGATAATGAAGTATATAGTACAACACTCGAAGGCTATTAAGTATTTCATTTTACATGTGAAAAATCTGTTAACGGGGAATTCTGTACCATCTATAAGTAAGTATAGACAACATATATATAAACAAGAATATGAAGGGAAGACGTGTTCTTTTACCTGGTAGGAAAATAATTTTCTCCAGTTATATCTTTTCTAGCTGAAAAATACTTTTAGCGTCTCCCAAATTTGTATAGGTATCTTATTTTCTGTTAATGCTTCCATTCTGTTGTCTCACTATGTAAATACACAGGCAATTTCTCAATTTGTGCTTCTCTGAAATACATCTGTGATGAAGAACTTCATGTTAATTGTCATTCATGCTGTTGTAAGCTGTCCCATCTTAAGTGCTGAAACCTACTGGCCACTATAAAATAGAAGTACTATCTGTATTAATATTTTAATGGTGCAAAGTTAAGAATATGAGTACAATAATAACAAGTAACATTTACATGCCACTTGAGAGTTATGAAGTGCTTTCATATACAGTCACTTCTCTGCATAGAAGTAAAAACGGAAAAGAACAAGAAATACGTAAATAAGAGAGCTAGCTAGCTGTGATAAGTAAACAAAGGTTATGAGTGATGACAGGCATCTTAAATGTTTACAAACAGCTACAAAGGAAAAATTCCCTGTTGTGTTGTCAGAAATGAACAATTAGCAAATTCTGCAGAAGGGAATGAAGTCTGGTGCTTTATGCTAAGAATGGGAACCAGGCAAGTCTCGCTTCTATTTTTAACTGGGTTCCCGACCTCTTTGTGACCTTGCATAAGTCCAGAAGGCCCTCAATTTCTTCTCCTACCAACTGGGGTTGGAGCCCCAACCTTGCTCACTTGGGTGGCCTATGAGTTGGCAAGCACCACGGAAAATTCAAGATGCTGTTGACAATCACATATTACTGCCTGTCTGCATCTCCTAAGAAAGCTGCAGAGCATGACAAAGGCTCTTGATTGACTATGCTTCCTGCTTTTATACTTGAGAAAAGAGATTCATGCATCAAAATTTGGAATAGAGTACTTTTAAGGCTCCTGGGAACACTAACGTTTTCTGATTCCCACTTATTCTCCCTGCCCCAGCACCCAGGCCTTATTATAAGGATGCAACCAGTGGTGGAAGGCTGGGAAACATGAAGGCTCGCTAGCAAGAACCCTCTGCCATGAGTAACAAAACTCTCTTTAGAGGAGCCCAGCCTGACTACACTAACTATGCCAGAATCACCAAGCCTATGCTTGTCATATTTGGGATGCCAATGGCAAATGACTTCTTAACTTGGCCAAGGTTTTTAAAAGAGCTAAGGAGAAAAATTCCCCAAGATGCTGCAGTGTAGAGAATAGCCAACTTCTTCCCCCAAACTAAATATGAAGCTGAAAATACATCTGGAAATGGTCAAGTAGGAAAGGTCTATCCCAATGGCCTCAGAAGACAGGTGTATATACCTGTGGTGTGGAGAAAGAATTCCACAGAACCCACCCCAAAAGAGTATCTCACACCTACTCCCAGATGAAAGGCAGACACAGTAAAACTGGCTCGGGCTAATGAAGGCAGAACTGGGCATCCTCCATTCTCCTGCCCCCATGTTTCCATGTGGCTGGATTCTGCTATTCCATATTCTTTTGTCCTCAAAGAGGAGTGACTTTTCTGACAAGTGACTTTGGGAAAAGGAATCGACCACAAGTGGTCGGCTCCTTATGGCCCAGCATTTTTATTACAGGCTCTAGTAGAAATCACCAGAACACAGCCTGTCTCAGCTCTTTCTGATCAGTATGCCCACCGAGATGGTATATTCTGGTTTACTCTGGCCATGCGATAAGCCTTCTGCAAGTGAAAGGCCTATGGTTTTGGGGGAGCTGAGTTCAACTGAGGCAGAAAGTACTAGAAGCCATTTGGATATATCATGTTACATTTTTCAATCAAGCTGTTATCAGTAATGAAGCTGGTAGGTTCATCTCCATTTGTCTTAATTCTATGCTGATTTCTCAATTGGTTCTGACTCAAGAGGAGAAGGGAGTATTATTTTTACTGATGCCCTAAAACCGCACAATATCTTCCTGGAAACTCTTTTCTAGTACTCATTAAACCAATCCAGAAACCCCAACAGCATCACCAATGACTCCACAGAGCAGAAGAAACCTGAGAGAGCCAGCTGCCATGGCTGAGGATGCATGTCCTGTGGGTGCAGAGCTTTTACAGGTCTGCTGCAATTTTTTAAGCTCTGGAACTGTCCGTGGAAGAAAAATGAATGGTACCCAGCTGCATGATTTCAGGCTGCATTTTTATTATAGGCTTCTAGCGTAAATCACCAGAACAAAGCCAGTATGAGCTGCTTGAATGGCAGAGACAAAAACTATGTCACAGAACAGTGTTAGGTAATTTTTTAAACTACTATATATTTATATCAACAAAAGACCTCTAAGCTTTTGTACTCCTGGGCACCTTTGGTAATGTGTTTTTAGTTTATTTTCCACACATTCCCACCTCGTTTTTTAGCATTACAGACTTGTGGGTGCAGTGGTGTACCAAATTCATTTTAAACACTTACGAGTTCTAAGTAGAGCACTATCTTCTCTAACAAGGGCTTGGTGTTATTGTACTCAATGTCTCATCCAAGGGCATTTTCTGAGGGGAAAATAAACCTGCCTAGTGGGATGTGGAAATGGGAGAAAAGCCCTAAGCCCAATACTGAAGGTTTCTTGCTCAGGAATGAATCTCTAGGGAGATGAGTGTGCTGCCTGGAGATGTTCCTTTCCCAGAAAGGAGCATGTGGCCGCGTCAGAGAGTCACCTGGGGAGAAGGCCAGACAAGGTCCCTCAGGTTCCCTGAGGCTGGGGTGGAGGGGAAAACAGCCCCTTGGCTTCCTCGTGGGTTCCCTCCACCAAAATCCACTGTCCCTCTTAATTCTACTGTCTTACTTTTTGTTGTCCCTTGAGAGGAACAAGATGGCATCACCATTTCTAAACAGAGGTGAAGGGAACAATTCATTTAGGTTGAATTGCTTTTGGAAAGTGATAACCTTTAAAGGCAATGGGTGAGAGTGTGCATCCTTGCACAACCAGAGGGAATTTGGAAAGAGCTCAATCACTTGATCTGTGTCTGTGATAAGAGGACAGATAGGATGAGCTGGGAGGTGTACAGATCTCAGCTGGGAGGTGTACAGATGAGCTGGGAGGTGTACAGATCTCAGCCTCAGTTGCAATCAGAAGGGAAGGATATCTCGGTGGCAGAGGAAAGGAAGCCTGAGAGAAACACAAAGATGCCTTTCCTGTCCCATTCGGAGTCTAAGTCGCTCACCTTCACAGCCTGGGCTGCAGACCCAGCTACATGGTCACACCCTCTGTTCCCTCCTGTAAAGTTTCAATTGTAGTAAAGTCTCAGCCCAGACTTAGGTTAAAACAAAACAAAAAAGTCTGCCCTAAGAATTGATTGCCACAACCTGCTCTCAGGCGAACCTGGGGTTCTAATTTACTAACTCTGTGGTCAAGGAACCCCCAAGCTAAAAGATAAACATGAAAAATGGCCTGGCTTAGACCTGGGGTGTCTGGCAAAAGCCAAAGTAAAAGCTCTTTGGAGAGATTCGCTCTTACCCCAGCCAGAAGATTCCCACTAATAAAGTCCTGTCAAACATGACTTCATAATCCAAAATACAAAATACAACAAGAAGATCATCTACCATTTGCCAGAATCAGCAGACACACCAAAAAGCAGAACAAGACAGCCCAAGAACTTCAGGTAACAGAATTTCTGAACACAGGCTATAAAATATTTAGATTTAAAGCTACCAAAGAAATGAAGAACTGAATACATGAAAAAGAAACAAGATATTTTCAAAAAGACAGGAGAGATTTAAAAGAGAAAAACAGAATTTCTGTAAATAAAAGATACTCTCAGTGAAAAAACAAAAAACAACTCAGTGGGTATGTTAAAGAGTAGAGCATATATAACAAAGAGAGAATTAGTGAACTGGAAGAAGATGTAGAGAAAATTTCCCAGAATGAAACAATGATAAAAGATTCTAAAAGAATATTTCATTATGGCTACTATTTGCATGGTAAAATGTATAGCTGGGAGCTGCCCAGAGTCAGGGCTGCTCTCTTAGCAGGGGGTCTGGAGAAATCCAGTGTCCAGGGCACTGAACTGGTAGCTTATTAGGTCAGATCTCCTTTCACCCATTCTTCTTTGGAAGCAGCACTCTTTTCCACTTTTCTCTCACCCCCAGATTTAGATCTCTCACCTACTGGACACTAATAAATAGCACATATGATCAGCGTCAATGCTGAACAGTCAATGCCTGTGTGTGTGTATAGTATGTGGACATACATCTATTAACATTACCACATATACACCAGTTGATGGTATCCATGTTTTGTAATATACACGTACTTGCAAAATAATAGCACCTACATAAATCAGACTTCCAATAGTTATGGTAGAAAAGAGATTGGAGGCTGAGCGTTAAACTGAGGTCAGAAACATGAGTTCTAATCTGACTAGGACATGAAGTAACTGAGTGACAGCGGGCAAGTCACAACAGCAGTTCTCTCATCTAAGTTAAAAGTACTATATTGACTTCCAGGATCTCCTCCTACTCTATTCTCACACTGTTTACAATGTCCAGAAGCTAACTACCTTCATACCATTCATACCATTCGTATGGTACTTTATTTTGTAGGACAGGTCTCTACTCAGAGCCTGTCCTTACTTACATTAAGAAATGCAATCATCTGGCTTTCTGGGCTGGAGCAGACCAGAAGTAATAATTGAGAAGTGAAAAATGAGCAAGAAGTGGTTCCTAGAATCAAATATACTGACAGTAGCTTAACAAAGGAGTTGAGGGATAGATGACTGCAATAACAAAGACTGTAATATGAAACCTAAAAAGAATGGCTATCTTTAGCCATTTCCTGTAGGATCAGATCATTTTACACACCTCAGTAGACCCTGAAGGCACCATTATATTACAACAACATATTGCTGACAACCTCGAGCAATCAAGAAAAGGTTAGCTTATGTTCAACATACCCTATTTAAAAGGAGAAAAGTAGAAAATACATTTTAGAAAGATTCCTATAAAGAAGTTAAAACATATCAAAAGGGTTTTAGATATCTGGAAAATTCTTTCATGTGGACTCATGTATGTGCTCATTAAGTATGTGCAATTATATAGAGAAATATTTATTATAGGTGTTATATATACATGTTCTGTGCAAGGTACTGTCAAGTGGCCCGAGTATGATCTATGAACTGCTTTTTAGAACCTTATAATCAAACACAGAAATCCCCATAAACAACATACATAAAGGATGGTCAGTCAACTGCGAAATGTATATGGATACAATGTAGAAGCACTAGTATTAGATTTCACCGTGGGGAATACTGCATGTGGGAATGGCAGAAGGGTGGGGGAAGGGAGAATGGTCGTGAAGAGGGAGGCTTTCAAGAACCCACCGAACTCTGGAAAAAAGATCCAAGGCAGGAAGGAGTTAAATGCTTCCCTGAAGGGAGGGGAGGTCATGCTGCCTACTGGACATGAAGGTCCGTGATGGTCATGCGTCAGCCGAGTCCACGGGGGAAATCCAGTTAATGATGTCAGAGGACAAGTCTGGACCATCAGAGAGTTTAAGAGCTGAAAGGGAGCCTCTCCACGTTTGTGTGCGTGAGCTCGCAGACACACCTCTTCTGCAGAAGCAAGGGTCACGGGGCAGAACACTGCAACCCCTGGAACACCCCACTCTACAGAGAGATGAGGAAAAAGTGTAACAGTGGCTCAGACAACAGCAAGATTAGCGTCTGAGAACACAATGTAATTATACGTTCTACAGGTTACATTAAAGCAAATCACTGAAATGGAAAAACATTTTAATAGAAAACTGTCCCATTTTGTCTTCTTAGTCAAATAACTAACCATCATTTAAGTGTGAATGGACAGAGAGGCAAATACAGATCTGATTATAAATGCATGCATTTAAACACTTTTCCCAAATGCTGTTTTCTTGAATTTCTATTTTGTTTAGAAGTCTTGAGTTTAAAAATGTTTATAATTACATTTAGAATTAAGGGTCAGAAGAGCGCTTCAGCCTAATGCTCTCTAGAACTATTAATTCTAAATCCATTAGGTCCTTCAAAACAAAAGTTATTACCAATATCTGCTATGTTCAGAGAGCTAGAATATTGCAGATTTACCCAGCATTAAATAAATCTGCTGTAAGAAATTTTAAAAATAAATTAATCTCGGGCTTCCCTGGTGGCGCAGTGGTTGAGAGTCCGCCTGCCGATGCAGGGGACATGGGTTCGTGCCCCAGTCCGGGAGGATCCCACGTGCCGCGGAGCGGCTGGGCCCGTGAGCCATGGCTGCTGAGCCTGCGCGTCCGGAGCCTGTGCTCCGCAACAGGAGAGGTCACAGCAGTGAGAGGCCCGCGTACCGCAAAAAAAAAAAAAAAAAAAATTAATTAATTAATCTCAAAGTACTTTACATAAGCATTCACATTATCTTTTCTTAAAAGGGCAGGATCCCTTTCAGAGCGATTTGCATACACATTCAAGAAGAAATCTCCAACATAAAGCATGGTAACTGCATTGTTTGTTAGTTCCCAGAGGGCAGGCATCACTTTAGATTTATTCACATCAGATTTTCCTCCCTCTTCATTCCCCTTCTGCTTGCTAACAGTAGTAACACTCTTGTGAATAAAAGAAAAGTTTTGTAAAATGGGTAAACAGTATCTCAGTTCCACTTTTCATGCCATAGCTGCCAGGGTAAATCTAAAATATCTTTGACATGGAAAACTCCCAATGCTTTTTCAGACAGGCTGATCCTGAGAAAAGCGGAGAGCATTCTTGCATACGCGTGGGGAAGAGAGCTTCTATCGCCCTTTCCCCAGTTCTAGGAGTAAGAGGCAGTCACAGTTACTAGGCAGTTCCGTGTTATGTACAGATAAACGCTTTCAAACAAGTAAAACAAGAGCAGAATTACTAGTTTCTTTAATATTTTTTTTGAAATGAAATCGAGGAGAGAGAGAGAGAGAGAGAGTGTGTGTGTGTGTGTGTGTGGTCTGCACAGGCATAAATTTCAAACAGACTTGATGCCTTGCCGAAATCTTGCCATTACTGGAAACATTTGTAAATTATGAACAAATAGACTTGTATATCTCAAGACGTTTTATCAAACAAATATATTTCCTTTCCTATTTTTCTTCCCATTTCGCATCTCACATACAAAATATTACAAGTAGAGAGTTGGAATGACATTGATAAATAGGAAATAATTGACTTGAAGCAAATAACCTAAAATTCTGTCTATAATTCTACAGACAAATAATGATTTAATAAATTAAGGGAGATTCTGTATCAGAGTAAGGGGTCTTATTAGGTCAAAGCAATGAGCGAAGCTGAATGCCTGCTAATAAAAATAAAGAATGTTGTCCTTGGTTTAGCTGTAATCCTGCCTACCAGCAGGAAAATAGGCTGAGTAACCTTTTCAGTCTGAAGATTTATGATGGGATTCCACATAATTCTAAAACTAAAGGTAAAATAAGAAGATAAAGTGCCTGTAGTCCTAAGAAACATTCAGAAGAAGGGTCACTAATCAGAATGGAGAGGGGAGGTTGTAACCACCGGTAAAGATAGCAGCCTGAGTGATACGGAGCTGGTGGTGCAGACATGCTGGGGTGGGGGGGACATGGGGGATGAGGACAAGTATTATGTCTTCACACACATTTACATACACATATAAATGTATAAATACACACAGCCAAGCTCAAAAGAAAGGAAATCTCCTGGGGCCCACATCATCCAGGGGTATAACTGCAGGAGACAGAACAGCAAAGGGGTTAAGAGCATGAACTTGGAAGCTAGACCACAGGGTTTGAATCTAGCCTGCCCACTTACTTTCTAACTGGGATAATGACAGGAGCTGCCTCATTAAGTTTATGAGGTTAAAATAACCACACGCACATAAAGAAAGCACTCAGTAAATGTTAGTTGACTCTACTACCATCAGCATTGTTAACCACACTGAAGAGACACCACTTGTTGGCGATTTCAAGCACCTGTGGCACAGAAGTCAAGGCGGGCATTCCACTGGGGGCAGGGAGCCGGGAGCCACAAAACCCTGGTCCAGCCAGAAAATCTTGTGCCACTAACTGAGGAGCTGATGTGGAGGAAGCCACCCACCTAGAGTCCCTGGCCCTGCTCCTGGCGTGGGTGTGGGCTTGAAGGGCGGCACCATCCAAGCAGTGTGACAGCTGGGGGCCAATAAATGGACAGAGAAACTGTCTGTTCAGTAAAGCCCAACGGGCCCTAACACAGTCACCATGAATTCCTTCCAGAGGTGCCGCCACAGTCCAGGGGCGAGTCTTTACGTGGAGATATCCCACTGAGTACTGAGCAGGATAAACAGAAACAAATCCATACCTGGACATATCCTGGCCAAAGCTATCAGAGAGGAAACACAGATTTCCTACAAAGGATACAGACTCCTCATCGGCAGTAACAGACGTCTGAGGACAACAGAATCATGTCTTCCAAGTGCTGAGGGGACAGAACTGTCAGCTTGGGATTCTATATTGTCATTCGAGAGCCAGGGAGAAACAGAAGGGACTGGAGGCCAGAAAAGCTGAGAGAGTGGATCACCCAGACCCAGAACTCAAAACACACTAACAGAGGCAGGAAAGAGCACCCAGGAGGAGGAGAGTGAGATGCAAGAAACAGTGTTTGCTAGAGAAGGAAAAATCATATGGGGGCCTCCTCAACCTTCCACAGCCCAACCCCAAAAGTTGCCTTTAGCTGTGGGTGGAGGGGCACCCCTTCCCTGAGGTTCCAGTGGGAGAGCTGTCTTTCTCCCTGTGCTCCAGGGACAGCTCCTGATTTCTCAGGAACCTGATTCTATCAATAATTTCCTCTCCCCTATATGTCACTCCTTTAAACCTAACTTTTGATTGTTTAACAAAATGTTAGAGGCACGTATTTAGAAATAATTTACAACAAAAAGCAGCAGTTCCCGCCACCCTCCGCCGCTAGTCCTGAACCACCTTCAGATCTTTGAGCTGTCATGTCTGGTATTTACCTTCCTATTTTTAAACAATATGCTGTGCCAGTGGACCTTTGGAAAATCCATCACTTTCTGGCCAAGGCTATTGGCCATTTGCCACGTAACAATCCTTCCTTAATCTGGGGAAAAGACAGACTTGACAAACTGTCCCAAGGACCCAATGTTCTTGTTTTTGGAATATGGAGCCACCAGACTAGGCCCATGCCATTCCCAAGAGATAATGTATATCAGTTACAAGGTGAGATATTTTGCAATACTTTTATGTTTTATTCTGTCCCATAGAATTTACCCGTGCTTGTTACTTTATCACATTTCTATTCAAGAACAACATAAGCCGCCCCTAAGTGCAAGCCCATGATGACCTGAATGACATCAAAGTGGAAAAGTCAGGTTGGTAGGTAGGTAAGTCATTCCACCCATGGGGAAGCAGGGACTCCTGCCACATGCCTGAACTTGGCTATGAAGGATCTAGAATGTGGATGAGCCTTTCCTCCTAAGGGTAGGGTAAGGGTGGGAGTTACAGGTGGGGGAAGAGGTGGGATGCTGTCACTTTTCGAACTTTGGGAACAAAAAAGAGACAAATTTCACCAACAGATGGCTGAGAAACCAGCAGAGGTGATATCTGACTATTACTTAATATTATCTTTATATAAAAACTTTTTTAAAAGTTTTGTTGAAAAACCTTTTGCCTAATAATTTGTCTCTTGGGAGCTCTAAATCTTTCACTCATTATCTTATTAAAAAAAATAAAATGCTAAAAGAAATAATAACACCCAATTAAAAAAACAAAACCAATCAATCAACTTAGGGCCTGAAAAGGAAAAAAAGGCTCCCCTTAATCTGTGGCCAAAAGTATTCCTAACGCATATTCCTACATTACTTTTTTCTTACTTTATCAATTTAGGACATGACTTCTGATTATGGTAGATAAAAATTTAGTTCTTTTACTTGCCAATATCCCAATTATATCACAGTTTTTTTTTACATGAGTGGTTGGTGTTTCTATTATTATGTAAATATGTCTCTCCGCTGAGCTGTAAAGTACACACCGATTACATGTCCTTTCTTGAACGTTTTGTTTCTTCCTGAAGTCAACAGGTCTTTCATTTTATAATTTGCTTTATTTTCTTACTGCCTATTCCTCATTATTCTCAAAGACGCTGGTTTCTCAGACTCACAGACACAGAGAACAGACTTGTGGTTGCCAAGGAGGGGCGTGGTGGGGGAGGGATGGACTGGGAGTTTGGGGTTAGCAGAGGCAAACTAATATATATAGAATGGATAAACAAGGTCCTATGGGACAGCACAGGAAACTATATTCAATATCTTGCGACAAACCATAATGAAAAAGAATATGAAAAAGAATGCACATATATGTATAACTGAGTCACTTTGCTGTACAGTAGAAACTAACACAACATTGTAAATCAACTATACTTCAATAAGATAAATAAAGACTCCAGTTTCTATGTAAAGTCTCTTATTTACACAAGCATTAGATACCTGCTCTTCCCTCCCCACCTCCCGTTTTTTCTCGAAACCTCTGTTCTGGAGCCATCTCCTCCTCTCCCACTGCTACACAGCCAGCAGTCTGAAGCCTCTCCATGACTTCAGCAGGTTCCCGTTTAATGGAAGGACAATTTTTTGAGAACCTGCCTGTCTGAAATACCATTATTCTACTGCTACACTTGATTTATAGTGCTGGATACAGAATTCTAGGTTAGGATGATTTTTTTTTTTCCTACGATTTTTTGTTTTTTTTGTTTTGCGTTACACAGGCCTCTCACTGTTGTGGCCTCTCCCGTTGCCGGACGCACAGACGCAGCAGCCGTGGCTCACTGGCCCAGCTGCTCCGTGGCATGCGGGATCCTCCCGGACCGGGGCACGAACCCATGTCCCCTGCATCAGCAGGCGGACTCTCAACCACTGCACCACCAGGGAAGCCCTTTCCTACGATTTTTAAAGGCACTATTCCATTATCTTCTAGCTTTAAGTGCTGCTTTGAGAAGTCTGATGCCTTTCTGATTCCCAGTCCTTTGCGTGTGACTTTCCTTCTCTGTAAGTTCTAGTATCTTATATTTATCCCTGGTGTTCCAATTCTACACTTCATGATGACAGCTCTGCATGGGAGGCTATTTTTATTCCTTGCACTGGGTCACTGGCAGGCCATTCTGACTTGAAGACGCATGTCCTTCAGTTCTGGGAAATTAATCTGTGTCATTCGTTTGATAGTTTCCTCTTGTCTACTTCCTATCTTCTCTCTTCTGGAACTCCTATTAATCAGAGGTTGGACATCCTGGATTGATTCTCTAATTTTCTTATTTTTTCCCCGATTGTCCGATTGCATGTGTGTTACACTTTCTGGAAGATTTTCTTGATTTTATCTTCTGACTCTTCTGGATTTTTTATTCCATCCTAATTTTAATTTCTAAGAGCTTTTGTTCTGATTGTTTATTTTTTATTTTTTTTTAAAACGATTTATCATTTATTTATTTATTTAATTTATTTCTGTCTGTGTCGGGTCGGGTCTTAAGTTGTGGCACATGGGATCTTTGTTTTCTTTTTTAATTTGTGAAACAAGTTTAGCAAAAATATATTGAGAATAAAAGCCAGAAACTGGTACAGAAAAGCCAACCGAAAAAATATACAAACTCTTCCCCCAAGTGATGAGACCCTCTGGGGAGGCCCCACATGAGCCTGTGCTTTAAAGGCCGATGTGGCAGCAGTGCTTGGTTCAAGTCCACGGAGAGAAAAACTACAGGGGAAATCTCACAACAACACTACACTATTCACTGTCTGGGGCTGGCTTCTCTCCAGGATGGAAAAGAATTTTGAGGAAAACCTTCATATTAATACAAAAAAAAATCACATTAGCTGTTTCATAAGAGCAAAATAATCAAAGTCATGGTTCCCAAGGCATTCAGGGTCTGAGTCCTTGCCCAGGCCCCACCCTGGTCTCCTCTCCTGAGTGATGGCAACCAGAAAGTAGGCCGGGTAACGCCGTCAAGATTAAAAGAGGTAAGAGTGATCCTCAGAAAAAATACTACTCTATACATCTCAGGTGAGATAAAAACATTTCATATGCCAATTACTTTTCAATCATAACTTTAACCTAGAAAAATAGAGCGGGAGGGCACCCTGACGTTCTGAGATTCAAGTGTAGCTGTAATGATGTGTAGTCAGGCTCGTCTTTGTTGAGGCAAGTGGGATCTTTTGTTGTGGCGCGCAGGCTCTTCATTGTGGCGCGTGGGTTTTCTCTTCTCTACTTGTGGTGTGCAGGCTCCAGGGCACGTAGGTGCTGTAGTTTGTGGCACGTGGGCTCTAGTTGAGGCTCACGAGCTCAGTAGTTGAGGCATGCGCACTTAGTTGCCCCGCGGCATGTGGGATCTTAGTTCCCTGACCAGGGATCAAACCCGTGTCCCCTGCACTGCAAGGCAGTCTTTACCACTGGACCACCAGGGAAGTCCCTGATTGTTTATTTTTATTTATCTTTTTTGCAGTACGCGGGCCTCTCACTGTTGTGGTCTCTCCTGTTGCAGAGCACAGGCTCCGGACGTGCAGGCTCAGTGGCCATGGCTCATGCGCCTAGCCACTCCGCGGCATGTGGGATCTTCCCAGACCGGGGCATGAACCCATGTCCCCTGCATCGGCAGGCGGACTCTCGACCACTGTGCCACCAGGGAAGCCCTGATTGTTTATTTTTAAATGGTGGTATCCTGTTCTTGTTTCAAGGATGCAGCTACCTTCTCTTATCTTTCTAAGGATATTTATAAAAGCTTTTAATTTTTAAAGAATTCTACCCTGTGCATTATCTGTTGCCCTTATTTTTTTGTTTTCTTTTTATTTTGGGCTCTGTCCACTACATTGGAGAATTTCTTCAAATGTCTGGTGATATTTGGCTGTCAATTTATACACACACACACACACACACACATATATATAAACACACACATACATACACACACACACACATATATATTTTTAAAATTTACCTCTTGAAATGATCTTTTTTTTTTTTAAGAAATTTATTTACTTTTTATTTATTTATTTTTGGCTGCATTGGGCCTTCATTGCTGCACGCCGGCTTTCTCTAGTTGCAGCGAGCATGAGCTCCTCTTCGTTGTGGTGTGTGGGCTTCTCATTGTGGTGGCTTCTCTTGTTGCGGAGCATGGGCTCTATGTGCATGGGCTTCAGTATCTGTGGCTCACGGGCTCTAGAACGCAGGCTCAGCAGTTGTGGCGCATAGGCTTAGTTGCTTATCAGGGATCAAATCTGTGTCCCCTGCATTGGCAGGTGGATTCTCAACCACTGCGCCACCAGGGAACTCCCAGTCTATTTATATTTTAAAGTAAGGTACTAAAATGCTGATTAAGCATTCTATGTAAATATCCAGGGCTTGCTGATTGGTGGCCTTCATTCTAGGACAATCAATGAGGTGGCCAGGTAGCTTTTTTAATTGAGATCCCCCTAAATGTCAAGTTCTGTCAGGTTCCTAGGGGTTCCTGCTTGGGGGAGGTGGGAAAGAGAAGAGATGGCCATACCAGTTCACTTGAGCTCCTCAAACGGGGCAGGGAAAGGATCGGGCAGGCCCTGGGGTTCAGAGTACAGGTGCTGTCTAACACCAGTACCTCTTGCTCTGCCTGGGGTCCCTAGCGGGAGTGTGTCACAAGCTGAATTTCTCCCCAAACTATAGATTCCTATGAAGGTAGGGCAGCTACCAAGGGGCAGGAGAGGACCTCGGGTCTAACTGCTCTGTATCCAGACTCCGAATTAATCCCTTTGTCTTCACCTCCCTCTGGCCCTCCACAATACCTGTTGATCTCACATCCGGACCCTTTCCGGGGTTGCATAGGGCACACCATCTCATTTCTGACTAGTGTCTCTTTCTGAAGGCTTTCTGTCCCTTTCCTGGGTTACACTTAACTTCGTTCTGCCAAGTCAGGCCCTCCTCCATCTACCGTCTCATGCACGTTGGTCTACTCTCCCAGTCTCTCATAGGTTTATAACTTTGAATTCTTTCACTGTCATTTCAGTGGGGTTTCTTTGGGGTAGGAGGAGAAGGACAGATTAACATGTATACGTTCAATTCGCCACATTAATCAAAAGCCTCTTTAACTGCCCCCTCATTGGCTCCTTCTCATCAGCATTAAAATTATTTTAAATCTTATTTTAATTTTATTATTATTATTTTTTTTGCGGTACGCAGGCCTCTCACTGTTGTGGCCTCTCCCGTTGCGGAGCACAGGCTCCGGACGCACAGGCTCAGCAGCCACAGGCCCAGCCGCTCTGCGGCATGTGGGATCCTCCCGGACCAGGGCGTGAATCCGTGTTCCCTACATCAGTAGGTGGACTCTCAACCACAGCGCCACCAGGGAAGCCCTTAACATATTTTTAAGTGGACGATACCTTACTGTTGACTATAACTCATCAGCATTGAAACAATCTCAAGTTTCTCCAACATTAAGGAAAATTAGGCTTTTTTTTTTTAAACCGACTCTCTTTATTTACTTATTTTTTGGCCACGCCCTGTAGCATGCGGGAATCTTAGTTCCCTCACCAGGGATTGAACCCAGGCCTTTGGCAGTGAGAGCGCGGAGTCCTAATCACTGGACTGTCAGGGAATTCTCTACTGCATTCTCTTTTCCTTCCAAGCCAAACTTCTTGAAATAGTTGCCCACACTCTCTCATCTCTACCTCAACATCCCCAAGTTCTTCGACCTTCTGCCACCTCCCTTCTAACCCCATCGCGGAAACGCTTCCTGTAAATATCCCCCTTAACAGATCCAATGACCACTACCTGGTCCTCACCTTACTTGAATCTCAGTAATACTGTGTACTCACCCCTCAAAATATGCCGTCCCTTCGAGTCTCTGACCTGGTACTCTCCTTACATCTTCTTACCTCTTTGCAATGGGATGCACACTCCTTAGCAGGGCTTGTATGGTACAGACTATGCTTTCCACGCCGGTCTCACCTCTTGCCACACCATATTCCAGTTCTGTGCTACAACGCGCGGAACTTCTTTCAGTTCCTAGAGCAAGCCATGCCCTGTTTTTCTTCTGGTCTTTGTGCATCCTATTCACTTTTATTTGGCCAAATTTTGCAAATTCCCTATATCTGTGTTGAACGCCCCTCCTAGAGCACACTGTATTTCCACTACCAGCATGTTCATTGAAAAGTACTGCAATTGCCCACTTAATTGTCCAAGCTCCATGAAGACAAGACCCACAGCGATCTTTTACCTTCTTCAAACCTGTATCATTAGAACTTCTACGATGGCTAGTACATGGGAGGCAGCCAATAAATGTCAGTTGAGCGAATGAATAAAGACACAATCAAGAGAGGGGGAGAATCAAATACTTACAGAAAGACAGCAGAGCAAATGAATCTGGTCTACAGAAAAAGACCTGACACTATAACCTAAGTTCTTTTGGTTGCCTATTTCTACCTTCTTAACAGTGTATCTAACAAATGGTCACCATTTTTTGCATAAAAATAACCAAATGCGTAGGCAGAATATCAGAGCATCAATACACCATCTCCACAGGCTTAGAGAAGGCCAACTGTCTAAAGGTTTCAGTATATTTAAAATCTCTATCTAGATACATCACTGGGTTTTGAAGGGCTGTGGGAATGACAACGTTTTATTCTGGTAGTTATGGTATAATTTAGGTCACACACTAACATAGGTCTTTTAAAGACAGAAACATTTCTGAAAAAGAGGCAGATCAGCTCTGTTGCGAGAATAACCCATTAGGCTGCTCAAACAATGCGTGTGGTAGGCTCCGAAGAGGAAAAACAAAACCCAGCTCGAGCAAAACTGGATTTCTAGCTTTTGATTGTCATTTAGTGAATGTAAGCCAAGTTCTCAATGCGCCAATGTCCCAAACGACTTCACCGTCATGTTGATATGCCTATCACTGGGCAAGTATCTTCTTTGGGGGCATAACAAGATGTCTTCAAAGCATGTTGACATTTAGTTATTTTGAATTGTCTCTAATATTTGACCACAGTTAGCCACAAGTAAAGAGCCTATCTATAGAAAACATGTCTATCTGCAAATAGATGTTTTCAATGTGAACTATAATAAATACCTTGCTAGATACTATATTCCCAGCTGGAGAAACCTAGAAAGAACTCAGCAGTTGTGTCTAGTCTCTTGATAATGAACCAGCCACCATGTGGAAAAAGAATGTTTTGAGCTCAGAAGGAAGAAAGAAGAGGTGTTGTGATGAATTGCTTTCCATTCACTTGTCTAAATAGATATTACTTTATTTCTACTATAGCTGAGTCTCTGCCCCAAAAAGAATTCATACATTTATAACTGGAAAATTGTCTCTTCTCAAATAAAAACAATCTCTCCATCAATAGATATTCTAGGGCAGAGGGAGGGAGGAGGGAAGGGACAGACACTCCTATACTTGTCTTCTCCCAGAAAGACCCAACAGCAAGTCGAAGGTGACCCTAGGCATGGTTTACAGGAATAGGAGTCCTCCATGACAAAAAGCACAAGTAAGGAAAAAGTTCCAAGACAGAGACACTGCCCTAGTATAACCAAAACGTTGGGTGCAGCAGGTACTTTGGAGGCACTGCCCATGACCTTCCATGGCAGTGACTCTGGGAAAAGAAAACCTCTGCCTCTGCACACCCGCCAGTGTGCAGTTCAACCAGTTTTCACTTGTATTTAAATGTTAGAAAGTGTGGAACTCACCCAGGAAACCTCTCCCTGCCCACATCACCACCACTTACACATTCCCTGCAAGGAGGGCAGGAAACCCCACACCCAGTTGATACTATGTGTCCGGACAGACTATGAGCCATGTATTAGCCCAAATATTCACATTGTTCCTTCCATCCTTTCCTTCAAAACTTCATCCACCTATGTGAAAATATATGCGAAAAATCTTGCTGATGAGTTAGTACACTAGACCCAGTCATTGCCAGTTTCAGTGCGAATGAATAGATAAATGAGTACTTCACTCAAAGCATACTGTGGTTGACTTTTTTCTCCATTACTGACCAGTTCTTAATTTTCTAAAACCACAATCATTATTGACCTTATACCATAATATCACGTGACATATACTGCTTCCTTTGACGAGACTCCCCCGCCTCTCCCTCCTCCATGCATCTGCCTGACTCCCGCCTGCCTTCTCAGCTAGCTCAGAAGATTGTTGCTCTTCCAACAACCCCTCCTTAGCCAACCCTATCTCTTCCCCAATTTCTCACAACAGTCCTTCTCTTACTGAATTCAGTAAGTCCCTGAGTGGGGTTCCAAAACCATACTCTGCATATGACCTCCACAGGAGCAGTGACACAGTACTCTGTACAGAAGACACATCTCCCCAGCTAGTCTCTGAACTCCTCAAAGGCACGGTTTGTCGCTCATCTTTCTGTTTCAGTTCATAGCACAGACCGGACAGCCTGATACTGAGTAAACAATCTAAACTGTGTGTGAGATGAATACACGAACAAACGGATGACGTTTAGACTTAGAAACAGAATTACAGAGATGAGTCTTTGGAAAACATTTAGTCCAACCCACTTCATACAAAGCTCCCTAAACAAGTATTTCCTAAGAGTTATGTTCGATAAAACATGAACATTGTATAATGAAAACAGAATACAATAAAAACCTTACCGGCAAAGTTCCAGGCAGAGATGCATCAAAAAAAGATACCAAAGAATTGGGAGGTGCTGCAAAGTCGACTTGAGATCCAGAGAAGAGTTTGGAGTTGGAGGCAATCTGGGCATGAATCTCCAAACCTACCACAGCTGCCCATTCACGTTCACTAAATAGGAAGACAAAATGGTTAAGAAGTTCTTAGATCCGTCACCATGCATGAATTTCTAAGAGCTGAAACCACAAATGTTAATTTTCTATTTGTGTTTTTAACTTATTAAAATTTTATATCCTACTTTAAAAAAGGTGTCATACTGTACTGGTGACTAAATCAAAAGCAATGCAAAATGAACACCTACAAGGCCGGCAAAGCAAAATTCATTTACAACATGGCATAAGGAGAGTTCATTGTGCAAACAAGAAGGTAACAGAAAAGAACAATTTGGCATCTGAAAACAATTTAGAAATGGGTATCAGGTGGTGACTGCTTGGCTGACTAATGAAAGAAGCATTTTCTAAATTAACTGTGCTTTGTCAATTAGTCGGTCAGCAAATGAAGAAAGCTGATCTTGTGAACGTTTTTAGAATTAACATAAACATCAGGATTTTACTAGAGAAATAATGGTAAATAGTTGCACATCTCATTATGAAAAAGGAAGGGAAATTCTCAGTCATGTTTGGAATTCATTTTCTAACAATGGTTTGCAAGTAAAGTAACCAGAGTGACAGATATAACAGATCACCACTAAATGACACCCTTCCTGGGAATCTTGTGCAAAGGGAAACATTAAACCATTGCAAGTGGCTTTTTTTTTTTTTTTCTGGTTCCCCAGATCACTTTAAATTCCAAAGATCTAGTGTCAGGTTCCTTTGCTTGTTTTATACTTGACTGCTACCAAACCTAAGAAGCTGCAATAATGCAACCTAAATGCTACAATAATCTCTTATCTGGCCACTCCTACTCTATTGGGTCTGTATGAACATTCCATACAGAGGTCTCTCCAGGTTCTTATAAGTGTGCTTATTCCATGGGTTATTATTAAACCCATGTATCCTGGGCAAACTAAAGATCACCTGGTGTTCACCTACTCTCTCCATAGTCTGCCTCTTCCTATCCTGCTCTTCCCCCAAGCAATTTTCTGTATTATCGAATTTTTTGTTTACATGTATTTTGTTTACATGTATTTGGTTTTGTTTCAGTCATTTCAACACATGAAGTTCTACATCTGTAGTACTGATGAATTCCTTCTTTTTAAAGTTGGGAAGCACAACCTGTAATTGAGAGGAATTAAACGAAGAACTTATCAGAAATTTGCATTCACTAAAACCTTATTCAATGTATTTTTGCAGTTTCATTACATGAGAGAAAAAAATACTTTACATTCACAGTGAGACAACCTAATTTATGAAAGGAACAGAAACAGTGTTTCTGGACATTTTCCCTCTGTTCCTCCAACAGAAAAGCAAAAATAATGGCAACCTAACTATCTCAAAAGAAAAACTGAATATTAGACACATGCCTTATGTTTCTGTACTTAAAAATAAACTATTTAGGTCTCATATAGTGATATATAAACAGCTGTTCAGTGGATATTAAGCAAAATAAACAACACTTTCTACATAACCAGAAGGAAGATCTCTTGTCATTGGCTGCATTCTCCTAGGTCTAGACACACATGTTCAAAATGAAACGCCTCCACAGATAGGTGGTGTTTTCTGACTAATAATTTACAACACTGCTGACTCGCAATAGCTCTAAATAAATGTCAGGTAAATAAGATTCATCTTCTACTGTCACCGACCCCGCTACTGGTGCTATTAGTTAAGGTAACTGAATCCACTCTTCTGTCCGTGCAGCTTTCGAGTCAGGAAAACACGTGCTATTTTACACTCGCAAATTACCCAAATATGTCTGTCTACCTGAAGACAGCGGTTTACGTGTGGGGACGGGGCTGACAGAGGGCCAGTTTCGTGCTTTCATTTAGGTTTCAGAGCTGCAACTTATAGCCCAGCACCTCCCGCCCACCAAAACGTCTAGATTGAAGGCTGGGCTGTAGTGGCCATTATCTCTCCAGTCCCGCAATTCCACCTCACGCTTAAGCGGGGAGTAATGGTACGAAATAATATACCCTTTCCTCGGTTTCTGGGCCGTGATGAGGGGCTGCTGAGCCACTGAGCTCTGTCCCCTCTTCCCGCTGGACGTGGACCCAGTTGGAACCCCTCTTCCGTGGCGAGAAACGCCGCCAATCCCGGCGAAAACCCAACGCCTTCCAGGACAGCACCAGCGCAGGACGGGCGTCGCCATTGCCTCTCCTGAGTCCTGGTCAGGTGATACAGCATCCCTCTGCCGCAAGGCTCTCTGGGAAGCGTAGTTCTGGAAAGGGATAAACTGTTCTAGGCTCGGACCGGAAGACTACTGTTCCCAGGAGGCACTGCGACTCGAAGACTTCCGGAACCGGGAGGGGAGGGGAGAGGAGGGAATGAGAAATAGGGGAGAGGGTGGGAGGGATTCTGTGTTGGAAGGTGTGACTTCTCCTAGCGGGGAGCTGGAGACCTTTGTAGGCGTGAGCACGTGTGTGAGTTTGAGAGAGAGCAGGTGGTGCCAGAGATCCAAAGCGGAGAAACCTGGCCAGGATTTTATAGCCCAGTTAACCTTTCGAGCTGAAGTAAATGACCTTGACATCTCCGCGAAGGCTTCGTGAACCCCAAACCCACTCAGTAAATTTTTTGTTTCCTTTTCCACTTCACACACCAATTTGTGCATTAATGCAACAAATACCTATTTGCATGCCAACTATATACCAGACACAGTTCTTAGGCACTGGGGATTCAGCAATGAGCAAGGCAGTTATGGCCGTTCTGCTCATGGAGCTTACGTTACTGGTAGACGAGACGTACCGAAAAGTTAACGAAAATGGGATGCTTTCACATAGATAATAAGGACTATATTTCAGCAGAGGTGCTTGGAGACAAACAGACCTAGATTGAAACTTCAGGAACATTTTAACTGATTCTTTTTGATCCTGGCCAGTATTTGAAACACTTTCCTTACCTACGAGGAATTGATAGCAGCTACCATCATCCCAGTGGACTTCTGTTTTCCTGCTTCAAAACTCATCCCCTCTTGAAACTCCCACTGATTTCTTGTATTTGAACACACAATTTAGAATAGCCATTCAACCATTCTCTATTAGATCACCCTATTTTACAACTCTGCATAGTGCTTATGACTATCTAATGTCTATATCCTGTCTCCACTAGCTCCTTGAGAATGGGGAATTAGTCTGCCTTATTCAACACAGTACTACCAGAATACAGAGTAGGCCCCTCAAAAATATTTGTTAAATGAAGTAGCGCAGTGTGAAGAATGCATTTGACAAGGGATGGAGTGGATGCCCTTTGGAGTACTAGTTGTGTAGGAAGGAGATGATGAAATAGTGTGGTGGTTGAGGCAGAGAGAAATCGACCTCTGTGAGATAGATTAAGGTGAGATAGATTAAGGAGGTGAGATTGAAGGACTTGGTGATGGATTGGATATGATGATGGAAGACTAGGTGGGGGTCAAGTAACTCCTGAATTTCTGGCTTGTACAACTGAATGGCCGATGAAGTTATTCACTGAGATAAGGAAACTAGAAAAGAAACTGGTTTGCAGGAAAATATGACTTTGGTTGCCTTGGAGACATACAAGAGGAGAAGTCAAATAAGCATCATTGATGCCTAACTGCGTATGGTATGGAGCAGGGGGAAAAGCTGCATACTTTATATATTTCACACTGATAGATTTGCAGTTATTGATCAATAACCTGTTTATCGGGACTACAGTGGAGAGGAGCATCCTGTATCTTGGAAGTGAGCATGGGCATTCTTTAACCAAAAGGACAAGGAGATCCTTGCTACCTTCCCACTGATAACCAGCCTACTTAGGAGGCAATTCACTCCCTAGCATGAAGGGTTTGAGGGTGTTTGGAAATCACTGTAAGAGAGAGCAGCACACCTCATGAAAATTCTTATTTATGGGCAAAATGTGCTATAATGGAAACTCATCTTTGTTTATGAGGTAGTATCGTGTAGTAATAGCATATCCCACCCCACCACTAGAGGGAGAGAAAATCCTATGCATGGAAGTGTATTTGATTTCTTTAACAAATGGACACCTTCCAGATCGACGCATATGACGTAGTCCTTTAAAAATCCTGCAGGACCTAATGTCTCCCTTCTCCCCCAAGATTATCTGTCATTTCCAGAAATGCCCGTTGGTCTCCTCGTGCTTGGTCTAGTGTCTAGGGGTGCATTGTTTTCCCTCCTGCCTAGTCAGGGGCTCCCACCAAACCCCCTACCACGGAACCGTTTCTCTTGCCTTCCTCCTGCAATGCCAACTCTGATATCTATCAGAATTCTTACTGACAGCTCTCTAGCTGAGAGAGTTATTTTGGTTTCACCGAAAAGGTGGCTGTCATCTGGAAGACACAGAGATTTTCATTTTCAAGAAGCTCAGAAAGTGGCAGGACAGGGTTCCTCGCAAAAACATTTTCTTAGGGAGAGTCTCTCAGCTCTTATTTTATTCACATAATTGACATAGGACAAATAAATTTAGAACAGGTTCCTAAAAAGATATGGAAGCCAGGACAGAATTTCGAGTTGTTACTTATAAACGGCAGTAGTTAGGAAGTATACCTAAAACAACATGCTTGGTTTTGTTTAGTATTCTTCAGAGAGTCTTTGAATATCAGAGTTGGAACAGACTGGCTTACCTCTGTATTTGACTCTAAATCCCCAGGTATCTGTATAAACACATTGATTTCTTAATACAAATAATTTCCCCCCCAAATCTAAGTGGTGTTTAATTGTAATCACTTTCTTTCTCATCCTTTCACGGGTTTGAGATGGGCAAAATGATGTGTGGAAACATGGTATTCTAGGATTTATAACTTCTTCAGTATCACGAGTACAGTGTGAGGGAATGACACAAGTGGCTCTAAGTTTCCAGTTTTTAAAATGAAATAAACAGTTTTAATGGAAACATTAAAATTTCAAGTAAAACTAAAAGGATATAGTTTCCACTCCTCATTTTAATAATGTATCCTGACAGTGTATCTCAAAATCGATTTGTATACAATTTTGAATCTGAAAATTGTGTTAACTAACCTATTCTTTGATTAATGACTTTTGCTTTCTGGAAACAAAGGCAGCACTTTAACGACATCTAGCAGACTAATAAACATAATGTCCCTTGCAGTCTAACAGAGCTGGATGTAGAGGGCTATCTTAGTATTTTTTAACACAGTTGTGAGTTTAGTTCCTCTGTGCAACTGTTAGTTTCTATCTGTTCTATGGCTACAGCAGCTAGCCTGCTGCCTTGAATGTTACATCATGTGGGGAGGGAGGAAGGAAGGTCAGGATAAATTCTCTAAAAAAAAAGTCCACTTCAGATGATGTACAGATGACAAAAACTGACAGCATCATTTTCAGGTAGGAAGAACATTGGCACTAGAGGAGAGCCTGTTTTTGAAAAAGCATTCTGAAAGCATAAAGTTCCTTTTTAGAAAAACCACCTTGTAGGACCCAGTTGAGTGTCATTAGGGGAAGAAAAAGGGCTTGGACCACATGCATACTGGGCAATCAGGAGAACAAGATTCATTTTCTTTTATTTTACAATTAAGTCTTTATTCTGGTAAAATACTGATGTGGAGGGAACAATTACTTTTTATGGAAGATTGCTCTGAGGCAAAGAAATCTATTAACTTTTTCTTCCTTCCAAAGCAGGGAAATAGAACACCCTGTCCAATGTCTTTGTAGAGATGAAGTGCTGTCTGGGGAAGATGGGGCCAGTGTATCGCTGCCGTGAGGCTTGCCTGGTCCATGAACTGTCATCTCCCCACACCCTTTCTTCTTCTATATGGTTTCAAGGGATGGCTTGCTGTTTTCCCAGGCTTTTGCTTTTCTAGAAATCTGACTAATCCTGGAAGCAGTCAGGAATTATGTGTGGAAGCTCCACCTTTCCACATCCTCCTGACTCAGCTTCCTTGAAAGAAAATGCTCCTGAGTTGCAAGTATTGGCAGTAGAACATGTTCAACTCTGTGTGCCTGGAAGCTATGTGGTCAGATCTCTGCTATGCACTAAGAAGCTCTTTCTTTTGTGTTTTGGAATCGGGTATTTGGCCTTTAAAGTTACAGAGTTTGTACACACACACACAGCTAAGCGGTGTCTTTTTTTGGGATCTTGCACAGATAATGATCAGAGGCTTTTAGGTTTCAAAACATGATGGTTTTGGATGTCAGATGGTTCTCTTGATTTTAAGTCCAAAGATTATGAGGAGTACAATGGTACAGAACTATGCCACCAAGACGCATAAGCTTTTTTTTTTTTTGCGGTACACGGCCTCTCACTGTTGTGGCCTCTCCCGTTGCGGAGCACAGGCTCCGGACGCGCAGGCTCAGCGGCCATGGCTCATGGGCCCAGCCACTCCGCGGCACGTGGAATCCTCCCGGACCGGGGCACGAACCCGCATCCCCTGCACTGGCAGGCGGACTCTCAACCACTGTGCCACCAGGGAAGCCCAAGACGCATAAGCTTTGATGACACTTTTCCCTCATTGGGTGTACCCCTACTTGATAATTGAAGGGAAGATATATCAGAGTCCACCAGCGTGCTACAGAAGAGAACAGATAGGATCATCTTGCACATCCTGCCAGGTAATCGGTGTCATTACCTGTGAGTATCTGAACTGGGATCTCTGTATCTAGGCTGCCCTTGAACCAAGAATGGATGGGCTGCACAAAGCAATAAAGGCTGAAATCTTATTGGCGGCAGAGCCTTAAGGGCTCCCCACAGTTCAACGTATGGCTGTTGAGGGGAAATTTAGTACTCCACGAAGAGGTGCCAGATTGAATTAAAATCAAGCAGCTTAATTCAAATACATTAGCACCCAAATGATACAACTACTGAGATAAATGCAAAGAGAGAGACAGCAAAAAAATTCCCAGCGATTCATGAATACTAATTAGGAAGGGAAAGACCAGCACGGACATTATTCATGTCTCCTTGGAGTCCGACTCTAGATTCTATTCTTATCAAAGAATAAGATTTGATAGCTTGACTCGAAAATGATTTCAAGTTGATGTTGATTCTACACTTAGACCAGCTTTCCTGCTAAAAGGCATTTTCACCCCTTTCTCATGTAGTAGTAATGAAAAGAAATGATGTTAAGAATAGGACTGGTTACTGTGTTTTTCAAAAGACAAGGGAAAGTAAGATTATGTAAAATAACACCCTAGCAAATAACAAGGGCCCATCTAGCCTAATATTCTCTCTGTGTTCATTCTCTAGAGCTGTTATCTTTATTTTGGCTGCCATAATATGTTGGTAACGTTTCTCTGGGAAACATTTTGCCGTGATTCAGAGCCCATGATTTTTAAAATTTTATATAGATTTATTAAATAAATTCATTACCTTCTACTTGCCACACTGAAACTCACACAATCTTATGAAATCTTCTCACAATTTATGAGGGTTGGTTTGACACTGCACAATCTCTCAGAGTTTAGTGTCCAGAGCAGATGTCAAAATGAAGAATCTTGAGTTTAGGAAAGAAAATAATTCGTCTTGCTTAGTTCTCTAGACCAGCAACCATTTTAGGTGCCCGGGGCCTTTCTCTTGGGATCTATGGCAAGAGGACATTAGTGGCTGTATAACAACCTCTCTTACAGCAATTCTGTTTACTGGAATAGTAGCTCACTTCCCCAAGGAAGACCAACAATATTTTGCTGTTGGCCTACATTGTTTATTATCTCTTTCTGGAAACTCCAACTAGACTTATCCTTACGCCCTTCTGTTCTCTTTGCCCAACGGAGATCTAAGGTGTTACTTATTTCTTTTCTTTTTTCTTTTTTCTTTTTTTTGAGGCAAGGAATATGACTTTATTGGGAAAGCCGGCAGACCGAGAAGATGGCAGACTAGTGTCTCCGAAAAATCATCTTTTGTGTCACTTATTTCAAAGTGATAATATCCCTTTGCATCGGTTCTATTGTGTAATAGAGCGCATGAACTGTGCTTCTCACTGTGTAAGTTAGTAGCTGTTGTCCATGGAGTTGAAAAGTCAAACTGAGTACGTATTTTTTGTTGGATTTCTATGGCATCATTGA
The DNA here is from genome assembly GCF_039906515.1 of Pseudorca crassidens. Classification (NCBI taxonomy): domain Eukaryota; kingdom Metazoa; phylum Chordata; class Mammalia; order Artiodactyla; family Delphinidae; genus Pseudorca; species Pseudorca crassidens. The sequence goes on along the minus strand of NC_090299.1, from coordinate 124,267,435 downwards.
ATCAAATGTTGTGTTTGTGCTTTCTTCTTTCAAAAAATGCTGCCATTTATTTTCCATTGGCAAGAAACGAGCTTGGAAGTAGTAATCTTCCCTCTGTCTGAAATGTAATGTGTCAAGACAGGCCAAATTATGGGAAATCGATTTGTTTCTCTTACAGGAATCACATATCCGAGGTCCTGTCCTGTCTCTGGTGACTATGGCTAAAGTCTGCTCCTCTCCAAAGGACTTCTTAGGAGAAAATCCTCAAAGATTGTTCTTCTAGAGCAAAACCCAGACAAGACTTAGGCATTTACTCTTTGTTAATTAAGATAGTGGCAGAAATAATCACCTCGCTTTCTATACTTTTAAATCCCATACTCTTGAAAGAGCAGTTAACATTTACTTTCTGAGGCCTAAAATTTCCAAATACTACAACTTCTATATCATACTATCTATGCCTTTTGACATAAGAAAAAGGCTATAATATTTCCCAGGCATGTGGTTTCACCTAACTCTCCTCTATGTCAAGAACTCTTCTCTGTTATCCCTGATATAGAATCAACTAACAAGTTCAATTGGAAAAATATATTTAGGTCAAAAGTTTTCATTATTTCATAATGTTATTTTTTTCACAGAATTGCAGTTGAACATGCCTTTCTGCCAAGATGAACACTGCCTCAAAATTTTCCTTTCTTTTCTCTTGTATGTTTTTAAGGCAAGGGCTTCTGTTTCAAAGATTCATTTTGGTGTCAGACAGCTTCTTATTTTACACCTAGGGAAACCAAAGAGATCTAAAAACAGGAGCACCAAATATATATATTTAAAGGTAAACAATATTAATTGCTGATTTCAGAATATTAGTGATCCCATTTTTCCTGCTGTAGAACAGGGCAGCCACACTCAATGGAGTCTTCAAGTTAACATTGCTGTGCACTTAAAGCACAGGTGTAAGAATTGTTTTAAAGACTTGTTAAGCAACATAAAACTTGTAGTAAGCCAAGTTATAACTGCTGTGTTATCTAGGGCCTATAATTAATTTTTAAAAATCAAAACGCTTTAAAAAGTAGCCTTGTGTACTGAATTCCAGCATGGGGCTGCTTTTTGTAGAGCCGTTCCTGTAAAATGCAAATTTATTTATAGATTGTAAGTGACTCAAAGATGTTACAATATAAAAGGAAGCAACACTCTAGAGTTTTCGTTCAGGGCTGTTTGGGGCTCTCTTAGAACGCTCAATTCACTCAGAGGATTGCTTTTAATTTTCAGAAGCAAAAGGAATTTCATAAATTAAAATTGTTGGCCAGATGGAATTTTCTGATTAATTTTTTAGTGTTTGCTGTTAAACAGAATAATGAAAGGAAGAGTTCTGAGAGTTAACCCAATTAACATTTCATAAAATTTATTGCTCTAGTTATGGCTTACCCTTCATTTTTATGGTTTCCACCCACCATCTTCCTGGACAACTTGCTTACCCTGAAAAACAGCATGACCAAATTACCTCCGCCCTTCCTTCGTTCCTTTCTTTTCTTCTTTACTCAACTTCTTTCTCCTGTTTATAGTCCATCTATGCATTGAGTCCTTACTAGGCTACAGGCACCATTCCAGGGCTTACTTTGTCCTATTCTTCATGGATCTTGGTAGAAAAAAATTTTTTTTCAGATTCTTTTCCATTATAGTTTATTATAAGATACTGAATATAGTTCCCTGTGCTATACAGTAGGTTCTTGTTGCCAAGAACTGGTAATTTGTTTTCTATGTCTGTGTGTCTGTTTCTATTTTGTAAATAAGTGTGTACTTGATTTGATTTGTGTCTTTTTTTAGGTTCCATATGTAAGTGATATCATATGGTATTTGTCTTTCTCTGTCTGACTTACTTCACTTAGCATGATAATCTGTAGGTCCATCCATGTTGTTGCCAATGGCATTATTTCATTCTTTTTTATGGCTGAGTAATATTCCATTTTGTGTGTGTGTGTGTGTGTGTGTGTGTGTGTGTGTGTGTGTATGTACTCACACATATAGCACGTATGTATATATATATATATATATATATATATATATATATATCATGTCTTCCTTATCCATTCATCTGTCGATGGACATTTAGGTTGCTTCCATGTCTTGGCTATTGTAAATAGTGCTGCTGTGAACATTGAGGCGCATGTATCTTTGGAAGAAAGAATATTTTTTTTAACAGTTTGTAATAGTAAGGGACTGCTGCTAGTACAGTGTCACTCTTGTTGTACAAGGGACTCTTACTTCTATCTGTAATCATAGACTAGCTTACAGTTTTATAAAAACCAGTCTTTGTGATATTGAAAGCAAAGATGGACATTCTCCATATATTTTCTTTACTTACATTTTTTCCAGCTTTATTGAGGTATAATTGACAAATAAAATGATAAGATATTTAAAGTGTACAACATGATGATTTGGTATACAGATACATTGTCAAGGGATTCTCACAATTGAGTTGATTAACACATGTATCACCTCACATATTTATCTTTTTTTGGAGGGGTGAGAACATTTAAGTTTTACACTCTTAGCAAATTTGAATTATATAATACAGTGTTATCAACTACAGTTTCCAGGCTGTACATTAAATCCTCAGATTTTATTCATCTTACAGCTGAAAGTTTATACCCTTTTTCCAACTTCTATTTCCTCCACCCCACAGCCCCTGGTAACCACTACTCTACTCTCTGTCTCTATGAGTTCAACCAATTTTTTTTTTTTTTTTTTTACATTTCACATATAAGTGATACCACGCAGTATTTGTCTTTCTCTGTCTGGCTTATTTCACTTAGCATAGTGCCCTTCAGTTTCATCCATATTGTCACAAATGACAGGATTTCCTTCTTTTTAAAGGCAGAATAATATTCCATCTATTATTATTCATATATTAAACATCTCTCTCTCTCCATATATATACAGTCAGGTTGCTTCTGTGCCTTCGCTATTGTGTGCTACAATAAACATAGTACAGATATCTTTTCAAGCAATTTTTTTTCCTTTGGATGTATACCCAGAAGTGGAATTACTGGATCATATGGTAGTTCTATTTTTTCCTTGAGGAGCCTCTGCTTTCCTACAGCAGTTGGATGTTCCCATTAGCACCCAAGATAAATATATTCATTTGGATATGTGTGTACTGCAGAAACAAATTTTCAAAAAGAGAATCCGTCTTACTAGACTGAGATTTTTGAGTACAAGGACCATATCTTTCATGTTTCATGTCCTTTTAGTTCTCAGAACTATGCTAGCTGGCCACGATCTACCCACTGATCCTGGGAATCATTTCCCCTTCCCCACCTACACCATCCATGTGACTATGTTCAGGACTGCCAAGCTGAGCTAGGACTCCATGCCATGGTTGGCTGCATAATTGATGGGGTCCAGTGCAAAATTAAAATGCAGAATCCATTGTTCAGACATTACTAAAAATTTCTAGGTGGCAACATCAGAGTCTTGAGCCAAGCATGAGATCCTTCTAAGCACAGGTCCTTGTACCACTGTACAGGTTGCATGCCCACGAAGCCAGTCCTACTGTGCGCGCATGTACACACAGAGCATGGTTTCTTGGGTCCTGGAGGAAGGGAATATCTGATTCAAGTAAGACCGATCAGAGCCCTTTCCTGGTTTATGTTTTTGGACCAGAACTAAGAAAACAATTTGTCCCACTTGTGTAAAACCGAAGACCTATCAGCAGTCTAGATTCCAGCCATGAAAAGAAAGCCATCAACATGCTGAACACACATCCCTCCACTCTGCCTCAGACGTGTGCGGGGGAACTTAGTTTGTACATGCCCAAACATCAGCTAAGGTCCTGATAGCCTGCTAGCGGTCCCTGCACCCCTGCGACGTACTATCCACTAGCCTTGAGCACCAGGAGGCTGGATCAGATGACCTCTTGAGCCATTTCAAGATCTGTAATTCTCTGGATCTATCATCAGATTCTATAAGACTGACTTCACGTATAACCATGATGAGTAGGAATACAGAAAAGTTCGTGATCACTCGTTTTTCTCAGCCAAGGTTCATAGAACAGTCATTTGCTTAGATCTTGATAGTGTAGTGACCACTGAGATTAAAAAAACAAACAAACAAAACCAACCCATCCTTTTTAGGCTGGCCGTCAGGCAAGGCAGTTTTTTAGCAAGGTGACTCTGAGTGCTTCCTTGGGGGAAAACCACGAAGCAAAGAAGACCTCATACCCCAGAGAACATCTGTCTCTCCACAGTTTAATTCTCTTTCTCCTGTTGCCAGTAGTATAACTCCAAAAAGTTTTCTCAGAGGGGATTCACAAAACCCTAGTAAATGAATAAAGATTGTCTCCTGGCAGACTTCTTAACTGGCTTTCTTCTGGGAGCCAGTTTTAAGGGGCAACTTTTGGGGCAGGCATGGTCATTCTCCATGGACTGAGGTTGAGCTTTGGTATTTTCTGAGTTTTTTCTATCACCACATTAGACTTATCAAGGAAAGAAACAAGGACCAGGATTAAATGAAGGCCATACATGAAGTTTAAATTGAATAAGTGGTTATTTCCCAAACACATACAGAAACTTAGGGGAAAGTTAGCTGGATTTATTGTGCTCTCTCAACTCTTTTAAAATAAAAATGTATATAGATTGAAATCTGTTCCAGTGAGAAATAAGTAATTCCTTAAATATACCTGATATGTAGGGTCCTAGATTCATAATAGCTTGTTACAGAATAATATTTAAGCAAGTTTTCATTCCTAGGAAGACTTTTTTGTTTATGTCACCTCTCTGTAAGTTCATAGCTGAAGATGCCGGCTCCCATCATGGTGAAAACTCATATTTTCACAGTATGTACTAAGATCCACTAGAGCTCTTTTTTCCTAATCATGGCTGGGCTATTACTCAGAGCCCTGCGTCTGTGCACCGCCTCAGAGGTAAGAAATTGATATGTGGCATAATGATGACTTGCTCTTACATTAAGATTGTTGGTTCTTTCAATTGAATACAATTGAGATTTTTACCTCCTAAGTAACAACAGACTAAAGCTTAAGTGAGAGCCATAGGTCTTGAAGTGAACCCAAGCCGGCAAAGACCATCCTTAAGGGAAGGCTCCTCTACAAATGTCCAGAAGATTATGTCCATATGTCTTTCTGGAACTTTTGCCAAGATCGTCCGTCACAGGATCAAAATTACTTCTTCGTGGCCATTATGCGGTGTCACATCTTACAGAGCCAAAGGAATAAATTCCAGACAGAACACACATCCCTTCAGCCTCTCTGAGGCAGGCTATCAACTCCACAGCATTAATGCACAAATCAAAAGGACAGCCAAAGCCTTAAGAATTTTCCTACGAACCTCTTCCTCACTGTCTGCCTTCCTAACGCAGTGGAGTGAAAAACCTACAGCCAGACCTTTGCTCTCCACGCTGCCTTCTCCCATGCAGGGCTCCAGTAGAAAAATAGGATAAGAAATGTAACAGGAATAGAGGGAAGAGATTTTGTCAGGCAGAGAAGGAGAGAGAAGTCATACAGTGAAGAACTCTCCAGTAAAGGACCTACCACAAAAATTGTGACTGGTACTGCCTGGCCTTTAACTGGCCAGAGAATCATTCTCCAAATGCCACGCCTCCACCTTCTCAAGGCTCTCTTTCCCTTCCTCCCTGTGGTCTGTCCTCCACAGACGAATGTTTCTGAGTGTTTTCACTCTTAGAAACAGTATGATTCCTGTCAAACCACAGCTTAAACTTTTCAGAAAAGCTCTTGAGCTTTCATTTCTGTAACCAAGATCAGCAATCTGTCATGTACAGTGGCATTTCCAACTGACTGCTAGGAATCTCCACCTGGATGCCCTGCCAGTACCTAGAAATCAACACGTCCACAATCTCAGCATCTTTCCACCTGAATGTAATGTTCCATCCCTGGACTTTTTTTTTTTTTTTCTGTTAATGAGAAACCACCTTCTCAGTTATTCTGGCTACAAGCATTGAAATTATAAGTGAATCTTGCCTCTCTTAACCGTCATGGGCATTGGGTGATCACCAGGTTTCCGGCATGGGTGACTCGGTAGAGATGATGCCTCCACAGTAACATGAGTGGATGTAGGGGGTGGATACCAAGCACAGTTTGGGACATACTGAGTTTGAGGTGTCAGTGAGACATCTCAGTGAATGCATGCAGGGCTACTGAAAATACCAGTGTGAACACTAAGAAGTCTAAACTAGAAATATAAATTGGGAGTCATAAGAAGATAAGTGGGGGTTAAGACCATGAGAGTGCTGGAGTTATCTGGGGTGGGGGGCATATAGTGTGATTTAAAAGTTTATAAAACATATATATATTCCTCACATTCTACTCTCCCCTTTCAGGGCAGTGTGATAACCAGATGTCACCCTGCATGTGCAAAAGAGTTTTTGCATTGTAGAAGAGGAACTCCAAAATTATGAATCTGGGAACCAGTCATGAAGATTTTCTCATACATTTTCCTTTTGGACATTTTTATAGTATTTGATTTTACATTTAGTTCTATGATATATTTTGAGTTAGTTTTTGTGTAGTGTAAGGTATGGATCAAAGTTCTTTTTTTTTTTCTTTTTCTCTCTTTTTTTTTTTACATCTTTATTGGAGTATAATTGCTTTACAATGGTGTGTTAGTTTCTGCTTTATAACAAAGTGAATCAGTTATACATATACATGTTCCCATATCTCTTCCTCTTGTGTCTCCCTTTTTCTCTTTTTTTAATGGATATTCATTGTTCTGGCACCATTTGTGGAAAAGACTATCATTTCTCTACTGAATTGCCTCTGTACCACTGTAAAAAAAATTAGTTGTTCATGTATATTTGGATCTATTTCTGGACTCTCTATTTTCTTCTATTGATTTATATGGCTATCTTTATACCTGTATGACACTGTGTTGATTATTATAGCTTTATAATAAATCTTGAAATTGGTTAGTGTTAGTTCTCCAACTTTGTTCCTTTTCAAAGTTCTTTTGACTATTCTAGTCCTTTGTATTTCCATATAAATTTTAGAATCCGTTTCTCAATCTCTACAAAAAAAGTTGCTGGGACTTTGAGATTGCATTGAATCTGTAGATTAAGTTGGGGAGAGCTGACATTTAACAATATTGAGTCTTGTGTAATTCATTTAGTTCTTCTTTAATTTCTCTCAGCAATGTTTCATAGTTTTCAGTGTATATGTCTGGCATAATTTTGTCAGATTTATCCTTAAGTATATTATATTTGGTGCTATTATAGATGGTACTGTTTTAAAATTTTAATTTCTTTTTTTAAATGTAAATATTTCCACTGTTTAATTGAAGTGTAATTGACTTACAATACTATATTAGTTTCATGTGTCTAAAATAGTGATTCAATATTTTTGTATATTACAAAATGATCACCATAATAAGTCAAATTACCATCCGTCACCATACAAAATTATTACAATGTTATTGACTATAGTCCCTATGCTGTACATTACATTCCTGTGACTTATGTATCTTGTAAATGGAAATTTGTACCTCTTAATCTCCCTCACCTATTTGCCTCATCCTCCTACTCCCCTCCACACTGGCAACAACAAGTTTGTTCTCTGTATCTAGGAGTCTGTTTCTGTTTTGTTGTTTGTTTTGTTTTTTAGATTCCACACATATAAATAAAATCACATGGTGCTTGTCTTTCTTTGCTTTGCTTATTTCCTTATCCTTCTTTCTCAAGATTGCTTTGGCTATTCAGGGTTCTTTGCATTTTCATGCAAATTTTAGAATTGTTTGTTCTGGTTCTGTGAAAAATGCCTTTGGTATTTTGAAAGGGATTGTATTAAATCTGTAGATTGCCTTGTGTTGTAGGGTCACTTTAACAATATTAATTCTTCCAATTCATGAGCATGGAATATCTTAGTGTATTGTTGAATTTGGTTTGCTAATATTTTTTTGAGAAGTTTTGCATCTATGGTCAGTGATACTGGCTTGTAATTTTCTTTTTTTTGTAATGTCTTTGTCTGGTTTTTATATCACTATGATGCTGGCCTTTTAGAATGAGTTTGGAAGCATTCCTTCCTCTGAAATTTTTTGGAATAGTTTGAGAAGCATAGGTGTTAACTCTTCTCTAAACGTTTAGTAGAATTTACCTGTGAGGCCATCTGGTCCTGGACTTTTTGTTTGTTGGGAGTTTTTAAAATTACTGATTCAAATTAAATGACTGATTATTTGTGTGTTCATATTTTCTATTTCTTCCTGGTTCAGACTTGGGAGATTGTATGTTTCTAGGAATTTCTCCATTTCTTCTAGGTTGCCCATTTTTGGGGCATATAATTGTTTGTAGTAATCTTTTATGATCTTTTGTATTTCTGTGGTGTTGGTTGTAACTTCTCCTTTTTAATTTCTGATTTTATTGATTTGGGCCCTCTCTCTTTTTTTTTCTTGATGAATCTGGCTAAAGGTTTATCAATTTTGTTTATCTTTTCAAAGTACAAGCTCTTAGTTTCATCTTTTCTATTTTTTTACTCTCTATTCCATTTATTTGTGCTCTGATCTTTATGACTTCTTTTCTTTTATTACCTTTGGATTCTGTTTGTTCTTCTTTTTCTAGCTCCTTTAGGTTTGAGGTTAGGTTGTCTGAAAGTTTTCTTGTTTCCTGATGTAAACTTGTTTTGCTATAAACTTCCCTCTTAGAACTGCTTTAGCTGCATCCCATAGATTTTGGATCATTGTGTTTTCATTTCATTTGTCTCATGGTAGAATTCTTGGTTGACAATTGTTGGGTTTTTTTACCCCCTTTACTTTATAGGTATCATTCCAATGTCTTCTCACTTCCATTGTATCTGATAAGAAATCTGCTGTAATCTTTACTGCTCTTCTGTACCTAGCATGATTTTTTCCCCTCTGGCTGATTTTAAGATTTTCTTTTTATCACTGGATTTTAGCAATTTAATAAAATTTTTATTCTATTAAAGGATGCTATTTGTGATTTGTCTAGTTTCTTAGATCTGTGGATATATAGGTTTCTCCAGATATGGAAAATTTTCAGTCATTATTTCTTCAAATATTTCTTTCATCCATCTCTTCCTTCACCCCACCTCTTTTTCAGGAACTCCAATTTCATAGATATTAGGCTTCTTAAAGATATCCCACAGTTTACTGAGGGTCTTTTCAGTTTTTAAATTTCATTTTTCTCTGTGCATTTTTATTTAGATAGTTTCTATTACTGTTATCTTCAAGTCAGAAATCTTTTTTTTCTTTCTTTAATGTCTCATCTACCATAAGTTCCATCCAGTGTATTTTTTATCTCAGACATGTCTTTAGCAATGAAGTCATTCATCACGTGGATATTCAGGGTCCTAAAGAACTTTTCCAAAGTGGGTACTTGGCAGTTCTTTTCTTTATGTATTTGCTGACCATCCATCCCTTCTTTCAATTTTAATTTTGACACAAGGTACACATACATAGTTTTATAAGCCAGATACATACTTAAAGCATATGGATTGCTTAGAATTAGATTCAGCTGCATTTAACAGAAACCTCCAAATGTTGGTGTCTTAAATATATAAGGCTTATTATTTATAGTACAAGCTGTTTAGTGCTAGATAGTCCAGGGCTAGTTTGGCAGTTCCTGATGTTATCAGGAACATAAGCTCCTTCTAGCTTTCTGCTTCTCTGTCCTTAGTCACAATAAGCTCCAGCCATTTTTATGTCTGCATTCCAGGAAGCAGAAAGGAAAAAAGGGAAAGATAAAAGTTATGTCATACCCAACAACTTCTGCTTACATCTCAGTGGCCAGAATGAAGCCCATATTGCCACATCTAGTTGCAGAGGTACAGAGAAACCTGGTATTTTATCTTGGCATACTGCTCTCCTGAATAAAATTGTGATTCTATTACCAAGGAAAAAGAGAAGAATGGTAGACAACAACATTTCTGTCAGAATTGCTAAGAACTATATCCTCTCTGCCATCTTCTTTCTCATTCTGATTCTCATTTCTTAGAGGCAACTATTTTCAACTCTTTTTTCTGTTTCTCCTAATATTTACCTTCATTTTCAGACAAAAACAACAACATTGTGCTGCAAATTGTTTTCTTGTTTTAAATAGTATCTATTTATTTTACTATTGAAAATGAAAAGTTTACCGCTCTTACACCCATATGCCTATACCACTCCCAGTTCCCTTCACCCATTCTTCCAATACAGTTATGTCATAGTTTTATTCACTCAGTACTCAATGTTTATATTATTATGTTAATATGATTCAAAGCTGGGTTATGTAGTATATTGTAGTTACATATATTTTTAAATTTTTTAGTGAATTATTTTTCCTTTGCTTAGTTTTGTATGTCCCTAGTTTATTTCTAAGCTTTTAATTTAAGTGTAAATTGCATCTCAGGACAGCCAAACATATATTTGTCTATCAATTTCATCCTTGTTTTAGAGACATGTTCCTGGAACATTCTGTTTCCTCTTGTTCCAATCTGAGCTGGTTGCTCCCTGGTCCTGATACACAACTGTATTCCTGAATAATCCTGTCATCATCCTGGGGATTCCATTCACTTTTTTAATATGTTGGACCTCTACTTCCTCATTCCCATCCGCTGTCTTCTTTCTTGCTTTATTTCCTTGTTTTGGTAAGGCACATTTTCTGGTAGCTTCTTGGGAAAGGACACATTGGCAGTAAATATTTCTGAGATACATATCTTACAGATGATCAACATAGATTGATCATCTTCTGTCTCAGTATCTTTGTTATTGTGGGTTTATGCTCTGTTTATGTATTTTCTGTAATTTTTATATAATTTCAAGAAGAAGAAATGGTAAATACAAGTGTCCAGTCCTCTGTATTTAACTAGAACCCTGTGATATCTTTTCAGATATTTTTATTGCAGGCAGGGGAGCTATTGCAGAAATCCATATGAGTCTCTCAGAGATGGGAGCATATTTCCTTTTGTTGGCCCGATTCTCCCACCTATCGACCTTTGCTTCGGGATGTTTACACAAAGTAGAAACAAAAGCAAGTAAATGAAAGTAGAGCAGGACGAGGTGCAAGCCCCTTGGGCATGTTACTCTCTCTCTCTCTCTCTCTCTCTCTCTCTCTCTCTCTCTCTCTCTCTCGCTCGCTCGTAAGGTTTATTCATTCCAGAAATGGGGGACAATAATGCCTACCTTTTATGCTAGGGATGTTATGATGATCAAATGAGGGCATGTAAATGAACATTATTGGAAATATATATAGTGGTATATTACTGTGAAAAATTAAGGCTCTCAGAAAGGAACACAGCACCTCCTAATGAACACTTAATTAAAATTTGTTGTTGCTATTTTGACCAGGGAAAACTAAATAAATCAGGAATAGAAAAAACAAGACTCAGGTAAGATAGTATTCAAGGTCAGTGGGAAGGAAGATCACAGAAGAAGCTCTGAGCAATGGATGGAGCATAGGCCTTTCAGACAGACAGACAGACAGGGTTCACACCCTGATTTCAGAACTTTTGGGGCCATCCATAGTATCTTTGTCTGAAAAATGAGGAAAAGAATGCCTACCTGCAGTGTTGCTGTTTGAAACAGACTTACAGAGATAAAAGTAAATGTAAAGCCCCTGGCACTTAGCTGGCATTCAAAATAGGGTAGCAATTTTCAGTGGTTAGGGGTTTGCTTGTTCTGGGGCCAGGTGTGTGTGCTCTGTCGCATCCTACCATTTATGAGTTGTGTGATTTGGGGCAAATTACTCAACCTCTCTGGGCCTGTTTGCCCATCTGTAAGATGGGATAGTAACAGTAGCCACCCCATAGGGTGGTTATGAATATTAAACAGGTTAGTCAATAGAAAGTGTCTAGAATGGTGCCCTGGCACATAATCACCACTCAATGAACATTAGCCACTATATTGTTATTAGCTGCGAAACAACAAAGCAACTGTATCAACCCTGCATTGAGTCATCATTTGGAGCCATGTAATTTAATCTGAGTGCTAAAATAAATTTGCACATAATAAATAAATAGAGATGACTTGTCCTGGCACAAGGTGGCTCATTATCTAAAGGGCCTCCAGTCCTGTGTCCCTGGTCCCCTAGGTCCTTAAGCCAGGGGTGGATAGAGTGAGAACATTTGAAGACATTTTGATGTCAGGGCTCTGGGCCAAGTACTGATTCTGTCTTGAAAAGTAGAACCCTGAAATTGGGAAACAACAAGGGGAAGAGGGCTGAATTATCTCCTAGTCAGTCTTCCTGACTTCACTGGCATCTGTGAATAGCTTCAGACACCATGGCCTTTCCATTTGATGCAAAAGTTGAGAACTTATAGAACTTACTGAACTTTGCCCTCCTGACTTTCAAATATTCCAAGACTAGTTGCTTACCTCAACCAGTGACTAGATTGGCTAAGCCACTCATCAGCCCCAGCTTTACCCCAGCCTGTCTTTGACTCTAAGCTGCCTCTGCCCTGGGACTGCCAGCTTCATGCTCTGACTTGGTTCTAAATTATAAGCATGGCAGCATTGCCCAAGTACTCAGTGAATATTTGTTGAATACGTAATCACTGTTGGGTAATATAGTGAATATGTCCATGTTCATATATAGCACATATATGATACATGAAGGTAATATGTAGCTTATATTTTTAAGAGTAATATCTAGTGTTTGCTGCCTTCCCCAAGGATCACGTACTTGCACCGTAGTGGTCCGGTGTTTGTGTCTCCTCTAAAAGACTGAACTTCTCCAAGGCAGGGAACTTCTTTTTCTCGTCTATAATACCTGAGGAATGGATGAATGAATGAATCTATCCATTTAACAAATACTTGTTGAGCTCTGTGCAATGATCTGGAGATACAGCAGTGCCCAGGAGAGACGAGGTCTGTGACCTCATGGAGCTTACATTTTATAGGAGGAGACAACCCATAAATGAGTAAACGAACAAGGTAATTTCAGATAGTGAATGCGATGAACTCTTATAAATTCCATCAATGCACATTTCTTTGGCATGTTCTTATAAGGAAAATGTAGTGTGTAATTTGGCCCTGAGTGCCTTCTCTACAGATCTCTACAGAGAGAAGAAGTATAGGCTGCAAGGATTTATCTAAATTACCAAACTGTAATGATCTAGTCCTCCAAATTGACACAAGCAGCAGCGTTGCTTAAGCGTTCAAGCTTGGCCTGCAATTTGCTAATCAGGGGTTGGAGGTGACATGCCATCAAACTACATAGGCTTTTAACTGATAGGTTTACAGAATGTTCAGCTGCAAAACTGCGCTCTTTAATTGGAAGTTTAAAGACACAAATCTCAGGTCATTTAAATAAAAATCTCAATATTCCTTCTACCTTCTCCCTCTTCTAAAAATTGAAGGAAAATGTCTCTATGAGAAATAATCTGATATAGGTCTGTAACTCCCAATGAAGAAAAATTGATTGTTATTGACAACTAAGTCCTTATCCATAGCACTTTTTTTTTTTTTTTTTTTTTTTTTTTTTTTTTTTTGCGGTACGCGGGCCTCTCATTGTTGTGGCCTCTCCCGTTGCGGAGCACAGGCTCCGGACGCGCAGGCTCAGCGGCCATGGCTCACGAGCCCAGCTGCTCTGCGGCATGTGGGATCTTCCCAGACTGGGGCACGAACCCGTGTCCCCCGCATCGGCAGGTGGACTCTCAACCACTGCGCCACCAGGGAAGCCCTATCCATAGCACTTTTAACTTAAAAGTGTATGTAAGAAAAAAGTCCTTCTTAAAAACACAATAAATATATTTTGAGAATACCACTCTACATGTCTAAATGATAAAAGCAAAACAAACTTAATTAGCTTAGACTGAATTTCACCCTTTGATACACACAGATAACTCCCACTGAGATAATTCTACAAAAGCTAAGGTTGTATTTGGATCTCAGAATAATGTGTAATTTCAAGAGCAGAAGTTGATCTGTATCATGTATACATGTGTCCTGTGTCCATATGTAGTGTTTGTATGTATGCATAGTTTTTCTGGGTCTCTATCCACTGCCTCTGAAGAGAAAGTTTTTGAAAACTGAATAACTAGGTTACGAGGGCTATAAGAGAATGAGTACTTGCCTTCCTTCTTGTTAAATGATCTCTACTTCTGGCTTTCAGAAAAGCTTATGTTTTAGGGGTTTGTGTGTGTGTGCACACAAACACGTGCACGTGGAGAGCCTTTCTGATCCTCTGTGTTTATTTGGTAGTCTCTAGGTGGAAAAAAAAATAGGATAAATAGGAAATGGGGCCATGAAACAGAAATGTCACCAACCAGGGTACGATCTGCCAGCACTCCCCTGGCCAGTGTTGCGTGGTTTTCTTTCCAGTCCCTGTCGTATGGACAGCTAGGCCAAGAAGGGGGCAGAGGACAACAAGAAGGGCTACTACTTTTCTTTCATAGCCATATTCTTCATGTTCAGTGTAAAGCTTCAGAATCTTGGGAGACATTGTAGGGAGGGGTATGCCTTTAAGTTTGTATTAAGTCAACTTCTATAATATGATAAAAATAAATTGTCTATTTCATTCTAAGCATCCCTGAAAATCGTGAGATCAATTCTTCCAAAGAATGATTCCTTAGAAAAGAGCTATTATATAATTTCTACTCTTGCCCTTAATGTTTCACTTAGATTTATGTGAAGAATGTTATCAGAACACATGAACCCAAGCAAGGTACTTCCCAAGAAATTCAGTTGTTATTGACTCTGTTATAGACATACACATGCATTTATGAAGCTGAAGGGGGCACAGGCAGGCGAATAGACAGACACAAGAATACATCATGCTCCATCTCATACAGTGCGATCATTTTTGACAGGCTCATTTCTAGTAGGTGCCCCGTCACTTGGTTTCACAGCTTAGCTATTCATCGTCAGACAGGGTGTCTGTGTTTCCCCCATATACTTCCAGTTTGCAGGATACTGCCAGACTGGCATCTTGTCTTGTGACTTGACAACAGATTCCACTAATAGCGCACCCAGTGGGACTAACATCCAGTCCCTCTCAGCTGGTGGGGGAATCTGGTAATTAGTGCCAGCCTGAGGAACTGCATGGGCTGGGGTACCTGCCAGGTCATGCAAAAGAGGGCGACTGTGAATTCACACCCTCTGCGTGCCCAGGGAATTGCAAAAGGGGAGCTTTGAAACTCAAAAGATGAGGGAGGATAATGGGTAAAGACTGTCCTGCTATCTGCCGCCCTCACTTTGTAAAATCTGGGGTGAAACAAAAATCACCATTGTTTCACTAGTTTGGGACCATGACTGGCTCTGTGCTCTATTTATTCCCTAGCACATTGCTAGTTCTTAATGATTATCATTATCATTATTAATGATGGTAATAATTGACAACATGGTAAATAACTTGAAAAGAGCTAGCTTCCTGGAGAAAAAAAAGTCACTGTAATAATGGCTCTTTTACACAGTAATAAATAGCACATTTGTGTCTCAGTATTTTAAATTATGTCTTTGTTGGCTGAGGCTGGAGGGCACAGGGTGCAATTTTGAAATCCAATAAATGAACAAGTGAATTAACATTAGGAAAAGAGTACATGTTAATCTAAATTACCCATTTGGATTTGGGGTCCTTAATTGCATCGGAATTTTCTGTTTGTTTCTTTCTTTCTAATATCACTTATTTCTGGACTTGCAGAGCTGGCCTTATCCATAAGAGGAGGAGAATGTTGCTCACTGTGTCCTGAAATTTTAGGTTGCGCCACAGAAAATAATGCTTTCTGAACCAAATACCCTTTCACAGAGGTAAAGCTTAAAATGCAAACATATCAGAAGGATTGAGAAGGGCCTGGGAAGATCCTGGCTCATTCAGCCTTTTCTCCTTGACTTTGATCAGTCAACAGTAGGAGGGAGTAGTCAGACCTGGGTAATCCGTCTCTGAAAAACAGAAGGTTAATATGTTTTTTTCAGAAGACTTGCCAATGATCCTGCTTAATCGTCTGACTGAGAAAAATGTATGTGTTTCCTCCTACCTGTATTTTGAAACATTTCCTTGCAAGGTAATAATTTCAGTTAAGCTGGAATCGGGAAAAAATAACATTTCCTGCAATGTGAAACAATAGCTCAAGTTTTTTTGCCTCTACTCTTTCTATGATTTACAATGACATTTAATATGGGAATAAAAACTCAGAAATGATCTGTGGAGCTTGATGTCCATTTCTTTTAGAAATGGTTCGGCATGAATGTATTTGTGCAACCGATCTCATATGTTTTAAAAGAATGGCAGAGTAGGTTTTACCTAGAATACCTCTTGGAATTCCAAATACGCCTTCTCTGGGGTATGCATTTATTCTCAGAATCTGGTAGAAAAAGATAGGAATTCATTTCAACTAAGAAATCCTTTCTTGAAATACCAGCTTGGTAGATAAAGTGGAAGTCATAATAATAAAGATGATAATATCTCATTGAGAAAGAGATTGAACATCATTTCGTCCCATTTTTTCCACAGAACATCAGTGGCCGGCTGTCTGCATCTGCATATTATGAATTTCCATTGTTCCCTTGATGCCTCATTTCCTAGGGCTCCTCCACTTAAGGCACTAAAGCAACTCACACAGACTTAGAGAATCATTGTTCCATCTCCTGCTTTCAAGCTTTGTCATAAATTCCTCATTTCCTTTGTTCTACAGTTAGAAACGTCTTTGCCCTACATGCTGAGACTAACTTCCATCTTGGTTCACCATAGGCTTGGTTTCCTCTGGGAGCCACAAAACAGGTTCTGTGTATGGAGAAGTCTCTTTTTTAGGTTTCCTGTGTCTTTCTGGCTGAGTTGGCAACTTCGTGCAGCTGCTGCTTGCAGTCACCTCTGTACCATGCCCATGAGACAGAGCGTTCCATTTTCTACAGAAGAAGATGCTCCTTTCACTGCGCTTCCCAGCCCTATGAGAATGAAGTGTCCCCCATTGAAGCATCCCTCGCATGATACTTGTGCTGGTTTCCTCAAGCTGCTCTGAAACATTACCACAAACTGGGTGGTTTAGCACAATAGAAATGTATCCTTGTATAGCTCTGGAGGCTAGAAGTCCCAGATCAAAGTGTCAGAAGGGTTGGGTCCCACTGGAGGTTCTGAGTGAGAATTGTTTCCACGTCTCTCTCCCAGGTCCTGGCAGCTGCCTGCAATTCTTGTTGTCCTCGGCTTGTGGCATCCTAACTCCAGTCTCTGTTTACTCCTCCACGTGGTGTCCTCCCCTGTGTGCGTCTGTGTCTCTTAACCTCTTCATCTAAGGACACCAGTTGTGTTGGATTAGGGCCCCACTTCTCTAGTGTGACCTCATCTTAACTTGTATAGAAGAGGAAAATAATCTTCCCTCTACCCTTCTGAGTTCTTAGCTGAGACCCCTATAAGAAAAGACAGATTCACAAGAGAAAACCAAACAGATGTTTATTAACATGTATACCTCATGTATAAATGGGAGACACTCAAGGGAAAATGAGTAACTCTCTGAGGTGGCTTAGAATTCGGGCTTAAATACCATCTTAATAGAGAAGGGGGCAGGGGGATGTTGGCCTCTTAGGGGAGAGGAAATGATTCTTGGGAAAGATGAAGGAGCCCTTGGAAGAATAGAAGGTGTGATGGTTTGGGACCAAGTCTGTCTGGCTGTGGCCCACCTCTAATGTCTTCTCCTGTGATGAGAGTCCATCTTCCCTGGTTCATGAAACCCCCGGGGAGGGATTTATGATAACGGAGTTCCTTTTGGAGGATCTGTCTTTAGGTAGTTAAGGGGAGTTCACGGAAATCCTCTCCCTGCACTTGCCATTTCTCAAGTGCTTACAGCTCAAAATCATCAAAATACTAAAGGGTCATGATTTGAGGTGGCCTGTCTTGAACTACTGCAATCATTTTTGGGGTGGTCGATTCTGCTACCATTCACCTGATTACATCTGCAAAAACCTTATCTCCTAACGAGGTCCCATTCTGAGGTACCAGTGATTGGGACTTTAATATATCTCTCTGGGGACACAGTTCAATTCATAGCAGTATTTTAATCTTTTTTTACATTGTCACCTCTTCCTACTCCATTGTGAACCCCTTGAGGACAGTTCTGTCTCAGCTGTACATATCCCAGAACATGGGACACCACAGTGCTTAATAAATGATGACTGATGGATGAGTAAGCAAATGTCTGTATTCACAGTTACAGGATTGGGAGTTGGGGAAATGTCGGTACTTGATAGAAAAGGGCCCCTGACTCCTGTTTGGGTGTCTAGAATTCACTATCCTGCAGCATATTGGCTGGAGTGGGTACAAACACTATAGTTTCACTTTGTAAAACTAGTTTCACTCTTTCAATAAACCTGAAAGAGATGGTACATGTTTCCACAGAAAGTCTGCACAGGCTAACCAAAATGTCAGGATTCTTTGTTCTCAACTCAATTCCTATTCGATGGGAACAAGAGTGGCTCAGAGCCTCATCTGCCCAATGACATTGCGGGGCCAATTTGCAGTGGCCAAGTTCGAAGTTGGGTGGTCTCTTCTAGAACCCTAACAGAAGGTGGGAGCAAGAGCCCGTACTTGCCCTTGGTGTTACCCTCACATCCTCATTTATCTACGGCAACTACCGTTGTCTGGTTCAAAGCTGGTCCACAGACTCTCTCTTCTCTCTTCTTCCTCTCCACTACCCCAGTCTTCCCCAGGCTTTTGTTGTTTGTTTTAGTTCTTTAACTTCCCCTTTGTTACATCCTCCCCCTACTGAGCAGCAAGCCTCGTCAGCTTTCCTGTCTTAGGAGGAAAGGGATAGCTTCTCTGGACACAAGAGAAGAGCCCTACCAATGGCCCTTCATAAAGTGGCTATTAGAGGACTTTGGAAAATCCTCTCAATACAAATGCCTGGCTAGTAAATCTATTGTTTTGCTGCCTAATCCTATTTTGCATGTTACAAGTGGATACCACCCTTATCCTTTTTGTTTGTTACTTCCCACAGCAAATTCTAATCTCCCCCATGGCAGATGGACACCTTGGGCCTGCTAGTACAAAAGCAAACAGGAAAAGCTAATTAAATAATTTTCAAAATATCACTTCTAATATACTAAGTAATTACTAGTTACTCAGTGACAAGTGCCAAAGAAGAAATCAACTGGGTGATGACATAGAGAGAGTAACTTGATGGGGAGAGCACAGAGGGCTTTCCAGCCCATCAAACAGCCTTGAAGGGGTGTAGGAGTTCAGAGTATGCTCCTTCCAAATATGCCACTCTGGCATAAGGATTATTTTGAGCTGAAGGCAATTAAAAAAAAAAAAGTAGACAAGAAAACCTCTCAGCCCTCTGCCTTCCTACTAGGAAGGGTAAGGCAATTGTTAATCACAGGAGACAACTCTAGACTCTTATCAGCCCAGAGGTGGCAGCACCACAGGAATCCACAGAACAACGCTTATCTTCCATTAGTTTCCCCCATATATTTACCTCCCCAGAGTTTGCTACCCGTGAAAGCCTAAAGCTCTTTTCCTTTGTCTTGTCACTTTTCTACAAAATTTATTCGTCTTTTGTTAAGATGTTATATCAGCCCAAGTTCTAACCACCCCTTTGAGTTACTTATTGCTGACTACTCCTGTGTGTCTGTGCAATGCATGTGGGAATAAACTTCTGTTTGTTTTTCTCTTGTTGATCTGTTTGGGTTTTTTTGTCAGTCTAATTTGCAGGGCTCTAGCCAAGGAACCTAAGATGGGTAAAGGAAAGGTTTTCTCTTCCCCTGCAGGGGAAAACAACTTAGGGGAAGGGCCCCAAGAGACCATATCGTTCTCTTCCTTAAGGCACGGGCCACATTTCACCACTGCCTTGATCAGTCAACCACTTAATTTACTCTACAATTTCCCACAATTATTTTGGATCGACAAGCATGTTCCTAAGGATTTAGTCTTGGGCAAGGCTTGTGACGCTGTCAAATACACTATCTAGTGAATTTTTAATGTTTCAAGAGCCTGTCATTTTCATGAAGGAGCCTGGAGGAGGAGGACGAACCAGAAGTTTTGTGATGCTGTAGTTGTGGTTCTCAATCTGAGATCACCTGGGGAGCTTTAAAAAATATATATATATACGTGTCAGGTGTAAAGAGTTTAGTATTACTTAAGCTCTGGGTTCTGGGACAGTGTTGGTCAGGCACTGAATTCTGGAAGAATTCCTTCTGGATTTCTATAGTTAAGTTGGGTCTGTGACACTTGTGTTCCGGGTGTTGGCATTGGCGTGTGTTTGGGTGACACTCTTCAGCCTCTGGTATGCATCTCTTCTCAACCCTTGGCATCACATATTTGACTTTAGTGTGAGCCTGTGCTTCACCGTTAGAACGTGTCAAGACCTGCAATGTCATCCCACCCAGTGTCATGGACACCTGAGATCACATCATGCACAGTTCATGTCTTATTACAGCAGAAAGGCATGGGGCTGAGCGTGAGGGCTCAAATTAGGGGCACTTTTCTCTACGAGACACTGGAACTATCTAATGGAGATATCTGCTCTCTCTGTGGTATTTGGCAATGTAACACTTATATTTCCATTTTGCCCGTGAGTGTCGGAAGTAAGAATAAGATTTATTAATCTTATTTCTTGGAATTCTACAGCCTGCCTTTATTCAGATTCCTCAACATTAATAGACCGGATTCACTTGAGTTCACTTGGTTGGTGTGGCCTGTGAGAGTTTGAAGTCATAGCGATTGGGATTTAAGAGTCCTTATTAATGGGTAGATGAGAGAGAACCCAACAGAAGCCGAGGATAAGGAAATACCTAGCAGGAGCTGCAGGTGCTAAAGGATGGGTGGATTTTCTGAAGCATTGGCTTGATCGTTCATTATATTCTTCTTTCGTTTATTGGTTAAAAAAAAAAACTCATTGCACACCATTGAGGTGGATAGGTTTCTTTGGTTGCCTAGCTCACAATAGGTGCACCTCCAATGTTTGTGGAATGAGTAGGTAAGAAAATGGTTTGTGAAACAAACTTATCTCAAAGGGGATAGCGGTGTGGGGGGGGAGAGATAAATTAGGAGTTTGGGATTAACAGATACACACTACTATATATAAAATATTCAATAGGTAAACAACAAGAACCTACTGTGTAGCACAGGGAACTCTATTCAATATCTTGTAGTAACCTATAATGGAAAAGAATCTGAAAAAGAATACATATAGTATCTGAATCACTTTGCTATAGACCTGAAACTAACACAACATGTCAATCAACTATACTTCAATTTAAAAAAATGGTTTAAAAAAAAAAAAACAGTTTGTAGAAGGAGCTCCTCATATCATGGACCTGACCTGCTCCTTGTGTCCTAGACTTCCTGACCGGTCTCTTCTGTAATGAATGTGGAGCAGATGCTCTGGCTCACTGATTTCTCCAGCTTCCTTTCCTCCTGGCTATTTGTTGGGATGGACATCATTTCTGTCTTACTCCTACATCCTCTCTACATAAGCCTTTTGCTTGTCAAGCAGGACATTCCCATTTATAAATCCATTTTTATAGCTCTTCATCTGCTAGGAAAAATTGAGGTTAACTTCAATGTTGTTCGTAGATGAATTATACTCTGCTTTTCTCTTCATATCTTAATTTTCTATATACTTTGCTTTTGCTTTTTGCCTAGTTTCTGTTCCTTCTCCATTTCTCCCCAGCTGCTATTTTCTTGTTCATACAGAAATCAGGATTAAAAATGAGAGCCAGTGAAAACTCTATTTTCGAGAAGAAAAGTGATAAGGATATCCATACATACTAAGGGCATTTTTTTCTTTTTATTAATTCTAAGTTATGCTCTGCATTTTGCTGGGGTGATAAAAGGAAACGACTGAAACCAACTCTGTTATTATTAGGGTCCTGGTCAGCCCCTTGGCCCTGGTCTCTTTCTTCTGAATGTTTTTTTGAGGACATGGCACATAGCAGGTGCTTCATAAATGTTTATTTAATGACCAGCAAGGAAACAGAGAGGTTTTGTAAAACTCGAATTTGTTCAAAAATAAGACTGAAATGGAAATGGGGGAAAAGATTGAATGGAAATGAGATTTCAGAATTCTCTGTGCATCTTGTTTCTCATTTCTGCCTTTGCTCCATTAGCACTGATATTTGAAAACTGACTGCATTTAATTTCAGATTTATTAATTGATATGCAATTTATTTTTCCTGAAAAATCAGTGTTGTTGGACTACTTATCAAATTGATTTATTCAATTAATTTTAAAACTTTTGACTCATTTTTATCTTACAAGCTTGTTCTATCCTTTTGAATGGTTCAAATAAATTACCCCTGTAAAACTACTGGAAAGTTAAAAGTAAAGCTTAATGTAAGAAAAATCTCAATTCATGGAACCCAATTTTCCAGAGATGTAGGCTTTATGAAATGGAAATGACTGTTCCAACCTGCAGTGTAAAATCTTGCCTTCCACTCAAGGGGATGCCAGAGGTACCTGTGTTAGTGTCTCCGGCAGTTCCCTTGGACAAATTGTCCTTTAAACACCCTCCATTACATGCATTACTTGGGATTTCTGTTTTGCGAGCTTGTCCATTTCATGTCGTTTTCCTGTTCTCCTTGGTTGGTTTCTTTTCTCCTCATACCATCAGGTCTGAGATTTACTTCTCCACTCAAGTTTCCCAGTTCCTCCACCCTCCTCAGTTTACAAGAACCACTCAGGTTTTCTCTGGAGGTGTCTTTTCCTCCTAGAGTTCCCTTTTCTTCTTTTCTAGGTTAGGCACTTGTTGATGGATTTCCTTGGTGGTCAGCATTTGTTACTCACGGAAAAGGCCAACACCTGCAAGTTTCTTCTTAGGTGTCACAACATTTCCAGAGAACAATGGGCTGATTTCCATATTTATAGAATATTATTTTTAATGGTAGTGCCCTTGACCCTGACCTGTTCTATAAAAATGAAATTTTGTTTTATGTTCTCTCATTTTTGTGCCGGGTCTTGAACCCAATATTTCTATACTTGAAAGCTGCTTTTTCTAGCTTTTCCCCCTCTGATTCAAACTGGCAGTTTTTACTTGGATCTTCGGTTAATTTTAGCATGAAAACGAGCATAACAAAGTGTAATCAATTGGCTAAGAGATTGCCACTAGTGCCTGTGGATTTTTAATTATACAATCAATGAGTTTACTTCAAGTTGTGTGTCCTAACGTAAAAGATAAACTCTCATTGCTTAGAAGCCTGGAATTCACCTATTGGATGGCAGTAGTTACTTAAAAATACATGAAATAGTAACTTATAATGATGAAAGGAATAGGGGGAAATCATCAGGGGTAGAGATGGAAAAACCATTGCAGGATTGTGATTGCCCTTAAATAATAAGACTATTACAGAACCCACGTGCAACTTCTTCTAGTAGCAATCAATGGGCTACGTCTTAGCCAGATTTTTTCTAAATGTTCCAGTGAAGTTTGAGCACCTCTCCCTTTTCCTCGTCTCCCACAGCCCAGGAAAGGGGAGTTTAATAACGATTTAATACAACAGATTTTCTTCATCCCCTGCTGATAGAGATGAGATTTCAGGTCTGTTTCATAGTCCACTGCCATTTCTAGCCCTCAAGAAACAATGATTGTGTCTTCATTTTCTCTATGTCCATCTCTCAAAACGTTAAAAATGTTGTATGCAATTGGAAATGGATGTCTACACTGACTGTGGTAAAAAGAAAATAAGCAAGCAACTCTCTGCCTGAGGTGTCAGCGTGAACATTGGTCCCAGGCACCTGAAGTGACATGGCAGCCCCGGCTAGTCCTAACTGCTCCGCCTCCCAGATGGAAATCTTGACCCCAATTTGATGCAAGGTCAGCTCAGAGGACAAAAGACAAGTGAGTGTACTGCACACCGTTTTCTTATTCCAAAAGTGAAATTTTTTCAAGGAGGCCACAATGCCCCTCCTTAAACCACTACAGCTTTCCTGAGGTTCCTTAATGGGGGGTATACCATGGTCACAAGACAGTGCCACATACTGGGGGTGCCCCAATAGCTGTCAGCCAATGCTAGATCCCAATGAGTGACATTTTAGTGTTCCTTTTTTTGAATTTAAATTGTGCTTCTTTCTCTTGCTTAGCACCACGGGCTTTTAATGTATTTTCAATATCAACTCAATAACCTAGTCTCTCCAGTGAGAATGTACAAATATATTTATCTGAAAGTTGCATTCTTATAGAGGACTAATCCCTTTGGGTTTTGTTGTAAGAATGACTTATTTTGCAGAAAGCCAGAAGCACTCCTGGGGGAGAAAGAGGAGTAAGTAGGACACCCTGGGGGAACCCTTTGCAGGCCAGAATGGCCCCCCACCCCAGGCATATTGGAGGTTCTGAGGTTAAGCAAACAAGAATGCAGTGCTTGCTGGAGGCCTAGTCAAGAGGGCCAGTGAACTTGAATGTTTTCCGTAAGATTCTCTGTTTGCAACACTGTATCTCTGGAGAGAGACACGTTTAGCAGGGTTTCTTTTGATTGCCTTCTAGAGTGATTTATGACAAATCAGAGAGACACTTGTCTGAAATGGGGTTCCTGGCAGATTAATGATGATGGCAAAAAAAATAGCGTACTCACATCTGGTGAGAATTAAAGGTTGTCGGAGTAAGGTTTGTTATACATTGTTAAAGAGGAGTTCACAAAATTCTCATTCAGACCCCTCCCCTTGAACAAAACAAGCCCAACACACACACACACACACGCATAGAATAAAAGATTGGGAGGAAATGCGTTGAAATACTCAAAGTGCTAATTGAAAATGGTAGCATCCTATTTTCCTTTTTATACCGATAATGTATATTCTAAAATTTCTACAAAGTACATACAGTAAAATTATTAAAAATTAAACATCATTTTGTCTTTTAACACTGCACTTGGTTTTGAGGGCACTGAAAAAGAAAAAAAAAAAAAACTTTCCAGGACCCCCAGGCAATTAAATGAGATCAGAAGCACAGAGTCAGATGGGAAGCTAGAGCAGGTCAGTCAAATGCCTCGCCCCCTCTCCAAGGCCCCTGTGTGTAGAGCAGCCATGATAGCTAATGTGGCTCTGATAACAAACCAAAGACAGGGAGAGGCTTTTATTTGAATTGTCAGCCTTAGCCTTGAGATAGAGCGCAAGTGGTTTTAACAGCCAAATCACATCGTCGCGAACAATGTCACAAAGATAGAAAAGGAGCATTATATTTTTTATCTCACAGATGTCCTGAATAAAGTACACTGGTTCCAGTTTCATCTTGATAGCACATCACAGATCACAGTGACAGCCTTGCTGGAAAGTCGCTGATACCAGCTTCAACTTGTTTTTTTCCACTGAGTGGAGAAGCTCTGCATTTTCATTAGCACAGACCCGTTACTGTTACTGACCATTTTACAATGTCTTCTTGGTTTTGGTGGATTTCTTAGCACAGGTACAAGACTGTCCCGGCCTCTGGAGTGTGCAGGTAGGATGGGTGGATGTTAGCAAGAAGCCCATCTAACTGAATACACCGTGGTATCACCTACCATCTGCCACAGCATATGCTGAAAAGACATGGTTTACAAACTAAGTGGACAGTAAAACTCTGATTTCCTAGGCCCCCATGATCCCCAGTACAATACCTTTGTATGTTCAAAGGCATCAGGAACCCACACAGTAGTGACTTTCTGTAGGTCTCCGTCACTGGGAGGGCTCATTTAATGAAAGGTCCAAGTAACCTGGAACATGGACCACAGCTGTTCAGAAAGGAATGCTCTACTCTCCCTTCTTCCCGGTAGGAGCAGGTCGAAGAACATCTAAGTTAAAGGCCCCATGGAAGGTCTCGTTGTCATTAATCTTAGGTCGATCCTGGACTTTATAGGGCCGCATCCTGTTTGGTTTGGGCTTTACCTTGTTAACTAGGAGCCAACGAAAGAAACAGAAGGAAGTCAGAGACAGGGCCACCCCACTCCCGAGCGGGAAGCTGGGCATAAGCGGGCATCGGGCAGCAGACAAGAGCACGGGAGCAAGCGGGAGAAAGCGGTCTCCGTGGAGTTCATGTTTATCAGGAGTGTGAGTCAGCGGCTCTTTGGATCTTGGTGCCTCGAGGGCCCCAGGGAGCCCTGGCAGAGATAGCGGGGGAGGAGAAAAACAGAGAAGAAGAGCAGAGAAAGAAAGGAGGAGGTAACCTCGTATCCCAGACTGGGAATCGTTGAGCACAGATATGGTACCCCCGGGGCTCTTCTGCTGGTGGCTCCCAGCACAGGGATGGGTCAGCCTGACCCCCTCCAACGTGTCATATTGAGATGGGATGCCTTGTGTTGACTCAGGAACTCAAATTCTAACGTGGTTCTTAAATCTTCCAAAATAAGCCAAATTTCTGAACTAGCCTTCAAAATTTGCATTAATGCCAGTGAGTTTTTGATGGGTGAGGGATGATGTAAATAACACTCCTCTGGACCTGGTTGGAAGAGGATCATATAAACTTAAAGTAGCCATATGAGCCTGTGGGAGCTCCAGTCCTGCTGTTCCCGTCTTACCTTATATATTTTCAAAATATATTCAGAATCTGACGGCGTTGTATCATCCACATGGCTACTTACTACCTTGGTCCCAGGGTGGTAGCCATCCTCTCCTGCCTACATTAATGCCACAGCTTTCTAAGTGGTCTCCCTGCTTCTCCTTTGGCCCTCACCTCCCATCCCCCTACTTACAACAGCTATACTTGACAAAGTAGCCAGAGTGGTGCTTTGAAAACATTGGTCACATGTCACTACCTTGCTCCATGGTTCCCTTGCTGGGAGAGAAGCCCAGAGTCATTAACAAATATGGCCCCCACTACTTCCCTGACCTCACCCACTGCTCTCCTCTCAGTCACTCTGCCCAGTCACACGCCAGGCAAGTTTTCACCCCAGGACCTCTGCACTTGCAGTTTTCTCTGCTTGGAAGGCTCTTCTAGATATTGGCATCCATCGAGTCTTTGCTTAAATGTCTCTTTCCCAATGAAGCCTACTCCAATTCTATTTAGAAAGGAGTTTAGCAGTTATCACCTTCAAAATATATAATTTATTTTGTTTACTGTCTGTGCACCCCTCCCCCACCCCAACACACACACTAGAATAGAAGCTTCGTCAAGGCAGGGGTTTAAGGTCCATTCTGTTCATGAGCGTTTCCTCAGTACCTAGAATGGTGTTCCACACACAGTAGGTGCTCCAAAGTATTTGTGAATTGAATTTGCTCAATTTTTCTAGAAGTCTTGTGGGCAGTGCTCTTGTGTATGCTTTTATACATTTGAAAGGTCATGTCTGATTGGAACAAGAAAAACATTTGTAAAATCTTATACACACCATCTGGAGGCTGCTCAGCAACCTATATATGAAATGGGTCGTAAGTGACAGACAAATGCCCTGTGGATAGAAATCAACACCACAAGAACCTGTTAGGTCCCCGGGTTCCTTCCCAAGTGAGGTTGGAGCTCATTGGCTGGAGAAAGTGTATCCGTCTTATCTTTATCTGCGTTGTCTCTGGTGTGTGGAAAATGCCATTTTCCCCCAGTGCTTCTTTCTAACAAACCACTGTTGATTGCCCTGAATGGTCTTAAAACTAAATAAAATTAAAAAAATATGAGGCATATTTGATTCCAGATCTCTCCAAGTCCATCTGTATACTTGTTTATTTTGCGTGAGGTTTGTTTCATTAGAAACTGGGACATAAATGATGAAGGCTTATTGGATTGTGTTTGGTCATGCAGCTGAACAATAACTGTGGAGACCTTTCAAGGATTTTATCCAATACTTTTGCTTATCTTGTTCACATCCATGAGTCTTATTGGCTAAAGAGCCGTAATTATTCTCTTGACTTTTCTTTGTGAATTGATATTGCTATTGAGAACAACATCCCTGAAGACAGAGTGAGGTAATATTCATTTTTTTAAAAAGCTTTAATATTATGTTTACTTTGCTGTGAAGTGTATTTCATATTTAGTCTAGAAGAGCTGTAGGGTGACAAAATATTATATCTTACATAATGATTGTAATTTAAACATGAAAACCACTAGGTTTTCTTTTCTTCTTTGCTTTGGTTTTGCTGGCTGTGTGATTTTGGGGGGTTCTATCTGTAAACATATATAAAATGAATAACAGTAAATGAATTACAGAGGTATAATTCCATTGAGGGTTTCTGGAAACAGCTTTTAGCCTCTAGAGCCAAGCTCTTACACTCTGTGTTGGATCAGAATTGCAAGACAGAATTATAGCTCCGTTCTTCAGGGTTTGCTTGTTGCTAATTTTATGGAGAATATAAAAGCTAATGCAAAGCATCTGTTCCATCCTTGACCCCTTTAGGAAACCTGTATCCATGGCAGCTGATACTAGGTAGGAGGAGGCGGATTCTCTGAATCCTCACAGGGCATTTCAAGAAAAAGAAATGCCTGTCTCTTGAATATGGCTTTGATGTTAAATCTGTGTAGTGGTAAGATTGGGATAAATTTCAGTCTATTCAGTTAACATATTTATGGAGTTCATACTACGTGGCAGGGTAAGTTCTAGATGCCAAGGTTACAGCAGTAAACAAATCGGGCAAGACACCCTCCTGCCCTCTTGGAGCTTACTTATACTACAGCTAAACAAGTAGAGTATAAAATACGTTATTTCCATGTGATGAGTCATTTCACACAAAACTGGTTAAGGAAAGATAGTTGAGGGGGGATAGGGCCTACAGGGCTGGGAGCTGGGTCACTCTTTTAAATAGAATGAATAAGAAAGACCTCACTGATATGGTGGTATCTGAGCAGAGACCCAAAGGAGGCCTGCGAGCTGGGCCTGAGGCAGATCTCTGAGGGAAGAGCCTTCCAGGCAGAGAGGAGAGTCTGTGCAAAGGCCCTGAGGTGGAAGGCTTGGTAGAAGGAGCAGCAACGCTGATGTAACAAAAGGTGAGTGGGTGGGGAAGGGGTGACAGGGGATGAAGTCCCAGAAGATTCAGAGGACTGTATCCTACAAGGCTTTCCAGGGCATGGGAAGGCCTCAGGATCCTCTGAGTGGATTGGTAAGACACTGAGTTCTCATTGAGCAGAGAAATGATTATTCAAGAGGATTAATCTGGCTGCTTCATAGAAAATAGACACTCAGGAGGCAAGAGTTTAAATAAGAGACCAGTTAGGAAGCTACTATTGAAGAAACCCAGGCATGAGAGTAGAGTGGTTTGGCGGAAGGTGGCAGGTGGAGGTGGTAAGATGTAGTCTACTTTTGGTTACATGCTGAAGGAAGAGCCCACAGAATTGGCTGCCAGGTGGGATGTGGTGTCACCCCTCAGGCCCACTAGCTTGGCGTTGCTGCACAGGTGGACAGAGATCCTTGTGATTTCTGCCCCCTCTTGCCCCTGCTCTGGTGATGAGTTCTCAACACTACACGATGGGTCACACTTGGGGTTTGCTTCTGCCTTTGCTGTTTTTGCCCTGGGCACATATATAGCATTTGCCAGGGCACAAGATTATTTTGATGCCCTTCTGTTTGCTGAAACTCAGCTTCTCACTGCCCATGTCCAGAGTTCCTGCTGGTGCCCGGCTGCTTTCCTAGATCTGGGAACAGCAAGGGTCCTCATCTCCCCACACCACCATCTCATCATATCTATGATTCCTTCACCAGAGTCTCAGATTCTGAGATCAGATATCTCTTTCCTTCCAACTCCACTCCAAGCCTTAATTGCTCCATGTTAGACTGATGTTACGATTTTCATACCGGCACTTTTGTTTTCTTGCTTCCAGAAACTCAGCAACCAGCAGCAAAAATTATCCTTGTCCAGCTCCATTTTCATCATCCCAGAGTCCCTTTCAGATTCCTGTCTTGGCTTCCAATTCTTTCTACCCTGATCCCCTCAAACTAAATTTAAATTATTTAGCATTTTTTGGATAAACATTCTCACCACATCCTTTTTCATCATCAGCACGTATTTATATAATTATTGATTCACTCTGGCAAACCACTTTGAGAACTGTTAGCAAATCAAGCAAGTATAGGGTCTGAATTGAGAGGTTTTCCTTGTTTCTGTGATCTGGTCGCCCAGCACTGGAGATTTGACTATCATAAGCATCACTGTACTAGCGAATACCACTGGGAGGGGTAACACCTTGTGAATCTTCATTTTTTCTTCTTAGTGAACACTATTGAATTGGTGTGTTAGTCATTTATGTAATGCACCAAACATTTCTATACTTCTGATGCACAAAAGAGGACTGTACTTCCTGGATAATTTTGGTTAGATGGGGCAATGTGGTTAATTCTGGCCAATGACTTGAGAGTAGAAGTAATATTTATAATTTCTGAACCAGTGCATTTAATTGCCAGGAAAAGACTCTAGAGCCTTCTTTCCTTTGATGATCACTGCAACTTTTGAGATCATGGCCTGGGTCACTGAGAGACTCTGAGGAGCAGAGCCCTTTGGCAACCTGCGACGGATGGGCAACAGGAGTGAGAAACCCTTGTTTTGGCCATTGCAATTTTGGGATTGTTTATTACTGCAGCATCACCTAGCCTATCCTGCCTGATGTATTCAGGTCAACTCTCCACAATAGTTACTTGAGATCAGGACCTCTGTCAATGAGGGTTTGGATAGACGTGAAGGACAAAAGTAAGTTAGATGCTGGTCATGGGGTTCCAAGAATGATGGCACTAAAAGGGAATGTGGTTGCATGTGGAGGAAGTAGAAGGACCCCAAAGGCAGAATGGAGCAATATCTAGGGTCTGTCGAAGGTTGGTGACAGGAAAAAGATGTAGTGATCTCTGCCTAACACATGGCCTAATGCTAGATGCCTTGCGGTCATCATCCCATTTGGTCAGGAAGGGACTTCCATTACATGTGATGATAAGAAGGCAAGGCCAGGGCTCTGACTGCCTCTGTCTCATCACCTCCAAAGAGAATGGCTACCCGTTCACTCTGGTCCATGGTGGTCATTCACATGAGTGATCGTGGACGTCTGGGAAGAGGCAACGCGAGGTCAGGAGAACTCAACATGGCTTGATGCTGTGTAAGTGCCTCAGTGTGTCAAAGGAATGATTTCTAGCTTCCTGTAGGTACCATTAGCAAAATTGCAATGTCTGCTTCTAGGACCTCCCTTGCCAGGATCATTGTTTCCTGGTTTGAACTTTGGGGGGAGGAGGAGGGGGGTGTAGGTGCCCTCTGTCTCCCTCCCTTTTGTGTGGAGCCTGGAAAGAGAGGCTGCTGTTTAGAGAGTTGCTTTGGTTTTAATAGGCAGGAGGAGGCTTTTGAGAAGCTCTAGCTTTCTCCTTGTGTTAGGATTTTGTGACAGTGTGAAGTCAATCTTGGAGCAGTTACAGCTCTCCCGAGCTGTCAGTAACTCAGAGACTTCAACTCTGATTAAAACCCATGACTAAAAACTTTACCATAATCCAGTGACAGACATGAAGAAGAAGCCATAATAATACTAATAACAATGTTCCAGTTTAGAGGCTATTATATTTAGTGCCTTCCTTCTGCACAGAAGAATCTCCTCAGGGTTGCCGTTCATGGAACTGGGGCCTTGTTAATGGATGTGACGGGGCTTATACCTCTGGAGGAAGGAGACATAAGCCCTGTGGCCACCCGGAGTAATTTGCTTGCTACAAGTTCTGTGGGTGGCAGTGAGTAGAAGCCACAGATATGACCTCTGCTCTGAACCAGTGTGGTTAAGAGATCAGCAGGGAATGGGACTCTAGCTTTAGTACAACAATCCAACAAGTCCAATGACTTGCCTGAACCCCACTGAACACTTCCCTAGAAGCCTCTCTCCTCAGGGTCCTTAAAAACACACTATGTTGTCCCTTTTGCCACCAGAGCCATCCTCTGTCTCCAGATCATCCAGGACATTACTTTGCTACCCACTGTACCCTGACTTTGGCTTCTGTATAATATTGCATACTCCGGTCTCATTTCCTTGGGGCCTTTCTAGGTGACTACAGCTACTAGATAAGCTCCTCCAAGCTAAGTTATTAATGCTGCTAATGGTTTAAGGTGTTAGCCCTTCCAACTCATCTATTTGCATCTTAACAGGGACCTTTCAGCTTAAAGCCAAAGGTGTTACTACTTAGAATTTAGGGCACACAACAAAAGGCTGGTGGGGAGTGCCATTTGGAAGCAGGAATCTGTTTGGGGGACACTTTATTCATACCAGGTAAGTAGTGCATTCCTTTGCCCAGGCGTGGAGGGGAGCAATCCAGCCTCCTATTTGCATTCCAGGATTCTGCATCTCTCGCTTCTTTAGAATCAGGTAAAATGCCACCCCTTCCAGCCACACTTCCTTTATTGAAGTCTATGCACTGCATTGCTCTTTGGCCTTCTCTCTCCGGACTTACTGTATACAGCTTCCTCACAATATATTTGACTATGTTAGAGGGACACAGAGAAACCTGTCATTTAAACAATGTAGGTAGTCATGTGTCACAGTTCTGTGTAGCTGAAAAACAATAGTGACTCCACCATCAGACTGGCAAGTCCCTCAGAGAAAGGGAGCCGCTCTTTTAGAACAAAGATTTCAAGTCTAGGGACTATCTCTATTTACCAACTATAGAGATAATTAAAGACTAAACTTTGCTTGTACTTAACATGAAAAGGACCCTGTGTGTGGTTTAGTCACATGCACTCAAGCACACACACACACACACACACACACACACACACGCACACACACACAGAACAATTCCTAGTGGTAAGTCATTTTATATTAAAAACAAAGGGCTCTGCTCACCTCCTCTCACGAGCACACCAAAATCAGAACTAACTACTGAACAACCACTGATTAAAAAACAACATTGGAACCTACCAAAAAAAGATATTCTACGTCCAAAGACGTAAAGAAGAAACCACAGTGAGATGGTAGGAGGGGTGCACTTGCAATATAATCAAATCCCATACCACATGGCTGGGCAACCCACAAATTGGAGACTAATTATATCGCAGAAGTTCTCCCACAGGAGTGTGAGCTCTGAGCCCCATGTCAGGCTCCCTAGCTTAGGGGTCCAGCATCAGGAGGAGGAGCCCCCAGAGCATTTGGTTTTGAAGGCCAGTGGGGCTTGATTGCAGGAGCTCCACAGGACTGGGGGAAACAGAGGCTCCACTCTTGGAGGACACACACAAGGTTCCGTGTGCACCAGGTCACAGGGCAAAAGCAGTGACTTCATAGGAGCCTGGGCCAGACATCCCTGCTGGTCTTGGAGGGTCTCCTGAGGAGTTGGGGGGCCATTGTAGCTATCCCTAGGGTCATAAAAGCTGGTGGCGGACATATCTGAGAGGGTTCATCTATGGGAAATCTTGCTGGCGGCAAACATCTTCCTTGGTTATTAGCACCAAGAACTGGCCCCATCCAACAGCCTGTAGGCTTCAGTGCTGGGATGCATCAGGCCAAAAATACAACAGGGTGGCAATACCCATCAGGGTGCCCATCAGGGACTGGGAACACCCAGTCCCAGCCATCAGCAGACAGGCTGCCTAAAGTCATCCTGAGTCCATAGCCACCTGTAGACATGCCGCTTGAGAGGCCCTGTCCACCAGAGGGCCAAGACCCAGCTCCACCTACCAGTGCACAGGCATCAGCCCCTCCCACCAGGAAGCCTGCACAAGCCTCTATACCAGCCTCACACACCAGGGTGCAGATACCAGAAGCAAGAAAAGTATGCTCCCACAGCCTGTGGAACTGAGTCTGCAAACACAGGTCAGAACCTGCCCTGGAACCAGCTGGTCCCTGGGCCTTGGGTGATGAGATGGGAGTGTGCTGCTGGGACACACAGGGCATCTCCTACAGAGTGCTACTTCTCCAAGATCGAGAAACATAACTAACCTACTACATACAGAAAAATACAAACAGAAATTTAAACAAAATGAGACAGAAAAGGAATATGTTCCATACAAAGGAACAAGACAAAACCTCAGAAGAACAAATAAGTGAAGTGGAGGTAAACAATCTACCCAAGAAAAACTTAAGAGTAATGATCGTAAAAATGATCCAAGACCTCCAGAAAAGAATGGATGCACAGAGTGAGAAGTTACAAGAAGTTTTATACAAAGAGTTAGAAAATATAAAGGACAACCACACAGAGTTGAAGAATACAATAACTGAAATGAGGAATATACTAGAATGAATCAATAGCAGAATAAATGAGGTTAAAGAAAGGATCAGTGAGCTGGAGGACAGAATGGTGGACATCACTGCTGTGGAACAGAATAAAGAAAAAAGAATGAAAAGAAATGAGGACAGTTTAAGAGACCATCAGATGCACCAACATTCCCATTATAGGGGTCCCAAAAGGAGAAGAGAGAAAGAAAGTGCCTGAGAAAATATCTGAAGAGATAATAGGTGAAAACTGCCCTAACATGGGAAAGGAAACAGTCACCCAAGTCCAAGAAGTACAGAGTCTCATACAGGATTAACCCAAGGAGGAACATGTCATGTAATCAAATTGACAAAAATTAAAGACAAAGAGAAAATATTAAAAGCAACAAGGGAAAAGCAACAAATAACATACAAGGGAATCCCCATAAGACTATAAGCTGATTCTCTTCAGCAAAAACTCTACAGTCAAGAAGGTAGTGGCACAATATATTTAAAGTGATGAAAGGGAATACAACCAGGAGCACCCTACCCAGCAAGGCTCTCATTTAGATTTGATGGAGAGATCAAAAGCTTTGCAGACAAGCAAAAACAAAAAGAGTTCAGCACCACCAAACCAGCTTTACAACAAATACTAAAGGAACTTCTCTAAGCAGAAAAGAAAAGGCCATGACTGGAAACAAGAAAATTACAAAATGGGAAAGCTTGCTGGTAAAGGCAAACATACAGTAAAGACATGAAACCATACACACACAAATATGATATTGAAATCAGTAATTGTGAGAGGAAGAGAGTACAAATGCAGGATATTTTAAATGCATTTGAAATTAAGAGATCAGGAACTTAAAACAATCTTGTTTATATATAGACTGCTATACCAAAACTTCATGGTAACCACACACCAAAAATCTATAGTAGATATACACACAAAAAAGAAAAAGGACTCAAAAGCAACACCAAAGATAATCATCAAGTCACAAGAGGACAAAAGAAGAAAGGAAAAAAACCCTACAAAACAAATCCAAAACAATTAACAAAATGGCAATAAGATACATATTGATAGTTACATTAAATATAGACGGATTAAAAACTCCAACCAAAAGACACAGACTGGCTGAATAGATACAAAAACAAGACCCATATATATGCTGTCTATAAGAGACCCACTTCAGATCTACAGAAACACACAGATTGAAAATGAAGGGATGGAAAAAGGTATTCCATGCAAATGGAAATCAAAGGAAAGCTGGAGTAGCAATACTTATATCAGACAAAATAGACTTTAAAGACTGTTTCAAAAGAAAAAGAAGAACACTACATAATAATCAAGGGATCAATCCAAGAAGAAGATATGACAATTGTAAATGTATTTGCACTCAACACAGGAACATCTCAATATATAAGGCAAATGTTAACAGACATGAAAGGAGAAATTGACAGTAACACAATAATATTGCAGGAATTTAACACCCCATTTACATCAATGGACAGATCAACCAGATAGAAAATCAATAAGGAAACACAGGCCTTAAATGACACATTAGAGCAGATGGACTTAATTGATATTTATAGAGCATTCCATCCGAAAGCAGAATACACATTCTTTTCAAGTGCACATCAAACATTCTCCAGTATAGATAACATGCTGAGCCACAAAGCAGGCCTTGGTAAATTTAAGAAAACTGAAGTCATATCAAGCATCTTTTCTGACCATAATGCTATGAGATTAGAAATCAACTACAAGAAAAAAACTGCAAAAAACACACACATGTGGAGGCTAAACAATATACTACTAAACAACCAAAGGATCACTGAAGAAATCAAAGAGAAAATTTAAAAAATACCTAGAGACAAATGAAAATGAAAACACCACGATCCAAAACCTATTGGACACAGCAAAAGCAGTTCTGAGAGGGAAGTTTATAGTGATACAGGCTTACCTCTGGAAGCAAGACAAATCTCAAATAAACAACCTAATCTTACACCTAAAGCAACTAGAGAAAGAAGAACAAACAAAAACCAAAGTTAGTAGAAGGAAAGAAATAATAAAGATCAGAGCAGAAATAAATGAAATAGAGACTGAGAAAATAATAGAAAAGATCAATGAAACTAAAAGCCGGTTCTTTGAAAAGATAAACAAAATTGATAAAACTTTAGCCAGACTCATCAAGAAGAAAAGGGAGAGGGCCCATATCAATAAAGTTAGGAATGAAAAAGGAGAAGTTACAACCAACACCACAGAAATACAAAGTACTATAAGAGACTACTACAAGCAACTATATGCCAGTAAAAGAAACAACCTAGAAGAAATGGACAAATTCTTAGAAAGGTACATTCTCCCAAGACTGAACCAGGAGGAAACAGAAAATATGAACAGACCAATTTCAAGTATTGAAATCAAATCTGTGATTTAGAAACTCCCAACAAACAGAGGTCCAGCACCAGATGGCTTCACAGGTAAATTCTACCAAACATTTAGAGAACAGTTAACACCTATCCTTTTGAAATTATTCCAAAAACTGCAGAGGAAGAAACACTTCTGAACTCATTCTATGAGGCCATCATCGCCCTGATACCAAAACCAGACAAAGATACCACAAAAAAAGAAAACTACAGGCCAATATCACTGATGAACATAGATGCAAAAATCCTCAATTAAAAACTAGCAAACCGAATCCAACAATACACTAAAAGGATGATAAAACCATGATCAAGTGGGATTTATCCCAGGAATGCAAGGATTTTTCAATATCAGCAAATCATTGTGATACACCACATTAAAAAATTGAAGAATGAAAACCATATGATCATCTCAGTAAATGCAGAAAAAGCTTTTGATAAAATTCAACACCCATTTATGATAAAAAAACTCTTCATACAGTGGGCATAGAGGGAACATTCCTCAACATAATAAAGGCCATATATGACAAACCCACAACTAACATCACACTCAATGGTGAAAAGCTGAAAGCATTTCATCTAAGATAAGGAAAAAGGCAAGGATGCCCACTCTCACCACTTTTATTCAACATAGTTTTGGAAAACCTAGCCATAGCAATCAGAGAAGAAAAAGAAATAAAAGGAATCCAAATTGGAAAAGAAGAAGTAAAACTGTCACTGTTTGCAGATGACATGATACTATACATAGAAAATCCTAAAGACAACATCAGGAAACTACTAGAGCTCAATGAATTCATCAAAGTTTCAGGTTAAAAAATTAATACTCAGAAATCTGTTGTATTTCTATACACTAACAATGAAAAATCAGAACTTGAAGATGACACAAACAGATGGAAAGATATACCATCTTCTTGGATTGGAAGAATAAATATTGTCAAATGACTATACTACCCAAGACAATCAACAGATTTAAGGCAACCCCTACTAAATTACCAATGACATTTTTTTTTTTTTACAGAACTAGAACAAAAAATTTTTTAATTTGTGTGGAAACACAAAAGACCCCAAATAGCCAAAACAATCTTGAGAAAGCAGAATGGAGCTGGAGAAATCATTCTCCTTGGATTCAGACTATACTACAAAGTTACAGTAATCAAAACTGTATAGTACTGGCACAAAATCAGACACATAGATCAATGGAACAGGAGTAAAAGCCCAGAAATAAGCCCACGCATCTATGGTCAATTAATCTATGACAAAGGTGGCAAGAATATACAATAGAGATAAGACAGTCTCTTCAAGAAGTGTGCTGGGAAAACTGGAAAGCTACATGTAAAAGAATGAGATTAGAATATTCTCTAACACCATATACAAAAATAAACTCAAAGTGGATTAAAGACCTAAATATAAAACCAGATACTATAAAACTCCTAGAGGAAAACATAGGCAGAACACCCTTTGACATAAATCGCAGCAATATATTTTTGGATTCATCTCCTAGAGTAATGGAAATAAAAACAAAAATAAACAAATGGGACCTAATTAAACTCAAGTTTTGCACAGTAAAGGAAACCATAAACAAAACTAAATGACAACTTATGGACTGGGAGAAAATATTTGCAGACAATGAGACTGACGAGGGACTAATTTCCAAAATATACAAACAGCTCATCCAGCTAATATAAAAAAAAAAAAACTAATCAAAAAATGGTCAGAAGATCTAATAAACAGACATTTCTCCAGAGAAGACATATAGATGGCCAACAAGGCACATGAAAAGAGGCTCACTCAACATTGCTAATTATTAGAGAAATGCAAATCAAAACTACAATGAGATAACACCTCACACCAGTCAGAATGTCTATCATCAAAAAGTCTACAAATAGGGCTTCCCTGGTGACACAGTGGTTGAATGTCCGCCTGCTGATGCAGGGGACGCGGGTTCATGCCCTGGTCCGGGAGGATCCCACATGCTGCAGAGCAGCTGGGCCCGTGAGCCATGGCCGCTGAGCCTGTGCGTCCGGAGCCTGTGCTCTGCAACGGGAGAGGCTGCAGCAGTGAGAGGCCTGCGTACCGCAAAAAAAAAAGTCTACAAATAATAAATGCTGGAGAGGGTGTGGAGAAAAAGGAACCCTTGTACACTGTTGGTAGGAATGTAAATTGGTACAGCACTCTGCAGTACAATATAGAGTTTCCTTTAAAAACTAAAACAGAGTTACCATATGATCCTGCAATCCCACTTTTGGGCATATATTCAGAGAAAACTATAATTTGAGAAGATACATGCACCCCAGTGTTCATTGCAGCACTATTTACAATAACCAAGACATGGAAGCAACCTAAGTGTCCATCGACAGTTGAATGGAACAAGAAGATGTGATATATATATATATATACAATAGAACATTACTCAGCCATAAAAAAAAATGAAATACTGCCATTTGTAGCAACATGGACGGACCTAGAGATTATCACACTAAGTGAAGTAAGCCAGACAGAGAAAGACAAATATCGTATGATGTCACTTATATGTGGAATCTAAAAAAAAAAAAAAAAAAAGATGAAACTGAATTTATTTACAAAACAGATATAGACCCAGAGACATAGAAAACAAACTTATAGTTAGCAAAGGGGAGAAGGTGGGGGAG
Source organism: Pseudorca crassidens (assembly GCF_039906515.1). Classification (NCBI taxonomy): domain Eukaryota; kingdom Metazoa; phylum Chordata; class Mammalia; order Artiodactyla; family Delphinidae; genus Pseudorca; species Pseudorca crassidens. The sequence goes on along the minus strand of NC_090299.1, from coordinate 124,228,495 downwards.
GATGGATAAATTAGGAGTTTGGGATTAATAGATGCACACTAGTATATATAAAGTAGTAAACAAACAAGGACCTACTGTATAGCAGAGGGAACTATACTCGATATTTTTTACTAATCTATAAGGGAAAAGAATCTGAAAAAAGAATATATATATATATGTGTGTGTGTGTGTGTGTGTGTGCGTGTCTGTGTGTGTGTGTGTGTGTATAAAACAAATCACTGTGCTGTACACCTGAAATTAACACAACATTGTAAATCAACTATACTTCAAAACAGAAATACACATTAACATAAAAAAACAACAAAGGGCTCTGTGGTAAGTGGGAATTGGTATGACATTTTTGCAGGTCAATTTGACAAATGATTATCAGATTTACAGATATAGAGAAGAAACTAGTGGTTACCAGTGGGGAGAGGGAAGTGGGGAGGGGCAAGATGGGAGTAGGGGATTAAGAGGTGCAAACTATTATGTATAAAATAAATAAGCTATGAGGATGTATTGTACAACACAGGGAATATAGTCAGTATTTTGTAGTAACTATTAATGGAATATCACCTTTAAAAATTGTGAATCACTAGGTTGTACACCTGTAACTTATGTAATATTGTCATCAACTATACTTCAATAAAAAATTTTAAAGTATCAAAAGTCTTAAAAATACGCATATTCTTAGACTCAGCAATTTACACCTAGAGATTTTTCCTAAGATTTCAAAGGTATTCATAAAAAATTATGCATAAGGACATATGAGGATATTAAGCAGAGCACATTTATTAGCAAAATATTAGAAATAATTCACATAACAATGGAGCACTAATAAATGGCTACAGTATTTATGAACTAGGAAACTAAAAATTAGCCATTAAAATTCCTATCTCAGGAGAATAACGAATGGCATAGTAAAATGCTCACAATATATTTTTGCATAAAAAGAAAATAGGTTATAAGAGAGAATGAGTTTAATGTAAGTTTTGTAAAATATATGCAAAATAGGTATGGAAAAAAGACCAGAAGGACGTACACCAAGATGTTAATAGTTGTTATCCCTGAGTGCTTGTAGGAGTGATTTAAAATTTCTTCCTTATATTTTAAACTGTCAATGAGAGTTATTACTATCAGGTGATTAAAGAAGATAAAACTGATTTTTCAAAAATTCAACACAGAAAACCTACCAAGGTATGGTATAACATGTAGGAAGTCTTGGCAAACTATGGTGAGCCTGGCAAAGATTGTTGGGACAGCATTGGAGAGGAGTTCTAGTCTTGGATTCCAGCAAAACGGGGTTGGAATCCTGGTTCTGCCACTTAACTTGTGGCATATTATTTAATCGAAGCTTTAATTTTCCCTTCTGGATAATGGGAACAATAAAACCCACCTTCTAGACTTATCCTGAGGATTAATGAGGAGCATTCAAAAATAGTAGTTATTATTTTTCATTGCACAGTGTTCCAAGGTGGTCCTTCCCAATCACCTCTGCCTCATCTGTCTTAGTCTCCTGTGAGAGTTACAATGGCCATATTTGCCCTCTCATTTTTACTCACAAGCTATTGTCTTATTATACAGGTTTTATTATTATTTAGCTGTAGCAAGGCCAACAGATCAGGTGATGACTGCCATTGAAAAAAAGTTTGTTATATTCACATATCCCAAGAGGAGGGGGCATGCCATGCTGTGGGAGTCACACGGGGAAGCACCAGGGTTAGTCAGGAGGCAGAGGGAGCAGGAGGAAACTTGGACAAGGGCCTTTATTGTGGTTTCTGAGTGAAGGAATAGGCAAGGCAGGGTGAGTAGGCTTAGAATTGGCTAGTTTGAGTGATTTCAGTGGGCTCTGGGGCATAGGGGCTGCCCTAGTGGTCTAGTAACTGGCCCTGGGGTGATTAGGGCAGGTGAATAGTGGTCCAGAGTATGAGCACTTTATAAAGGAGGTGGTGGGGGTATGGGCTCTGGATTGGTTGGTTTCCATATGAAAGGTATGGAGCCCTTTATCATCTCTAAGAATTGGTTACGCCAGGGAGGGGCAATCCTTTTGGGGTGAACATCAACAATGCAGAATAAAAAGACATGGTTAATACAATAATAGGTTGGGCAAATTAGTAATTCTACCTTTTATCACCTCTGCAAGGAAGAGTGTCAGATCCTTGGCATATCACACAACCCTGGCCAACCTTTGTTTTATAGGGTCATAATAGTATTTGTTTTGGGGCTGTCTATTCTTGTATAACAAATCACGCTCCAACTTAGTGGTCAAAGACAACAATCACTTTACTTGTTCATGATTTGCCATTAGGACTGAGCTCAAGTGGGTGATTCTTTTGCTGGCCTCCTATGACTGTAGTTAGCTAGCCAGGCAGCTCTGAGCTGGCTCAGCTGGGTTGCTGGGATGGCTGCATCTCTCTCTTTTGCTTTCTCTCTCTCCCTCTACTTGAGGGCTCAGGGCCTCACCTTTCCCAGATGATCTCTCCAAAAGAGAAGCCGGATGTCTTACAGAGCACCTCAGGGCTCCCAAGAATGCAGAAGTGGGAGTTGCCAGGCCTTCATAAGGCTTGGTCCTAAAACAGGAACAGCGCCTCTTCTGCCACATTCTCTTGGTTAAAGCAAGTCACAGGCCTAGCCCTGATTCAGTGGGCGGGGAATACACAGGGCAATAATTCCGGGACCTGTATGTATCAGGAGGGGTGTTCTGTGGGTCCATCAATGTAATGAACTGCCACAAGAGGCGAGGCAGAGTATTCATTCTAGCAATCCTTTTAGAGACCCTGAGACCGGGGGAGATAGAATCTTAGAGCCATCTAGTCCAAAGCAGTGAGGACACTGTGATCTTGATGATTACCATCCACAGGGGCTGTGTGAATGTTCTGGGCTTTCTCCTAAAGAAGTCGCAAGATAAGGAACCATACTTGTTTTGCAGAGAAAAGAAGCCTTGAAAAGATAGGGACCAATTTTCAATGAGCAGGCCTCAGAGAATGAGGTTTTGCTATATTTTTAGACAAAGTATACTAGGTCACGACTGATCAAAGAGTCGCTGGAAAGCCTTGATGGGAAGACCAGATGGCCATTTATTTGAATTCATATCAGCCAATGGAAAGCTGTTTCTTTTGCTTTATAGGCTTTTAATAGAAGAAAACGTTTGTGGAACTGAATAATTTCTCTCTAAAGAAAAGAAATCCTGGGAAGCAGTAAGATGAGTCTTGCTAAATGCCAAATTGCCTCCCAGGTTTTACTTTCTTCTAAAAAAAAAAAAGTCACTGGACTACCATGATTGCTCTAAATCCCTAGATTGGAATTTAGACTCAAGGGGTAGTTTGCTTAGCTGAAGTTTCTGAGCACTTTCTCAGAAATGGGTCCACTTTCTTCAAGAAGAACCAGCTCAGACTCTCCCAGCACAGCACCCCTAACGGCAGAGGAGAAGAACTTAAGACCCAAGTTCTTTGTATCAGTAGTTCTAGATGTACCTGCAAACACACTTCCTGAAATTCTCCTTTTAATCTTTAAAATTTATGCTAATTTTCCCTTCTGTTCCATTATATATTCCCAGTTGATTTAAAATGAAAGATAATGCTCCGGAATATTAATCACTTACCCCAAGGACGGCCAAGTGTATCTCTTCTCTGGTTTCCCTCCAATTACTGGACAATCATCGCTTTTGCTTTAGATTAGATTATTACTTGGAAAATATTAAATCCTCTCCTTGACTTCCATGGGAAGAGTATATGTTCCTACCTACATATTCTTCAATAAGTTCTGAATTCTAAGTTTATTCCTCCTTTCACACTCTCCCTCAGTTTAAGGGTAAACCCTAGAGTTCTCTATCTCTATCATTGCTTAATAATTCTTTGTATTCTATTTCTGTTTTGAATGTGTGGTTTCTGTCTACTGATTAGATCCAGATTCAGAAGCCTTCTCCTACTCCATCCTCACCTGTTTTACTTTTATTTGACTGATTACTCATTCTTAGCTTCTTTGATAACTTCCCCTGCCTCATTGTTCCTTAAACAGTTACATATCCCAGGCTTCTGTTTTCAGCCCTCTTCATTTTCCTCCTGGCTAATCTTACCCACTCCCATGAATTCTGCTATCAATTCTGTTATTCTGATGATTCCTAACTTTTATCTATAAAGAGCACAACCCCTTTTTTGAGGGCTGGGAATCTATTTTTATCAGCTGACTGGACATCTCCATGCAAATGTCCTGTGGCACCTCAAATTTAAGTGGATCCATCATGCTCTTCACAAAATCTGTTTCTCCTCCTGTCCTCCCAATCTTAACAGGACTATCCTCTCAGTCACCTAAGTTAGGAACTTTGAAGTTATATTTGACACCACCTCATTTCCCAAGACCAGTCACCAAAATCCTGTTGACTGGCTCTAAAACATACCAAAAATCCTCTGTTCTTCTCTAGTCCAGGACCATGGCATCTCTTGCTTGAGATTTTTCTTAGTTAGTTTGGGCTGCTATAACAAATACCAAAGATTGGGCAGCTGAAACAGCAGACATTTATCTCTCATAGTTTTACAGGTTAGGAAGTCCAAGATGAAGGTGCCAGCAGATCTGGTTCTTGGTGAGAGCCCCCTCCCTGTCTTACAGATGGCTGCCTTCTTGCTGTGCAGTGAAGAGAGAGAGCTCCGGTGTCTCTTCCTCTACTTACAAGGGTACTAATTCAACCAGAGGGTCTCTACGCTCATTGTAAGCAGCTCTTTGCAGGAAATAGCCCTGAGCAGGAAACCCCCTTGTCTTGTCACTTTAGCAGAGCTATATTGTAGCTAACCTGAAACCAGGCACCCACAGGCTCTACTCGTCTCTGGCCCTAGCACACCTTGCAAATCTTTTGATCACACAATACCTTCTTGCCTAACCTGTTGGGTCTTTCCATAGATCAAATAAGTAGAAATGAAGAATGAGTAATTAACAGGTGACCAGATCTCTTCCCTAGCTTCCCCTTCAGTAATCTCGCAAACAAACTGTGTAAGCAAACTGCATGAACAAGATAGCATCTATCTAAAGAAAGATCACAAGAAGTTGACAAGCCTGCACATAGTGGGAGATGGTGACCACTCTGATCCCCTATGTTAATGATTAACTGAGATGAGTTCCCTTTTTTCCCTTTAAAAGATTTCATCACCGAGCAGAATCTTGGTAGTTGGTTTTGGGGGGGGGGGGCATATGAGTCCACCTTCTCCCCAGACTGCCGGCAGGCATTCTGATTAAAAGCTACTTTCCTTTCTACCAGAACCTGCCTCTCAGGTATTGGGTTTTGAGTGGCAAGCAGCCAGACCTGAGTTTGGTAACATCATGACCTCATTGAAACCTAATTACCTCCCAAAGGCCCCACCCCCTAATATCACCATTTGGGGGGTAGAGTATCAACATATGAATTTGGATGGGACACAAACATTCAGTCCACAGCAGGCTTTTACACTGATGTCCTAACTGCTCCCCCTCACTCTCAGTCTCTTCTACACAGTTTTCAGATTCATCTTTCTAAAATGCAGAAATGGTACACCACTCCCACATGTAACACGTTTCAATATTCTTACCATTGAGCCATGGTGTTCGCAGCAGGTCAGAATCGGGTCCCAACTCTTCCATTGTAGCTTCATCTCCAACTACTCCTCTTTCTTCCCAACCTCTCTTCTTTGCTTCCTTTGCTAATACTCTTTCCTCTGTGCCCATCTGCTTGGCAAGGCAAATACTGCTTGTTCTTTCTGGCCCAGCTCAAACGTGATAGCTTTTGTGAAGTCTCCTCGCCAGGCAGAATTAATCATTCCCTCCTCTGTTATTTATAGGTCAGTGGTTCTTAATAATGCTGGTTTCATATTAAGATCACCTGGTTCTCCAAAGGAACTACATATAAAATAAGAAATTCACTCACATGATTATGAAGGCTGACAAGTCTCAAGATCTGCAGTCAGCAAGCTGGAGGCCCAGGAGAGCCAAGGTGTGGTTCTAGTCCAAAGGCCAGCAGACTCAAGACCTAGAAGGAGCCGATGCTTTAGTTCAAGTTTAAAGACAGGGAGAAAACAGTGTTCCAGCATGAAGACAACCAGGCTGGAGGAATTCCCTCTCATTCAGGAGAGGGTCAGCCTTTTAGTTTTATTCAGACCTTCAACCCTCACAGAAACACCAGAATAATGTTTGACTGAATATCCAGGCACCCGGTGGCCCAGTCATGTCGATACATACAATTGACCATCATACCTCGGGAACTATTAAAATATACTAATACTGCTGGTCCCATCCCAGGGGCTCTGGTTTCATTGGTCAGGGCTAGAACCTTGGCATCAATACATTTTAAACTTTCTCCTGCAGCCAGGGAGAAAAAGCTAAGTAAGTTACTCATAATAATAGTAATTCCGCCTCTAATAGATGGTTGGATCTTTGAGGGCAGGGAACGGCCGTTGCCATTGTTACCTCCAAACCTGCCTCCATGGTAGCTAATACCAGATGCTGAATTGATGCTTAATGTTTAATTGGACCACACGGTAGCACAGCCATTACAGTTTGTATTATGTACCCCCCCCCAAAAAAAAGATTTGGGATCTTCCAAATCCAAGTGATCTTGTGATATATATTGCGTCTCAAATGGAGTCATTTCAGAACGGATCATCTGAATTGCTCTCATTTCTAGATCCTCTAGAAATTAATAAGTGGGCACCTGGATTATCAATTTATCCTTTCTTCCCCAGAGCTTGATCAACTCAGGATCGAATGGATGAAATTCAGGGTAAGTCCGTGGGCTTGGGGGTCCCGTCAAGGTCACCGAGAGGCACGGCTGGACCCGCCATCTGCCCCTCGCTCTTTGACGTCTTTTCAAATTAAACACCACACCCGGTGGTAAAATTGTTTCTGCTCTATAAATAGCCGACTTGGCTTGAGTTGCAGTGAAAACGCTACAGAGGAAGGGTCACAGAGAGAAGAAAAAGGAAAGGCCACAGGTTCAAGGGCAAATTTCCTGGTCAGATGATTCCAGTCTCTAAGGAATCCAAGAGCTCTCTGTGTAAAGGAGGTATCCCCGGTGGGCTCTCCCCGCACGGCCCTTGTGACTTCTTTTGCTAAGATCTCATCCACCCAAGCAAATACTCCCCCTTTTCCTCCCCCACTTTTTGCAAGCTGGACTTTATTTTGGGTCAGAAAATTGATACCAGTTGCTTTAAGAAAAGTACGCAGGCCCCTTTCCATGGCCTCATGGTACACTTCTAATTTCAATCACATCATTAAGGAATGGAAGTGGAAACTGCCACAGGCAATACATTGTTACCGATGCTTTCTGCAGACACACTGTTATAATATCATAATATAGTTTTATGACTGGCTGGCCTACAGTTTTACAGGGCGGCTCCATACCTCACATCTGCTCCCAAAGGTGGGTGCTGAGAGCCTCCTCACTTCTCTCTCTTGTTCTCTGTACTATTTTCTCTGACTTTTCTGTCCCAGTCCTGACGGAATGCTCCTTCCTTCTGCTGGCCAACTCCTCATGGCTGTCACCACACCACGGTCAGTCCTGCCTATATTTGACCTTTGCCCATTGCCTGCCACCCCCACTGCTCACATTCTCTCCTTACACACACATACACACACACACACACACACACACACACACACACACGCTGTCTGCCTGCACAGTCCCCCTCCCCCTCACTGTTGGCCACAGGCTGTGCCGGCCTTTAAATCCAGGTCCTCTCTGTGCACCATGGTGTCAAGTCAGAGAGGGAGGCTGTGCCTAGGGATAAGGGTTCTTGGCGCTACTGAGAGGTTTACCGGGTTCCCGATCCTTTCATCTCTGGAAAAGCCGCACATCATAGTGGTGGGCCGCGGCATCCCTGGCGGCTCACTCTACCAGGCAGGCGCAGGATACAGAGAACCCAAGGGTGGAGATACTCCTGGACGCGTCTTTCTCAGTGGCTGATTTTTATCTCTGCTCCTTTCTTTTTTTCTTTTTTTGCGGTACGCGGGCCTCTCACTGTCATTGCCTCTCCCGTTGCGGAGCACAGGCTCCAGACGCGCAGGCTCAGCGGCCACGGCTCACGGGCCCAGCCGCTCCGCGGCATGTGGGATCTTCCCGGACCGGGGCACGAACCCGTGTTCCCTGCATCGGCAGGCGGACTCTCAACCACTGCGCGCCACCAGGGAAGCCCTCTGCTCCTTTCTATAGAAGATGAGGCTTCCAGTATCTGGGGTGACTTAGAGGTTAACTTCAATGTCTGCGTAATATACTGCTTGCGTATTTCTCCTCGGCCGTAACTCCCTGGCGGTTAGAAAGGCCAGCACATTAGGAGTGCACTGGATGGTTTGGCTTGCTCTCCCTGACCCTGACCCTGACCCTGACCCTGACCTGGGCCATCCCCCCCGGGACTGTCAAGAGGGCTTCTGTTGCCTCTCTGAGTGAGGTCTGGGGTGGAGCTGCCTTGGCACCGCCGGGTAGCTTGTTACCCATGCAGACTCTCAAGCCCCACCCCAGGACTACTGAGTCAGAATCTCATTTGAACAGGATCCTCAGGTGGTTCAGCCTGCAGAGCGGTGGTCCCAGGGCTGGGTTCCAGCTGATCAGTGTTACGCTCAGGTGTGTGCAGTCCTGGGGCAGGAGGGGCCCGCCTTGCACCCATGGAGCCGTGGAAGGCAAGCCCTCGAGAACGTTCACATGCTCAGTGCGTTTACAGGTTACCCGTGCGTCAGTGCAGCAACCTCTTTACGGGGCTCGTCTAATTAATGTTAATTGCTCTTGACCGATTGTGTGGCTCGGGCCAGATTTACAGAAAATCACCACAATCTAAAACCCTGTAAAGGAGTCATGGCCTTTAGAGGACTTGTAACTCACACCTGGAAACACCTTCTGGTCCTTGATGTGTAAATGCTGCTTACATTTGCGTAATTCTCAGAGGCGTCCAGGCACGTCATCTTTAGGGGGCAGGTGTGTCCAGATGAGAGCGATACTCCTCGTACGTTATCGGGATGGCGCTTGGTGAGAATTCGCGTTTTAAAGAGAGATGAGTTACGCAGTTTTACTACCCAATTCTGTGCTTTCATGGATTACATAAATTCCGCTGTTGCTGTTGCCCTCAGGCCAATGGATGTATAAAGTTGTTTCCACGTCGCTGTGACCCCTATTCCTCCTCCTCTTAGTGCCCAGCAGGTCTGGGAGAGGAAGGGCTTGAAATAAAAGTGACAGTGATGGTCCCTGAAGAGCAACCGGGGCACCATCAGAGGAAGCTTACAGGGCACATTCTGATGGCAGGTACCGCTGCAACCTCCCCTGGCAGGTCACAAGGGACAGGGTGTTCCTGGGCTGGTGACTTGCCTGCCCGTGCAACGCCGCGTCTGAGATCACAACCGTTTGAGAAAAAGAACACGTTAGTCTTTTCAACATTGACCTTTGGCCTCCTTGCCCCCTTTCTCACCACCCCCCTTGACCTTCTTTCTTAATGTCTCTATTCCCTTTCATTTGAAAGGGATGTAGGTGTGTTTTGGGCTTGTTCACACTGTGCTTCAATTAACTTCAAAAGTAATTTATTTCCCACAGTTATCACCCTCCTGAGAAGCAGTTGGGCCTCTGAAACTTTCACAACTCAAGCTCTGGAAAATCATTCCTCACGGTTTCTTTTCCTCAGTGAATCCTGTCTCACTTTCAACTTTGGAAACAATCTCTTGCATGGTTCTCAAATTTCTTTATCCCCATGCATTCCACCCCCTCCCCAAAGGCAAAGTAGCATAGCTTTTCTGAAGATAAGACCAAATCCTACCCACGTTCTCTGAGTCGGGCTTATTTGGGTTTATTTTTACACTTGCTGTTTCTTGCAATCTTACTAAAATCCTGTGATGTAAGTAGGGCAGGTAGCATAATGCCTACATCACAGATGAAGGAACCAAGGTCAAGGAGCCTTTCTCAGGAAGCAGAGCTGGGCTGGGGTGAGGACCTCTGGTTCCCTGTCCCCAGCCATCATGGACACCAAGGGCTGGCTCTCGCTTTCAGGCACCGTGGTGACAGTAGCACTGGTACCCTCTGGCCAGCCTCGCCCTCAGTCTACCCAGGAAGGCCAAGGTCAAGAACCTCATTGAGCACAGCACCCCCTCTTGTGCTTGCTTTGCCATCCTGCCGTGAGCATGGGTCCCCATGTGTCAGAGAGTCCCCACAAATCTACCCACGCTCTTCCATGACCAGCCTGTGGCACAAAGGCTCTGCTCCTCTCTCTGGTCTCGGAGGCTGTGTAGTGATTGGTTTGGGAGCCATGACCCATTTTTCTACACTGAGCAGGCATGTGCCATCTGTGGGCTCTCTCACCCAGATGATTCAAATTCTCTTACATCCAGTTCCACTGTCACTTGTCATTTGTGCTGTGTCCCAGCTTTGCATCATCTGCTAATCTGGAGATCTGAATTTCTGTCATTTCACTCCTTGCAATCTGTGGATGACTTGACGGAGATTCAGTGATTCCCAGAACAGAGAGAGAGAAAATGCCTCCCTTCCTCCCTCACTTATTAGTGAACATTTGCCTTGCCCCAAGCCCAGTGCTGGGTGCTGGGAGACACAAAGCCGGCCAAGCAGAGATGATTCCTGGCCTCCAGGAGCAAACATGCCAAAGGGCTCATCCGCTAGTGAAACAAAACAAAACAGACAAGAAGGAGGTAGCATTGACGGTTAAATCCCTTGCATATCCCACTAGAATTAAGCTCCCGCACAGGGGCAACAGGCAGTCTTGTTTGCTGATAGCTCCCTGGCACAGAAGAGTGCCTGGCATGTGTTGGCGCTCAGTATGTGGTGAATTGAGCTCCAGTCTGCATCATCAGCCCGAATTCTCCCTCTTCCCTTCTTCGCATCCTTGCCGTGAGACTAGGCAACTCCTCTAAGGGAGGTGACTATCTCCCTGCTGCTTTGCTTTGACGGAGGGCAGGCTGGGGAAGTAAGTGACGATGTGTGAGTTCCCAGCGGAGGCCTCTAAGAGCTGCTGCATATTTCCACTCTCTTTCGGGCTCTGTCACAGCCATGAGAAGAGTATATCCTCGTTAGCTGCCTGGTTTAAGGAAGGGGAGAGACAGCAGTGGAGATCCAGACCTGCAGACTTGCAGTGTGGAGCAGACTGCCCCAGCCTAGCCTTGCCTGTGTTAGCTCAGTCCACCCCCTACCCCACAGATGCATGAGTGAGTTTAGCCAAGATCAGCAGAGCTGCTGCAGCTGAGCCTGGCCCATCCACAGACAGGTAAACTGCGATATTCAGGTACAGAGATTTGGGATAGTTTGCTATGCAGCATTATTGTGAAAATAGCTAACAGATACCCTCTCAGTCTGCTAACTGATTTCTTTCAAGGGCTGGACCTCTAAGGTGTTATTTACCCTCTTGGTTGTTCCAAAACCAAGGGTTGGTAAACTTGTTCGTAAAGGCTCAGATAGTAACTATTCCCAGCTCTGAGTGTCCACATATGGTCTCTGTTGCATACTCTCCTCCTTCCTCCCTTCCTTCCTCCCTCCTCCCTCCCTTCCTAGGCACCTTCCATAAGAGGGCCTCTAGCTGATGAAAGGAGCTCTGGGAATCACTGAGTCTCTGTCAGTTCATCTACAGACTGCAATGGGTAGAAAGGCAGAAATTCGGATCTCCAGATTAGCAGATGATGCAAGGCTGGGACACAGAAAAAATGACAAGTGACAGTGAAAATGAATTTAAGAGAATTCAAATTGGAATCATTTGGGCCAGGACCTTCATTGGTACTCTTGCTCTGGGCCCCTTTTAATTTGAAGGATATTAAGTACCAGCTTCAGATCCCTCTAGTCATTCCTTTCAGCATTTAAAATTTTGAAAATTTAATGTATTATTTAAAAAATAAGTTCATTTGAATACTAATCAGCCATAAAAAAATAAAGTTTTGCCATTTGCAGCAACACAGATAGACTCGGAGGGCATTATGCTAAGTGAAGTAAGTCAGACAGAGAAAGACAAATACTGTATGATATCACTTACACATGGAATCTAGAAAATACACTAGTGAATATAACAAGAAAGAAGCAGACTCATAGATATAGAGAACAAACTAGTAGTTACCACTGTCGGGGGGAGGAGAGGCGATACAGGGATCTGGGAGTGAGAGGTACAAACTATTGGGGGTGAGACAGGCTCAAGGATGTATTGTACAACACGGGGAATAGAGCCAATATTTTGTAATAACTGTAAGTGGAAAGTAACCTTGAAAAATTGTATAAAAAATTTAAAAAGAAAAAGAAAAAGTAGGTTCAGTTAAATGGTGCAAAAGCCAAAAGGTATACAGTGAAAATTGTCACCCTCTCACTCTTGTCCCTGGTCATCTAATTCCCCTCAATGGAGGCAACTACTGTTACGATTTTCTGGTGTATCCTTCATGAGGTCTTTGCATAGAGAGGTATATATGTGTGTATAGTTTGCCTTTTTAAACATAAATGAGAGCCTACTCCACACGTGTGCCTGGGAGAGCATTCAATATCATTGCACATAACAGCCACATCCTTCTTTTAAATGAATGTATAGCATAAATTGAAAGAATTTGGACTTGAATTATGCAAGATATGGCAAAGTTTGGGCATCAATAAAAGCAAAAACTTCTTAGGAATTTCATCCCTTGTTCACCTTAAGCAGGGGTCAGCAACTATGGCCCACTCGCTAAATATGGCCCACCATCTGTTTTTATATTGCCCATGATCTAAGAATGATGTTTACTTCCTGGAAAAAATCAAAAGAAGAATAATATTTCATGTCACATGAAAATTATATGAGATTCAAATTTCAGTTTTTATAAATAAAGTTTTACTGGGACATAACTCTACTCAGCCATTTGTGTAGCGCCCATGGTGGATTTTGCACTACAATAGCAGAGGTGAGAGGTTGTGACAGAGTCCATATGACCGTAGCTTAAAAGATTTACTATCTGGATATTTACAGAAAAAGTTTTCTGACCTCTGACCTCATTACAAATATAGTTCGACACTATGACCACTTAAAAGTTGGTGATGGGCATATATAGTCAGCACATATTTTCCTTGTGAGAATTAAGGAATTTCCCAAAATGTTTCATTGGGAGAAACTCTGGAATCTTTTGACTGGGCTGGATCTACTGTAATTTTAAATCAAAAAGAAAACAGATTCTTTCATCTTATTTGAAATCCAAAAGCCAAGATGCAATAATTATCAAAAGTTATTTAAAATTTCAGTCAAAACCAGACTTACTAATGGATTGGAGTGGATAGCTTCCTAACCTTTCATGTAAGCATGTTCTTAATTTAGAAATTAGCTGTACATTAGCAAATAAAATATGAAAGAGAGTTTGTACTAAAGGGAAATGACTTTTGATTCTTTTCATTCTCAGAGATGAATCAGACAGGGCAGCAAATGGCCTTTTTCAGGTCTGGAGTTGAAAATTTTTCAGAGACGGTAAATCCTTACTTATGTGTTATTTACGGATGTATCATGGCTAACAGTGTTTTTGCTCTTAAGATTTAAATATGAAAATATAGTATATGTAAGAGATGGATTTTTCCCTCTTTTTTTGCAAAAGCAGCATTAGTAATATACATATTTCATTTATTTGCATCTAAGGGTCTCAAAGTGGTCTCTCAACTTAAATAATATCAGAAGCTTTTAGAAAGCCAAAAGAAAAGCAAAAATCACTTCAATCATGAGGAAAGTAATGTTTCAGATCCTGTATCTATTCTAACATCAGAGAAAAGTATCAAATTAGAAAGAAAAATGTAACCAACAAGAAATACAGCTAGAAAAGAGATATTTCTGACCAGCCTCACTCATTTTTGACTAGTCTTTCAGAACTGGATATAGGAGTGGCAGTTGGAAGTTGGGAACAGTAAGGATTATAGATAAGAGAGGAAAAAGTGGTATATATTCTGGAAAGCTGTCCATCTGTGAACTTAAGAGCTGTCATCTATGAATTGTTTCATCGAGCCTGAAATAATCAATATTTGATGTTATGTGAAGTTAGGCACAATGTAGCACTATGTGGGCAATAGGCAATGTAAGTGTACTGGTTCTTCTAAAAGAAAGGAAATTGACGAACAGAGAGGTGACTTTATCTAAATTAGCTCTCAACGCTGAAACCATTACCAGACATTTCAAAACAGTTATCCAGTTAAGGTTAAGCAATTCAGGTTTCTTCCTCTATCATGACTTGATAGCCTCCTATGTTTAAAGCACTGAGCCAGGCATAATAGGACTCAAAGATGTGTAAAACAAGGCCCTTCAGGGTGGGTCAGGAGGCACTGATGGGCACAGTGGGATGTGTAATTTTTTGAGGATTGATTTCTCTTTTTAATCTTTGATCCAATTGAAATTTACTTTGGCGAATTGTATATTATTTTCTCCCGAGTAACTAATAGTCTCTGCACCATTTGTTGAATAATGGATTGTTCCTTTTTCCCACTGATTCAGGAAAATATTCATAGTCACCATTTACTGAATGCCTCTTATGTGTCAGGAACTTTGGTATCTTTTGTAATGTACTTGTGCATCTTCTATGGCACTCAGAATCTGAAGTTCCTTCCTTTGTTTGGTAAATTCTCTGTCTTACGACTCTTGCTGGGAAAGAGTGCTTGCCTTGACTATAAAACCTGAAAATGCCAAGAGCTTATTTCCCATGTTCCTCTGCACTCAGGCAAGGAACATGTGATTTAGGGTCAATCAACCAACGGACCCATTCAGGCTTCACAACTGGATTTATTGATCCCGGGAAGGTGGAGTGACCAAGGGCCATTCTGCTGTGTCAGGTCAACAATTCCTGCTTTCCAAGAGCTCATGGAGCAGGGCTAGTTGTGGCAGCCAGGTGTTCAGTGGTGGGGCTGGAAGTCTCCGCATGCTCTTTGGTGCCATGAATTTCTGCTGTCCTGGCTCCCACCTAGTCTTCCTTGATCTTTCCTTTCCCCATGTCTGGTTCTCCAACCTTCTCAGAAATTCTGTAAGCCACATGATAGTCTTGAATAAATTCTTCTTCTGCCTCAGTTAGCCAGAGTTTATCTCTGTTACTTGGAACTGAAAACCTGGCTTGATACATGCAGGATATCATTTGATCCTCAAGTCCTCACACCTTTCAAGACACATATCATCACCCCCATTAGATTTAGGTAATTTATATTCAGTAAGAGTATTAACTTGCTTAAGAGCACACAGCTAGGAAGTGATACAACTGGAATTTAAATCCAGGTTACACCGCAAATGTTCTCTCTCTCTCTCTCTCTCTCTCTCTCTCTCTCTCTCTCTATATATATATATATATATATATATATATATAGTTTTTTTGGTGCACGCTCCATTGGTCTAGCCATTTATTGCTATGCTGGTACTACACTCTTTTATTTATTGCAGCTTTATCCTAAGTTTTAAAATCTGGTATAGCAAGTTCTCCTTTATTCTTTTAAATCTTTTTTCTTACCCCTTCTTGAATGTTTCTTTTTCTAGATGAACAACTGGACAATTTTGTAAAGTTTTTGCAAAATCATGGAGGGACAAATTAGCAGCTGTAATTTAAGATGCTTCATTCCTTGTGGAGAAAAAGGAACACTTGTACACTGTTGGTAGGAAAGTAAATTGGTGCAGCCACTATGTAAAACAGTATGAAGTTTCCTTAAAAAACTAAACATAAAAATACCATATGATTCAGCAGTCCTAACCCCGGGAATATATCCAGAAAAAATGAAAACCTTAATTTGAAAAGACACATGTATCCCGATGTTCATAGCAACACTATTTACAATAGCCAAGATGTGGAAACAACCTAATTGTCCATCAACAGGCGATTGGCTTAAGAAAATGTGGTGTGTATATACAATGGAATATTATTCAACCATGAAAAGAATGGTATTCTGCCATATGAAATAAGGTGGATGGACTAGAGAATATTATGCTTAGTGAAATAAGTCAGACAGAGAAGGATAAAAACTATATGATATCATTTACATGTGGAATTGAAAAAAATAATACAAATGAATCTACATGCAAAACAGAAACAGACTCACAGACATAGAAAACAATCTTATGGTTACCAAAGGAGGGGGAGGGGCAAATTAAGAGTATGGGATTAACAGATACAAACTACTATACATAAAATAGATAAGCAACAAAGATTTACTGTATGACATAGGGAATTTTCCCAATATTTTGTAATAATCTATAATGGAATATAATCTGCAAAATCACGATGCTGTACATCTGAAACTAGCACAATATTATAAATCAACTATACTTTAATTTTTTTTGCGTTACGCGGACCTCTCACTGTTGTGGCCTCTCCCGTTGAGGAGCACAGGCTCCGGACACGCCGGCTCAGCGGCCGTGGCTCACGGCCATGGCTCACGCTCCACGGCATGTGGGATCTTCCCGGACCGGGGCACGAACCTGTGTCCCCTACATCGGCAGGCGGACTCTCAACCACTGCGCCACCAGGGAAACCCTACTTTAATTTTTTTAAAAGATGCTTTATCCTTAATATTATTTTCACTTCACAGGGTTATGTGAGGTATTCATAGCTCCTGCATGTGCATGTGCGCACGTACCCACACACCCACCCACAAATATATACTAATGTGAAGATTTTTGGTTCCTATATAAAGATTTTTTGTTTGTTAGCTTCAGCATATTTTAAAACTCTCCAGACACAGAAACTGTCACAGCGTTGGCCTGAGAAGCTCTTTCACGTTCAGGCTGGCCCACAAACTTTAAAAAGATGCCTCTGACAAGAGAGTAGACTTGAGGAGGAAAATAGTTTGTCAAAGGCCTTATTTTTCTGTATTGCTTTGTTCCTGCAAAAAGCATCATGGTTCGCTATGAGGCTTCCATTCTTTTTTTCTCCAGGCATAATTTTGATGCTGCGGGAATTCTCGCCAAGTAACATTCAGCAAATAAGTCCTAGGAGAATATCTGATTTGTGTTTGCACATAATCTTCCTGGTGTGGATCCTAGGTAACAGAAAATCTAAATAATATCCATGGTCCTGGAAGAATTTCTTCAGTTATGGAGCTGTCGAAGCTCTGTTAAGAACCGATGGAACTAATAAGTCCCTGCCTGGTGCAATAAACCATGAGGGTAATTTCCACCTTTTTAAGCGGATGTGGATTTGATACATAAATATTCATCGCAAGTGAATGAAAAACCTGTACTTTTGATCCAGGAGCATACCAGGCTCTTCCTTCTCTCTTGCAGAAAAACATTCAAGTAAAAATATCCTTGTGAGAATTTCCCATAGGAAATTCCATGCATCTGCTCAGATTAAAAAGGCATCAAGTTATTTATTTCCCCTAATAGAGAGGAACTTCTCCGCACACCGAGTTCTGTCTTGGACGGCTAGTGGCTTGATTCTGAGAATTGTGAGATGCTCTTCATGGGAGATTCTGGGTGTGTACAGATGCTGACAGCCACGTGTCAACGGTGCTGCAGGATCCAGCTGCTTCTGTTGCAGGCATAGACTTGGTGATGCCAGGAAATGTCTGAGACTTTGCACCTTTATTCCGGATTCAGGGTTATTCTTTGGTACTACAATTCACACAGGTATTTCTAGCCTGTCTTGGTTAGCGTTGTGGGTAACATTAGAAATGGAGCTCGGCTTCTAGCAAGGAGGAGAGCTAACTTCTTCTGAAATTAAATTCAGATTAGCCACAGTACCTCCTATCTCTGAAAGCTGTGCTGAATAATAAGGTGAAACCGAACGCTGTGCCCAGGAAATTTATGCCACATTTGCAGTGACATTTCCAATAAAAAATTGAATTGATGAGCAGAGAGTTCATCATGTTGTAAGTGTATATGATCTCATGAACCACTCTCCACTGGAGTCATAATGAACTGGTGGTGGGCCCCAAGCTACCCGGTGATGTTTCTGGCTTGCCTTTCGGTCAGCAAGAACTAGGCAAGCAGGCACAATGGCTTCTGAGGAGAGCCAGTTAAGAAACTGGATTTGCCTATACGAAGCACACGATTTTAGTCTGTCCTGATTTGGAACAGATATAGCTGGTTTTCTAGCTAGAGGCGTGATGACGATGACTCAAAATGAATTTCTCATTTAGACATATTCTGAAAGGTCTATAAAGAAAATACTCCTAAGTGAACCAAAAGGGACAAAATGATATTCTAGTACCGCTGTTTTTTAAGCAGTGGCCTGTAAGCCTGGGCAATTAGGTATTAATGGTCCTTTCTCTACTGCAGTGAAAACAGAACTTGCTTTAGCTCCAGAGAAACCTGGTTTTAGCATTCATCTAAACAAATGAAAACTACGTTTGTGATCTCCTTTCAGCTTTTTGAAATTCCAACACTGAGTATTTTTTAACCAGTATACATTCGATTCCTCCAGTGATCGTGAGCTCTGCTATTAATATGTATACACAACACCTTAAAAATCAGCTCTCAGTGCAATCTGCTATTGTGTTTTGAGTGAACGACTCATGACTTCAGGTTTAAATGGTAGCTACAGAGAAAGCTCATCTGAGTTTTTTTAAATGATGTTCTCTTTCCAGGTGAAGTGTTGAAATAATTCTTTCAGTCAATTTTTCTGGAATCTAGTGAAAACATAGCACCCCATTTTCCTCCTCCCTCAAGGGAACAATTAACTATTGCTCAAGGACTAATGCAACAGTCTGAAGTTTTTATTGAGTAAGACCTATTCCCTCCCTCCAGATTTAGATTTAAATCTCAAATTTAAAAAATTGACATTTAAATAATTCACCAAAGTTCAAAAAAAGTCCAAGTGACTACAAGTTGTTCACTTCATAAATAAATCACATTTGGTGGCTTCACAGTTTTGATGGAAGCCAAGTAGTGTTGTAAAATTAGGGTTCTCCTAGCATGGTGTCATTCTGTGGGGTGGTCGGTCTCTCATGGGTGGAAAGAAATCATTTCATATCAAACGTGTGTTACAATTATGAGAACTGTCCTGGGTTTTGAAAAAGTATCCAAATGTTGACAGTTTACTAAGACAATGCAAACTGGTCAGCTCCAGAATACGTGATTTACAAAAAGAAAAGAAATGTACTCATTAATCCTAGATGCTGAAGACCCCAGAACAGTTATTGGGAGCTCTATTAAAACTAGTTATTGGGCTTCCCTGGTGGTGCAGTGGTTGAGAGTCCGCCTGCCAATGCAGGGGACACGGGTTCGTGCCCTGGTCCGGGAAGATCTCACATGCCACGGAGCGGCTGGGCCCGTGAGCCATGGCCGCTGAGCCTGCGCGTCCGGAGCCTGTGCTCCGCAACGGGAGAGGCCACAACAGTGAGAGGCCTGCATAACGCAAAAAAACAAAACAAAACCAAAAAAAACTAGTTATTTATGTAATCCCCCAGTTTGGCTCTTCTAAAACCTACAAAACGCCTTAGATCTGTTCTGTCCAATATAGTAGCCACTAGCCACATGCGGCTATTTAAACTAAAAATTATATACAATTAAAATTCAGGTCCTCAGTTGCCTTAGTCCCATTTCAACCTCTCAATATACACCTGGGGCTGGTGGCTACCATATTGGGCAGTGCAGGTACTGAACATTTTTATCATTGCAGAAAGTTGTATTGGAAGAAGAAAAAAGAGAAATACTTATTGAGGAGTTCCGATGCAGTAGGCATTATATTTGCTCTAGATTCTTCTCATTTCACAGTGAAGAAGCTTAACCTCAGAGAGCTTAATTCACTAGCTCAAGTCACATAACTGATACAGAGTCATTAGGACTCTAACAAATTACCCTCGACTCCAAGCCCATAGCCATTTCCAATATGTGGCCAAGTGCTGACTCATCCACTTACCTCTCTAACACATTCTTAGTGATAGAGAGACTGTAGGTTTTAATAATTATTACAGGACAACAGGTGAAAACTGATACTGAACAAACTGGTCCCTCCACTTACTGAGGACATGTGCTAGCAACTGGGGCTGTCACGTTAGGAGGATGAATACATTTTCTGGCTTCATAGCACTTAGAGCCTAGTGGGGGAGTCAAACATTCAATATATAATCAAAAACTAATTATCAGCCACAACTGTGGTAAGTATCAACGAGGAGAGTCCATCTGCTTTGGGGGAGGCTTCCAAATCCCATTAAATAACAACCGTAATAATAATTAGCAATGAAGCTTTAGTTTCCAATGCCTGTAAAGTTCAAATTAGTAAGATAAGTCTATGATACTGTGGGCCTCCTGATGGATGAGTCCACGGTAATATTTATGCCTGGTAAGCAGAGAGATCTATTTCATTCAAGGTCATCCTGGGTTAGCATGACCAACTTCAACTTCATCTCATTCTACTTGGGTAGAGGTACTTCCGAAATGAAGAGCTGAGATCGGCGAATTTGTCAACATTACAAAGCAGGAACTTTAACATCATAACTCTTCTCCCTCATTGAATCTTCCCGGCAGCAGCAGCTGACATATGATCCTCGCAGATGAAGGGGCCATAGCATGACTATTTCTCGACCACACTGGCTGAGGGTCACATAGGGGAAAATGCTTCTTCTTAGCCATTTCTTTGTCATTTTTAACAGGTTTCAACTAAATACTCATACAAGGGGGTTGAGCGCCAATATGCTATACCATCAAATGTAAAAGGCTGGAAAAAAAATCAAAGCCATAAACTGTTATCATTTTGAGTATTTTATTCCTTTAATGTTACTCTATTAGTTTAAATAAAAGGACAACAGAATGTCCATTATACCATAACTTGACACGCTTATTATGCCAATACAATTAGTTTTTGCAAAGCACTCATGTACCGGTTATAGTTTATAGAAAAATTGATTTCACAGAATCATAGAAATTAGAATTGGAAACATTTTGTTAGGTCACTAGATACATCCCCTGAGACTAATGTAGAATTGATCCCTAGTTCACAGTGTATTATCTGATGCCTTTTTCTATCCAGTTTTGATAGGCTTATATATTTATTATAGGCTGGCAATATGTACCCCTAAAAATTATACCAAATTCATCTGAGAAATGAAACTCTAGAATAAGCATTTGCTGAGCACTAATTTTACTTTGGTGGATACATTTTTAATATACTAGTGTTTATAGCTTCTCATCTTGTAAGAGACAGGTAGTAGCACTGGATCGTGGGTTAGCATTACAATCAAATAGTGAATTTGCATATCTTAAGTTGCAGAAATTTCCCCAGACATCATTTCCCGTCAGGTTCCTACAAAATGTGGTATGAATTTTTGATCCTCAAGAAGGACTTTTTTTTTATGTACAGGAAATTGAGCCCTGTACCTCATGCACGTGCCTGCAATTAAACACTTGGCTGGACTGACATTTTCTTCTTTTGGGGCAGTGTGTACAAAGCTGTGACTCTTGGAGAAACAAGGAAGTGGCAGATGAACTCTGAGCTGGGGGGCTGGGGGGCTGGGGAGGGTCGCAGCAGGGGAAGGAGCTGGTGTTGGATAAACTCCCTGTGTTCTTCCTTCCTTCCTTCTTCTTAGCAGCGACTCAGGGAAGGAGAGCAGGAGAGCGCTTCGCCAGCAAAATTTACATAAAATACAATCAGCCTATAAACTCCTGGGGTGGGTTTCCCTGGTGGCACAGTGGTTGAGAATCTGCCTGCTAATGCAGGGGACACGGGTTTGAGCCCTGGTCTGGGAGGATCCCACATGCCGTGGAGCAACTAGGCCCGTGAGCCACAACTACTGAGCCTGCGCGTCTGGAGCCTGTGCTCCGCAACAAGAGAGGCAGCCACAGTGAGAGGCCCGCGCACTGCGATGAAGAGTGGCCCCCGCTTGCCGCAACTAGAGAAAGCCCTCGCACAGAAACGAAGACCCAACACAGCAAAAATAATAAATTAATTAATTAATAAACTCCTACCCCCAACATCTTCTAAAAAAACTCCTGGGTCTTCCAGGTCAGATGGGTGGGATTGCTCCTTTTTGCTTCAACACAAACAATTCAGGAATTCTCTTCCCCCTTTAAAACCAGCCTTGAAGTTCATTTGCACTGGAATTCATTGATTAAAGGTGGAGAGAAGTGTACACTGTGATGTTTTTTTCCAGGTTTGCCAGGTTTCCCCTTTACCCCTTGCTCCTTCATTGAGATAACAAAGCAGTGTGTTGGGTGTGAACTAGGTTGGTGGTGGCCAGGAGGGGGATCAGGGTTGTGTGTGGAAAAAGGCAGAGAGGAAGACACAGAAATGTAGCATTCAGCTAAATGATGCCTAACTCCCCTTGTTCTTCACATTCTCGTGTCCCTATTCAAAAGCCCGGATGACATTGTTTGTCCAGGATGCAGCTGATGGGTATTATGTCTGGAGAGCTCCCAGAGAAAGTCTTATGCATCTTTTATACACCTGCACATTAAATGAGCAAGAATGCCCAGGTGCTAAGACATGATTTTCCGGTAAATTATGCAAACAAGTAATTTTGTTTGTCCAGAAAGTAGTGCTATCAGTGGTACAGTTTTCCTAAACACTCCATCGTTTAGGAGAATGCAAACTGAAAGGCAGTCAAACAGCAACGAGACCTACTTGCTCAGCACAGTGTATCTGCTTTGACAGGTGCCGGTCACAGAAAAGAAGTTTTGCCCACCGGGGATTCTCACACCCAAGGCAGAAGCCAGGAAAACTGTGTCAGGAGATTCAAAAGGCAGGGACCTTAGCCATGTTAACCCCTGAATGGCAGCAGTAAAGACGGCTTTATCCACGGGACCTGAGGCTGTGCCAAAGTGAAGATGGTACAACAACTCTGAAGAGAGACAGGGAGCTGCCCTCTTGGGGTCAAACAGACTTTCCGTAGTGATGGGGCATCTACCCTTGCTACTCAAAGTGTGGTCCAGGGACCAGCAGAATCAGCATGACCTAGGAATCTGCTGTACCTGCAGAATCCTGGACCCCACCCCAGACCTACTGAGTCAGAATCTGTATTTTAACAAAACGCCAGATGACGTGTATGCATGTTAAAGTTTGAGGAGTACATGCCACCAGCTGCCTAGTGGTTTTCCACAGTAGCAGCCTGGACCGGCTAAGAAGGGACACAGTTTGTCCAGCCTGGTGGTAAGTTGATTTCACATTCACCTCAGTAAAAGGCAATAAATAATCATTCCCTTCATGAGTACACACATTCCCCCCCGCCCCACCCCGCCGTCTGTGGCTATTGTTTCCTTTAGTCCTTCTGAAGTGCATGTGATTCTGGTAAGGCTGTCACTGAGAAGCCTGGGCACCTGGCAGAGGCTGGCTGAGAGCAGCTCCTTCCTGGGGATTGCTAGAGAGAGAGAGAGAGGGCTTTTATGCTTCTGAGATTATAAGGTGCAAAGACAAGATCGGGACTGGCAGGGCTCTCTTGCTGCCGCAGATAGAGGGAATCTGATTGAGAATGAAACCAGCAGAGTCAGGCAGAGCAGAAAGATGAAGGGGGAGAATTCATTTGAACACTCAGCCCAGTTGTACCAGAAGTCAGATAACCCCTTGGACTTCTGAGTTGCATGAGCCCATAAATTCACAATTTAGCTGAAAGCAGGTTTAGCTTGGTTTTCTGCCTTTCGTAACTAGGAGGGGGGTCCTGACCAATACATTCCTGAAACTGTATTATCAGTTTTTCCGAAATGGAAATTTTTGCATCTGGCTGTGGGAACAAATTCATTGTAAAGTTCACAACCTCTAATGTGACAACTGTGTACGTTTGCATGAGTATATGTGTTAAGTATAATCTGAGTATAATTAAGCACAGAAGGTTTAAAACTTTTAGGCACCCATGTGCCGTAAATCCTGGTTATCTGTGTAATTGCAGCAGGCTGTATTTATTTTCTAGATTTAGAGGCAATGCCTACTGAAATTAATATTCAAATGTATGCCAACTAATATGCAAACCAGCACGGCTTTGGTGCTTTAGAAAACAAGAGGATAGGATTGCAGCCCTGGTGTTTCAATGGTGCTGCTGCTTTGATGAAAGAAGACAAAGAGACCTAGAATGCAGATGAGACATGTTCCCTTGGAATACCCAATGCAAATGGAAATTTACGGCTCTGTAAACTGTTTTAAAACAGAAAACAATCTCTCAATTTAATATAGCCGTTTAACCATTCATTAATTTACTAGATGCAGACACTGCAACTTTTCAGAAATGATGCCACCCATAAATACAATCTACAACCACAAAAGAAAATATGTACTTTTATTCCTGCCAAATGTCCCAAATTTAAATCTATAATTGTTTGTTCCAATTGAAACACTGAAGTCTGCCTCTCTTCTATGAAAAATTAATACCCACTATTGGACATATATTTCACTATCATGTATCTATTTCAATGTTATGTAGGGTGTGAGTATATGTATTTTAAAATTATCAGCTAGGATTAGGTTAAGTTAGGAATAACAGAAACTTGGAAAGTAGTAGCTTAAATAAAGTGGAAATTTCTTTCTTTCTGAGGCAGAAAATGTCTAGAGGTGTACAGTCCAGAGCTGGTATGGGACCTCCATAATTTAGAACTAAAGATTTCTTCCAGCTTGCCAAAGCACAGTGCCTAGGATGTGACTCTAATCCTCTAGGTTCAAGATGGCTGCTGGGTCTCTAGCCATAACATCCAGTTTCCCCGCAGCAGGATGGAGGAAAAGGGAAAGAAGTATTTGCTCCCTCTCTTTTCAGGAAACTTCTTGAAAGTCCCACAAAGTATACCTGCTTACTATGATATTACATATCATTGATCAGAACTTAGTCCTATGCCACACCTAACTATGAGGGAGACTGGGAAATATGGTCTTTTATCTGGGAAACCATGTGTCCAGATAAAAATCATTTTTCTATTAATTTGAGAGAGAAGCAAAAAATAGGTACTTAGAAGGCAACTGTCAAACTCTACTCCAAATATTAAATACACATTTGTTTATTGATTTATTGTGTTTTTCCCCAAAAAAACTGGCTCCATGAGGGCAAGAGCTTTATTTTGTTCATGATTGTATCCTTAATGCTAGTCTATATTTGTCTTTCCTGATTTTTTTCTATCAATTTAAGATCCTTGGTCAAGCCAGAATGCTGTCTTGAGAAGAATGCAGGGACTGCATCCAGATTTGTGAGAGAGAGTGCTGTGATCATCTAATAATGTCTGTATTGCTGTGATCAACTAATAATGTCTGCAGTGGGCAGCCCTTATGTACCAGGCTTAAAGTATTCCCACCAACCCCTAGCTTTCAACTAAAGTCTTTTGAAATTTATGGTTACTGTGACTCTAATTTAAATCTATGTGCCAAAAGGCCTTATTTAAATTTGTTCTTTAAAATGATTTATTCTAAGTAGCAACATGAGTATTCTCTGCAACTTTTTTTCCCCTTATATGGGGCTCTCTTGTGCAGTTGTAAATTTTGCAGGTTTCCAGAGAGCTGTTAAAGGAATTATATGCAAATTCTAAGTTACACTGAGTTGGCAAATTCTAACTAGAAAGTTGCTGGGAAAGGGGATATTTAAAGAATAAAATGGAAAACAGGTCAGGAGTTTTGTGCCGTCAGAGGTACAATTCTGTGACATGTTCATCTCCTGAGTCACTGAGAAGACAAAAGGGGCCTGGAGGAGTGATAAGGACTTTCCAAGTTCAACACAAATGCTAGAAAGAAAAGCTCAGGCTCCACGGGGAAAAGAAGACCCGAGTTAAATTAAACTACAATTAAAAATAGCTAAGACTATTGAGTAACGTACTGAATTGCATCTGAACAATTTTGTCTTTAAAAAGCTGTCAGTGCAGCAAACTTCTTTTCCTGCCCCACACAACACATTTTCTCATCAGCAGTGGTGACAAGACGGTGACTTGATGTGGCTGTGATTCTGAAGGAGGAAATTATGCAATGCTCCATAAAGATAGACCAGAATTTCAAGGCTGTAGCTTGAAAAGCTCCCTTGATGACTCATACAGCTTCTCCTGGGGCACGTGTCCCTCTTTCTAGCTACTTGCCCACTTGTGAGTCAAGAATTACTGCCTTATTGGCATGACCTGCTTTGTTATTTAATGTTTTTTGTTTGTTTAGCTATTTCCATGGAGATTGGCCTATTTGTAAATAACATCTGAAAATTCCACGTCTTAGCTTGGGTTCCTTCCAAAGCAGAGTCTGAGAGTCCTCAGAGCAGGTATTTTATTAGGGAGGTGGTCCCAGGAAGCAGGAGTGTGAGCAAACAGGGAGAGTGAGATAGGGAAGAAGAAAAAGCCAATAGACAAGTGTGTTACTGAGGTTATGCTATGGGCAATAAGGGCTTGATTCTATCAGAACCTCCAGAAAAGTGTACCTATGTATCCCAGGATGGTCCCCCTGAAGGATGGAAGACTGTAGAACTTAGCACTTAGCACTTAGAAGACTGTAGCCAATAGTCTCCCATTCCTATTGGTTGCAGGTGGCCCCAGGGGTATTAACAAACTTCATCCTTCACCACTCCCAGGACACACTTGCATGGACTGAGTACCCCATGGCATCAGAGAACCTGCCCACCACTGCCCAGCAGAAAGGCCCATGGGGCAGACCCTGACACAGCAAGGGGAGTCTGAAATTACTGGGTGCTGTCCACTACAGTGGCAGCTGAAGTCAGAGGTGGACTGAGGGGAATGACGTGAGGGTGGGTGGGGGCAGGGTGGTACCACAGGTGTCTGCTGTGGTCCCTGACTGTGATCTGAAACTCAGCAGTTTGAGATATAGCCTCCATGGTCAGAATCAATGCATTTGAGCATGCTTTTCAATTGAAGATACGGTTTTAACATCCCAGTAGCCATCTTACACATATACAGATGTCATTCAAAATCCCAGATGCTCTTCTCTCTCTTCCTGCTACTGAATTTGCAAATTTCTCTTGTGTTAGCTACACTCTCTACTCAGGGGTAAGGTTGAAAAGGCAAGGTGGTGAAAATAGAACCTGTCAAATATATATATATATTTTTTGCCGTACGCGGGCCTCTCACTGTTGTGGCCTCTCCCGTTGCGGAGCACAGGCTCCGGACGCGCAGGCGCAGCGGCCATGGCTCACGGGCCCAGCCGCTCCGCGGCATGTGGGATCTTCCCGGACCGGGGCACGAACCCGTATCCCCTACATCGGCAGGCGGACTCTCAACCACTGCGCCACCAGGGAAGCCCTGTCAATTATTCTTGTTAGAAGCTCTTCTAAAAGTCCTTATGAAAGAAGAGGCCGAATTTATTGGCTAAAATGAGATTTGGGGATTACATGTGGTTTTAATTTCTCCACGCTAGCCAACTTCTATAGTTAATGGGACATGACTCATAATCCTGACTAATCGGCACAAAACACAGGAAAGAAAGATGTATCAGCTGCTTATTACTGTTGAGGATGCATGTCCTGAGTGCCATGGGCACGGTGGGCAAAGGGTACAGAGGCAGTGTGGCATGGTGACAACTGCAAAGGCTTTGTGAGTCTGAGTCTGCCCCTGGCTAGCCATGAAACCACACTGAGCCTCAGTTTTCTCAACTGTAAACGGAGAGCTATCATAGCTGCCTTGCAGGGCTATTGGAAGGATTAAGCATTACTGTATTATGCAAAGGATTTGGCATATCAAATCTGCATTTGTTACAAGTCAGTTAATAAACACATGAAAAATCTAGCTTCCATTTCATATCCCACTTTGACTTAGTTTCTGGGTAAAGCTTACATTTACTGAAATGAATGGCTTTGACTCATTTGGACTAAGTCTTTGAAAATAAAATTAGAAAACCCCTTGGGTTCATGTTGAACTGACGTGCCAGCAGGGAAGCGTACTCCCCATTTTATCCATCCCAGGAAGGAGCAATCTCCTAGTGACCAGAACAGCAGCATGCAGCAGGAAGTGGTCTCCTAAACGTTCCCTACTCCTACGGCCACTGCTCTTACTCTGGATGTGACGGGATGAGACGCATGGAGCGGGATGGACCCTCGGTGGTCCCTCGTCACCCCCAGCTGTTTGGATCCATCATATCATAGAGGAGGATTTAGTTCAGTCTGCAGCCCAAGGTAGACCTCTCCCAAGAGCAACACGGCAGGTTGAAATCTGGGGATTTATTGTACAAAGGCGTCACAAGGGATGCACCGGCATGCCTACATTTAAGGGAATTCATTTCCAGATCCTCAATTTTCATAGATACTCTTTCTACAATTGAGTGGGAGTTCTGAAAACAAGACTGTTTCTCTATTCCATATTTCCTTTCATAGTCTCCCTTCTCCCACTTTAGAGAAGCATTTATTTCTCACCCAACCCAAGTCATACTAAGATACGTTGCCCGGGATGTAAAAACCTCTGTGGTATCAAACAAAGGGAGTGTTAGAAGTACGGAACATTTTTAAAGGATCTTGTTTTTCCATACTCTAGATGTTGCCAAAGAAACATTTTCTGTGGAGGGAGATCCCTGTGACTTTTGATAAGGCAAATTGAAGGCAGAGTCTTGTTTCATAGAAAGGCTGGGGGTATTATCTGTCTCTCTGTAGTGGATGGTGGTCAAAGCAAAATGTCTTAACATGTTTGTTTGGATTAACATACAAAGTTAGATATATTCTGACAGAAAGTTAAGCCTGATCTGGCTGACTGGTTAGACATCAAGAAACCAATTTTATACGGCAGACATTTTTCCGTTAATGAGTGAGATCAATGTATAGCTCCAAGTTTGTATTAAAATATATTTAAAGCCAGTGATAAGATTAAAGCATTTAACAAAAAATATTATATTGGAAAAGCGCTAATGAAACAAGCAATAATTGATTTTCCCAACCCTTTACGTGTGTATCAGGCTAAACAAGGTGCCCGTAAGCAAAAGAGTAAAATGTACAAATGCTAGTCATTTGATAAGTCTTGGTAGAGACACTTCGATATACTTCTCAGCATTTAAGAGAGAGGATGGCTGACTGGGTAACAAATCCTTTTGCGAGTTGGGTGGGTTTCAACTCTTTGCTTTCAATAAAATTGAAGGAAGACCTAATTGAGTTGCCATCTCTCAGACATTAAAAATAATTTGTGGTGATAGATCACTTTGTTACTTTTTGATGTAAGCATCAGAAAGAATTCAAAGAAATGAATAGCGCCTCTAAAACAGACCCATTTGCTTTCCATGCAAGCCTATCTATGTATTTATGTGAGCAAGGTATCTCAGCAGTTCCACTTTAAAACAAGAGTGAGTAGAAATAGAATTGTTGCTGAAGTCGTCTTATTCTAGCAAAAAGTAATGTTTATTCGTGGAGCATCAACTGATTGAAAACAGAAGCCTCATCTCTCCCACTGAAAGATGCATTTTCAATAAAATTTGAATTATATGTGTAAGCATTATTTATTAAGATTGGTAATATATTGATACTTTATTGCCAAGAAGTTTATATCAGTATGAAAGTCCATGGGTAATGTAGAATGAAAATAAGAGTTCAAAGAGAAAAAGTAATGATGTGAGATTTGCAACAGTAAATATGATAAATAGTTTAAACGTTAACTTAAAAATGTGTTGAGGGGCCACATTAGTTTTCAAACATTTTATTAGAGGATAGGCAAGTGAAAAAAAAACCCACCATTGCAATAGGGAGCTGCCTATAGTCCTCTGGAATAATGCATTCTTTGCTGGCATGGGGGAGGGGGAGAGAGGGTAGAGGTGCCAGCTGCCTCTTGGGGGTCCTGTCTAGTGACTAGTTTCATGGGATTTTGATTTGTAGTCTAGGCTCCCTTTGACTGTGCCTTGAAATTCTGGATTAACATTGGAACCAGCCTTACACCTTAACCTGAACTGGGCCTTCTCTGTCATTTCAGACCATCTCTAGTTCAGATTATAGCTTCCTCTTTGAAGTTATCCTTGACGTGTATTTCTCTTGGCTGGTTCTCACCGCTACTTTAATCAAGCCTCTGAAGCAGTTATTTTGTTTGTTCATTCATTCATTCACTCATTCATTCATCCATTCACTTAGTAAATATGTAGGTGTCAGGCACTGTGTGAGGTGCTGCATATGCCATTACGAACAAAACAAGCATGGGCCCTAACCTCGTGGAATTGATATCTCAGTGGCGGTAGATGAACAATAAAAAAGGAAATAATTATACAAATAGATGACTAAAGATCATAATAAATACTATGAATGAAAAGAACATGGTGTTAATGACAAGAAGAACTTAATTTTCATCAAAAAAAAAAACAAAAAACAGGGCAAGCTTTTTTTGAGGAGGTAACAGTTAAGCTGAAATCAGAAGTATGAGAAGCAACCTGCCATAATAAAAATGGTGAAATAGTGTTCCAGTGAGTGGGAAAAACACATGGAAAGGCCCAGAAGCAAGGAGCCTGGCCTATTAGGAGCATCACAAGGTCAGTATAGCCGGAACACTTGTGCAGGAGGGGGAAAGTCAGTGTTGGTGGGAGAACAGCCAGTGACATAAAAGAAGGACAGAGAAAACAAGGGCCAAAGCGTGTTAGTGAGCTCAGATTTTATTCTAAGTGCCACAGAAACCCAGCGAAAGTCTTCTAGCAAGTTTGATTTATTTTTAAGAGATAATTTTGTCTGCTGTTTGAAGACTGGATTGGAGTGGGGCAAGATAGAAAGAGGGAAACAATATAGGAAGTGTATCAGCCAGAAGGGGTTAGGTTATGTAGTAACAAACGACCCCTAAATATCTGTGGCTTATCTCAGCAGAACCCTTGCACTCGGGCTACATACCCAGTGCAGCTCAGCTGGGAGCTTCTTCATAGCCACCGACTCCAGGACCTGAACAAGCCACCAGCTTGAACACTGATGGTCACCACAGCAGGAAAGGGAGCATAGCAAACCATAGCTCTTAAAATCTCTGCCTAGATATGTCACCTGTCACTTCTACCTGTATTTTATTGCCCAAATCAACGTATATGGTCACTCCTGAGTTCCACAGAGAGGGAAAGTAGCCCCTTGAAGGAGGGGCATTGCAGGAAAAGAAAATGAAATATTTGGTGACAGTTATACAGTGTCTTTCTGGAGGCTATCACTGTAGTCCAGAGAAGAGATGGTAGCTTTGATGGGGTGATGCTGGTGAAGACAGAGGCAAATGGATAGATGTGAGCTTATTCTTGGAGTTCCTTTTTGGATGTGGTGATGGCTTGAATATGATGGTTTTTCGGTCGGTACCCTCATTAGAGACCCCCATGAGGCAAGCTGTGATATTCATCTCCAGATCTCCCGGGCCAAACAAGAAAAGGTTTACTGAATAAATGAGTGGGATTCCACAAATCAAAAATTTGCTTCCTGGACGCACCATGGCTTAGAATTGCCCACAAATGGGCTGAACCTGCTATGTAAAAAACGGGAGGAGGAGATTTAAACAATCATTTACCCATAAGAGAGAGCCTTACTCAGGTTTTCTGCGGGATTGTGAAGGAAATTGATTTAAGAAATCCTTCTTTGTGCCGCAGTGCTTCTCCTTTGGTGGGAAAGATCTGACTTAGAACGCAAATGTCCTGCCCAATCCTGCTCCATTCCCTCTTGGGTTTTAAATTTCTTCCATTTCTTGTCAGTTTCAGACCTCTTTACATACCAGGATAGAATGAAAGAGTGGGCATCTGCGGCAATGTCTTTGGAGAAAATAGATTCTAGCTATAGCCAATAAATCCTGCACAGAGAGTCACTCCCTGAAACAAAGAGAACGGCTGGTAGAGGGGAAAAAACGTCCTGCAGAAAACAAACCATCAAAAACACCGCGGGGAAGTCGGCCCGCTATGCTCCAGACAGCCCACAGGAGGGCGCTGCTCGCCCCTTGCCCTGGGGTCCTTGTGGAGCTCCAGCCCGGGTGGGATGCTGGGTGAGAAAAATGACCGGCTGTTTCTCTATCAGCAGGATGATTGGGGGGTCCAGGATGCAGACACAGAGGGTTGGCATCTTGAGGATAAGGCAGATCGCCTCCGGTCCCGTCCGCGCCGAGCACGTCGTGGGCGTCGGAAGGGAGGAGGTGTGGGGTCACCTGACCGAGGCGCTGGGGTTCAGCGTGGGCCGCCCCTGCCTCCACCGAGGGTGGATTTCAGTGTCTCTAGTCGACGCAAATCGCCAACACAGGAGTGCCTGCTACTGAGCAGAGTATATGTCCCCCTTCTCTAAATTACGCTGGCGGGACCAGATTCTTCTTTAGAACCTGCTTAGCAGAACCCCCTTTTGGGTTCATCTCTGGTTCTCGGCACATCCTTATCCACTTAGTTCAACATCAGGGGCGGTGGGTGAGCGTATGGAAAAGAGGGTATTTACAGACCTCACTGCCGCCCTGCGATGAAGGAGCTAGGCTTGCAGTAACCACCGAGGAGGGAAAAGGTCTTGCCTCCGAGGGCGTTCTTGGAGCCGACCGTCTGGGAGGAGAGAAGTGAGGTGTGGCCCGCGCCACAAGAGCCCTACGCGTCCTAAGCAGACCACTGCAATTCAGGGTCACACTCACGGTCACTGGTGGCTTCAGAGCCCGAGTAGCCTTAGGCTTAACCCCCAGGTCTTCTAGCCTCGCTTTGCAAATGAACCAGTAACAATCATATGCGTCACAGATAAGGGGCTGTCTCTGTGGTTTGATTTCAGATATTTCCAATCTAAAAATAATTTCCCTTGGTCCATCTTTGGAGGCTGAAATGCCACCGTTTGTGGCTTGTTCCTTAGAGGTAAGCAGGGCCCTCCTCCCTAGGTCTCTTATGAAAGGTGAATCTTCCTCAGAGGAAGAACTCCTCAAGCCATGCACAGCTTCTAGTACAAAGAAAGAGTTCTCCGTCAAGTGCCTCAGGCTTCTGGTGGGAACAAAAGAGAACAAAAAGAGGATGGGGGTTTCTGAGTGGGGAGGGGGACTGAAACAAGGAAGAAAGAAGAGAAGGGAGGCGGAGGCTGTAGCTCTGGCGTGACAGCAGCAGGTAAAGCGTTACCCACGCCCTGCAGTGGGGCTTCTGACCGTGCCGACCTGGAGTGCTGCCCGGGCCTGGCCCCTGCGGAGCAGAAGGGAACTGGGGCCCCAGGAGAGAGCTCTAGAGCTCTGGATATGCACTGTGCCGATTTCTGAAACCGCTCTGACCTGCATGAGTAATTCTAGCACAGGTCCCAGTAACTGATTTGTAGCAGAAAGGGCTGGTGCTGGGAGTCAGTAATACCGTCCGTCTACCTGGGAAGACAGAGCGCAGGAAAGACTCAGCAGGGGAGGCAGCAGGAAGGGCTCCAAGCTTTGGGTCCCGGCCAGGGACTCCTCTGCTCAGCAGGCCCTCAAGCCCAAATACACAGCCAGGTCGCTGTTTGCCAGTGATCCTGAGGTTCAGAGAGCCGAGAGCCACGTGCCAACGGCCCTCAGCCCGCCTCATCCCCCATCTGCTCCTCTGCATGGGCAGCCCTCACTGGGAGGCCTCTTGGCCAGAAATCCGGGCCGATTCTCCTGCAGCTGTGGAGTGGATGCAGAGGGCGATACTGTTAGCCCTGAATCACATTCTGGGGCAGCCGATGTTGTCCGCCCATTCTGGGCAGGGCACAGACACTGCCCAGGAGGCCGGAGTCCAGGCCACCCGCTGGCTCTCTGAGAGCCCCTGAGCTTGTTGCCAGCTGCGTGGCCAATTGGGTCTGATGGTTGGTGCTGCTTCATGTTGAGGCGACCATAGTGCGAAGCTTTTTTGCACTCACATGGTAACTTTTTTTTTTTTTGCGGTACGCGGGCCTCTCACTGTTGTGGCCTCTCCCGTTGCGGAGCACAGGCTCCGGACGCGCAGGCTCAGCGGCCATGGCTCACGGGCCCAGCCGCTCTGCGGCATGTGGGATCCTCCCGGACCGGGGCACGAACCCGTGTCCCCTGCATCGGCAGGCGGACTCTCAACCACTGCGCCACCAGGGAAGCCCACGTGGTAACTTTAAAGTCAGTATTCTGCTGGAGAAAAAGCAGAAAACAAATAAAACTGCTTTCCAGAACAATCCCCTGCCTTCTGCTATCACTATTCCACCTTAATTATCTGTGATACATCAAAAAGGAGTGGGACTCAACGGACATGCTAATGAACAACTTCCTCCGTCACCATCAGACCTGGGTGGGAGGGGGGCAGCATGTACTCTTATGCTGTGAAAGGTAGACAGCTACACAGTGCCGCGAGCCAATAAATGCAAAATCCACAGCCTGCTCCGCTCCCCTCCCCTCCCCGGGACAGTACCCGATGCACAGCAAGAACTGAATTAATGAGTTCATCATCAGGGTCAGCTCAGAACGGGGCAGAATTCTCAACAACCAGTTCCAGGAAAAGCAGGCGGGAGTTGTCCCCTTCCTGACCTCAGAAGAACATTTGATAAACTGTTGATTCCTTTGGTTATTTATGAGTTAAGACATGCATATAAATGAGCGTATATTTATGAGCTCATAGTTGGTACACATATTACATTTTATCGATATAAAACACGCATTTCATTCTAGAGGCAGCTAACCTGGGTCAGAAGTGAGGTTCTGGGATGCTGTTCGAACTTGCGTTCCTGAAGGCCTAGCGGTCCCATGAAAGGAGGGTCCTTCCAACCACAGGCTGTAGCTCTGCTGAGTTCATCAAATCACCTCCTTTTATAGATGAGGAAACGGAGACCGAGAGCAGCAGGCCCCCCATGCTTTGTCACCCAGTGTGAGATGGCGGGGAGTACCAGTGTTCAGAATTCACGGCCTTCTAGCCAGTTCTCTTTCTCTGCTGCGCTCCACAGGATCTGCATTTCTAAGAGCCTCCCAAGCCAGGCAAGGACTTTTTGTCACTCTCTTTAAAGCATGTTGTAATTAACAACCCACATTTCCTCTTCTCTATAATTCCACATGGGGATTATAAGCCATCCTATGTTATTCTGTAGCTGGATCATGCTGGCTTCTTATTACACTGAAATGTTTCCATTAAGTATATTGGACTCATATAGTATTTATTTTAAACGGGCCTCTGGGAGATGAGGTAGTGCTTAGATTAGGGGCTTAGACGGTTTAAATGAGGACAAAGACCCTGGTAAACCGGCAAAGCAGGCCAGCAAGCTTGGTGTGCAGGTAAGGGAACTTATTACAAGGTGTCAACAGAGTCACGAGTACTGATTATAGACTAAATGAACCATATTTCTGACACATGTAGCTCCTACAGGTCCACAAACACCTATTTTAAACCTTTGGGGCCAAATGTGTCTTGAAAGTCAGATATCTCAGGTTTCAGAAGTCAGGTAATAGGATGTATCTACCATGCATTAATAACATCCCCAGAAAAGTCTGGGACAGCAGCCTATAATCAAGCACTTTAATTGTTCTGCAATTAAATATGGGACTGTTCACTACTGATGGGATAAAGAAAGACTATATAAATAGCCTTATGTCAGTTCGGGTCCAGTTTTGCCCCCAAAATTAGCTTGTCACAACTTACCAAATAAACCTCACAAAAAAAAACCCAAACAAAAACCCCAAACCCTATCTTCAATGCTTTATGAAGTTCAGGGATAAGGGATTGTAGAACTATCATAATTTAAATATATAAATATACTGATCAGTAAGAGATAAATTTATTAAACAAGTTCCAATATTTAATGTACTTTGCTGCTGTTATATATTTTCTTAATCAGTCGCTAGATACAAAGGCAACCATAAATAGCATTCCAGAATTCATAACATTTTAAGGGCTCTTGACTGTGCTTGGTGGAGCCCTAATCCCAGCTTGGCCCTGGAGCCCCGCCCTGTGGGACCACCTCCCTCCCCAGTACACAGGCACGTCTGAGGGGTGAGGGGACCAGCTAGGACCTAAGGCAAGACCTGATTAGGAAAGGCTCTATCTTTTAGGGTAGGTGTTCCAATCTTATTAGTAAGTGGATCCCCTCCTTTTTTTTACAATTTTTTTTTTCTGACGTGGACAATTTTTAAAGTCTTTATTGAGTTTGTTACAATACTGCCTCTGTTTTATGTTTTGGTTTTTTGGCCCTGAGGCATGTGGGATCTTAACTCCCCAACCAAGGATGGAACCCACACCCCCTGCTTTGGAAGGCAAAATCTTAACCACTGGACCACCAGGGAAGACCCTAGGTGGACCCCTTTTTAATTGTACAGGCTCTGGAACTAGATAGCTGGGTTAAAATTCTTGCTCTGCTATTTACCTCTTGTGAGACCTCAGGCAAGTCATTTTATCTCTTCTTACTTTGGCATCCTCCTCATTTATAAATGGGAATAATAATAGTCATAGGAATATGGTAGGGACTAAATAAGTTAATTCAATTAAAACTCTTAGAGGATTACCAGGCACATGGTAATCTCTGAGGAGATGTTGGCTATTATTATTATTATCACTATCAGTTTACATGTCTGTGGTACACAGAATAATGCCACCCCCCAAAGATGTCCACACCCTAGTCCCCATAACCAGTTACAGAATATACTGCAACACACCCCAGAATATGAGTTCGTAGATGTGACTATGTTTAGGACTTTTAGATGAGGAGTTATCTTGGATTATCCAAGTGTTCCCAATCGAATCCCATGAATTCTTAAAAGGAGAAAACTTTTCCTGGCTGTGGTAACAGAAAGAGATGTGATAAACAAAACAGAGGCAGAGAAAAGCTACACTGCTGACTTTGAAGATGAAGGAAGAGGCCACAGACAAAATGCAGTGTATCCACAGAATTAAAGATTATTGGGCCACACGTAGAATGAAGTTCTGACACCTGCTACAATAAGGATGAACCTTGAAAACGTTATGTTAAGTGAAAGAAGCCAGATACAAAAGGCCACGTATTGCAAGAGTGCATGTGTGTGAAATGTCTAGAACAGGCAAATCCATGGGGACCGAAAGCAGACTGCTGTTTGCAAGGGGCTGGCTTGAGGGAGGGGAGGGGGAGTGACTGTTCAAAGGGTATGGGATATTTTCTTTTGAGAGAGACGGAGAGAGAGACAGAGAGAGAGAGACTGAGTGCTATTTACTGGCACCAAACAAACAAGGAAAGTGCCACAAACATCAAGAAGTGAGAGCTACAAAAAGAAACAGAAGATGCTGTTGGAGCTGAGTGGGGTTTCTAACCCTGCATCACCTGTGCCTGTTCCTCCAAAGCCACAGAGAGGAGAGATGGCCAAATAATGAAATCCTGAGGATTCTCATTAATACGCTCCAGCTTCAAGAGAAACAGATTGAGGGGGGTGAGTAAGCAATTCCAGGAAAAGGTCTTCAGAGAAGAGGCCACAATGCTTGACCCTGGGCCTTTGACTGAGGCTGGAAGCGCTCCCAGGTCGGTCTGTTGTGTTGCAGAAACCAGCTGAAACCCAGGTGAGTGCGCTACACCCTTTGTTGGATGGACCAGGCTTTGGGTGAAAGATCGTTCTCTGCATCTCAGAAAGGAGTGAAACTTTGGGTCCTAAGCAAGGACTCCACCCAGGCCCAGCTGAATTGTCCCTCTTCCTTATCCCCACAACTTTAAGCTACAGAAAATAACACCTAGTCCTCAAACTGCCATTTCGAGTGGAGAAGAGAAAAGGTTCTATATGAGGCAGGGAGGATGTCGAGGAAAATTCACCTACACTGTATTCTGTTGAAGCAATAGACAGAATTGCTCATATTAAGCATAAATAAGATGCAAAGTAATGGCATAGTCACTGTGCAAATAAAATAAGGGAAAAAAGTACATGTGAGACACAGAAGAACAATCCTGTCTGGAAGAACCCAAAACCAAAACAGCAAGCAGGTTCCTTGCACGTACATTGCACTATACAATAACTTAATAAGAACATAGATGAAATAAAATAACATGACAACAAAGTGATATGGAATGGGATATTGAAGAGCTAAAAGGGACAAAATAAAATTTCAAGTAACTATTAGAAACAGAAAGAGATAGTGCAAATAGCTAAAAATTCTATTAATGACAGAGGAAGACTTGAAATAATCACAGCAATTGCAAGAGGAAAAAATTAGAAAATAGTTAAGGAGCTTAAAGACAATTCAGTATAAAGATCTTTGACATTCTTGGTAAGAAATGAACAAGCGAAACAGAAAAAATATTGGAAAACATAGTACAGGAAAACCTTCCTTAAGTGAGGGAGGAGCTGAATCAGCCATCTGAAAGATCACAGTGTATACTAGGCAAAATTTAGATAGAAGAAACAGCATTGAGTCATATAATGATAAATCTATTCAACTTCAAAGATAAAGTATTCTTCAGACATCCAGCAGAAAAAGCAAAAGGGAAGAAAATCCAGGGGGCTTCAGACTTCTCTCCATCACTTCCCCATGCCAGAGAACAGTAGGGCAACACCTACAGAGGAAAAGAACTGTGAGCTACAAAGTTTTTATCCAGTCAAATCATCATCTATGTATAAAGGCAACAAGGAGAGCATTCTAAAACACGACAGAGCTCAGGGAAAAAAGCCTCCATAAACCTTCTTGAAGAAAGCCTTCCAGACCAGACTCAGAGCCAGACTGTCTGGGTTTGAATCCTGGCTTGCCACTTCCTGGTTGTGTAATTCAGGCAAGTTACTTTTTGTGCCTTAGTCTCCTCATCTGTAAAGTAGGGTTAACAATAGTCACCATTTCATTGGGTTGTTTGTGTAGATTTAAAAAATTAATGTGTGTACAGTGCTTGGAATAGTGCCTGGCCCATAGGAAAAGCCATATATACATATGTTCGCTGTAATCAATGTTATATATCATTGTGATGAAGAAATCTATCCCCCCAAGAGATGGACCGCTGGTGAGCATTGAATTAATTTAAATATAGATCCAAGATAAAACAAAAACAGCAACAACCAAGGGAAGAATGGCTGCAGAACAGAACGTACATGCATAAATCTTGACTAAGCAAACAAAATAAAAACACCCAAAAAATCAGGAGGTGGGAGAGAGTCTAAGTATGCTGGTCACTTAAGCTTTTATAGCAAAATCTTTCAATCCATACTGTCTAAAATTGAAACAAGCAGTTAGAAAACAGCCTCTTAACGGTATTCATGGTCTTTCTTCTTATCCTTAGAGCAATCTCTTATGAATGAGGAAAGATCTATGAATTTCACTATTCCTTTTATTTTCACTTTAGTTTCTTTTGCCTTCTATTCAATCCATGTAAAATTAAATTTTTTTATTTTTAAAGGAAATATAACATGATTCCATTGTTATGAGGTTATTTTTGTTCATCCATCCATTCCTCTGTCCAATTATAGTTTGTAGATAGAGATGTTTTAATTGAGGGTCATTACATATTAGCACTAGTTATTGTTGGGGAATAGAATTTGAGTAATGCATTGTTTTTTTGCTGTGTTTCTTGAATTTTTATAATATGCATGTATAAAGCCAGTAAAGGTATTATTTTAAAACATATCAATCCTGGGTTTCGGCACCAAAAAAAAAAAAAATCAGTTAAACAACCAACTACATAAACAAGTCAATCCTCTCAAACTCTGTAAGGAATGACTCATGCCTGTTCAAACACATTTTGTTCTTAAGAGAAGAGATTCTATGTATAATCAAAATCAACCTTTTCATTTTTCGTCAACTATTTTCCACGCTATTACTTAAGCATTAGGGAACAGTTTTGTCAACACCCAACTCGAGATCAAAGCTTATATGTGATGAAAAAGAGTGGCTGTGGGGTGTGGAGTGATTCACAGGAACATGATTTCCCGTATCGGGGAATAATGATCTCCATCAAGTAGGCTGGGCTTTCCTATAATGTCGAGCAAGAAGGTAGGGCTTATGGGAGCCACAGGCAAATTTATTTCCCTGCCACTCAGACAACTGTGATAATGATACAATCCTTTGACTAAAGATAATGCTATTGACCTGCCATGGAACCTGCCACAGAGCCTGGAGTCCTGGGTTCAGTAGCTGGCTGATCCTCTGAGCTAACCAGGCAGTCTTCACTGTTCCTTCCCCTCCCTCCCACTTCGTCTTGACCGCTCTCTACTTACACTTTATGGTGATTGTTGTTCTCTCTCCACAAGCCTGTGAGCTCCTAGAGGGCAGAAGCTGCCTTGTTCGCTGCTCCACTCTAACACCTGTGCCTGGCATAGAGCCTGTCTGAGGGTGGGTTTTTGGTGAGTATTTAGTGAATGGGATGAATATTGAATGAGTTATGCATCCTTCTTGCCCAGTCCCTTCTGTCATCAAGCATATACATGTGTGAAGACAAATGACCGGGATAAAGGAGTCTGTCTTCTCACAAGATCATGTGAGACTGAAAACTCTGAGCTTAATCAGCTCCATTACCAAGCTCATCACTGGATGTAGGCAGGGCTCCTTTCTACCTCAACAAATTCATTTTTTCTTTCTTTTTTGGAGGCAACAAAGAAACCAAAGAAGAGTTGATTAAAGAACAATCGGGGGACTTCCCTGGTGGCACAGTGGTTAAGAATCCGCCTCCCATTGCAGGTGACACGGGTTCGAGCCCTGGTCCGGGAAGATCCCACATGCCGTGGAGCAACTAAGCCCGTGCACCACAACTACTGAGCCTGCGCTCTAGAGCCCGAGAGCCACAACTACTGAAGCCCATGCGCCATATCTACTGAAACCCGTGTGCCTAGAGCCTGTGCTCCACAACAAGAGAAGCCACCGCAATGAGAAGCCTGCGCACCACAACGAAGAGTAGCCCTGCTGGCCGCAACTAGAGAAAGCCTGCGTGTAGCAACGAAGACCAAATGCAGCCAAATAAAAATAAATAAATTAATTTAAAAAAAAAGATCAATCAGTCTGGAATCACCCCTTAAGAGACTTTATAAATCAGCAGAATAATAACTGGCAAAGTATCATTACCTTGGTATCAAGGGTAACAACTTGGAATACTCTTCACGATGTCCCAATCCTAGAAGCCCTGGGTTTCCCTCATGACCTTATATCAACCATTAGGGAGCAACTTAAAGCTCAGTTGTTCACAGAATTACCTTGGCAAATAGCAACAGACATATCAGAAGAAGAAATATTTGGCTTTCTTCAATTCCATTAGATGTAGATTGGGCCCTTTCAAGGAATAAGGCCCTTAATTCCCAGGAGGTCAGATAGCAAAGACCATCTTGTGTTGAGTGTGGTGAATTAATCAGACAAGTGCAGTTAAACAGGGATCTGAGGAGAAAGCTGCATGTTCCACGTTCGTACGAAGCAAGAGATGCAGGGAATGGATCAGTGCCCAGGAGAGGCACAGACAGAAACTGGGCAGTACGCACAAGAGTGGTGGACCTCAGGGACCTTCAGACAGTGTTTTCTTCCTAATATTTAGACACAGTGCAGACAGTATTTTTTGATGAATGGAAATAAAGAGAAAAAGAAGGGCAGAAAGAAAAGGAACTCCACAAAATACCAAAACTATTGTGTTTCCTGACTTGTATCCAAATTTAAGTCCTGAGATCTCTAGGCAGTCTGCCTTTGGTAAGGGACAATCAGGTGGTATTCTGTAACCTACCTCTAAGAAGTTTTAAATCAATCATTTAGAGATGGACTCACTTCCACTCAGTCTTCCATCTTGTTTTTCTCATTGATAAAAATTTGCTGATGTAGGGTAAGCCTAGCAAATTGCTGAGCAAAAGAAACTATTTTTGATATCGGAAAATTTCCAAACTTTTGAGAAAGCTTGACTGCGTAGGCAGACCTGAGGTGGGCTCCTGGTTATTCTGGTGCTTTCCTAGGCAGGAGAGAATCTTTTCTTGGGACTGTGAGGATGGTTACCACTCCTACCAGCAGCCAGGGGCTGGGAGAAAGGGCAGCTCCTCTGTTATAAGACCATCCTCACCAACTAAAAGAACCACTGTCCTGTCCTCTTTGACTGCCTTTAAACATATCACCAATAAATTAAAAAACCCATTGCATATCGACTAGAAGTCCTCCCAAGTTCACATGTTAAACTCAGTGGAAAATCGGTTAAAATGCAGAGTCCTGGGCCCCACCTGCCCGAGATCTGGGGTGGGGCCCTGGACTCTGCAGTTTTACAAACTTGACAGATGTCAGTGCTGTGAGCTGCATAATCGATGAAACTGAGGTGTAGATGCTTACACAAGTTCCCTCTGAGCCAGCAACGGATGGGGCGTTATTAAAACCCGTGAGAAAACTTGAAGAAACACAAAGAAATGGAAGATCTTTTGAAAGGCTGGTGGTGTATTATGCTGTCTCAACGACATTCACAAGGACTCCAGATGCATTTATTTGAGATGCTACTTTCTGTGGAGCTTGGTGCCAGACCTTCACGTGGTCCCGCTAATTTTCACAGTCATCAGCAGGAGATGATCCACGTTTTGCAGAAGAGGAAACAGAAACCTAGAGAAATTAGGAAAATTTCCCCAGGCCCTGCAGATCTTAAGGGTTAGAGCCGGAATGCAAGCCCAGGTCCACACAACCTCAAAGTCCAAGCACGCTCCACCCTGCTGAACTGGCTGAGGGATCACCTGACTTTCGGTGAAAACAACGTCGGGCAGGATGCCCTCTTCCTTTTACCTGCATGCAGGGTCTCCCAGCATCTCTCAGGGTCAATGGCATTTACCTCAAATGTGTTTCTTCTTCTATTTCCCCCTGCAATGGATGTCACAGGGAGACTTACCCCTCATTTTAGTTAGGCTGCTTAGAATCCCATAAGCTTACATCAGTGTCAGGAAAAAACAAAGCCCTGGAGGGTCCATCTAGAAAGAGATTTCGGGACTTCCCTGGCGGTCCAGTGGTTAGGACTCCCCGCTTCCAATGCAGGGGGCGTAGGTTAGATCCCTGGTGGAGGAACTAAGATCCTGCATGCCGCACAGCGTGGGCAAAAAAAAAAAAAAGAAAGAGAGAGAGAGAGATTTAGCCTCCTTTACCAAGTCTCTTCTGCAACCACTACTTCTCTCAGGCTCCGAGCACTCATGGGTGACGGTGCTCCAGCCTTGGCAGAAGTGTCAGAGCCTCAGTCACCAAGGCTGCTGAGTTGTGACACAGCCAGATGTCACTGAAGGGCCCGTGCAGTAAACCAATGAGTGGTGTGATGGCAAGGAAGCCATCTGTTTATGTTCTAGGGACCATAGGCAGTCATCTTTTTCTTTCCCAAAGGAAGAGGCTTATGGAGGAGTTAGGGGAACAGCCACGTGAGTACTCAGGGACCAGTAACGGGCCCTTGCTCACTGACCCGGGCGTGGTGGGACCCAGGAGGCCCTCCCTGGTGGGAGGTGTGCCTAGTGGGAGCTGCCGTCAGGGAGGCCCTGGAGACACAGCCTGCACATCATCTTGAAAGCAGCGCTTGCAGAAAGAGAAATCTATAAATAGTCTTTTTACTTCCAAAGATGAAAGAGATTAAAGGCGGCCAATGAGAGACATTCTTTTTTCTTACATTCAGTCCATCTGTGCCTTTGGTCTCTGAGGGGAACGATACCTGAGTATTTATCAGACGAAACATTTGACCACTGCAAGCCCTCTACTCTCCTG
Source organism: Pseudorca crassidens (assembly GCF_039906515.1). Classification (NCBI taxonomy): domain Eukaryota; kingdom Metazoa; phylum Chordata; class Mammalia; order Artiodactyla; family Delphinidae; genus Pseudorca; species Pseudorca crassidens. The sequence goes on along the minus strand of NC_090299.1, from coordinate 124,185,304 downwards.
CAAGTTGCTTTTCTCTGAATTGTCCATGCAGTGGCCAGGGTGTCTTCATTCAGGTCCATCTCTCCATTACACCCAGTTTTCAGCCACACATATCACTGGTTTTTTTTGGGGGGGCAGCTTTTTGAAGAGTTAAGCATCTCGCACAATTCAGCTCACCACCTGTACCTCTTCCTTGGTTCTGGTTCAGACACTCTGCTCACCAGAGAAAACGTGACTTCAGTTCTCATAATGAATACTTTGTTTTTCTGTCCAGTTCTCCCTCCAGTGTGGGGCGCTGTTCCCATCTCTGTCCATACCGTCGAGTTAGGACTGGCCATGTTCCTATAGTAGGACTCACTCACCCTGCCCCTACTGTATAGTTCCTGAGGCTATGGTGGTCATAGTGCTGAGCTGACCCAGAGTCTCTTCCCTGGAAACTTGGAGAACTGTGTTTCCTCCCAGATGGTGGGAACAGTAACACGTGAACTTAGAGGGTTCTCTACAGCCATATTTTTCTGCTACGTGAACCAGAAAAGCAGAGGAAGCAGGTTACAGAGAGGAAGAGAAGAATGGAATGGAAACAAAGAGAAGAGGAGGAAACAGAGATGGGGAAAGAATCTGGGGCTGTTCAGTCCCTGGCTGAGTCATTCCCTGGCTCAGCCACATTCCTCAATTCAACTTAGCTAGACCCACTGAGTCCCAGTAACTTGCTTTCAGAGGAGTTCTCTATATATGATTCATCTTCTTTTCCTTCAAGCACTGCAGCGTGAGAATTGTCATAGTCGATTAGGTTGTCCTTGTGGTTTTCCCAGTGTAGGTTCAGAGACAGCCACTGGCACGTTCCTAAAATATTTTACTTTGCCTTAGAATTCATACCATAACAACAGCAATGAATAATTATGAAGCATCTGTTTACAATGTTGACTTGATTTGCTGATGGTAAAGCTGAGGCTTAGTGAGCTGAAGCACGTTGCCTCAGGTGGGACAGCTAGCAGGTAAGAGACTGAACTAGGATTCTTGATCATTGCAATCAACCAGTCCCCCTTGAGAACTGCTTAACTAGAGATTTGGAGTGGGGGATGTAGCAAGGTATGTTTTTGAAAGTTAAAAGTATAAAAGTTAAAAGTTTTTGAAAATTAAAAGTGTAAAAGAAAAACACACGTATAGTTATCCAATAAATATTTACTATACACCTATATATCAGAATTAGATTTAGTTACAATTAAAAAATAACACTAATCATGCAGCTTAAACGAGGTCAAGTTTTATTTTTCTCTCCAGAAATAGACAGCCTAGACTGGGTATCAAAGACACAGGCCTCTCCTAGAGTGTTCCCTCTAAGTAAGCTTACCTCATGGACACAGTGGTGGCTGTTGCTGTGTAGGTTTCGTTCTCTTGCATTTGGATGAAAAATCAGGCAGGTTTGCTGGTCACCCAGGTGATACAAGCTCCTCTAATCAATAATGTAAGAGTCCAGTCCCATGTAACAGATAATACTTAGAACTTGGTTCAATATTAAGTTTTCTTTTTCTCCCCTGATGATGACCTGTTGCAGGTGGAAGCTGGCAGCAGGGAAAGGGGATATGTTTTCTCTTCACCTTGTGCTTCTCCTCCATCTCCCCTCCATCCTGTTAACTGTGATTTCTGCTCCCTGTGTAGAGCACAGGGAGAGAGAAGAGATAACATTGGTTAGTTTTTCCTTTTCTGGTGCTACTGTGAGCTCAGTGTTGCCCTCTCTGTGCCTGGGAAGTGTTGAAAGCTGACTCTTGGTTCTCATCTCTATTTTGTGCTTTTGTTTGATATCCCCATCAATGGAGACCTCCGTCTCCTCCGTAGATCACTAATAGAGACAATGCACTCGTCTCCAGTTCGTTGTTACTCGTGCACTTCCTGGCATTTGGCATTATCTCTAACTTACCTCTGCTGCTGTCTGTTCATCCCTCCAGACGGCCTTCTTGGATAAGACTCTGCTTGCTGAACCTCAGCTGCATGGAAAGCAGTCATGCATCTTTCACGCTGACAAAGTCTGTGAGAGCAGAGATCACCCAACACAGCCTCCTCTCCTTCGCTTGTGTGCCTTGAAACTCTTGATCTTGACATTTCTTGGGTGCGAGTCAGACACAGTGGAATGTTTCCTATCCCTGCAGGGGACGTAGATTATGCCTTCGGGGTGCTCCTACTGAAGGCTCTTCACTAATTTTAACACGAGGGGCTGACATCGCAATCCTACCTCCAAGGAGAGGATTGGAATCATAACACACCTAGAGCGTTCTCTGAAAGAATCTCACAACCTCTGCCCTCTCCTTTCCTGGCTTCTCCAATCTCTTCTCTCTCCTCAGGCTAGAGGTGGGTAGGCAGCTCAGGGTTGAAACTGGTTTCAACCTCCCACTTCTTTTTGTTCTTTAATTGCTTTATTTTGAAATAATTATGGGTTCACAGGAAATTGCAAAGAAATGTACAGGGAGCTCCCATGCAACCTTCACCTTCAATGTTAACGTCTTGCATAACTGTAAAGAGATATCAAACCCAAGAAACTGACATGGGTACAATCCACAGTGTTTATTCAGATTTCACCACCCAATTGTGTGTGTGTGTGTGTGTGTGTGTGTGTGTGTGTTTGCCACTCTGTGCAATTTTATCACACGTGTAGTTCCATGTAACCACCAGCACAATCACATACACAACGGCACCATCACCACAAGGTTCTTTCACGCCACCCCTTTACAGCACACCCCTTTCTTCTGTTACCCCTAAGCCAGAAACCACTAATCAATGTTCCATCTCCGTAGTTATGTTATTTCATGGGATCATTCAGTACATACCTTTTTGAGATTGTCAGCCATCTCCTTTTTACAAGTCTTTAAAAAAAAATGGTCTTACTTTGGAACATTAACATATTGTTTTCGTGATTCAGCTAAAACGGTGGTAAGAAGAGTCCCATTTTGACATCCTGTTACAAATTGTTTTATTCAAGCTTGAACATATTTTCTACTTTGCATCTTTCTGATGATTCAGCATTTCATTCATTTAACAGATATTTATAGAGTGCCTGGCACGTTACTGTCTTTGATGCTCTTGTCCTGCGTTGGGCTTAATGTTCTCAGGAAAGCAAATAACCCCTAAGGTCTCCTCTTGGCTCTAGGGTTAGTTCCTAGGCTATTGTTCTACAAGTTTTTGATTTTAAGGTGCTTTAACTTAAACTTACCAGCACTGAAACTCCTGTACCACTTTCTGCTCAGCCTTAAAAAAATGCCTCTATCCCACTGACTTGCCATTTTACTCCTTAGAATGTCTTGGGATCATCGACAACTGTGAAAGTTTCACTGTGTACCTAGTTCTTCAAATCTCTTTATAAAATTAGTCACCAAGATCAGCCCCTCTTGATCTCTGAGAGCTCCTACTTTTTGCAAAGGAATGTCTCTTTTATTATTACCCAGTTTTCCTATGTTGGAATTAAATTCTTCATCCATTTCAAATAGTCCCTTAATCCTATGGTGACTCAACCGTTCTTTACTCGTTCTTGGTGCGGACACTTGTCAAAGGCAGCTCCAGAGTCTGGAAAATGACTCTCTCCTCTTTTTCCATAGACCCTCAAAGAACTCATCATCAGACCCAGTTCCTCGTATAGATTCCGTCCTTCCTTTGCCTCCATGGGCTGTGCTGATTTGAGCTTTCTGCAGTTCTGTATTTTATTTAACGATTCCACCAGCTTGGCAAGTAGGGAAGGGAGGAACAACCAGTGGATGGTTTCCCAGGGTCCCCTCTGGAGACTTGGAATAAGCCTGACATTGGCAACCTGACTGTTCTGTATCTAACACAGCAGCTTTTGCAACAACTGGTTTCACATCATGGTCGACAGTTAAGCAATCCTGCCCGTGAATTCATTGGAAATCCTTAGGTGAATCCCATCCTGTCTGGGTGATTTATTGATACGTGTTTTGTCAGTTAAGACTAGAACAATCTGTGCATTGACTACAATTTTGTTGAACGTCCTGACCTGTCTATTTCAAGGGTGCTCATTTCCCTGGTAGAGGGCAAGGCACAGCGCTAGTACAATTTCTCTTCTATTTCCTTTCTCCATTCCTTAGTGCGTTCCATCTACCGCCATCAGTTTCTTGGTTTTATTTTGACATTCTTCGGGGTTTCTTGCAAGGTGTTCTTTAATGAAGGGGTCCCCAACCCCTGTTAGGAACCAGGCCGCACAGCAGGAGGTGAGCAGTGGGCGAGGGAGTGAAGCTTCATCTGCCGCTCCCCATCGCTCCCCGTCGCTCGCATTGCCATGTGAACCATCCTCCGCCTTGCCCCCTCCACCCCCTGTCAGTGGAAAAATTGTCTTTCACGAAACTGGTCCCTGGTGCCAAAAAGGTTGGGGACTGCTGCTCTAGTGAATCATAGAATTTCAGAACTAAAAGGAATGTTAAAATGTGACTTGGTCCAAACGCCCCAGCCTAAAGACGAAAAACTAAATTTTGCAAGAGCTTACGTGACTGGATCTGACCCATTTAGTGGCGTATCCTTCCTTTCTGGTTGTGTGTGCTTATTTTTTGCTATTTATACGCCTATGAAGTTTTGAATAACACAAGTTTCCTTTTTGGCCTTAAAGTGCTATCCTTTTGCTATGAAGAGAGGATATCTGATCCACGCCGTTGGGTGCCCAGCTGACAGCCGCTATTTGGGATCCAGAGGTACCTCCATTCACCCTGTCGTATCTCAAGGTAGCAACCCCTCTGCCCAGCCCTGCCCAGTTCAGGAATCCCTCTGCCTGTTTCCTACAGTGTCTGCTTGACACCCTCTGACAACTTGTTGACTTCTCCACGGACGGAAATTCCTGGTTACAGTGTGTTTCTTTTATAAAACGTTCTGCTTTCCCAAAGGCTGCTCTCTCGGAGCATCTCATTTTGCTGTCGCTATCGGGAGATCTGAGACATGACACATGCAGGGTTTAAGTGGGATGGGATGAGATGGGAAGCCCGTTCCTTTCTTCCTGCAGGGTGTGAAGCCAGCCAGCTTCCTCTGACTCATCATCCTGCTGCCTTATTTTTACAGCTCAAGTGAGGCACAGATTGTCCGCCTCCCTTCCAGCCCTCGTTCTGAACACCGCACGCACATTTAGTGCCATCAGGGAGTCTTCTCTCCACATCTGGTCCGAGTGCCCGTTCCCACTCCTGTGATGTTCCCAGTGGTCATCCCTGGGGCCAGAGGTCCCTGTTTTCTCTCTCTGCCTGTCCGTCCACGCTAGTGCTGGGAGTACCATGAGGGTGAAACTGAACGTGCTCGCCTTTCCTCAATGCTGTCAGCGTGGGGACCACAGCTCCGTGTAGGGGGTCCCTGAGGCAGGGCCTAAGTGTTTCCTCTTCTCCTGTATTCTAGCTGTCAGGCACATGGCAAGGCCTCAGTGAGCCCACTGTCATCATCGGCTGTATTCTCGCAGGGTCTCTCTGTCTCCACCCTGGTCCCCAGGGTGGGTCTATTAGTTATGCAACAGCCAGAGAGGACTCCAAAAAGTGTACATCCGTCGTATCACTCCTCTGCCCAATGCCCTCCTCCCCCCACGCAGTGACTGCCCCATCCCACTCACTGTGGGGAGGAATGAATTACTGTCCCCGTGTTCCCATCCCTGTGGTGTGGTAATAGGACAACCATACCCTGCCACAGCCTGGCCAAGGCCATGGTGTCCTCCCGCCCTGTGAGCCACGGGCTGTGCTCTGGCCATGGGATGGTAGTGGACTTACTCTGTGCTGATGGGTTTGCTCTCCTGCATCTCTGCCATCGCCGGGATGAGGATGGACCCCAGGGGCTGGCGGGGCTGCAGCCTGGGCCCCAGAACGACACACACGGAGGAGGGCTGCCCCAGCCGACGGCCAGATGCACAGAGAAACAGGTGCTCACTGCTGGGCAACCTTAGCTGGGGAGGCTGCCTCGTGGTCCCCGGTGTCCTCTCCAGCGGCCTTTCTGGACTCTCAGCCCCATTCGCTGCATTCCGGCAGCTCCCTCCAGCCTCGGGGCCTTGCGCTTGCAGCGTCTTCCGCTTCTGAAGTATTTTCTTCAACTAGCTGATGGGGTCTCTGGTGGTGATGAGTGCGGTGAAGTATGGGGTGTGGTGGTGAGCCTGGCAGGTGCAGAAGGAGGCTGTTTTAGATGCGGTGGCCTGAGGGGGGACATTTGAGCGGAGAACTGAAGGAGGCAAGCGAACAAGGAGAACAGCATCTCTTACGCACTCTACTCTTCCTCCTACTTTGGGGACTTGGTTCAGCTCTTCTCTTCACCTGGGAAGTCCCTTTCCCTCCTTGTCCTTCCCACACCCTTGTCCTTCTGACCCAGGGCCACATCCTTTCCAGGCTCCGTAGCTTCGTCGGAGGTGGCTGACATCTGCTGTGGCAGATGGCCCTGTGCTCCAGTGGCAACTCACCTGCTTTCCAGGTGTGTGTTAGGGAAGACCATCTTGAGTTTATAGCCACCTGGTATTATAAGATGTTAGACTGAGAAAAAACGATATTTAGGAAGAATTTAAAAGACGTGTTCAAACTGCCATTCTTCCAGCTTTTCTGAAAACGACTCCTGGATCCAGCCAGGTTGGCAGGATGTGGCCACATGGGTGTCATGGTAGCCTCCCGCCCGCCACTCAGCTACAGCTGAACCGTCCTTTCTTGTGATGCCACCACCCAGGGCTGAAAGTTCATAGAAGACACAGTGGCAACCAACGTGGTCTGGAACCTTCCTACTCACAGAATGGTCTGAGGACCAACAGCACAGTGGCCTCACCAACACAGGGGAGCTTGGTAGACATGCAGAGACTCAGGTCCACACCAGCCTGTCTGAATCGGTTTCTCCAGTGACCTGGGTGCACCTCAAAGTCTGAGCAGAACCAATCAATTCCTGATTGATGACATCACTCGGAATCCTTCTGCTTTGCAGGTAAATTCCTGTTTAGTTAGTCCCGATGCAATTTGCTCTTCTGAGCATTTTCTTGGCTTTGTTTTTTCTGGCAGACATTGTAAATTGTGTCCAGTTTCTTTTCCCCTGGTGGCTGCTAAATCTTTTTTTTTTTTTTTACATCTTTATTGGAGTATAATTGCTTTACTATGGTGTCTTAGTTTCTGCTTTATAACAAAGTGAATCAGCTATACATACACATATGTTCCCATATCTCATCCCTCTTGCGTCTCCCTCCCTCCCACCTCCTTATCCCACCCCTCCAGGCGGTCACAAAGCACCGAGCTGATCTCCCTGTTCTATGCGGCTGCTTCCCACTAGCTATCTACCTTACGTTTGGTAGTGTATATATGTCCATGACACTCTCTCGCTTTGTCACAGCTTACCCTTCCCCCTCCCCATATCCTCAAGTCCATTCTCTAGTAGGTCTGTGTCTTTATTCCTGTCTTACCCCTAGGTTCTTCATGACATTTTTTTTCTTAAATTCCATATATATGTGTTAGCATACGGTATTTGTCTTTCTCTTTCTGACTTACTTCACTCTGTATGACAGACTCTAGATCTATCCACCTCATTACAAATAGCTCAATTTCGTTTCTTTTTATGGCTGAGTAATATTCCATTGTATATATGTGCCACATCTTCTTTATCCATTCATCCGATGATGGACACTTAGGTTGTTTCCATTTCCGGGCTATTGTAAATAGAGCTGCAGTGAACATTTTGGTACATGACTCTTTTTGAATTATGGTTTTCTCAGGGTATATGCCCAGTAGTGGGATTGCTGGGTCATATGGTAGTTCTATTTGTAGTTTTTTAAGGAACCTCCATACTGTTCTCCATAGTGGCTGTATCAATTTACATTCCCACCAACAGTGCAAGAGGGTTCCCTTTTCTCCACACCCTCTCCAGCATTTATTGTTTCTAGATTTTTTGATGATGGCCATTCTGACTGGTGTGAGATGATGTCTCATTGTAGTTTTGATTTGCATTTCTCTAATGATTAATGATGTTGAGCATTCTTTCATGTGTTTGTTGGCAATCTGTATATCTTCTTTGGAGAAATGTTTATTTAGGTCTTCTGCCCACTTTTGGATTGGGTTGTTTGTTTTTTTGTTATTGAGCTGCATGAGCTGCTTATAAATTTTGGAGATTAATCCTTTGTCAGTTGCTTCATTTGCAAATATTTTCTCCCATATTGAGGGTTGTCTTTTGGTCTTGTTTATGACTGCTAAATCTTTATCTTCTGCCCGGCCTAGCATAGTGACTTGTACAGAGTGGAGGCATATTTGATGGCATAAATGAATTAATCCACTCCCTGTCTTACTAGAAATAAAAGACTTTCCAAGGCCTGCAGTGGGGTGGTATGCTTGTTTCAGTGGCCTCAGAGTGGGGGAGAAATTGAGAAGTGGCTTTTCGTGTCACCAGACCTGAGGACATGGGCCCTCAGGCCGAGCAGGTGCTGACCGTGAAAGAAGAGAGATGCTTCCATTCTTGAGGACGAGGGGGAAGCCCACAGCTTTTTGGTGGTTGCCTTTCACACAGCGGGAAGCTCTGCACATTACATATTGACCCCTGTGAGCCCCCTCACATGCGCAGTTTGGTCTTTCATGTTGTCAGTTACATACTGATGATTTCAAGCCACGACATCATGCACGGACCATGTGGACCTGACCGGCCATGAAGGCAGTGCTGTGGCCATGGCTTCCTTTCTCCTCCATGCTGCAGGGGGCCTCTGGACTGCCGTGCCCTGGAACTTCTCTCACCATTTTCTGGGAAGGAGAATGTTCCCGGCCCAAATTCCCCTCCCAAGCCACAGCCTCCCTTGGAGTCCTCGCTTCTTTTCTGCAGGGTCGGGCGGGAGAGCAAAGGTAGCTGGGCTGGCTGAGGCCCTACGTAGCTCAGTAGTTCCTGAGGGCGGGAACAGGTCATTTCTCCCTCCCGTTTCCAGAAATCAGCACCTCTCCGAGCAGCTCGGATTCTTGGGGTGGGTGGCCTCCTGCCCCAGCCTGTCTGGAGGAGGGTCAAGTGGTTAGGACAAAGGTATGACAGGCAGGCCTGTGCCAGCCTCCTCCTGCCCTGCATAGGCCGGTGCCTCTAAAGTGCCAGGAGCATCGCCTACCTGTCTACTGGGTTTCTTGGACCAGGAGGAGACAGAACTGCAGGAATCATAATGAGCACATATGTGTGTGTGTGTGTATACACACATGTATGCATATATATTTATTTGTTGTGTGTGTATATGCATATGTATACATATCCCCCCATCACCCCTGGAACTGAGCTCTGTTTTATATCTTGTGTATGTATTAAAATGCAGCTTTTCAGTTCTTTTTATATAAGAAAGTAGGGAAGTGACTGAGACGGGGGGCTGCTGTACTTTGAAAGCTTGTCCCATCTAAACGTGACCCTGGGGGTTAAACAGCAGATCCAGATAACCTAGCACCTTCCAGGCCTTGGCAGAAAATGGTAAATATGGGCAAACCCAGAGGTATCCTTCTCCACACCCCCTCAGGAATGCCATCACACTCACCCAGCCTCACCTGCCTCTGGAAACCACTCCTCGCTGTCTTCCCACACCAGAAAGCAGGGAGTGAGGTTCTGGAATCTGTAGCCGACCCAAGCACACCTTTCAGTTTGGGCCACAGTTGGAATCTGCCCAAAACGAGATCCAGTTTTCCTTGTCAAGGGGTCGTTACCCTGGGATACTTTTTAGCTGCTCTTCCCACTTCATCCATTATAAGCTACTCCCACATCTGCTTCTTCAGAGACAGCTGCAAATTTAGAGCATACAGATGTGCGCTCACGTCTTAGATTACTTTTGCCAATGCACATTACCTTCTGTTTATTTAAGTTTCATCTGTCTTCAGGCTGCGCTATCCGCCAAAGTGTTCGAACACATCTGGAGTTTCTTGCAAATCTCCTTAGTTTTTATTAGCCAGAACAATTGAGAGCCAGCTGAAATCTCTGAGAAGAGATTCAATGACAATTATAGGACAATTGCTCATGTCGTCTCTGACCAGGTAGCAGAGGCAGGGCCGGCCAGGGTGCCAGGTAGGAATGTGCTCAGCTCAGCTTGTGCCTCTCTTGATCTCACAGCCCTGGAGAGGCTCCAGGGAGCCCATCGCGGTGTTTGCTTCCTTAAGTGGGACATGTAGATGTCTGTGCTTCAGGCTGGCTTGGAAGCCCCCCTTGCTGGGAGTGTGGGGGAGGTGTGTTACATAAGGCCCTTCTGTCTGAGTTGGTTATCAGAGAAGCGGGAGCAGAAGAGCTGGTAGGAAGTGAGCCAAGGAGGAGGAAGCATGTGCAGCCTGCTTAGATATGTAAAAATACCAGCAACGTTTAATCAAGAGAAGCTGGAGGGAGAACAGGCATGCGGCTCCAAGGACTCACCCTAAGAGGCCAAGCCCTGAACTTGACTGAACCTGAAAGCTGGGATTGAGGGGCTGGGCCAGGATGGAGGCAGCAGCCCTCAAATCATGGGTGAAGAAAGCAACAAGCGGCCCAAACTGATGGGAGAGGGAAAACGGGCTGTTTGCAAAAACCAGATCTCCCTGAGCTCAGCAGGTGCCAGGCTTCTCTGTGTGGGCAGCGTCGGAGTGGATCCCAGAGCGTTTCAACAAGCTAAGCTCGTCAGCTCCAAGCTGTCCCACAGACAGTGGGTGGGAACCCCAAATCATCTCAAATGTTCAGCTTTAGACTGTTTCTCTTAAAAAACATTGAAAAAGCATCAGACCCAAAGGAGTCCTTTCTCTTCGGGCCATTTACCTGTGTAGAAATTGGGCCACTTGCGAGACACAAGTCTGAGTGGGTCAGAAGAGGTGACTTGCAGACCCCCCTTCCCTCTTGGCACCATGCTTGGAAGAGCTTCCCTCCTCCGAACTCAAGGATATGTACCATTTTTTCTGTTCCATTTTTAGAAACAGAAGCCAGCAGCACATGAACCCCCCCATCTCTGGACAACTCTATTCTCTTTGTTGGACCTTCTGTTTCTAAGCTGGGTTTGTCAGTTGCAGCCACCTGAGAAGCCTGTGTCTAGCAGTCGGACTTGAAGAAGCTCAGGAACCAACGAGAGACAGCGATCATCACCCCCTGCGCCGTCTTGCTCACAAATCACACCCCACCCTCCCGTCGGCTGCACCTGGGTCTTGCTTCATTCCTTGTGACTGCGAGAAAGACCTACAGTTAAGAATGAGAAGCAAAAGCTATCAGTGTTTGGGGGATCAAACCCAGAGCTACAGACTGGGTCAACCTGGCTGGGGAAGAAGTGGGTCCAGGAGAGACTGTCTGGCAAAAGCCCACCTGCTTCGTGGGTTTCTTTCCTCTTCTTCCTTCTTCTCTTCCTCCGTCTTCTTCCTCCTCTTCTTCTTTTCTCTTTTTAAAAAATGCTGAGTGGTCGTATTAGTTTGCTAGAGCTGCTGTAGCAAAATACCATAGACTGGGGGCTTAAACAATAGGAATTCATCGTCTCACAGTCCTGGAGGCTAGAAGTCCAAGATCAAGGTGTCGACAGGGTTGGTTCCTTCTGAGGGCCACGAGGGAAGGATCTGTTCAAGGCCTTTCTCCTCAGCTTGTAGTTGCCCATCTTCTTCCTATTTCTTCACAGAGTCTTCCTTCTGTATGGGTTTATGTTCAAACTTCCTTTTGGTATAAGGACACCAGTGATATTGGCTTAGGGTCCATCCTAATGACCTCACTTAACCTTAATTACTTCTTTGAAGACCCTATCTCCAAATATGGTAATATTCTGAGGCACATCTAAATGTTTGGGGAGACACTATTCAGCCCATAACAGTGGTCCGAGAGGGTTTTCTTTCCTAAGAAAGAAACCCATTTGGAGAACACCCATTTATAAGAACTTACAATAGTTCCGAAGGACAAGTTCTCACTCTTCAGTCTCAGTAGTTAATTGTTGGCTCAGCTAGAGTCAGATTCCCTTTGCTTCAGTGAATGTGAGTAGAGGCAGAGGCTGACTCATGCCCCAAGGCTTTGCCAGGTTCTCGACCAAACCACCAGGGATGTCCCAGTGTAGGTTGACAATTCTTAGCACATGAGCTGCCCAGGGGCTTGACGTCTTGAGTGCCCACCTGACCAAACCTTGGTCTGTGTGGCCAAGTCATGTGGAAAGTGGCCCAGGTTTTCATTCGCTGAGATCACCTAACAGGGGACTGTGTTTCAGGGCACCAGTCAAGGAGACAGCATCATTTCCAAATTTTGCACAAAGCCACTGATTGCTCTGTTATAGGCTCAATATAAGGGAGAGGATCTAGACTAACAACCTGGACACAACCCTAAGGCCTAGGTCAAGGGGAGGGGATGGTTCTGGAACCCCTCTGACTCAGCTGCCAGGCACCATGGGCTGGCCTTAGGAAGTGACAGTGAATGTCACCTGAAAGCAGGAATGCACAGAGCTGTGCCCTGGGAGTGCAGGCAGGTGTGCTGTGAGCCCTGCACCCCCAGCCCCAGCTGGACACAGAGAGAAGGGGCATCTGTGTGGGGTGCTCTGTTGGGGGTGTCCAGTGCTCCAGCGAGACTGTGTGCAACACCAGGCCCTCACCCAGCCATGGGACCCAGCTCCTGGTGGGTGAGAGCAGGGAAGTGGCAGGGGAAACTCCTTCATGAGGATGTGAAGGCGATCCTTTGGGATCCTTTTTTTCCCCCAATAAATTTTTTAATTGAAGTATAGTTGATTTATAATGTTGCGTTAATTTCTGCTGTATGGCAAAGTGATTCAGTTATACATGCATATATATTCTTTTATAAAAAATACTCTTTTCCATTATGGTTTATCATAGGATATTGAATATAGTTCTCAGCGCTATGTAGTAGGACCTTGTTGTTTATCCATCCTATATATAATAGCTTACAGCTGCTACCTGCAACCTCCCAACCCATCCCTCCCCCAACCCCGTCCCCCTTGGCAACCACCAGTCTGTTCTCTATGTCCATGATTCTGTTTCTGTTTCATAGATAAGTTCATTTATGTCATATTTTAGATTCCACATATAAGTGATAGCATATGGTATTTGTCTTTCTCTTTCTGAATGACTTCACTTAGTATGATAATCTCTAGTTGCATCCATGTTGTTGCAAATGGCATTATTTCGTTCTTTTTTATGGCCGAGTAGTATTCCATTGTATATATGTACCACATCTTCTTTATCCACTCATCTATCAATGGACATTTAGGTTGTTTCCATGTCTTGGCTATTGTGTATAGTGCAGCTATGGACATAGGGCTGCATGTATCTTTTGAATTATAGTTTTGTCTGGATATATGCCCAGGAGTGGGATTGCTGTATCATATGGCAACTCAATTTTTAGTTTTCTGAGGAACCGCCACGCTGTTTTCCATAGTGGCTGTACCAACTTACATTCCCACCAACACTGTAGGAGGGTTCCCTTTTCTCCACATCTTCTCCAGCATTTGTTATTTGTAGACTTTTTAATGATGGCCATTCTGACTGGTGTGAGGTGATACCTCATTGTAGTTTTGATTTGCGTTTCTCTAATGATTAGTGATGTTGAGGATCTTTTCATGTGCCTGTTGGCTATCTGTATTTCTTGATAGTTTGGGAAGATGCCATCCTGACCTCTTCCATGTATTATCACATACGTATTTTACATACAGACATGCTAAATGTGTAGGTATGTGTGTGTATTAATGGGATCCTTCTATAACACCTACATTATTCAGTGACTTGCTTTTTTACAATGGAGAATTTTCCATTTCAGTACATACAGATCTACCTTACTCTTTAATCTACCTTACTATTTAATCATTCCCCTAATATGGACATTTAGATTATGGGAAAGTCATATCTAAGTAGTTCATGCTCCTTTCATGTTTTTATTGATCCCAATCATTAAAAATTCTCAAAAGGGCCAGATTTGGAGCTATGGCCTTCTGGCACTTTGAAGAATGCAGAAAACTACCCCTGACCCTTCTCTAGGCTCTATCCCAAATCACTGCTCCCCTGAAGCCTGGAAATCTTAAACTTCATGTCTTCATGCTTTGTTTTCCTGTTCTCTACCACCAAGATCATCTTCTAAAATGCAGAGAAACTGAGGGGAGAGTGGGGTGGAGATGCAACCTTCCAAAGAGTTTCTATGCCACTGAGACAAGAGGGCTTTACAAAGTGTAGAGATGATTCACATATAAGGGGTTGCTGTGATTCTTGTACAGGACTTCACAGACCATATCCCCTGGTCATGCCATTTCCATACCTAACCTTCATGTCCAGGGTCTTTTCTCCAGGAGACATGAAGAGGCTTGGAAGGATGGAGGAGGATGGAGTGTTTGTGTCCAAGAGGCACTCAAAATGCATGGGGAGGAAAGAGAGAAAAAGATGGAGATCTGAGATGCTGACAACTCACATTACCCGGCTCACAGTGTCGCCTGGGTCTGACCCTGCCATCAGCCAGCATCTCTGCCTGCTGACAGGGCTCGAAAGTTAAAACTGGGTTCTTGTGGATACTGGCCAATGACTTCCTTGCCATGGGAGCGATTGTTTTTTGCTGTGTTTGCAAGATGTGAATTCATTCCTTTTTAATATCAGTAATACACAGTAAAGAGTTCAATATGATTTACAAAGAAATAGGATCAGACAAGCCTTGAAAATACAATGTGCATTTATGGCTCTAAGATGCCAGTGCGGGAGGAGAGTGGGCATTATGGCAGCAAGGAAACCCTCCCCCTCACTACCATCCTTCCCCAACAGGATCAGGGCACAGGAGTGACAGGACTGTCAGGGGCTTGGAGTTCTAGGGGTGCCTTTGGAGCTTTCGTTTTGGTGATGCAAGAAAATTGGAACCTACTTACCCAGTGAGGTGTCATATTAATTGAGTGTTGTTACTCAGGTATGTACATGAGGCTCCTACCCGCTCTCAGGACAGAATCTATGTTAAAGTTGTTGTTCATGTAGAGAGCACGCTGAACCACCAGTACTACCTTTCTGGTCCTTTGAGAGCAGTGATGCTTGTTTGCTAGATGTGTGACCCTGGCCAGAGGTATCATCTACCTGGCCTGTGTGGAGGACGTGGCTCAGAGTCATGCTGGGCTTGTTTTGGGGGCAGGAACGGATAGGGAGAAAAGGCTGGGAGTGGATGGGACCTCTGTCCATGAAGCTGCCGCAGAATAAAAGCCTATGGTCTATGTCTCCACATGGAAGGAGGTACACCAGCCTGATTTGCTTTGACATCCTGATATATTGATCTAGTGAGTGAGTGGCTGGAAGTCTCCAAAGACTAAAATCCTGATGGTCAGGCATGCTGGAGGGAGGGATGTGCTCCCTAGGGGTGGTGAGGTTCCCAACAGGCTTCAGTGCAGTTAAGTCCATATAATTTTTTTTTTTTTTTTTGCGGTACGCGGGCCTCTCACTGCTGTGGCCTCTCCCGTTGCGGAGCACAGGCTCCGGACGCGCAGGCCCAGGGGCCATGGCTCACGAGCCCAGCCGCTCTGCGGCACGTGGGATCTTCCTAAACCGGCGCACGAACCCGTGTCCCCTGCATCGGCAGGTGGACCCTCAACCACTGCGCCACCAGGGAAGCCCTCCATATAATTTTTGAATGTCAAGTCTGTGGCTGGCATGGTGTTAGGCTCAGCAATAAATAAACCTTGGCCCTGCCCTTGGGGAATTTACAAGATGACGTCAACATAATCTGCTGAGGTTGCTCTGAGTGTGCGGAGGAGAGGTATTCAACCCAGGATGGGAACTGAGGGAAGACTTTCTGCAGAAGGTGAGCTGAAGTTTGGAGGATGAGTCGAACAGGGTTATATTTTGAAGATGGTGGGGAGGACTTTCTAGGTAGAGGGAAAAGCAAAGACATGTGGAAACAGCATGGCTTGTTCCATGTGACTAGAGTTGCAAGAAATGGGACCAGAGAGGGAGGTAGGAGCCAGATTGTGGAAGGGTGGGTGTGCCCTTCTAAGGAGCTAGGATGCCAGTCAGTAGGTGATAGGGACCCCTTCAGAGGTTTAAGACAAGGCTCAACGTGTGCTTTCATAGATCATGATGGGAGATGTCTGGAGAATGGAACAATTCTTGAAGCCAGGAGACCACTTAGGAATCTAGGACAACAAACCAAGGGAAACCCAGTGAGTTCTGAACATGCGTGGAATCTGATAGGGATGAGCTGGGGATACAGGCTGGAGAGCTCGGGAAAAGGGATTAACAAGGGCCAGGCTAGCTGTCGGGGACTCGGCTAAAGGAGACAAGAATTCCAGCGATGGGCCCAGGAGAAGTCGGATCTTACAGACAGGTCCCTCCTGGCTGGGCCTGGGAAGAAAGCAGACAAGATGGGAGAGTCCAGCTCTGTAACCCTGTGATAGTTGGGGTTACCCTGGGGAGTCCTAACTCAGGGCAGCATGACACATTCCAGAACTGACCTTCTGAGAGAGACAGGGTCAGGATGGGCCTTGGAGGGGGTGAGTGGAGGAAGACCGGCAGGGTGGAGGGCTTGGTTTACTGCTGCAGGATGGGGTTGGGAAAGACAGTAACTGGCACAGTCTGAACCCACCATGACTGGCTCACCAGTCACTCTGCAGGGATGTGCAACACGCAGGTCATTGGTGCTAAGTAAATCAGAGCTTCAGTCTTTCCTCAGGCACTTCTAGGCAAATTGAGGAACTTACTTCACTCCTTAGAACGTCAGTGCATGTGCCCATCTGAAAGGTAGAGCTGATAGTACGTGCTTCCCCTGGGTTTTGTAAGGAGTAGGTTAAATGAACACTGTACGCAAAGAGATCAGCTGGAGTCGATTCATTCACTCAGTGATTTTTCATTCACCGTGTCCCTGGTACGGCGCAAAAAGCTAGAGATCAACTGAGAACTTGACCAGCAAGGTCCTTACTCTTCTGGAGCTTCCGTATCAAATACTCAGCATCACTATCAGTAATGCTGTTTTCTTCTTTCTCTCCAAGTCACTGCGTATTTTGAAGTGGACACCACTGTGTGCAAAGCAGTGCTCTGCTCAGCTTGCTTGGAAGAAATCTCCAAGGCACTGGTTCCCACATCTGGTTCTCACCAGCAGCACCTGGGGAGCTTCGCCAGGGAGCAGATTCCAGGCCCGTCACCTGCACACGGGATCAGAGCTTCCAGATTCTCCTCATTCATGGGAAGCTCCCGAGGTGATGTGATGATGACCTGGGCTTGGCAATCACTGCCTCAGTTCCTAGAGTGAAGAGGACGACGCCGGGCTTAAGACACACACATCACAGCAGGACAGAGACTGCACTGGGCCAATGTCAAGAACTGAAAAGAGCAATGAGAAAATCTGCTCACTGTGCTTTTGTGTGGACCTGTTTCCTAGAGGGGAATTTTATGGTTATTTAATTAAAACATTCCACTTTGATCAAAGGTGTTGCTTTGACTTCTCTGGCTTCTCGAGTATGAAATACGAGACTTGGGAGAGTCGAAAACTTGTTAAATGAAAATAATTTACCAAGGGCCCTAAACAAGACAAGATAAACAGTAAACCTTGGAAATTAAGTGTCAACTTCCGGGGAGGAACTAATTGTTCGTCTTCTTGTGAACCTTAACCCGCATTCAGTTTTCAGGCTATCCAATATAATGACGTTTGCCGTCAGCCACTTCTGACTACAAAGAAAAGAAGTGCAGGTGGGATTCTGTTCATTCACACATGCTGGGGTCTGCGCAGCATTGTTGTCTCTTGGTTGGAGATTCAGACGCCTCAAGTCTTCATTCTGTGTAGAATGGACAGGACGAGGAGCTGCCCTGACGTGGGGCTGAAACGTTTTGCATTTGCAACAGAACCGGAGGGCTGGGATAGCTCATGGAGGCACATACAGAACACAGAGGTCTCCTCCCAGAGAGAGGGATGGAAGGACAGAAACAGAGCAGTAGGGTACCAGCATCCTGCCCCAGAAGCGGACAGTGGAGACGGTGGGTTACAGCTGTGTCCCGATGGGCTCTGGGAGAGAGGAGCACAAAGACTTTAGGGTCCTGTCAGCTCCAGATCCATCCATCCCTTCAACCAGTGTTTAGTGAACACCTACTATGTGCAAGGCATTGTTCTGGGTGCTTGGGATACATTAGGTTTTAGCTCGATCTGTGGCTATAGTGGGGCAAGGAGCCCTGTGGCAGGAATCCAGGACGTACAGAAATGCATCTAGGGTGATGCTCGGACCAAGGTGGCAGCAGTGGAGAGAGTGAGTTTGCAGATGAATTGTTGGGTCTGGCTCCAGCAGGATTTCCTGGTGGGCTGTATGCGGGGTGTGAGACGAAAAAAAAAAAAAACAACAAAAAAACCAAAACAGAGCTATATAATTAGAACGATTGAAAAAGAGAATTGTAAATAAAGCAATTACACTCACGTTCTAACATTGGGCCACACCGGGGAGTGCTAAGGCGGTTAGAGGGGGCATCACACCACGTGGGCAGCTCTGGGTAATTTGCTGGGTGCTGTGGTGCTGTGAGGAGACCCTGGGCTTCCATCACCACCCTTCCCCCTTGCTACAGCAGTTGGTTGAATCCACAGATGTGGAACTCTGGGATATTCAGGGCCAACAACACTGTTCTGTGATTTTGAGGAAGTGGTTTGATTTCCCAGAGCCTCAGTTTCTTTCTTTCTTTTTTTTAAATCTTATTGAAGTATACTTGAGTTACAACGTTATGTTAATTTCCGCTGTATAGCAAAGTGATTCAGTTATACATATATATATATATATATATATATATATATATATATATATATACATATACATTCTTTTTCATATTCTTTTCCATTATGGTTTATCACAGGATACTGAATATAGTTCCCTGTGCTGTACAGTAGGACATTATTGTTTATCCATTCTATATATAATAGTTTGCATCTGCTAATTCCAAGTCCT
Source organism: Pseudorca crassidens (assembly GCF_039906515.1). Lineage (NCBI taxonomy): Eukaryota > Metazoa > Chordata > Mammalia > Artiodactyla > Delphinidae > Pseudorca > Pseudorca crassidens. The sequence goes on along the minus strand of NC_090299.1, from coordinate 124,166,538 downwards.
GATCCATCCCTCCCCCACCCCCATGGCAATCACGAGTCTGTTCTCTATGTCTGTGAGCCTGTGTCTGTTTCTTAGATAGGTTCCTTTGTGTTGTAGTTTAGATTGCACATATAAGTGATATATGGTATTTGTCTTTCTCTTTCTGACTTACTTCACTTAGTATGATAATCTCTAGGTCCAACCATGTTGCTGCAAATGGCATTATTTCATTCTTTTTTATGGCTGAGTAATATTCCATTGTATATATGTACCACATCTTCTTTATTCATCATCAGTCGACAGACACTTAGGTTGCTTCCATGTCTTGGCTATTGTGAAGAGTGCTGCTGTGAACATTGAGGTGCATGTATCTTTTCGAATTCGAGTTCTGTTTGAGTATATGCCCAGGAGCGGGATTGCTGGATCATAGGGCAACTCTATTTTTAGCAGAACCTCAGCTGTAATACGGGGTGATACTGTAATAATACATCTTCTGTAGTGTTGTTGAGGATTAAATGAGATAACACATGTAAAATGCTGAGCAGCCAGTTCTAGAAATGCTGAGGAGGAGCTCTTTCCAGTGCATGCTCAGTTGCAGAGATGTTGACCTTCAGGAGATGTCTCCCATCTCTTCCTGAAACCATGGGACAGGGTGTGGGCACTGAGTACCCTGGCTGGAGGCTGAAAAGTACAAGCTATGATGTAATTCTAAGACATCTTCTCAATCTTCTACCTGGCAGCTGTGACCTTCTGTTGGTGGTCCATGGCCAGATAGGCCTAATGAAAGATGTTTTAAAAAATGCAACATGGAGGTATATAACCATGGCAGAGCAGGAAATTGTTTCTGTGGGGGTAGCAGACAGGGTGGGTGTGGCCCTGCTCCCGGCCTAATGGTTTAAAAGACAGGGAGCCATGCATTGGGCTCCTGGACCTGGTAAGACCAATAAACTCCGAGGAGTCAGGGAAGGACCAGAGTTCTGCCTCGTCACATGTATTCATGACTCTGGGGCAGCCTTTGCATTGGTTAATTGCTGATTTTGAACTAATAGAAGCGAAAGCAAATTGAAAAAATCTAGTCTGAGTTGCCATTCCCAGCAGTCTTCAGATCTGACCTAGCTCGTCCCACTCTCACTCATTTCTTATTCCCCTTCTGTATTAGTCAGCTTGGGCCACCATAACAAGATTCCACAGATGGGGTGGCTTAAACAATGGAAATTAATTTTCTCACAGTCTGGAGGCTGGAAGTCCAAGATCAAGTTTGCTGGCAGGGATGGTTTCTTCTGAGGCCTCTCTTCTTGCCTTGCAGGTGGCCACCTTCTTGTTGCCTCTTCCTGTGGTCATCCCTCTGTGCTTGCACCCCTGGTGTCTTTCCTCTTCTTACTATAAGGACACCAGTCATGTTGGATTAGGGCTCCATCCTAATGGCCTCATGTTAACTTAATCACTCTTTGAATATGGGTACGTTCTGAAGTACTGGGGGTTGGGACTTCAACATATGAATTTTGGGTGGACACAGTTCAGCTCATAACACTCCCTCTAGCTCTAGCTCATAGGATATTTCTTTTTTAAAATTTTTATTGGAGTATAGTTGCTTTACAATATTGTGTTTGGTTTTATTGTTTTTGTTTCTGTTTTCTTTTTTTTGCCATGGTCTGGACTAGGCTCTAGGCATCTTGAATATTCCCTGTTTCTGTCTCCATCATCCACTTCCCTGCTTATGCTTCAATCCTTCTCTAGAGAAGGCCTAACAGGGCCTAAAGAGGTATCTTGTCCAAAAACCTAGAACCTGGCTCATCAGCCCTTCTGAACATCCTGATGCAGTGTCCTCTGTCCTGAGCCTAAAAGCATCTTGGAGGCAGTGTCCGCCCCCATAGGCCTGAGGCCCTCAGGCCAGGTGCTGACCATGGAACATTTCTACCTTCTCCCCTCCAGAGACTCTGATCCAAATTTGTCTGTCATGTGTCAATCATAAGTTTCAATATCCAAATTAAAATTTTATGTTCATTGGAATCCTTCTCACTTCCAGACATCGTACCAGCTGCTGCCCCACACATTAACTATTGTAACTGATTCAATTTTGATTTAATTCAGGAAGGCTGATGGGATTTGGATCTGCACATTTTAAAAGTGCAAGCCATGATATAATTCTAAGACATCTTCCCTGGTTCTCATGAAATATCTATTAGGAAACAATAGACCAACATTTAACTATTTTTCTGGTTAATGTGGTTGATATATTTGCTGGATTCATTCACAATGCCTTGGGAAGTTTATCTTTAGCTGTGAGAGCTGGCTGTAGGGATTCAGGAGAAAATCCTGAAGACAGAAGTTTCAAATGGCCCTGAGGTTGCTTAGGAAGAGCCCACCATGTAACATAAGAACATTCGTGAACTTTGCCCCCGTGGCAGCCGGTTAACAATGTAACTACAGCGGCAGCAGGTGGCCCCGTGCTCTAATGCTCCACCTTTATGATCTTCAGTGACTCTGTCCCTGCTTCCACATTCTCTGCAGCTCTTGTGCAAAACCGAACCTCCCTCTGTGGATTCTGAGTTCAAACTCCCGGAGAGAAGATCAGATGGGCTCAGCCTTGTTTGACACGATTTTCACACCCCCTAGACCACAGGCCAGCCTTGAGGGCAGGGATCTGGTCCCCCCCAGCTGCACTGTGGTGAGATCTATGGTGCTCTGAGGAGTCTCAGCAGGGGGCAGAATGCCTGGTCCGTCTGGTGTCACTGACCAAAGTAACCTGGTGGCAGAGGACTGTGGGTAGAGTGCCCGAGAGGACCTCAGGAGGTCATTGGATCGTTTCTGCCATGGGCTTTTTCTGTGAAGTGCCCTTGTTTCTTCATCTCCAAATAGAAGAGTGGGGAGAAACGTCTCACCTTGATTTAGGACCTAAGTAATGATTAGGTAAAAAGACAGAAAAGTGGCAGGTATTCTCTAATTGCAGAACAGCCCAGGTATTAGAAAACCAGCCAATAGACCTAATCAATTCAGCAGAAGATGCCATTAGCACTTAGCTACAAGGCTACCAGTGAGAAAACAAGCTGGTGGTTTTTATTGTATTATCTCTGAACTGCTGATGCACTTCTTGCTGATAGGAGCCTGGGCTGGAGCTGTGCAGAATTACTTTGTCAAGCCTGGCTCTTTGGGGGATGGGAGGGAAAATGGAGCTGGGGGCATTCTCTGCTGTGAATAACTATAAAATCCACCTTGGACAGCTGTGCAAAGTTGCAAAAGAGATAAGGTGGTTGGAATGGGCTTCGGCTTTCTCAGAAAAAAATAAAGAGAAGGAGGATTCCATCCTAGGAGGCGAGTAGCAGGAACGTCTCTTAGGAAGGTAAGCGCTATTCCCAGTGGGCGCTACCTCAGGGACACAGCAGTCAGGCAGGAAGGAGAGGGTGGGCGCCGGACTGCACTGCTCAGTGTTTCTTCCTGCCGAGGCCAGGGGAAAGGAAGGCGTCTGATGCTGAAATGCACTTGGGAACATGCCCCGAGCCTGGCTGTCCCCATGGCCAAGGTCAAGGGTTGCGAGGAGCCTGAGCCTGATTGCTTCAAGGAGACCAGAAGCATGGTGTGTGTGGGTTGGGAGGCGGGGGGTGGGGGAGGTGGGGAGAGAGGTTCAAGTGCAGAATTCAGTCCCTAGGGGAAGAAATTGACCAGAACAATGGAGGGTATCAAGACCTTAGATATGCAGTCTTAGAAGAGCAGGGAGAGATTAAAAAATCAAGAACCTCCAAAGTGGTCCATCCCGGGACCTAAGAACATGTCCCTGTGGGAGGCTTAGAAGGACTCAGGTCAGGCCTGCACTAGGGGAGTCTGGCTCTGGCCGCCGTGAAGGGACCTGGGAGGGGCAGACGCAGCTGTCCTGGGACCTGGGCTGAGCATTCTCTTAGGTCCAGTCTCCACTTAAATTTTGGTGACTCAGGAAAAATAATGAGCAGTTCAGGGTTTGGTTTTCTTCCTTGGAGTTAAGGATAGAGAGCTCCTTCTGGGAGGAGACTGAGCGGGGCAGGGAGGGAGAGAGTATGACGAGAACGACTAGATGTTTGTGAGCAGCTTGGCCATCCTTGGACCAAAGGTGCCCTGGATGTAGTCATTGGGGCAGGGCATCCGGAAACTCTAGAATGAATATGATTAGAACAGTTGGTTCTTTTGCTTGGCCCCAGGTTAAGAAACAGAGCCAAAGAGTGTGGCAAACAGTAAAGTGAAATGAAAGAAGCAGAGCCCTGTTTTCTTTTCTGTCCTTTGCCTCACTTTTCAAACATCTTTATGTTTATCAGTATGGGGGTCTCCGCAGACCTGGCGCATGTGGGGAAACAAGCTCCCCGGCTAAGACAGCCAGTTGCAAACCCAGAACGGCCCTGGGTGCTCTCCATCACTCGGGGTTTCCAGGAAGATCCTATTCAGAAGCTGGGCTCTTAACAGGCAAGGAGCAGTGTTAATAAAAGTTCTTTTTACTTGAAAGGGCACAGAAAAAAAACCCATAAAGCTGAGCCCAGCTCTTTAAAAAAAAAGTTGATAAAACTGACAAAAAATAAAGAAGTAGTTTATCATGGTTCTAAAGGAAAGACGAGGGTTTTTCTTTTTCTTTTTGAAGGCAGAATTAATTAATCCACCACCACCACCAGCTTGAGCTCTGAATGGAATGTTAGCTCTGACTCTGGGGGGTGGCTGAGTCCTCTGGACCCTGGATAAGCTTTCATTAAAGCAACTGTGTTTAAAACAGTGAATTTAAATGCATCCACCAGACAGAACAGGGCACCAGAAGTGGAGAAGAAAGCAAAATGACGAGAGTGCCGTTGAGAAGCAACTCCTGAGAGAAGAAATGCAATTCCTTAAGTCTCCCTTGGAGACGAGATGATAAAAATATTAGAACAACCAGAGTGGGGTCAATGACCCTGGTTCACTCTCCTTCCTCAGCCCTTCTCAACCACTCACAGCTACATCTGCGGGGTGTCTGCACCCCAAGACTCAGGCTCATGATGAAGGAGGCTGTCACCTCTCACTCCAACCCGCGGGGCCCGGGGACCCGTTAGGACAGCTCCCCCTTTTACTGAAGCCAGAACCACACTCCCCTTGTGCAGGCCTGAGTCCCTCTGAGCTCCCCGCTCTGCGCCACCCTCCAGAGGGACGTGGCCCCTGGGTCTTGGGATGGATCACTTTGGAGGCTCTTGATTTCTTCTCTGTTCCTACTCTTCTAGGACTGTGTAGCTAAGGTCTTGAGAGCTTCCATCCTTCTGCTCCATTTCATCTTCTAGGGACTGAATTCCATGCTTGACCCCCAGGGTAGAGTCCTATCAAATGTGACAGATTTTGTGGCATTAGAACCACAGCCTGCCTGAGCATTTGACCGACATCCTAATTCCTTGCTGCTATGCCCAGGTCCTGTCTGCATGCCTGGGAGAGCTGAGTACTGTGTCATCTTGGACGCCTGCTCTGTAGTCCTCCCCATACTCTCAACTGTCCAGGCCTGGCTTCCTCTTGGGCCTTCTTGCCCTGAGTTGTCGAGAGTCTATAGCATGCTTCCCATCTGGTACATTCGACGGGCAACCTGGAGTAAGCCGTGCAACTCTGTGGAAAGTCTGGAAGGAAGAGAGCAAATATTTTGCAAACACAGTTAAGATAGGACAATGTGTACAGATATGTTTAGACCTCAGATTTAAGTAAGTTTAGGATTAGTTAAGTTCATTCACTGATTCGTTCATGTGTTCATTCATTCAATTAAAAAATTGAGAGCTTATTAAGTACCGGGCCTATTCTAGGTATTAGGGCTATAACAGTAAAGACAAAAATACATATCTGTATGAAAGTTATGATCTACCAGGGAAGGTAGATGATAAACAAGATCAAGTGAGGAAAACAATATACATGCCAGGGAGAGAATAAAGCAGAAAGGCAGACAGGCACTATGGGTGACTGTGGTGGTTTCAAACAGAGGGAGGGGAGGCCTCACTGAGAGGGTGACATTGGATTAAGACCTGAGGGATGTTTAGGGAGTGACCCAGGCCATGTGGGCACCTGGAAGAGAGTGTTCCAGGTGAGGGAACAGCCAATGCTGAGGCTCTGAGGTGGGAGTATGCCTAGCATGTGCTAGGAGGCCGATGGGCTGGAACAGAGAAAAAGAGAGGGAGGTTGAGGAGGGAGGTCTTTCAGAGCCCATGAAATGAGTGTCTTGTCATCTCTGGCTGCTACAAGGAAATACCATGGTGGGGGAGGGCCCTAAACCACAGACATTTATTTCTCACAGTTCTGGAGGCTGGAAGTCCAAGATGAGGGTGCCAGTAGGATCAGGTTCTAGTGAGGGCCCTCGTCCTGGCTTGCAGACTCTACTGCTTTCTTGCTGTGTCCTCACATGATGGGAAGAAGCTCTGGTCTCTTCTTATAAGGGCACTAATCCCACCAGAGGGCTTACCTTCATGACCTCATCTAACCCTCCTTACCTCCCAAAGGCCCCACCTCCTAATACTATCATATTGGGGATTTGGGTTCTAACCTATGAATTTGGGGGAGCGGGAAGACATAATTCAGTCCATAACAGGGAGCTACTGTGGGGTTTTCAACACTAAGAAAATTGATTCCAAAGTATTTTACCCTCCATTAAATCAACAACTACCTGTCTCAATTTTTCCACATTCCATCCTGGACATTTTGCACAGGAGCTCTTCAGGGAGCTGGAATGAATTTTCCTTAAGGAAACCTGGGGCTTCACTAGGCGCTACTTTGGCCGTTCATGAAAATCTCTGTTTTCTCCATGCAGCAGAGAGAGGTGCTTTTCAGCTTATAATGTTCAACGACGTCAGCTTTAAAGTTTTTCTTTGGTCCTACTTCTGCGAATTAAAAAAAGTCAGCAGTGGGCCACATGAAAAGATGTGTGGGTACCCCTTTGACTATAGATTAGACCAAGAGGCTCCAGCTTCAGACAATGTTAATCTTAACCCAGGCTAGATTTATTAGGCTGCCTCGCATCTGAGATCGCAGATAAGCACGTTTTCCACTCTCGCCTTTGCTGTATTAAGCCTCACAGGGAAAATTTCTAAAGGTTCAGAAGAGAAATTCTCCAACTGTAAACCACATAAGCCTTTCTTTTCAGTCTTGTCTCTTTTTTCCCCACCTTTTTTAAAAAGTACAATAATGAAACCATCTTCAATGCCCTACTGATTCATCTGGAAGCCTAATCAGTGAACTGAATTATCTTCATTTTTTCAAAAGCAAGTGGAACTATTTGTCCAGAACCGGAAATTGTGCATTGTGATGACTCCGTATAATGCACAGAGAGGCTGTAACACACAACGGCCCAACCATGGCAGGAAGGTGAGCGGGTCTCTGCACTTTGTCAAAGAGCCAAATAGCACACGTCAAATAGTAATGGGGCTTCCCTGGTGGCGCAGTGGTTGAGAGTCCGCCTGCCGATGCAGGGGACATGGGTTCGTGCCCCGGTCCAGGAAGATCCCACGTGCCGCGGAGCGGCTGGACCCGTGAGCCATGGCCGCTGAGCCTGCGCGTCCGGAGCCTGTGCTCCGCAACGGGAGAGGCCACAACAGTGAAAGGCTCACGTACTGGAAAAAAAAAAAAAAAAAAAAAAAAAAGTAATGAGCAAAGCCCCACCATCCCAGCTCCAGGAGTCCTGTAGGATTCTGGACCAGCCACCTGTGCACACTTCTGAATGGGGCTTGTTAGATCTGAACTCGGTCCAGTTGATCTGTACGGCTGGTACCCCGGCCCAAGCCCGGGGTCAGCTGCAGCACACCCCTGGTCCCAAGGCTGTCTCTCCAGGGGCCAACGTTCAAGTGTTCAGCAAATATTTGCTGTGCGTTTATGTGACAGCATTGTCCTAGGCACTGGGGCTACAGTAGGGAATTAACAAACGAATATCCCTGCATGCATGGAGCTTACGTTCTAGTGGGGGCAACAGATAATGCCTGACCCTGGCCTGGAGTTCTGGGGTTCCTGTGAATCAGAGAAGAGAGCAGGACCTCTACCCAGACCTGGGAGCTGAAGTGGACTGGGCCAGGCTCTGGGGGCCTGGGAGCGGTGATGGGTCAGCCAGGCCTGCCCCAGAACTCCTTGGTCTGCAGATGGATTTGCCTCCACGAAGTCCTCTGGCCAGGAACACTTTTTAGAACCTTTGGTTAGAGGCCTCCAACCTGCAAACCTGAAGACATTGTTCACTCATGGAATCTAGGATAAAAGCAGCCCAAATTGCCATGATGATTGAAGAATGACAATCCGAGGTCAAGGGCTGATGAGAGGAAACTGGGAGAAGGCAGCAGCAGAAGAGGATGAAAAAAGGAGCCGGGAGATACGGGCTTTGAGAGGGAGGGTAACAAGACTCCGAGAATCTGTTTCCTTACCCCTCCCAGAGCTGCACCCCACACTTACACACACCTCTAAGGCCCCCTCAGAGCTCCTGTAGCCCTTACGCCTTAAACAAAGTTCAGAATGCACCAGAAAACAAACTTGGTGTTTTATCGTGACATGGATGATTTTATCTCCCCGGATAATGACTTAGTATCCCAAAGCTTTTAGAAGGCTAGAAGCAGTGAGGCTCAAAGCCCAACAACAGTTTCAAACCCATTAACAGCTTGATTTTAGCCACACAGCTAATGCTTCTGATGGAGGTAGCGTGCATGTACATCTATGTCTGATGTCTCTGTCGCTATAAATACTTGTGAAAAAAATAATGGGGCTTGGAGGTTGGAATAGTATGTACAATTCTGCTCTGAATTCCAACACGTGGAGTTTTTTCCACCATCAAGCAGTGCTCTGACACCAGCTGGGTGCCCTACAGTTCAACTCAATTCTGACACTACCTACCTGAAGACGGTGTCCGATCCCACAGGTAAAGGGCTCCTCCCACAAGCCTGCTCGCATCCCACTTATGATGCCAATCACAGGTCCTGGTGGTCTCCTGTGCTTCTGACCAACTTCTCTAAGTAGGGGGTTCCCACAACCCCCTCTTCGGGTTGGATTAATTTGCTAGAGTGGCTCACAGAATTCAGAGAAACATTTTACTTACTGGATTACCAGTTTATTATAAAAGACTATAACTCAGGAAGAGCCAGATGGAGAGGTGCACGGGGCAAGGGGTGGGGAAAGGGCGTGCGTGGAGCTTCCATGCCATCTGAACGGACCACTCTCCCCAAATCTCCACATTCACCATTCACCGACCTGGAAGATCTCCAAACCCCATCCTTTTGGATTTTTATGGAGGCTTCATTACATAGGAATGATCGACTAAATCACTGGCCATTGGCCAGCAACTCGACCTCCAGCCCCTCCCTCTCCCTGGAGGTCAGGGGGGCGGGACTGAAAGTTCCAATGCTCCAATCACAAGGTTGTCTCCCCTGGCAACCAACTCCCATCCTTAGGTGCTGTCCAAAAGTCACCTTATTAACATAAATTCCAGCGTGGTTGAAAGGGATTTGCTTTGAATATCAAGACAGCTTTATTGCTCTTATCACCTAGGAAATTCCAAGGGTTTTAGGAGCTTTGTGCCCAAAACAGGATGAAGACCAAATGTATATTTCTTATTATAAATCACAATATCACAGTATGTGAACCTCAGAACTGCACCATTAGGGAGGGCGAGGGGACATCTGCTGTAGGGAGCAGAGGGGAAGCCCAGGGGTAGTGAGAAATCTAGGCAAAGGTGTGGGTATTTTGGGAGCCAAGGGGGATCTTGTCACTCCAGAATTTCATCTAAAACCTAAGACCGGAAGTAAAAGGCTCTAAATCAATGACAATCAAAGTTCAGGAAAGCACCAACGATTGTGGCTGCCCCTCAGGAGGACCTGGGTGGGATAGGAAAATGCAGTATTTGGGAGAGGAGAGGAGGGATGTCCTCGGTGTTCCCACCTAATGACTGGGCTGGCCAAACCATCCCGCTTCACTGAATTGTTTGCAGCTTAGGGAGAGGCAAGAGAGAGATGGCCAGGTAGAGAGGGGAGCAAGGGCATCCTCTGTGGTTTCTGGTCTCTGGGAGTACTGAAGGTAGATCCGAAACACAACAGGAGGCTCTGGAGGTGGGGCTAGTAGAGGTGAGCTGGGGGGTTACAAATTTGCAAGATATTTGTGGGTAGCAGAGGAATACTGCAAGGTCACAAGCTGGTGGTTCCCTGGAAAATGTACTGATTCTTGCAAAGAACCACATGGCAGACTGGTGTTTGTCTATTATCATCTACTCTCACTTTTCTCCTTTCTAAGGGAACTGCAAAACATCTGGAGCGAGCAATATACCTGGCTAAAAACTACATTGCCTAGCTTCTCTTGCAGCTCACGTTGTTCAAATAAGACAGGTCTAGTCAGTGTGTGGAAGCCTACTGGGGTTTTCTGGGAAAGTTTTGCTTTCCTGTCATAGGCAAAGTCCTTTCTTCTCTTTACTCTTTTCCTATTTCTTATTTCTTGGAACTTGGATGAGACGGCTGGAGCTCCAACAGTTGTTTTGTGAGAATGAGGATAAGTCATACTCTCAAGATTGCAGAACAACAAGTCAGAAAGAGCGTAAGTCACAGACAACTTTGTGGAGCTACTATACCAGCCCCAGACTATCTACTCTTAGACTTCTGATTACCCTTTTCTTACTTAAGCCTCTATTACTTGGGTTTCCTACCACCTGTAACAGCGTTTGATTCCAAAGACACAGACACCCACTGCCTAACAAAGCTGCTACCATCTATCTACATAGAGCCCACAGGCAGTGAGCCAGATGCAGTTAATGACTGACCCCAGAGAAGGGCTACAGCTCCTTCACGTCAGCAGCATAAAGTGAAATCCCTGCCTCCCATTCATTGTTCTTGCCTCAACACCCAATGGAAAGGGAAAGAGTATGAGTTTAGATTCCCAGGCCCCACCACCAGATGACTGCCCCTCGCTAAGCCTCTGGGAACTCAAATCTGGTCTGTGTGCCATGAGCTTTTCAATTATTCTTAAAAACTGAAAGTGACTGTTTTAAGCAGAAGTCATTGTCAAGTTTCAAAATCAACTTGAGATGTTGTTAAAAGAGCTACTGTCCAGTAAGAAAATGGAGTTTGACTTAGCAAAGTTGGAGACAGTTTGGAAAAATTAAGATGATTTCATTTTCGTACCCACATAGAGTTAAAACATCCCAACAAACTGTTTACCAAAAAAATCTGCTTAATTTTGATTGCCTTAAATCCATGCCACATCTCTACGTACTGATGTGGACAATTTTCCAAGGTAGAATGTATATTCAAGGGGGCGTGGGCACAAGATACAAAATAGAGTATGAAGTCGACTACCTTTGGGTATTAAAAATAGGTAAACAAGAATTTATACTTGTATTTACATAAAGAGACCCTGGAAGCATACACAGGATTCTCTACAGGGTGGATGGGAATGAACAGGAGCAACGTTTCTCAGAATACACGTCTTTGTGCAGATTTGATTCTTGAATCGTGTGAATGTATTAGAATTTTAAATTAGAAATGTTAGTGCCACAGAGTATTCAATATTCTTGTAGAAAAGACATGTAGAAGGTCATAAGATGACTAAAATAGGAGGCTTTAAAACTCTCCCCTCCATATACTTCAAATAATGAAATCAAAGTGTTTGCTACATTTCTAGGCAAGTAGCTCTTCACCCCCAGCCTACACCCTGGATTTGTGAGATGGGGAGGTTTTGGTGAGCCGTGAGTTAGTGGCAACATCGGGAACCAAATAAGGAGCCTTAGCTTTTGCTTGAGGGAAATAAAAAAACTGGTTTGTGATGATAATTGGAAGAAGTGATAGTCAATATATTACTAGATATAATTTATTATATTTTATATATTATATATATTATATATAATATATTATAAATATAATATATAAAAAATATATTATAAATATATTGACATGTAATCTATTATATATTCATATATATTCATATATAATAGATTATATAATATAATATTGACATGTAATGTCAATATTATATTGATTATATTATATAATGTAATATTGACATGTAATCTATTATATATGAATATAAGATTTAATAAGTATATTAATATATATTATACATATAATAATATATATAATATATTACTGCAAATAATTTTTTTATTAACTTATTTAAAAATTTTTTTGTGATCAGACTTTCTGTACCTAAAAGATATTTTCTGCAGCTAAGGGAATTTTTCCTGAAGAAATATAGCACTAGTGAGAAATCTAACAATTTTGTTTATTTATGGCAAAGGTTGGCAAACCATGGCCTGTGGGCCATAACTGGCCAGTTGCCTATTTTGTTATGGCTGGTGAGCTAAGAATGGCTTTTCCATTTTTGAATGACCACATTTTACATGGTTCTATAAATGCCTAGGCAATAGCCTTTTTGCCTCTTGGCCTGCAAAGACTAAAATATTTATTATCCAGCCCTTCAGGAAAACATTTGCCACCTCAGATTTAGGACCTTTTGAGATCATTTTCCAAATTTTGCCCTAAAGTATGTGGTGACAACTGAGACCAACCTCGGACCAAACACACCCCAACAAAAACATAAAAACCATTGAGTGATGGACGAGGCAGGGCTAGTCAGGACATACAGTTTTTGCTGCGTGGGGCAGCATTAGGCAGGAAACACACACACACACACACACACACACACACACACACACATTTCCCATGTTGGAAATGGGAAAATGGGAAAATATTGCTCTTGGCTGGGTTTTTCTATTGTACAAATTCCCCATTTGGTGTCCAAAGCCCTGAAGCCACAAGATATAGTTGGGTATCATTCCAACTGCCAGACACAGAAGGCCTAACATGCATAACTCAGTGTGTCATTGGCCCATGACTGTGGCCCTTAACTACAGAAATGTGACACATGTCGGCCATTGCAATGGGGTTCTGCGGCTTTAAAGAGGCTTCTGTATTGTGTGTGCATCTAAGTAAGTGGAACTCGACTCATCACATCTTTTTCAGCAATGAAATTGTAACAGCATGGACCCATCCATCATTGTGTCATCCTCATGAAAATGGCTTTCAGTGGTCAATTGCCATAGTTAATTAGTCTTCTGATGTATGAATAGTCAGAAGCAAAGCGACTTTAAGAGCCAGGTTTTCAGAGACATTAAGCAGTGAACTCTGCAGGTATCTGATCTTTCCCGCCTTTTAATTAGAGCCCTTTCATCCAAGAGGGAGAGTGTCTGTGTGGTTAGAGGTACAGCTAGCCTGGTTCCGCCTTCTGTTCTCAGTTTTGGTGCTAACTCATAGCAACCACGAACAAGCTGGTCTCAGAGGCTCAAATATGTGAAATCCAGGAAGTTCTAGAGTAGAATGTGGTTAGCTGATGGCTGTTCAAATGCAGATATCATGAAGTTTTAGTGTGAAAGGGAGTGTATCAGATACGGCTAGGAGACCCCAAAATGAAGGGGTTTAAAAAAGAAAGGCAACCATTTGTTTAGCTCAAGATTCTGCAAATCACCAGCTTAGTCTGGGTTCCGTGGGGCCTCCTCAGGCATCCGGTCAGTGGTGTGTCTGTGCGTTGGTACGTGGTTCTGCTGATGTGGGCTGGGCTCCCTCACCTGTCTTAGGACTTGGCTGGGATGATGGGGCTACTCGACTCTGGTCCAGGTAGTTTCTTATCATCCAGCAGGCTAATTCAAACTGTTCAAACTGCAGAGACAGCAGTCTCTAAAGATGTAGTGGTTGTATGCAAGACCTCGTGAAGCCTGGGCTTGGGACTGGCAAAATATCGCTTTCATAACTTTCTAGTGGCCAAAGCACGTCACAAGGCCAACCCAGATGCCCGGGGTGAAATACCCTACTCTTGATGGAAGAAGTTTCAAAGTCACACTGCAAGGGCATGGATACAGGAAGGGGAAGAATTGTGGCCTTTTTTGCCATCTATCACTGGGAGCTAATACATTAAGGAACACATCCCAGCAGCCGTCTGCTGACAGAGCAGGTGAAAAGGGAAGAGGTCTGGATGCTAACCCAGTAATCGAGGGATGGAGATTACACCTCTCCGGTTGTCCCCAGGCCTCGCGTCCTCGGGGAAGTTGGACCTGCAGTGGATGGATGAGTGTGTGAGCAGTGCCTGTCTGGGTTTTAAGTTAATTCAGAAAAGAAAAGAATGGGAGTATTTTCCCACATACATTGGGAACCCAAGAGTGCATAAGGGTTCTGAGTGTGATAGCCTAGTGGAGAGGAAAGCGTCTGCATCCAGGGAAGGACCCTCACCCTCAACCAAACAGCGGCGCCATTTGACGCTGCGAGCACAGCGTTACTCGGCAGACATAACCAACTAACAGCTTAACACCTTGATAACTGCGTGACTCTGAGCAAATCACTTCATGTCTTTAAGCCTCAGTTTTGTCATCTGTCAAATGAGGATAACAATATATGCCTCCAAGTGTAGCTGGGGCGATTAAAGGAGCTAACACATGTAAAACGTCTAAGGCAGGGACTTCCCTGGCGGTCCAGTGGTTAAGACTTCGCCTTCCAGTGCAGGGGGTGTGGGTTTGATCCCTGGTTGGGGAGCTAGGATCCTACATGCCTCGGGGCCAAAAAACCAAAACATAAAAGAACAGAAGCAATATTGTAATGAATTCAATGAAGACTTTTTAAAAAATGGTCCACATAAAAAAATCTAAAAAAAAAATGTCTAAGGCAATATTTGTCATAACGTTAGTGCTCACTGTTGACTATTCTCCTAAACTTTATGACTGCTGATCCTTCATCGATGAGCCGCAGTCTCCTCTTGCGATCCTGGACACACCTCTGAGCTCTCCTCCTGGTATTTTAGACCATCAGTTTCACGTGAACGTCTCACTGTCGATTCAAACTCAACACGCATTGAAGCTAAACAAACCTGTCCCTTTAAATCCCTTGCCTTTCCTGACTTTTCATATCTGTTCATTCAAAGTCAACATTTAGCCACCTGGATTTGTCACTGTGGGGTTACCTTGGATTCCTTAATTTCCTTCAGGTCTCTTATCCAGTTATTGAACAGCGTGGAATGTCTCTCCCATCCCATGTTCCCAACTAACGGGAGAATCCGAGTTCCTCTCTTGATGCTTTGAGGACCATGCTAGAGTTCTTACCAGTTTCCCTGCCTCCAGGCTCTCCACGCTTTCATCCATCCTGCACATTCTTGCAAGATTCATCTTCGAAAAGACAATCCTTGGCTCCAAACTGCAAATGGTACCTCATTACTTACAAGATGACATCCAACTGCTGAGTCAGGCATTCAAAGCCCCCCACAGTCTGATCCCAGCTCCCCAAGACTCCAGGGAGATTCATCTTGCATTATAATTATTTACATACCTATCTTGTGATCCCTTTAAGAGTGTAAGTCTCTCCAACAAGGATCACGATGCCACCGTCCATGGACAAACTCTACGGGGCCTACACAGCCTAAAATATTTACCACGTGGCCCTTTACAGATAGCTGACCCCTGATCTACAGGGTGGAAGCATGTCTTATATGACTTCATTTGCCCTTCAGAACCACGTACTTTTCAATAAACATGTATTGAATGAATGTTCCAAGTACCGACCCCTAAGCACCTGTGTCCTTTCTTGTTCCCATAAATTTTCTCCTGTAATGGAAGCCCTTCCCCTCTTTTGTCTACCTGAATAAACTTTTCTTATACTCTAAGGCCCATATCACATTCTCTGGGATGTCTTTCTGATGGCTTCTGCCGAGTTCTGTGTTCCAGTAACGCTAACCTTTGTCATCTGACACAACCTTCTGGTTCCAGTTGGTTAGTTTTTTGCATCCGAGAGGGTCATGATCCCGATGGACACCCATTCCCACCCGTGGCTGGCTAGCCTCTCTCCTTCAGACCTCAGCACGTTTTACCTGGCCTGGGAAGTTTTCTCTGAGTTACGGGTCCCTTCCTGGTGCTCCCACAGCTCCCTGAACTTTCCCATTGTGGCACTTATCTTTGTTTACTGTAATCATTGATGTACTTCTCAGATTCTCCACATGTGCTGTGAGCCCATTTACATTTGGGTCAGTGTCTTACTCATGGATATATTCCCAGTACCTCGCCTGGGGCCTGGCTCGTGGAGATACCCAATTAATATTTTGGAATAAATGGTCGGTCAATCAATGGCCGTTGATTGACTTCATGGTTGATTAAAATATCTGGTCCTGTTCCTTGTGCGCCCCTATTTGCATACTTCAGTTTTCTCTTCTCTATCTGTAGAGGCATTTCTCTTACTTATGTATCTATGGGTAGTTTGTCTCTCTGGCTATTAGTAAGTAACTGTTAAACTTTATATGACTGACGTTATCAGGCTAAAATTGGGGTACCCTGTGACCTACCAAGCCTGGAGATGCCCAGGTCTTTGCTGAGAATGCTAAGTGCCTTTTTTTCAGCCCACAGTTGTCTTAGACAGTGGGCTACTAACCCCCCAGGGCTCTTCTTTATGAACTAAGCATTCTTAGGACAGCCTGATGCTGAATGAAAAGCTCCACGACCAAATGCCACACACTCACAGCCACCTTTGCAGGTCCAGCCCGAGCCTGCTCAGAGCACCGCACTCACCTGGTATAAAATAACACTGAACGTTTGGACTGGGATCCCCTTTGCCAAGTGTTGGGATATCACAACAAAGCACAAGGAAGGGACGCACGGTATCAGGAATGGAAGACGGCATGCTGGAAAGGGTTCAGGCACCACACATGAGAAGTAGGAGCCTCATTCAGCTTCCTTCCCACTCTCGAGTCCCCCGACCCCCTCCCGCCACCCAGCTCTGCTGCTGGGGCACCCCTCCCCCTCCCCACAGCTTCTCTTCTGAGCTCATGATATTGCAATCCCAGTCCTCTTGGCCGTCTACGACCAGTTTCTTTTTTGGGGGGTGGAGGTGGGGTATACACTATTCCACTCATAATAGAGAAATCACCAACAATATATCCAAGAATCATTTAAAAATATCATTAACTTGTGAAGTCCACAATGGTTTATAATGTACTTACACGTACGTTGCTTCATTAGATTCTCAAAACTGAGTAGCATAATTAATGTATTTTTCCCATTTACAAATGTGGAAATTCAAGTTTTTAAAGGCTTAGCTAGCTCTGATGAAAGACTCAGCAATACCACAACATATATAACTAACAAAAATGTTGAAGGAATGGATTAGATCGTGATCAGTTTCTTAAATGCAGATAAATTAGAGACAGGTTGTAGATCGGTCAGCTTCATCAGCCCAGATCTTCTTGCCATAAAACTTGGTGCATAATAACCAAGTTTCCACACTCTGTACGTGAGCCCGCTCCTACAAAGTTAAAGTGGAAATGAGGTACAGAAGCTCATCTGATCAGACAGCGAACAGACATTTGGCATTTTAAAAATGCCTTTTAAATGTCTAGATAGATGGTATATTACCCTGTAGCCTTTTCAAAATCTGGGAGACATGCCACGAATGCCGTTGCCTAAAAAAGCCAGACCTAGAATCACCCCCCATGTGCCCGGCTGAGAAGGGCAGCAACCTGGGCGTCTCGGGAGCAAAATGTCCCCACTCCGCTCATGGGGTACCTGTTTCTGCAAGATGAGAAGAGCCAGCAGAATGCTTTGCTCATGATGTTTGTCTGATTGGGCGTGTGACACAGACAACGCAGTTTGGCCGCTAGAACAGTATTTAAGGTGGGACACTTACTCCGTTGAGGGCAGGCACCCTCCTTGCCTTAAATGAGTGGTCTGGATTGCAGGTTCAGTGGAAACAGGGATGTTCATATAGAACCCGATGGCCCAAAGACAGTCCCTAACTCCTTCACCCACAGCCACGTGCACCTGCATACCCCCAGGGGACCAAGCAGAGTAAGAGATGGGTCTGGTATTAGTTGGAGTTTCCCCAGAGGGGAATGATCACGAGGCACGTGGTGATTGTGATATGGACCAGGGTTCTTGGCCTCCTTAATCAATAGAAATTGACTAGAGGCCAGACAAGAAATTCAGGCGAGGGTTTATCGGGGCCCCTGCTGCAGCAAGGGGGGAGCGAGAGCAAGAACAAGCTCCCTTGCTGGCTCTCTGAGGGGGGCCGAGCTGGTTCCTTATATGGGGTGAGGGTAGGGGCGGGGTGAGGGTAGGGGCGGGTCCAGGGGTCAGACCAAAGGGCTGGCTTAGGTGTTTTGCCCACCCACTGGTGGTGTTGAGCGTCGCGGGGCATGCGCAGTACGCTGCTTTTGCTCCTGACACCCTGTTTTTGCTCCCGGCTCTTCAGAAGTGGCAGTTGAGGTTTTTGGTCTTTTTGTCTATAATTTGCCTCAACTGCGCATGCAGCACGCAGTTAGTTTTAGTTTCTTGGTATTTCGTAGCTGGAGGAGACGTTTAGCCAGGTGCAAGCATCGCAGCACGGCAGCAAAGGGTCCCGAGTCCCAGCCTGTTTCAGTTGTACCAGAAGCAGTCTGAAAAGTTTGCTTTTGCTTTTCCCTCCCGAAGTTCACACCTGAGCCCCACTTGTTATCACTCTTTTTTGTAAAAAGGCCAATCCAGAGCTCACAAGCCTTGAACAAGAATCAGAGAAAAAAGAGACTGTGCCCCAGTGACTTGAATAAAGATGGTCTGTATGTCAGCCTCAAGCCGGCCGACACCTGGGTCTCTTTAGCAGCAGTAAACCTGCCTCACCCTACCGGCTAGGCAAAGCGAGAGAACTGAGACGGCGCCTCGTTGCCCTTGGGCAGAGGGTAGAAGCCAGATGTGGTCCTTGTTCACATTTGGGGGAAAAGAGCAGAGGGAGGAGTGGACAGGTGTCTTGCTCTGCTGCTCGAGGCTGGCAAGGACCATTCATTAAACAAAATGAAGAAAAGCCCAAACAAAACAAACCCCCCACAACAATAATAACAGAAGCAGCAGCAGCAAAGCAGAGTGTGAAGCGGGGAAGGATCAATTTCTGAGGAGCCCCTGGCAGGCTGAGCTGCTGCCCTGCCTGGAGAAACCTGGAAGGGGAGGCATGGGCGCCTCAGTGATGCCAGGTGGGTTAGGACGGCTGCAGGGGGTCTGAGGATGCCACGAGTCCCAGGGAGGTAGCCCCGCTCCTAAAAGAGGATCTATGATCTATAGTCATCACTGGTGCATTCTTGGCTTCAGCAGCAACTCTGACTTCAAAAGAGGGCATCAGACTGAATCCCTGACACTGGGGAGAAGAGAATATGGGCATTGTGGAGAAACACCAGAGGGGATTTATCTGAGTTCCCCACTGCCGTCCTCTTTAAGCCTCCGTCTCCTTGAGCAATAACGTTAGGAAAAGTTCCATCATTTGACTTTGAGAGCTTCTTGTCCTGCTTCTTTGGGAACAGTCTGGGCTTCCTCTGGCTATTTTTTCAGGTCTCCTATCAATACTTCTCAGGCAGTGCCTCCATGCTTCACAGAACACAGTTCCCAGACCCCAAGCTGCCCTGGGAATCCTGTCCTGAAGCTTCCCGGCTCATCCATCAGGAGGCTCAGCACCTGGTTGTCCACGCTGTAAAAGGAAGAGAAAGCAACCGCTTTTACTGCCCATAAATGTTCAGGTGCAAAGCAGTTCTACCCGGCCTGTGGTGTTGCCCAGGGATTCCCAAGGATTGTTGTGCAGCAAAGCGAGAGCAGACCAGGGAGGGAACTGCAAGTTGGGGCACGGGGTGGTGGGAGTGGGCAGGTGACCCCTTCCTTCCTCGCCTCTCCACCTCCCTGGAGGCTTTCAGGAGGGAGCCCTCTCTCCCTGCTTTTCTGATGAGTCAGTAGTGATTGTTAGCTGGCCACCTTGGAGTAAAAAAGAAAGACGATGGTTCCTTACATCTGCATAGTGTTTCACAGTTTTTTTTTTTTCCACATCTTTATTGGAGTATAATTGCTTTACAGTGTTGTGTTAGTTTCTGCTGTATAACAGTGAATCAGCCATACATATACATATATCCCCATATCCCCTTCCTCTTGAGCCTCCCTCCCACCCTCCCTATCTCACCCCTCTAGGTTGGCACAAAGCATGGAGTTGATCTCCCTGTAGAGCAGTTTTTATCTACTTACCAAAACGGAGGCGCTTAAAGGCATAGGATGGAAATGAGGGAGGAGGAATCTCAACACTTTGTTACTTCTGTTTTAATCACAGAATTTGTCTCGCCCCGTTGGCCGTTGATCTTTCCGTTAATGTATTTTGGATCTGATTCCAGTACACCTTTTTGTCCATACATTTCTTCTGTGCTGTTAGCCTGGTGCAGCCAGTCTCCTGGCTCTCCACTCCCCACCCACCCCACCCCACCCCCGCTCAGTAATGCCACTACCAATTCCCATTCCACAACTGCAGATCGCACTTAATTTCACACCTAAATGTGATACACACCACCTCTATTTCCTCTCTCTTCTTCCTCCTCCTTCCCTTCTTCTCCCATCCCTTTCCTCCCCGCCCGTCTGCTAGATATTATTTGTTGTTATCAGCTTCCCAATCACATCTATATTCTTTTTTTTTTTTTTTGCGTTACGCGGGCCTCTCACTGTTGTGGCCTCTCCCGTTGCGGAGCACAGGCTCCGGACGCGCAGGCTCAGCGGCCGTGGCTCACGGGTCCAGCCGCTCCGCGGCACGTGGGATCTTCCCAGACCGGAGCACGAGCCCGCGTCCCCTGTATCGGCAGGCGGACTCTCAACCACTGCGCCACCAGGGAAGCCGCAACACATCTATATTCTTGCTTGTATCTTGGTCCGGGGCTGGGGGGAGACTGGAAACCATACATCCAGCCTCCCTTGCTTCCAGGTGAGAAGCACTCCAGGGAGATCTGGAAGGCAGGAAAGGGGCTCCTCAATCTCTGGCAGAAGTACGGCAGATACATGGGCTGCAGCAGATGTGAGTTTTTGCAGTGGACTCCATGTCCTACTGTCAGTCACAGCTTCAGGTCCAGGGACAGCTATGAAGTCAGCTGCAGTTTCCTGCCCCGGGATTTGAGGACCGCCGTGGTGATCTCTGGAGCATGGCTGTTGTAGGGTAGCATGAAAGCTGGGGGCATCTCTCCTAAGTTATCTCTCTTTTGCACAGCCAACAATTTTGCTCACACTTAATTCTCTTCCTGCTTGCAATACCTCTTTCTGCTTAAAATTAAACCTCTTTCTGCTTGAAAGTGGTTCTCAAAGAGTGGTCCTGGACCAGCAGCTTCACCATCATCTGAGAATACATTAGAAATGCAAATTCCCGGGTCCGCCCCAGACCTATTGAATCAAAAACTCCGGCCATCTGTGTTTTAACGCGCCCTCCAAGCGATCCCAAGGCATCCTCAAGTGTGAGAACCACTGATCTATCGCATGTTTATTTTCCTGTCATAAACCATGATTGATATACACACACCTTCTCAATTATGTGTTGCTTTTTTTATAATATAAAAAATATAAAATACTGGATTTCTTGTAGAAAATTTGGAAAGATACACAAAGTGTGAGTAAGGAAGAAAACCCCCCAAATTCCATTATTGAGAGTTAATTGTGTTAACTTTTCAGTTTCTCTCTTTCAGTTGTCTCTTGGTGTATGCATTTATGTGTGCAGTTATATAACTGGTCTGTTTTGCATCTGTTTTTTATTCATACACCGTTATATAAGGAACATTTCTCTGTGCCATTAAATATGCTTGTTTAAAGCCTACTTAGTGTTCCGTGTTATGGAAGTACTATAATTAATTAGCTATTCTCCTACTGGAGAAAGTTTATGTTGTTTCTGAGCGTTGCTATTATAAATTAATGCTATACTGGACATTATAAAATCTTACCCCATTCCTGGCTGTCTCCTCGGCATGAAAAGATAAATTAGAATATGGATGAGAAAAGAGATTTAGGCAGGGCAGTGCTCGCCCCTCCCAGAGCAATGGCTCCTTGTATGTGGGGGTAATACAGAGATGTTATGGAACTTACCAGATAGGTAGGGCGTCAAGGTGGAAGAGAAGAGAGAAATTTAAGAAAGTTGCTTTTTCCTGTCCCTGAGCTTCCATGATGGTTGTGAGAACAAAAGCATTTTAGAAGGAAGTAGAAGAAAAATGAAGCAAAGTAAGTGATTATTCTTTCACTCTAGGAATCCACCCTACAAGGTGAGGTGGGTTTGTGCCTGGCTGTTCATGAGGACACAGGACTTGGCCCAAACTTGTTTCTCACCCTGATCCATGACGTGAGACTGGGGAGGCTGGGTGGGTCCATTCACACACTGCTCTGGGGATTCCATCTCTGCCGGATGGGCTGAGGTCTTCCTTAGAAAGCCGGCCTGATGCCTGAGCATATTATAGGCATGTCAGTGATACTTGCTGACTGAATAAAGATGAATAGAGTATTTCTAAAAGCCCAGACATGTATAATATTATCTCAAATGTTACATGATTTAAGGACTCCCTGTAAAATCCCATGCTTACAAAGGGATCTGCTTCCCAGCATGCCTGGAACAAATTCTTGTCTCTTTTTTCTGCTGTAGGTTTGTCTACAAATATTTACTGGAGATCTACTACATTCCTGGTATTGCTTTTGTGCAGGAAATGGAACAAAGCCCCTCCTGCCTTCAAGGAGCTTTCATTTTATTTTTTGAAGAGAGACAATAAATATTCAAATAAATCAAAAATGCTATGAGGGAGTTAAGAGTTTAGCCTTACAAGCTAGTGGGAAGTAGCCGCATAGCACAGGGAGATCAGCTCAGTGCTTTGTGACCACCTAGAGGGTGGGATAGGGAGGGTGGGAGGGAGATATGGGGATATGTGGGAGAAGATATGGGGATATATGTACACATATAGCTGATTCACTTTGTTGTACAGCAGAAATTAACACACCATTGTAAAGCAATTATACTCCAATAAAGATGTTAAAAAAAATAAAAAAGAGTTTAGCCTTACAGCATGATAACTATAGTTGGCACTGCTGTATGGTATTTAAAAAATTTTTTTATTGAAATACAGTTGATTTACAATGTTGTGTTAGTTTCAGGTGTACATCAAAGTGATTCAGTTTATATATATATATACACACACACACATAAATATATATATACATATATATACACACACATACATATATATATATATATATATTCTCTTTTAGATTCTTTTCCTTTATAGGTTATTACAAGGTACTGAATATCGTTCCCTGGGCGTGGATCCTTTTTGGTTGTATGGTATATTTGAAAGCTATTAAGAGAGTAGATCCTAAAAGTTCTCATCACAAAGAAAAGAATTTTTTTTTGTAACTATATAAGGAGATATATGTTAACTGAACTTACTGTGGTAGTCAATTTGCAATAAATGTAAGTCAAGTCATTATGCTGTAATTCTTAAACTTGTACAGAGCTGTATGTCAATTATATCTCAATCACACTGGAATAAAGAAGAGTTTAGCTTGATACATAGTGACCAGTATGGTGAGAGGTGTTATGTTCCTTTGTCATTTCAAAGCTCCAGCTCCAGCAATAGCGTCTCTGTGGGGTAGTTGTCCTGTCTTAAGTTCACTTTCAAACCAATGGGCCAGGAATCTCAGCATTGCTTTCAACGCAGACCCTACAGTGGGTGTCGTAGTTTGGATAGAGCCATAGGTTTTATACCCTCCAAGGCTTCATGTGTTAGTGCCCTGGATTTAGTGATGTGGGGATTCTAATACTTGGCATGACTTGGTTAGAAATGAAATGATATAGTCAACATGGTTCTGTAACATCTATGGAAAAACCCAGAAGAACTTTTTGACCAACCCCATATAAGTAATCAATACAGTCAAGAACAATATGCTTTAGAACACTTGGCTGTGGTGGCAACTAGGCTTTTCTCCCATGCTGATTCTTGTCAATCGTGGGGATGGTTTAAAACACTGTCTTGAGATTCCCATTTCCAAAGAAAGTAGAAGTAAGATGAAGCACAGTGAGTGATTGCTCTTTGGATACCCTAGGAATCTAAGGGTAGTAGGTTTTGAGGCCAATCCGTGCTGTGGAGTAGGAAGACACAGGACTTAGTCCAACTGCTTTTTCTGTCTGATCCAAGACATCAGCCATTGGGAAAGGGTGCGGTGATTGATTGGTGATGACGGTCACGAGCCCAGTAATAAGTAAGGTGGTCCATATGCCTACTGTAGTCCCATCCATGATGGTGCTGAGTCCTATCCGGACCCCAGTCCACATAAAATTTTCAGTAACTGCACAAGGCTTAGGAAATTAAGTATTATGCCAAAATGTTGAAAGTATGGTATGACCCTATAGTAGATAGTAAAACCTTAATGGCTTATGGGGGTAGCATGGAATATTAAAAAGGCCATTGGACTCCTTGATGTCATAATCCCTAAAGTCTAGGTTTTGGGAAACACAATCTGCATGAACTCGAAAACGTCAACTTCTTATGCTAAGCATCAGCTTCTTTATATATAGATATATGTAAATTTTATGTAAATATTTATACATATTATAATTTTATAATAGTTATATATAATTTATAACAAATTATATTATCACATAAATATTTTATATAACTATATGTGTATTTCAGCATAATAATCCCTGTTCTTCCTACTTTACAGGGGTTTTGTGAGGATCAGACACGCCTGGGAGAGCATGTTCCTAAGTGCTAGGCAAAAACAAGCTATCATCATTAGTGTTCTGGTTATGGTAGAAGCTGCTTCTTTCCTCCCCTACCTTCCTCTCTCTTTCTCAAAGAGAGAGCCATTTATGCACCACAAAGAGGAGTTAAATTTCTAGGCTGCATACTTCTCTTAGTAAAATTATTTAAAGCCATGTGTAAATAGCACATACATTTATTATGACCTGGGTCCAAACTGGGAAGGGGTCTATATCCACACACATGTAATCTCCTCTCAGCATCAAACAGTGAAAAATACCGCAGCCTCATAAAAAACAAAGCCACCTTCTTCCTAACTCCTGACAGCTCAAAGTTCCTTAAAATAAATGGAAAAGTCCACTCTACACACCTGTGCGGTGCAGTTTTTATCAATCAGACAAATCTTGACTCTCTCAGGTAATGTCAGTCCGGAGAGTAATGCCCACACTTCTGGTCTTTCTAAGCCTGACTGCTTCCTGCTGATTTGCCCAGGTGGCTCTTTGGGCACAAGGGTGTGGAATGTCTATTCATTCCAAAGACACAAACATACAAAAGTTAGCCCTGAGACCAAGTTAATCAAAAAATTTTTAATGGAATACTTGAAGGGCCCGAGGTGAGCACTTGGAGCCATAACTAGGTGGCACAAGTCATGTTTAGCCTTGTTAGAGCACACAGAGCATGCTGCAGCTGTGGATTATTTCCTGCATAATTAATCTGCACGTTGCCATCTCGGCATTTATTCATTTGGGCGCTTGGAGTCCCATCTGTAAGGCCAGTTGTTGAACTGGTGAGAGAAGACTTCCTTATTTATGAGAAGAGAGAGAAATTCGAGAGAGCCTTGTGGTCACAGTTCAGGTTGAAGCAAATCAAATACTCCTCTAGGCCTTTAGTTATCTGAAAGAGGCCAAATGGCTGTTGCGGGAGGGCCTGTTACTTTCATATTCATGAAGGAAAGGTATTTTGTGTGTGTGTGTGTGTGTGTGTGTGTGTGTGTGTGTGTGTGTGTGTGTACGTGTGGCAACATCTAGTGGGATAGAGCTTCCAGGTCATGAAGATACCCTCTAAGTGTGAAGGGAGAGGTCAGGAAGCATCGATCCCTTTGGGCAATCGGGCAGTGCTGCACTGGTCCATACTGTGCCTTGTGGGAATTAGAAAAGGCACCCCTTGCTCAAGACATCTTACTTCCATCTGCTGGAAAATTGTCATAGTATGCTGAATATGTTAGAACAGGACTCTTTCCTGCCACCTGTCAGAAAACTGTCATCATAAAAATGCAAATCTATGATGTTTTCAATGTAAAGGCCACCTCTTTAGATGCGCTGCTCTTACGTATCATGTGACCTAAACAATTGTATGTGAAGGCACCACCATCCATGCAACATTTAGCAAGCTACCAAGGAAAGCTGGGTAGCTAGGATGAATAGACGCTCATACAGAACCAGCTCATAGCACACACAAAAACAATTTCCTCATGGCTTAAATAGCTGAATTTAAAAAATAGCAATACAAATTTGATTAAATATTTGCATAGAAAAGGATTTTTAAACAGAAAAATAATTTTTAAAATTACTATGGTAAATAGATACATGACACCTAAAAGTTTAAAACCTCAGTAAGCATGTAAAAAAAAAACAAACTGTAAGTCCAATTTAAAACACAACTGAGAAAAAAATACATCTTCCACATATAAGACAAAGGATTAATCATAAGCTGATACACTTTGATTAGGAAAAAAGCGGCAAGACCTCAGAACAGTAGGAAAAATTTTGTAAATTTTTTACAGAAGAGCCAATAAAGTAGCTAATAAAATGTTTAGCTTTATTAGAGATCAGTGAAGGAAATATTAAAATGCTCCCTAAATACTCTTTTTCCATTATTAAATTAAAACTGCTCAACTTTACGCTAACATAGCATTAGAGTATTAATGTGTACACCCTTCTGCAAGGCAATATGGCATCTCGTATTAAGAATCTTTCAACCAATAATGCCATCCCTAGAATTCCATAATCAGGAGGTCCTCAGAAATATGGAAATACATCAGTAGGACAAAGGTTAAGTAAATTATGATAAATTTGTATAATTATGTATTTGTAACTCTCAAAAGTGATACTTAGGGAAAAATTCATATCATGGGGAAATGCCCCTAAAAACGTCAATTGAAAAAATAAGATGCTCAATTGTATGTTCTGGGGAATTCTCAAAGTTGGGGTTGGTGGATGGGCTTCAAGGGGTCTGAAACTTGGTGTAAATGCATTTGCTTCTGAGGCAATGCTCTATGGTTTGCACCAGGTGCTCCAAGGCATCCATGATGTAAAGGAGACAAGAAGTTCCAGTAGAGTGAAATCAAGCCAAAGCCACCAGCTCCTGGCATGAACACACCTCCCATCCCCTCACCCCTCTCCTGGTGAGCAAGGCTCGTTGTTCCAAGGATTGTACCAGTAGCTACAGACACAATGATGGGCAAGAGCTGATATGGTCCGTATTCTCAGGCACCTCAGTCTAGCTGAAAACACAGATGTTAAAATGATCATAAAATATATATACAATGGAATATTACTCAGCCATAAAAGGAATGAAATAATGCCATTAGCAGCAACATGGATGGACCTAGAGATTATCATACTAAGTGAAGTAAGTCAGAAAGAGAAAGACAAATACCATATGATATCACTTATATGTGGATTCTAAAATATGACACAAATAAACCTATTTACAAAACAGAAACAGACTCATAGATGCAGAGAACAGAAGGGGTGGGGGAGGGATGGAGTGGGAGTTTGGGATTAGCAGATGCAAACTATTATATATAGAATGGATAAACAATAAAGTCCTACAGTATAGCACAGGGAACTCTACTCAATACTCTATAATGACCTATATGGGAAAAGACTCTAAAAAAGAGTAGTTATATGTATATGTAAAACTGAGTCACTTTCTTGTACACCAGACACTATCACAACATTGTAAATCAACTATACTCCAATTAAAAAAGGAAAAGAAAAACATAATCATACAAATCTATGCATGATGATACAATGGACAAGAGCTTGGAAGCAAAATTCCAGGGTGCTAGGGCACTTCATAAACGACGTGACGAATGTGTGTCTCGTGTTTAAAATAGCACTTGGTAAATCAAAGAGTGTACAACTGATGTCTAACAGGATGGAGTTTAATCAGCAAGGCGACTCATGTGTTTACGGTCAGGAGAGTTTTTCTTTGATGGGGAATGCCATCTGAGAGTTTTCGACTTGGGGTGCTTCAGAATACGTATCCAGAACTGCGGCCCTCTGCCTGCGAACCACAGCCCTAGGGCTGAGCCATTACCCTGCATGATCTTCCCCAAGAGGCCAGCGGCAGCAGGGTAGGGGCCATTCTTCAGCCTCCCCTCTCAGGCCCAGAACGGAGCTGCCAGGAGTCACCAAACAGGGTAGCATTGTCCTCTGTGAAAAAGGTCAATCTCTTAAGAGAGAAAAAGCTCTAGCACCAACACTTGGGAAACAAACTGAAATGGGGACGTTAAGTCTCTGTGAGGAGGGGCTCCTTTTCATTTGTTAGAATCTGAGCCTCCTGAGGGGAGGGAGGGAGAGACCACCCCCTTCTGGGGTGGGTGGGAGGAGCAAGGAGCCTTATCTTTGAGGCGCTCCTCCTGAGTAATTCTGGCTAATCAGGCCCCACCCCCATCTGTGACCAACATAAAGCTTCCTGAGGCCCCTGCAAAGACAGCAGAGAGAAGGTGGGATTGCATATAACCTGTAGAAAAGCAAAATGCATCCTTGGGGTAGAAAAACAGATACTGAAGGCAGACATCCATCCACAAGGGGTTTGTCAAATGGCACCTGGGGTCAGGTCGGGATTGTGGAGGCTGAGAGGCTGTCTGGGGTCTGGGAGAGGAGGGCTTCACTGCTGGCTGTTGCTTCCCTTCTCATTTCTTCCTTCTTCTCCTGTTTGATCTACTAGTACTTCTGTGAGTCTGTTTCTCCTCCTACCCTGTTTTTCCACCCTAGTAGAGACACTCAAAAGAGGCTCTCAGCAGGTAAGAAGAAGAGAGAGTATAAGAGAAAACGTGAGGCGGGCAGGTAAGCAGGTTGTCCTGTTGTGGAGCCAGAGGTCAGACACTTGGGGGTCAGCATCTCCGTAGAAGGGATCACGTCTTTGCCATAGGTATAAAGACACAGAATAATTTTCAAAATCTTTTTTTTCCTCCAAAGCTTTTTGATTTTGTTGAAAACAAACAAACGAACAAACTCTCAGGGAAGAAAAATAATGTCACCTTCCCTAGTTTTTTGGTTTTGCTTATCCTTTGCAGGGGTTTCTGCTTCCTGTTCTCTACTTGTCTTCTTCTTTCTTGAAGTGTAGATAAGAAGGCAGGGCTGGGAATGCAGACATAGGCGTCAAGGTGGTAGCGAGTAGCATCAAGAAAGAACACGTGATATCCGATGCACTAAATCTCTGAAAAGAGCAAAACAACAAAACAAAAAACAAATCAAGGTGATAATAATCGTTACTATTGATTCCGACTCCTGTATAATTAAGGAGCTTTCTAATCATCGTCTCACTGGGAGTCACTCTCTCAATGACTTTATCACTCCTGCAATGGAGAGAGACCCCAAAAGTGGTCAGGAAGTCAAAAGGTGTCTGAAGTGTAAAAGAAAAGGAGAGAACAAAAAGAAACATGGGGGGGCTTCCCTGGTGGCGCAGTGGTTGAGAGTCCGCCTGCCGATGCAGGGGACACAGGTTCATGCCCCGGTCCGGGAAGATCCCACATGCCACGAAGCGGCTGGGCCCGTGAGCCATGGCCGCTGAGCCTGTGCGTCCGGAGCCTGTGCTCCGCAACGGGAGAGGCCACAGCAGTGAGAGGCCTGCGTACCGCAAAAAAAAAAAAAAAAAAAAAAGAAACATGGGGAAACAAGCTGTGTGGTACAGGAAGGTGAGTGCATGCGATCCATGCCACACCTCTCATTTTCGGCCTGTGACAAGTGTGTGAACCCATCACCACGTCCTAGGTGTAAGTTGAATTTTCTTCCCCACTCAACACTCCAGGCAGCTGTGACCAGTTGGCAGGAGTGGGCACTGAATTCAAAATTTATTTGCTGTCTGTAGTGCTGTAAGCAAATCAAATGGAAATGTTACAAGCGAAATGGTCACGAGATGGTGGGTGCACCAGAGGGTCTGTTTTGAAACATGCTGAGGGCTTGTCCTTAAAGACTCTGCTGTGATGAGGGTGATTTCTGTCACGGAAGTGGCAGAATCCATACTGTTGAGGAGTCAGGAGGGTGATGAAAGGAGGAGAAGTAGAGCCTGAGGGGATAGGTCACCTGTCCCTAGAGTTTGGCACCAAAAGCCTCGAAAGTTGCCCTGACAGGGCACAGGGTCCAGTAATGGGGAGGATGTACATAATGGGAAGACGAGAGATCACAGGTGTGAAAAGGCCTAAGTGCGTGACAGATGTGAACAGAAGAAGGTAAAAGTAGAAAAATATTGAACTCTTATCTTTTCCTAACGAAAAGTAATAGGCAGATTAAAAATGGTCTCCAAATATCTTACAAGTCAGGTCGTTAGCATCTGCTGGACTGATTACCGATGTGGGATACATGTTCCAAAGGCTCATCCCTTATTGTGTCAATTGTCACTTTCGTAGTTTTCAAAGTAACTGTCATATTTTATTTATTTACTTATTAAATTGAAGTATAGTTGATTTACAACGTTGTGTTAGTT
Organism: Pseudorca crassidens; assembly: GCF_039906515.1. NCBI lineage: Eukaryota > Metazoa > Chordata > Mammalia > Artiodactyla > Delphinidae > Pseudorca > Pseudorca crassidens. The sequence continues at coordinate 124,136,367 of NC_090299.1, read as the reverse complement.
TCAGGTGTACAAAAAAGTGATTCAGTTATACATAGATATATCTATTTTTTTCCAGATTCTTTTTCCTTATAAGTTATTACAAAATATTTTGTATAGTTCCCCGTGCTATACAGTATGTCCTTGTTGATTATTTTATATATAGTAGTGTGTATATGTTAATCCCAACCTCCTAATTTATCCCCCCGCTTCCCCTTTGGTACCGTAAGTTTGTTTTCTATGTCTGTGGGTCTGTCTCTGTTTTGTAACTAAGTTCATTTGTATCATTTTTTTTAGATTTCACCTATAAGCAATATGATATATTTGTCTTTGTCTGGATTAGTTCACTTAGTATGATAATCTCTAGGTCCATCTAGTCACTTTCATATTTGGAGAAGAGATCTGGGTGTGAGTCACTGGAAGGCGTGGGCTTGCTGAGTAACTCCTGTTCCATCGCTTCTCCTCTCTACCTGACCGTGACTTCCCACAGACTCTTCCCCCCACCGTTCCCCCCAGCTCAGTTCCCGTGAAGATCCCCAAGTGGCACCCCTGCCTCCTCGCTGTGTACCCTCCCGCTGGTGAGTAACCAGTGACCTGCCACCCCGACCCCCCGGGGCACTTCTTCATAAACACCATCCTACAAGCTATCTCTGCGAAATGCTCTCAAAACGTACAACTTCCGAGATCCCCTGAAGAAAAGCACACCACAAACCAGGCCTTCCTTTCTCTCCCAGCGCTGCCCACACCAGCGAGTGCATGTTTCTACGGCCACATCCCTCTACCGCCCTGTGACGGACGCTTTGTACCTGGGATGAGCCTCAGCATCTGCTGGCCATGGACAGGCGAGGGGAGAACCAGAGTTTTAAGGTCCAATCAGTGTGGATGACGTTTTCCTTGCAACATATATTCCAGGAGCTACGATGACATTTTTCCTGCCCAGGTTCCAGGTTGAATAACAAAAGCCACAATTTATTGAGTAACTGCTCTGTGCCCGGTACTTTGCATATGCTATTTCTATCCTTATAACAGTGTGGCAGGGTAGGTACGTGCAGTGGACCAGAGATGCTGCCCACCTGTAGGGGCACAGTCAGCAGTCTCCACCTGTCGGCTCCTTTGGGGTCTCCCTCAGCTGCAAAGCTGCCTCCAAGGCGGTTATATCCTTCCTGGGGCTGCCTGCACCTAGGGTCTAGGGACTGAGGGAGTGAGCGTGTAATGCCGGCCACGTCAGCCCAATGTGGGCCATCCTTCAGATCCGTCCATTCCTGCTCCCCACTTTCCTTTCACAGGTGCTGATTCCCTAATAAACACCTTGCACCCTTGCACCTTGCTTCTAAGCCTCAGTTTCCTATTCTGTTAAAAAACAACACCTCCTATTAGTTTTTTTGTTTGTTTGTTTTTTTGAGGTATGTGGGCCTCTCACTGTTGTGGCCTCTCCCGTTTGCGGAGCACAGGCTCTGGACGCGCAGGCTCAGCGGCCATGGCTCACGGGCCCAGCCGCTCTGCGGCATGTGGGATCTTCCCAGACCGGGGCACAAACCCGTGTCCCCTGCAACGGCAGGCGGACTCTCAACCACTACGCCACCAGGGAAGCCCATCCTATTAGTTTTTAAGAGTATTATACAGATGAAATGAAATGATACCTGTGAGAGCACTTTGTCCAAAGCCTGGCATCTAGAACATGCTCTGTAAGTGCTAGCTAGTCCATCTTTACTCAAGTCACACAGCTAGGAAGAGTTAGACCCAGCATTCCAACTTGTCTGCCTAACCCTGGAGCAGGCCTCAAAGTAGGTTTGGAATTTTCTCATGAGACTTTTCTCTTGCTTCTTTGTTTTGTGGTTACTTGTCTTTTGTCATATCTCTGCCTAATAGACACTTAAGGCCTAGGAACAGGAATCATGTTGTATTCACCCCCAACTCTCAAGGCCTAGCAGGGACGTTATACATGGGAAGATGCTTGATTGTAGTTTCATGATCGAATGGCTGTGTGATTGTCGAAATCTCCAATTATTTTAAACTTCCTGTGGGGCCTGAAAAAAATTCAGATTACTTAAGATGCCCAGGTTTTACTCAGTGTCTGGGTTTTCTGGCTTCACTATGCCTGTCGATGGCAATCCCAAAGTAAATAAACCTAAACAGCAACCTGAATAAATCAGGGAGGTAACCACGTCGGACCAAGCTGCAGGGGCTTGAGTGAGAGGCTAGAGCTAGAAACATCGGTGGGCCTCCATTGACAGCCCAGACTCCTCTGGGTGTTGGCTGTGCAGAAGGTGCTGGGCTGGCCCTGCCATGCCCTTGGTGTGGGCTGCCTGCTCTGGGGTGAGGGGCACACAGGAAGCTCCCCTACCCCGGCACCTCCTACCTAGCAAAAGAGGCTGCCTGATGGGTTTTCTCACTCACTCTTATGAGCCAAATACATGGATGTAAGCCTCGGTGGATTTGCCCAAATTCTGAAAAAGTTGGATTGTAATTGTTTCTACAGAACAGTCTGGCAGAATAATCCAAGGAAGTCTTTCTTAGGAGAAAGTCACACCAGCATACCATGAGACAGGTCAGCTTTGGGAGCCCATCTCCTTTCGGATCTTCCCAAGATCCCTCCTTGCCACAATTAAAGATGGGAACTTATGATCAGGCGGCTCTAGTCCAAATTTTGAGAAACTGTATTTTTCCTTTGGTCTACCTCTACTCCCTTCCCCTTATAAGGGAGAATGTAAACAGGTGGAGGGTTTAATGTGTTAGTCACTCTCAGCAGAATTAAATCTTTAAAAAGGAGCCAAAAGAGACCAATGCTTGACATAAAGGTTTTAATGGTGACATTTTTGACACTGTGACACCACCTTCCCACCCTTGCAATAGTCTACACTGTCTTTTTTTGTTTTTGTTTTTGGTGGTGTGGTGCAGCATGTGGGATCTTAGTTCCCTGACCAGGGATTGAACCCGCACCTCGTGCATTGGAAGCACGGAGTCTTAACCACTGGACCACCAGGGAGGTCCCTACACTGTGTCTTAAAGTCAGGCCCTGCTCACTACTTCTCTGCCAGGCTGTCCATCAAGCTGTGCAAGTGTGAGACGCTGCATTTTTAGGTAATGGTATTATTTTAAGCTAGGCTATACTGAGTCCAAGTATATCACATGATTTGAGGATGTAGTTATAGGAAGCAGAGTAGGAGAAAATAAGGCACATACTACTAAGGAATGGAAAAAATTTTTTTTATTATTTAACTATAGTTGATTTACAATATTGTGTTAGTTTCCGGTGTACAGCTTCAGATTCTTTTTCATTACAGGTTATTACGAGATAGTGGATATAGTTCCTGAGCTATGCAGTAAATCCTTGTGGTTTATCTATTTTATATATTGTGATATGTATCTGTTAACCTCATACTCCTAATTTTTCCCTCTTCCTCCCCTCTAAAAAATTATTTTCAGATGAGGATTAAAGTAAGATGGAAGTAACGAGGCAGAAAGCAGTTTGGATTGGTCAGAGCTCTCTGGCTCGTTAGAATGCCTCCTTAGGAAGGTGATAGGGTATGGGTTTGGATCCAGTGTTTTCTTTTTATTAAAAAAATAAATAAATATCCGCCCAGATTATAAAATAGTACTGCTTATTGTAGAAATTTTATAAAACAGATAATAATAGAGATAAAAATTAAAAGCCATCCAAAAAATTCTACTCCTCTGGGCATTTTAGAATGTTCCCTAATGGTCTTTAGAAATTATATACACATATGTTAATTTTTTTCCAGAAAGGCTTTGGTTTAAGAGGATGTCCGTGAGGTTTGTAAAGCATAGTAAATATCATATGTGCCGCCTTTCGATTTCCAGGCCTGTTCTAACTATGTGACGTGGATTTATCCCTCTAGACATAGGTAACATTCACGACGATACACCAGTTTGCGTCTGTATGGCGGCTGTATGTAGCATATTTACTGAAATCTCTACTAATGCTAATAGTTCATGTAAAGATATTCTTGGATTTTCTATATCAAAAAAAGCATATTATTTATGAATAATGACAATGTGGTTTCTTCCCTTTTAATCTACTTATCTCTGATTTTCTTTTTCTTATCTCACTCTGTTAGATAAAACTTCCTGTAGAACAATGTTGAATAGAAGTTGGGGTGAAGGGCAAGGTGTCATATAAAGAGTCTAATGCTTTAAAAGTATAAAATTAAAGTGTCATTCATAATAAAAACTATTCATTGACTACAAATGCAAAATACTTCCCTTAACTTGATGAAGAGCAACTACTAAAAGTATACTAAGAATATCCTACTTTTGAAACATGATGCCCATGTCTAGGAAGATAAACGCATGTCATATTGTTGGAGGAGGCCTACCTAGAAATCAAAAGGTAATGGATGTGAATATTATTCATATATTAAAATGGACATTTTTCTAAATCAAAGTCTTTTTGGAAAAAACTAACATATATTTATGTAATTTCAAAAGGCCACTAGGGGACATTCTAAAATATCAAGAATAGTTGACTCAAGATAATGGAATTTATATTTATATCAGATGAGCAAGTTTTAAGGCAAAAAAATTGTGTAGGGATAAAGATAAATGTTATGTAATTATGAAAAAAATTACTAGGAAGATAAAGCATATTTTACTTTATTTATTTATTTATTTATTTTGCGGTACGCGGGCCTCTCACTGTTGTGGCCTCTCCCGTTGCGGAGCACAGGCTCCTGACGCGCAGGCTCAGCAGCCATGGCTCACGGGCCCAGCCGCTCCACGGCATGTGGGATCTTCCCGGACCAGGGCACGAACCCGTGTCCCCTGCATCGGCAGGTGGACTCTCAACCACTGTGCCACCAGGGAAGCCCTAAGGCGTATTTTAAAAACCAATCTGATAATCTCTGTCTTTCAATGAGTAAATTTAATATGTTTATATTTATTTTGAATATTTCTATATTTAGAAGTAAAGGTTCTATTTCTATTTTGTCAGTGGTCACCCTTGAACTTTCAGCCTATGTACTTAATTTAAGAAAGCTAACATTAAATCAACATGCCTACTCTCCTTGGAACAATACAAGGACCTTAGGTTACTTTAACTCTGTGATTGTCACCTGTCCACCATGTCATTATGTAATAATATGTTGAGTTGGTTTTGTTTTTAAACTCCCTAAAATTAATCATTTTTATTATGCATAATGTTTTGGTTTTTCTAGAGTTTCTGCACATGATGTTTATTTAGATTTACCCTTGCATTTACCATTTGGTCAACAATGTTTCATGTGTTCTACTCTTATCTTCTAAGTTCAATTTATTTCTAAATAAATAACTTTCTTCAATAATTCTTTCAACAAGGGCCTGTGAAGGATAAACTCCCTTCATCTTTGTTTGCACAGTTTTGCCCGCACTCTGAGGAGTAGTTTCTCTGGGTATGATTCTTTGTTGACAATTATGTTTCCTGAATACTTTGATGTCAGTCCACTGTATTGGCCTCTACTTTTGCTGATGAGACATCAGTCTATTTATTGTTCCTTTTTAGATATCTGTCTTTTTGATCCTTTAAATTCTTAAAATTTCTGTATTATTTTTCATCTCTTTATTTTTGTGCTTTATTCTAAGTAACTGCCTCATATTTGTTTTCCAGTTTACTAATTTTTTCTTGAGCTGATTCTAATCTCCTGTTTTATTGGGTTCTTACATTCAGTGACTATATTTTTAATATTATAGTATCTAATTCTTTTAGTATGTAGCTATTCTTTGTTTTACCTGATAATTTCAAACATTTATCTTAGAATTTCTCTAATATTGTTCTATTTTTTTCAAATTGGGGTATGAATTTTTCTATCATCACATCTGCTTTTATATATTAGATTGTATACACATCTCCAATGGTTTTTGTTTGTTTTTGTGGCAATCTGTGACAGTGTCCTTACAGACTGAATTTTTTTTTTAACATGGACTAAGCTTTTTTTTTTCAGATGTTGGACGTAGGAGTTTATTAATTAATTTATTTATTTTTGCTGTGTTGGGTCTTCGTTTCTGTGCGAGGGCTTTCTCTAGTTGTGGCAAGCGGGGGCCACTCTTCATCGCGGTGCACGGGCCTCTCACTATCGCGGCCTCTCTCGTTGCGAGCACAGGCTCCAGACGCGCAGGCTCAGTAGTTGTGGCTCACGGGCCTAGTCGCTCCGCGGCATGCGGGATCCTCCCAGACCAGGGCTCGAACCCGTGTCCCCTGCATTAGCAGGCGGACTCTCAACCACTGCGCCACCAGGGAAGCCCCAGACTGAATTTTTTACATGTGATTTTTTCGAAGTTTCACCAATCTGAGACTAATTTTTCATCAGTTTTTCAGCCTGGGATTACCACCCTATGAGTAAAATACATTTGGACAATACATCTTGTATGTAAGAGGCTTATGGAGGCTCCCCACTTCCCATGATGGGAAGAGACAAGTTTCATTGGTGCTTTTCTGGGCCAATGGGTTCTGTTACTACCATTCAGGGAGGAGGATTCTGGTTTCATGCAAACATTTCAGTTCTAACCCTCCGCCCCCCTCACCTTACCTAGTCTCAGTGCTCTATATTTTGTCCCAACATGAGTGTAGAAGCCCCAGCTCTTAGCTGTCAAGTTATGTATCTGGATCTGATGTTCCCCTGAACTTCCATGGTATGATGTCAAGCAATCACACCTCTGGCTTTCAATCCTTGTTTTTTTTTTTTTTAATGTTACCTGGGAGTTCCTTTGTCCTTTCCTCTTTCCTTCCTTCTCTCCTTCACTACCGTTCTCTCTTCCTTTCCTTTTAATTTCTCAGCTATGTATTTAAATTTATTTAAAAAATTTAATCTAACACTTGTATTTTTTGTAGTGAAAAGAAGCTGTATTAGTCTAGTGTACTGTTTGTCAGAAACTGAATACCCATACTCAATTTTGCTTGCTATTTTTTTAAAGTTAATATTAAAAGCAAAGATTTTTAAAATTTTATCACAAATTCTTTATAAACGTAACTTTAATTGCAATATATTTAATTTTATGAATATGTCATAATTTAGTCAACTATTCCCTCAACACATATTTCTTCACATTTTAAAATTAACTATTAATAATGCTGGGTTTGACACTGAGCAAAAATATTTTTTCCTTTTTTTGGGCTATTTAAATGTATTTATTTATTACCCTGTTTCTTCCATACAGAAGTTGGGTGGGTAAAAATCTACATACAATACAAAAACTTTAATTGAGTGAGGAGGAAGGGAAACCATTGACAGGAAGACAACAAACAAGTTATAGGGTTAGCACAGAACAACTAATTCTACCTTTTCCTTGAATTAAGCCATAAAACTAAGGTGCCTAGAGGAGTGAGGGGAGAGAGAATCATGGTTAAATATATGTTTCACATTGTTGTGAAACTAAAATCAAATGAGTTGTTCAGGAGGGGCACACGTTTTCCCTAACATTATTGTGGGTGACAGGAAGAGACCCACAGCATAATGCTGGCATGTGATTCAGTAACTGGTTCTAAGAGGGAGCAAAACATGTTTCATATAGACAACTTCCTGGAAGTCTGTTTTCATCCATCGATAACCTTTCATTTAGAATATCTACCACGGGTATCTTACTCTGGAGACTGAAACTTCTGAACTTGTTTGCCAAATTGGTGTGTTGTATTTTAATGCACAGAGATTCGAAGCTGTTGCTGTTAGTCTTGTCTTTCTGAAAACACTGGTTTTCTGGAGGCAGCTCCTCTACTGTCAGCTCCAGGAGGGGCTCCTGATGGCCTTGCCTTAGCACCTGCTAGCTCCTCCCCCATCACGAGGAGGCGTGTAAGACCTGAGTTGGCTCAATCATAATGAGGAGCCTATTTATTCCTTCTGTCTTTCCAGATCTGAGCAGGAAGCACAAAGCTCCGGTTGCCACGGGAAGCCATCTGCCCCCAGGAGCCAACATTTAGGCTGATCCTGATGCTGAGATGACAGAAGGGAATACAGAGAGAGGATGGTTGTTGATGACGTCATCCACCGATGACCGCACATGCCTTGAATCTGCTCACCTCTAGATTTCAGCTATTCTCAGACGTTTCCTTCTAGTTTAAGGCAGTTTGGCTTATGGTTTTGTTACTTACAACAGAAAGCGTCCTAACTGATGCAGAGATACATAAATGTCATCAAGGAATCTATGATCAAAATATTGTAAAAATCATTGAGCTATAGAAATGGGTGATACTCAGAAGAACCATATACTTCAGAATCATATACTAGGTTTTCTAAGCACTCGGCCCTATGCTTAGCACTCTCCGTGCACTCATTTATTTTACCTTCACAAGAACTCAGTGAGACTGGTGTCATCATTATCATCCCCATTTTACAGAGATAGGAGCTGAATCGTGCGAATTAAGGAACTTGGCTGAGGTCGCTCAGTTGCTGTACCCAGCAGCCTGGCTCCAGGGCTGGACCACTCTACGGCACGGCCTCTCACTAACATGCATGTACCTCCTACGTAAATAACATTCTCCCAACCTCGGGTTTGTGTAAAGACTGAACACAAAGAGCATGATATTAATCCTTGGCAAGAGTCTGGAAGACAGTTATTCTATGGTGCCAGGTGTCAGTGGGGCAAGGAGGACAGCATGATGGTGAAGGGAAGGGATTGGTATTCAGATAACCTGAGTTGAATCCTGGCTTTGCTGTTCACTAGCTTTGTGATCTAATCTGTAGGAGCCTCATTTTCCTCAGCAAGAAAATGGAGGAGGTCCTATGCAGCTTGCCAGGTTTTATAAGGATTAAGTAAGATAGTGTACAAAGGGTATCGTCTTCATATTGAAAGACCACAATTTAGAATGCATGGCCTCTGGCCTCTGTATGAGAGTGCGGCAGGGGAGCCACAGAGTCTGCTTTGGAGAGTAGATTAAAAAGCAGGGGCTCTATTTATATGAGGTCCCTAGAACAGCCAAATTCATAGAGACAGAAAGTGGAATAGAGATGACCAGGGGCAGGGGAAACGCAAATAGGGAGTTACGGTTTAATAGGTACAGAGTTTCTGTTTGAGACGATGAAAAAGTTCTGGAAATGGAGAGTGATGATGGTCACACAATATTGTGAATGTACTTAATGCCACTGAACTGTGCACTTAAACATGGTGGAACTGGTAAATTCTACGTTATGTATATTTTACCACACTAAAAAAATGTGGGGGAAAAAAAGCAGGAACTTGTGATGGTTACTGGTTAATGGACAATAGGGATGATGATAACGACGGTTTTGAACACCATGAGCAGAAAGTCTGGAAGGAAAATTTAAAACCTATAAAAATAGTGAGATACTATTTTTAGAGAACTTTTAATACATATTATCTGCTTGATCATAATTGTTAGTTGCATAATAAAAAAGTCAAAGGAATGATGAGAGAGTAAGGATATCAAAAGGTTATTTCTTCATTGCCTTGCTTTTCGGAAAAAGGATACATGGACCCCTGCGGTGGGCTTGTTCTGCGGTGGAAGGGTTGTGACCTGCACGTATTATCAGGAGACACAGAACTCACAGTGTCCTCTGTATAAATAGAGGTAAACTGTTCCTCAGAGACCCCACTCACTTTCCCAGAGTCCTTACTGTGCATGTGGTTAAGTTTCAGCCTTAAAACCAAAAAGCCTCTTAATTAAAAAAAAAAAAAAAATCACATGACCCCCTGTGACTAAAAGAAGAAAAAAGAAAAGCTCTAAACTTTTAAAAGAAAGTGCATCTTTATAATAACAATAAAATCCTCCCAATCAAGGCTTTAAGAGGCAGACGACATCCCTATCTTTGCCTGGGGCCCATAACTATCCTTAGCTAATCTTCCTCTGACAGATAAAGAGATGCTGTATCCATTCTTATAGCTCAATTTTAAATTTTATTCAGAGAAGTGCGGAGAATGAGCCCTGGATGGGAATAAAAAATGAGTGTTTGAGACCAACAAGGGGAAGAGGAATATGGCATCACTGACTTGTAGAATACATGCTTCTAGAAAAAAAAAAAGTCAAATCCACAGCCCTCTGATTTGTTCAGAGCTGGTTTAGACAAACCTCTGAGACTGCAGTGTCACATCCAGGTCGGTCATGCACAGAATTCCACATCCACTACCATCAGCTTTACTTGAGGTATACCATCCTGAGGGTTATTCTGAGGGGGTAGAATTGGTGACCAGCTGGCCCCTTTGTAATGAGGAGAAAAAGAGAAGAGTTTTTCGCATGCTGTGGTAAGCACATAGGTGAGAAATAGAAGAGAGTGTCTATAAGCATTGTGAGTCCTCACCAGTGGTCCCCAAGGAAGGCCATGACATCATCTGTGCAAGATACCTTTAAAAATAAGAAAGCTATCTGAAGGCTTAAGATGACTTCAATTTACCTCTGTATTGGAGGTAGATGCTTCCAAAGGGTCTTTTGAGCCCTGAGGTGCTGTGTCTTCATGAAAATGAGATTTGTGTTCCATATGGACTTGTTAGAAAGGCACTTTGGGGTGCTGTCTGCCCCTTTCTCTGTGACCTTTCCATGCGGATGGGTAGAGGCAGCCGTGTTTAAATGACTTGGTCCTGTTCTCCTGACTACAGTTGGTTGGACCCCTAACCCAATCGAGGCTGGTTAAATTCTCACTTCTAGGGGTTTAGGATTGAGACGAGTGTCTAGATAGGTTTAGTATATTTGCTAGAAGTAATATAAACCCTGAAGCCATGGAAACACCATCCTTCATTATATATACAGAAAAGCAGACAAAGTGGTCTATTTAGGGGTAAAGAGCTAAAAGTATTATCTGATGCCTGTCATCTTTCTAGTCCTCAGTTCTAGTTCTTTTTGTTTTTTTCCCAAAGGACTACACTTAGGTTCTGTGGGTTAGTTTAGGTCTCTAACTAGCCAGAGTTGGTTTTGTTGCATACAACTAAAATAATCATAAGGATTTTCAACTCAAATGTGGGCCGTGATACATGTGTCTTTATAGAAGATTATTGGACTGACAATTGTGGTGTGGATCATCTCCAAGTCTGCTATTTCAGGGGTAGCTCCTACCAGAGGTGCCCATGGCAGAGAGGCTTCAGTGTCCTTTTAGTGGGGTCCATCTCCTATTGTCTTCAGATCCCATCTAGATGGGAAAATCACCCAAGGACTCCAAACTAGGAGTTACCTTGTTTATTCTTTCCTCAATCTCCCCCCCCCCCCGCCCCAATCATCTACTCCATCTCCAGCTCTTGTTGGTTCTACTTCCAAAATCTATCCCATATCTACTCACTTCTCTCTGTGTGCAGATGGCCTCTTAGCTGGCCTCTGGTCTCATTGCATCCACTGTTCACCCCGCCCCAGTAATTTATCCATGTGGAAGCTAGATTGATCTCTTGGAAACATAAATCAAGTCACTTTCCTGCTTGAAATTTCCGGTATTAGGATGCAGGCTAAGCTGACGTAGCACAAGCCCAAAATACAACAGTTCAGACAAAGGAAGTAAGCTGATTCAGGGCAGGTGCGTTGTCAAACTGCATGTAATCATGCAATGACTGAGGTTCCCTCTCCCTTGTTGCTCACCATGCCATGGGATGTTGCCCTCATGTTCCAAAGTCAAAGCTGGATCTACAGACACATCTGTGTCCTACTCATTGGGATGGGAGAGAAAGAGAGAGAAGAGCATTGCCTGATCATTTTAAGAGTGAGGCCCGGAAGTTGCATACATTACTTCTGTTCACATCTTATTGACAAGAATTTAATCATACAGCCATAAATTTATGCAAAATACAGCTGGAAAATGTACTTTCAAACTGGGTGGCATTTGCTGGCTAAAAGTCAAGGATTCCAGGACTGAAAAGAAGGGGAGAATGGCTATAGGGGGCAACTAGTAGTCTTTTCTATAGCACCTCTAATGGCCTCCCATGCTTGCAGAATGAAATCCAAGTCTTTACCATGGCCTCGGAGGTGGTCTGGCACCATCTGCCTCTCCTGCTACTCCCCCTGTTCACTTGGCCGCATCAGGGCCTCTTTCCTTCTGCTCCTGGAACGTGCCACTCATATTCTGGCCCCAGGGTATTTGCACTTGCTATTCCTTTTGCCTACAAAGCTATAGTCATATCTTCCCAGGTCTGTCTGCTTCTCATTCTTTGGGTCTCAGCTCAAATGTTACCTCCTTCTGGAAGGATTCATCACTCACTCTTATCAGAGTTGTCTAGGATCCCAGAGGCCTACCTTTCCCCAGTCACTTTCCACCATGATTTTGTTGACTATCATTGTTTGTGTCTCTGAGTTTATCTGATCTCTTTGTTTGCTTTCTTGTTTACTTATTTATGATTTATCTCCCCCGACACCATACCTTAGAATTTGAGCTTCCAGAGAACAGAGACTTTGCCTGTCCTCTTTACCACCCGGACCAGTACAGAGGGTGGTTCCTGGCACATGGCACAGACTCAAATATCTGCTAAGCAAACCAGTGTTCACCCTAGGATCTGGTACCAGCATTCCTAAATAGAAACACTTCCCTTAAATTTTGGGGGTAGTCTACAGTCCCTGTCCTCTGCCTCCTGATGGGGTCCCATTTGGTTAGAGACATGGTCCCCCTGTGATAGGGGGCCATGTCTTCCTACCCTGTGGCAGGTCAGTGTCATTTGTTCTACAATCTCATCTCTCACTGGGCCAATTCAATCCGTTTCCATTCCTGAAACAGGTCTAAAAGGCACTCTCTGGAGACTTGGAGAATGAATGAATTCCCAAAATAGGGAATAATTTGTTATAGCTTATTAATCCTGTGCAGAATGACTCTCAAACTGACTTCAATTAATGGATCTTCCAAATAATGCCCTCTACCAACCCCCACATAGCCCTCCGCTGTCTCATCCCCTGTGCGCTTGGGGGGAAGGTGAAGGATGTAGTATTTATAGCAAGCAAGTACGAGCAGTAGACTTCCCAGAGAGTTACACAGGGTGAGAACCTGGCCCAATAATAATAATTCTAAGTGTTATTTATATGTCATTTCTCTGCCAAAGTCATCTAGGTAGCTCTCAAAAGGACCATGCAGGAAAAATTCCACTGTCAGCGAGCGCCGCAAGTCTTAATAAGTAAGGCTCAGGGGGTTTTAATTAAAAAGAGCTCATTTTGTGGCCTTTCCCCAGTCAGAATAAAGTCTGTTCCAGAGAAGAGGGCTGCAGCCATCACCCCTGGGCCAGCGTCATCCTCCTAGGACATTCCTTGAGGCTGTTTATCTGAGGAAGACAGGCTCCAATGTATCCTGAGATGTTTCTCTGCCCCAAATAGAATTTCAGCATCAAGAGCTAACTTTGCTAAAACATTGTCAGCTCCCGTGGAGGAGGATGGCAAAGGCCCTGAACACCGTGGGGAAAGCCATACAAGGTTTGTTACTTTTCAAACAGCGCTTAATGTAGTATTAAGCAAAGAAGATTTCTCTGGATCACGAATAAGTGTGGCTGCCAGTATAACTGTCACCATTGAGTGAACTGGAACATCAGAAAGAACATTTTAAAAACCTAGTAATCATTTTTACCCATTACTCTACAAATACATTTCTACTTACTGATTCCCATGGGAATAAAAGTGCTGTAAGGAAAAAAAAAAAAACCCTCTTCTTTCAAGTCACACTGGAGAGAGAGCTTTGCCAGAACGCCCAGGAGAGGGATTCAGGTTTCCAGATCCATCTGAGGTTTGCAGTCTGCTGTCTGCTGGGGCCTGGGTCTCATCCACAAGATATGGCAGGTACTTTTCAGCCGGTCCCTGATGGGTAGCCAGACCGTTGAGTCAGAAGAGGAAACTTATGTGTTACCTGCCAGTCCTGGTGGATCACACCACGGCTGTTTGCAGATTCTGCATGTTAAGCTGTTGGCCTTATGACCTGTAGAGTTCCAGGGAGGCCGTTTCCACTCAGAGAAAACAGCTCTGATTGGCAATAGCAGCTAATGAATTCTTACTTGGAGACAAACATTGACTTCACCTTTGAGCCCCAAGGAGCCTTGGGAAAGCTCAAGCTACTCAGAGCTTTTTGAGGAATTTTACCTTAAAAGGGAGGATTTGGGCAAGATCTTGTCAGTGGGAGGAGCAGAGGTCGGCATCCTATAGGCAGAGGGTTTCACAGATGGTGGGCAGTTCACAGCCAACTGCCCCACAGGCAGGTCAATGCCTGAATTAGCTGCTAATCCCATTTAGAGGAATTTCCAGTACTGAGGGTTCATGTGACCTTGTAGAGGCACTTGATGTCAGAGTTTAAGGTTGCGGTGGGGAGGACTTGTGACCATCTCCCCTCCTTTTACAGAGGAGGAGGTCAAGGATCTGGGAGGTATCAAGGTCACTGAGCTCGTTAACAGCACAGCTCAAACATTTCCTGGACAGAAATTTCAAAGCCCAGCTTTGGTGATGTGACAGATAAATATAGCCTAACATTTTGTTGTGAAAATGCTCAGGAGCTCTGAAAGCCAGGAGCAGATGCAGCTCCACAAGAAGCATGATAAGAATGCCCCCGCACACCTGCTGCGGAATGCAAGGGCGGGTGCATTCCTCAGCTCCCACGGGCAGCATCTGCCCCAGGACTGAAGCTCTCCCGGCTGCCACATCTTGGCATGGACTCCCGAGCACCAACGGGAGGGCTGATGACCCCACAAGGAATGACAAGCGATGCCAGTTGTAGATTGCAGGCTGATCAATGACAGGGGGACCACTATTCCAGTGCCACTGCAGCCAGACGCTGAGAAATAAAAAGAGGAAAATAAACAGGCAGAGATGAGGATGTGAAGATCTGCCCCAGCCACAGTGATGGGGGCAAAGTCCAGAGAGGCTTGCTTAGAACTCTAGCTTTTGTCCCTTGGTAGGTTTACAGACTCTTATTTCTGAGGGTTTATATTGTGGTTAGTATGTTTCTGATTACTACGTTAATTGAGCAAGCATTTCCTGGGGGTCAATCCTGTGCAAGGCTAGAGCAATGAACAAGACACAGTCCCAACCTGGAGAATCCCAGGGTCCAGTGGAGGAAGCCCAGACCAATGAGACGATGCCGTGAGATAAGTGCCGTGGAAGTAGGTTTGAGGGGCCGTGGAATGACAGTGGGGAGGGACCCCCCAAGGCCCGACTGTCAGAAATGAGACTACTTTGAAGAGAAAATGACACACGTACTGAGTCTTCTACCCCTTCGGGATAAAGAATAGATCACTTGTGTTCTAAGCCAGCGTTTTGTTGGCGAACTTTTTCCATAAAGGTCCAGATAGTCAATATTTCGGGCTTTCAGGGCCATAAGACCTGTTTCAGCTACTCAACTCTGCCCTGTAGTGTGAAAGCAGCTGTGGGCAATACATACATGATGGGCGTGCCTGGGTTTCAGTAAAACTTTATTTATAAAAATAAGCATCAGGTCATGTTGACCACAGGTTGTAGTTTGCCAACTTTGTTCTAACACATCAATAGGCCCAAACCCATTTCATGCTCACAACAAGTCTCTGTGGTAGGTACAGATGAGAAAATGTAGGTAACTTGCTCAGAATAATAGAGCCGGTAAGAGGCAGAAGCAGGATTTGAACTCAGGCCACCTGCCTTCATTGTCAAAGCCCTTCACCACTCCTGCTTCCCTCATCCTTAAGATGCTTGAGAATCACCATCCTATTCTTCCCCTTTCCTCCCTCCCTCTTTCCATCCCTTGTTCCTGGGTTCTTTGTCCTGAACGTTTTTTTGAACATCCATAATACGCCCGGCACAGTGCCAGGCACTTTGGAGAGAACATCAGAGGAAGGTAACACATAATCTCCTCATTCCATTGGTTTATACTTCATGTGAGGAGACAAGATGTACACACTGTCATTCCACGGCCCCTCAAACCTACTTCCACGGCACTTATCTCACGGCATCGTCTCATTGGTCTGGGCTTCCTCCACTGGCCCTTTTCTTTAGTCTGATTTCTCAATTAGTTTGTAACTTGCTGGGCATGCATTCTTCATTGGGTCTATTGAATCTCCCAACAAATGATGCCAAGACAGCACGTGAGAAGCACCCTCTGCCCTGGTCCCCTTTTCAAAAGAACCAAGATTCCTGATGCTGTAGAGTTCAGAGTGCAAAGAAGAGAGGTGCTGGGACCCACAGAGGAGTAGACACCTTCACCAAGGAGATGGGCAGGTCTTCAGGGATGAATATCTTGATAGGCTAAGCTTTTCACACATGTTGTTGTTGCTTGGAATCAGGACCTTGGGGCTCCCATACTTTGAAAGATTCTCCCCAGGACTTCTTGTCTGGGAAAAGGGGGAGTCTGTCCCCGAAGCCTTGTGTCACACTCAAAGAATAATTTCATATGTCCAGGGTATTCATCGAATCATAGAAACTTAGAATTAGAAGGAACTGTAGAGATAATCAATTGAGTCCAATTCTACAGCAGCAAATGCCAAACACAGGCTGCCTCAGAATCGCCTGGGAAGTTGAAAAAAATACAGATGTCAGTTGCCACTGTGGAGAGTCTGATTCAGTAGTTCTGGGACAGGAGTGAGAGTGGAGAGGGGAACATTTTAACAAGCTTCCTAAGCAATTAGGCAGCAAGGTTTGATTAGCCAACATTCATTTCAACACTGCCAGTGACTGGAGCTCACCACCTCCCAAGACAGCCGTTCCTTCCTGCATTTGAAAATGGTGCCCAGTAAGTTTCACTGCGTGGATCTGACCATGGTCCCTTTCAAATGTTGGGGGCATGGAGCAACCTGCAAGGCAAGAGCATCAAGCTGTATCCCCACTGTTAGAGACACACTCGCCTTGCTCCCCCAATGATGTCTCCCTCGGTTCTTGACCTTACGTCAGAGCATCCGGTCACGTCTGCACTTTTCCATTTGAATTTAGCTCTGGCAACTCCAGTCTCGCATTGGAATTGATCACTGACTTCCAGGTGCCTGACTCAATGCTAGCTACTGGTACTTTGATATGGCTTAATTTATTCTTCCTTTTCTCTCCTCTCTTATCCTCTCCTCTCCACCTTCATTGAGGTGCTTAAGTGATGTACAATAAACTGCCCATAAGAAAAGTGTATATATATATGTATATATATATATATATATATATTTTTTTTTTTTTTTTTTTTTTTTTTGCGGTATGCGGGCCTACCACTGTTGTGGCCTCTCCCACTGCGGAGCACAGGCTCCGGACGCGCAGGCTCAGCGGCCATGGCTCACGGGCCCAGCCGCTCCGCAGCATGTGGGATCTTCCCGGACCGGGGCACGAACTCGTGTCCCCTGCATCGGCAGGTGGACTCTCAACCACTGCACCACCAGGGAAGCCCCAAAAAGTGTATATTTTGATGGGTTTTGACATACACTCACAACCATGAAACCACCACCACAGTAAAAACAATGAACATATCCATCAGTCCCCCAAGTTTTCCTGTGCCCCTTAGTCATCCCTCCCTCCCACCTCCTGTCTCAGGTGACCTCTGAGCTGCTTTTTGCATGAGTATTTTTGGACCAGGAGCTCTCACTTGTTCTTGTCCCAGGCCTCATCTCCCTGAGACTGATTCCACCGATCAGTGCTGGAGGGTTCTAGCCTCAGACTTCCTCCAAACCCTCCAATCCCTAGCTTAGCCCCTCAGCTGCGGACTGGCAAGCCCCCCTTCTATCCTCTAGATGATTCTGGATGCATTTAACTCATCTTACACATGATAAGTCTTCAGTTACACATGGTAAATCTTCACTATTGGTAGCTAATATAAAGATACCAATAATAATGACCCTTATGGAATAGCTATTCTGCACCAGGAATTGAATTATATAATAATATATAATAACGATAATTAGTTTTTCTCTATGTCACCCTCGCTCTAGTCATATAAGGAATGTTCTTATTTCTCCACGTTGTCCATGAGGAGATATCATGGCTGACTTAATCAAATGTCTTGCTGAAATCTAGACATACTATTCTGTAGATTCTTCTGCTATAACAATTTGAAATCTTCACCATAACAAATTCGTTTCTTCTGAAATGCACTATTTCTCTCATTAGAAACTTTACTGGTGCGGTGCACTGTACCCACAATAAAATAAAGGGCTCTCCAGATTCAGAGCCACTCACAATAGGCTATTATTCTGTATTGATCTTGTTTCCAGTAGATGAGTACTTTTAGATACTTCGTAGGCAGTCTGGATTTCAAATAAATACTGCTTGACGGATGTAAAAGCCTCTTGATATGGCAGATTTCCAAACTGATCATAAAGATACCACTGTTTGCCTTGGCAGAGGATGTGAAAGGCAGGATAACACCTCCTAATCCCACAAAGACCAAGTGTGCAGTGAATTTTCCTATTGAGAATTTATTTATATCAGCCTGGAATCTCTAAGCCATTTGATATGGTTTTAGCACTTTCGTCTCAGGAAAGGTGATTTTCTGGGTAAAATGTAACTGGAATATTACAGAACCACTAGGATTAAAAAAAAAATAGCAAAGATGTCATCTAAAGTCACAGCACACTTTACTGCCAAATGTGAAACAACACAAATTAGATCTACATTGAACATTTGGAAAATATCAACAATGACAACAGCAAAACTTATTTCTTTCAAGATGCATGAAGCTAGTTTATTCAGTTTCATAGACATAAGCCATGCGTGTATCTAGTGTCACTTTACTGTAGGGCCCCCCACACCTGTCTACCCACTAAGATGTGGAATGACCAGCCAGTCACTGAGCTCCAAGTCTTTCCCAGCAGGCCAGGATCTGCATAGCATCGTCTCTGGTCTCTATCTTTAGAGAGCTGCTTCCTCTCAGTTCTATAGATCAAACTCCTTTTCATACTCATTCATTCATTCAACAAATATTTATTGAGCACCTACAATATTTTATATTCTTGTGATGCAACAGTAAACAAAATAGAAAAAAATCATAGTGATTATATTCTAGTAAGGAGAAAGATAGTAAACAAAATAAATCAGTAAATATATATGGTATAGTATATGGTGATAGGTGCTGAGATGAAAAATAAAGAAGTGAAAAGGATAGGAAGGCACGTGTAAGTATGTGTGTGTGTGTGTGTGTGTGTGTGTGTGTGTGATGTGTGTTGGCAGCAGGCTTACAATTTTAGAAAGTGAGTTTCAGAGAACACAGTGCTTCAAACTAAAGCTTTTACTTTTAATTAATTAGTTAATTAATTGATTTATAGTTGGTTTATGATATTATATTAGTTTCAAGTGTACAACAGAGTGACTCAATATTTTTATAGATCATACTCTACTTAAAGTGATTATAAAGTACTGGCTATATGCCCTGTGCTACACAATATATCCTTGTAGCTTATTTATTTTATACATAGTAGTTTGGACCTGTTAACCCTCCAGCCCTATTTGCCCCTCGGTCTTCCTCTTCCCTCTCCACACTGGTAACAATGAAATGTCCATTGACAGACAGATACATGGATAAAGAAGATGTGATATATATATATATATATATATATATATATATATATATATAAAATGGAGTACTACTCTGACATAAAAAAGAATAAAATTTTGCCATTTGCAGCAACATGGATGGACCTAGAGATTATCATGCTAAGTGAAATAAGTCAGACAGAGAAAGACAAATACATTATGTTATCACTTATATGTGGAATCTAAAAAATAAAACGAATGAATATTACAAAACCAGAAACAGACTCACAGATATAGCGGACAAACTAGTGCTTTTACTCTACTGGCAAGAAAATTCCAGGGAAGCAAGCATGAGAGACAGGAGTAATGAGGCAGGAAGGGCAGGAGAATCAGTGCAAGAATCCATGCAGGTTCCACGGTAGCCACTGCTTGGTATCAAGTGCAACAGATCCAGGCATCTCCCGGACTGACTTCTGAGAGGCCCCCTAAGAATTCTGTCTGAAGGGAGAAGAATTGGACCACCGGTTGGTGCTGTGTGGAGGATGTCTGATACAGACAGAGTGGCCAGGGATGGGTGGCCCATCGAGAAGGTGACATTTAAGTGAAGGCCTGAAGCTATGTGATTATGTGGGAGGAGAGCATTTCAGGCAGGGAGAGTGAATGCAAAGGTTGCCAGGTAGGGGCATGTCTGGCATGCTCAAGGATGTCGGAGGGGGTGGTGGAGGCCAGCTGAGCGGTATGAGGGGAAAGGACATGGAAGGAGAGGAGGTTGGGGAGTTCCTGCTGGTCAGATCACACAGGGCTATAGGTCTTAGGAGGGTTTGGGGTTTTCCTCCCAGTATGATGGAAAGCACTGGGTGTGCGTGTGAGGGTGTGGAGGTGCTTCCTGCAGTGCTCTGGCCTGCTCTGCCTAACATTTCAGAAGGTGCAGACTCTAAGACTGCTATGTGCAGGGTAGACTCCAGAGGCCATGGTACAAAGCAGGGCAACTGGCCAAGGGGCCATGGTCGTGCAAGGGGATGGTGACTTGGACCGAGATGTAGCAATGCAGGTGCTGAGAGGTGGTTGGATTCTGCTTATGCTTTGAAGGCACCACACCAAAGGTACCTCCTGATGGACTGGACATGTAGGACAGGAGAGAAAGAGGGGAGTCAAAGACGCTTTCAGGGTTCCTGTTCCGGGCAACGAGCAGAATCGACTTGCCGTTTACTGACGTGAGGACATCTGTGAAGAGAACTAGGTTCAGGGCGGAATGAATGGTAGGAGCTCAGCTTTGGATGTCTAACATTTGAGATGGCGAGTAAGCTAGTAGGTGGAGAGATCTGGACTAGGGAGGTAAGCGTGGGAATTACCAGCAGGTCCCGGTGAGATCGCCCCGAGGGTGAGTGGAGATAGGAAAGCAGAGAGGCCTGAGGCCTGAGCCTGGAGGTGTTT
Source organism: Pseudorca crassidens (assembly GCF_039906515.1). Classification (NCBI taxonomy): domain Eukaryota; kingdom Metazoa; phylum Chordata; class Mammalia; order Artiodactyla; family Delphinidae; genus Pseudorca; species Pseudorca crassidens. Next base: position 124,115,669 of record NC_090299.1, on the reverse strand, counting down.
AGAGGCTGCGAGGATGAGGGGAAACCAGCAAAGAAGATTGAGAAGAAGTGGCCAGGCAGAAAGAGGGAGAGCCAGGGCGTGCAGGAGCCTTGGCGCCACGTAAGACGAGGCTTCAAATGCGTGTTAATTGCAGAATAAGAGTAACCTGGTAGAAGGCTGCCCCCGCCCCCCATTTGTGGGCCCCTCTGAAAAGTCAGGCTGCCCTGAGGTTCTCGTCATTTCCTCATCTGTAAAACAGTGACAATAACATCTTTCTTTAACGGTTGTTGTTAGAAGATTCCACAAAAAGCCTCATAAACTGAGATGTATTACGCACTCAGAGGGCTTCGTATCACGTGTTACGCTAATGATGTCATTGCTCAATCTGGCCCTTCTCTCTTTTTCCTCCATCTTTTTTCTCTTTCACTTTCACGTTCTCTTTCCTTCTTTCTGCCTCTGCCTTTCTCTTTCTTTTTGTCTCTCTCTTGCATCCTTCCTTCCTTTATTCTGTTTTTCTTTTTCTGGAGGACAGAGTTATGCTTTAGAGCGTATTACCTCTAACATGTATAATAAGAGGTCAAATGAAGGTTTTTACTTTCTTCTGAGTTTTCAGTTTTGGCCAGGACCCCAAAAGCCTGAGAACAGTAGATGTCAGATCACCCATAGAAGAAATGCAAAGAGATGGTGAAGTAGATTTCGACTCTCAGTTCATAGCCCACCTTGGGGTACATAAAAAAATATTCTTGAAAGAGGCAAAAACCAGAGGGAGAGAATTTCTTTGGAGAGAGTTATCAATGCTGGGAGTTGCCCTCACATGAAGCCAAGGGAGCCAAGGGTACCTTTCAGAGAGCTGGACATGTGTCCTCGGACTTGTGGGGACAAATGGGTCTGCTTCCTCACACATGTCAGGGGATCTAAAGGCTGGAAGACTGTCCGAGGAGCTGGCTGGCAGCAGGGTGGCTAGACAGGACTGCTTGGTGAGGACTTGTGTTGTCCTGAGTGCAAGTTTGACTGGAGAAATCCCACTGGGATCATCTTGGAAGGGACCCTGGCCGAGAGGACCATAGACACGGTGAGGCAGCCCCGGCGGGGGTGTTTTGTGTGAGGTAGGGACTGCCTGATGCTGGGCCAGGTGTTAAGGGACAACATGAGGCTTCGCCCAAGTCCCGGGGAATGGAGTCTTCAGAGCTGGGTTGCCCAGGTTCAAATCCACATTCACCATTTTCTAACTATTGGCAAGTGAGGTACCATCTTTGTGCTTTAATTTCCCCACTCTGCTATCTATTCCCGGGGGGTCCCAAGACTAGATTACATTCGTGCTGGTCTGTCAGACTTTCTCCTCTAATCCTTTCTGCCCTGATTCCAAGCCTGAGGGTCTTGGACTAGATGCGGTGAGTTGGAGGTGAAGTTAAGGAGAAAGAAGGCCTCCTCCCTTCCAACTAAGAGGCTCAAGGCTCTTCCTCTCTCCCCCCCCCCAATAAAATCCCACCCTAAGGCAGGCCCAAGTGGTGGAAAAGGGAGGAACTTTAAACAAACACAAGAAAAATAGACAATAAGAAGATGGGTAAGAGATTGCATTGGTCTGGCCTGTTCGGATCTGGGAAAAGCTATGAGGTCTGCCTGGGGTGTCACTCAGGGTGGGGAGGGCCAAGGCTACAGAGGGCTCTAAGGGGGCACATATAGGAAGGAACCAAGGTACTTTCTTCTGGTAGCCAGTCTTGTCCCATAAACTCATTCAATACAAGTTAGGTATTGTTTTGAAACTGGGTTTTCAGCCAATACTTCCAATCCCCTCCACCCTCTCACCCCAGGGGTTGGGTAAGCAGTGGTATTATTTCTGGAGGGTGGTCACTTCCCTTCCGTGACATCCAAATATTGCCTGCACTACTGGAGTTTTTGATTTCTCTAGGAGAATCCTAGACAGGTTCTGAGATGACCAAAGGCGGGGCATTTGGCCTCAAGGCAAATCATGCATGAAGAAGGCTTTAAAATCCTTTTGAGTGGTTTTGATTTCTGACAAAACCCTTTGCTGACTTATTCCCCAAGGTTTAGGAATCTCTCTGGGTTTTTCTACGTGTCTTGGTAATTCCTTATTCTTGAGTAATTTTCTAATTTCCTTTCTTTTATTTTGTTGCTATCAGATTTTTTTTTTTTTTTTTTTTGCGGTACGCGGGCCTCTCACTGTTGTGGCCTCTCCCGTTGCGGAGCACAGGCTCCGGACGTGCAGGCTCAGCGGCCATGGCTCACGGGCCCAGCCGCTCCACGGCACGTGGGATCTTCCTGGACCGGGGCACGAACCCGTGTCCCCTGCATCGGCAGGCGGACTCTCAGCCACTGCGCCACCAGGGAAGCCCTGCTATCAGATTTTTTGAGAGATCCTCCTGTGCCTACGAACTTCTAGCTCACATTTCAAATTGTCCCTGAATCACATGTCCTCCTGGCCTGGCTGTTCGGGTATCTTTCATTGTGGCGAATAACAGCTACCAGCTGTGATGAAGGTCTGGAGCCAGTGCTTGAGGACGGACGCAGAGATGGTCTTCCTGCAGGACAGATGGTGCCTCTGGCGTTCCTCAGACCCACCATCCAAGCCCATGTGGCCTTGGATGTGCGCCTGAGGTCAAGGGTCAAACCAGCGTGTCAGTGGGCCCCAGGCCAGCCTAGCAGATGGGTGAGGGCGGGGAAGGCCAGGAGGACCACCTGGGGCCTAAAGAGAGTCTGTGCACAGGAAGAGAGGGTGACATTTCACTAGCTCCCCAAAGAGGCCCTGGTACTTAGACACAAAAATTACGGCTTACCACGGCAGGCAGACGTTTAAAGAGAGATTTCTACACATCCCCAGTCAAATGCCCTCAGGCGTGGGATCGGTGAGAGAACTCTGAATCTCAACCTTTATCTGAATTGACCAAAACAGCTCCTTTGGAGCAGAAAACTGGGACTTTCCATAGACTGATCATGGGGGTGGTGGGTAGACAGTCCCGGGCCTGCAGAGAAAATGGGTTTTCAGGACTTTCCCTCCTCCTCTTTTATGACATTTTGCCCCTCTCCCTTTCTTCCACAAAGTGTTGGTGCCATAAATACCCTGTCCGCTGTACAGCTGACATGCTGGAGTCACCTTTGCCTGGGGCAGTTGGCTGGCTCTGGGTCCTGCCAGCCAAGTGTCACGAATGCCTTGCAGGGGGCAGAGCTGGAACAATAAAGAGCATCATGTGCTGCTCTGCAGGTCTACATTATTTTTACTCAGCAGACAGCATGCTTACCTGGCCAGGGAGGTTGGAAATACCAGGCTTCCAATGAGTGCATTCCAGACACACTGAAATTTCTAGGGAAAGCTGGAGGCAGCCTAGCTGGGCAGTGAAGCTCGGGGTTTTGTAGATGGAGAGGCAAGGGACGTGGCCCCCGTGCAGACCGGGGAGCCCTCCTGTTGGCAAAGGGGATGCACTGTGGTTGGCGTGTGCTTGTTCTCATTCCAGGGGACAGAAAAGGCAAGATTTGCTACTCAGCTCTCCCTTATGTTATGGATCTGAGTTTGAAAGACCTGATCCCTTCACCCAGAGAAGGTGTCTTACAATGGTGTACAACATTCGTAGGATAATTAAAGAACCATCTAATAGAGCCGTTGAGAAGTAGATGGGTCCCAGCATCACAGGTGGACCTAAGATGAGCGCCACCTTCATACAAGTATGTGTGTATCGAAAGGGACTTATGCCACATTCCATACTGCACTTGGGTTCCTTACCTCTATCCAGAACTTATCTAACAAACCTTACTGTTTGCTCCACATTCTTCTCAGCACCTCTCAATTGTCAACGTGTTCCGTTCTCATAGCAACCCTATGACATAGGTACTCTCATCATTTGTGTTTTACGGAGGAGGGAATAAGTAACTCCTGCAAGGTCGCAGCTAGCGTGATTCAGACTGGGACTCGAACCCTACACCAGAGTTCATCCTCTCAATGATTAGGCTTTGCTTTATACCCCGTAACTGTAGCTAATTAGCAACACACGTATCTCCACCAGATGGGGAGCTGCCTACAGGACAAGGATCACGTCTGGTTTACCTTTGTTTCCTCCCAGCAAGTAACACAGTATCTAGTTGGCACTCAGTGAATGGATTTTTAACCACAACCCTTGGCACCAATGGGCCATGCCATTATCTCCTCCGTGGCACAAACTGTAGAATAAACAGCTTTCATCTGTGTATTGCACCCCGGCTGCCATTCAGACTGTTTGCCGCACTTCTCCTGGAGCTCTGTGCCCTTGACCCTTCCCGAATGTTTATTATTACAGGAAGCAGCTCGGGATGAACAGCCAGCTGCCAACTAGGTGTGACCAGCCTCTCGGGTCTGTTTGTTCCGGACAGATATAGCCACCCACGGCACAAAGCAGCACTTCTGATAGCGCCTCCTCCCTCAAGATTTCTCTCTTCTGCCCCGGGAAGTTGCCTAGCAACCTCCCTTCTTCCTTGTCTCCCTGCTTCCTATGGAGCACCATTCCTATTTTCCTTACCCCATCACCAAGCCCCCAAACTCTCTTCCATGCTGTTAACCCCTTGCATCTCTCTGCCTCATTATCCCAGTCATCAAACTTCACATGGACTCCATTTTCAGAACAAACTCTGCCTGACCCAGAAAGCATTCCTCATTTTCTCGTCTTTCACATCTCTGTAGAAGTCTTTACAACATCCTCTTGCTATTAACCTCAAGATCAAACTACCAAAGAAAGAGGAAAAAAAAAAAAACCCAAATCAAAACAAAAAAACTACGGACTGGAATTTCCTAAGAGGTTTATTCAAACTTCAAATAACTTGTTTCTCCCTTGAAAAAAATCAGATCATACCATACACTTATCATGTATGATACCATCACGTGTGTCATTTGATGGGATATAAAGATGGGATAGGATGTAACATAACATATGAAAGTAACTTGAGACATTTTCACCTATCCTGGCACCATGAGATGCTTTTCCTCTGTTGTCCCACTTCAGAACCTAGAAGAAAGGGAAACCCCAGCTCTCTCTTGAAGGCCATTGGCAATAATGGCCTAGTGATTGCTGGTGCATTTGCCACCATTTTGCTTGCTGTTGGCTAAAGGCACAGCCATGGGAGACAGGCAACAGATGGTACATCTCTATCCTTACCTCCTCCACAGAGAAAGGCAGGTTCCTTGGAAAATAGTGAGAGAGTCACCCTGGGAGTGATGTTGGGCCCGGACATTTACTTGGCCCCAGCCCTGAGTTTTTACACACATGTGTCCCTTAGCTCCTGACTCTAGACTGTGTTTCATCTACTAGACAGAGAAAGGCAGTGTACCACCCCAGTCCTGCTGTCAGGAGGAGGAAACCTGCAGAAGGTGAGCTGGTTGAGGCCCAGGGCTTTATTTCACCGAGAACACAAACCAGTGACCTTCTATGGTACAGGTAGGCAGCGCACTCCATGCCCGCCCCCACCCCCACCCCCAGGATCCCGCGCCAAAGTGACAAGCCGCCGATAGGAAAACAGGACTCAAAAGAACAAAGATACTCTGGCGGTCTCCAGCATTGTCTACTGTTTAGCACCGTCCTCAAACACAGATTTCCAACTCTGTGCGGCTCACAGGGACCCCTGCAATCTGATCAGAGCAGCTTGGGAGAGGGGCTTGGGCAAGTTCAAGGACAGCACAGTTGGGTGTGCCTTTGCCTTTGTTTGTCAAGAGGAGGGGCTTTCCAACTCTTTCAGGATCGTCATGTATGGGTGTTGAGGTCACACACCACACAGCGTGCACAGCCACGTGTGGCAGCTCTGGACCTCGTAAAGGCCATTGCTACTCAGGTGTGGGGAGCGTCCTCCGCTTTCATCCTCCCCTTTCTTCCTATCCCTCATTTCTATTTTACCTGAACATACAGCCATTTGTATACTATACTTATTATCACACTGGACTTTAAATTCAGTTTTTAAAATGCCAACCTACAGCTCTTCTTTTTACTGAGGACTGATTTCCCTGGACCGGAGAGGTAAAGGGGGATGGAAGCAGGGGTGGGATCAGATCTGAGCCCAGCCTCACCTTTCCCTGGCTGAATCCAGACTCCTGAGTTCCCCTTCTTCCCTGAGCGCCCCGCACTGGGTCTAAATGTAGGTCTGACAGCAGAAGTGTAGGAGTGGGCAGGTGGGAGAAGCTGGCTGCCAGGTCCAGAGAAATCTGCACAATTTAGTAATATAAAAGTCTTTATTGAAACTCCCTGTTTTTATGGTAGTTGCCCCAGAATAGTGACTTCTTCTTTGTCTCTTAGGTTCAGCAGACTGGGTTCTGCTAAAATTACTGCCACCATCCAGGGCCGCAGAGCTGGAGGACACAGATGTGTGGGTGGAGCGAGGGTGCACGCAGATTGATGTCACAGAATTAATTCTGCTCCTCAGTTTCTCATTCCTGCAGAATTTCTTTCAAGGTGTGAAGTGCTAAGCTTTGGTGGGAGCTTTGCTAAATAGAGCAGGACTGGGGTAGAAATGCCTTGTCACCCTCCGGAAAGGTAGGTATTATGTTAATATGTTACATATTACTGTTACGTTAATAATAGTCACTGCTGTTTATTGAGTGCTTGCTCAATGCCAGGCACTTCGATAAATAAATGCTTTACGTTAATTTTCTCATCAGGTTCTTTCAACAACCCTGTGAAGTAGGTACCAGTAACCTTTCCCATTTCACAGAGGAGAAAACTGAGGATCACAGAGACTAAGTAACGTCTGGTGGCTGGTGGTCATCTGGATGTCAGAGCCCACATGCCTCCTTCCAAATGACCTACAGTTAACTTTAATGATTCATTCTGCTCGGAAGTAATTTCTTTCCTCCAGCAGAAAAATCCAAATCCAAAAAAAGAAAAATCGAGAAACACTGTTAATTACTAATACAGGCAGCAGTGTGGGAATTATGCCTCCCTGGACCCTTCTAGCCCTCAGGTGACTGTCGGTTTTTAACACCACCCCTCCCCTCTCTGCTCAGGCCCCTCCTACTGCACTGCCTTGGGCACAAATATCTATTTGACTCATTGGAAGGGTGTTCCAATGAACCTGTTTTCCCTACATTTTTCTTTCCAGTTTGCAGAAAAAAAGGGGAATAATGTGGTCACCAGATCAAGAGCAAACATTGAAGGATGGCTTGTCTACATTGGTTACTGCCTCTGCTGCTCCCAACTCTGCCAGTGGGGCCAGCATATGCTTCCTTCCACATTTGCGTGAGGTTTATAATCTCAGAACCACTGCATTTCTGGGGAAAGTAAGGTCACATTTGCTACTCCTGAAAACTGAGCTCACAGACCGAGGAATGCAAGCCAAGAGAAATAATAAGCCATCCTCTCCTTCTTGAGTCATCCATAAGCAGGTTTTGATCAAATTAGGGAGACATAAAACTCACCAAACTCCCACAAAAAAACAAGAGTCCTCTGGGCACCAAGACTCAGCAGTACAGACTAATCATATTAAAACTTGAATCAGACTCTCTATGATCATTTGCTCTTCCTCCCCAGGGCAGCCCCACACAGTTGTGTAGGTGGAACACTGAACAACCTAGGGAGCATCATCATGAACATCATAGACATAGAATACTTCTGTATTTATTGCAACACATTTCTGGCAGAATGCAGCAAAATATCTTGATGAAGGGATGCCTTTTTCTAATTCATACAAAGGTGCCATATGGGCTAGTGGTGATTCCTGGTAAAAAAAAAAAGGCAGGTGGCTCAGTGGCAGAGAAACCCTGAAGAGGGGACAGCAGTAGACAGGAAGTCTGTGTGGATAGGTGAAGAGCACCTGGGCTTGAAGCCTGCTTTGCCACTTACCAACATCGACTCTGCATAAGTTCCTTAACTTCTGAGTCTCAGTTCTTATCTATATTATGGACGTAATGATGGTCTTACCAATACTGCAGATTCATTGTTCAGATTAAGACTATATATATATTAAATTATAATGGAAAAGAATCGAAAAAAAGAATATAGATATATAGATATGTATAACCAAATCACTTTGCGGTGCACCTGAAACTAACACAATATTATAAATCAACTATACTTCAATATAAAAGAATATATATGTGTGACAGAAAAGCATCAGGAAATGAAAAAGAATATAAAAATAATCTGTAATTCCTCCACCACAGACAGACACACACACACTCACACACACACATACAAAGAGTATAACATGTATGTATGCATGTGTTGTGTGCGTGTATGCCAGGCTGTCATCTATCTATCTACCTACCTATCTATCAGTTACCTGGCCTGTGTTTGGCCCTTGAGAAATTATAGCTGTTCTCATTATAAACCAGAAGAGTCCAAGTTGAAACCAGGATTCTTGGTTGACAACATGACTCAGCAATTCTGCTCATGTCTCCCCTCTAGCCCCCAAATAGGAAAATGACTTTCAGATGGTTAAGAAATTTAACGTAACATCAATGTTATCTACGATCAATACCCAGATCATTAAAGACCAACACAAAAGGTTTTAGAGCATTCATGTGAAATGATGCTGGGTTGCAAGAAGAAAATGAATAGAAGATGGTAGGTTGTGAACTGGCACAAATACTCACTTATTCATTCTTTGACCACTTGCTTGCTCTCTGGCTGAGCACTGTACTGGAAGCCATGGAAGAAAGCTCAGACTGGAGAGAGAGTCTCCTGCTGGATTTGAAGAGGTAAGGTGCCATGCTGTGAGAGGAAGGCCTCTAGGAGCTGAGACTGACCCCTGATTACTAGCTAGCAAGGAAAGAGGAACCTCAGTCCTACAACTGTAAGGAATCGAATTCTTCTAGCAACTATGTGATCTTGGAAGAGAACCCCAAGCTTCACATGAGATCGTAGACTCCACCAGCACCTTGTTTCAGAGCAGAGGACCCAGCCAACTTGTTCCTGACACAGACTCTTTGATATAGTAAATCTGTGTTGTTGTAAGCTGCTAATTTTGCAGTAATTTGTTACACAGCCATAGAAAACTAACAGAGGGTGCTTGGTTAAGTCACTTAATTTTCCTGAACCTTCAATTTTTTTTTTTGATTAATCTCTAAACTAGGTGTTCCTTTTAGATTTATAGTAAGAATCACATGAGATAACGTATCTAAAAGTGTTTATAAAGTACCAAGTTACCAACACTGGTAAGAAGGGTTTGTTAATAACAGTCAGGAATGCCATAAATTAACATTGAAGGGAAAAACAAGGAACTAAGCATTTGTTTTAAAAAAGTGTATCCAATTAGTATTTATTTTTAGAAATCATTCTGGTCTTCGCTGCTATTTAATGATCTATTTTTTCCTCCTTAGCAATCAAAGTTAGTGAGGCCTCTTGGCATGAGATTCAGTGTGATTCTGGGGCTGCAAACCAGAATGTCTCCAAGATGGATTGCACTATTCTTATTTAAGAAATAGCTGCAAGAAGGTTCTGAACATATTCTGCCCTCCAGCCAACTCGAATTCCAAACCTTGCTGAAGTTGCCCTCACAGTGAAAATAAGAACTGGCCTAAAGACTTAAGGACAAGACAAAATCAACAGAAACTATCAGTGTCATTGGCACATATTATTTGAATGACCTTTTAATCACCAAGGCTATGTCTATTCTATGTCTATTTGACTGGCCTTGGGAATCCCCAGGGGTCTGCCTATCCCACTTTGAGAAACTACTGCCCTGCAGAATCCAATACCACAAGATACAGGGAATAAAGTAGAAATTATCTGGAGCCTTTTTGATTGGTAGATATCACAGAGGCAGCCCCAGAGAGCAAACGCTTTCTTGGAAAAGAGGAGACCTTTCAGGGAGTCTGTAGACATCAAAATAGTAAGACTAATGTGTTTGCCTTTGTTTTTTCTGGACAGGTACCATGATGCTGCAAAGACAATTGTGGGTAAAACTGCTAATTCCTTAGCACCAGTCAAGGTAGTGATACCAAACTGCCAGGAACTCACAGTAAAATAAACAAACATTAAAACCCACTATAAAACCAAGGCCATTTCCATTTAAGAATGTTCTTGATGAAGCAATAAAAATTATGACTTTTATTCATTCCCAACTGTTGAGTACTGGCCAGTTAATAGGCTGTGTGACAAAGTGGGACATATGCATAAGCCCTTGGTCGCATATCAATTTATGATGATTTTCTCAAGGAAAAAACACTTGTGTGATTATTTAAGTTGTAAGTTAACTAGGCACTCCCCTCCTCTCCCCCACAACCCCCCGCCCATGGATTATCATTTTTTATTTGAAAGAAGAACAGACTAACTATGGCTATTCAGACCCGGGTATTAGGCAAACAATTTTTTTCCAAAATGAACTACGTGAGCCTGTCACTTCAAGGTAAACAAATGACAATATTTGTTGCCAGAGACAACTTTTGGGTTTTCCAGCAAAAATTAGAAAAGTTAGAATTTTGGAAAACCTATTGACAACTTCCCAATTCTTAAAGACTTTTCTGATAAACTCATGGTGATAACAATGGCTAATTTTTAAATATTGTGTAATGATATGTGTCCATATGTAGAAGATCAGCATAATGTATTGAACCAATATTTTCCAATGACCAGTGTTATAATACAATGTTCTAAAATCATGCATGGATAAAAGAGTCATTCAAAGTGGATTCAAAGTAGACTAATGGGTTTACTATAACAGAGCAGGAAAAGTTCATGGATATGTTTTCGTATTCCACACTGCAGCTAACTTTTAAGATACTACCTCTTGTTGAGTTTTGGTGTAGTATCAAAGAAGAATATCCATAATTATATGACAAGGTTATTAAAATATTTCTTCCTTTTCCAACTACATATCTCTCTGAGGATTGATTTTCTTTATATACATCAACCAAAAAAATATCACAACAGATATGAGAATCCAGCTATCTTTCATTAATCTGGACATTAAAGAGATTTGTAAAAATGTGATATAATGCCACTCTTCTTACTGTCTTTTTGTTTTGGAAAATGAAATTATTTTTCATTAAAATATGTTATTTAGGGCTTCCCTGGTGGCGCAGTGGTTGAGAGTCCACCTGCCGATGCAGGGGACACGGGTTCGTGCCCCGGTCCAGGAAGATCCCACATGCCGCAGAGCGGCTGGGCCCTTGAGCCATGGCCGCTGGGCCTGTGCCTCCGGAGCCTGTGCTCCGCAACGGGAGATGCCACAACGGTGAGAGGCCCGCGTACTGCAAAAAAAAAAAAGTTATTTATGTTAGTCTATAGTGGGTTTGTTATTTTTTAGTGGATTGATAGATAAATACTGTTTAAATCTGTTTTAATTCCTAACATGGCAGACACTGATAGATCTAATCCACATAAACAAAACCTCTTTGGGATCTATGGTGGGCTGAACTGCGGCCCCCTAAACTTATCCACATCCTCAGAAGTTTACTAGACTCATCATGGTGATCATTTCATAATGTATTTAAATGGCGACTCCCTATGTTGTACAACTGAAACTAACATAATAATGTACCTCAAGTATACTTCAATTAAGAAAATACAATTTAAAAAGTTGTTCACATCCTAATCCCCAGAACCTGTAAATGTTACTTCATACGGCAAAGAGAACTTTACAAATGTGATAAAAATCAAGAATCTTGAGATGGAGATTAACCTGGATTAGCTGGATGTGGCTGATGTAATCACATAGGTCCTTATACAGGAGAGATGCTCAGAGGGGGCAGTAGGAGATGATGACAGACACAGAGATTAGCCATGTGAGGAAGGGCTCGTGAGTCCAGGAATGTAAGTGGCTTCAAGAAGCTACAAGAAACAAGGAAACAGATTCTCTCCTCATAGCCTCCAGAAGGAATCAGCATTGTTGACATCTTAACTTTAACCCAGTAGACTGATTTTGGATTTCTGATCTTCAAAACTGTAAGGTAATAACATTTCACTGTTTTATACTACTAAATTTGTGACAATTTGTTTCAGCAGAAATAAGAAAACTAATACAGAGTCCTCAGTAATTTTTAAGAGTTGTAAGGGGCCATGAGATCAAAAGTTTGAGAACCACTACTCTATAGCAACTCAATGGAATAAGATCCTGGGCAGGGTGGAATGACCCAAACACTTCCCCAGGGTCCAGAGGGGTCATCGTGAGAGTCTAATCCCAGATAAACTTGGGCTCCTTCAGGACCTGGAACATAAGAATGTGCTCCATAATTATATACAAATAAAGGAATTAGTAAATCTGTGGGCCCTCTGCTCTTCGTTACTTAAACATAATATGATTTACAGAGCTCCTACTCAGTGCCAAACACTGTGAGGTCAATCAACGCTATCATCGCTATTTCATACAACTATGTTGCAAGGTAGGTCGAGAAGGCCCCAGGGGCTTGCCTGAGTAACACAGCTAGTAGGTAGCAGAGCCAGGTGTTGAGTCTGTATCAGTCTGACCTCAAACCCATGTCCTTTCCTCTGTGGATTTGGATGAACTTACCCAATGTCAAATAGGCAGTAACCTACAGGTGGTTACTAATTTTTTCCGGCCACAAAGTAAGGATGAATCTAGTCATAAAGACACGCCCGGGTGGGGATGGGTAGACACAAAGGGTGAGTGGGGAGAGCCTACTATGATCATCAGTGACTCTTATTTCACTGGACATCAGGTCTTCTGCGTCGGCAAAAACTCTTAGGATCAGTTGAATCCAAAAAGCGACTTGTTTTCATGTGGATGAGTTTCTTTCCCTCAGATTTTAAATGGAAGGAAGCGATCAGTTCATAGTAAGGAAACAATGGCTCAGTTGCTTGTATCTCCGTGACAGGCATTATCTAATACAATTTACCAGAAATTGTTACCCTCAGCGCTTGTCTTCTGGCCGTGGCGCAGCATTGAGAATAGAGTGTTACCATGGTGCCTCTGATCTTTAGCAATTTTTCCTTCCGTTCTGTACCATTGGTAAATATTTTCTTGCTTTGTCCTTAACCTAAAATAAAACAGCAGAGGACTGACCAGTTCCGAAGTGACCTTTGGTAGTTTCTGCACCGTTGGATAGCTGATAAGTTCATTAAACTTCCTGTTAATTAACTTTAATAATTAGCTTTGATATGGTCCTACCCAATGATTATTACCTTGGCTACGGACTGTTAACTCAGCCTGTCAATCAGAATGTGTACCCCGCACTGCCGAGAGGCAACTTGACCCTTTGGGGCAAGAAATAGAGAACTTGGCCAGATGCTTTTTCTTGGGGAGAGCAGAGCTCCAGAAATGGAAGAACGATCTGTGTCCAACCTCTTAACGTCCAAACTTCTGGCCTTCTTAAAGTATCTCTGTTTTTAATGAGGCATTGACAGACTGAGTCATCTTGTCTTAATTTAAATCTAATTCGAAAAGACAGATCGGGTTTTAAAAAAATGTTGACAGATTTCGGAGATTTTTTTTTTTTTTCTTTTAAAGGAACCACTCCTCTCTTAGAAAGCCGGACTCACAAGAAGCCATCAGTGGTAAATCAGCATCTGTGTTAGAATCACCTTTCAAATAAAATATCTGCAACCCCACACTTGCTTGGCTTGCTCACGCCTGGAGACTATGACCGCCCTGTAAGGGCAATGGCAGAACCAGCCAATGAGTAATGAATGTGGGCTTGAAAGCAGCACGGAGCTCTCTCTGGCCACAGCACCTTGCTAATAACTTTTAGAGCTGCTTGATGTCACATGCGGTGGAGATGATAGTTGTCAGCTAATTTGGTTTTTAATACCCTGAACATCCTGACTGCTCGGAGGTTTTTCTGTAGCCAAATTGTCTCGCCGGTTAAATTTGTAATGTATTTAGGAAGCTTCATTTTACGTGTTTAGAAAGACGGCCTTGAAGACTGCTGGGTGCTTTGGGGGGAGAGCCATGGGCCTCCTGGAGCCGGGGGCTAACCCCAAGCCTGGGTGCAAGTGGTGAGGAGGCCTTGTGCCAGCGATGGGGTCAGGGAGCCAGACTCCCTCCCTCGGAGGAATTGCTGCGTTTCTGTTCAGGGCTTCAGAAGGAAAAAAAAAAAATCCAAAATGCTGATATTTTTAGTTCCCACTCACTCCTTGGCTATGAATAGGAATATGATTGAAATTTCCACCAGTCTTCAAAGCAGACTTACCTTTAAAGCAAATGCCAAGGCTTTGAAAACTCACTCTAGATGGAATAATGTTCACATAAACAGAGATGGCCTTAAAAAGAGAACCAAAGAAAACAAAAGCCCTAGAGCTTTCAGCAGAGTTGGATTAAGGTCCTGTAGTGCCCTTACCCCGTGACCTTACATGGGGACCATAGCAGTGGCTCCCAGCCTGAAAGGGAACACACGTGTCGGGGCAGAGGGGGCCAGTCTACAGCCCCTCAGGCCCCAGGGCCTCAGCTCCATTCGGGGTAATTGGAGCACTTGTAAAACCAGCGTGGTCCTCCAGGAGCTGACCTCCAGGCAGGGGCTGGGGTGGATTCAAGTAGTTTCTTGTCATCTTTCAGCACCAGGGACTGGAGAAGGCAGGGGGAGAGAAGGGCAGAGGAAGGGGGAAAAGGGAGGGGGAAAACCTCAGATAATAAAGAAGAAAAACCAAAACATGACTGTGGAGCAAAGTCTTGCCAATGGAGCCCTGAGTAGGGAGAGCAGCTCACAGCCCTTTTGGCTTTGATACACCCAACGTTTCCAGGACAGCTGAGCGCCAATGGTGGGCGGCCAGGTCAGGAAGTGCCTTGTACACTTGCATTACTTCAGCCCTTCTGAGGAAGTCACGCAGGAGCTCATCTCCGCTGCCTGGGAAGCCAGCTAGAAACTTCTGGCCAAGGCCATTTAAAAAAACATTGCGGGGTAGCGGGGGGATCATAAATATTCAATCGCACCAACATTGGATACATTACTTTTCTTTTTCGGGTCACAGACAGGAGAAATTACCATATTACATGTATTAATTTAAGAATATGGAACATATGAAAAAGTTACGAACATCATCTAGAAGAAGCCATCCTAAGAATGTAATAAATGGTCTAGCGTTTCTCATACTCTTAACATATCTTCAGTTTCTTTGTTCTTTTGTCCTTCCAGACCCACCCACTGAAATCCCAAGCATGGATCAGATCTTCTGTCAACATGACTTGTTCCTTTATCCGGTCTGTGGAAACTGTCAACATCCTGCAGCATGGGGGCCCTTGTAATATATAATTTACAGCCTCTCACATCAGCTGGGCCGTCGTTGGCGCTCTGCATTCTCTTCCCTAAGCCTTGGTCTCCATCTGCTCTCAGGATCCTCCCTAATTGGCAGCCCTCACCAGGCTTCTCACCTCCCGACCTCCTCCTCTGTCCTCTGGTTTACCTGCTGCCCAGGCAGCCAGGTGAGAACGCAGGGAAGCATCGTCAGTCTTACTGCCTTTGTCTCTTCATCCACGTCTAGTCTGCGAGGCCCTCTCTGAAATGGCTCTCCCAGCGGCTCCCTTCTCTCTGTCCCCACAGAGGTGGCATGAATTCAGGTCCCTGTCACCTTTGGCTACAGGACCACAGAAGTCATGGCCTCCGAACTGTTGTCCCTTCCTTCTGTCTGGTCACTGTCTGGTCCCCTCTAGGGCCTTCCCTCAGCCCATGTTCACCTTTTCAAAAAGTCCCTGCTGTAGCTTCCTCACAGTGCCTCACCTCAGCTGCCCTAAGGCTTCTCTTACTTGGTGATTTTTTTTGTTTTTAAAAAAAATATATTTTATTTATTTATTTATTTGACTGCACCAGGTCTTTACTTGTGGCGTGCGGGATCTTTGTTGCAGCATGCGGGACCTTTAGTTGCAGCATGTGAACTCTTAGTTGTGGCATGTGGGATCTAGTTCCCTGACTAGGGATCGAACCCGGGCCCCCTGCATTGGGAGCTCGGAGTCTTAGCCACTGGACCACCAAGGAAGTCCCTTACTTGTTGTTTGGTGCCTGCTGGGGTCCCTGCACGGATACGCTTCCCATGGGACCTGGAAATGTGAAGGGTTTTTGCAGCTCTTGACCAGTGAGGGGTGAGAGCCCCCAAATGAGTGCTGCCCCTTACCTGGTGGCCATGACCTCAAGATCTTTGTATTGATTTCCCTGCCTTCCTGTTTCTCCCTTTCATGCCCCATCCCTATTCCTGGGATCCCTTCCCAAGATCTGCACCCATAAGGGAAGTGCCCTCTGCTGGGTCAGAAGGTGGGCGTTGTGGGGGGAGAGTGAGCCGGGGGAAGGGTCAACGTGCAGTGAAATGGGATTGAACGGACAAACGGAATGTCCTTAGGCACCTGGATTTCTGAATACAGAAAAAAACCTCTAACCACATGCTTTAATCCATGATATACTCCCTGGCTTGTCCATATTTTAGGCTAGTTAATTCCCACATGACAAGAATGTTACACACCTCACGGAGCTGGTTATTTAGCTGGTGTGTATTGGGTATTTTATGGCAATTTTGCAAGAGCAAAGATGACTTTAAGAAGAAGAACCACCTAGCTACCCTGTGGATCGACCTCAGCGCTAGCTGTTCGCTCTCAAAGATAAAGTTCGATGAATTCGAAAGCATCCCTACCTTCCTGTTGCCTCTTTCTCTCTGAGGGGGCAATCTTTAGACGAATGAGAAGCTAAATATGCCTGCAACATGGATCCAGAAAAGCAGGGGGATACACTGGGCAGCCCGCATCCGGCCGAGTGGAGTTACTAGATTTCTCCTGGCAACGCGGATCACCTTTCAAGCTGTGATTAACCCCTCCCCCTCCCTCTCACCAGCACCCCTCATCACCTCCCGAGGTGAACTCAGCTCTTATCTCCAACCTTGCTTTCTGAGTCACCACACATTTTTCTCACCTGGGTCTAACTAGAAGGCTTGACAAAAGATGAGAGTAATTTATAGGTACGTTAGACCTTATCACCTTGGCTTTGGTCTTCCATTCTGGTCTCAAGTGAGGCTGACTTTTCAGATTGGCTGGAAACATAATTCCCTTTCTTTCCTTTTGCAATGTCTAGCCTTCTCTCTTTATTCCCTCTCCATTTGGGGACGTGTTCTCTCTCCCACGTACACCAGTGTTTGGAACTGCGTGGAGCCACGCCTTTGCAGGATGCTTGCCCTCAGCACATACATTGAGGAAAAGCATTTTCTTTTTCAACCTTTTTTTCCTGCCCTGGTTTGCATTTAGGTAAAGGCATGTTAGATACCAAGCTGTGCCTTGGTGTATGTATGTACTTTTTAAAAAATGAAAGTAGCTTTAGAGTCTGAGCAGTGTTTTAAAAAGATGTCCCCCAATTTTCTGATACTCCTCCCGTCAATACATGGTGCTTACTTCCCCTCCCTGGAGCATGGTTGGTCTGTACTAACTAGTGACTCACTTCTAATGAATAGAAAGCGGTGGCAGTGATGCTGCCTGATCCCCGAGACTAGGACATAAAAGGCCTGAGGATTAGCCTTGTTCTCTCTCTTGAATCACTGGCTGGCACTAGGTTTGGTGGGGCGGGTAGGGCAGCCTCCCTAGAAACCGACTCTCCAGGCTTCAGATGACTGCAGTCCTGGTCAACATCTTGGTCGAAATCTCACGACAGACTCTAGTCTAGAACCACCCAGCTAGGCTGCTCCTACGTTCCTGACTCACAGTAACCATGTGAGATAATAAATGTTGGTTGTTTTAAGCTGCTAAGCTCTTTTAACTGTAGCAGTAGATAAATAATACATTTTGCATTCAAGTTATTTCCTGTAGAGGCTAGAGGGGCTATGCTAAGACAATGACTCTTCGTCAAGTCAGAGTGGCCAAGGCTGTTAAAACAATGACCGAAGACAGGGGTTATTTAGGAATTCTTAGTTTGAGAGACTTGGTCCTGGGACAGATAATAGAACTTGCTTTTTGAAAATGTATACTCTCTTTTCCCAAAGAATGTACAGCAATTCACAACAAAAATACGTGCACAGAAGCCGTAAGTACAAATAGGAAATAGAAAATCAGGACCAAACCAAGGGCATGGTAATTACAAGCATAAGGACAAACATAGTTGCAACAGTTGAATCTTAACCATGATCTGAGCTTCCCGGTAGTCATGGTAAAAGGGGAAACAGTAAGTTCTGTAGCTTTTATTATTAGAAAGGAAACAAAGCTTTTCCTAGAATCAAATTTTAAAACAAAGTTCCCTTGTGGACTTTAATGTGAATGCTGATCTAGGTAGAGGATAAGGCTTTCAGTACTTCAGAGATATTGTGTTAGCAAAATTCATTTAGGTGTTACTTGTGTTCATTAGTAAAAGAGAGAGGAAAGTGCCAGAGCTAAGAGCAATGGTGAATAGAAAATAAAAGGAAGTTCTTTGACCTAAGTGCTACCGGGCCTTTTGAAAGTGGCATGTAAATGTCTGTGAAAATATTTTTGATCTGAGCTGAAGCCCTTGCTTTTCTCTCTCTTTCTCTGTGGGTATATATATAGCACGAAAGCACTTCTTGGGCAGCAATTTAAAATAGCCCAGTTTATCTCTCTGCTTATATTCCGGGTCTTGGTTTTGGTCTATAAATTCTTTCTGCTATCTTGGACTTTGCCCGAGAATGTGAAGCCTTCAGCACATCCCATCACATTCCACCAATTCCTGGCCTCCTGTTATCTTCACCAGCCCCCCTGGACTTTGTTCAAAGTCCTGCAGGGAGGCCGCACGGGCAGTGGAATGTGTAGCCTGTGGGAGCGAGCTGCGGGGACAGTCCAGGGGCCTAACTGGCTGTGCATGGCAAGCTTTCCAAGAGCGCTGCTGGGTTGATGCCCTGCTTCTGAGAGTGAGCTGGCTGCGAGCAGTGTGGGGCTCCTGCCCAGATGGGCCAGGCCACAGTGATGAGGAAGACCATCAGTGCCGGTGGAGCTGCAGGATCGGGGCTAGCGTGAGGCACCTGCGGTGTCAATGGAAGGAGGCATCTCTCTCAGGGTCGGGTGAGGGCACCTTTCCTGTGTCCTGTGTAGCTGTATCTGTGATGGTTGAAAATATGAGCTGCACTGTGTGAAGATGCCAAGCACGTTGCCTGGCTTGTAGATTTCAAGTTATGTTAGTTTTTCCTCTGCCTGGAATTCTAGTTCTTCTCCTCTTTGCTTAGTTAACTCCGTCCTGTACATCTTATAAGTGCAAGCTTTTTCTGCCCTCCCTTCCTAGGTCAACTGCCCCTGTCATCTCTTTCCATTGTGCTGTACAGCTCTCCCTTTTCATTCTTACCCTATAGATTATTTTAATTTTATTAGTATGTTTATCCGATTAAAATAAATTTTACATTTTGTATCTGATGACTTCCCTGAGACTATCTGGTCACCTTTATATTCCCAGAACAGTGCCCGGGCATCAATATCATTGGTTGAGTGAATCAGTGAATCAGCAAATGAAAAAGTCTAGTTCCATGAGCTGTGCCTGGTGTCTGCCAGGGCAACACAGTTTCTGTGTGATGAGGAGGAATACTTCTATCTACTAGGATGTGCCCAGCCCTGAGAACATCACATTCCCAGAGGACCAGAGCAGTTGCCTCCTCGAGCTGTCCCCCAGTGATGGTAGGGCCAGATTGGTGGGCTCATTAGTGAAGCACAGGGTCTCCAGATCTTTCTTCAATACTCACTATGTACCTGTATTCATTTGCCAGGGCTGCCATAACAAAGTACCACGTACTGGGAGGCTTAAACAATACAAGTGTGTTTTCTCAGGGTTCCGAAAGCCGGCAGTCTGAGATTAAGGTGTTGGCAGAGTTGATTTCTTCGAGGCCTCTCTCTGTGGCTTATAGACGGCCACCCTGTCCCTGCGTCTTCACAGGGTCTTCCCTCTGTAACTGCCTGTGTCCAAATATCCTCTTCTTCTTTTGTAAAATAATTAATTAATTAATTTTATTTTTGGCTGCGTTGGGTCTTTGTTGCTGCACATAGGCTTTCTCTAGTTATGGTGAGCAGGGGCTACTCTTCGTTGAGGTGTGTGGGCTTCTCAATTGTGGTGGCTTCTCTTGTTGTGGAGCATGGCCTCTAAGCGCGCGGGTTTCAGTGGTTGTGGCACGTGGGCTCCAGAGCACAGGCTCAGTAGCTGTGGCGCACGGGCTTAGTTGCTCCGTGGTATGTGGAATCTTCCCAGACCAGGGCTCGAACCCACATCGCCTGCATTGGTAGGCGGATTCTTAACCACTGCGCCACCAGGGAAGCCCCAAATGTTCTCTTCTTGTAGTCATATTAGATTAAAGCCCATCGTAACAACCTCATTTAGCTTAATTACCTCTTTAAAGATGCTTTTTCCAAATACAGTCACATTCTGAGGTCCCAGGGTTAGGTCTTCATTGTTCAAAAACATACGGATTTTTTTTTTTTTTTTTTTTTTTTTTTTTTTTTTGCGGTACGCGGACCTCTCACTGTTGTGGCCTCTCCCGTTGCGGAGCACAGGCTCTGGACACGCAAGCTCAGCGGCCATGGCTCACGGGCCCAGCTACTCCGCAGCAAAAAACATACAAATTTTGAGGGGACCCAATTCAGCCCATAACAGCATCTCCAAAGCTGACCCCATGTGAGTTATTTAACCTCTCTGTGCCTTTATTTCCTCCTCTGTAGCTATTAAAAGTACCACCTGCTGGCGTGGTGTGAGGGTTACACGAGGTAACACCCATGACCACTTGGAACAATGGCCTACAATGAGCACCCAGTCCATGTCAGCTGTTATTATGACTCCCTATTCCTCAGAAAATGGTTATGGGCAATGTGAGTATAAGAATTGGTCTCCAGCACTATTTACAAAGCCAATACATGGAAGCAACCTAAATGTCAATCAACTGATGAATGGATAAAGAAGATGTGGTACATATATATAATGGAATATTACTCAGCCATAAAAAAATGAAATAATGCCATTTGCAGCAACATGGATGGACCTAGAGATTATCAGACTAAGTGAAGTGAGTTGAAGAAAGACAAATATCATATGATATCACTTATATGTGGAATCTAAAAAAATGATACAAATGAACTAATTTACAAAACAGAAATAGACTCACAAACATAGAAAACAAACTTATGGTTACCAAAGGGAAAATGGTGGGGGGTAGGGATAAATTAGGAGTTTGGAATTAGCAGATACACACTGCTATATATAAAATAGATAAATAACAAAGACCTACCGTATAGCACAGGGAACTATATTCAATATCTTGTAATAACCTATAATGGAAAAGAATATGGAAAAGAATATATACATATATCTGAATCACTTTGCTCTACCTCTGAAACTAACACAACTTTGTACATCAACCATACTTCAAAAAATGTTTTTAAAAAGAATTGGTCTCTGCCCTCAAGATGCTTACAGGCCCCTTTGACTGCAGATAAAACTAATCCGTAAAAACAACATGAGGCATTTTCCTTAGCAGGTGCTTGCTGGGCCACTGCTGGGGACAGGAAAGTTAAGGGGAGGAAGGAACCATGGCACCCAAACTTGGGTCTTGGGCTGGGCCCCTCCAGCCCCTCAGAGCTGCAGGGCTCCCGGCAGCATGCGGGCTCCGTGGCTCCCCCAGCAGGTGCTGGCGGAGCAGAGCTCAGTCCTCCTCCGGCAGGGCACTCGGCACTCTCAGTCCTTGTTGTCACTGCATGGCTCTCTGCAGAGGGATGGACAGCCCTCTCCCCCAGCGTCACAGACACTCTGTGGGCCAGCTCCAGCTCCGCACTCCCTGTGTCTCTAGAGTACCACATATCATACGTACGTGCCTGTTTCCTCTATTAGAATGTAAGCTCCACGGGGGCAGCTTTGTTCATGGCTCTAGAGCCACCTCCTCATTAGGCGCTTACTAGGCACTCACTACAGATTTATTCCATCAGTGGATGAATGAATGAATGAACTATGGCACTGTGAGCTCCTGGCGCCCAGGAACAGACTGAAGGTCAAGGACGTGAGTCTTCCTGCCCCTTTTACAGGCTTCTGCTCATTGTAACAGCCAGATGTGAAGGGACCCCCCCCCCCCCACAGTGCATTTTCAGTCTGGTTCCATCAGTTAGGAAGTTAGTGGACCTCCCCCCAGGGTGATGGCAATAGGTGGTCCATGACAGCTGCAAGGGTAGTAGTTGTAATAACTAACATTTATGCTATTTAGACTGTTTATAATTATAATCAACCCATCTAAACAAAAACCCTATAAGGTAGGTATTATTATTCCCAGAACTCAAGCATGAAGAGGTTAGATAACCACTCCCCAAACTACAGAGCTAGGAAGCAGCAGATCGAGAAATTGAATTCAGATCTGACTGCCGAGTCCTTGCTTTCACTGTGAGCTGGCTTCTCTTTTTGTTTTTGTGGATATTTTAAGCTGTGTCAGGGATTGCTCACCAGATGGCTTTTTAATCTCTCTCCTGTTGCTTCATTATTAATCTCTAAATTGTTTAGTGGAGAGAGAACTGGTACAGAAAGAAGGCATCTGCATGGGAAAGGTTTCTGGAAGAGCTGCTGACATTTCTCATGGGTCTTGGAGGTGGGCTAGGTCTGGGTAGAGGAGGGACACACAGAAACACACCACAGCTGGGGGGACAACACTGGGTTCCATCGGTCTTGCCACTACCATCATGGGGCTCTGACCCACCCCGTGTTACTAGCAACACAAAGCTGTGAACCAGCGTCAGTCAAATATTTAGCTGGTGGTTGCTTCCTGCTTTGGTCTGCTCGGAAAAGGATAAAGAACTCCTTGCAACCTTCCATTTTCTGAAAATTCACACTGCACTGGATCTGGGGGACTCTTTCTGGAAAATGATGGATGCTCCAGGCAGAGTTCTGCACGTAGCAAAGTCCCACATCCTGGAAGCTTTCCCCGGGCAGGCTCACTCCCTTAGAATGCGTCACGCTCAGCTGGCCCGCGCGGCTGCCACATGCCCTTTGACTAGGCTGTACGGAGGAGGACCAGAGAGTTTGATGTGGCTCCTGTGGCAGCTGAGTCTGGGAAACTCTCTGGTCCTTGCATCTGCACGGGATGGAGGGGAAGGTGACCTCGAATGAGGAAAGTAGATGGAGGCTGGAAATCTGCAAAGCTCATTTATTCTGCCAAGTAGAAAGCATTCTGAACTTGCTCCACCCTTCCTATTTTCCATCTGTCTCATTATTCATCCCAGTAATATTTGGGCACTTTGAAAAGAGTGATATTTTAACATGAAGCTATTCCAAGGAGAAGGGAAAATATCCTCATTTGGCATAAACCAGCCATGCAAATTAGCCCAAATAAAAATGAGACTAAAGGCAACTTCGAATACTATTGTATTTTCCCAGGCTGCTGCCAGTCGCTGCGCTCAGCTGGAGCATCTCTCCAACATGGTGACAGTATTGAGAAGTGGGGGCTCATGTTCTGGAGAGGTTGAACCCACTCAAAAAGAACAGACATCAAAGATCCTGCACTCGGGTTGTGTTGGAGCCAAACCCTTGAAGGCTACACCAGGCACCATGATGGGTTTTCCTAGAAGGAAATTCCCATGTTTGGCTCTTCACAGACCAGCCCAACAAGGACTCTGGTATTTGCTCTGTCTGTTTTGTTCCTGGGAGACTATTTAAGTTGTGTGTGTGTGTGTGTGTGTGTGTGTGTGTGTGTGTGTGTATTAAGGGCCAATGCTATGCAAGCTGACATTAAAAAACAAAAAGCACAGGAAGTCTTCAGAGCAGGGTTAACAAATCATTATGCTCCTGCCGCGCTGGCAATAAAGCAGTTTCTTTCCTTTCTCTCCATCTGCATCTTTCTTTTCTCATCTTCTCTTCTCCCACTCTGTCTCCTTCTTGCCTTCTCTCCTTCCTTCTCTTCCAGGTGTGCCTTATGTTTGCTCTGGGTTGGGGGTCATCCTCGCTTGAAACAATATGCAAATCCAGAATGGAGGGCAGATGCCATGGCCACCCAAGACAATGGGTGATCATGATTCTTATTAATTTCCTCAAGTCATGGTTGAAATGGCCTCCTTGGATACATTCTCAAAATCCTTCCGTAAGCCTGTTGTATTTGCGAACCATTCTGAAAGGAGAATCTCAGGCGGCTATATTTATTCCAAGGTTCTATTTCAGTCAGACATTAAGACAACTGGGGCAACACCCTTATCAGACTTGTCGCTAAGGAGTCAGACATGTCACTACATTCATTTCACGTCTCTAATTTCAAAGGTCGTAAGGATGGCGATGGTTGGATATACCACTGCAGCTTTGCTTTGTTGGGGGGAATTTGCCATGCTACATGAAATCAACAATGCTGACTTTTGAAATTCCTTTTTTGAAATCTATTTTTTTTTTAACTGTTGAGACCATGATCCTGAACTCTGTTTTGTTCTAAGAAATATTTCTCTGTGGAAACATGCCAACATGGATAAGTGCTGAGGTGTCCAGTCTGTAACATTAGTTTTCCAGTTAAGTAGGGGAGGAGACTAACACGATTTCTGAAGTGTCTTATGGACCTCCTTCCTCTAGATATTTTTATTACAAGCTAAGCTTCTAATCTCTTATTTCTTTACCTGAGTGTTTTAAAGTTTCCCTCAATATTGATATTCCTCACATTCTTCTCAAATGGCCTCATTTTCTCCTTATCTTTCCACTTACTTCAAATTCTCAATCTAACAGGTGAGATTCCAACCTCAGCCCTGTGGCTGAGTTGTATCAAAATCTTCCATATTTTGCATGCTCTTTGATCTCCTAATTCCACTCGGAGTTATTTCTTCATATTGGCTGTGCAAATATTTAGGCATAAAGGTGGCTATCGTAGCATCAGTAATGAGAGGAAAATTGGAAACGAAGACATTTGTTGCATAAATTACAAACATTGATGGAGTGGAATATTATGCAGTCATTTCAAATGATGTAAAAGATTAATGACATGGAAAAATATCCCTAATGTATTATTTGGCAGAGATAAAAACAGAGTTCTAAATAGTATTGCCCCATTTTATTAAAAACATGGCCAATGTTTTTTCCTCAAAGACTGTTAGTGTAGACATTAAATGTAAACAGTGGTTGTCTCTGAACGATAGGACTAGAGGTGATTTTTCTCTTAAAAAATTTGCTTGTATATTTCATGTTTTAAATTTTTTGGCTTATCTCTATCTCCATATATATATTTCTCTTTGTATATATATAGCATCATTTAAATTTTATTTTTAAAATAAACGATATCCTCTTATTAAAGTATAATTTGCCACTTTAAGAGGTGAAGACTAAACTAAGGAGAGCATTAGAGGGCTGTAGAGAGTTCAGAGGTAAGCCACAAAGATGGTTTGGGGTGATGGGGCAGGAGAAATGGGGTTGGGAAGAAGGGGAGAGAAGGATGAGAGGGACCAGCTGAAAGTTACCACCAGCTGTGGTGGTAACTTCTCCCAAGAAGGCCAAGGAGAGATTCTGTCAATCTTTGGGTCTATGAAGGCTCTCTCACAAAGCAGTGACCTAGAAAAGAAGTGACTTCAAAGTTTGGTGCAAGGAATGGGGAAAGGGTTTCCTTTTCGGGAACACTGGAATAGGGTAATGGAAGAGGATACTGTGAGTCCTATAAGGTGGGAGTTTGCTTGTGTCTGGTATGGTTTGCTCCTTTGGAAACAAAACAAAACCAGTGTAAAGAGGCAGATTTCTGACGGGACAAGAGTCTGGATCACAGGAAATTACCAGAGACATTGCCAGGAAATTACTCCGGGGATAAATAGAATTATCCAGGGAAAATCCACATAAGTGAGTTACAATCCTCTTTCTTGGTTGCATAAATTAGTGTTCTCTGACCAGTCTGTACCTAGGACAGACCCTGGACCAGACTTTCCCAGAACACCAAAGGTGGACAGATCAAGGGCTCCATTATTTTCAAGACAAGAAGAGGTTTGGAGGAGTCTGTTGAAGAGAAAACTGAAAATATTACCAGGGAACTTGGATTATACACAAAGTTTAAGAGACAGTTGCAATTATTACAACTAAAGAAATATTTGAACAAAGAAATAAAATAACACTACCTAAAATAACACGACATATCAGCCTTACTTGGCTGATATGAAAGAGTAAACAATCTTTTCAAGGGCAATAAAAAAAGAAAGTCTGGAAACTTAATTTAATAAAGAGAGTTAACTCATTTGGGAAATTGGGAAAACACCAGAGGAGAAGTTAAAATATGTGAATGGCAGAAAAAAATTTTTTTTTTAATGAAGAAGTAAAACCTCTACTGTCTGGAACCTAACATACCATCCCTAAGTCAATCCGAGAGTTTACACTTAAGGAAAAATGTAGGACACTCAGCCCTAGCAGAGAATTCTCGGCAGGATAAACTACCAGTCTGATCTGGGATGGCAATTCCCACGTGTTTATTTATTTGTGTTTAAAAACTTTGAGTGTCTCGAAAGTCACTCGATAGCCCCATTGCCCACACCTGTAGTTTAGAATGACAGCCTCAGTGCTGCTAGATTCTCAATCATCAAAGACATATTCCTTCATGCTTAGTAGAATCCATTTAGAGTGGTGGGAACCGCCAAAGTTATGCGGTAGGAAGGAGTTTCAGTCATGGGGGTAGGAGATCAAAGAGGTTTTCTGGGACTGCTTTTCTTTTTGGATTATGCTTCCTTTGACAAGAAAATTATATAAACCAGAACATACTTCTCTCATTAACTTATTCGTGTAGTCAATCATTTGACGAACAGTTACTGAACATGTATTAGGTGCCAGGAACAGTGCTAGCTGTGAAGGGTAAAGAACAAAGAATAAAACCCTCAGGAAGCCCACAGTCTAACCAAAGATTCTTGTGTTTTTATGAAATGTATCACCAATGTTATTATACATATGCTAAAGGGTCAAATGGAGCTGATTTCATCAATTTCTCCTAATGAATATTTTAATTTGTTTTGCAATGTCTTCGAGGTGATTCTCGTAATATGAATTAATTTTCCAATGAAGATGTGTTTCTATTGATATTTGCACCCTCCCAGGCTGCTGTCTACCCTTCTCCATTCTACTCTGCCCTGGAGGCTGGCCTGTGTGCCCTCTGGCTTTCGGTTGGGTTCAGCCAGTGAGCAGTGTGGCAGGAGATGAATGGGTGAGGGGATAGTGCCGTTGGGGTGTTTATTTTCCAGCTCCCCCGCTGCTGCATCTGTCTACAAAGACCAGTGGAGAAGCTTCTCCAGGCACTGCCCTTCATGCCTGAGGGCAGATTGGCTCCCTACTATTGATTGCACTTTTCTTGTTGGTTTCCTAAATCTAGCCCACATCTTTGTAAACAGTTCCCTTATAAAACTCTCTTTGAATTACCTAGCTTCAGGGTGCCATCTGTTTCATGCGTTCCTGATACAGAGGGGGAAAGGACTTCATTAAAGGAAAAAACAAGACATCTATTCTAGGTTATTTCTGGGACCAGTATTAATGGAATGCTTCGAGGAAGCCTTAATTCAAATCATCCTTGTTTGTAATTGTTCCTTTTCTGACATGTAAATCACTAGCCCTTTACGAGATGCTAGTAGATCATAGATTTGAAAGCCTTTCTTGTTTCGTTCACCACGTAGGAAACTATAAACATGCTAACTCCATGGCATCGCCTATCTCTCAGCCTTCGTGTATTTGTAACCTCTCGCCCCACAGCTAGGAACAGTGATCTCCCATCTTCAGGTTCTATCTGATGTGAGTTCCCACCACAGATCCTGACCTCAAGCATCAGGACTTGACATCAGGCTTGCTGTCTTCCAGTCTGGCTGTGACCTTGTGCCCCCCTCTCTACTCCTGTACCTCTCTGTTCATTCTCTCTGGGACTTGAAATCCTACTTTAACCAATACCGCACCCAGGTATCCTGTAGCCCATAGGTTGGCTGTCCCCAGTTGGGGTACAGTGACTGGGATCTGGTGCTAACCAAAAGTGTGACTGCATCTCCAGAAAGGGTCTGGTCTCTACTTCCAGATCCTGCCTTCATTACGGACCACACCCATCCTGTGCTTACAGACATAGGATGCTTCTGTAAATGCCAACTAACTCGTTTATTAATTGGCTACTCTGTGCTAGGCACTGTTCTAGATCCTGGTGAGAGTGGTTTCCTACTGCATTTAGAAAGTAGGAATAAATGACTGAATTCTCCTTTTGGTAACAAAAGGAGGAGAGATAACTTAGATACTTAAGCCTTAGCTGTAATCCATCATGTTGGTTTCTTCTCTTTTCCTTTGAATACACATCTACCACATCCTTTCTTGTTTTTTCTTTTTAAAGATAGTTTGCTTTCCTTTAACAGATAAGTAATGCAATTATATTTTCAATGATTGTATCCAAGGATCTGATTCTCCTATAACTCTAGAACGCGGATTTCCTTTCAAAGACCATAGGTCTAAAATATCAAAAAGCTACTTTTCAAACTCTCACAATGTAGACTATGAGATAAATTCAGTATTTTGCCCACTTCTATATAATAAGGCTATTTCTGTCTTGCCAGCAACTACACAAACTGGCCTTGATTTGCTGAGGTTAATCTAACCAATTCTTTTGAACAAAAGAGCTCATACAATAGCTTTATTAACAGGTTGCATACATTTAACAGATTTTAAAGTTTTATTTAATTACACGGTTCAAGAAAGTTTTTATGTACGGTTTCGGTGACATATTTTTTGTTTCTTAATAGCATAACTGATGATTTGGCTTTTATAACCACTTATTTTATTGTTGAAGGTCAAGACAAGTGGTGAGGAAAGAGGGTCTTCGGCAAATGGTTCACAAGTGTGGGTAGGGCAGCGAGGCCAGATCTTCAGTCTGTAGAGTCCACAGGCTATTAAAACCATTGACAAGGTTTTACCACATCCCCTAGGATGGAAAGAATGGCTTTGTAAATGGGAACTGGCCTGAGCACGAACACATCAAGGGTATCTACTCTGAAGCTAGGAGAGACAGAAACAGAAAACACGTGTTCCATTACTTTAATCGCTAAACACCACTCAGTTTAAGCTAACAGGATATAATGGTGCATTTGACAGATGCCTTCCCATCAGGATGAGATAGGAGCCCTGAAAGTCTAACGTGGAGCCCTTCTTCCCTTCTGCTGAGGATGGTCACTCCAAATCTCTTCTCTCTATTCCTCTTCTTTGGTTATGAAATTCAGAGCCATTCCTACTGTAGCCCACCACTCTCCCCGGGTGAACCTTGCTTTACACCCAACACCTGTGTGTAAATAACACGGTAATAATTCAAGTCGCGCTCTCAACACACCACAGGGATTTCACCATTGAAAGGAACACTGAAATACACGCTTTGTAAGGCAGAATATCTGTTTTGTAATGTAAACAATATAACTGTAGACAAAGCTTCCAATTTACCTAAGTTTAGATTTTTACACATTGGTTTTCATTAAAGCATAACATGTCTGTAAATGAAAATATTTTAAGCCTCAGCCCTTAAAAACCATCATAATGGTTTTTAAAAACCTAATTATAATAAAACCTATTAGTTTGAATAATTAAATTAAAAAATGCTTTCTGCATGCATTGAAATCTCTGATTTTAATAGGAAAAAAGCACAACTGAATGTGTTGTTTTTAGGCCTCTATTTCAATTGTGTTTGAAAATGGTACACAGTATAATGACTTGCATGATGCTGAAAGTACACTGCAGAGTGTGTGTGGCGGCGGGGCGGGGTGAGGAAAAGCAGCCTACACTGAGGACAAAGAGGCAGATAGAAAGGATCTGTGTATCCGAACCTTGGAGAACGTGGTCAACACGTACAACCTTATTTCAATCTTTACAACTATAACGGGTTTTGTCATCCCCAGTTCTACAAAGAAACTGAAGCTTGGGAGTGTTACGTAACTTGTCTAATATCACACAGGTTCTAAGCAGAGGTCGGAATTCAAACTCCCATCTCTGCCTCTCTAGTAAGTGCCCTTAACCCCTCTGCCTACTCCTCGGCTGAAACTTCAGTTGTCAGGAATTTTTGACCGACACAGATGAAATTTCATACGGTTTAACTAAGACCTCTCTACCACACAGAAATCAAAGTAGGAACAGGTAGAGATGGTCCAAGGTGACTTGAGTCCGTCTTGTAGGATGGAAAGAGCCCAGATCGCTGCTGTTTCTCACCCGCAGTCCTGCTCGCTTCATGCCTTCCCCCTACTTCTGGACGCATTTGCACATCCCCTTTTCATTCAAGAATCTTTATAGAGCACCATCTGTGCACCAGGTCCTGGGCAAAGTGCTGGAGACACCAACCTGAGAACAACTTTGTCCTTGACCTTGAGAAGTCTGCAGTCTTACACTTAAAGGAAAAAATCAAGAATCTATAAATCGTCTGAGCTGAAATCATTTCAGGGGTGGATCCAGCTGCCTTTGTGCACCTGGGAATGGCCACGCTGACCTAGCACGCCCCCTACAGAGAGTGAGCGAGGAGGGCCACCCTGCGTCTACTTTAGGACCTTCTGATTTGCAGTATCTTCATCTGGCAGTGAAAGAAAGTAGCAAGTGACAGGTGGAGGAAAGAAATCAAAAGTTTAGAATCCAAGATGGGATGCTGCCCCTTCCGCTTCTCATGCGTCACTATTAAAGCCCCATCATTTCACGGCTCAAGTGAGGCCACATCTCACCGCGGTTTATTTCCTTGGAGGCTGTAGCCCCATGGTCTGGTTTCTATTCCATATACTGTATTTAACTTTAGCAAAATCCCAGCAAACAGAAACATTTGGAAAAATCTGGACGTTAATGAGATTTAGCTTATGTATATCCATATACTCATGTTTTCACTATGGAGAATTTACTAAAATGAACTGATAGTTCATGTAGCTTTAAAACAAGCAGACTAGTTAACTAGCTAACTAACCACCTAACTCAGTTGTTTCTTCTGAAATATTGCCTCACGGAGCAGTGAATGGCATATTCCTACCCAGCGCACATGATTTCACACACACCTCATAGCCTTCAAGTGTTCTCCTTCAGAACATGGTCTTTTCAGATGTTTTATGTCAGACGATGAATTTAGTCAGTTATTACATTTAGTTCAGAGCAGAAAACAAACTCACCTTAAACATTCTGAGGGAATTTTTTGTTTAATGGAGACAAATCCTTCACTTATGGCTGGCCCTTAGTACTCATAAAACAAACCCTCATTTATCCTGAACATTGGAGTGGGATGTCACAGAGTTGGTAATTATTAATGATAACTAATGTCTGGTAGTTATTGATGACATTTGTGAGAGCAGGATAAAATAGTAATTATAGTAATGTGAGGTGTCATGAACAAACAGTAATTGCAGTAATTATTGCTATTATAATAATGAGTGAGAAAAGGATTTTAGGTTATTAAATCAATAAGGATAACAGAAGCCTGTATGTGTACATATAGATTATTGTGGAAGGTTGACAGATAAAATGAATAGTCACTCTTTTTTTTTAAATTGAAGTATAATTAATTTACAATGTTGTATGAGTTTCAAGTGAACAGCAAAGTGATTATATCTATATCTATTCTTTTTCAGATTCTTTTCCATTATAGGTTATTAAAAGATATTGAGTATAGTTCCCTGGTTCTTGTTGTTTACCTGTTTTATATATAGTAATGTGTATCTGTTAATCCCATACTCCTAATTTATTCCTCTCTCCACCCCTTTTCCCTTTGGTAATCATAAGTTTGTTTTCTATATCTGTGAGTCTATTTCTCTTTTGTAAATTAGTTCATTTATATCATTTATTTAGATTCCACATATAAGTGATATCATGATATTTGTCTTTGTCTGACTTACTTCACTTAATATGATAGTCTCTAGGTCCACCCATGTTGCTGCAAATGGCATTATTTCTTTCTTTTTTATGGCTGAGTAATATTCCATCATATATATATATATGTATATGTATGCACACACACATATACATACATACAAACATACCACATCTTATCCATTCATCTGTTGATGGCCATTTAGGTTGCTTCCATGTCTTGGCTATTGTACATTGGGGTGCATGTACCTTTTTGAATTAGAGTGTTCTCTGGATATATGCCGAGGAGTGAGATTGCAGGATCATATGGTAGCTCTATTTTTAGTTTTTAAAGGAACCTCCATACCGTTCTCCATAGCGGCTGCACCAATTTACATCCCACCAACAGTGTAGCAGGGTTCCCTTTTCTCCACACCCTCTCTAACATTTATTATTTGTAGACTTTTTCATGATGGCCATTCTGACCATTGTGAGGTGATATCTCATTGTACTTTCGATTTACATTTCTCTAATAATTAGCGATATTGAGTATATTTTCCTGTGCCTGTTGGCCATCTGTATGTCAAGAAAAGTTACTCTTGATTAAAGACTTACTATATACCAGGCACTGTGCCCAAGGAATAACATACATTATCTCCTTTAATTCACAGCAGCTCTGTAAGTAGATATTCTTGGTAGCATGATTATCCTTGTTATGTTAATGAGAAAATGGAGGTTTATAGAAAAATGGTACAAATGAACTGGTTTGCAGGGCAGAAGTTGAGACACAGATGTAGAGAACAAACGTATGGACAGCAAAGGGGGAAAACCGTGGTGGGGTGGCGATGATGGTGTGCTGAATTGGGCGATTGGGATTGACATGTATACACTGATGTGTATAAAATTGATGACTAATAAGAACCTGCAGTATAAACAAACAAACAAAAAACAACTAATACTAAACTTTCTTTGGGTTATTTGTATGGAAATATGTTAACATAAATGTTTCAGACATTACATGAAATTTCTAAAAATCTTATATGTTCTGGTATAATGTTATAAGTCATAATTCTAGTTATTATTTTAAACTGTATATCTCAGAAATAACTAAATTTGCTTGTCAATTGCATTATTATGAACTTTCATCAAATCTTTAACCATGGTCATTTTTAAGTCTTTTGTCATTTACAGACAGTTCTGGGTGTACTCTGATGCTTTTGCAAAAATGTTCCTATAAAAGGGTTTCATCTTCAAGGAATTCATAGAAAAGACTCTGATAAGTACAGGTTTCTGGTAACTGACTATACTGTTGAACTGAATGAATAAGCATTTTCAGAACTCTAATGGAAAACTGATGAATTTATAAAAGTGCTAACAAAAGATCAAGATAAAAAAATTAATTACATGGGACTGAGTGAACTGATGAGGACGATTATAATTTTTGTGACTTTCCGTTTGAATAAAAAAAAATCCCACAAGGACTCAGAGGCAAAAAATATACAAATCAATTTTCACTGCAAAGTAAAGGAGCTGTTACAGTGGAGGATTACTGGAAAACAAAATAGAAAAGAAAAGAAAATGGAGGTTTAGAGCAGTTATGCAATTTGACAGTGGTAACTTAATAGGTGGTAAATGGCAAAAAGAGAATTTAAATTTGGTCTAGCTGACACCAAAGTATTACATTTAATACACTTAACATATTAACTTAGTACACTTGACCAGTATCCTACGGATACTGAAAATCAATGGGTGTATTCTGTTATTCAGGACAGCCCTGACGCCAGCTGAACTGCCAAGAACCCCAAGTACTGCCAAGTCATCCTAGACCCAAGGGTCCCAACTGGCATTGGTACCTACACACAGACCAGTGTGGTGATGACGCCGTAGAGACTGCCCTGCAGAACTGCCCAATGGAGAAAAGAGTATTTCTGTAAAGAGGAGGGACTTGGGTTACTGGGTTGAGGATAAAGCCTCATAAAAATGTGCTTGGCGTGTTTTGATCAGTTGGATCTAAGCCATTTTTTGAGTCTTTCCGTATGAATAAATAGCAAGTTCACTGCCCTCCAGTGACCATGACTTGTGTGCTCAGAAAAACCCATGTGTTTGCACACGTCTGTGTTGCCTTAGGAATGTGGGTGGGGCTGTGATTTCATCATGACTATATCTATTAAAAAGCAAACTTTGGAATTCTTTGGTGATTTGTGCGAAAAGTGGCTCTCCTAGCTTCTATTTTTGAAAGATATCAGTTATTTTTTTTCTTATTTGACAAAAAGGATACAGGACTGTTGATAAATATTTTATCTAACCTGGAGTGACCTACGTATCAACAAAAGTTGTCAGTTTTGCAGTGAATTATAACAAAATTATAAACTTGACCCTCAGCCTATGGTGAGCATGATTTAGTCCTTGATGATTCCAAAAGCACAGGAGCTCGTGGTACTTGGAATCATCACTAAAAGCATCAATTGTCACTGTGTGGGGAAAATATGGCCATTTGAGCATTGCACATGGGCATTTGGATAAATAGGTACTTACTATTGACCTTGAAAAATGGTACATGGGATCTGAGAAGAGCTCAAAATGGTTGAAAATCTACCATAGTGCAGATGAAATATCAACCTTTTTACTAAGAGCACGATAGTGCACCTGTTCCCCTCGTGAAAGCATTACATTCTACAGCAAATGGGCCTGAACAAGAATGACACATACTTCAGGGCTTCAGAGTCTGGCCTGTTATTAGTTGTGCAGACGATTCTGGTCTGCCGAAGTTACACAGTTGCAGGGTGGAGTTGGAGTTCTTTTCCTTAGAGTTGATTTCCAAACCAAGGCAAGGAGGATAATCACAATGGCTTTTGGCTGGCTCCGTGGTGAGCCATAAGGAAAGGGGGTTCTGGGACTCTCACGTACTCCTTTGCAGAGTGAATTAGCTCAGGGAGCCAAATGCGAGAAGGCACCTCCCTCCCCTGAGTAAAGAGGAGCACAGCTCTCTGAAGGCACAGTGCAGGTTCTGAGCAGTCGTGCACAGCTAACGTTAACTTCCTGAACCGCAGGCCAACGTGTTCTGGTTGCAAATCTACAGCTTACACAAAAAATTAAATTGAAAGACACAGAATGATCAACATTATGAAATTTGCAATTTTCCCACCTCTTTGCACCCTGGGTTAAATTTTGTATGTTAATATTTAATGAGTGTTATTTCAGTCAGGTTTGGGTACATGTTTAAATAAAACAGTGCTTGAGTAGAACCATGTGAGATGGCGGCATTCAGGAATGTGGAAATGATTCATACTGTGGACTTTCTGTTTTGTGGGGAGAGTGTGTTGCTGCTTATGATGGTGAGACCTCCTTGCAGATGTGTAGTGTTTTCTGGCAAAAATCCTTTTGTTATTTGCTCTTCACTGT
Organism: Pseudorca crassidens; assembly: GCF_039906515.1. Taxonomy (NCBI): domain Eukaryota; kingdom Metazoa; phylum Chordata; class Mammalia; order Artiodactyla; family Delphinidae; genus Pseudorca; species Pseudorca crassidens. Next base: position 124,080,754 of record NC_090299.1, on the reverse strand, counting down.
AACCTCTGAGGCAGGCTGGGCAGGAATTGTGTTTATGGTAAGAGTGATGTGATAAAAATAATGGGAACAGAGAGTTTCATAAAATCAGCAAAGCTCAATTATAACCAGGATGCCTCAGTACACAGGATAGAAATACACTGCAATGCTCAATCGATAAAATGATAGGCCACATATGGATAAAGTTCCCATTTACAATTCTCCCACCTACAATGACTTCATAGATTTTACTGTTCCTTCTCTTATTCGTCTCCAGTAGGAACATTTTCATCAAAAATGGGTACTTGGTGGTTAAGAGTTCTCCTGACACTGCTTCTTACTCACCAGATAGAGTCATAATCCTTAGTATGTAACTTCAAAATCCTTTACACAATAGCCAATTGCTTCCCCAAAGAGGATTGTGACTTCAGATTGTGAATAAGCTGCTGAAGGAAATTAACTCTCAAGAAATGAAAGTCCTGTTTCTGTGCACATAGTGGCAGGAAAAGAAAAAATTTAGAGGCTATCACACAAATGCCAAAGCATCCTTTATCCTGCCTATAGAATGTCAGGGCCAGACAGGTCGCTCACAAGGTTACTCTGCCCTCTTATTCAACGCTCAGAGCTGAAAGAGAATGGGGAGCACTCATTTTCTGGAATCATCATGCCCTTTTCAGCAAATTTGCCTGAGAGGCAATGGTTCTTTAAGACCGCCTTAATTTCCTCTGATACCCAAACCGTTCAGTTTACCTTCCCCCTCTAGATGTTTATGCACTAGCTGAATCCTAAAAGATTTTCTGCTTTCTGCACTTGGAAAAGGGGGGAAAATGAAACCAGCACACATCATTTAGTTTGAAAAGAGAAAACACAGACCCACGCCCTGAAGAGTGGTGTGTGTGTGCACATGATCTACATGTTTGCCCTCAAGGGCAAATTAGCAAAGATTATGAAAGCAGATCCACAAGAGGATAAAAACACCGCATCTCTATACAAATTCAGGTATTCCACAGATACCCCAAATAGCCAAAGCAATCTTGAGAATGAAAAATGGAGCTGGAGGAATCAGGCTCCCTGACTTCAGACTATACTACAAAGCTATAGTAATCAAGACAGTATGGTACTGGCACAAAAACAGAAATATAGATCAATGGAACAGGATAGAAAGACCAGAGATAAATCCATGCACATATGGTCACCTTATCTTTGATAAAGGAGGCAGGAATGTACAGTGGAGAAAGGACAGCCTCTTCAATAAGTGGTGCTGGGAAAACTGAACAGGTACATGTAAAAGTATGAGATTAGAACACTTCCTAACACCATACACAAAAATAAGCTCAAAATGGATTAAAGACCTAAATGTAAGGCCAGAAACTATCAAACTCTTAGAGGAAAACATAGGCAGAACACTCTATGACATAAATCACAGCAAGATCCTTTTTGATCCACCCCCTAGAGAAATGGAAATAAAAACAAAAATAAACAAATGGGACCTAATGAAACTTCAAAGCTTTTGCACAGCAAAGGAAACCAAAAACAAGACCAAAAGACAACCATCAGAATGGGAGAAAATATTTGCAAATGAAGCAACTGACAAAGGATTAATCTCCAAAATTTACAAGCAGCTCATGCAGCTCAATAACAAAAAAACAAACAAGCCAATCCAAAAATGGGCAGAAGACCTAAATAGACATTTCTCCAAAGAAGATATACAGAGTGCCAACAAACACATGAAAGAATGCTCAACATCATTAATCATTAGAGAAATGCAAATCAAAACTACAATGAGATATCATCTCACACCGGTCAGAATGGCCATCATCAAAAAATCTAGAAACAATAAATGCTGGAAAGGGTGTGGAGAAAAGGGAACACTGTTTCACTGCTGGTGGGAATGTGAATTGGTACAGCCACTATGGAGAACAGAACTCCCATATGACCCAGCAATCCCACTACTGGGCATATACCCTGAGAAAACCATAATTCAAAAAGAGTCATGTACCAAAATGTTCATTGCAGCTCTATTTACAATAGCCAGGAGATGGAAACAACCTAAGTGTCCATCAACGGATGAATGCATAAAGAAAATGTGGCACATATATACAATGGAATATTACTCAGCCATAAAAAGAAACGAAATTGAGTTATTTGTAGTGAGACGGATGGACTTAGAGTCTGTCATACAGAGTGAAGTAAGTCAGAAAGAGAAAGACAAATACCGTATGCTAACACATATATATGGAATCTAAGAAAAAAAAAAGTCATGAAGAACCTAGGGGTAAGACATGAATAAAGACACAGATCTACTAGAGAATGGACTTGAGGATATGGGGAGGGGGAAGGGTAAGCTGTGACAAAGTGAGAGAGTGGCATGGACATATATACACTACCAAATGTAAAATAGATAGCTAGTACGAAGCAGCTGCATAGCACAGGGAGATCAGCTCGGTGCTTTTGGACTACCTAGAGGGGTGGGATAGGGAGGGTGGGAGGGAAGGAGACACAAGAGGGAAGAGATATGGGGATATATGTATATGTATAACTGATGCACTTTGTTATAAAGCAGAAACTAACACACCATTGTAAAGCAATTATACTCCAATAAAGATGTAAAACAAACAAACAAACAAACAAAAAAACCACGCTGTATCAAGTCAGGCAAATCCTACATCCCGCGCTGCGCTCTGTTTTCCTGGGGCAACAGTCAACAGTGAGTGGACGGCTGTAAGGAGTGAAAGAGCTTGGGGACCAGGGTCACAGTTCTGAGTCCCGGCAACACTAATGGCTGAACTTGAGCTGATCGCTTCAACTCTCCGACTCCATGTGTCCTCGTTTGGACGACTCCCTTCTACTTAACAGGTTGTTTTGAGAACCAAAGCAGACAATGGTTGTGAATGTATTTTTTAAGGAGTTTGGTTAACATCCTTGCACAAAATGAGGGACTCAGGTATATGGAGGAGGAAAGATGAGAAGGGGTGCTCCCAGCATGCCCCACCTGGGCACCACGGACTCCCCACTCAGTGCTCCTCCTTGGTACAGCTACCCGGAGATGATTCCCCACCTGGATTAATCTAGTCCCTCCAGGTGTTCTCACAACACCTCGTGCCTGTCCTCAGAGGCACTTACTAATACTGTAATTTAAATAATTATTTCTGCAATCCTTTATTTGATATCTGCCTTCTCTGCTAGACTGTAAACTCTTTGAGGGCAGGGACCACATATGTCTCACTTGCTATTAGAACCTATTGTGTAGCTCAGTGCTGGCACATAGTAAGTGTTTGGTAAATATTTCTCAAATGAACAGTGGAAAACAGCCAGTAGGAGGTTTTAAAACCAGGTCTCTATTGTTTCAAAACTAGATTCTTTTTCTACTCTGCCTTCCAGCATACAAAAGCCTTGTTTATTTATATTTAATGTTTGGACGAATTTTTGGAAATTGAATCTAAAAGTCAGTTTCCTGCTGTATTTATATTTATAGTTGTGCCATACCTTGTGCCCATAATGAACGTGCTATAGAAAGTAGCGCTTTTGTTCTTTATCTTCAAATCACCTCTTTCAAGTTTCAGGATGTGCCTGGTCACACGGTTTTGTAAGTTTCCGTGAGCTGGACTCTCTCCTCTGTTCCCTTCATGATATAAACACTTTGATCACATCTTGTTCAGTCTTTGTGCTTCCAGCTGAAGAATTCCAATCATTTTAGCTTCTCTTCTTACAAAAGCTACATTTCCCTGATCATTTCAGTTCTTTTCCTCTGGACATTTCCCAGCTCTGTCTAGCTTTCCCAAGGAGAAATCCAACTTTAGCTGGGCTCTAGGTAATCAATCCCTCAGCTGATCCCTCATTGATTCTCTAGTTAACACAGGAGCGTGGCAATTGTTTCAGACCCTGCAGTCTCCCCTACAGTCCCAAGCCTGCTCTCACCCAGAGAGCTCGGAGGTTGACCTTACACCCTCTCTTGCCAAGAAGATTGGATCATCTTAAGGAGACCCTCAGCTCTGACCCCTGTCCTCTCAGCCTTTCGTGCCCTTCCAAGGGGAGAATTGTTCTCCTTTCAAAACCCCATTCTTTCCTAAATCATACAGATGCTGCTCCCAGACTTATCCTTTCCCTCTTCCTCTCCTTATTTATCTCTTCCTCTCCTTATTCAGAATAATTGACATTAGCCGTTGTATCAGACAACAACCTAAATTTCGTTGGCTCAACACAGCGTGGATGGATGTCTTATTCCACAAAGCCCGGTAAGCGCTGACTGCCCTCCTCCCTTCTGAAGCAATGCTACTGGGACCTGTGGCCTCCAGGGACACCAAGTGGGGTAAAGTGTGATGGAGAAGGCTCATCAGCTCTTACGACTTTTTGGACTATTAGCATTAGCTAATCAAATGAAGTCATCATGTTAGCAAAATATATTAAAATACTGTCTTTTTCATTTTTATCTTCTGTTTTTTAAATTTATTTATTTTTATTTGTTTATTTATTGAAGTATAGTTGATTTACAATATTGTGTTAATTTCTGCTATACAGCAAAGTGATTCAGTTACACGCACACACACACACACACACACACACACACACACACACATATATACACACACAACCATTCTTTTCCATTATGTTTTATCACAGAATACTGAATATACTTCCCTGTGCTATACAGTAGGACCTTGTCGTTTACCCATCCTATATATAATAGTTTGCATCTGCTAATCCCAAACTCCTAATCCATCCCTCCTCTACCCTGACTCCCCCTTGGCAACCACAAGTCTCTTCTCTGTGTCTGTTTCTGTTTCATAAATAAGTTCATTTGTGTCATATTTTAGATTCCACATATAAGTGATATCATATGGTATTTGTCTTTCTCTTTCTGACTTATTTTGCTCTGTATGACAGTCTCTAGGTCCATCCGTGTCTCTACAAATGACCCACTTTTGTCCCTTTTTGTGGCTGAGTAATATTCCATTGTATATATGTACCACATCTTCTTTATCCATTCATCTGTCGATGGACATTTAAGTCGTTTCCACGTCTTGGCTATTTAAATAGTGCTGCTATAAACAATGGGGTGCATGTATCTTTTAAATTTCAATTTTTGTCTATAGTTTGTAAAGTATCTAATATGTAGTATAGTATTATATGTTACATAATTTAATAAATGACAATAAATAATGGCAAAAATTTGGGGGTTGGCGAGGGTGTATGACGAAAAATATTTGAAGACCATTGGTCTAGAGAGTGCCGCTAGAACCAGCCTAGTTGCAGTTCCATGGCCCAGCATTTTGGTATCAATATCCTAAAGCCACTCTGAACCCAGTAAGTTCAAGATGGAATACACATTTTCCCACTAAGAGAACTCACTTTTGATGGCCCATTTTCCCTCACTGATACTTCCAGTTTCCAAGTTCAAGGCTTTTAAGAGAGTTCTAACTTTACCTTTTTCAAGACTATTCCCCCCAGTACCCACTTATTCTACAGGCTTCTTCCTCCTTCATTTCTCTCCATCCTTTCCATTTCCCCCGGCACCATCTTCCACCAGCTCCTCATCTCATCTCTCCTCATTTATTATAATAATTTCCTATCAGCTCTCCCTCCCTCCAAGCTCCCCCACACCCCCTGGGAATTCTTCACACACTCTGTTACCACACTTACCTTGCCAGGAGGCTAGTGTCCTTCTTCCCCTCCCCGATACCTAACTCAAAATGCACAATAGTGAGTCTCTCATATCCTTGAATTTGAAGATTCTTGCAAGTCTTGAGGAAGAATTGCAAGAATTTCTATAATCTAAGCCCACCCTTTCATTGATTTATTTAGTCAAAAAAAATATTGACAAGCATCTCCTTTAGTCCAAGCACTATATGGGTCATTAGACATATGTTAGTGAATAATAGAACAGCAATGATTTATTAAGTGCCTACTATGTGACACATACTGTACTGATGATCAAGATAACACTGTCCCTTCTCACAAGGGCTCATGCTTGCTATCAGATCTTATATTTGACTTTTCTCCCATTTAAATCTTTCAGCCAAATTTTAAGATATTTTACAGACATGCTGGATTCATTTCTAGTTCTAAACAGGCTCTACCACTCCCTCCCCTGCCCCCCACCACTGATCTGCCATATTTGTCCATCCTTTAAAGTAATGCTCATCCCCGGTGGCCTTTGTGGAGTTCCCCATGACTGCTAACCCTTGCTTATTTCTTCCCTCTAAAGTGCTATACCAAATATGAACCATGCCATGTGCCATCCCATTCTACCCATTCTATTTCTTGAGTTATATGCACATGTAGGGTCTTCCCACCTAGTCTGAAAAACTCTGACCTTATGCTTTTGTTGCTGTAGTTGTTTGTTGCACCACAGTGCAGCTGCTGTCGTAGATGTTCCTTAAATATTATTCAGTTACACCAAGGTTGATACAGTGGTCTTGTTAGGGCAGAGGATTACGGGAATCTTTTTTTTCCAATATATTTTTCATATTCTCTATAGTGTGGCTATATTATTTTCATAATGAAAAAAATTGCAAATAAAAACAAATAAAATACTTCTTCAATTTAATTTAATTGAGATCCAGAAATAATTGCTCTCATTAGGTAGCTAGACCTTGGCAATTACTAGGGCTAATTTAGATCAGATTGGAAAAATTCAAAAGTTGTTATTAGCATATACCAGTTCCTCCAAATATAAATTGTTCTTTCTCGATGACAGACCAGATTTTCTCAGGCACAGTTAATTTTGCCCTAGTTCTGGATTTCCTAGAACACCCTCAGGGGTCAGGCCAGGAGTGGCTGTCAGAAATGCCTAGTATCAGGACTTGCTTATAGCCTGTTAAGTCTATAAAAACATACATTCATATAGGTTTCTAGGAGTTGCCAGATGAATCTTGAAGGATTTTTGCTTTCAGTGTCTCCTATAATAGTAGCTTGGGAAAATGAAAGAAACCCAAATTAGCAGCAATAGATGGGCTAGGTGCAATGCTGGTTTCTCCCACTGCCATCAAAACAGAGAGGCATGATTTGCATAGGATGATGGATATCCTTGGTTTAACTGGCTAATATTTTAAAGTAACAGAAGTGGAGATGGTGAGATAGGTGCACCTCCTATAAAATTAACAACCAGCCTGAAGTCTGCAGCTGAGCCAAGCAGGTTGGGGTGATGCTGTGAAATGAATAGGGTCCCTGCAGAGCAGATACACACTTTTCCTCAACCACCAGTCCCCTCCACTTCTTGCCTCTCCCAGTGACTAATTGAGCAGTGAGTTTTATTGCTTGGGTCATTTATGTCATGTCTTTTTATCTGTCTCCCACTTAACTCTCCCTGGTCCGTGAAGGGCAGTTTTGATATCTAGCCCTGTTGAAATTTGCTGGACTGGTTCAATGGACCGTGTACGTGGAGTACGAAACTGCTGGTGCCTCTCCCCACCTTGGTTCTGCTGAAAAGCAAAACATGTTTTCACCTCACTTTTCCAATAAAGAAAGCCCAGAACATTCAGCTGTTTTGGGATGTAGATAATAAATGGTGGAGACAGAGAAGCTTAGGGGATAGAAGAGCAGGCTGTTTGCGCTCAGACATTCTTTAAGATCACATCATTGGGGCGGGGGGGGGGGTGAGGGGTTAGGAATTGAAAACTTCTGGATTGTACAAACTAAGCACTCCAAATGCTTTATTTCTCTGAAAAGGTATGATGATCACATTTGGGAGGGAAGCTGTCCCAGGTAATAAATGTTCCTTCTTTTCTAGCTCCCACCTCTTCTTACTGCCAAGGAAGGGGAAATGTTAGCCACGCTATACTGTGCAGCCCTGTAAACACCTTTCTGCAGTTAGTTCCAATTGCAGAATAAACGATGGTGAGAACAAGATAATATGGGGAAATCGGATGTCCAAGGACTGCAGATCTTAGCATCTCCCCCAGCGCCATCTGAGCAAAAGGGTTTCCAGGAAGTGGAGAGGCCTCTGAGTGTGAATCTGATTCAGGATAAGCAAGGCAAGTTGCCAATGGCCTTCCCTTTCCCAACAGGGTTACATAAGCACCTTTCCGTTTTTTCAGAAATTGGAAACTCTGTTGATTTAGTGCTCACCATGCCTCTGTGTGATTTATGACCCAGAAGATGCCTGATGGGATTCAGGCAGATTTGTGAGGTTCCAGGCCAAAAATGCAATGAAGAAATGTAGAAGGTACTTTCCTCACTTACAGATAAGCCTCTGAAAATCTCATCTCTGTCTCTAAATCCCCCTCTGCTTTGCTTAAGGCCACCTTTCAATAAATTGCGGGAGAAATTAAACTTCAATTTTGACCACTTTCTCTGCAAATTTTTATCTCTTTGGAACTGAAATACCATGACAGCTGCCTTATTCTGTTTTCTGATGGTCTTTTCAACTCTTTCCAGCCTTCTGGTTGAGATATTTAAGTTTTTGATGTACTATTGCTTATTTCAATCAACATTTATTGGACATCTCTTTCATGCCAGCACCATGATATATTTATGAAACTAATAAAAATGAATGCATTAAAACTTATAGTCCTTCCTTCAAAGAGCTGTCAATATAATAGGTGTGTAGCAGAAATTGATAGCTGTTCGATAGACTTCATGCAACCCTTCCATAATGTAGAATGTCACTGGGAGGTAGCTGCACATCCAAGGACCACAAATCCTAACTTCCTTGTACCTGGGTGGACTCACGTGACTATTTCTAGTTCTAAGTGTGAGCAGAAGTGTTGGTTGTCTTCCAGCCCTGGCCCATAACACCCCTCCACACACACACACATGTATATATATATATATATATATATATATATATATATATATATATATATATATATATATATATATATATATATACTTCTCCATGCTCTTTTCCTCTACTGTCTGGGTAGAATGAAGAGGAGTCCCAGGGAAGCCTTTAGAAACCATGTATTGAAAATGGCAAAGTTTCCATCAGCCTGGGTCCCTGAATGACTGTGTGGAGGAAGGATACCTGCTGACTTATTCGCCTGCCCTGTACAGTTATATCATCAACTAGAAATTGATTTCTATGTTATTTGAGCCAATATACATTTTCTAGATCTATTAATTATAGCAATTAACCTACCCTATCTAATACAAGGGAAGAAATAAATGTATCCAAATAACAGTAATTCAATATCATGAAGAGAAGAGTGGGGAAAAGCATGAAAGTAGCTAAGGTTCAAAAATGAAACAATTTTGCAACGAAAGCCCTGGGCCAGGAGCAGCATGTTCATATTAAAGGGGCATAGCAGGCAAGCACATCAAAATGTGGCAAAGGAATTCTCATAAGTTCATAATTATGTTTCCCAGTGTGTTAATAGGTATTACAAGACAAATAATTTGGAATAACTGAATTAAACAAAGCTTTACAGATTTCTTCCTCATAGAAGTTTCCAGAAACCTTAATATTCCACTATGTCCTGGATCAAAACTTCTTAAAACCTTCCAATGACTGCCTGTTCTAATCATAAGAGCCAAAGTCCATGATCCACCTCTGCCTTTTCTGTGACCTTACCTCCTGCCAGGACCAGGAGAGTTCAGACACTGCATGACTTGTTCATCGCTGTATCCCCAACACTTCAGAGATAAATTTTGAAAGCATTTTCCAAACTTACTTGATCAAGGAATTCTAATTTGAAGAGCATCTTGGAAACTAGTAGTCCATGGGACATATTTTAGAAAATGCTGGTTTAGAGAAAGCCCTAAACCTTTCCCTGTGACTTCATAGGATTCAGATAATACATTCAAATAGAGGGAAGAACTGTAGTTCACCTTTTCAGGCACTGGGGATAAAGAAGTATCCTTTGCTGCCACATGGAAGACTTTGGAAACAACCTGACAAACAGTTTCATAAGGTGCATGGAAAGTAGAGGGCCAGAGTCTCTGTGCCTTCATTGTTTCTCTCCTCAACTGCCAAGATACTGATGAGGAGAATTTTTGCTGAGTCAAAGAATTCCCATTGAGCTTAGTGGCCAAGTGTCAACAGCACTTAGCTGATTTAATCTCTAGTAATTCATCAAACAGCTGACGTGCCGTTTGATTTTGAACCAACTTAGTTATTATCAGTGGCTTTGCTATGGTGAAGTAGGGTAGGTTCAGCTTTGGCAAACCGCTACTTTCCTTTTCCACTTTACACAGTTTCCTCCCACACTCCAAAGTGGATAGTAACCTTCCCAGTGTGTTATTCTGCAGGGAGTTTGGCATCTTCTGAGAAGTCAAGTAAGTTTCGCCATCATCATTATCATCCGTTGAGTATCTGTGGCTTACTTCCTCTGAGGCTCTGCAGGCTATATGTCTCTGCATAGCAACCCCTCGTGAGGCTGGCATCTTAAGGTCAAAGAAATGAGGGAACAGAACAGTTAATCATGTGCAACTCCCATCTGTTAATAAACAGTGTAAATGGGACAGAATTCATCATTTGCTTTTGGAGACACAAAGGTTAAGTGCTTTGTCCCACCCTACAAATCAAGACACTGTCAGAACTCAGAATGGAATAGGGAGAATTGACACAGCTCTTTTCAACCCACCAACACCTTCCCTCTCCACGGGAGTGGTAGGTGGTTAAAATACCTCCATGGTGGAAGTTAGCAAATGGCAGTTACAGGAAAACTTAAAGCACCCAGAGCAACTGATGAATGTTTGAGGTAAAACTATGAGAGAGAGTCCAAGTAGAAATGTTCAGTCGACAGATCCAATCTTCACCACATGAAAAGGCAAGTTCGATTTGCTAAATTTCATCCCGTCCAGACTATAAAACAAATGAGTGCCATTTAAAGAAAGGGTTTCAAAATTCTCCAATAGTATAGACTCATTTACTCCTCATTTCCAGGTTTGTTAAATAAGGCAGAATGCCACCTCATCACATCTGAAAGTAGCTTGGGCAAGATCTAGAGAAAATATTTCCTAGACATTATTCTTTATATGACTTTGTCTTAAAGTGCCAAGAAGCAGAGGGAAATATAAAAAAACAGAGTGTATTAGTTAGCTGTCAGCCCCCCTTCCCTAACCCTAGTTTCTGTCTTGCAAGTTTCATACCATGTGGTTTAGGGACTTTCCTAAGAGATATAGTCTGGGTTCATGGGCCTCTGATGTAGGAACCTCAGGTCTCTGAGGTTAGAAAGATACTGACCTACACCCCCCAAAAGACTTTGTATTTCAAGCTTCTAACTCACAACCAATGTCTCATCTGATTCCTTTTACCTGATAAGGCCCCTGTTTTCCTAGATTACTACATTATTTTTCCAAGTCAAAGCAAATGCTAAAGGCATGGATCCAAGAAGCCGAAGTCAAGGACAAGTCTTCATCCTCAGACAGATACCTTAGCTTCCAACTTGTCATGGGCAGAAAGTGCGCCATCTTGGGATCCCATTATTTCAGAGATGGTAGAGTGAGCAAGGGTGGGTGAGTGAGAAGAAAGGAAACTTCCTCCAAAGCCTGCTTGTTATCTTTCAGATTAAGCCCAAATCCCCCAGGATAGCTGACAAGATATACCATGATCTGGCCTTGGTCAACATTTCCAGTCTCATCTTTCATCACTCTCTCGTATAACCTGTATAGCTCCAGCCTTGATAATGGGCTTACAGTTGCCAGAATGTTCCATGCTCTTTCTTTCCCCTCTGACTTTTACATATGCTGTTTGTAGTTGCTGGGAATTCCTCAAGGAATGTACAAATGTCCTTTCCTCTGGGAAGCATGTGCCAGGCAGAGTTAAGGCCTTCCACCTTCGTGCAGCCATGGTGCCTTGAGATACACTTCTTTACAGCATAGCCTATTTTATGGAATTCTGTGTCCTCTTGTTTCTTCTCCACTAAATTGGGAGCTCCTGGAGGGGGCTGGGCTTGGCACAATACAGCTGCTCAACAAATGTTCACTAAATGGAGGATTTGATGATTAGAAATACAACCATAGTGCATTCCCTGAGAATAGTGGGCTGGAAGTCTTTATCTTCCCTGCATAGTTTTACCCATGGGTCTTAGATGTTGCTGTCGTAGATCCTTCAACTGTGAGTCTGAGAGTCTGCTAATGACTCTTTGGAACGAAATGACATAGTCTTATAAATTTAATGGAGAAAAAACTGTTAAAATGCCTATGGAACAGTGTTTCAGATATTTGCGCACAGAACATCCTATTAGCAAAGTTGTGCACCAAATTCGTGAGATGCCATTTTGTTTCTGTCCATCAACAAGAGGTCCTAGGTGAGGAATTCACCAAGAAAAGAACGGTAAGGTAAGTTGATGCTACTACATACTTTTTTTTAACCTGCGAGTATAGAAGAAAGAATGTTCCTAGATGTGTTATCGCATGATTTATTATCCTCTGTCCTAAGAAGCAAATTAAAGTCTAGCAGATGGTTCTCTGAAGCCCTGTAATGCAGTTTGTCTGTAGCTATAGTTACATGTTTTAAGAGTCAGAAACATCTTAGTGAATTGTTATTGAATTATAGAGCTCCTCCAAGACATGGAAAGGCTCCTCCAGCCCGAAGTGTTGGGCAAAGAGGATGTGGGACTCTGAGGCAACCAACACCGCCAGCTCATTTCCTGACAAGTATTTTCCCAGCCACCCAAGGCTGTCTTGCCCAGGCAGCTCTTGTCTCAAGGAACAAACCACATAAGTAGTCTCGGTCCCATCTGATGGATGAGGCTCAAGGTGGAGTGACGAATCCCCCTAGAACATCCGTTGTATGGTGAGACAGGTTTTTGTTGGTTTTATTCAGAGAGGTGTCCCAGGCCCTGGAACAGTGTTGGCACACAGTAGGCATATAATAAGTGTTTGCTGAGTGAATGAGGGAATAAAAGATTCTAACAGTCCGACCTCTTGGGGCGCCTCTGTGTGACCATTTTGCTCCCGTGAGTTCCCCAAGCACTGAGGAATCTTAGCAGAGGGACAGTTTCATTGATCCTGGGCCTGAATTCTAAAGGGTGTGGGTCTGCTCTTCTCTCCCCACCCAGGGCTCAACCTTTCTTGCCTAGATTCCCAGTCGAGTTGCATTCACCTGATGGACATCCATATACCCTTTTCAGCTCCCAGAGAAAGTAGTTTGCTTCTCTACGGCCGGAGATGGTACTGTTTGCTTTGCCTACTCACTGGACTTCGATATTCCACAATCCACGTCTCCACTGTGCAGTGTAACGGCAGGTCCTGGTCTTTCCTGAAAGCCCTGCCTCCTTGTAAGTAAACAGCCATCCCTCTCCAGTAAGTCCTGAGCTCTAATAAGTTCTGAGACAAAATAAGAGCCCCCTTATGCCCTGGCACTGAAGCAGATGAGGTCATCTGAGAGACTTATGGGTGCATCTATACTGGACAATATACCTTTACATCCGTTGGTATATTTTTTCTGATTCAGACCTCCTGGCTTGAAGCATAAAATCCCAAGCCCCAGAAGATTCAACTTCCCCTTTCAGTGGTGCTTTTCAGACAAGACCCTTGGGAGATTACCAAAGGTCATTTTCCTCAAAACGAAAGACATCTCTTATCATGATGCCTTTGCTGACAAATAATTAAGATGAATTACTAGCATCTACTTGTCCCAGCTGCCTCATTGGTGTCCGTTTGGAGTTAGCATGGAAAGCTCATAGTCTCATAGACCATGCCTCAGCTCTTTAAAAGCAATTTATAACCTAACTCACCATCCTAACTACCTGAGAAGATTTTAATCCTAAACCTGTCACCACCCATTATTTTCACCGGCTCCTGACAGTCTTACATTAAAACAGTTTATAAGTAAGAGTTAACAAGGCCTAGAGAGAGTGATTTATGTTTCAGTGTGTGAAAGAGTCAACATTCTTTCCCTGACCAAAGATAGCCCAGAGCTCTCTGTGGACGGAGAGAAGAAAATTATCTCACAAAGATGAATGGCTTGTGCCTTTGGGCAGGTGGCTGATGTGTGGTGCTGGGCCTGAGGCCCAGGCATCAGGCATAGCTTGTGAATGTAGGAAACAAAGTGCAGCACTGTCCTCTCCCCGACCCTCATCCTTTCTGGCATCACCACCCTCCTGAGTCCACATCGTTTCTCAGGTATTTGGCAGTATGGAGGAAGCATAGCTTTTGTCTTTATAAAATGTTGATGAAAGTATCCTTGATTCATTGAGGCCAGTGGCGAGACGTTACAAAGCCGTCCTGCTTGCCGCTGACAAATATGGATGGCTGAGGCAGAAGAGGTAGAAGGGGTATTTGTGAAGTAGACACCTCTCCCTCCCCCCAACACCCCACACTTCAGGAAAGGTAAAACAACCGCTGCTTTCTTGAACCCTGACCTCCTTCCCCAATGAGCTGATAACACGTTTTCTGAGAAGCTGTCCTTTCTGTAAGAGGATGACCACTCCCACCCCAGATGCATGAGTTTTCCAGGGTTGCCATAATGAAATAACACAGACTGGGTGGCTAACACAGCAGAGATGAATTTTCTCACCGTTCTAGAGGCTGGAAGTGTGATATCAAGGTGTCTGCAGGTTTGGTTTCTTCCGAGGCCTCTCCCCTTGGCTTGCAGACTGTGTGTTCACACCTTCTTGCTGTGTGTTCACACTGTCTTCCTTCTGTGCACGCACATCCCTGGTGTCTCTCTGAGGGTCCAAATTTCCTCTTCTTATAAGGACACCAGTCAGATCGGGTTACAGCCCACACTAGCAGCCTCATTTTAACTTAATCACTTCTTTAAAGACCCTTTCTCCGAAGAAAGCCACACTCTGAGGTATGGGGGTTAGGGCTTCAACATGTGAATTTTGTGGGGGACCACAGTTCAGAACATAACACAAGTCAATTGCAAAAGCCTTCCAGCTGCAAATACCTTCAGAGGAGGTGCACGGAGGTTTTCTGAACTCGATGGGGCCGAGATCATCCCATTCTGAGGAATAAAGGACAACCCACCTCGCCAAAGGAAATAGAAATACCATCTTAAGGAAGCTGTCAAAGAACCTCCAAACAGCTTAGCAGAACAAACTTCTCCCCAAGACGTTAATTGTTTCCTTCCTTCAATGCATCATTGATCAAATCTCTCTTTTTTTCTCTATTTAAACAAGGGGGCTTGCCCTTTCTGATTTTCTTCAAGTATATCATTAGGGCGATATCCTCTCTTTGCCACAACTGCATTCCATTTTCGGTACCCAAGTTCTAAATGTGAACAGAAACTAATTTAATGTTCCATCTGAGGCTGGTATGATAGGTATTTCTCCATCCCTTATTTCAAGTTATAAGAAGCGGGTGTGATTGGAATTGCTCCAAAGATAAGCAGGACATAATATTTTCACAGTCACCATGATCACAGACTAAGACAAGAGGCACACGTGCTATTTTTACTCCCTGTTTTTTTACTCCCGGCGTTAAACGCAAGGAGAACCAGTGAAAACCAAACCGCCGCAGTCCCTGGACTGCAGCAGAATACAACGCGTCCAACCTCTTTCTTTTTTTTCACGCAGGCTGCGATGTTCCTCCCGGTTGGCAGAGATCCTACTGAGGTGATTTGGTGCTAAGGAGATGCCTCTTAATTGTGTTTGCAGCCCAGAGCAGAAAGCATGCCCATTCGAGGTACTTGTTGTATCATTTTTAAATCAAGGCCATCTTTTTCTCAGTGGTAAACGTGAAATGTTTTTAAAGGCCAGACTTAGCATAAAATCTATTGGTTGCCATGGATACCACTTACCACACAGGACTGCGCTCTGTGTTCAGCTGTGTGATTTTCTCTATTCAAACGTTCAGCATTGTCAAAAAACAAATTACTTTTTCTGTTGTTTATCTCAAAGTTCATTATGGGGAAGGCAATAAATAAGAAGATATTCATGTATGGAGAGGGGAAATGTGAGGAATCACTTGGGCACTATGCTTTCAAATTCAGTGTTTTACAATAATTATAGCCAAATTGGCTATTGTTAGGAAATAAAATGCATTTTGATCTTTTTTGTGTGTGTGAATATAAAGTAAAGCAGGTACTTGGAAGTCTGCTCCCGACAAAATTACATGGTAATAAGGCTTTTCACACCTACACAGCACTTAGTAACGAAGCTCTGAAAGAGGGAGATTTAGCTCTGATAGGCTTCAAACTTGGTAACTCAGGCTCCTGGCTTTCCTCTTTATGAGAGAAAACGTGGGTTCAGGACCTCGTGCTCACTGAATTATTCATGCCATCTTTCCACCACGTATCTTGAGGGTTGAAACCTGTTAGGCTGCTATTATTAAGCGCACTGGTTCACCCCACTCCCAACCCGCTCAGACATCCTCACCGCCCGCCTGGCCCCAGCTTCCTGCTAATTAGCTTGAATGGTTGCAGTTGGCAACTCCTTCCAAGCCCCACCTCTTCTTTCATGTCCCACCTCCTCTCCTCAAGGAAAAGTGGGGGAAAGACTTGACAGAAGTAGCAAGAGGGAGTTTCTCACATCACTGGAGGGTATTCAAAGATAATTTGATGTCAGCAAGTTCCCATTGGCTGAAGCCTGTGGTATTTTGCTATAACTCCCAATTAATCAAGGAATGCCCCGAACGTTGACTTGTTACTTGTTTAACATGCTCTCCTGTCACCTCTCCAGCACTTTTTAGACTCCTTGATTTGGGCTATTTGCATGACAGTGAGGTAAAGGGGAAGCCCTAATGAAGGCATCTGTTTTTTTTTTAACATCTTTATTGGAGTATAATTGCTTTACAATGGTGTGTTAGTTTCTGCTTTATAACAAAGTGAATCAGCTATACATATATCCCCATACCTCCTCCCACATATCCCTATATCTCCCTCCCACCCTCCCTATCCCACCACTCTAGGTGGTCACAAACCACCTAGCTGATCTCCCTGTGCTATGTGGCTGCTTCCCACTAGCTATCTATTTTACATATGGTAGTGTATATATATCCATGCCACTCTCTCATTTCGTCCCAGCTTACCCTTCCCCCTCCCCGAGTCCTCAAGTCCATTCTCTACATCTGCGTCTTTATTCCTGTCCTGCCCCTAGATTCTTCAGAACGATTTTTTTTAAGATTCCATTTATATGTGTTAGCATACGGTATTTGTTTTTCTCTTTCTGACTTACTTCACTCTGTATGACAGACTCTAGGTCTATCCACCTCACTACAAATAACTCAATTTTGTTTCCTTTTATGGCTGAGTAATATTCCACTGTATATATGTGCCACATCTTCTTTATCCATTCTTCTGTCGATGGACACTTAGGTTGCTTCCATATCCTGGCTATTGTAAATAGAGCTGCAATGAACATTGTGGTACATGACTCTTTTTGAATTATGGTTTTCTCAGGGTATAAGGGCGTCTGTTTTTGAATGTGCTCCTTTGTATTGGATGCCTGTGATAATAGCCTGAGGGGAGGTGGAATTCTCCTTTGGGTTCACTGGAAAGCAGCACACTGATACCTGCTAATATGCAAATTCTAACTTGTCACCAACCTTCCGCCTGTAGCTGGTGGAGATGTCGAGGCTGCAATGCAATAGTCAAATCGCTGCCCGGGCAAATCTCACTTGCAAGATGCACTGCAATTAATTTTCATGTTGCAAACATAGACACAAGGCAAAATTAAAGTGAGAATGCCCAAGGAAAGTACCAGTGGTATTGATACAGTGAGCCCCCTACATACGAACCTCCAAGTTGCGAACTTTGAAAGATGCGAATGTGCGTTCACATTTCCAATCACGTAAGTTAGTTCATGTGTCTGGCGTACGTTGTCATGCGCGTGCATCCTGTACAAGTGGTTGTGCTTTTGTGTACTTTACTGTACAGTACTGTGTAGAGTACGGTAGTACAGTATTTTTATTTCAAGCCCAGGATGTCCGGAAGCAAGCGTAAAAGCAGCGGTGATGTAGATGGTACTGCTAAGAAGCTCCAGGAATTGGAGGCCCAGAGAAAGGACGAAGAGAGACAAGAGGAAGAAGAAGTAACTGAAGAACCAAAGAGATTCATAATGCAGGAAATGGCAAGAGGATTTTCTTTATTTGAGGAGGCACTGTTAGTTTTTGAGGCACAGGACTCAAACGTAGCACGGTACGTGAGGGTTGCAGCAGCCGTTCAGAATGCAGTCCAGTGCTACTGTGTCATCTATGACTAGAAAAAAGGGCTATGATGGCTAGAAAAAAAGTTACTACCCAGACATCACTGGATCATTTTTTCAAAAGGGTGGATAGAATTGAATCCAGCAAGGAACCAGAACCTGTGCCAACAACGTCAGATGTGAGTGAAATTGCAGCTTGGCCTCCATCTCCTACTGCTGACAATCCTTCAGCTCTACCATCTCCCA
The DNA here is from genome assembly GCF_039906515.1 of Pseudorca crassidens. Taxonomy (NCBI): domain Eukaryota; kingdom Metazoa; phylum Chordata; class Mammalia; order Artiodactyla; family Delphinidae; genus Pseudorca; species Pseudorca crassidens. The sequence goes on along the minus strand of NC_090299.1, from coordinate 124,062,557 downwards.
CCTCCTCTCCCTCCTCCAGCCAGTAACTCTGCTTGCCTGTTCACTTGATGCCAGCCCCTGTATGCCAGCTGCTGTACTGCATTACTGTACTTTTCAAGGTACTGTACTGCAAGATTAAAAATGTTTTCTTTATTTTGGGGGTTTGTTTTTTATGTATTATTTGTGTGAAAAGTATTATAAACCTATTACAGTACAGTACTACATAGCTGATTGTGTTAGCTGGGTTCCTAGGATAACTTTGCTGGACTTACGAACAAATTGGACTTATGAATGTGCTCTCAGAACAGAACTTGTTCATGTGTAGGGTACTTACTATAATCTCATTGTGCACTTGCCCTTGTGAGAAACTTGCTGAGTCCCAACTGGAGTTTCAGGCTCCCACCCAAGAAATAGAAGAGAGTCCTGAAAGCCAAGAGCTTTGCTTGCAGGGAATCAGAAGAGGCGGCTCAGTGAGGGCAGGGTTGTGATCTGTTTTGCTCATTGATGTATCCTAGTGCCTAGAACATTGTCTGGCACACAGTAGATGCACAAGAAATCTTTGCTATTGAGTTAAGCCATAGGTGGTTCCAAAAGGTAGTTGTATCAGTTGCATCTACCTTGCAAATAATGAGCACCATCTCTGGTTAGCTTAAGCGGAGACAGTACTTACAGTGATGCCAGATGGAAAGGTGGAAAATGACAGGAATTAGGGCAGTTCCAGGAGTCTAGGTGGCAGAAATTGTTACCGATCCAAACTTGGGTCTGCTCTCACACACAGAGTAAAGCCAATCTACTGACACTGGGTTGTAGTGAAGGAAAGCGCAGCATTTATTGTAAAGGCGCCAATACCGGGAGAACGAGTGGCTGGTACTCTAAAACCCTGAACTCCCTGCAGGATTTCAGCAAAGCATTTTTAAAGGCCAGGTGAGGGGGGGGGCGGGTCCCAGTGTCTGTGATCAGCTCGTGCACAATTCTCTAATTGGTTAATGGTGAGTTAACAGGGCGGTTAACGTCATCAATCTTTAGGTGCCAGTAGGTCTGGGGGCTCGTGATCATCAAGTAGTTAATTTCTTCCATTTGGTGATTTGTTTTAGCATCTGTAAAACAACTCAGGAAGTGTGCATCTGATACTATCTAGGTACTCCAGAGAGGGGCTAACAGCAGAGGTTATAGGGAAGGGGTCTGTCCTGGGAAGGCCCCATAGGGTCCTTCTTGGTTACAAAATCCATGGAGGATCTCTGCCACGGGGATGGATCGGCTCCAACCATTTTCACGCTTCTTGTTATTCTGCTTAAGATGAAAATTTCTATGGAAAGTGCTTGAGGGAGAGTGTCTTTTACCTAGCTTGGATTATGTGTTCACATTTTGGTTAGCGTAACAGCTGGAACACATGGCCTGGCTAGAAACGACAAGTCCCAGCCTCCCTTGCAGCCAAGTGTAGCCAAGTTCGTTCCAACGGAATAGGACTCCACGTGATATGTAGCCACTCACAGGGCCACACTCCCCTAGGCTCCCTTTCCTTCCTGCTGGGTGGACACGGCAAAGACCTGGGCAGCCTTGGAAACCACACTGAGGGTAGCAGATCTGCCCCGCTGGCCTAGGTCCCTGGATGACGGTGGAGCAGAGACTGTCTACTGGCTTTGGATTGTTATATGAGAGAGAACTAACCTTCTACCTTGTTTGAGATGTTACATTTTGGAGTCTTTTTATTATGGCTATGAAAGCTTGCACTTTATTACCAGGGGTGCAAAGGGAAACAGCACCCCCTTCCAAGCTATCTGTAGGGTCAGTTTCATCAGAAGGTGGAGAAATGAACACTTGGAAGCAAACACATGCCCATTACAATTGTTGCTATTATTGGCAGTATGATCATCGTGCACAAGCTACATTCAGGACAAGTATTCACAGCTCCTGCTTACAGACTAGACAGTCTGGTTAGAAATTCCTAACCAGGAAGTGCCTCTTTCTTTGCCCCTCAAACCCATGACTTGCCCCAGGTGAGCAGCTCTCCCCCACTTACTGAAATGCCAATCATAGAATTCCTTGTTTAAGGAACTGATGAATTAAATCACATCCCACTGTAAGAGAAAAAGAATTGAAGTTTTGTGCCTGCCATCTTATGTCTGTGGCCACCGCCACTTGAGATACAAACTAATCTCTAACATGGATTAGCACAGGCCCAGCCTCAACAAGCACCATTTTGTACTAACAACCCCTAATGAGAAGCCGTCACCAGTGAAGTAAACAAGTCGTTAGTCTGGAGAGAGAATGGTCAGCAGAGGCTGGGCTCCTAATTTGTATTTTTATTTTGTGATTTACTTTCAATCAATCAGCAAGTACGTATTGATTGCTTACCATGTGCCCATCACTGCTTTCATTTTGAGTAGAAAAATATATTGTTTTCAACAGGAGTATTGATGTTAGTGTTTAATAAAGAAAAGTTATTGGATTTTTTTTCCTAGTTAAAATACACACACAGACACAGACACACACATATATGTTAACTCTTAGCATTGCTAAGGGTAACTTTGCAATTTTATGCTGGAGGTCAAAAGGAAAATGGGATTTATTTAAAATAATTCCATTCTAGAATACACTTTTTCTGAAGTGTGCTTATTTCATTGGTGAAGCCTTAATTCTTTTCCTCTTTCTTCCATTTGCTGGTAGCCCATTCCTGGGTCAATCTCTCTGCCCACACTCAGGCATTACACAGATTTGAAGCCTTTCCTCATTAACTGGGCAGGTTGTTTCACCAGCTCAGAGTTCTCTTCAAAAGAGAGAGCTGGACTCACCAACCACTCTGTTCACTTCCATTCAGTCTGCAAATCTTTGGATATGGTCTTTCACACTTTGCCCAAACACCCAATTCTGCTTAGCCCAGCTCTGATCATCAGTGTCTGACTACAGGATCTTCTAGACTGCTCACCCAAGTCTAACCCTTAGATTCTATGTAGATGTAGATGGCTACATTCAATGTAGATGGCTACATTGGCTTGCTGGCCCCCATGGGAGCTAGCTTGCTCTCCTTCCCCCAAAGAAAAAGAGAAATCACTCTAATGCCCCAGCATCCCAGTGGAGAAGTACAATTCTGATCAGAGGCAGAGAGCTGGCCCTTTGGTGTAGAGAAAAACTTTGAAGGAGTTTTTCTTATGTAGAGATGTGTGAAGCCCCATCTAGGGAGGAGGTCTAGACAAAAAGAAATTGTGGGGTTTTTTTGTGTACTATAAAAGAATGGGACTACAGAGGGAGGAGAGTCTGGAGCTATGAGAGTCGGGATAGAAAGTCTAAATCAGAAATGTCTGCAGTGATGGAACTCTTTCATCTCTCTGCTGTCCAGCATGGTGGCCATGAGCCACAAGTAGCTATTGAACGCTTTTAATTTTAATTCATTTACATTTAAAGAGCCACACAGGTGGCTGGTGATCACCCTACTGGATGGCATAGGTCTAGATGGAGAAGTCTCAGCAAATTCAAGTGGAAGTCCTAGAAAACAACAGCTGGTGAACATTTGCCTTTGGTGAAGATGGTTGAAGACCTTTGGTTTTCTGTCCCGTGTTGTGACAGTCTGCTGTGCAGGGTTGCAAGGGAAGGAGGAGGGTGGTGGGTTATGGGATAACAGAAGAGGAAGACAGAAGGTTGGTGCAGCAGATGGGAGGGTGAGCAGGGAGACTCAGGCTGACATGTCTCCCCCCATCTGGCACCACGTTTTGCCTCATTTCTCCAGGCCCCTCATGCTTGCGAGGCGCCTGTGACCCATTACTGCCCTTGGCCAGTCTGGGACCAGGTGGGGCTGGGAAAGGAGCCAACACTCTCAGAAGCCCACAGCTGTGACCCCAGCAGCAGGGACTGGATGGGGAGAGCAGAGGTACAGTTTGATCTGTTTTTTACCCACAGCCCTAGGACACTTGATTCCGGCAAGCCTTGTGCTATCTAAGCATGAGAGAGAGCCGAAGAATGCAAGATTGTGTAGGAATGCTGGGTTCACTCTGCTGTCTATTCCTCTCCTTTAGCACATGTCTTGGGTGGACATCAGAGGTGAGGTTCTGTGGGTTCCCTTTCCACCCTCACCAGTGTAGGGGAACAAAATTTGCTACCCCAATATGTCTCTCTGGCATGCAGATTATTTCGGGCTGAAGACAACCAAGGCCCAAAAGACTGGAAGAAACTTGACCTTCCCCCTAACTGCCTAAAGAACGTAGATAGAGAACTTGTCCTAGGAAAGGAGCTATCACCATAGATCACTACAGGATGAACTATAGTAAAGTCTGTTTGTTTAAACTCCTCTCCGAGTCCCTGTCTCTTGCAGGGACCAGCAAACACTTATTTACCAAACATTTGCTTTTCCATCTGCCTGTCAATTGCCTTCCTTCCCTTTGAAGCCCCCAACCACTATCCCAACATCCTCTTTTGTCTTAAGCTGAAGATGGTATTTAAGGTGAGGGTTTTGGTCGTTTTGGTGAGTTACTCAGTTTTCCTTGGTCTCTCCCATGTATTCGTGTGATTTTCCTGTTAATCTGTCTCATGTCAGTTTAATTCTTAGATCAGCCAGAAGAACCCAGAAGGGTAGAGGAAAATTTCTTCCTCCCTGATACTAGTCATCATCAAAGTTCATCCTAATGTGAACTCTCACATTCATAAACTCCAACTGGTTCCAACGACACAGTGCATCAAAGAGGTGGCACTTGGAGGTGGGGAGGGGCTGTAGAAAAAAAGATTTACCTGCCAAGTACAGATGGAACAAAATATTTAACTTTTCACAACTTTTTTTGTGGCAGAAGTGTTACCCTAGGCTGGGAGTAATAGTAAAGGCAGCTCTTTTGCCCCTTTCTTGTTTGCCCATCTCTGTTCCCCTCTGACCTTAAAAGAACCTAATTATAGGAATGAGATCACTAGGTAATTTAACCTAACTCCTGACTTATGCTCTCCTGAATGCACACAATGCCTTGTCGAACCTGTTGATTCTTTTCTTAGATTAAAAAGAGTAAATGAAGAATTAATTAGTTAAAGAATGTTAGCCTTTGTGTACAAACAGAAACTAACACAACATTGTAAAGCTATTATACTCCAATAAAGATATTAAAAGAAAAAGAATGACTAGCTCTCTACCCCCAAGAGCCCCCTTAGCAATCCTGCAGGTAGACCATGAAAGGACAAGTAAACATCTGAAGAAGAATCATGAGGAGGCGGCCAGCCTGCACTCAATGGAAAATGATGCAGAGCTTGACCTCTTGCCTTGATGATTCACTGAGATTCTTTCCCTTTTTCCCCTTTAAAAACTGTCTATGGCTGAGCAGAATCTTCAGAGTTGATCTCAGGACTTGAGTCTCCCTTCTCCCCAGATTTCTGGCTTTTCTGATTAAAGCAACTTTCCTTTCTACCAACACTTGCTTCTCAAGTATTGGCTTCTGAGCTGTGAGCAGCCAAACCTGAGTCCAGTAACAACAGATGCAGCTGGACCTTGATGAATCCAGTTAAAGAAATAAGCATAGCATTTAGGGTTATGGTGGTGACTAAAACGGGAATGAAAATCTGCTCTGGGGGTGGGATGGAAAGATGGAGGAAAGAGAATTTTCCTTTTCATTTTATACCTTTTTGCAAGGTTGGAACCTGAACAATTTTTTCAAGAAGGGTCTGTCCATGTTTATAATCATGTTGACATGAAGAGAGGCAACAGGCCAAAAGAGCGTTCATTCCTGAAGGCTCTTTGGGTAAGAACAGGTAATCAGAAGTCTAAGATGGTGTTTCTTGTTGAATAATGAAGGTAACGTGCCAGTGTTTTAATGAAACTGTGGATTCTGTGTGAGGAGGGGCTGAGTAACAGAGAGCACATTCTGCACCAAGAATGTTGGGGTCTCATTTAGGGACATTCTGTGGACAAGATTCCACAGAGCCACCAACAGGGTATCAGAAGAGGTATGAGAACAGGACCTGAAGTCTTGACAGAAATGTCCTCTGAACCTTAGTATCCAAAAGGGTGTGACTTTGATGAAGCCAATTCAAATAGAGGTTGGGGAGAGTTAGTAGTGGGCCCAGTAAGGACTCTGAACATTTGATCTACAGGTTAATGTAGTGAAGCCTGGCAGGCTCAAGTAATGAGACTGGGCTTATATCCTGTCAATAAAATTTGTAGGACAAAAATGCCACACGGCAGACCACAGCTGAGCTTGGGTGGATGGGGAGAGTAGGACCTGCTCGACACCCACAGGGCAGAAGCAGCCCCCCAGAGTAGTGGGAACTGGAGTTACCCCAGCAGGAGTTGGGAAGTCTTCCCTTCAGATATTGCCACGCTTTGCCATCATCCCAGAAGGTCCTCTTCTCATGTGTTTCATTTCTCCTCCTCCTCCTCCTTCCTTCTCACATCCTGAATACTTACCGAGAGGAAATGAGCAGCATTACTTACCCACAGGATGAACCTGCAGCTACAGTGGTTGCCTGATAAATCTGGAGGCAAATCAGCGTGAGCTTCCACTGATAAGGGACCAGAGGCCTGAAAGTAGCTCAGAGCAATGCAAGCCACCTGGGCGCTCCCTGAACAGCTGGACCATCAAGACACATCCCCCATTGGCAGGAGGCCAAGGTCTACCTCCAAGACAAGGGCCTCTGCTCGTCCTCCTGTCCTTGGGGAAATATCTTCTCTCACCTTCAGTTCACAAGGTACTGGTCCCAAAATGCTTACACAGCTCACTTCCTCCTGGAGCCCCCTGCCAACAAAGAGAGGGCTCAGCTCTCCCCAACAGCCCTCTCCCAAACACTCCATTGACTTAATTATTTTAATTGAAAAAGCAGGCAGCTTTCTCAGCCAATACATAATGGAACCACAAGGCTGAAGGACCTGAGGTCCACTCAGAGTTGTTCAAGGCTTGCTGCCTCAGAATGACTCTCACAGTTGGCGTGGAGCGGGGAGCTCCCAGTCCTTTGGGGAGGACTCCTTAACATAGTCAGTGTCAATTCGTTCCTTCTGCTTTTTGTGAAAAACCCACCCCACAGCTCTGCCTGAGTCAACAGGATTCTGGAGTGCCTATGATTTCTTGCTCAAGCAAAAGAATAGCTTTTTGCATAATTCTGAGAGCAAGCAACATGACTCTCTACCACATCCTGGAAAATTCTGAGATACACAATGCATAAAATGAACAGAGGTCCCAGCACGCAAGCCGTGATAAGGAGGTGTGTGGCATTCCACAGCCAGTCTCCTGCCTGTGAAGCCACATAAAAGCCCAGGTAGTGCTGTGTAACAGCTGTATTTTTCTCGTCTACAAATTCCAGTTGTCGGAAAGTAGCACGCAATGAGGAAACACCGCGTCTGCCGATAATGGAAATTGTTTGAGATTTCTGAGAAATTGGTGAACGGGAGGAGATGGCAGAGGCCGCTTTGGGAGTTTATATCTTGGCTTGAGATTTTGGACGTGGGTGTGTTGCTCTTAACTTAGCAGCCCCAAAGAGGGGTGAGAGGAAAGTTGGTATGTACGTGGGGTAGGGGGATGATGGGGGAGGCATGTGGAATTTGAGGGTCTGTGGAGGCCAGAACTGCAACGTGAGGAGAGAGGAAGAGGATAGAAGTCATGCCCAACCAAGTATCAGGATGCCCCACGGCAGTTTCTCCCCACCTCTGGCCGATTGCTACTACATCCTGAGCACTTCTGTTCAGAGGGCCTTAGAAGGGCCAGAACAGATACATGAGTAAGAAGATTCTGTCTCTGGATCAAGGTGTCCTCCACAAGGAGCCTCTTAACTGTTCTCTCACCTGCAGCTCTAGGACCTTCTAGATCTCAGGTTTGTGGTGATGGGAGACACAGGGCAGGGGGTCTCACAACCACCTTAATTATGAGGTGGGCATCATTATGCCCAGCTGTACAGATGAAGAAGTTGGGACTTAAAAGGTTGAAGTGCCTCATCTGTGTAGCTAGCACAGCATCAGCAGAAGCAGAAGCAAATCCGGGCCTTTCGAAGTCGAGCTTGTTGCCCTTTATTACCTGTACTGCCTCTTCTGTGGGTGTGCTGGTTTCTGACCACCAAGCAACCCTTTCAGCCCCTACCTTGCTTTGTCTTTCAATGTGTCCATCTGGCTCCTAACAGCCGGCTCACCTCAGCTCCTGTTTCCACATGTGCTTTTTTTTTTTTGTGGTACGCGGGCCTCTCACTGTTGTGGCCTCTCCCGTTGCGGAGCACAGGTTCCAGACGCGCAGGCCCAGCGGCCATGGCTCACGGGCCTAGCTGCTCCACGGCATGTGGGATCTTCCCGGACCGGGGCACGAACCCGTGTCCCCTGCATCGGCAGGCGGACTCTCAACCACTGCACCACCAGGGAAGCCCCACATGTGCTTTTGTTTCTGCTTACAGGACTGGCTTCGGAGAACTTGCTGGTGATCGCTGGTTTCCCAGTCTGCCAGACTCCTGAGAATCTATCTGCCTGTTTTCTGACCCCAACTTCAGCCTGCTCCAGGTCTAACAGCCTCAGAGTGTTTTCTCTGTCTCTGTGCTTCACTGGTCAAGTTTGCTAGAGGATGGCCTATGAGGCTGGGCTGTATTTGATGGGAGCTGGGACAGACAGCAGGTCATTAGCCAGTGACGGCTCCATTGAGATGCTGGACCAGATGAGAGAGGCAAAGTCAGAGCCAGGAAGTGGAGCCAAAGTGCATCAGGTGCCAGCCCTCGGGGGAGAGGCACAAGACCCTGCGTAAAGGTCAGGAGTGTGGAAGCGGAGGAGAGATGCCAGGCAAAGGCAGATAAAATGGAGGCAGTTCTGGAGTTCACTCTGTGAGCACTGATCATCTATCCATAGGGTGTTCCTTGAAAACGTGGCCAAACATGTTTTACTAGCATTTCAACCATATTAACTTGGGTAAAATACGGTGGGACCAGATGCAGATCAAGAGAGAGAAGCTGGAAAGAGTTTTACAGACTGTTATACTCAGAGTTCCCTGGGAAGAACACAGTGCACCATCCAGGACCACTGGGGGAAGCACCAGGGTGGGTCACAGCAGAGAGAGAAAGTGAAACTGTGGGCCAGAGCCGTTATTATGGTTTCCACGGGAAGGGACACGTGAGGCATGAAAAGCAGATTTAGGATTGGCTTGTTCGAATAATTCCACCAGGCTCTGGGGCATAGGGGCTATCCCTAGTTTTCTGGTACCTGGCCTGGGGTGACTAGGGCAGGTGAATAGTGGTCTGGAGTGCGAGAGTGCCATAAAGGAGGTGGTTGTGGGTATGAAATTAATTGGCTTGCTCAAACTTGCAAGACTTTTCTGGGGAATAAATTCCCATAAGTGAAATTTCTGGATCAAAAATTATATGCATTTTAAATTTAATTAGGTGCTGTAGAATTTCTCTCTGAATGTATTACACCAGTTTATATTCCCACAACAGTTTATGACTAGACATTAGACATGATTGATCTTCATTTCTCTAATCTATTTGGTGAGAAACATATCTCTGTTTAAGTTTGTATGTATCTGATCACTAGGGAGGTTTGTGGGTCTTCTTAAATATTTATTCCTGTTTGAATACCCTCGTCTATAAATAAACTCTACAGATCTTTTCCCAATGTTTAAACATGTTTTTGTATTTTAAGAATATTAACTTTTTATTATGTAGATTAAAAATGTTTTTATGAGTTTATCATTTGCTTTTAATTTTGTTTATAGTGTTTTTTCTGTATAAAAACTTTTCTGTTTTACATCATAAAATCTGTCCATATTTTCTTTTATGAGCTCAGGGCTTCCTGTTTTGCTTAGGAAGCCTTTCCCACTGGGGGTAGACTTTTAAGGGAACTAAGCTGGGCTGGGCAATATTCCTAGCACTGATATTATCTGATGTGGGGTTATTTTCTGCTTTCCCAGAAGTCCCCTGGTTGCTAGGGGCTGGGTAAGGATGCCAAACACACAAGTCAATGATCAAGTGGTTCTTAACTTTCCGAGTGCCATTAATACCTCTTTGAGATTCTGATAAAAGCTATGGACCCCACACATGATTTTGACAATGATTTCAGAGGTTTTATAGACTGTCTAAAGTCTATCTTGGAGCCCTGTTTATTCCTCCTCATATTAAGAGCCCTCCCCTACTGCATTTGCAAATATCTGATCTAGGGAATTCCCTGGAAGTCCAGTGGTTAGGACTCGGCGCTGTCACTGCTGGGGCCTCAGTTCAATCCCTGATCGGGGAACTAAGATCCCGTAGGCCATGCGGCACAGCCAAAATAAATAAATAAGCATACAATTTTAAAAATAAATAAATACATACATAAATAAATAAATATCTGATCTAGGAAAACATTTCAAATGATTTCTGCCATCAAATGTATAGTCCTGATTGTCTCCCTCTCTGAAATTTTACCTGGGAAGCTCCTTATGCAACCCCCCTTTGTCCACCCTGGATCTTCATGACATCCTCATGGCCCCAAAAGGGTGAGTGTCACCCCAGCTCAGGACCAGTGTCCCAGCACCTTCCCAGGAGAGCATCCTCCTCGCTGCACCCACCTGTTCCCTTGGATCACTCTGACTTCACACCTGAATTTAGACCCATGGAAGTGACATCAGGGACTTCTACACCCTATGTATTCTTAGATGGCCATGGGGGGGAAGGGGGATGTGCAGGGAGGAATGACAAGGACTGCAAGAGACTCCTCAAGAAGATTCAAATCCTCCTGTCCTCAGGAAGACCATAATGAAGGACAATCAATTTAGCAGCAGGATCTTACAAGGGATCTGCAGGGGAGACGCAAGGAACTTGGAGGTTCAAGGCCTCTTCTGGGAAAACCAATAAACTGTCATTGAGGGAAAAGTTTCAAGGACCTCTGCAGAGTGCTGGGCCTCCCCAAGTGCCAGGGAGGAAAGGAGATCCATTACGGGGACCTCAAGTCCTTGCACATCCAGGAACTTCAAAATAGATGCAAACATCCTCTGCAGTTGTCTCTCCCTCTGATAGAAAACTTCCTGGGCAAACCTAATCAGTACATTAACAGGAGCACGAAGGAGCTGCTCTCAGCTTGAGAGATGTCAGCTTTAAGTGGTTCTGATTGCTCTCCACAGGACTTTGATGGCAAGAGGGTCAGCTCGGAGCATAAAGACCAGCTCTTGAATTTTAGGGAAATCATTTTCCCTAAAATACCTGCCTGCAATGGGAATTCACATCCCATTGGAAACTGGCCCCAGCCCTCTACTGATCTGTTTCTCCTAGACTTCCCTTCTCTACCTCGGCTTTCCTTTGGGTATCTATATGCAGTGAATAAAATGCTTGTTTGGCTGTTTGCGCCTCCAAACCTAACTACTCTTGATCATAATCCTCCCAGAGAAATAATTAGCCAAGATTCAACTCTTAGAGAAACGTGGAGAATAAATCACCCAACCCAAAGAAATGCAGGTCAATCCAAATTCAGCCACAGGCTTTATTTCTCCCAATGGGTTTCCATTTCTCATAAGGCGTCTCAGGTGAAGAGAAGGAAGATTGCTACCCACGAAGGAGATCTGGACGAAGTGGAGAAGGGCTGCTTGGGTTCCAGTCATCAACAGGCGGTGGCTGGTGAGAGGGCATTTTTCTAATCTAGATCACCGTCCAGGTGACGTGTTGTACCAGAGAGAAGCCTGAGCTGAGCCTAATTCCTGCCCTCCGGGAACTTGCACTTTGAGAAGTCTCTACTGACAGAAACACATGGGCAAAACACTGGCTAAGTGCCATTCAATGCACTTGGAGATGAAGCTTTGCTCATGCCCCAGTCTACCACGAAGCAACTGGTACACAAGTCAGCCCTGTTGGGGATGTGGTCTGGAAAGACTTTCCTATTTTCCTGGGCACTAAATCTTGACCATAAGAGTCTGAATGTAATCAGTCATTTGAATCTACATATTCATATTCAATACCTAAGGTGGTTTTTTTTTTTTTAATCTTGAGATTTTACCCAAAGACAATCACTGGACCCGCACTCTAGAATGAGAACATTCTAGAAATACAAGTTTTACTCCGGTGTTTGTTTGTATACAGCTCTGCATACAGTGCCTTGGAGATCTGATAGCAATTTCCAGTTTCTCTTCCTCAGGGAACACATTTGGACCTGTAGTCAGTAGGTCAAAGAGAATCATCTGTTCCTGTCTGAACTTGAGTCCTCTTTGAGGAGATTTCGTCAGTTTCCCTTTCGTAACTCCTACGATACTATTACCCTGTAGAGACCTAAGGTAGAGTATTTTTCTCTTGTTTCATTTTCAAGAAATTTTCATCTCAGTTTACATTCTCTATCAATTAATTTCCTCAAAGGTCAGTCTCTCTAAAATGCCTACAAAATGCTGTTTGCCTGCAGCTTATACGTCTCCCTTTCACCCTGCCCCCTTCTCTCTCTCCATCTCTGTGTCTCTCTTTCCCTTGCTCTGTGCCTGTATTCTCTTTTCCTTCTCTGCTGCAATCAGTATCCTCCACGCTGTGAAGAAGGAAGGGGAATTTTACATTTCTTTTGGTGGAAAAAGTCACTTTCTACCTAAGGTATAAAATCAGAATTAATTTGCAGCTTCTTTTCCTCTTGGGGCAGAAATATGAACACCTGGTGATTCCTGTGTAGCACAATTCAACATGGCCTCCTCCAAACATACACGATTGCATAAAACTACTGTCCTTTAAGAAGAGTTCTTCCTTAACATTTTATACCTTGTTGTATAAGCCAAGGGGTAAGGCTGGCTAGGGTGGGCAGTATTTTTAGTAGTACAGATTCCTGAGCCCACCCTGCACCTTTGGAGTTAGAATCTTTGGGCTAAAAGCCCCGAGAGTCCTTATGTCTAGCTAAACCCTTGGGTGACTTGCTTGGCACAGGTGTAAAAACCGGGGTAGCTTCGAACAGCAAAGAGTAAGTGTATAGAGGATGTTGCAGAATCGTGCAAAATTAAGAGAAGCGGAGAAAGCCTCGTTTCTTGAAAATGGGGGACGATTCATAGAAGAGTAGGCATTTCAAGACCAGCCTGAATGAAGACAGCTCCTGGAGGAGCGGGCATTCTAGGCAGAAATGGAGGAAGGGAGAGAGGGCTTCAGAAGTGTGCTGGGAATAAAGGGGAATTCAGTCTTTTCCTGGGAGTAATAACGAGGCCAGACTGAATGGCTCTGGGATTTGCAATGCTTCACTCTCCTGGGGTCTTCAGTCTTTGATAAAGAAGTGTTTTCATCCCCAAAGCTGTGAAACTGGGCAGAAGGCTGTGTTGACAGTGATGAAATTCCCATGCCAACACCTCCCCCACCACCGAGGGAAGCCCCTGCACCTCTAGCCGGAGCATCCCACCACCTGGGTCTGCAAGCCCACCCAACCCTTGCTGCAATCACCTGGGAGCTTTTCCAAATACCAGTGCCTGACCCCTTCCCCCGTAGTCTAATATAATTGGTCTGGAGTAAGAGTTTGTAAGAGTTCCCAGGGGATTCTAACGTGTAGCCAGAGCTGAGAACCACTGAGCTGGCCAGTTGGAAGCCACCGGTTGGGAAATTCCTGTTTGACCCGGTGCCTCAGTTTCCTCATCTGTCCTGAAGGACATGCCAAGGTGCTGCTGGCCTTCAGAGTTGCTCTGCCTCTGCCGTCACTTCTCTTGTCACAAGCATCTGGTTCTCTCCACCACTCTCTTTCTCCCACGGGTGTCTTCCTCTCACTTTACCCCTTCCTATCTTATCTGTTCTGCTATGTTTCCTCTGGGCCTCTGATCTCTGCTAAGTGACAAAGAGTGCTAATTGCTTAATCAGATGAACTAATTGCTGTTAACACTACCTGGCTAAAGTGCTCTCCAAGCCAGTTAGAATTCATTCTCCTGGGGAGCCGTCCCTACAAAGGGAATTTCCAGGCAAGGCCAGTAGTAAACGACGGGGCCTCTTGGTACCTCCATTCCTACCCTAGGGGGGCCATATCTGTGCATAGAGGAAAGAACAAGCTGTGTAAAACTGGGCCATGACTGGGGCTCTCTGTGATTCAAGGAATAGTAACACTTACCTTCTCAAATCACTGTAAGGGCCCATTACAAGGTGTGGCATGTTGTGGATGTTCCATAAATATTAGCTTCCTTTTCCTTCCTGTCAAAGGCCAGATCCAATTGCATCTTTTCTGAGCCACTTCTCACTTTTAACACATGGAGATTAAAACTGCAGCTAAACTATGGCTCTTTCATCCTGCACTTGTGCAGTTTGTTTTTTAGATCTAAATATTGATTTTTATATTTTTTCCTGTCAAATTTTCTCTTGTTATTTCCTGCCCAGTAACTTAGCCTTTCCAGAGCTTCTGGATCCTGATTCATGGCAGCTAAACTTCCTGATCTGTGTCATCAGCAGAGATGGCAGAGGGCTCTCAAAGTCTTCACCGAATCATGGATAACGTTACCGAACATAACGGGACAAAAGAGAAAACCCTTTTACACCCCAAGCTCCTAGCTTGGTGCTGACAAACTGACCTGATCTCCTCAGTTTTAATGTTAATTTCAAACCAACCAGACTGTATGTTCATTCAGTTTACCTGCCCACATTTCTCCACTGTTGCATTTGTGGCAGAAACTAGTTTCTTGCCCCAATATCCATGCTTTTCTTCCTCCTTAGCCACAGAACCTGTATATAGTTGCATTGATCCCAGCCCCTGTTGCAGCTAGATATGGCCATGGACCTCTGTTCTGGCCAATGAGTTCAAGTAGAATTGTTTTGTGGGACTTCAGGCAAATCTTCTTAAAAGTAATTAACTCAGCTGGAAGGAGCTAGCCCTTCTTCCTGGTGCTTGAGTGTGGATGTAATGGCTGAATCTCCAGCAGCCATCTTGGGTTGTGAGGTGACCTTGAGGATGAAAGATAGAGGGAGCGTGGTCTCTGCTGAACTTGGAACCACCATAGCAGCCCGTGACTGTCTAAAGATTTTCTAATAGGAGGGAGAAATAAGTTTTTGTTTAAACTTTTGAATCTAATCCTAAGGATTTGTTAAAATCCAAATACTCTATGTCTTTCTCAGGAAGAAGAAAGAAAGAAGGAAAGGAAGAAAGAAAGAAAGAAAGAAAGAAAGAAAGAAAGAAGGAAAGAAAGAAGGAAAGAAAGAAAGAAGGAAAGAAAGAAAGAAAGAGAAGAGAAGAAAGAAAGAAAGAAAGGGAAAGAAAGAAAAAGGGAAAGGGATTCTAAGTGTTCTGATGAGAACCTGGGATATCTTCCATATCTGGAAGAGTTGTATAGATCCACATCCTTTCTAATCTTTGGAAAATAGCTTTAGAGGTCATTATAAAAAGGAGAAAAAACAAAAAGGGAAATATGTCAGCATGCATTTGAGCAGAGCTCCTAATGTTAAGAGCTAGAAAAGCCTTTCTTTAGAGACCTGGGCCATTTCTAACAGTTTCCTTTGAAATCACTAATTATGCTCTGAAAGAGAAGGCATCATGGAGCCAGAACCAGCAGCCAATTACCCACAAGAAATCGCTCACTGTGTGGGCTGCCTTCTCTCTCTGTTCACATAATTTCAAAATGTAATTTCTAGAATCATGCTAAATACTTGTAAACAGAGACTGGTTTAATTGCAAGGAGGAACAGTTTCAGGGGATAAAAATGAGAGTTGTTTCTCATTTTGTCGATAACGGAGCAGTCCTCTTTGGGTACAACTTGCAGCTCCCATCTGTCTCCCCACCCAAGTCAGGGCCCTCTGTAACTCCCGTGAGAGGTGCTGACTCCAGCAGAAGGCAGAGGTTACTGTGGAGCAGCAGGAAAGAACAGAGCAGGTGGAGTCGGAAGATACGAGTTCAGATCCCTCCTCCGGCACTTACTAGGTTGTTATCCTTAGCAAGCAAATTAGCCTTCTTGAGTCTCAGTTTCCTCATCCCCAAAATGGCTCTGCCACCAGGGCTTAGGAGCATTAAGTAGCTGATATGTGTGTGTAAAGTGCTCTATCAGAACAGAGGTTCCATGAGAGTTGTGACTCAGTTTTATTCCCCACTGCTTTCCCCAGTGTTCTGAACAGCTCCTGGAAGATCGTAGGGGTGTGTACCATTTAGTATTGCCACAAAATTGTGTCGTAACAAAACTTATACAGTGGCAGTGGCTTACCACCCTCAACATTGGCTCTTCACAGTTCTGCGGGGTCTAGCTGGTCTGGGCTGGGTCTGGCTGATCTCCACTGGGCTGGCTTATGCCTCTGCACTCACCTGGGGCAACTCTGCTCCATGGTTTCTCATGCATGTCTGGGGACTAAGGGCCAGTCCTTCTCATGGTGATGGCAGAAGCACAAGAGGAAGCAAGACAGCACGCCTGCGCCTCGTCTGCCGATGTCCCATTGGTCAATGGAGAGAGACGCAAGGCGTAAGCCCAGGGATGGGAATTTCACTCTGCCCACAGAACAGGAAGGAACTGCAGAGTTACATGGCAAAGGGCATGGGTGAAGGGAGGGGTGAAGAATTGGGCCATTAATGTAATCTACCATAGATGCAATGAACTATTTACTGCTGGCATGAATATATATGGTTTTTGAATGAATGAAGACATATGTCAGATAGTTGAGGTTCTTAAAGCAAGCCCTCACCTTGCCCATCAAGGCTTTCCTTCTCCCATGTTCACAACCCTTTTATTTTTTTTTTTTAACTCTTTATTCTGTATTGGAGTATAGCTGATTAACAATGTTGTAATAGTTTCAGGTGAACAGCAGAGGGACTCAGCCATACATATACACATATCCATTCTCCCCCAAACTTCCCTCCCATCCAAGCTGCCATATAACATTGAGCAGAGTTCCCTGTGCTATACAGTAGGTCCTTGTTGGTTATCCATCTTAAATATAGCTGTGTGTACATGTCAGTTCCAAACTCCCTAAATATCCCTTCCCCCCACTCTTTCCCCCAGTAACCATAAGTTCATTCTCTAAGTCTGTGAGTCTGTTTCGGTTTTGTAAATAAGTTCATTTGTATCATTTCTTTTTAGATTCTGCGTATAAGGGATATCATACAATATTTCTCTTTCTCTGTCTGACTTACTTTACTCATTATGACAATCTCTAGGTCCATCCATGTTGCTACAAATGGCATTATCTCATTCTTTTTTTCATAGCTGAGTAATATTCTATTGTATATATGTACCACATCTTCTTTATCTATTCCTCTGTCGATGGACATTTAGGTTGTTTCTGTATCTTGGCTATCGTAACCCTTTAACTAATGGTGGAAAAAGCAGCTACATGACCTGACAAAACCATGCAGAAAAAGAAATTCACTACAACTCTTCCCTCTTGGAATTCCCTTCTTCCTCTCTAGCCTTTCCTGTTCACCCCGCCCAGCACCTAGCCTAAGTGTTTCCAGCCCACCCTTAACTAATTGTTGCTAAGATGGCAATTCACTTTGAGGTGTGAGAGACGTTGAGCCAATGTAAGAGGTAGAGGGACAACCAAGGTGGAGAGGTACATTTCTGTCTCTTTCCACCACAGGCGGTTGTTAGATAGCTTCTTGAGTTGAAACAAAGAAGATATATCATTTAAAATCATAATAATTATTTTAAAAAACCAAAAAACTGAAGCCATTCATGGTGGTTCCCTGGAGGAGTTAGATAAGGGGTAAGGTAGATGAAGAAGACAATCCCTTTTATTTTATACCTTCCTGAGCTGTTGGGGGGAAAAAATGTTTAACCATATGCGTGTCATTTTTATAATATATTCTTTGAAAGGTTTAAAGAAGAAGTCTGTGAAACTCCCTTCTTGTTTTTGTGCTTTCAAGCCACAGAGGGATGAGGCAAGGGCTGTAGGAAGCAAATCCTGCCCTTGGATGCAGGCTTGTCTCCCCTCTTTACAAGCTTTCCATTTTAAAAAAGAAAAAGAGAGCCGTTCACCCTACCCTGTAATCATACATGGAAGAGAGCATGAACAAAATTAACATTCTCGTCTGTTCATCTAGAATGAAATGTCACCAAGTGAGTAGGAAAGTGATGATTTCCAAGGCTGAATGAGCAAACTAGTTAGGCAGATGGGGAAGCCTTGTTGTACTACTGATTTGGGGGCTATTTCCCTTGTCTTTCCACTTCTTCCTTCAGGCTTCCTGTGGGCCTGGGTTTGCATAAAGAGTGTGTTTGGGAGAACATATCCTGGGAAGGCACCGGCTTCTTTTTAGAATTTGCAATTTGGTTTTTAAATGTTGCAGTACAGCAGAAAGGCGCAGTAGAAAAAGGCATAAGAGGTGAGATAGATTTTTTTGGAAAATGCTGTTCACGGCTCTCGTGTGGGTAAGGCTTGGATGGCTCTGTTCTCGAGGTTTATTTCTGCTGCACAGTTTGAGACAGTGGGCAACAACCTGCTCAGAGTTTTATATACTTTGCATAATGGCTGGATAGGGTCCTTCAGCTACTGAGTTCAGCTCTGACATCACAGCTGATCTGAAAGCTGCTGGCTTTCTCCTGGGGGGAGACCGGGCCCAGCCTCCTCTGAAATGATGAGAGGGGAACAGACTCTGGGAGTCTGAGTTCCTTACAAAAAGCTGGTGTGCGTGTGCGCATACTTTTGAGTGTGTGGTGGGGTAGAGGCACTTGGGAGGAGAAAATCCTGGAGCAAAATGACTTTTCCAAAGTAGAATATCATGTGCCTTGTGCTCCCGTCGTTCAGGCCAGAGAGAACAGAACAAACGATAAAAAGGAAAGTTCCAGCCCCCCGATAAACTAAGACAAATGACCGAAGGCCTCGAAGTCTCTTAGACCTTGAGGTCAAACAGAATGGGCCTGGAGTGCCAGGTGACCATGACACTCACAGCTTGGCCAAAATCTTCTGGAACAAGGAGCCACAAGCCATCCAGGGCTGGGGATGGTTGCCAGCCGGCCAGGACTTGCTGTCCCAGGCTCAGGGACTGGGAAGGAGAAAAGGGTTTGCTTCAGTCCAGGTCACAGTCCCTGGGTCCTTCCCACCCTCCTCCCTCGGTTCCCTTTGCAGAGATTTTCAGTCTATTGCAGCATCTCCCCATTAAAGTAAATAGTGCTTTCCCGAGAGCACATCTTCGATATTTCTGCAATTGTGCCATAGCTAGCTAATGCGGAATGCTGTAGTTTAATAGTCTATTAAAACTCAGCACTGGGCATTCAAATCTCTACTGTATCACTACAGACCTACTGAACAAAGGTGAGGTCCCCAGAAAGCACTATTCACTTGCTGAGAGTTGCTGCAACAGAACGGAGGAAGTCTCTTGGGGCAGAAAAATTTAAAGGGGAAATGGGGTGGAGAAGGGATCAATAAACACCTCCCCTCCGCCCCTGCCCCCCGCAGAACCGCCCCTTTGCCTGCCTGGAAGGAAGAAAATTTGCCGGTACTCTGGATCGCGTCTGGAAATTCTTGGAGTTTACTACCAAATCCCTTCAGATCAAATCTCATTACTCAGATCTTTATTTGGAAGCACTTCAGTTTCCTTTCTCTCCTTCTCAGAGAGAAACAGGGTTCAGGAAAGCCGCCCCCAGTCCGGAAAATGCACCAGCGGCTCCTGCCTCCAGAACAATTGCCAGGGCGGAGGAATCTTCAAACAGCTGTAAATCCTCCTCCAAACAACTCCCTTCCTCAGAAACCACAACACATCCTCACATCAAAGCCTCCCTTCTGCTGCCAAGAGGAGGAATCGATAGTTTCACCGAAAGGAAGCAACGTGGTTGCTGGGTGTGTGGTGTAAGCACCTGTACTGCAAATAACCCAAATATCACCTAAGAAACAAGGGAGAATCACACACCCGGTGCTGCAGCTTCTGAGGAGCCCCACAGAGGCGTGCCCACAAGTGAGCAGTCAGAAGACCAGCAGCGGCTTTGCTGCAGAGTTGGGAAAGCGAGGGAAGATGGAGAGATGAGAATGTGGATTGAGGGTGGGATGGTCAGGGCCAAAGGCCTGGGGAGAGAAATACAGTGGAGAGATGTGGCGAAACCACACAACTGAGATGGGACTCGAAGCCCCCGGCTGAGACTCAAACCTGGCCAAAACCCAGATTGGGACTTGAACCCAGTGTCTTTTAATTGAGGTCACACACCTGGTCTCAGGACCTAATGAAGCTCAGGTTCTTGAGGTCTCATCGTAGAAAGAACTCAGTGAGGGACAAAGTGATAAGTAAGAAGTGGATTTATTTAGAGTAATACACATTCCATAGACAGAACGGGGTCCATCTCTGAAGGCAAGAATGGCCCTGAGAGAAGCACACTCCACAGACAGAGTGTGGGCCATCTCAGGAGGCAATAGGTCTTGAAATACGGGGTGGCTAGTTTTTATGGGTTGGGTAATGTCAAAGGCTAACGAGTGGGAGGATTATTCCAACTATTTCAGAGAAGGGGTGGAGATTTCCAGGAGTTGGCCCACTTTTGGGCCTTTTATGGTCGACACCCATGGGTGTGTCATTTAGCATATGCTAATGTATTATAATGAGCATATAATGAGTCTCAAGGTCTACTGGAAGTCAAATCTTCCACCATCTTGGACCTAGTTGGTTCTATCCAGTTTATGTCGTATCCTCAAGGGCTACGTCATTCTTTCAGAGGTTGTGCCCTGCCCCCTTCCCTCCTGTTTCAGTGGGAGAGACACACATATTGGAATGTGCGTCAGGAGCTTTGCCAACCTCCATGCTGCCACCAGCCACTGATGGCTCGAGCCGGTAACCTTGGGATCTTCATCTGTATGAGAAGGAAAGCAGAATATGTCACCCCAAAATATGTCTCTTTGACATAAAAATTATTTTGAGCTGCAGGCAATTCAAAAAAGCAGTAAGTGAAGAAAAAGCATCCCCTTTTCTGCTTAAAGGCAGGAAATAAATTCTCCTCTTGGAGACAGACTCTTATCAGTCCAGGGAAGTCACCAGAGGAATCTGCAGACAGACCTTGATAAACTAACCCTTATCTTCCTAGTTAAGTAAGATAAGGACTTCCTAGCCTTAGCTGGACCACCCCCAGCCCAAACCCCTTTGTCTTGTCAATTGTTCACAAATGTACTGTTTCTTGGTCTAAAAGGTATAAAAGCTTCCTGCTCTGGTCACTTTTTCGGGAGTTCATTTTCTTGTGAAGGCTCTCATGTACATGTACAAATCCAATACAATGTTATGTTTTTCTCCTATTAATCTGGTCTATCAGTTTCATTTTCAGACCCAGACTTGGACCCTAAGAGTCAAGAAACATTTTCCTCACTATAAAGGATGCTCTCAGAGTTTCCCTCCAGCTCTTTGAGTCCATGGTCTCCAGGTAAGCCTACACAGTGGACGAGAGAGAGAGAGAGAGAGAGAGAGAGAGAGAGAGAGAGAGAGAGAAAGAGGGAGAGAGAGGGAGAGAGAGGGAGAGAGTAGGGGTGTCCGTCTTTGATCTGTCATGGCACCTGTGGGTGTGTCATTTAGTGTGTTCAAGGTCTAGTGGAAGTCAGTTGTCTGCCATCTTGGACCTAGTTGGTTCTAACCAGTTTATGTTGTGTCCTCAGGCTATGTCATTCTTTTAAAGGTTGTGCCCTGCCCCCTTCCCTCCTGTTTCAAAATTGCATTTTCCAAGCAATTTCAATTTGTTAATTTAAACCAGGAGTATTTACTCCCTGGGTGCTAAACACTTGACCCACCTTTGATGGGCGATGATCCAGAAAGCACCCGTGGTTCCACCTCCTCCTGAGTCCAGATGGAGACTTCAGTGGCCCCAGAGCTTTTCTGCCCGTGGAAGAAACATATGACGATGTTGCTAAGATTGTCATTTTCAGTGGCTTTCTCTTCTAATCTTTCCCCCAAAGTGCCAGTTGGGGCAAGGAGTGCACATTGGTGATTTTTATCAACTGTCCAGTTCTTCTCAGATCTGCTCACATAATTGACACAGTTTTGTGTGCTGATTCCACTGCTGGCTTCCTGTTACCCCACCAACAACTCATCTCCCAGTGTCCTCACCTGCTTACCTTTAATTTAATCTAAATTACTTGAAATCCTATTGAGGGTAAGGAGGATTCAAACACATGAATAAATAAATGGAGAATCCTTCGACTTCTTTCTCCCCTGATTGCATGTGCAGGTGTGTATAGGGGTGGGGGGCTTGGGAAGATGGGGAAAGATAGCAAAAGCAGGGTTGCCTTGGTGACTTGGGGTAGAAATGAGGTGAACTTTGTATACCTGGAGTTGAAGTGAAATGAGATGGACAACAGTGAAAGAATAAATGTACCATCTTCCGTGTATATGACAATGTGTTTGTAGGAGGAGAAATAAAAAAGCAGAAGGACAAAGTGATTTCCAAAGGGAAGGGTGAGGTTTTCCTTTGGTTTTCAATTCAGTACAAAAGCACCAAGGCTCTGCTCAGGAAGACCCTGTGTCAGGGAGGGTCTAAGCTTCACTGAGTCTTTCAGGGGGTCAACGGCTTCCCATGCATCTCACTGAGTCCTTACAATGACCCTTCCTGACAGGAATTGTTCCCATGTTATAGATGGAGAAACTGAGGTGGAAACGAATTAAGTAATAGGCCCCAGAATGCATGCCAGCAGGGGCAAAAATTAGTATTTCGGTTTGGGTCCTCTGATCATCTCTTTACATTACATCATGGGGCCACTTAGCCCATTAAAAACTATAAAATCATGAATAAGCCAGTGTCTTCTCCCTCAAGCCATGTAAAATTTGGGAGGTGAAGGAAGAAAGTCCAGGAAGGCCTATTGCATAAAGAAGGGACAAAACAAGTGTCTTTGGGAAGATGGCACACCTCTGATGTTTCTAGGGAAGAGGGAGGTTGGGAAGCAGGCCCTGTTCACTGTTCCAGGGCCCACTACAGTCTTAAGTCTAGAAATGGCCCAGATCCTCAAAGAGGGTTTCTCTGTGTCCCAGGTAGAGCCAGATAATAGTTTCTGTTTGTCTTTGTGTGAAGAGCTCCCAAACTGAAGAAGTGAGAGCTACACCCACAAAAACAGGGAAAGGGCTTTTGGGGAGGAACTGCCAAAGGCTTATCTCTGCCCCCAGCTGTGAGGCTGATTGATGCTATTAAAATTCCCAGGGAGTCTCCGATATCAGCGCTCCCTGGTTTGGAGTGGGGGATGTGGAGAGAGAGAGAGAGAGGGAGAGAGAGAGAGAGAGAGAGAGAGAGAGAGAGAGAGAGAGAGGGAGAGAGAGAAGCAGGCTGGGAAATGCTTATAGATTCCCTTCTTGAACTAGTCCAGGTGGGAGGGGTGATAACCCAGGAATGAAAATGCATGATACAGAGGATTTCATGGCTGGTGCCCGCGATAGAGCGGGGTAGGTGCTGTCCAAAGACCAAGGCCTGAAAAGCTCTTACTTGGTAACATAGATGCAAGAATTGTGAACCACATCTCTAAATTAGACTAATCGGATTAAATGTAAAAGTCTCATCCCTCGGGCTCCTCTTTAGGTTGCCAAGCCAGAATTGGAGCCAAATTGAGGAATAAAAGATCTGAGCTCAAGTCTATCAGCTGTGTGACCTTGGGAGCTCCTCTTAACAACCTCTTTCATCTAGATTGCTCATCATCAACTTCAGTCTTGCTGTTAAAACAAGAGGTAGTGAGGTGAAGGCACTTGGCACTCTGAGGAGCGGGCTGTGAATAATGTATATTTATCACAACCCAGGTTCAGTCTTGAGAGGCCCAAGCCATGGGCCATTTTCTGTAGATACCCTGCGATCTTGCCAGCCGCTGTGGCTCCCTTGGAACTGACTTCACGGGGGTCCGTCCAACACATGGTCCAGTTCTCAGATGCCCTCAGCAGCTTTCACAGGACTCTGCCAGGGAAAAGCCAATGAACTTACTCCCAAGAGAACAACAGAGGGACCCCCAAAACTCTGTCCCCTAAATGAACGCTTTGTCGGCAAGTCCCATGCAGGGATAAGGCCTGGAAGAGAAATTGACGTGTGTGTTGTTTTTCCTCTGTCTGGGCAAATGGAATGGACCAGGGAACATCTTTGAAGGGGACCCTGGTTTCCTCTCTACCAAGGAGGGGCCTGGTCCTGCCATTGCTCCAGGAGATGGGGGGCCCGTTTTGACATCTTCCATTCTCTTCACGAAGGATGCACAGTGGTCTATCCTTAGGACTAGCTGGACAGACAGTGCCACATCACGTGCCACGTCTAGATCTCCTTGGGCATTTTTTGGCTGGTAGGTTGGGGTGTAGACCAGCATTTCTCATGACGAATCTCTGACTGGTCTTATAGGCACTGTTTTCTGTGAGCAAGC
This sequence comes from Pseudorca crassidens, assembly GCF_039906515.1. NCBI lineage: Eukaryota > Metazoa > Chordata > Mammalia > Artiodactyla > Delphinidae > Pseudorca > Pseudorca crassidens. Next base: position 124,038,497 of record NC_090299.1, on the reverse strand, counting down.
GCCTATGTGCCTCTCTGGGTACTTCATTCCCCACAACGGAGATTCTGGCCCCCTGGTTCCCTCCTCAGCCTTCCTCACTGCTCTCTGCTCCAGATTCCTGATGCAAATACACAGGCATAAACAGCCTGACCCCTTCAGTCCTTTGGGTACCGAACGAAACTTGGGTCCTCTTGTCTGCATGCAGTAAAGCCAACCCACTAACACCAGGTTGTGGTGACGGAAAGTGCAGCGTTTATTGCAGGGCGCCCAACAAGGAGTCCAGGGCAGCTAGTGCTCAAAATGCCAGAACTCCCATAGGGGTTTCAGGAAAGCATTTTTAAAGGCCAGGTGAAGGAGGGGGTTCACAAGGTCTGTGATCAGCTCGTGTCCAATTCTCTGTGGTTGATGATGAGGTGTCAGGGCCATGTCGCAGGGGTTAACATTCAGTCCTTAGGCTCCAGTGGGCCTGGGGGCTACATGGGGGTTTTCACATCTGTAAGACAACTCAGGAAGTGTTATCTGGGTACTTCAGAGAGGAGCTACAGCAGAGGGTATAGGAAAGGGGTCTGTCCCAGGAAGGTCCCGTAGGGTCCTGATCGGTTACACTTTCCTTCTGGGAACCCTCAGGATGCCCCTTAGACCTTGGTTATTCCCCACCCCCACCCCCACCCCCCCCTTGGAGGTTTTCCTTCCTCTTCTGCTGAAAGCTGTCCCAGGGAAAGAAAAGGTGGTGTACCTTGAACCTATTGTACTAGCAGGTAAACTGTGTTCCTTCTCTTACGTCCTTAGCTGAAGGGGCTCCCTCCCCCCCTCTTCCCCCTTCCCTTTCTCCCCCCCTTCTTCCCCCTTTCTTCTCCTCCTTCTCTCTCTCTCTGCCCCACCTATTCCACTTTGGAGTTGAAGGAAACACCACTGTACAAGGTGTGGGATTTGGTTTCTGAGACAAGGGTGTGAGTGATATAACCAGGACATCAGGGGATGGGGGGCAAGGGTGACTACCTCTGGGGTGGAACTTGACAGATGGGAAGTGAGGGATGGGAGGGAGCCTTGTGGACAAATCCCTCCACTCTCTCCCTCTTATGCACCCTTCTGAGGCCCGAGGTGTGTTTGTCCTTGCAGTCTCTCCAGAGAGGCCCAGGGTCAGGAGGACCCTGTCTGCACCCGGCCAGCCCTGGCCAGGGTGGAAGCACATCCTGGGGACTCCCGTCTCACCTTGACCTACCCCACCTCCCTTTGATCTTCACCACCCTGCTTGCACCTCTCATTTTATACCTCAATCTCTGCTTTTCTAGAGATGAGGACCAAGACACACCTTTTATTTTGCTTGAGCTAAGGTGCTTGTTTACTTCTCCTCAGAGGGATTCGAGACACCTCAAATTGCGGCCTCTGTATTTGTTGTTCCTTAAAGAAGGGACGTGGGGAGGATGAGAGCTCTAAGGCGAGGACCCTCCCTTGCTCCTAAAAGCCCACTGCAGACCCTCTTTTATGCTGAGGGGAAATCGGCTATTCTTCTGTGTACAAAGTTCCAAGCTTTTTAGAAACCGGCAGGTCTGGAGCACAGAAACCTTGGTGGGGTGGGAATCAGGGAGAACAGTGTGGCTTTTCCAGGCTGGGAGGAGCTTAGAGAAGGCTCTTTTCTGTTCACTGACTAAAAACTCGCTCAGAAAGAAGAAATCAGAGCAGGCACAGTTCAGCCTCTGTGAGGATTTCTGTTCTCTCACTTTCTTAAGACAATATAATCAAAGAAAAGATTTAGAAAGAAATGAACTGCAGAGTGCATAAGGAGTCTGGAGATGGGCTTTTTATCTGCATTTCTTCTCTAGAGAAGTTTACTTTTAATTCCTTTTAAGAGGTGGGCTGAGGGGCAGAGCTCACAGAGGTAGACAGCGGAGGCAGGTGGTCCTTCCCCCGTCCTGCTCTCAGGAATTCCCAGGAAGCAGCTGAGAGGCGGGCTCAGCTCTGGGCTAGTATCTGGTAAAGATGAACATCTCGAAGTACAAATTGCAGAAACTGGCTTCTCTCTCTGCTCTTCTGCCGGGAGATGAAGACCACGCAGAGGGAGAACACTGAATGTATGACAGATGCTGTTTCTGTTTCACTGTCTCTAGGCGTTGTGTTTCGTGGATGCAGGTGAGACCAGACTGAATGGGCAGGGTGTTGGCTTGGTTCAGCCACGTAGGCCAGGGAAGGCAATTTCAGCCACTAAAAGGCAAGAATGTCACACGGCCTCTATGCCCCTCCATGCTGTTGCCGACCTAAACCTCAGCGTCCCCCAAACTGAGCCCATCACCTTCCCTCTCCTGGTGGTCCTTCTCTCAGCCCACGGCACTGTCACCCACCCCATCTCAACCGACCGCCAGGAGCTTGGGTCCTCCCTGACTTCCCTCTGCTTTACCCCCATGTCTCATCAACAAATCACATCCATTTTATTTTATACGGTTTTTAAATCTCTGGAATTATCCACCCTCCCATCCCCACTATTCCATCCTAGTCCAGCCCCCGTCACCCCTCACCTGGACGATCACAACGGCATCCTTCTTGCTATATTCATACCCATTCCTGACCCTACAGCAAAATTAACAAAATATAAATCATATTATTATCAAAATAAATACAAATCATATTATTATCCCTCCTGCTGTAAAGCCCTCAAATGTCTCCCCATTACCCTTTAAGTTCCCTTTAAGCACCTGTAAGTTCGTGTTCCAGTCCCAAGGTCCTTAACCAAAGTTTCCCCGGCCTTCCTTTCTCAGTCTGTTCCTTGCCCCCTACTAACCTACCCATCCCACCCACCACTCCCGTGTCCTTTCAGCTTTTCACATGCTCCACACTTGCTTTGGAGCCTTTGAATATGTTGTTCCCTCGCCCCAGAAGCCCTTCCTCGCACTATTTCCTTTCATAGCTCTCCTCAAGCTTAGTGTTATTTATTTTTCTAATTTTGTACTCAGCTCCATGGGAGAAAGCACTATATCTGTTTTACTTCCCACTGTCCTTAGCACCCAACACAGTGCCTGACACATAGTAGATGCTCAACAACTTTTATATATGTATTTATTATATATATATACACACACATATATATAATATTATATATATGCATAAAATTGAGGAGATTTTAGTAAAACTCCTTTAGAACTGTAAAGTCTGTATAAGACTGGTGATTTTTATTTCCACTTTCTAGCTCAGAACAAGCAGGATAGAATATTCTATTATCATTTGGTCTTGAGTGGAACTTATTTATGTGTCTGTGTTAAGGCTTCCAGGCATTTGCATCTTAAGCTTTTTATTTCTACTTGCAGAATGAAGGGATTTGTGCTTCTTTAAAGAAATTTCTAGCAATAGCCAGCAGGTGGGTTCATTAAGGAAGCAACAGAACATTCTCATGCTATTTTTATTTCTTTTTTATAGTTTGGAAACTGAAAAAGAAAGAGACAAGCAGCTGAGGCTGAAGAAAGAAAGTGGGGTGGAAGGCTCCCCCACTCAGGCTTTAGAATTCTCTTCCCACCCCCTTTACCAGGATGAACCCCAGGCCTGGGCTGCGGAAAGGCAGCCCAGGGAGTAGGCAGCGCCAGGGCTACCCTGACACCCTGACTTCAAAGCCTCTTTGAACAGCCACTTAGCTGGTACCTCAGTGTCTTCATTTGTAAAGCAGAGATCAAATCCCTGATCCCAGCATTACTGTGAGGATTAAAGGAGATAATGTTTCAGAAAACACATGGTTAAGTTGCACATGTAAATTACAGGGCATATGATGATACCGCTAAATGAAATATCTCAAATACAAAAGTAAGGTCTGACGTTTCTTTACCGTGAGCTGTCCCCACCTATGTAGCCCCATGCACATAATCACGAGTGTCAGCAGCTTCAAGAACAGTGATGAGTATTTGCATCTCTCCCTCTTCCAGCGGTCAGTGAACTCAGAGATGGGCCCATCATCTTACGCCCCTAGTAACCAGCAATGCCAGACACCCACTACATGCTGAATGAATGAATATATAGCGGGGAGCAAGGAGGAGGAAGGTCTGAAGGAAAAGGTGAGTGAGGAAGGCGTGGGCTGGATCCCTGGCGAGGTTATATTTTCTTAGAAATCCAGGAGAGCAACTAAAGGCATTGAATTAACTGGGGCGGGGGGGGGTGCCCTCCTAATTCCCTTGGCTCAAACCCCAGCTCCTAGCTCTCCTGGCCTGGGGCCAGCTGCAGGGATGGGATGGGGCAGGAACTCTTTGTCTAGGCTTAATTCAGCTGCGGTGGCCTCTCCCTGGGGGACCCTGCTGAGCTGCCAGAGCAGTGGTATAAGAAGAATACCCAGATTTCCAGATTTGGGAGCCTTGCAAGAGATGCACACCCTGGTCTCACCCCCAAACAAAGCAGACAGGGCCAAATACAAAGAAACGTTTCTTCCCAGTCCCCAGAAACCGGCTAAACATCCGTCCGTCCGTTAAATAGCTGCAAAGCCCCTGCTGCGTGTTGTGCTGGGTGCTGCGATGACGTAAAATGAATCGCACCCTGGTCTCAAGCAGGGGGAACATAACTTCTTTTCCACGGGGAAAACCCAGTGGGGAGGGAGCAACAGCCCAGGTCCTGGAGGGGCAGGAACACAGCCCGTGCACCTGGCAAGCCTGGCACCGCCATCCCTCTCTCTCCACTGCGCTTGCGTCACCCTTGGCCTCCCTGGAACCCTCCACCTTGCTGGGAAATTTGCAAATCACCAAACAGGATGTTGGCCAAACTTTGGGAATTACTCAAAAGCTTTCTGCACCAAATTGTTTCTGGAGCTGACAAATAAGGAATGATTATTCCTTTAGGATCAAGAATATATTTTTTTTAAAGAGAAATGGTTTTCTATTGTGGACGGAAAGTAGGGCTCCCCTCAGAGTGCAGCCCGTTTGCCGGTGCTCCTTGATGATCAAGGGAGGTGGCAGATGCTGGGCTAGATGTTTCCAGGGTCAGGGGAGAATGGTCTGAGGACCTGTCTTCTCCACCGGCTGCCTCTTTTGGGTGGTGCGGTTTGAGGTGGAGAGACAACGGCCGTGAACCGGATGGCTGAGTGTCCTTCAGCTGCTAGAAGACCACTTCAGGGCAGCTGGAGCAGCCCCAGTAGAAGAAAATCGTACTTACTCGACAGGTCCTGTGCTCCGTGTTGAATCTCTCCTGCCCTTTTTCACACACAAAGCAAGAGGCCCTTTGTCATTTGAAGAGGTGGCCCGCAGCGCCAGTGTTGACTGAGCCTTCTCTGTCGGAGTCACTTTCTCAATCCGGTTAACGAGCAGGGGCTGCCGAGGGCCCCCGGCCAGCCGCAAGCAGGCCCGGATAGCACCCGAGTGGGGTGTTGCCATAATTCTGGCCGAGTCCTTCAAGCTCCGCTTGTGGACGTGGTACAGCCAACTAGCTTTCAGCGAGCAGCCCCCTCTATCCCCAAAGCTGGCCGGTCAGGCAGCTTGACCACGAGACCTTTCTTTCCCAGGCCCTGAGCAAACGGCCAGAGGAAGCTGCCTTGTTTGATGCGTGCGGAGTCTCCGAACAAAGGGGCCTGTGTGAGCTGCCGCCACAGCAACTGTGGGTCCAGAGCCCGGGCAGCGCTCGGCGTCGGGCTGGAGGGCTCGCAGCGTGGCCAGGGGCGTGAGTTGGAATACAGATTGCCCCCAAGTCTTGGGGGCCTTGCCTGTCAAGTGGCGGGGCCTGGCTCCACTGCCCGATATCCGCTGTCCACAGCTTGCAGGCCTGTTTGCAGCACGGCCAACTTCCTGTTTGGTGATTTGACAGGAGTCCCAAGCTCTCTTGGCACATCAGAACTCGGGGCTCCGCGCAGCCAGCGTGGGGTGGCTGCATCTGCGTGGCTGAGATGTTCCCTGCCTTGGATCAGCAGCTGGCCGAGCTTGGGAGATGCAGCCGGAAGGTCCGTGAGAGGCCTCTGCTTCCTGGCCTCCATCCTCAGACCCTCTCTGTACCCAGGGGCTCCATTACTCACAGAAAGACACAGGGAGCTGTTCCAAGATACTGTCTTGGAAAAGGGCTGACATACTTTGCCAGACTCTGATAAAGATAAGAAAAAGGATAGATTTTAGAAAATAGATTCCTCTATTTTCTCAACAATCACACCCCCCTAATAATAATGAGTGACATTGTTGTGAGACCCACTGTGAAGAGCACTGAGTTAGCTGAGATGCATCTTATGTACTTTTCCCCTCTAATCCAGCTCCAGTGCTTTGGTCTAAGCAATCTGCAAGAGGAACATGGACTCAGTGCAAAGGTCGCTGTTCACTTGTATCCCACTCAGTAAAATCATAAGCAGGCTAAGTGCATCCCTTCCTCGATTCCATCTGTGTAGACTTCCGGCTCTTTTACGTCCTTATTCTGCTGACGCCTCCATCTTCTCCCCATTCATCAGGCTCCTCCTGCCTCCTTTGCCTTCACCCTCCTTCCCGGTCCAGATCCCTCAGCGTCCCTCAGCTCTCACCAAGCAAAATCCTAACCTGGGTGCACAGAAGCCCTCACAGCCTTTGCCTTTGTTCTAGCTCTGAGACTGAGCACCCCTGGGGAAACGGACATTCCTAGAGAGGCTGGGCCACCCCACGTTCATAGCCCCCAACCTCTGCTGCGTCCTCAGTGCAGCCCATGTCACCTTTAGCTGTCCTTGGAGAGCGCCCTCCTCTGTGCCCCAGGTGACCACTCCGAGCTCCTAACTCTCTCACCAAGGCTCCTGCCCAATCTTTAGTCTCTTATACTCAGCAGATAAACTTGATTCCAACTTCAAGGTCATCAGGCTCATGCTCCTTCAACTTCCCACCCCCCTTCTACAAACACCTCCACATGCACACTCATCCTCACCTTCATTCTCAGAGGCGGGGCCCTCTTTCTGTACCTTTATTCTCTCTCTTGATGACTACTGACAGCCTCTGATAGTTATCCCCTCTGTTTCATTTGTATCAAATCTCTTCCATCTCCCTTGAAGCCTCTAAACGCACAGGCAGACAGACCTCATTTTATTGCGCTTCGCTTTGCAGATAATTGCGTCTTTACAAACTGAAGGTCTGTGGCAACCCTCCATCCAGCAAGTCTACGGGTGCCATTTTTCCAACAGCATTGGCTCACTTCCTCTCTCTGTGTCACGTGTTGGCAATTCTTGAAATATTTCAAACATTTTCATTCTCAGTACTCGAGTCTCGTGGCCCATGTCTTCCTCTAGTTACTTCTCAGCTTCCCTCTCCCCTTCTCCTCCAAACGACGTGCTGTCTACACATCCCTTCATTCCCAGCTCTTTGTACTCTGCTTCTGTCCCCACCCCACTACCAAAACTGATGTCACCAAGGTGACCAACGACTTCCTCGATAGATAACAAATTGAATGGACTAGCTGCGTTCCTTTCCTTACTAGAATTTTCTGAGGCATTTGAGGATACGGATTATCCTTCTCTGAAGCTTCCTGATCCCTTACATCCATTCTCCACCCTCCCTCTGAGAGGGGCTCCTCTCCCGCTGCCTGTCCCAGGCACGTGGCTGTTCTCTGGGATTCCGGGATTCTGCTCTGACTCACCGCTATCTTGCTCTCCACACACACTCCCTGGCAAAGCGCATCCTCTCTCGGAGGATATGCAGATAACTCCCAAGTCCCTCTCTCTAACCCAGATCTTTACCCCTAGCTTCTCCCATAGGCACCACTAATCCAGCATTTCTAGAACAGCAACTGGGGACACTTTTCCTGTTAAGCCACCTCTTGCCCACCTTGCTGAAGGCACCGTGGCCCCCCTGCAGGGGTAGGGATGCTATTACTCCACTCCTTCCCCCTCTCCACACGCATGTGCTCCCATCACCACCAAGTCCTCCCAAGTGTCTCTCAGACTCACCCTTCTCTCCCCTCTATCTCTCCCACCACTTCTCTCCCGACCCAGTACAGCAGCTTCCTGGATGTTTGCTAACAGCCCTTACCAGCACCCACCTAGCTGCGGAAGTGAGCTCTTTGAAAGGCAAAATTGGACTTGTCAAGTCCCTGCTTTAAACCCTCCCATCGTTTCTCTCGTCTGGACTCTCTGCAGGTTGTACAAGGCCCTCTGTGGCCAGAGCTGCTGGCCCTTCCCTGCACCTTGAGCTTTTGATCTCCTGCGGCTCCAAGTCTCCAGGGCTGTCTCTTGCTTTCCCCTCCTGTCCCGTCTTCCTCCTCCACTGCCCACTCATCTCTTCACTTGACTGACGCTTACTCATCCTTTAAGACCAGATACGTTGCCGTCTCTTCACTCATCCTCCACGACCACCTTGTATGTGTTCCCATGATACCCTGAGTCTGTCCCTAGTGCCATGGCTTGAATTCTGTCCCCCAGATTGACAGTTGAAGTCCTATCCCCCAGTACCTTGGAATGGGATCTTATTTAGATCATTACAGTTGTAATTAGTTAAGGTAAAGTCACACTAATCCAACATAACTAGTGTCTTATAAAAAGGGGAAATCTGGACACACACACACACACACACACACACACACACACACACAAACAGGGAGGATGCTATATGAACATGAAGGCAGGGATTGGGATGACCCTTCTACAGGCCAAGGAAAGACACAGATGGCCGGCAAACCACCAGAAGCTAAGGGAAAGGCCTAGAGCAGATTCTCTCTCATAGCCTCAGAAGGAATCAACCCTTCCAACCCCTGGATCTCGCGCCAGAACTAGCCTCCAGAACTTTGAGACTACAAATTTCTGTTGTCTAAGGTACCCAGTTTGGGGTACTTTGCTATGCAGCCCTAGGAAACTAATACGCCCATCATCGCACTATTGTACTGTGCTGTTATTCCCTGCCTATGTCCCCCACTCCCCACTGTATCCTTGTATCCCCAGAGCCAAAACCAGTATCTTACAACATAAAAAAGTTCAAGTATTTGGTGAATGAACTAACGAAAGCTCAACCTTCTAAAAAAGTCAGACAAGCTACAGACTAATAAACTTCACTGATCTGCTGCATCATAGCTCCCTAAGGTTCTTTTTTTCCATGGCTTATCGTAGAATCTGTCCACGTCCTCCTGTTCCTTTGGGTGGGTGTGCTGCTGGTTCTAGTTGGCCCCTGGAGGAACGTTCTGCCCTTTTCTGCCCATTGCATCCTGTGGCTACAGGCCCCGCTGTGCAGCCCCCTCTAGGCTCTAGCTCTTGCTAGGTTCTGGCCACCCTGCTCTGTTCTCTGGTCCCTTTGGGCACAGGGATGGCTAGGACATCCCACTGCTGCTAGTCCCAGGACTTCCTTCCTTGGTGTCCTCTTCATTCTGCCCACTCCTCTGGAAATAGTTTCTCCATTCTACTCTGGCGAGCCATCTGTTTCCTGCTGGGACCCTGAGGAATACAGTCAGTAGGCAGGTGGGTAGGGACTGACATGATAGACATGGTACAAAAATAATTGCATGGTTTTTTTTTTAAAATAATCTTTTAAATCCCACTGCTTAATTTCCTCCCAGTTCTGTTTTCAAAGCAACACATACCCAGCAGTTTTATGTAAAGCCTGCTATTCGACCTTATCTATGCATTCGACTAAATATAAAAAGTGTTTAGTTTAATTTGACACTTTATTGAATACCTGCAGTTTGCAGGCACAGTGATGGACATCGGGGATCCAAAGAGGAACAGATCCTGTTTCTGCTTGAGAAGACCCAGAGTTTAGGAAGAGAGACAGACACCAAGGAGGGCACGGTGCCTGGCCTTGGGCTCAGTCCCACATCTTCTCTAACACTGAAATGTGGATTATCCCCTCCCAGTTTAGACATCCTAGAGCAACACTGGTCCTTCAACTTTAGTTGTTTTTCATAGAATCAGCTTCAGATTTTTTTCATCAGTTAAATGCCTTCTGACAGCCAAATACACATAAGATCGTTATTTAACATGTTTTAGGGTCAAACTTCCATCTCATATTTTCTCTTTTCCTAACATTATAGGTCCCTTGTGTTGGCAATGACTTTAAATGATCACCTCGACCAGCAATTGCCAATACAGGATGATCCGGAGAGTGGCTCTGTAAAAACAGGTTCCTGAGCCGTAAAGCCATCTGCTGGATTACAACCTTTGGAGAGGCCAAGGGGACGGGGGAAAGGGAGACCTAGAGATCAGGATTTTTTCTTTTTGAAACGCTTGTAAGGATTCTCATGTTCAGTCTGTTTGGGAACCCTTGTTCTGGAATAACTCTTATTTACAGCAACTAAAATTTGGACCAAATTTTTTCCAAATGTAGCTCTTCGGCCATCTGAGTGTGTTGCATTGGCATTAGGATAGACATGTAGATCAATGGGATACAATTGAGAGTCCAGAAATAAACCTTTATATTTATGGGCAATTGATTTTCTTCAAGGGCATCAAGACCATTCGATGCGGGGAAAAAAATAGACCTTTCAGCAAATGGTTCTGGGAAAACTGGATATCCACATGCATAAGAATTAGGTTGGATCCTTACCTCATGTCATACACAAAAGTTAATTCCAAATGGATCAATGACCTAAATGTAAGAGCTAAAACTATAAAACTCATAGAAGAAAAGGGGCATAAATTTTCATGACCTTAGATTAGGCAGTAGTTTCTTCGATATGACACAATGATCAAGAAGTTTTTATTTATTTCTTTTTTTTTAACAACTTAATTGGGGTATAATTGCTTTACAATGGTGTGTTAGTTTCTGCTTTATAACAAAGTGAATCAGTTATACATATACATATGTTCCCATATCTCTTCCCTCCTTAAAAACAGACACATTCAATTTCATCAAAATTAAAAATTCTTGTGCATCAAAAGACCATCAAAAGAATGAACAGATAACTCACAGAATGGAAGAAGATATTTGCAAATCATATATCTGATAAGGAATTAATATCCAGACTATATCAAGAACTACTACAACTCAACAACAACAACAAATATATCCAAACAGTACCTAGTCAGCACTAGTGACATAATCTGCCGGATAGACCCCTGCCATCCCCCAAGGGAAGGTGACCTTGCCTGAAGCAATTCATTCTTTGCTGGAATAATTTCCTTGCCCCACATCCTTCTGCCTACAAAATCTTCCATTTGTACAGCTCTTAAGCACTTCTGTCTGCTAAGATGAAATACTGCCCAATTCATGAACCATTAAGTAAAGCCAATTAGATCTTTAGATTAAAAAAAAAAACAAATAGCCCAATTAAAAAAATAGGCAAAACACTGGAATAGACTTTTCTCCAAAGAAGATCTACAAATGGTCAATAAACACATGAAAAGATGCTCGACATCCCTAATCATTAGGGAAATGGAAATCAGAACCACAAAAAGCTATCACTTCACACCCACTAGGATAGCTGTCATAAAAAAAGAAGGAGGATATGGAGAAATTGGAACCCTCAAACGTTGCTGGTGGAAATGTAAAGTGATTCAGCCACTGCGGAAAACAAATTTGGCAGTTCCTCATGATCTAGAAATTCCACTTTCTTAGGCATATACCCATAAGAATTGGAAACATACGTCCATACAAAAACCTGTACACAAATGTTCATATCAGCATTATTCATAATAGCCAAAAAGTAGAAACAATCCAAATGACCATCAACTGACAAGTGGATAAATGAAATGTGGCATAAGTTCACACAATGAAATATTATTCAGCCATAAAAAGGAACGAAGCACTGATACATGCTACAAAAAGGATGAACCTTATGCTAAGTGAAAGAAGCCAGTCACAGAAGACTACATATTGTATGATTCTATTAACAGGAAATATTTGGAATAGGCAAAGTCATAGAGACCAGAAAGTAGTTTAGTGATTGACAAGGGCTGGGCACATGGAGAGTGACTGCTGATGAATATAGATTTCTTTTGGGGGTGATAAAAATGTCCTGGAATTAGGTAGTGGTGATGATTGTACAATTTTGTGAAAGTACTAAAAAAAAATTAAACAAAACAAACAAACAAAAAGCCCCTCACTGAATTGTACAGCTTAAAAGGGTGGATTTTACAACGTGTGAATTATTTCTCAGTTTTTAAAAATTAATTTCTAAAAACGACCTGGGTATTTTGGGCCTGGGAACCTGCATTTGAAACAAGTCCTCAAAATGATTCTTAAGTCCACTGAAATTTGAAAACCACAGCATCTCATTTGTAATCACTTTATCCCCTGAAAATTTGAAGGATTTAAAATCAGCTGTAAAAAAAAAAAAAAAAAAAGACAACCAAGGCATCGAAGGTGATTGTTCACTGAACAAATATTTAGCTGCAGCCTGCTACGTAGCATGTAGCATGCTGGGCCCAATGAGCTAGTCACAAACCCTGCCTTATAGTAGTTTAGAGTTTGGGCGTGGAAACAAATAGTTACGGTACGAAGACAATCGTGACGTCTGCTTTAACGGAGGTTTTATGGAGTACAGCAAGGTCAGTAGGAGACCCAGGGTTGGCCTGGGGCTCAAGATCTGTGCACCTAGAAAGGTGGAAGAGAGTATGAAAGAGGGATGGGGGGCCTTCCAGGTGGAGGAACAGCATGTGCAAAGGCACAGAGGTTTGGGAGAGCTTGGCATATTAAAGCATCCGTAACAGGTTGGAACCAAATGGCCAAGGGAGAGGAGACGGGGAGGAAGCAGAGAGTTAGTTTATTATGCAGTGAGGGCCACTGGGGAATTTGGAAAACTAGGATACCAGCCTTGGGTTGGGAAGATCCGTTCTGATGGCAGGATGGGAGACTGGGGCAGAGGGAACAGAGGAGCTGAGAGTCTGGTAGGAAGAAGGCTTTGAAATGCTGAAGGTCCAAATTAGGGCAGTAGGAGGGCAAGGAGGAGAGAGGTTGAGTCTATACTTATTCAGGAAGAGGTACATATAGTCCCCGGGATTGACAGAATGCACTGTAGGACTTTTAGCAGCCTCCTTGGCCTCTACCCACTAGATGTTAATAGCACCTCCCCAGTTGTGAAAAACACAAATATCTCCAGAAATTGCCTGTGACCTTTCAGGTAAGGTGCCTTTGAGTGCCTCGATGAGAGGCAGCTGGGACTCCATCGAGCTTAGTGATCTGGTCATAGGACCATTTCTGTGCTTGTTTGCTTATCGACACCTGTGGGGAGACAGAACCTGGTCTGAGGTGTGCTGTGATTGTGAGGTGGTTGCAGAGCAGACCTGTAGCCCCACCTCCCTCTAACAACTGGGAGTTCCCGTGGGCTACCAAATAGACGGTGATTGTGAACAGCCAGCCTGACCTAGGTCGGTTGGCACCAGAGCTGTTTTTTGTTGTTTTCTGGCTGGACAAAGGCTGCATTCCCTGCTGTAAATTAATTAAACAAGGAGGCCATTAGACTGAGGTGGCTTTCATGCCTTGGTGGCAAACTGACACCTAAGCCTGAAGTGCCTCAAGGTTGAGAAATCAAAACTTAAGGACAACCCATCACAAACAGCCAACCAGGCTTTCCCAAATAAGGCAACTACTTATGCTACAGCTGGTTAAGTCACTTCCTCGCTTTGCTTCCTCCTCTTCTTTATAAAAGTCTTCCCCAACCCACCCAGCTTCTGTCAACGGAGGTTTGGTGCTACTTGAATGGAATCAATTTTTGCTCCAATAAACCCTTGAAAATTTTAATGTGCCTCAGTTTATCTTTTAACACTTGAAATAGAGAATCTCTGAGAGAGTGCTCATGCCAAGAACAAGAGGGAAGATACAGCAGAGACAGCTCCAAGATCAGGAACTTTAGAATGCCCAGAATGGATTTCTTCTGGAAATCTCACCCCAGACTCATGGGTGTGTGATGACGATCATAGCAGGGCCCAAGTGTAGCTCTGCCCAGCTTTGAGGCCAAGCAGACCCTCCTCAACAGAGAGCTCACCTCGACAGCCATGGCACCAGCTAACAGTCACAGGATGTCTGAGTGGGAGAGGAGCCCTGAATCTTGCCTGTTATCACTCATAACAGTCCTGTGCCCACATCAGTTCTAGGTCTGGAACCCATCCACACCTCTCTGCTCTGCCAGCACCACCCCGGTCCAAGCCACCATCATCTCCCACCTGGAGGGTGCCATGGCTTCCTAACGAGAGTTCTAGTTTCTTTCTTTTCCCTCTAGGCCCTATTCTCTACAGTCTCCAGAATGATGATTTTTTAATAAGTGAATCTATCTTGTCATCTCCTGATGAAATCCCTTCAGTGGCCTCCCAGTGCATTTAGAATAATCTGAGGGCCTTGGACTCTGATGGCCCCTCCTCCAGCAGTGACTTCCTCCAGGTCTTTCCATGGCTGCTTCCTTCTCCATTGGGTTCAGCTCAGATGAGACCCTCACAGAGGCCTCCTTTGCCTCACCTGCCATCCACCCCCTCCCTGTCAGCACATGACCCCCCTACTGCTGTGCTCCCCAATCTCACTGTAGGGAATTATCTTGTTTGTTGGTTGGTTGATTGTTTACTCCTCCCTCTAAAATGCAAGATCCATCAGAGCAAAGGATTGCCCAGACCTAGCACATGGTCTGCTGTGTCCCAGGTGCTCAATGGATATTTCATGAAGCAATGAATGACCTTTAGGGGTGGTGCCAAAGTAAATCAATTTAACGTGTTGTGTGCGCAATGATGGCCAAGACCAGATCTCTCCACATCCTTGCCTTCACTATAAATTCAGAGCTGTCTTTACCGACTACCGTGATGGCCTACTTGCAGGTCTCTAATCATTTTGGATCTGCCCCGCCCCATCGCTCCCTAATATCCCCCGACCCCACCCTGCAAAACAGTGGAGATGTCCTTGTTGAAATGTAGACTGTTGCTCCTGTTCCTGTAGCCCTCCTCTTCTTCCCCTCCCTCCCTCCCTCTCTCCCGTTCTTTCTCTCTCTGGCTCCTTCCTGAAAAATTACTTGTTAATTGAATAGCTTAACATGGAATCCTTCTTCCTGTTAAGTTACAGAAGCCCCATGATTCAGTTCTAAAGGCTCCAATTGGCTGCACTTTAGCTTTTGGCCTCTTTTGTAAAATGATTAATGACCTGTAAACAAACACTTAACAGAGAATGGTTAAAGCACCCACTATTTAGAGGCCCCCTGTGGTAAATCCTTTTTGTAAATGAAAGAACCATCTGGTTTATCTTCTGTGGAAATATGGATTTTCCTATTTTGGATGCTGTGTTGGTTACACCTGCATCATTGATGTGAATCCAACAGTCCTGCTGCCACCTCTGACTTCTTTCCCCTGATCACTCCATCCAGTCACTCAACACACCTTTATTGAGCACCTACTATGTGCCACAGAGATGAATAAGGCAGCTCCTGTCTTCAGCGATGTCCCATCTGGCACAGGAAATGGACAAGAGAAGGATCAAATAGAGTCTGAAAGGAGAAGAGCCCCTCACTAAGCCCCAGGTGATCAGGGAGTACTTTCACGATGGGCCTTGTGTTGTTTGGGGGAAGATGAGTGGCAGGTGGTCAAGCAGATGGAAGGCAAGGCACCCAGAAGGGCAAAGGACCTCAATGTTCAAAGGCAAGGAGGTGTGAGAGCGAATTTTCAGAATGACTCCAGCCAAGTGTGGATGTGGAGCGCTAAAGGGCTAAAGCTGGAGGAATAAGCAGAACCATGAAACCACACAGAGGACTTGGGATTTTATTCTTAAGGTGATGGGGGACCATTGACAGGCATTACAGGGGACATGTGAAAGGCCATGGACAAACTGCACTGTTAAAAGATGACTTGACTAGCTATTGTCGGGAGTGGACCAAAAGAGGGGTAGGAGTGGTGTCAGGGAGACCTGTCAAAAGACATTGTCTTAGTCCATTCAGGCCGCTGTAACAGAATGCCATAAATGGGTTGGTTTATAAATAACAAACGTTTATTCCTCACACTTCTAGAAGCTGGGATGTCCAAGGATCAAGGTGCCAGCAGATCTGGTGTCTGATGAGAACCCACTTCCTCACTGACAACCGTAACCTCACATGCAGCAAGGGACAAGCTAGCTTTCCAGAGTCTCTTTTATAAGGGCACTAATTCCATTCATGAGGGCGCCACCCTCATGACCTAGTCACCTCCTAGGGGCCCGCCTCCAAATACCATCACACTGCAGGGTTAGGATTTCAACATATGCATTTGGGGAGGACACAAACATTCAGCTCATAGCAGACATCAAAGTTATCCAAGTGAAAAGTAAGAAGCTTTTGAGACAGAGATTTTTATCCTTGGACGTGGTGGTGCCTGGGGAGGGGTGTCCTCACTGGGCTTTGGAGAATCTAGAAACTCTTTTGTGAAAAATATGGTGTTTGTGTGCATATTTCCCTGAGAAGAGGACCCATAGCTTTCATCAAATTTGCAAAAGGATACATGACATTGAACCAAGGCCATGCAGTGAGGATGGAGAAATCAAACTCCATGGAAGAGAGAGTTAGATTCACTGGGAGGCATGACAGATAGGATCCTCATCTGAGGCCAAAGGCCAGGCTTCTGGCTTGGGCCATGTTTGGGAAACTTGTGTATCTTTTACCTAGAATCCTGGTGAAAGCACAATTTTGGGACAGAGGGTAGGAGAGGGGGAGGAGATATATTATTTATCCATTCATCAATTAGTTATTGAGTTCTTACTCTGTCTCAAGTACCTTTCTAGGTGCTGAGCCTTCAGCTAAATAAAGAAACTCGTATTCTAGCGAGGGTAAACACACAAACACGTTCACATAAGGTGGTGGTCATCAGTGGGATACGGAGTGAAGGGCTTGCTACTTTGGCAGGCTGGTCAGAGACGCCCCCACGAGCTGTTGATATTTCAGTAGAAACCTGAGTGAGGGAAGGGAAAGACGTTTGTGGCTATTGGATCTGGGGCAATAGCATTTCGGGCAGAGGGAATAACCAGGACAAAAGCCGTGTGGTAAATACATCCTTGGCGTATTGGAGGAACAGCAAGGAAACCGTCTTGGGATGAGCAGAGAGAATCATTAGAAAAGACCAGGTGATACGACGGAGCAGGGAGCTAGAAGCTGGATCATTTAGACCTCAGCCCTGGAGGACTATAGTAATAATTATGGATTTTTTTTTTCTAGGTGAAATGGGAAACCATTGGCAAGCAAATGGTAGAGAGAAGGACCCAACTTCAGCTTGGGACATGTTGAGTTTGGAAGGTTGTGTGAGACAACCAGGTGGAGGGGTACAGCCTGCGTTGGACATGAACCCATAAGGCCTGATGTTAGGATGTATTTGTGAGAATCACCATCACATAGATGGTAGTGGAGATCATGGGTGTGGATGGGTTTGCCCTGGAAGCTTGCAGAGTGTGATGAGAAGGGGAGGAACCTGAGGACACCAGCAGTTAAGGAGTTGAGAGAAGGAATTTATAAAGAAGCTTGAAAAGAGGAACAAGAGAGGAAAGAGGAAAAAGAAGAACTAGGGAAGAGGGAGTCATCAAAGTAACAGGGGAAAGATTTTGAAGGTCAAAAGTCTCCGACGTTGCAGAGAGTAATACAAGGTTCAAAGAGTATGCTTTGCATTTCTCAGGCTGTTAAGATAGTACAGAGGGATTCAAAGTGGAAAGTGGGCTAAGGAATAAATGAGCAGTGAAGTAAGTCAGCATAGACATTATCCCAAATTTATAAGCCTGGTCCAGATACTTTAATGTCTACGCTTTCTGGGCCATGCCCATTGGCACACTGGCCAGGCTGCAGGCTTAGTTAAAATCAGTAGGACAGAAGCAAAGTATCTCATGACAGGTGGTGGACTGGTGGACGGATCAGGAGGCTGTGGTCATGGGCTTTGTGTAGATTGGGGAGAAAGCAAAACCAGGAAGATTCTGATAAAGGAGAGCCAATGGAAGAGTAAGGTTCCAAGTTCCTAATAAGCTTGAAGTGTAGGTAGAGTGGCTATAACTGGATAGGGGGTGGGAAGAGCGAGAGGCTGAGGTTCAAAGAGATATTGGAATTACATATTTGAAAGGTGAAATAGAGAAAAGCCAAGGGTGTAGTTTTAGGAGAATCTGGGTAAAGTGGAGCAGAGGTGAAGTTCACTGGCTTCAAAAAGAGAAAAAAATAATTCTATTAATGTAAGCTAGTGATTGGGGAAGCTAGCAGATTACAGTCGTGACAAGGTATGGAAGACGGTTTGCCTAAACAATTTAGTGGGTCCCAAGCAGCATTTATTTATTTTTAATGGAATAAAACAGAAAGTATCACTCTTTTTTTTTTTTTTTTCTGTTTTTGGCTGCACTGCTTGGCTTGTGGGATGTTTATTTCCTTGACCAGGGATCAAAACCAGGCCCTCGGCAGCGAAAGTGCCGAGTCCTAACCACTGGACCACCAGGGAATTCCCAGAAAGCATCACTCTTACTTTAAAAAAAGAAATGTTTCGAGAAAATTATTTCAAGTGTGTGTGTGTGTGTGTGTGTGTGTGTGCGTGCACTCGCTGTACTGGGTGAAAATGTAAAATGTGTTCCTTATCGTGTGCTGTGATTTAAAAAGATGAGGTTGAGATGATACGCACTCCAAAGCAAGGTTTTCGCAGGAAGGTGGAAGGGTCTGGAAGATGAGAGGGGAAACTTCAGCCTGAGCTTCTTTTGGCCTGAGCCGCATGGACCCACTCTTGTGGGTCTTGTGGGCAGACCCACAAGAGTAAGAGGTACCTGGCTTAGACCTGCCAATAAATGAAACCATTCCACTGGGGTCCAGAAATGCTAAGACCTGAGCTCGCCCAGAACAAGGTATGATCATTACAAATTGTACGATCTGGAGATGTAGGTTCGAGTCACAATAACCAGCAATTATAATACAGAAATAATCAATCAAACACCCTCGTTTTGAGAAAGAAGCACGGCCTGGCTTAAATTTAGCTGACGCAGCTTTGTGGATGCTGCCTTGGTTTCTCAGAAGCTTCATCCTCAGGGTCTTGTGTAAGCAGAGAAGGTGAATGTTGATTTTTCCCGCTCAGTATAAGTTTCATTTGGCTTTTCCCTTTCAGAGTCCATATTATCTTTTTTTCCCTTTTCTTATCCTGTCTATTTTGTTACTGTGCTGTGTGAATTTTGCCTGTGGTACTATGAACCTGGGGTCTAAACCCTTGGATTTAGCTGCAAAAATGAAGACATGGAAGAAACAGGTCTTAGGCTTCTCAAACAGGTCTTAGTGTCCCTGGAGTTTGCACCATGCCCTGTGTGGCAGAGATTGACTACTGCTCTGAAAACTCATCCCCATTTCCTCCTGAGCAAACAGAGACTATGTTCTCAGTCTCCTTTGCAATTAGGTATGGCCACGTGACTAAATTTTAGCCAATGGAGCATGGAGGCAGAGGTAGGTGTGGCTTTCAGGCCCCGGCCCTAGAAACAGGCCGCATTCAATCCTGTCCCACTTTCCCCATCTGCAGGCTGGACGTCAATGCCGGGGCAGAACTGGGAGCTTCCTGTTGAAGACCGCAGGGACTCAGCCAGCCTGGACTCTGCACTGCATGAAGCAGAGACTCCTTCTGCATCCCTCCCTTCCCCAGTTTGTAGGACTTTATTCCAAGGAGAAAGAAATATTGTCTTTTGAAGTGTATCTGTTATAGTAGCCTGCATTACCTTAACTGCTACACCTGTGCCTACTTAGGTGCTCAACCCTGGGTGCCAGCTGGATCTTCATATTCATTTATAGTTTGCCTTTGGAGCCCAAACAGATTGGTGATTTCATTTTCTCTCTCCACAGAGGCTTAGCTTAGTGTTTGAAAAGAAACCTTCTTAGTGGCTTTCATTTTGTGTTTTTATTTCCTCACCGCCATTAAAAAGGCAAGCAGTGGAGGACTCCCTGCTTTCCCAAGCCCACTGAAGTCCAGAGCAGTGGTATCTACCCAGCAGGTACTCCGTAATGTTGCTCAGCTGATTTTGCTTCAAGAAGTTATCTTTCCTCACTTTTAGAAGTCCTCAACTTAATTTACAGTGAAGACAAGCCAAGTGTTAGTGGAAATTCCCAGTGATTGTAAATAACAATGACAGTTACCACATACTGGGCAGTGCAAGATACCAGGCAGGTGCTACACGTTTTACGCACATGAGCACTAATCTAATAACCATGCAAGGTAACTATGAGTACATCATTTTTGTGATTTTGAAACAGCACCTGAGAAAAGCTACAGGACTCACCGAGGTCACACAGCTAGCGATTGGCTGGAGCCACGATTCTGAATCCCATCTGACCAGCTCCAAAGCCCACTCCTGACGCATCTGCTTCCCAAATGTGGGCTTTTAGTCTGCTCGCCGTACGTCTGCTTATTCCTTTCTCCCACTTTTCTCTGATACCGAGTTTCCTGGCTCTGCTCATTGACTGGTCAACACAGTGTACCCTGAATTCAGCCACGGGCGCTTAATTTTAACAGAGGAAACAGAACTCAGGCCGTGCAGGGAGCTTCAGGCCTGCCTTGATGGGTATTAGGATATATAAATATTTGCATAATTCCTCCGGGAAACATGAATATGAGCTGCTCACTCTTACAGAGCCACAGCAAAAGGCATCACCTATTGGGCTCCTTTGAATCATCTGGTTCAAAGCTAAAAACATGCTGGTGACGTTAAAATTCTTGAGGTCACGTATCACATTTTGGAAAAGAACCTGGCACCTCCATCCTCACGTCAAAACCTTGCACAGGCTGAAACTTGACATATGTTTGTTAAATGAGTTTACATTTGAACACGTTTCTCTTAAAAACAGGAGCCTGTGCTCAGTTGAGGCAAGGCGACCAGGATGCTGCCACATGAGGAACGCATGACTGTGCAGAAGCAGAAAGGAGGCACTGCTTGGTTGCGGGTACGAGGGGGTCATTTTAAGGCTTACTGGATTGTTACAAATTGTCCTGGCCGTGCTTCAGGACTACAGATATCTGGCACTGAGGTCTAGTACCACTCTGACCTCAGAAACTTTCTAAACTCTCTGGGAAGAGAAACCTGGCCATGGACGTGAGCTGATGCTATGAGTCCTTTCCAACTCCAAGAGTTAAGAGGACTGGCTCTGAAGCCATGCTGTCCAGGTCAAAATTCTGACCACCAGGCAGCTATGCGACCTGGGGCATCAGGCTTGCCTTCCTGAGCCTCATTCCCCCCACCATTGAAAGAAGGTAGATGTTATGACCTCGCCACCGGATTATCTCCGGGGCTAAATTGCCCCCGTAAAGCATTTAGCGTAGTGCTCGGCACACAGACAGCACGCAGTGAATGTGGGCTATGGAACTGGGCTTTCATCCTGTCCTGTCACTGAAGTCTTAACGCATCTAGTAAAAGGAGGAGTCAGCACTGGGGGCTGGGATTAACCCAGACACGGAAGAGCCTTGCCCTTGGGGAGCTGAGAGTTTATATTCAGGATTTCACTATTAAAACCCAAGATCTCGAGCAGGAGACTTTACCTCTCTGTGCCTGAGCTTCTGCGTGTGGAAGGACAGAGTGGATGGGAGGGAACCTTCCAATGCAATGTGTCCCTGAGCCTGGACGTTGGCTGGAACTCAATTACGGACAGAAGGAAAGAATGATTAGTCACTCCCCTGGCAAACATGGGAAAGTGATCATCTCCTTTTATTAATAGACCAGGCTACGCAATCCATAAAAATAGGGTGGCTTCAAAATTGAAGTTCTTTGAATTTGGGCTTTTGTTGCATCCGATGGGATGTGAAAAGAGAATTGTGTGGACTTTATATAATGATCTCCTGTCTCATGCGGCGAACAATTACTTATTAGTTTTCATTGCCAAGGAAAGGAAAATATGTTTCTATTCATTTTAGCCTTTTTGTTATTGATTTTGAGAGTACAGTACTAGTTCTTAAAGAAAAAAGATTGTAGTCATTCTTTCATTACAAAAGACCTAGAGCGCATTACATAACATTAAAATGGGAAAAAGGCAGAAATAAAATAAGCTTATCACACTCCCCAGCCACTGTTAGTGGTGAAGCATTCAGCTTCCACTTTTCTCCTGCATATTTGACATCAAGGATTGCATTCTTCACTCAGTGAAGGAGCAATTACCATTTTACTACATAGAGTTCATAATAATTTTTAATTGTAAAATAATATCCCAGGAGGCATACCCTGATTTATTTTGCCATTCCCCTATTCTTGTCAGAAGGTAGCAGAGAGGGAACAAGGGATTTGGGGCCACATTTCTTAGCAGTGTGACCTTGATCAAACCACTTAATCTCTTCAGCCTTCACTGGCCTCAGCTACGAAAATCCGGGCTGTCCTAGTGCCCCTCTCACCAGGCCATTGTGAAGACTCAATGAGATCGTGTTTGCAGAAGGCTCACCTCTCTCTGGAATATAGTAGGGTTCACTGATGTCAGTGGTGACTGCAACTTTGTGACCTACATTCCAATCTGATGAACGATCTGATTCTCACAAACATCCCACCAGAAAATGCACATAAAATATCAGGCCACATCACTCCCTCTCTCCGGGCCTGGTTCCTCATTTGCACAGTGAGGTGGTCAGACTATAAAGTGTGACCTCGAAGGCCCCTTCCACCATGGGCCTAGGTCATTACTAAAAGCAGCTGCAACCATTTCAGGGAAATGACCTATGGAAACATTCGGCCTTGCTGACAAAGAGAGAGGCTGGTGAAGGCCTGAGAGCTTGTGTACATCATTTTCTCTTTTCTCTCAGATAAACATTTGACATTTGGTTCCACGGCCTTCCTTTGAAAGGCCTCTCCTGGTTCAGTTTGTGTGCCCTTCACATCTCCATTTTTCAGATGGGTTCAGCAGCCAGTGTGCTCACCCAAGGTTTTCTTTATCCATTTCACATTTCTAATGTCACTTTGCTGCTGTGAGCATTTTCCTATGTGGTCATTTAAGGAAGATAAATTGGACTGCAGATCTCAGGAGAGCAGGCATTCCTCTCAATCAGTCCCCATGGGACAAAGATTTTTTTTTTTCCCACTCTTAACACCACCTGCTTTTGCTCTCCCTAAAACCTCCCAAGAAGAGTTTTTAATTTAAAAAAAAAAGAAAATTTTGATCCCAGAGTAGTTGGATAGGCCCCCTCCCTGGTATGTGGACTGTTACCCCTAACACTCAGACTTCTCAGATTCCCAAAACCAAGAGTAAAAAAAGAAAGGAATCTTGTATTAGGATCAGAGGTGCCACTGTAAGGAAACAGATGTTGTCATTAGCATAGAACTGCTGCCTGCCCCCTCTGACATCTTGTTCTCGGGGAATTTCAGTGGAGCCAGACACTCCACTGCTCACCTATAGTGCCTGGTTGGGGAGGGCGGAACGTCCACAGTATGGCATTTGGAAGGAAGCACAGGATGGAAAGAGGCCTGGCACACATGGGCACCCACTGGGAGGTGGAACAGCATAAGGTCAAGTATGTAGGCTCTGAATCCTTGCACTGTCCTTACTGTGTGACCTTAGGTAGGTTACTTAACCTCTCTGTGCCTCATTTCCAAAATGAGATGAATATTCAGAAGAGCCTCTCATAAGGTATGAGAGAACTAAATGAGTTAATGCATGTAAAAACCGCAGAATGTGCCAGGCACGTGTTTAATAAGTTAACACCTCATACCACGGGGGGACCACAGTTCATTAGTTCATTCGTGCTAAATGAACGAATCTGATCATCACTTTAAGGGACAGTCAGTCGTAGTGGAAGGAGAGTGGACAGGGTTTTACAAACAGACCTAAGTTTGAATCCCACCTCCAATTTGTGCCCTCTCGCACCCTGAGCGTCCTCACCTGTTCAATGGGAATGCTTCATCTGTCTTGGGAGGCTGGCCGTGAGGACTAAACGAGAGAAGGTATGTTAAGTGCTTAACACAGTGCCTGGCGTGTAATCGGCCTCGGAGAACATGAGCTCCTGCTGCAACCCAGCCCGAGGGGCAGACTCTTCCACCAGACTCTCCCGATTTCACCTCTTCGGGAGGCGAGCACTGCCTCAGATGCTCCTGGCGTTTGCTTTCTTGCTGCCAGCCAGGCCTTGGCAGTTCTTGGGGCTTGGGTCATGCCGGACATCTCTCCGCTGCAGTCGGGCATCTAGTCGCATCTCTCAGCCACCGCGACGTAGAATGAGACACGAAACGGTCCTGGTGAAGCCAGCGGGGTCCTGTTCTCCGTTCTCCTCCTGCCCACCTCTGTGGAGGGTAGGGACCATGGAAGAACCATTCCTTCCTGGGACTGTGCCTTCCAGTAATTTCTCCTCCTCCTGCTGTTTTGCTGCGTTCTCTTTTCCCCGAGCTTGGCCATCTCCCCAGGCTGGAATGAGCCCCAGCATACCCCATCCCACGCCCACCTCCCTGGGCGAGGCTTCAGGGCCCAGCTAGAGTCCCATCCTCCTCCCGAAGACGTCTAGACTTTTCCAGGTTCCAGAGAGCTCTCTCCCGGAACTTCCAAAAGATTTATCCTTCATATGGCTCCATAAGACCTTGGAAGGTGGATGTTGTGTGAATTTTCCTTTGTGTGGTGCTTCTCCGTTCTTCTGGTTTGCAAACTCCTTGAGAACAGACAGAGAACCTTTTATATGAGACGGGGCTCTGTCGGTACTGTTCTTCCAGTTGAGGTGCTATGAATAGCTCCTGTTTGTTGAGTGAGGCCAAGGGTATGTGTTTGTGTGTGTATGTATGTATGTATCTTCCTCTCTCTCGATCTCTCTGTCTTTGCTATCTTAATTGGTCATCACAACATCCCCATGAAGTGGCTATTGCTATGTTTATTTTGCACTTGAATAAATTGAAGTTCAGAGAGGAAGAAAAAAAAAAAAAGAACTTGACCAAGGCAAAACAGCTAGAATGGAAGGGGGCCCAGGACCATAATTCAAGCACATTTCCCAGGTCTATGCACCAAACACATGGTCTCTAAACTTTCTGTATTGGGTATCCCTTTCAGGAAATATGTGTATCTTTGTTTGCCATTTATAATTTATATGTACCTGCCATAGTGTCAAAACTTTATGTACATCATAAAACATATATCACAAAAATATAACTACACACATAATATAAATCTAAGTATAGACTGTGATCTCTAAGTACCATTTCCCACTAAAAGAAACCGGCTCCTTGGAGAAGTTTGGGGTGAGCTTGGAAAATCTTATACCAGAAAGCAGGGAAGCGATCAATTATCATTGGGGTCACATCAAAAAAATCAAGAGCCAACTTGAATAGACTCCATTGGCCAAAAATGGGACACTTGGAGCCACTGCAGTGGATTAAACTACATTATGTTTATTCAAATTCACAATGGTACTAAAAAAATACCCTGGTGATCACTTTTGGAGAATACTAGGTGATCAACTTATTATTTTGAAAACTGGTTAAAAAAAAAAAAAAGAAGCATTATCCTACCTTTCCTATAAGAAATGTGCCTCAGGTCGGCAAATAACTAATGTGAAGATTCTCTTTACAGAAGTACTCCAGCTAATAAATGAAGACAGATAGATAGAATTAGAACAGCACTCTTTGTAACCACTAGTGAATTAAAGAATTTGGCAATGATCATGGAAGACTGCTGGTATCACAAAAAAAGAGACAACCAAATACTATATTCTCCCAATAGACTTCCATAACGCTATCTACAAACGGTTGTTGCCAAAATATTTAATCTGAACCTGATGAAGACTTGATTTTTCATTTACAGGAAACACAAGGGATGGATGCACATGATAAATGATACTATGGGACCATAATCAGCAAAATCCAGACTGTAGAAGATTAGTCAGGAAAAACAATCCAAGTTATTTAACCAAAAAAATTGCAAAAATAGAGAATAAGAGATTAAGAGGGGGATCAATAGATGAAAAGGGATGGAGTTAACGGACATATTTATCCATCACAATGTATGGAGTTTGTTTGAATCCCAATTCAAACTGTAAAAAAATATAGGACAATTGAGGAAATGTGAACTCTGGATATGCCGTTACATTGAGGAATTATTGCTGATGCTTTTGGAGTACAATGATGGCACTGTGGTTATGTTTTTAAAGAGGGAGGACTTGTTCTTTATAGGCTTGTTTTTCAGATCCTTATGTTGGAATATTTATAGCCGTAATGATAAGTGTCCAGCCGAACAGCGAGCACCGGTTATCAATTCCCGGTCACCAGGCCCAGAGGAGGACTGCAAACACTTCTGCCCACTGCATCTTGGTATCTGCATTGCCAGGAAAAATACTGGATAGAACAGCACTTTCCTTGCACAGAGAAGAAACAGTAATATCAGCTTCAATAGTGGGTATATAGACCTCACGGTCATCAGGTCTCTCCCAGAAGCCAATGCAGGGCAACTGGCCTACATGCACCCCTCTCGGGGTGGAAGGACACCACCCCCTCTCCCATGGAGTCTGAAATACTGAAGTCTGGGGGTATCCCTGGGGGGCCATTAATGTATGCGCTCAAGCAGAACAAAGGAAGATTCATTGAGCCTCATACAGTGAAAACTATTCTCACATAAGGCGATAATAAGCCCAGTGGGCTCTTTAGCTCTTGCTAAGGCAGTGCTCCAGTGGGTCAAAAGTCTGCAGACGGCCTTTGCAAAATACAGTGTCTGGGATTTGCTTTAAATAATATTGGAGGAGGAGCAGGCAGGGCAAGTAAGAGGGTGAACAGAGGAGAGAAGACTAGCCACGAATCGATAATTTTTGAAGTTGGACAATGGTTTACACGGGTACATGGGAAGTTCATGATCTTATTCTGCTTTTATATATATTTGAACTTTTAATGCAAAACATGGCTTTGTAGTAATAACATAAAAATGAAGATAAATATAAAACTCAATATTTTCTTTCTTTACTTCCAGTGAGTGGATTGTCTGCAGATAGCATCCTCTGGGATTTTGGAGACCACTGCTGTAGTCCACTGTGCAGCGTTACCTCTCAACCCGGGACCCGCAGGAAGCATGACTATCAGAAGTGTCTCTTTGCCCCCGGGAACCCAGGACTGCACCTCATCTAAAGGCCTTCAGAGACAGAGACATGACAGCCCACCTGGCCAAATCAGCAGTACTTACAGCCCCGTCATCAGGAATTCGTTCACTCTGCGGGACCTGGGTCCCCTTCATAAAAATGGAAGGAATCTGCTTTTCAGGATCCCTTCAGAAGGAAAGACTGGCATTGTTTAAAGAAAAGAAAAATCCAGTGTTTAAGAAAAAGGAAAGAGACAAAGGTCTCCTTTAAGAAATAACAACCCTGCCAGCTTAGTCCAGGTGTGAAATAATGCCATTGGCAATGAGATCAGGGTGTTCTATCTCCATCTCAATAAACTTTCTCTCCCCTGGGTGGTATTTTATAGTTACTGCTTCTATGCCCCCTTGGCACAGGCATAATTTATTGTTTGTTTACATGTTTCATTTACTCTGCTAAGGTGGGAGCCCAGTGATGCATTATTACTGTGCATGCCTCTGCGTGTGAGTGTGTGCTCACGCGTGCTTGCACACACATTGACAGACTACTCAGAGACACCTGACAAGTTGTGAGTCTTGTACTTTTCACGGCTCCAGTGGCCTCCCCAGGACGACAGGCACCTCCATGGGCTCTTGGCGTAGATCAAATGTGTCCTGTGTCCCCACACTCCGTTCTCCTCTGAGAAGGAGCAGGACAGTCCCACGGTGATGCTGGCTCCCTGTGATTCTGCTCACCTTCTACATTCCCTCCTTTGACTTGCCTTCCTGTATGAAGATGAAATTCCTCCCATTTCTGGGTGGAACGTCAGTTCACACAGCACTTTTCTCAACAGAGTCGTGTGAAGGAAAGAAAGCAGATGTTATGATCTGCCCTTTTTCTCCATTGGAGACCCAGCAAGGTCAAGATGTATGCAAGTTCAAACAGCAAGGGAGGAATCCAGCCCCGGCCAGCTCCGATGGGACAGCAATGACCACTTGCCCACTCACCAGCTCTCTGACCTGGGGTGAGTCACTAAATGCTCAGGTTCTTCACTGTTAAAAGATGCAGATGAGGGACTTCCCTGGTGGCCCAGTGGTTAAGAATCCGCAAGGGAGGGCTTCCCTTGTGGCACAGTGGTTGAGAGTCCTCCTGCCGATACAGGGGACACGGGTTCGTGCCCCGGTCCGGGAAGATCCCACATGCCACGGAGCGGCTGGGCCCGTGAGCCATGGCCGCTGAGCCTGCGCGTCCGGAGCCTGTTGCTCCGCAACAGGAGAGGCCACAACAGTTAGAGGCCCGCGTACCGAAAAAAAAAAAAAAAAAAAAGAATCCGCAGGGGACACAGGTTTGATCCCAGGTCCGGGAAGATCCCACATGCCGTGGAGCAACTAATCTCGCGCACCACAACTACTGAGCCTGCACTCTAGAGCCTGCTACCCACATCTACTGAGCCCGAGTGCTGCAACTACTGAAGCCCGTGTGCCTAGAGCCTGTGCTCCGCAACGAAGAGTAGCCCCCGCTCGCTGCAACTAGAGAAAGCCTGCATGCAGCAACGAAGACCCAATGCAGCCATAAATAAATAAATAAATAAATAAATAAATAAATAAATAAATAAATAAATAAATAAATAAAGATGAGATGATGGTACTTACCGCACAGGGCTGTTTCTGAAATGATACATTATTTAAAATGCTCAGCACAATGACTGGCATGTCATAAATGTGCGATAAATGTCACCAACGCTAGTGGTCTTTTTAAAGTATCGAGTTCTAGGACTTTGTAATAACAGCAACAATACTAGGGAACTCCTAGGTAATAATAGCAAGAATAATAACAAAATAAATGACTTACTACATACCAGACACTGTTTGAAGCCCTTTTTGTGAATTAACTCATTTATTCATCACAACAGACCTAGGTAGTAGGCATTATTATTCCTCCTGCATTATGGATAAGGGGCACAGAGATTTTTAGGTTGAAGTAACCTGATAATTTCCTTGCCTTTAAAAATAGAATTAGGCCACACTTGAAGTATTTCCTCTTTCTGGCATCTTTTCTATATAATTCCAGATGCATGGACCTGTGACTGCCATGGGGGTCTCCAAACCCCCCACCAGACTTTGCTCCGAGGTCACCACTTCTGTAGCATCCGCTCCCCAACTTCCCCCTCTGTTGGTGATATTACCAGTCTTATGTGCCAGGGGTTCCTTTGGTGAGGAAACTGAGGCTCAAAGAGGGTAGCAACCTGCCCAGCCCTACACGGTGAGGTCCGAGGGTCCAGTCGGTGTCCTTACCCTTCCCTCCGTGTCCCTGGATGCTGTAAGTGCTCGAAGGGCCGAGCTGCCTGCTGCCTCGGGGGCCTCAGGAGGCCTGGACCATGGCACCAGCCACTGCCTGCCTCCGGGCCGGAGGAACAAAGACACTCAGTAGGGGGCACCCGAGAGCTCAGATGGCCGGCGGCTCCCCTCCCTCCGGGCCCTGCCAGCCGGGAAGGGCTTGGAATTTAATCCTCCGCATTCCATTCAGGGTTCCTGTGACATAATAAAGCCCAAGGAGGGATCTCGAGTGACTGGTCAGCAGAACCCCCAGCGGGGTTTTCTATAGATAGCCAGGGCGTGTCTCGGGCTCTGTCCTCTCTGCGGGAGGAAAGTTCTTTCCTGCCGGGCTGGGCAGCGCCCTGTGCGGCAGGTGGGCGACGTGAGGGACCAGCCAGGCTCCGGGCTCTGGGGACTTGGTCGGACAGCAGGGGAGGGGGCGCCAGGGATCCCGGGCCAGGAGAGGGAATTCCAACTATGGAGTTTTGGAGAAAACTATTTAGTTATTTGCCCTCACTGACCTCACCCCACGATGGGGCTGAGGCTACGACGAGGCGTCTCAAATACTGAGCCTCCAGCAGCCTGTGACGCTGGCTCTGCAAAGATTCTGTGGCCTGAGCCAGGCTGTCGTTGGCGAGAGAGGCGTGTTTGGAATGTCGGTGCAGCCGCTCCTGTGATTGGAGGTTTGGGGTTTCAGAGTTCCTTAATTTGCATGGCCAGGCGGCATGCTTATTACAGCCCACAATAGAGGGCTGGAATTTGAAACTCTGTTTAGCTTGCTTCCAGATTCCAAACAAACAGCATTCCTATCAATAATGTCACATAAAGACCGGCATGATGGCATGATGGTATAGAATCCTATCATGACATATCTATATCTATATCTATATCTATATCTATATCTATATCTGTATCTATATCTATATATCTCCTGTCTGCCGGTGGAGAGGAGTTCTCAGGAGCCATGCATATATTTTACATAAAATAAGAGCTAAGATGCGGAGGGCTTTAATGATATAATTTCATCATGGGATTCTGGGCTCTTTGGTTTATGTTGCCATCAAGAACCCTGAGACAGAATTAATTCATGTAACTGGGACAAGCCCAAGTGCTGTTTCCATTCCCCTTATAAGTGGTCACCTATTTTAATTGCCCAAACATTTGGTGGGTAGGAAGGTGGAGGAAAGCCTGTCTGACGTATTCATTAGCTGCAGAATAAATTACTTAGGGGCACTATACTGTTGTTGTTAAAAATATGAACAGTCAGGTCAGACAGCCTCGGTTTGAATCCTGACTTGGCCTGAAAGCTCTGAAAACTTGAGTGAGTGAGTTATTGATGATCCCCGAGCCTCCATTTACTCATCTGTGATACGTGGTTGCTGAGACCTGCCTCTCAGGGTTGTTGAGAGGATTAAAGGCTGTCAGAACTGATGGGATGGATGAATACAATACCTCTGAAAGGCCTTCGGTCCAGTGCCTGGAGCACAGTAGCTGTTGATACATGGCTGCTGTATTATTAGCTGCATAGCAAAAGCAAAACATCCCTGAAATGATTCCCTGACACCATGGAGGTCCAGGAATCTTAGCCACTTCCAGCCAGGAGCTTCTCTTTTTAGCCCCTGAATTCCCCAAATGCCCCACATTTGTGAATTGTATTATTCCCAGCCAGAGAGAGCAGGGTGGCAGCCCCCGCCCTGTCTGGAATCCCAGAGCACCTCTGAGATTCTGACCTAGCACAGCTGCCTGTTGCAAATAATTTAGGAAACATGAAACAGAACATATTGCAGTTCCACAGAAAGGTCTGAAGGGTGAACTTTATGTGGCCGTCATGGATCCGCTTCCTCCTGGACCGAAAGCACAGCTCTGTCTGGAAGACTATTGCCCTTCTGCCCCACCAGGAGAGGAACAGGAGCCTCAGTTGCAAAAGATGGGGTCCATGCAGGTACCATTTCCCCCTAAAGTCTGTTATCATGCTGCTTTGTCCCTGGCATCTAGAAGGGCTTCTCAGTAGATGTAACCAGAGTGCCTGCCTGTAAGTAGACCTTAGCTTTGTAATTCAAAATCATGGCTTCACATCTTGCCTCCATTATAGCTTTGTGACCTTGGCACAGAACTTCATGTTTCTGAACCTGTCTTAAAACCTGCAAGGTGAAGAGAATGGAACGCCCTTCACTGGGCGATTGGCTAGATTCAATAACTTATTGCATGGAAAGTGCCCCATACGGCTTCTGGCTTATGGTAGACCCCCCGTGAACCTCGTTTCTCTTTCAAACAGCCATGAAGTCCGAAGCAGAGAGGCAATGGCCACCCAGTTCCCTCCTATTATTTTCCAAGAGGAAAAAGGAAGAAGACCATAGAGCCAAGGGAAAATGCCACTTCGGAGAGAAATGTGTGGCGATGCGATGTCGCCTGCCAGGCCCTCGAGTGGTGGGGAAGTGAGGGTGGCAGAAGGGCATTGCCTGCAGCCCGTACCTGACCCAGCTGCAGGGCCGTTGCCATCACTGGCAGCCTAGTTACTGACACACTTCCCTTGCCGAGGCCTTCTCTGAGCACGCCAGCCTAAATGATCTGAGAAAAGATACTGCTGTTAACTGTCAAGAGTGAAAGGATATTCTATCTCAACAAAAATTTTTTCTTTTTTGCTTGAAATCTGGTCACCCTTTCCTAGCTGTGATCTCTAGAACCGGGAGTCCCAGTTCATCGGAATAGAGTTTAAAGTCTTTAAATACTCCCACCCATTTTCCTGGTCAAGCAATGGCAGCAGATAATCATTAAATGGGGGATGGAGGGGGATGACATGGCCTGCAGGCTGCTGGCAGGGGCCCCTGTAGGACGCATGTTGAGATTTGTCTCCGTAACTGGACAGACCCCTCCTTTTTAAAAGCCAAGAATTTGCGTTGGATGTATGCACTCTCAAGCTTCTTCTACTTATTCTATGTGACTTTTTCTTATGTACCTCTGCTCTCCCTGAAAATATTTTCTCCTCACTCATGTGAGTGAACTGGTCACAGTCATTCTTAGGAACTGCGAATGGAGTTGAATTTATTTGCAGGTCAGCTCTGCAGATGCCAAGTCCCTGCCACAGATCTTTGGAGAGAAAAAACCCTAGCTACAAAAAAAATAAATAAATGTAGACTTACTTGTTTTCACCTCTAAAGCAGGTACCATGCCTGTTAAGTTTCATGTATTTCCCCACGGGCACCTAGAATAGTTCTTTCTAGTCGTTGACATTCCATAAATGGTACAGTCTGTTTACATTCCAGATTCCAAACAAACAGCATTCCTATCAATAGGAAGAGTCTCAGAGGCAAATGGAGTGGGGAGGGCTGCAAAGAATGGATTCGCCTCTTTAGTGACTCACTGTTTGTGATTTGACACCATTATACATCCCAGAAGGCCAAGTATAGAGTTTACATGAAATCATTCCAAGGAAGTGTCAATATAAAAGATGCTACATAAAATAGCTACTGGACACTTTCAGACTGTAATCACCGAAGAGCCCGAATCTTTACCTGGTCTGCTTTGTATCGTGCACAGCACCATGTTACATAGAAATAAATGTATAATTTTATAAAAAATAAATGCTGTTAGAAATTGACAAGAATTCTGGAAAGATCACTGGGCTGAGATTGCCTCCATATTTGTGACGAACCAGCATGTCTCTTTGGTAAATCTCTTGGCTCTGCTGGACCTCAGTTATATTTGTAAAATGACCAGATCATTGCTTCCCAAACTTTTTTTTTTTTTTTTTTTTTTGCGGTACGTGGGCCTCTCACTGTTTTGGCCTCTCCAGACGCGCAGGCTCAGCGGCCATGGCTCACAGGCCCAGCTGCTCAGCAGCATGTGGGATCTTCCTGGACTGGGGCACAAACCCGTGTCCCCTGCATTGGCAGGCAGACTCTCAACCACTGCACCACCAGGGAAGCCCTTCCCAAACTTTTTAACCATCAAAAAAAAAAAAAAAAAAGTTCTTGGACACCCTCCCCCTATCCCACCACTTCATTCATTTGCTTAACAAATATTTACTGAGCACTTATTATGCACCAGTCACTCTACTAGGAGTGGGAATACAATTTGTGAGAAAAACAAACACATTCCTTGCCCTCATGAAGCTTATAGTCTAGTGGGAGAGACAGACACAAAATAAATGTCCAGGCAAATAAAAATGCAATTCAAAATTGTGTTAAGTGCTCTGAAGGAAAACGCAGAGATTATGAATCTAACATGGAAACCTAATTAGGGGTTGGGAGGTCATAGAAAAGACCTGAGGTTGTATTTTTAATGTCATTTGAGAAACCACATAATGATAAAAAGTTACTGCTAACTGAATAAGGCTTTAAAATTGTATTTTATTAAGCACAACAGCATGTACATACTTGTGGGGAAAAGGTAGTTTGCATGTCTAAGGCAGCTAGAACCCATTGAGTGCTTTGTATATTAATGTACACATGGACCCCGGGCATCCTGCAAATTCTACAGCCTCCCAGGGGACTGGCGACCACTTTATACCAGAATATCCCTCATCTCGCAATGCCTCTAATAGCAATTTGCAGGGGGCCTCAGGAAAGATCATAAAGAAAAGTAGCTGGTTTTCTGATCAGGATTCACATGAACACTCAGTGAAGCCCGGGTCAGCTGCCTGCTCCCCAGAGGCCAACATACCCATCAGCTGATGACCACAGATGGGTCTCCTGACCAGAAGTGGAGGTCACCTGGCAAAATTTATTTACCTCCAGGCAGATCTGATCTAGATCATATTCCACATTCAAAAACTAAAAGTGCTTTTGACATTCAGTCCTTGGCTCACCGAGTGGAGGCAGCAAGGTCAACACCCCCACTAAACTCCAAAATTGTCTGTGTTTTATTTCCCGGAGCTCAACTGGGTGATTATATGTTACATCCTAGAAACAAACATGTGTTTCTTCCATATGGGTCTCTTAGCTATGTAGATGGCTACACATACTTGATGCATGTTTCCAGATGGGTCAACCTTCCCACTGGAAGTAGAAAATTCCTATATTCTAATCCTCCTGGTATAATCAGGACGCAACAAGTTCAGATAAGAAGCTGGGTCCAGGATGAGAACGATCCCCTTGAACAGGCAAAACCACCTAAGGATGGATGAGGGATTCACATTCTGCTTGCCGACTGCCTGTCCTCTCCAGGAGGATGGAAAGAGGAGTTTGAAGCCTGTGCAAGATCCAGGACTGAAGCTGGGGCAGTTCCATGCCTTACCTGGAGCGGATGTGCAGAAAAGGAAGGTCCTTGCAGTGTTGGTGACACCTCACTTTGATCCTAATCCCTGGACGGCAGAGATGGCCCCTTTGTCACATGGTCCCAGTGGTGGCCAGCCCAGTGGGCATACAGTCACTGTTTGTTGAAAGAGTGAAGGGTCTGGAAAGGTGTTGGGGTGAGGTCACTGAGGCAGGCCAGTGGACAGAAATCAGCCTCAAATGTGCCAGAAGCGACTCTGAAGGCAAACAATAGAGGAGCGCGTACCAGAGAAGTCGAGCGCACACCCAGCTGAGCACTCCTGTTGCCAAAGGACTGTTGCCCTTGTAGAAGGTCTGACCTCAGCTTCCCTTTCAGTAGGAAGTGCCTCACGTTCGTTTGAAATACAATCACGTTTAGAATTTACTTTTTAGAGACAGCACCTGAGGACATTCCAAATATGTAAAGTGCACATTTATCTGTTACCTGGGCCATTTATGTTTTTATTTAGATCCTATCAAAGTCTAAAACAGGATTAGAAGTGACAAAGTGCTCACAGAGAGCTGGTGAGCAAAGGCAAATGCACCCCTGGAAACCATGTTCTACGACTCATATCTTCACTTAGATCTGCTCCATCCTTACCATGACCCTTGAGTCAGGCTCTGCACTTGGTTCAAATCCCACGAGCTGGTATGAGTTGGGATAAATCACTTAACCTCTCCGAGCTTCTCTGCTTTCTCTCACTTTACTGTGACGATTTCATTTATTTTTGTAATCAATTTTTGTCTTTTTGTGACATGGCAGTGAAACAGGTTCCAGGACATAAATTCAAATTTTCTCAGGGTGATTCACGTGCATGATTAAAATATCAAATAGTCCAAAATGTTTTGGAAAGTAAAGAAACAGTGCCCTGGTCCACCTCTCCCCAGCCTCATTCTGCTTCCCATAGATGACAGCCCTGAACGCTTTTCTGTTTTTAGTTCTGTCTGTGGTTTCTCCTTTCATCTCCAAATTGTATGTTTACACTGCTCTGCCTTGATCAGTAACCTTAGTAGATATTATGTATACACTTCCTTCTAGGGTAGATAAAGTTTTAATTCTTGTCCCCGACTCCCTCCCACGTTTTGAAAGTTTTAGCTATTTTCATTTCTCTGTTACTGCTCGAACTGCAGACGAACCCCTAATTCTTGTTCCATCAACAGTCAATGATACCTCTGACTACTCATTCAGGAAGATGAAGATAAAAGCAGAAAGTCTTTCTTCCACCTCTCTACCCACTTCTGCTTCCCAAATTCTATCTATTCTGCAACCACAATTAAGTTTCCCCTTGCCTTGTTTATAGGCTGATTCTAAACATTGAAAACCAGAAAAGAGTGTTTTCATTATGACTATGTAAATATTGTTACGGAGCTAAGCAGAGTGCCATGATTACATTTCTTCCTCGTGGTTCCGATGTCATGACCCCGGTTCCACTCAAAGCAAAATGTTTCAAACATCAAGAACAAATAGTCTTCTTTCTCATACTCATCCAGTTGTTCAAAATATGGCCCCATGTTAGTTCAGTTCCAATACGGACTATGACTTCTTTGTACACTTTGTTTTGTTTTTCCTGGAGTTTCTGATTGTCTCTTTTCTTGTTGGTAGAAGAAACATATACCTTCTTTATGATATTCCACTTTCATTCACTCTACTCATTTCTTATCATCTGTTCCATTCTTCTTGAAAATGTTTTTTTTTTCTTAGAGTCCATTGATACTCTCTTTTAATGTGGTCTAAGGCTTGCAAGGTCAGCTGACACCTGGCATCCAGGAGTTTCCTGGGTAAATTAT
This sequence comes from Pseudorca crassidens, assembly GCF_039906515.1. Taxonomy (NCBI): domain Eukaryota; kingdom Metazoa; phylum Chordata; class Mammalia; order Artiodactyla; family Delphinidae; genus Pseudorca; species Pseudorca crassidens. The sequence goes on along the minus strand of NC_090299.1, from coordinate 124,002,432 downwards.
ATTATTTCTTATATTAAAAACTTTCCCTTTTCTGGGATTTTGCCGTAGTTTTGCTGAAGTTGACACACTCAAGTAACTTCCTCAGAAAAGATATATAGAAGCAAACTTTATTTATTCTGTAATATCTGAAACTGACTTTATTAGGTGCTCACACTTAAATGTTTGTTTGGCTTGATATGAAATTCTAGTTTGAAAATAGCTTGTTCTCAGAACTTCAAAAAACTTTACTGCATGTTGGCATCTGTGGTTTTGAATTTGAAATCTAATGCCAGTTGGATTCTCTTTCCTCACAGGGGACTTATTTTTTCTCTTTGGAAACTCTTAGAATTTTCTGATTCCCAGTGTTCTGACATTTCACAGAGAGTGTGTCTAAGCAGAAGAATTGTTTCTTTTTTCTCGCTGGGCATTTGGTAGCCCTTTTGTTTTGAAAACTCTGAGCCGTTTCTTTGATTATTTACTCTGTTATTTTCCCTTTGTGTTTTCCTTGTTCTCTGTTTTGAACAGCTAAAAGGCAGGTGCTGGACTCTTGTAATTGATCGTCTGTATCTTTTTTCTTCATATTTTCCATCTTATTTTCTTCTTCCTCTACGTTCTAGAAGATTTTCTCAACTTTCTATTCTATCATTTCTATTAAACATTTAATTTGGCAATCACTTTCTCTAATGTCTGAGAATTCCTTCGTGGTTTCTGATTGTTCCTTTTCCTTAGCATTCTGTTCTCATTTATACATGCAATATCTGTCCAAATCTTCCTGGAGTAGGGTGACTATCCTAGTTTGGGCTGCTATAACAAAGATGCTATAGACAGGGGGCTTAAACAACAAGCACATATCTCGCAGTTCTAGAGGCTGGGATGTCCAAGATCAAGGTGCTGATAGATGCAGCATCTGGTGAGAGCTCAACCCTCATGACTTAATCACCTTCCAGAGGTCCCACCTCCTAGGGGTTAGGATTTCAACATACAAATTGTGAGGGGACACATTCAGTCCATAACAACGATTGTATATCTTGATGGTATATCAGGGATAGTCATGGTTTATACCTGTTGTCCTGGCATAATTATTAACATCTCCCCATATTGCTTTCAAAATTATCCCAGGTTGGATGATAAATTACACAGTCTCTTTACTGTGAAGTTATTGAGAATTATTTTTAAACTCCTCTCCTGTTCTTGAATTATTTCTGTTTCTTCGGGGTGAGATTTTTAGGTTGTTATTTTTTAATCTTGATGTCCATTGATATTTAAGAATGAGGAGTTAGGGATTGGGGGCTCTGGGTCCACAGAGCTTGCTGAATGGGGGACTTCAGTGTGGATAGATAGGGAATTGACTTCTGTTCTGAAGACTTCTGCAAGAAAGAATAGAAGAACTGTATTCTGGGGTACCAATAACCATAACAACTGTCCAAGTTCTTCTCAGACCATTTGTTTAATTTCTTTTTTTTTTTTTTTGCGGTACGTGGGCCTCTCACTGTTGTGGTCTCTCCCGTTGCGGAGCACAGGCTCCGGACGCGCAGGCTCAGCGGCCATGGCTCACGGGCCCAGCCACTCCGCGCCATGTGGGATCTTCCTGGACCGGGGCACGAACCCGTGTCCCCTGCATCGGCAGGCGGACTCTCAACCACTGCGCCACGAGGAAAGCCCTTGTTTAATTTCTTTAGGAATACATGAATTTGCGGGGGTGATGGTGATAATTTCTTGTCTGTCATGCATTCTGGGAGAGCCAGAGTGGGGAGCAATCATTTCATATACAGACCTTTGACCTTTAATCAGTGCCTCTTTTTTCAGTTCTAGTTCTCAGTCCTCCCTTCTGCCTTACCTGGGAAATCAGGTTCTACTGGGCAAACGGACTCCATCTTCCACTGCAAACCCCATCAAAGTTTCTCACATGCACGTTTTGGCTGCCAGAAATTCGCTAAAGTCACTCATCCACGGACAGCGCCCCCTCTCCGTGCTCTTGGCTGTTATGAGTCTATGCTTTTTTTCCTTTACTATTTGTGTGAGAGGTGTCAGGAGGGAGGAGATGTGTTCAATCCATCATCTTTACTAGGAAGAGAGTTGTACCTTCTCCTTTTTGAATCCTTTATAGTGAGGATAATGATATCTTCCTATTATTTTTCTGGCAGAGATTTTAGGTTCAACCTCAATATCCATTCTCCTTCTTTTGTAATAGAGCCCCCATTTTTAGCTGGTATCAGGGAAAATCCTAGCTTCCCTTGCAAATCCACGTGACTAAGTTCTGGTGAAATAGGCCTTGTAGCAGCTTCCTGGAACTGTCTCTAAGAGACAGGAAGCACGTGCCTTGGGCACTAACTTGGGTCGTGAGCTTGAGGCTACATAAAGCGCCTAGGTCTCTGACACTATGGAGCCCAATACCAGCCCTGGACCAAACATCAAGACATTTATGGAACAGAGAAAATTTGTTTTGTTTAAGGCATTGCTATTTTCAGTTTTCCTTCACTACAGCCAAACCAAAACCTAACTCATGCAACCTGACAAATGATCTGGGAGGTACCAAAAAGATGAAAAGTGTGAAAGTGATTTGTAAACTGTAGAGAGCTATAGAAATGTCAGATATTATTATTACGTCTTACACTGGACTAGATTTTAAGCTCGTCTTCTGGACTGGTTACTTTTCAAAGGAAGCCCCCTTATTTATTTTTATCATCAACAGCAGGCATAGAGAAGTCGATATAGTTGTTTATTAAAATTATTTCCATAGTAGTAGTTCTTTAAAATAATTTCAAAACCATCAAAAGACAAAAGAAAAAGTGTTAAAATACTTTCAGCTTATTAATTTCCCTATATAATAAAGAGCCTCTGAAAATAGAGACAAAAGACCAAAGAGACCAAGAACTTAATAGGAAAAATGAGCTTAGGACATGACACTGAAGGCAAAATGCAAATTGTCCCAAAATATATTAAGAGGCACTGAACCTCACTAACGACAAGGTAAATACAAATGAAAAACCATGTGAGAATGTGATTTCTCACCAATCAAATTAGCAGAAATCCAAAAAAGTTTGAGCCCATCCTCTGCTGGTGAGACTCTGGGGAAGCGGACATGCTCAGGCATTGTTGGCAGGGATGTGGCCGAGGATGCAGCCACACTGGGCTGTGATGGACAGTTAGGCTGCAGCTGCCAAAGCATAGCAACATTTATTCATTCCCTCAGCCATTCTGCTCCTGGGGCTCTAGTCTACATACCTGACATACGTACAAGGTTATTTATTACAGCAGTGGAATAGCAAAAGACTGAAAACAATCCAAATATTCATTGAAGGGGAGATTTTAAATACATTAGGATGTGTAGTACAATGGAATAATAAACAGCAATAAAAGAAAAAGTGAAGAAGCTCTCCAACTGCCAATATGTGAAGCGTTGCAGGATGCTTTCTAAAGTGAGAAAAGCAAACCAAGAACATAAAATAAAACTGGTCACAGACCCCATCCTAACTACAAAGGTGCTGAGGAAACTGCACATGGGCTATTGGGTGAGCCATCTGTGTCCCACAGGAATGGCCACTGTGTCTGCCTTCATCTTGTCCCAGTAAAAAAGGGTCAGGTTATTTAAACGTGACCCCTACTCAAAGGGGGCTGAAAACGTGACCCCTACTCAAAGGGGGCTGAAAAGGATCCCTCCTTTCTCTTCTAAGTGCTCACACATTATTTTCTTAACATCCATTTTTTTAAAACTTGACTTAGCTTTTATTTATAGTTGTGTCAGGACACGTTCTGGTTCTTTTAAAATAACAAAGTGGTAGAAATTTCTGGACACTGAAAGATTTAGGCCAGTGAAGAGTTTTTCTACTGTCCTTTTTAAACAATATTTCGGTGTCACCTACACAGTTTGGGGACTCTACTGTTGAGATTTGTTCTCTTTTTTATTTTCAGAAGTCTGAGTAGTTCTGGCTGGATTCCCCATGTTTTGAGGGAGCAGACACAGAGAGGAAGCTGTGTGAACAACTTTTATTACAACTCCTCAGTGGACAGAAATGAGGGTGTGTGGTAAAAAGTCAGTCCCATGTTCTTTACACAAAATTTAAAACTCGTGACATGATTTTGGACACAGAGGAACTCTTGGGAGTCGCTGAAAGTCAGAAAATGCACACGCGCGCGCGCGCCCACACACACACACACACACACACACACACACACACACACACACATACATCCCTCAAGGTGCCCACACACAGCAAGTGCTCAGTCAATGAACGTCCACGAATGAGGGACTCCCATGCTCCCCAGGGGGCAGGAGGCCCCTGCAGCCCCTGGTCGGGAGCCTGGTCTCCCATAGGCTCTCCTTCCCAAGGCCTCGGTGGCCAGGCTGGTTCCCTGATCTCGTCTCACCAATACAGATTCTTACTATCTCTTCTCCACGTGGTTTTTCCAGGCCAAGTCATTGGGACCCAACTCTCCTCCAAACTTGACAGTCAGTCTTGAATGGCTTCATGACATCGCTTTCCTTGCTCTGTTGTTGATCTGCCACCCTTACTATTGCTTGTTACACCTCATTTGATCCAGATACTTTTCGTAAGCATGAGACTGTTTCACTGATTTGAAAATATATGTATTCAGCTATTTTACTATATATGCCAGGTACTATCCTAAGCACTCTACAAATAGAAACTCATGTAATTCTCATGACAACCCTATGATATGTTTGACAATATGTAACAGAAGCACTGTTTCCCTTGCCGAGGCACAGAGATGTTAAGTAACTCACCCAAGGTCACACAGCTAATGAGTGGCAGGGCTAGAATTGGAATGAAAGCAATTACTCCCTAACCTCTGATAAAATGCCTGCTGCAAAGTGTTTTGATATGTGATGGCATTTTTAGCGATTTTTTCACTTGGATACTTCTAGCCAGATAGTGACTTCAAGTCTTTAGGCTGAACTACTCACCCAGGAATAAGCTCCAAATAACCAGAAGACATGATGGCGACTGAGCTTCCACTGTTATTTGTTTATGAGTTTAACAGAGGCGAACCACCTGCAAAATGTGTGCTGTATAAATTCCAACTATACTGACCTTCATGTCTAGGTTGCAAGATTCACAACCATTACAATTCCCTATCGTCCTCCCAAACCTTAGCTCCCCACGCCACACTCCATATGTTTTCCATGTGGGCGGTTTGCTGAATGGAGTGACAGGGAGCTCACGCTGGAATACTGTGGTTCTCAATGGGGCTGGTACTGTCCCCTCAGGGGCATTTGGAAATTTGGGAGGGCAGTGTTCTTGGCGGTCACAGTGATTGGGTGGCTACCGGCATCGAGTGGACCACTGCCCAGGGCTGCTCTCACGACAAAGAGCTGTCTGCATCCCACACAACTCTGTCTGTCCTACTGGACAGTTATGTAGGTGAAAAATCTGTTTTCAGTCATCTGAGCCTAGAAACCTAAAACACAGTGTTTTAAAAATTTTGTTTACGGTTTAACGTACAGTTGGCTTCCCAAGAATGCAACCACTGTGTAAATCAAGGGAAGACCACTCTGTTTTGTTTGGAACTTTATCAAAGGACTATTGTGTCACTGACAGTGATTCCACTCATCGTTTGGGGGTCATCCAAGTAACATACCCTCAGTCTACCTTGGTAGCTGGTGTGTTCTTGGGAATTTCTCATGGGTGCAAGCATCCAGGCACTTCCTCACTACTAGCAGTGTGGTCATTTGCGTGTTGAGATACATGTCCTTTTATTGTGCATTACCTTCCTTGTATATTATATGTTACATTATATAGATATGTGTGTCCTATTTTCTGGATTTGGGGAGAATGCTGATGAATCTACAGCTCTGGCTGGTTTCCAACCGTTCCTTATCATCATCATCATGATCAAATGATTTTTCTGAGCGCCTAGATATTACCATTAGGCAAGATATTGATTTATTTGAAATTATGTATGCATATAGGTTATATAATGTATGCATTTCACTTCAGGAAGGTAAAAAACATAATAAATAGTTGCTTTAAAAAGGGTCATCGTGGGCTTCCCTGGTGGCGCAGTGGTTGAGAGTCCGCCTGCCGATGCAGGGGACACGGGTTCGTGCCCCGGTTGGGGAAGATCCCACACGCCGCGAAGCGGCTGGGCCCTTGAGCCATGGCCGCTGAGCCTGCGTGTCCGGAGCCTGTGCTCTGCAACGGGAGAGGCCACAGCAGTGAGAGGCCTACGTACCGCAAAAAAAAAAAAAGAAAAAAGAAAAAGGGCCATCGTGTCTGATGGGTCAGAGAATCGCCTCTGAAGCACCCACATAGAAGGAGGCGTTGAGCACACAGCGTGGTAGGCAATGAGCAAAACGAGCAGGGACAATGTCTGCCCCAATCACAGCCCGGCTTAATCACCACACTGCACGTAATGATCAGGTTGCTGTCACGCTCTGCGAGCAGCTGTGGGAAATCAGTCTGGCTGAGGGCATGCTCTCCTCTGAGTCGCTGGAGTCAACTTCAGCTTTGATTTACAAGAGCTGGCAACTGCACTAAGTATATGACAGATCAACAGAAGTCTTTGCATTTGCAAAGCACCTGGGAAAACCTCCTAATAGGCCTACTACACTATTGGCACTTAATGAATATGTAACAGAAGTACACTGTGATTGAGGTAGGAGATGCTGGCCTATTTTTTCTAGGTTTTGGGGGAAGGCTGATGAAATTCTACTCTTCTGGCTTGATTTTCTAACCACAGTGATGTTCCTGGTCAAACATATCATCATCATCATCATCATCATCGCCAACATCATCAGGGCTCTTGCTGAATGTCTACTTACTATTCATAGCAGCGGCGCACAGACTGCTCGTCTTAATAGCACTGAGTATGATCACTACAATTTTTATTATCCAACTCACTTTTTCAACATTCAGCAGATGTCTATCAACACCTACTCTGGGCTAGACTGTGCCAAGTACGACCAAGAAGATGTAGTTTGTACTATCTTGGAGTTCACAGATTCAGGAAGGGATGGATATTAATAAATAATTATGCAATTATGTATGCATTTACAGCTGATTTAATTATAAAAAAGGAGGAAAAGGTATTACTTGAATTCCCCGTAGGTACCTGAACTTGTCATTTTACCCCCAAGCTTGCTTCTCCCCAAAAGTCCTGATCTGAGTTATCTGGATTTCTCTCCAACCGATTCCCCAAGTCAGAAAACTGAGTCATCTTAGCCATTGATTCTTTTTCACTTCCCACTCTTGACACCCAATTAATCACCACGTACTGCTAATTTTACCTCCCAAATGTTTTTCCAATGTGTCCCTTCCTCTCTGTGCCCACATCTCTCTTCATCATCAGCCTGAACACTTGTAACAGCTCTGCGACACGTCTCTCCTGGACGTTTAGTCTTGTCTGGGTATCAATCAGGATTCAGGTACAAAGAAAGCATCTACTCCATCCAATCTGGACAGATGGAGGGCACTAAATGGTTTACAGAATTGTTGGAAAAGTTGAAGAAACAGGTTGAGCTTTTGAAAATGGCTTTGGAGTCTCATCGCAGAACGTGGATACCAAGAGAACTACCGTCTCTTTCACGATCAGGAAGCTGCTTGCCAAATAGAGAAGCTCGTGCTTTGGCTGCCAGCTGCAGAACCATGACTCTGCTGCCATAATCGGGATGCCAGCATGATCAGGAAGTCATGGAAATTGGCAAACAGCCATAATGAGAAGCAACTGTGATTGTGAAACCCCTGCAGAAAACCCTGCCAGCTCCACGCACAGCACAACCAGCAGAGACTCGGCCCTTGCCTGGTTCCCCCTTTCCCGATCTTGGACAGATACTTCTAACTGATAACACCTAAATCGTATCCAGAATCCTCGCTGCAGTGGAGTCTCGTGTGTAGTTCGTAGCTTTTCAGCCACTGCAGAGCTGCAGTATGGGAAGCCTCTCCAGGAGAAGGATGGGACAGTTGTGCCAAGCCACCACAGCCACTGCACTCCTCTTAAAGTCACCAGTGATGAATCTACACAGAAATCTGACCACGTGACCCCACTGCTGAAACTCAGTGGTTCTCCGTTGCCCCTAAAGTAAAGTCCAAGTGTCTTGGTCTGTCTCCTCATCTCCTGTCGTATCATAACAGCTTTTCATACTGGACTCTCTGATAGCACCAGTGGCATTCCCTGTGCCCAGTTGGGATCCCCTGTCTTTGCCCTTGTTGTCCCCTCTGTCTGGAGTACACTCACCACCTCACCTGGCTAACTTTTACTCGTCCTTCCAGACTCAGCTCAGGGGTACCAGGAAAGCCTTTCTCGAACTTCAGGGGCTCTGTGCTCCCATTGCAGCTTCCTGGGCAGTCCTAGATCTTGAAACTATCTGCTCATGTTTCTGCCGATGCCATTAGATATGTGTTCCCTTGGAGCAGTAACCGAGTCTTATTCGTTTTTGTACTTTGAGTGTCTAGTGCTGTGCCTGGCTCCAAGTACATGCTAAATAAAAATGTGTTAGCCTGAAAGGAGTGGTACTGAAGTAAGCATGTCTTCATTGGGCATCCCCAGGAATCAGACTCTGAGACTGAGTTTGCACGCAGGAAGTTTATTGGGAATGCACTGGGCATCAGTCTCTGCAGTAAGGGGTGTGTGTGCATTTGTGTATGTGTTTGAAAGAAGCAAAATTGGGCAGAGAGAGATGCTGGACCGTGATATTAGACCTCAGCCAACCCCACAGTGAGCTCAAGAGCTAGAAGCCCCTTTAGAGTTGTCCCACTATGAAGCAAGATGGCTGGGCCATCATATCCCCACGTCAGCTAGTCATTAAGGGTGGGGAGAGGGTGTCACTATGAGCTCAGTGTTCCCTTCGTCTGAGGGCAGTTCCTAGAAGGTGACTACATGACTACATCAACCAGAGTTTGATCCCAGAAGATGAAGCACTAGAATGGAAATGTGGGTAGAAGGATGGAGGGAATGGATTGATAGATACATAGATAACATTTATAGCTGATGTAATTAAGAAGAAGGAGCTAGATAAGATATTTATTTATTAAAGGCATTTGAGTTTACACTATTGTGGAGACTTTTACATAGTTCATGTGAGACCGTTGTTTCTGTTTGATGCTGGAGCCTGAAGTTTGAAAGACGGGCAGTAAAGAGAGAAGATGGAAGTGAAGTGGGGAAAGTAGGACAAACTGGGACCTGAGAGGTTGAGCTGGAACCCAGGAGGGTGGACTGGAACTCACGACAGTCTCTCTATCCAAGCTGCCATCTTAGCTAATGGGTGGGGAGAGAAAATGGCGCCCTTCATCACGGAGCTAAAAGGCATGAACTCCCACAGCATCTGGGGAAATGAGTTATTTCAGGACTGAAAGTGGGGACCTGGGCAGACAGCCACAGCAGTCACTCCAAAGTGCTGTACAAAGAACACCATCCAGGGTAGTTCATTCCCTCTAGGGCCTCACTATCTAAGGATGACAAAATCTGGGCTGGGAAAACAGGTGAATCACAGTCAAATGCAAGTCAAATGATTAAATAAAAATTAAACTGGTTAACAGATATCTGACATGCATTCATAGACTATGAAATTTGAGGTGTGAGGAAAGAAAATAAGGGACACCCAAGGGCCAGAGGGAATTTTCAAGGAGTTTACAAGGTTGAAGGTAATAGTGAGAGGGAGGTCTGAGCTGTAAGATAAGAGCAAGGAAACAAATTACAAAAAATGTATGATGTGCTGTTGTTTTGATAGGGAATATGGAAAGTGGGGTTTGGAGGATGAAAGTTTGGGAAACACTAATTTGAAAATAGCATATTCTGCCAGTTAGTCGTACATTTCTAGGGGAACTCTGAGAAATCTATTCACTCTTCTTCCAGTCCTTCCTACTCCTTGGCCATTGTCTTAGTCAAAGATGGCACAGGGTTTCTCCTTCTCACTCCTTGCCCACGGCAGACATTACTAATCAATCCTGGCATTCTTTCCTGATGTACCCAGATAAGATTTCAGAGTCCTTCTTAGCATAGCTTTCCAGATAGCCATTCCAAATGACTGGATGGAACTTAATAGTTATCCCTGTCCATAATCAATTCTAGTCATTTATTCCTAATGTACCATTTCCCCTAAAAATGTCTGTGTCTTACACCATCTTCACCTGCTATAACAGAGCTAGAAACCCAGGATTCTAGTCTCCGTTCTGTATCCCTGGCTTTAATATTAGGAGGCAGAGTGAAAGGATGGAGACTTTCAATCTTGTTACTCCAGCTGCTTCATCATAACACAGTCCTTCTCAGGGACCTGGATTTAGGACCCAAGATAAGGACTGGTGAGAACAAAGGCAAGTGTGAGGGGGATAAGCCCACCTGCCATTTTTGAAATAGAAATTGTTCTTGAGAAGCACACATTGGAAAGAAATTAGGGGAAAGTAAACTTAAAATAGAAATGTATGCAAAAATAACAGGGAAACTTCTGCTTTCATTAACAACAGCTCTGAGGAAGATATATTTAGAGGTGTACCTTGCTTTCAGCAATGGATAGATATGAATTGAATACTTACATTCAACCCGCTGACCTAGATGATCATTTCAGAAACCTTGATCCCTGGTTTATTACCTTAATATTTTAACAGTGCATTAACAGTTCATTCCTCTGGTCTTACTCCCCAATTAATTTTCTGTAAGCAAGCATTTAAATGTTAAGGAATCTCTTTGTAAGGCAAATGATTCCTTTGTAGTGTAAATAACCCCCTCAGTTTATCTAATGTTGATATTACCTGCTGCTCTAATAGAAACTCATTGTTTTCAAAGTACTGCTATGTTTAAAAGTATTTGATCATCCAAATGACTCTGTCGGGTAAGTGCAGGGCCACTGCGGCTCTCACGCTATGAAGAAGAAACAGGAAGTGTGTTGTATAAGTGCTCTGTTTAACTGAGTTCACATACCTAGTTAGTGACAGCTAAGACTTGCTTCCATGTCATCTGACTTATGGCCAAGACTGACTGTGTTTCCATTGGAATGTACCATGTCAAGTTACGTGTCTGCTTCTTTATTTTTTGAGGTGACATCAGCTGTGTCAGGTTCTCTGAATTCAAGGATATTCCAAAATGATCTGCTTGCAGAGGGATTAAACTATGGTCTTATCCAGCGCTTCCCAATCTTTGGTGTTCCTCAGATTTATCTGAGATGCTTCTTAAAAAGGCAGGTGGTGGGTCTCACCTCAGACCTCTCAAATCTGAATCTCTGGGGTGGTGGGAAAGACATCTGCATTTTAACAGCATTTTCAGTTAATCCTAAAAAGCTTCAGGATTTGAGAACTGCTGGTCAAAACTTGTCTGTCTTCAGGTGAGCACGGGTGACAAACTCAGAAAGTTCGTGTGTAGCCATCAGCCATAGATTATACTAAATACACCATTACATTAGGAACACACAGACTGACGTGGGACTTTGTCCGTAGGAATATCATGATCGCTAATTCCAGAAGGATTTCTATTATAGCACGTTTGCACCACAAAACCACGAAATTGCTTTTCTCTGTACCCTTAGACACACGACAAGGGAAAAGGATGTGGTCCCCTGGGACTTTTTTGAGACCTTCCAGTAGTAGGTCCTATTAGCATTGAAGAGAAGGTCTCAGGGATCAACTTTTGAGGAACCCAGAAGGTTAATGTGGCACGAGCAATGCCATGGGCTCACTCAGCCCACTTCTCATCTTCCTGGCAGCATCACTAGGCTGACTCATCGTCTCCTTGTATGTAGGTGGGGCTGTGAACCAGTTTCCACATTGGAACAGGAGACAAGGTGTGAGGTGTGATGGAGGTGGTTAGGACAGGGCTGCCTCCTTCACGCCATCACTCTTCCCTCATCTGTTGAGTGCAGAGGATGGAGTGGAGAACTCCCAGCCTTGAGGGGAATGCCAGAGACACAAGGGGTGGAAGGAACCTGGCTCCCTAAATGACTAAGGGGAGCGCAGCCCACCACCTTCCCCTCAGCCCAGACACTGACTATTGGGCTGCGATGTTACTGAGGTTAGAGAAAGATAAAGTTGGGGGGTTAGGCCACCACTGAGCTTCGAGGTTGTTTGTCGGTAACAGGTAGCCTGCCCTGGCCAACACGACAGTCCCCCAGGGTGTCACCCTGCGTCCTCTTCTCAGCTCCCTGTGTGGCTCCCTGGAGGCAACCTCGTGACCAAAAGGATGCATTTTTACTGTCTCAGGCCCACTCTCTTCCTCATCCCTTTTCATCGCTGAGACATCAGTTCTTTCCTCTTCCCTCTCTGCTCCCGGAGCCTACACTAGTTTTCCAGTCTGCAGTTGAATATTGCCTGGAAAATATTGACCACAATTAACCATCAAGGCAAGGCCAATTCATTTTCCACCTCTCTGCCAAAATTTAAATTCAATATAAATGGAAGAGGAAGAAAGCGGGGACAGATCCTTCCAACATTAATTTCCAAGATGTGGTTCTCTAAGAGGCCTAAAGGTAGAAGCCAGATAAAAGCCTCCCTGTTGAAACGGACCTATTCGGGTGACAGTCTCCCAGGGCTGCCCTCGCATTCTCAAGTCCCATCTTCAGCCCCCAGCAGCCTGAAAGGAAGTCTCTAGAGGCTGAATATCTATCACCAGCTGGGGGTGGAAACTGCATTTGGGAAGGTTGTTCTTGTGCTAACCCCAAATGTTGTCTTCTCTGGAGCTCTTGCATGTGCTGGCATCAGAAGTAAGGTGGGAGGGAATGTGCTTGGTGGGCAGGGAGGGCAGGGAGAGATGCCTCAGGCTCCATCACTTATGAGCTGTGTGGCCTCAAGTGAGTTAATTAACCTTTCTGGGCCTTAGTTCCTGCCTCTATAAAATAGGGATTGTGTTAGCAACTGCCTCGCAGGTCTGTTGTGAGGACTGAATGAAACCATGCCCGCAAAAGGCTCAGTGCCGGGCACCCAGCAAGCGCCAATAAATGTTAGCTGTGGTGGCAACTTTGCTTGTGGTTGCTACAACATCTAAGTTTCTTCTGCTTCTGTTTTTGGTGACTGTCCAGTCTGCTCTACAGGAAGACTTTGTCCCCAACAACAACAAAACTACAACTTTCTAGATTTTTGCAGATAGAAGGGACCTTTGGGAAGCCCCTCATTGTACAGGTGAGGGATCCATGGGAGGTGAGGGGGCGCCCAAGTGATGCGATGGTGTTGGCTGTGTTCTTCCTGCTACCTCACGCTTCCATAGGACGTTTCCTACAACCCTCGGGTTCTGAAACTGGACTTCCTGGGTTTGCGTCCTGCTTCTGCCTACTGCTAACAGCACAGTCACAGGAAAGATCCTGAACCTCATCATGGCCCAGCGGGTCTTCATCTGCAAAGCGGAGAGAAAGGCTTATACCTCCGACGGCTTTCAAGAGGATTGACTGGAACCATCTCTGGCTCCTAGAAAGGCCTCAGGAAGTGTAAACTGTGCTTAGCAATCCAAGCCCACGGGACACAAGCTGAGCTGCCGTCATCTCTAGAGCCCAGAGGACTTCAGGACGCTCCGGACCACAGCTCTGCTGACCCGTCATGCTCCATGGCCACGGCTGACCCGTCACCCTAATAGTCTTTAGCGGTTCTAGCAAGTTTTCCCTAGCAGCTCTGCTGAGTGGCACAGACAGATCCTGCCTGCCAGCTTTACAAAATCAATCTAAAACGACTCTACAAGGGTGACCGGCCAGGATAAGGAGTCATTTCTAAGGGACAAGAAAACGGTGACCCAGAGAAAGTGAACCCCATGTCTCCTGTGTGTGCTGGGTCAGTGACAAAAGGCAGTCAGGGATGAGGTGTCCATGGCTCTGCTCAGGGCCCAGGAGTTGTTCGTCTGAACCCCCCACTGCCACCACACACACACACACACACACACACACACACACACACACACACACACACACTCCTCTGCCCTCACACTTCTGACCCCGGACACCTCGGGCGAGCTTGGGCCCAGAGTTCCAAGCTGGAATACCAGGACCACACCCTGCTTTGACTTGTCACAGACAGAATGTGCTACAGTCAGGAAACTGCAAGGGAGTCCCTAGAACTCCCTAACAGCAGAAAATCCTCCCTTACCCAAGGAACAGGTATCAGTGGGGTGAGTGGGGGAGAGGGAAAAATCCTTCCACAAACACTCCTAAACCCTATTTGATAATGAAAAGCCGAAACACAGTAGGGGTGAGACACATCATTTAGATTCCCCGGAGCTGGATTTGATCCTGGTCAAGGCTGATTGGGTGGGTGGCCTCTGCCTACTGGGCGCAATCATAACAGCGGTCACACGTGGCCCCGAGCTGGAATTTTCTAAAGAGGAAACCACGGACCTCATTTCTCATTGCCCTTGCCGAGGCCCTATTTCCCAGCCTCCTCCTCTCCCAGGAGCTAGCTGCCGGTCGTTTCCACTCCCATCACTGGTGTGACCCCTTCAGAAAGAGCCGGCAGGCCCGCAGAATTTCAAGCAGTTCTGCTGTTCCAGGTCTCTCTCTCTCTCTCAGCTCCAACTTTTGAAATGGGTTGGCCACCTCTTTCAGTGGCTAAATGAGAAAAGTCCTTCCCGAACCCGGAGCCCCTGCCCAGTCTGCACTGAGCCAACCCAGTTCCCACACAGCGGGGCTCCCAGACAGCATCTAGCAGAGAGATGTGTGGCCCGTGGGGTCAGGGCAGAATCATCAAAGACATTGCTGATAACAGCCCGGGAGCACATCTCAGGGCCCCTGCATGCTGCTACCAGACCTTTGGAGTGAATAAACAGAAACTGAAAACTTGCCGTTTCCAACCTCATCGTATGCAAATTTCAGCTCCCCACCCTGAAGTTGCAGTCTCTTGCTCTCCCCTCTCTGGAAGCTGTGCTTGTCCTAGGCTGAGATCGGGGAGAGCGGGGGGAGGATTTTCTAGGCTCAAGGAAATCCCTTGAACATATACACCATGTACCAGATCTGACCCTGGTGACCCCCCAGTTCCTCCCCTTCCCCAGGATTATGATTCTGGTTAGAAAGGATGTGAAGCCACGTGGCCAGTGTATCAAAGTAATCCCCAGGCTTCGATAGCAAATAAAAAGCAGTCTCCGAGGAGGCCTTGAAACAGCAGGCTCAGGATGGCATCCACAGCACAAGCTCCCGCCCGGGCATCTCTCCACAGCGCGCACTGTGGGTGATTTGTAAAAGAGAAGGGGAAAGCAAGCCCAGGACAACTCCAGAATTGTCTTGGTTTTGTTCGCAAAGATGAGATAAGCAAAACATTCTCTCTATCAAAATTCAATTAAGTTTTTTTTTTTCCGGGCTAATTTGTTTAGTCTTGTTTATCACGGAGGCTGAGACCTCAAATCTCAGTGGGCGGTGCTTCCCCCAGCCAACGCTGTTGCACAAGGAAGAAGCAAGCCTCCCGACCAAGGTCACCCGTCAGTCCCCTGGTGCCGCCAGAACTGCATCTCCTTGAGAGCTGGGTGGGAGCAGCTGAGCGGGCTGGGCCGCAAGTCATACCTTCCGGGTTCCTGGGAACTCCCCTCTCACTGTGGCCGCGAGCTTCCCTCCCCCAGCTCCGGCTCTCTGCTCTCTGACACCCATCTTTCTTCCCAGTCTGGCTGCATAGGAGGAGACTTCTCCTTCCATCACCCGATCCCCTTTGAATTAAAGATTCTTGCAATCGAAAAGCTGGAGTCTTTGTCCATAGACTATTCTGAGAATACTGTAGCATAGAACCTTTGCCCCGGGCAGCCAAATGTTAAAGACATTTGTTAATTACGTCTCAGAACACTGTCATCATTATTTCCTCTCCCAGCCAAGAGACTGAAGAATAAGGTGCATTCAGTCAAGGCCGAAGGAAAAGATAGTGGGGGATGAAATTCCTCCAATCCTAGTATTCAGCACCTTAGGTCTTCTCGGAAAAGGCTGGACTCCAGATTTAGGTGCCTGAGAGTGGGGCTGCCGTGGGCTGGAGTGGACTGAATTCAGAAGACCTGCAAACAAACCGGGCTCTGCCCCCTTCTCAGCTGTAGGGCTTTGGGCAAGTATCCCTGCTTCTCTGAGCCTCCGTTTCTGCACCTGGAAAATGCAGCTCTTAACACCTGCTGCATAGGGTTTCTGGAAGAACTGAGTATAGGGGTATATATATATATATGAAAGTTCAGAATGATAGAAATGTTTGCACCCATGAGTCACATGGGCCCCAGGGAAGCAGGTGACTTCTGAGGCTTCCTCCTGACTCCCTGGGTACAGCTAAGAAGTCAGCTGAAATCCAGAACAGGCCAGAGCTAAAGGTCTCAGCTTTAGAAGGGGATAGGGCAAACTTTCGTTCCCTTCCAGAAACTCTTTTTAATGCATCTTAAAAAAATAATAATAACTTTCAAAGATGGATGCATGTAAGTTTCTAAATTTGTTCCTCAACGTGCAGGTTTTCAAAGCCTAATTTTGGAAGCTGACTTCCCTCCCTGGAGACAGCTGGACATGCTGGAGCACCTCCTTTTGCTGCTGCGGCGCGCCTCCGTGGAGCTGCTCGGTACCATCCCCGGCTTGCACAGCGTGCTCACGGTCATGAGCAGGTGACAGAGCAGGCTTTCACGGTGTGCTAAATGAGAAATGTGCAATTTAGGCAAAGCATTCACGTGCTTGCATGAAGGATGGGAATGGTGAAGGTGCTGCCGTGGACAAGAAATTGATGGCCCCGTTGCTATTTACCTAGAAGAAATTCGTTCTCCAAAAATCAGCCTCAGTGAAAAGGACGGGAGAGCACCTGTTTGGAGGAAGAAAGCGAATTCTCTCAAATTTCCCCTTGTTATTTGCACTCTCCAGGTGCATCCTTTCTGGTAGGTTGCCTCATGGGTCTTTGCCGGATATGCTTAGTAAATCTGACCCAAACTCCAGTGACCCAAACCCAACTCCAAACTCCAATAAAGTAGCAGAAGCATTAACAATGGAGGTCAAGGGACACCCAGCAGAGAGCCAGATCGCTCGTGAGAACCTGAGATCTGAGAACAGTACAAACATACCTTAAGCAGAAGGCTTAGTGGGGAGAGGCAGCCTGTGACTCTTGGCAGGGCTTATCCCGTTTGCTATACAGGGCATTTATCCCAGCCACACTTGGCAGAGAAGGAAGGGGAGTCGCTGAGGGTGGAGGGAGGCCCAGTCCAGCAACCTCCTGCTTCTCACAGCCCCTGTCCTAGGACACAGGAGGACCCAGAGGGGTCTGCGGGGTCCCACTTGCTTGGAGACTGAACTGCTGAGTTCAAGCGCGTCTAGGACACGGCAGGGCTTAAGCGCTGCTGGCTGAGACCTGTTAGTCCATCCTCAGGGAAGCAATGAAGCAGACAGGTTTTGCTGCGATTACCAAGCTTGAAAGGCTGTACCTCTCCTCTCTGTGTCAATAGTAAAAGAATGTTCAGCCACCAGTCCTGGCCTCGTGCTTTCACTGGGCTCTGGATCCCTCCGCACTGGCTTTCTGATGATGACTGTTTTTACATCTGCCCCTCACATGCCAGCAATAAGTACCCCTTGCAAGCAGACCCTTATGGAAAAAGTGACCCCAATAAATGTCCCGCTGGCATTCCGTCATCACACCCCCTGGGTGTCCCTTCTCAATAGGTGTTGGCTTTTGGCGGTGGTGGTTGGAGGGTGATGGAGGTGGGGCGTGAGTGAGGTTGTCCATAGGCCCCTTTGGGAGTCTGCTGAGGCCAGCTGCAGAAAAATGAACACATGTGCTAAAATTTGTATATAATTTCAGGGCGTTCACACATTCCTTGGACTTCAGATTAAGAACTTCTACTACCGTTGTTTTCAGCTTTAGGGAGGTGCGTAGACCTCTGTCACCCGTCCTTGGACCGGGAGGACATCTCTACAGCGTTTTCATAAAGCTGGTGGTTATCCACACACACAACCCCCATCACGTGGTCAGGCTGAATGATCTCTTTGATGCTGGTGCTCTGCTATTTAGGGAAACACGCTTTTATAGGGAACAGGAGCCTCCTCTATAAATGAATGGAGCCGGACCATGGACGGGGTGTGTGTGTGTGTGTGTGTATGTGTGTGCGTGTGTGTGGGAAGGCATCAAGATTAAAAAGAAATCACCCCCTCACCCATTAGAAAACAATGAAATCAGATGGAAATGGGTTTTTCTTTTGATTTAGGCATTAAAAATTAAAATGTAAACTAGATTTTCCCAAACTACTTAAAAGCTCTCCACATGGCTTCACACCACTAGTTGCATCATCCCCGTCCCCGCGTGCTACAGAATACGTGCTGTAGGGCAGTGCCTTTCCCTGGAAGCTCAGTTCCCAAATGAGCTATAGAGAAACATTCATGAGATACCTAAAGGGACTGCAATTTCTGGCCTACAGAAAAGGACTGCCTAGTGATTTCTTACCCGCCCCTACACTGTCTCTTAGAGAAGTAGGGATTCAGCAACTCTAGTTAGTTGGCTATAGATTCAAAACTCATTGAGGGAAGGGGACTCCAGGGCTGACGACACCTTTCTAGGGCAACTAGGTTTGAACTGGGTGCTCAGAGAAAAAGAGAAAGCTGAGAAAGAATAAACAGATCTGTAGAGAAAGGCAGAGGCAAAGTGCCAGGCGGACAGAGAGGAAGAGAGAACAGCCTCAGTGCCTGCGGCCGGCTGGGAGATTCTCTGCAAAGGCCTCCCCATCAGGGGGCACCTGTTTGTCTTCCCCTTGAATTTCAGCTGGCTTCTGTTTACTATCTTTTTCTTTTTGTGGGGTGGGGTGGTGGGGGTTGCAGTGTGTGCAGCACGTGGAACTTCCCTGACTAGGGATTGAACCTGTGCCCCCTGCATCAGAAGCATGGAGTCTTAACCACTGGGCCCCCAGGGAAGTCCCCAGCTGGCTTCTGACTTGCTTTGCAAGTCTGACTAGCATGCTTTGAGAGTGATGCTGTGTGATGTCTGGGACAGGCCTTCAGAGGCCCTGCAGCTTCTGTTTCCATCCTTTTGGAAGCCAACCACCATGTTAGGACGCACAGACTAGGTTACAGAATGAGAAAAGACCACGAACTAGAGAGAGTGTGTGTGAAGGGGAACAGAGGGGCCCCAGCCCTCAGCCACACGAAGCCCCAGACGTGTGTGTGTGTGTGTGTGTGTGTGTGTGTGTGTGTGGCTATCTTGGATTCCCCAACCCCAGTCCAGCCACCCCAGTTGATACCAAGAGAAGGAAGAGCTGACCCATGATTGAGCCATTCCAGCTGAAGCCCCAGACATTGCAGAACAGAGACAAGTCACCCATCCTAAGCCCTGACCCACAGAGTCATGAAAAAATAAAGTGGCAATTGTTTTAAGTCATGAGGTTTGGAGGTAGTTTGTTATACATCAGGAGATGACTGCTATCCAGTATCCCTTCCTCTATCTTTTTTACCAGCAGATATCAGACTGTACTCCAGGTAGCAATGTGTCTACTAAAAAAATAGCTTCCTCATCTTTCTTTCAGCTGAACTTTCTCTCATCTTTCTTTCAAGTGACCATGTGACTACCTTCCGGCCAAGGAGAAATCATAGATGGAGGCTCTAGGAGAGCACTCCAAAGGGTTAGCTGTGTCCAACATCCCTCTTCACTTTAAACCCTTTGCCCCTTACCCTCCCTCTTCTTCCAGACTGGGCCACAGACACCGTGCTTCGATGGGAAGCAGCCACCTTGCAACCACAAGGACAGAAGTCCCACCTCTGGATTCCTAATGACATGAGTGACGGCCTATACTTCTGAAACTATTTCATGAGAAAAATAAGCCTTTTAATTGTTTACGACAATATTACTGGTTATTTTGGCTTTTGTCATTGTTCAGCTGGTTTGTTGCTATTTGTTCTGGTTACTTACATCAAACACGTTTGCAACTTACAGCTGACAGGCCTTCATGAGACCCGGCTGCATTACTGCCCTTATATTCTGTGAGATACGTCTGTATCCTAACATTAAAAAAAATTTTTCCCTTCCCCCAGCTGGAGTAGGTTTCTGTTGCCAGAAATGAAGCAATCCTTTGCCAAGACAAGAATGCCTGAGTTGATGATACCAAGGAAGAGTTTTGCAAAGATAACATTCTCTTAGGCTGAAGGCAAGGCCAGAGACCATCTTTCAGCAGCGGGAGTGGTTAGGGTTATGTCCTACTGAGGTCATGAGCCACTGGAAAGGTTGCTAGGGATCTTTGAACAACCTCCTTCCTGGGAAATCACTTGAGCGGGGCAGGCAGCTGCCTTAGGGGCTGGGTTTGTTAGGTATGGCCCTCCCTGTAGGCAGGGGGCATTAAAGAGCTCACCTCGGATAAGTGAGATGTGGTACCTTTGTGGAATCAAACAGGTAGGTCAAGCAAAGAGTTAAAGGCATACATACCCTGGCTTCCTGTCTGCACTCTGTGGAGGCTTCAAAGGAGAAATCACCACTGATTTCTGAGCACTGGATACGGTCCTACTCTTTTGTACTCTGTGACCTCAGGAGAGACCTTCAGTGCTCTGCTCAATGGCATAGAATAGAATCAGTCCATTGACATTGATTAGTTCTGGTTTCCTGGAAGCATCTTCTCCATAAAATCCTCCAAAGTCAGGTTTCCTCTTTCCTGCCTTATTGAAGCAGTGGTCTCAGATTTTTAGATCTCACTGCTCTTGTCACCTGCAGGGAGGGTGATCCAGGGTCAGACCATGTCAGCTGTTGCTGCAGAAAATGCAGAGACTCTGAGGGTTCTGGGTCTGTCTCCAAGTGGTCTCTGAGACACACCTATTCAGGCCTCCTGCTGTGGCTAGGGGCAGCCTTTCCAAAATCCAGGGCCAGCGCTTATCCTGAGAAGCTGGTGCACCCCAAGTTGCTGCTACGCCCATGACAAGAGGACACTGTTCTCTGTTTTCCTCCTTCAAGATCTTTCAAAAAAAAAATAGGCATCCAGGAAAGACGAGCATTCATTCCCATTTTTTTACACAACCACGAACTTCTTACCAATAGAACTATCAATATTTAAATGTCATCTCAATGGTAGCGGACATTTTTAACTTCTTATTTATTTGGGGCGGGGAGACGAGAGATAGTGGATAGTTCTTTTTAAAATGCCTATGTGAAAGCATTTTCTGAAAAATGTTGGTTGGTTCCTATCCAGCATTTGACCCTGAAGAGAAAATTGCCTTCTGATAGAAAACTAGAAATTCATTTCTGAGAACTAAATTGTAGACATTTGCCTGGGAGGATGCTCAGCATGTATTTTTAAGTTAAAAAATGTGGGTTACAAAACCATATTGAATAATATTAATTTTGTTTAAATAGGGAAAAGAAAGTAAGAAATAAGGGAAGGAAGAAAGGAGGGAAGGAGAGAGAAGGAGAGAGGGAGGAAGGTAAAGAAATCATTGTAAAGATATATTTATGTATTTCCAGAAATGACTGGAAATTTCAAATATTAAAAATCATGCTAGTATATGTTAAGTAGAACTATTTGTGATTTTTAATTTCTTAGTTTATTTTTCATATTTTCTATCATGAACAAGTATTCATTTAATGTTATTAAAAATGTTATTTTAGTTGACATTAGCTAATCTCATACAATTTCTCAAGATCTTATATTGTTGATTTCTTAGAATATTAACATAAACATGGGTTGCTGGCTTATTTTCTAACCATAGCTAGTTATGCTTTTGATAACGAATGGAACAGATGAACTAAAAAGCACCTCAAGATTTCAAAAATATTATCTTAGAATCTCATCTTCCATCCTCCAAGATTATCTGTAAGTTTCCAGTTGAATCTACCATGCTTCTACTGCTAGTCATGGCCCTTCTTTCACTCAACAAGTATTTTTTGAGCATCTATTATATGTGGTGAACTAGAGAGAAACTGGCTAGACTGTCTGGGGTCTACTCAGCGTGGATAATAAGTTCCATCCTGAAAAACAGCTTTCACTGCTGCCCAAAGGTTGCTGGAACGCATGGGGAAAAATGCTCTAAGACCATGTATGAGCTCAGGGGAAAGAGTGCCATGACCTATGAGGAGGACCCACCATGGCTGTTGGAAGGGAAGATGGGGACAGGTGTGCTGGAGACTGACCATTCCTGGTTGATGTTCGTGATCAGGGAAAGAAAGAAAAGCAGGGGAGGAGCAAAAGGAGAAGAGCAAAACATCTGATTAACCTGTGTAAGAAATAATCCACCTTTGGCCAAGAGAGAGTCAATCTTTGCCCTGTCCCCACTCCCACCCCTAATGCTGCTGGTTTTCCAGTTTGCTTTTCCCATACACTGCAGGTCTACAGGAAGTTGAGAGCCACGCCTGCTATAGTGTTTGCCCTTCCCGCCCCTTTCTCCCATGTCTGCATCCAAAGGGCGTATCTTCAGAGGCAATGATCAATCATACCAGGACCTGGACCCACTGCTAGCATCCTACCTGTAACTGGGAAAGTAAAGACGACCACTGGAATCTTGTTTCTATTCCATTCAGGAAAGCAAAGATCAAGGTTAGGTACTCCATTTTGACAAAAATAAAATCAATTTGAAAATGCTGAAGATATGTGGTTTGCTAGTTCCCACCTCGACAGCCACAACCATTTACAAATCTTTCTAATGTTTTGTCAGGTTCCGGATCCAATACCTTGCAGTCATGCAGAGATGCACATAATGGTTATTTACGTGCTTGAAGAATTTATTTCTCCCATTCTGCTATGGTCATTTGTTTCCACGGGAGGGTGATACATACACTACTGGTTTTTATAAGGTGTTGCACTGACACTTTTGTGCTGCAGGAGTGATGGGGGCTTAGGAGGAAGACCAAGTTCAGAGTACCCAGCTTAGGAACAGATCTGAACTGAGGAGCCTGAACTTTCCCCTCATTCCTTTATCCATGCCTTGTCCTTACACTGGTGTTTTTTTTGTTGTTGTTGGCAAACTCTAAGCATTGTGTTTTTGTGTGTTTGTGCTTCCCAGAGTGGGGTCCCAGAAGTGCAACATTTAGGGAGGAACTCCCCTTACCTCTGTGCTAGGCTCATCTTAGCCCTCAAACACTTAAGAGTCTGAGGTGATGGAAAACTAGCAAAGGAAAACCCATAAACAAATTAACTCAGTGACTTCAAGAATTCCTTAGGAAAAGTGCAAAAGCCAAGGGGTTCAGAATTCAGGCAGGCAAAACCTCTCTCCAGTTTGGGACACACCAGCAGGACGGATTCTACCCCAGCCAGTGTCTTTAAAAGCTGGGGTGTCCGAGGAAAAGGGACATTTCTTTCCCAGAGAAAATAAATAGTGGAGGTTAGGGTTGGATGGGTTGTGTGAAATCCCCAGAAGTCTCAGGGCATTAAATAGCACAGTAGATTAAATGACACCAATTACCATTATATTACCGTGAGAGAATGATTAAAGTGTAAACCATCAGAACAAATTTGCATGATCTACACGACTCAGTCAGCAAGACAACCACACCAGGAGCAGCTTTGGAAGCTAATGGAGGTGCCTCCTGCATGCCAAGTAGCAAGACGTCCAGGTTACGATGCAGGCTCTCCAGGAACACTGGTGCCCTCCAGCCCCCCGACACAGTATATATCAGCCCTAAAAATTAACGCTATGGTATCCTAATATGGAGTGCAGACACTCCATATAATAGTTTTAATTAAAAAGTTGACGCTTATTATTGCAAAGCATTTCCCCTCTAATGACAACTCATCACAAGGATAGAAAACCCAAAACAGAGAAATAGCATTATCAATAAGCATTTATTATGTCTCCACAGCATGCAACGTGCTAAAGAAGATTAGACAAAGCGGAGAATTCTACACCCAACTAAATTAAAACCTAAATAAAGGAATATTAATAAAAACGATGGGCGAGGCTGGTTGTGTGGGTACCCGGAGCAAAGTCCAGTGGCTTTCCATCCGGTGACTGGGGGATGCACCAGAACGTGCATCTTCAGTTAATAATGACCGTGAATGAGAGGACATTCCCTCTGAGTTTATTTTCTTCCCACCCCAGTCCTGCAGGAATAGAATTAGAAACGCAAGAGCATATAGAATTTTCTCCATGTAGGCAGTTATTTCTAGGATGGACTCTGTCGGCCAGCCTGTCCTGATGACATTTCATATAGAAACTGTAAATGTCCCTGCCTCAGTGGAGAGTCGTGATATTACCCAGGTGAACAGAAATGCTGTGGCATTATTGTGCTCTTTCCAACTTACTTTAATTTCCTCCATCCAACACGGCTCACTCTGCCCAGTTCTTCTGACCTACTTTGACCAAATGAAATAACATCCATATTTGAAGTGGCTTTTTCCCCCTGACCAGGCAAATCCTTTCAGAGAAGATGCTGGTCTGCAATGCAGTCTGTCTTTCTTTTTTTCATGCCATAGCCTGCCGTCTGTCTTGTAAACTAAGGATGATTTGGTCTAGGTGGAGATACCCTTTGGGACATTTTTCCCATTCTGCCTGAATTTTCCCTCCCCTGTTCTGGTGTTCCTCAGATGTCTCAGATAGCTCCTCACAAGGCAAATTGTTTGGTGTAGAGGACAGGGATTTTGAAGGCTAGTGGCTATAGGTGTAAGTCATGTAGGTCATGTTCTGCTGCTTACCAGCTGTGTGGCCCTGGGCAAGTGACTTCACCTCTCTGAACCTAGTAAAATAAGCACAATAATTCCACCCTCGAAGAACGGTTATGAGGATCACATGAGATAATACATGTCAAGTTTTGGACATGTAATTGATGATCAATGCCAGCTACCAATGTCTTGCTTCTATGATAACCTCATGCTCACTTTGCTTCACTGCAATCAGTTATTGAGGTTGTCTTTGTTTATGTTTTTGTTTTAATGTGTCTTTAAGAATTCAACAGTTTGAAGTATAAAGAATAAGTGTGCAAAATGTGAACTTATCACTTTTTTTCTCCATTTCAAAATATTGGTATATTCTGTTTAACTATATATTAGAAAAGCTGAGTGTTGAAGTAGGCTGAGAATTAAGTGACCACAACAATTTTTTAAGACAGAAAGTAATTTGGATATTGAGATTAGGCTGAAAAAAATGGAATTGACCAACATTACGAAGAAAAGAATGTTTTGGAGCTGTATTAGAATGATTTTAAAGTGTTAGTCAAACTTTAGTGTGTGTGGGAATCACGCCAATATTCCCAGTGGGGGCTGAAGAGCAACCTGCATTTTGGACAAGCCCATCACGTGATTCTCATGCAGGAGAACCACGCGAACTCAGAAGCCCATGATTAGAAGAGGAGGCCAGCAACATAACCCAGCTGCCAAAAGCATTTCTTGCCTCCTTCTTCTCATTTACCTCCTTCTTCCTCCTCATCTTCCTCTCCTTTCTCTCTGTCTCTGTGGCTTTACCATGAGGCTGGAAGAAATGGATTTGGAACTGTTTCCCTCATGTAAACAGTCGAGGTGGGAGTAGAGCGCTGGGGAGAAGTATCAATATTACCGAGCAGCATTTGCTGAATGAGAAAGCCTGTGACAATCAAAGGATTCCTTTTCTGGAAAAAGTTAAAATCTGCAGCAGCAGAAAAGCTACAAAAGTTAACTATTTGGTGAAACTCCTAAAAATTCTAGAGTCCCAGTCAAGTGTGGAGGGTGAGCATCTAAGAGAAAGAAAAGATAAGTAAACTCTAGTTCAAACTAAGGCCACAGAAAATGAGATGGGATGAAGCAGTATTTAGAAGAGTTAAAGATTAGTGAAGAGGTGCCTGAATCAACATAAGCATTCCTATATCCCCAAAATGGTGGTTTTCACACTTTTAAAAGCTATGTGTATCTGTCAGGATAGGCTGGGTTATGCTGCAGTGACAAATCAACCCTTAAATTTCAGTGGCTTAAAACAACACATTTTTCTTACAGTTCTCAAGGATGAGGAGTTCAAGATGCAGGTGCTGGCAGATTCAGCACCTGACGATAGCCTTCTTCCTTGTTCATAGATGGTTATCTTCTTGCTGTGTCCTCACATAGCCTAGAGCAGAGGGAAGCAAGATTTCTCTTGTCTCTTCTTATAAGAGCATCAATCCCATCATGAGGGTTCCATCCTCATGATCTAATTATCTCCCATAATCCCCGTCTCCAAATATCATCACATTGAGGATTAGGGATTCAACATATGAATTTTGGGAGGACACAAGCATGCAGTCTGTGACACCACAGCAAAAGGAAAAAGCAGGGGCAAGGGTGGCCTTGCATTGGGAATTAAATGCTCCAGGCCAGAAGGACACCCTCATTGGCCAGAATCAGTCCCATGGTTCTACCAACCATCAAAAATTTAGGAAGTACAACTCTCCCACATGCCTGGAAGTGGGCAGGACCAGGATATTTGGTGGACAGCACTAACGACACCATACTATGGAAACTTTTTATTCAAATAAAATATTATGCACGAGCCCACAATATGGGACATACAACTAGAGCTGCTCTGATTAAAGCTGGGTGGGGGGCTGTGAGGTGGGCTTTTAACTTTCCCAGTCCCCTCCTCAGTGGCCCCTGACATGTCTCTGAGGAACTGGGGACAGTTTGACAACCACTACTCTAAAATGTGCAGGGTACTGTACATCTTATTTAAATATAGTTCTCTAATTATTGATGATTAATAGTCTTAATAAATGATCTTATTTTAATGGAAAAAGTATAATTAAATGGAAAAGTACTCTCTGTGGTAAGCCTTGCTGTTTGAACAGAGAGGTTATAAACAAAGCATCCTTTTTTTCATATCATAAATGCAGACAAAATGCTTATGAAAAAATTAAACATCTCTAAAAATAGCCTCTGGACTTTAGGCCCAGTCCAATCAAACAAAGCCTACACAGAAGTGGATCTCAAAAAGTGTGTCCATTCGGCAACATGGACGAACCTTGAGAAAACAACGCTAAGTGAAATAAGGCAGACATAAAAAGGCTAATACTGGATGATTCCACTCTTTGAGGCATCTAGGGTAGTCAAATTCATAGAAACTGAAAGTAGAATGGTGGTTTCCAGGGGCTAGGGGGAGGGGAGAATGGAAAGTTGTTGTTCAGTGTGTACAAAGTTTCAGTTTCATAAGATGAAAAAGTTCTGGAGATCTGTTGCACAGCAATGTGTATATACTCGACACTACTGAACTGTACCCTTAAAAATGGTTAAGATGGTCAATTTTATATAATGGATATTTTATCACAATTTTAAAAAATTTAAAAAAATGTGTACCAGTAGTTCCAAACTCATGCTTTAAAAAAGAAAAGGTTTTTTTTTTCGTACCTGAGCATCAGCAAATATTTAAAACACTTTTCTTTCTGTTCTACATCTCTTGTCAAAATTAAATTTAAAACGTAACGTCTTGACCATAACCATGAGAAATCTGCTAAAAGCCCAGCCTTTATTTGTCAGACTCTTCACCTTCCATTCTAAGTCAAAATAACAGGTCAAACTTGTCATCCCCAGCTCTGTCAGGCAGAGAGGTAGCTTATCCTCTGCACGCTGACCCAGGGTCCGTGCTGAATCTGTACTTTTTGAGCTTTTCTGGCCTAGATGGGAGTAGATGCTGCTATTCCTAGAAGTTATGCCTGACGATCGTACGGCATCTTAGGAATTTGCTGATATTGATTTTGTGGGGGCTGGCACACTCTGGAAGTCCTCTGCCTGGAGACATAAGTGGGCTGTGGAGCAGGTGCATCATGATGGCTAGAGGGACCCTTCAGGGGGTACAGACAGAACGTCAGTCATTGTCATGAGGGGAGCACATGAGGGACCAGCTGTGTGACCTCAGGCAGGTTGCTTCACCTTCAGTTTCCCCACCTGTAAAACAGGAATTAGCTTTGATCTGAGGATATATGAGAATTCATCCACTCATTCAAAAAATACATGTTGAGTACCTTATCCTGTGCCAGGCACTGTGCTAGGCATTGAGAATAGGCTGGTAAACAAGACAGACAAAAATCCTTATTTTCATGGAGCTCAGATTCTTTGTTGGGGGAAACTGACAATAAGCAAATAAATAAGTAAATATATGGCCTGCTAATGATGGCAAGTGTGATGGAGATTAAGTGTGTGTGTGTGTGTGTGTGTATATGTGTGTGAGAGATTGATTTTAAATAGAGTGGCTGAGCAGCCCTCACTGGGAAAGTGATACTTGAATAAAGAAAGACTTGAAGGAGGTGAGGGAGCAAGCCATATGGATACCTGGCAGAGAGAACAACCAGTGCAAAAGCCCTGAGGCCAGTGTGGCTGGATCAGAGTAAGGAAGGCTGAGTGACAGGAGATGCCGTCGAGCAGTGACACAGGGCGCAAGGGCAGATCACTTAGGGTATTATAGACCATTGTAGAGTCTTTGACCTTGACTCTGAGTCAGAAGAGAACAGTGAGGAGTAGTGTCATCTAACTCATATTTTAAAGGATTTTTCCAGGCTGCTTGGTTGAGAGTAGGCTCCAGGGGGCAAGGACAGAAGAAAGGAGCCCTGTTAGAAAGCTTTTCAAAGATCCAGAGATGATGGTGGCTTGGAGCAAGGTGGTAGCTGTGGAGGCTGTGAGATTAAATTTAGATAACACCTGTAAAGCACACACCACTGTTTCCGGTACGTGGTAAGAGCTCAGTGGAGGAGGATGGTGGTTATTATTAACAAAGAACATGGGGGAAAGTGTGAAATTAGGGGCAAAAAAGACACAATGTTCCTTTTGCCAGACGTTATCTGGATAAGGAGAAGCAGAGCCAGAAACCTGGGATAATGACAGCAGGGCATCAAGGGTAATCACAGTGGCACTATTTTTGGACCAGAAAAAAGGTTGTTCTAAGCTTCAAAGGCACCATGCGGGCACTTCAGGGAGGGATCAGTCCCCATGCCAGAGCCTCCAGAGAAGCAGAGAATTAAGAAAAGTCAAGGTCAGCTGGATTCAGGGACACAGAGAGACAATGGTGAGAGCGTTTTGTTTGTATATTTATATATATCGAGATATATAAAGTTGAAACCTCCCCTGGAAGTTAGAAACTACATAAGCACCTGATACTCTATTTGGACACTTTAATTTCTCTAAATCAATATTTAAAAAGAGCAGGGGCTTCCCCGGTGGCTCAGTGGTTGAGAGTCCGCCTGCCGATGCAGGGGACACGGGTTCGTGCCCCGGTACGGGAAGATCCCACATGCCGCAGAGCAGCTGGGCCCGTGAGCCATGGCTGCTGGGCCTGCGCGTCCGGAACCTGTGCTCCGCAATGAGAGAGGCCACAACAGTGAGAGTCCCGCGTACTGCAAAAAAAAAAAAAAAATAAATAAATAAGAGCAAAGGTAGAGCAATTTTAGCCTTTCAGAAACCTATGATATTTCTGTTTGGGGTAGATACTGGGGATTCTTGCCATGAGCTATGCTAGAAAGAGCTCCATTTAGAAAGTAAACTGTTTGAGGGCAACATTTCCTTTGAGGTATTTGAGATGGCCTCTGGGTGAGTGGGTGGGTCACACCCCTGAACACACACATATATTCGGAGTAAAGGACAGTTGCCGATTGTTCCCAGGGCTCTGTAACTGCATGAGAGGCCCCTGTGCAAAGCGTGCAGGCGCCCAAACAGGTAGACCCAGGGGTGGGTCACAAAGAGCCCCGGTCACAAAGCCCCTCCTCTGGAAAGAACACTTACTTTTGAATTGGCAGACAGAGCTGACATGCAATGATGCCACTATTCTGTGTCAATCCCCACGTAGGTAGAAAATGGCTCTTAAAGCATTGTTGAATGGCTCTCTCTGTGATGAGAAAACCTTCTACCTCTGGGCTACCCAAGGTGGGTCCTACTAGCTACATGTGGCCATGGAGCATTTGAACTGTGGCTGGGGAAACAGAGGAATGGGATTTTTTATTTTATTTCCTTTTCATTAACAAAAATGTAAATTTAAAGATACACAGCTCTGGAAGGTTTCCTAACTTTCATCCCAAATCTCCTCCTCTCAACTCAGTAAAGAACGCAAGTGTCTCTGGATTTGGGTCTTAGTTCTAGCAGTTTCAGGAGCGTGGGACAAGAGTGTCACGTGGTCCCATGAGGATTGCAATAGCCCTGCAGAATCGGAGCAGCTACCAGCAGCCATGGGACCAGGACAGGCCCTGATGTCTCTGGGAACCTGTTTCTTCCCTCTCTTCTTCGCAAGTTGGGAGAATCAAACTACTCTCAAAATTGAAGTTTCTTTTTTCAAAGTGATTATACTTTTTTTTTTTTTTTTTTTTGCGGTACGCGGGGCTCTCACTGTTGTGGCCTCTCCCGTTGCGGAGCACAGGCTCCGGACGTGCAGGCCCAGCGGCCATGGCTCACGGGCCCAGCCGTTCCGCGGCATGTGGAATCTTCCCGGACCGGGGCACGAACCCGTGTCCCCTGCATCGGCAGGCGGACTCTCAACCACTGCACCACCAGAGAAGCCCACTGTTTTGTTTTGTTTTTAACTTTTTCAAGGCCTCTAGGCTTCTAAACAAATGGTAAACCAGTTAATGAACAAGACATGTAGAATACTGGATATTCTTCACTGGGTTTCTAAATTCATCCCATCCTACGGCAAGAAGAACAACAAGTAGCCTTTCTTGGCCACCTTCCCTGTATTTACAGTGTGAAACCTCAAGGCCAACCAGAAGCCTAAGTGGCAGAAGCACAAACAGTGCCAAGCGCTGAAAATAGCAACCACAACAGCCCATCGAAGGATCCAAAGTGGAGTGTTGTGCTGTTGTTTACATAACTTACCTTCGTAAATGAAAATCACAGGAACGCGCTTTTTAATCTCTAAGGGAAAAGAATCTGAAGAAGAATATATACATCTATGTATAACTGAATCACTGTGCCGTACACATGAAACTAACACAACATTGTAAATCAACTACATTTCAATTAAAAAAAAAAGAAAGAAAAGAAATCACAGGAATGGAGAGTTTTAACTTTCTATCAGTTACATTAGCTTTAAAGGGGAAGGTAAATAATAACTATAAGAATCTATGTTGGGGCTTCCCTGGTGGCGCAGTGGTTGAGAGTCCGCCTGCCGATGCAGGGGACATGGGTTCGTGCCCCAGTCCGGGAAGATCCCACATGCCGCAGAGCGGCTGGGCCCGTGAGCCATGGCCACTGAGCCTGCGTGTCCGGAGCCTGTGCTCCGCAACGGGAGAGGCCACAACAGTGAGAGGCCCGTGTAGCGCAAAAAAAAAAAAGAATCTATGTTAAAGTGTAAAATTGTTAGTATTACTGAAAAGTGGCTGATACTAGTCAGAGTAAATACAAAACTGGGCTTTATAAAAAAGGCTGGACATTGAAGCAGGAAATATACATATATACATATATCAAGAAATATCCGGGACAGAGAGAAAGATGCCTTCATTGACATATCCGTTCTTATTTGATCTTTTCAACAACCCTATGCGGTACCTCTTATTATTCCAAGAGAGGTTAAATAACAAGCCCAATGTTACATGGATGATAGGAAAGAGCTGGAGTTCTAACCTGGCGGCACCCACCCCTGAGTCCTGGCGCTCTGTGCCCAACAGCAGAAGATGGCTTGAAATAACACTGAGAAGTTTTTGTGGTTTTTTTTAAGTGAAGAAATTTATCCTACTTACTTCCCCAAAACTTGAGGCAGCTTAAAGATTAAAACGCAGCGCAAGAGAAGGCGTTTAAGGATAACACTCTTGCTGAAGAAAGCAAAAGAAATAGATGGTTTCAGACACCTGAGCTGAGCAGATTCTAAGTGCTTGAGTATTGAATTTGGTTCTAACTTTTCTGACAGCTAAGCCCAAAAGAGAAGCATATTGGGTTGCATTCATTTTTGTTTTCTTGACAGCATACATGTGCATCTATGGAGACAAAATGTTTTCTTGGAATTAAACTTAGGTAGGAATTCGTCATGTAGGTCCTCGGATAAAGGACATGGAATAACATGGAGAAACTTACTCTCGTCATTTGTAAACCGAAGGGGTTGCAATTAAAGTCACCTTCCAGTGCGGTGAGTGTATGAAACAGTGCTAACGAAAGTTCCACAGAAGAGTTAAGAACACTGCTCAACAGAGCCCTGCTTTTACTGACCCTCAATGAAGACGATAAGACTAAAGCAGAGTTTAGTGAAGGAGTTTCTATAAGGAGCGGAGGGAACATGATCTGGGACTCTGCGGGGTCCCGCGACACAGGGAGAGACTCAGAAAGTCAATGTTGAAGGCCATCAGCCCTCCTAGTGATTACATGTGGTGGCTAATGGGAATATTACGAGGAGAGTGCAGATCCCTCTTTGGGCAGTAGGCACCTCCATACAGGTCCCAAACAAGATATGCACATGTATATTAAATATTTAGAGCCATTCATTTTAAATAGTTGAACAAGCTTGTTCAATGCTGGGTGCTCTGGAGAACAAAACGAATAGGAAGTATGATTTCGGTCTTCAGGAAGCTTATAAGCGAACACAGGGTGTCTCAACCTTGGCACCATTAGCATCTTGGGCTGGATAATTCTGTGTTGTGGAGGACTGCCCTGGGCATTGTAGGATGTCTGTCAGCATCCCTGGCCTCTACGCCCTAGATGCCCCATAGTGTGACAACCAAGAATGTCTCCAGACTTTGCTGAATACGCCTGGGATAGAGATGGGGGATCACCCCCTGGTTGAGAACCACGGATCTATTATGCAAGAGAGGGGGGAGGAAATCATCCATGAAGCAGAAAATCATTCTAGTGCAATGAATATAAATTGTTACAATGATCCAAATGCAAGAAATCTCTCTCCCAGTGAGGAAAGAGAGGTTGAAAGAAACTGAGGAGGCGTTTAAGCTGAACTCTGATGGATTCGATCAGATGCTTCAGGGTGGTGAAGAGGGAAGGCATCACCGGAAGAGAGAACAGCCTAAGAAAAGCCACGGAGAAGAGATCGTGGTTTGGAGAATCATTTCCGTTGAGCAGATATTATATACATATGAGGGGGAGATCAAGATCAGGCTTGAGGGCAGTGGGGACAGGCTTTGAAATGTCAGCGACAGACTTGGGGCCTGATTCAGTGGTCCAGGGGGAGGTTTGAACTTTCTGGGTAGAGAGGAGGATTGTCTGTCCTGCCCGAAGAAAATAACATGTGGCTGTGTGAAGGCTGGGTCAGAGGGAGAGAGATGAAAAATGCGGAGACAGGGAGGATGCAGTGGTGAAGGTGAGAGGGCACGAGGGTGCAGGAGCGACAGCACGCAGGCAATGCAACTGGCAGGCAAAAGCCGAGACGGGGATCCCAGGATGTCAGCGGGTGTGAGCTTTCCATCAGACACACAAGCAGCCCCTCAAAGGACCTGATCATGACCCCACAACTGCCACCCTTAGAATATGGGCTACCCCACGCGATCCCCTGAGCCAAGAGAGTTGAATGGCCCCTGGACACACGGGGATGGTCTGCGTTTGAGATGAGCCGCCAAGAGGGCAGGTTACAGCGGCGTCCAGAGCTCGTGTCCATGGGCCTGCCCTGGTCCCTGCACGGTCCTTGTCCTCCTTCACCAGATCGGCCCCGCCCCCTTTTCTTCCCAGGGGCGTTAAAGCTCAGCTGTGCCGAGGACTGTTTGGCAGTGAGGAAACAAAGAAGCCCCTTCCCTCCAGCAAGAGCTTCGGCACAGATGTTCTACAGTCTCTCTGTGTCTTTCCAGGCTCCACCACTGCGCTGGGAATGAATATATATTGATGAGCCCACAAAACCTAAGGCCTTTGATTCATATGCCCTACTGCTCTGAGGGCTGGTGTGTGTGCGTGTGTGTGTGTGTGTGTGTGTGCACACGCGCGCCCATGTAGGGCTGGGGCCACCACTGCAAGGCAACCAGTGGCCACCACTGTCGGGACAGGGATGCCTTTTCTGGGGTGCAGCCCACAGCAGCAGGTGTGAGGGCTGGGCAGGCACTTACGAGGTGGCTGTGACCGTGTCCTTTAGAAATGGTTATTTTGTATTGGATGGGAATGCCTTTAGTTGTGACAACAGAATATGCGACTACTAGTAGTGGCTTAAGCAACAAAAACAGTTTTTAAAAATAGTCATTCCCATACAAGAAGCATGGAGACAGTCGTCCGGGATGGTGGAGTGCCATGAAGAATCTGGCTCTTTCTGATTCTTGGCTTTGTTGCCCTTAGCTATTGGCTTTTCGTTCTCAATAGTGTCATCTGGTCCTGAGATGGAGCTCCAAGCTGGAGAACCAAGTCGGGTAGTAACCTTCTCCTCACTGAAGGGAAGCCCCCGTGGATTTCCCTTTCTGCCTCATTTCTGTCCGTCTTTCTGTCTCATTGGCAGGAACCAAGTCTCATGCCCAATCACCAGCAAAGGGGAGGGAGACAACCATGGCTGGCTTAGACAAATTGTGATTCGACCTTGGGCTTGGGAAGAGAGTCTACTTTGCCCAAGACCAAGAGACCTCTGCCTGACCCAAATCCCAGGACTCATCAACAGGAAAGAAGCGGAGAGTTGGCTGCAGGGTGGCACTGAATAGGGTGTACCAGCTGCCCTCAGAAGGAACGTGGTCAGGAAGGGAAAGTTGCAGACTGTCGTCACTTTTTCAGCAGCAACTGAGTCCTCCTTGGAGACTGATCACTTGGACACAGTCTTCCTTCTCTATCAAGAAGGATGAGCCAGGTCTTCTTAGGGGGCTCGGTGGTCAGAGATTACCAACTGCCCCCTTCCACACAGATCTGCAGCCACAGAGACGTTATCGGCATGTGGAGCAGAGGCTTGGAATCAGTTGGGTCAACATCTGAACCCTAGCTCTGCTACTTTCTCAGCTGGGTGACCCCGTTGCATAAGGCAGGGTCAGGTCAGGAGACAGGAACCACACCAGTTATTTTCCTTTTTGTATCTTTTAAAAAATTATTTATTTATTTTTGGCTGTGTTGGGTCTTCATTGCTGTGTGTAGGCTTTCTCTAGTGGCAGCAAACGGGGGCTACTCTTCATTGCAGTGTGTGGGCCTCTCATTGCGGTGGCTTCTCTTATTGCAGAGCACTGGCTCCAGGTGTGTGGGCTTCAGTAGTTGTGGCTCGTGGGCTCAGTAGTTGTGGCTGCAGTCTCTAGAGCGCAGGCTCGGTAGTTGTAGCACACGGGCTTAGTTGCTCCACAGCATGTGGGATCTTCCCGGACCAGGGCTTGAACCGGTGTCCCTTGCATCGGCAGGCGGATTCTTAACCACTGCACCACCAGGGAAGTCGCCACACCAGTTATTTTGACTGAGAGGGTATTAAATAAAGAACTGTTAACTAGAAAATTGAACGAGTTAAAAAAAGAACACTAATATATCGTGAAGGTAGCAACTTTAGGAAGTGGCTACCCCCCTGGATTCGGGAACTAAGAGTTGGAATTAGGAGCATCTAGAAGCTTGGAGGAGGGGCCCTGCAGAACTGGGGTTCAGATCGGGGAGAACGGGTTGCTGCCTGGCTAGTGCTGGAGTATTGGAAGGAGTGCGCTGCAGCTGCTTCTGCAGATGTTGGAAAAACCTCGAACTGAACTCAGCTGCCGCTATAAGGACAAATAGCAACCACTGGACAGAAGCAGCAAGGAAACCCTCAGAAAGCACTTAGGAGGGTGCAAGCAAGTCCCTTCTCTGCTCCAGCTCCCAGCTTCCAGCTCCCTCTAGTGCCCCCTATTGATAGAAGCTACCAGCAGCGGTTGGCAAAGGGAAAATAAACATGGCTTCCCAATGGTGGACTCCACCATCACAAAGCATGGTCCGCGGTGTGACTGAACTAAGAGGCAGCAACTTAATAACAGACAATAATGGCAAGTACTTCACACGTCATAAATTAAGTTTGCAAAATTGAATGACCTCGGCTGTAAAATGGAGACAATATTGCCCATCCAAGATCATTAGCTACAAGTTCCTTGAAGAGGGCACATTTGTCTCCTTGCTTACCACTATTTTTCTAGCTCCTAGAACAGTGCCTGACCCACTGTGAGCATCCGAGAATAATGGTAGTAATTGTCATTGCTGTATTACTGCTAACAAACGTGGATTCTAAAGCCTAGATTTTATTTTATTTTAGTTTTTTAAAATCTTTATTGGAGTATAATTGCTTTACAATGGTGTGTTAGTTTCTGCTTTATAACAAAGTGAATCAGTTATACATATATCCCCATTTCTGTTTCCTCTTGCATCTCCCTCCCTCCCACCCTCCTTATCCCACCCCTCTAGGTGGTCACAAAGCACCGAGCTGATCTCCCTGTGCTGTGCGGCTGCTTCCCACTAGCTATCTATTTTACATTTGGTAGTGTATATATGTCCATGCCACTCTCTCACTTTGTCCCAGCTTACCCTTCCCCCTCCCCATATCCTCAAGTCCATTCTCTAGTAGGTCTGTGTCTTTATTCCTGTCTTGACCCTAGGTTCTTCATGACTTTTTTTTCCCTTAGATTCCATATATATGTGTTAGCATACGGTATTTGCTTTCCTCTTTCTGACTTACTTCACTCTGTATGACAGGCTCTAGGTCCATCCACCTCACTACAAATAACTCAATTTCATTTCTTTTTATGGCTGAGTAATATTCCTTTGTATATATGTGCCACATTTTCTTTATCCATTCATCTGTCGATGGACACTTAGGTTGTTTCCATGTCCTGGCTATTGTAAATAGAGCTGCAATGAACATTGTGGTTCATGACTCTTTTGGAATTATGGTTTTCTCAGGGTATATGCCCAGTAATGGAATTGCTGGGTCGTATGGTAGTTCTATTTTTAGTTTTTTAAGGAACCTCC
Organism: Pseudorca crassidens; assembly: GCF_039906515.1. Lineage (NCBI taxonomy): Eukaryota > Metazoa > Chordata > Mammalia > Artiodactyla > Delphinidae > Pseudorca > Pseudorca crassidens. The sequence goes on along the minus strand of NC_090299.1, from coordinate 123,965,928 downwards.
ATACTGTTCTCCATAGTGGATGCGTCAATCAATTTACATTCCCAATAACAGTGCAAGAGGGTTCCCTTTTCTCCACACCCTCTCCAGCATTTATTGTTTGTATATATTTTGATGATGGCCATTCTGACCAGTGTGAGGTGATATACCTCATTGTAGTTTTGATTTGCATTTCTCTAATGATTAATGATGTTGAGCATTCTTTCATGTGTTTGTTGACAATCTGTATATCTTTTTTGAAGAAATATCTATTTAGGTCTTCTGCCCATTTTTGGATAGGGTTGTTTGTGTTTTTGATATTGAGCTGCATAAGCTGCTTGTAAATTTTGGAGATTAATCCTTTGTCAGTTGCTTCATTTGCAAATATTTTCTCCCATTCTGAGGGTTGTCTTTTGGTCTTGTTTATGGTTTCCTTTGATGTGCAAAAGGTTTTAAGTTTCATTAGGTCCCATTTGTTTACTTTTGTTTTTATTTCCATTTCTCTAGGAGGTGGGTCAAAAAGGATCTTGCTGTGATTTATGTCATGGAGTGTTCTGCCTATGTTTTCCTCTAAGAGTTTAATAGTGTCTGGCCTTACATTTAGGTCTTTAATCCATTTTGAGTTTATTTTTGTGTATTGTGTTAGGGAGTGTTCTAATTTCATTCTTTTACATATAGCTGTCCAGTTTTCCCAGCACCATTTATTGAAGAGGCTGTCTTTTCTCCACTGTATATTCTTGCCTCCTTTATCAAAGGTAAGGTGACCATATGTGTGTGGGTTTATCTCTGGGCTTTCTATCCTGTTCCATTGATCTATATTTCTGTTTTTGTGCCAGTACCATACTGTCCTGATTACTGTAGCTTTGTAGTATAGTCTGAAGTCAGGGAGTCTGATTCCTCCAGCTTCATTTTTCGTTCTCAAGATTGCTTTGGCTATTCGGGGTCTTTTGTGTTTCCATACAAATTGTGAAATTTTTTGCTCTAGTTCTGTGAAAAATGCCAGTGATAGTTTGATACGGATTGCATTGAATCTGTAGATTGCTTTGGGTAGTATAGTCATTTTCACAGTGTTGATTCTTCCAATTGAAGAACATGGTATATCTCTCCATCTATTTGTATCATCTTTAATTTCTTTCATCAGTGTCTTATAATGTTGTGCATACAGGTCTTTTGTCTCCTTAGGTAAGTTTATTCCTAGATATTTTATTTTTTTGTTACAATGGTAAATGGGAGTGTTTTCTTAATTTTGCTTTCAGATTTTTCATCATTAGCGTATAGGAATGCAAGAGATTTCTGTGCATTAATTTTGTATCCTGCTACTTTATGAAATTCATTGATTAGCTCTACTAGTTTTCTGATAGCGTCTTTAGAATTCTCTATGTATAGTGTCATGTCATCTGCAAACAGTGACAGCTTTACTTCTTCTTTTCCAATTTGGATTTCTTTTATTTCTTTTTCTTGTCTGATTGCTGTGGCTAAAACTTCCAAAACTATGTTGAATAATAGTGGTGAGAGTGGGCAACCTTGTCCTGTTCTTAATCTTAGTGGAAATGGTTTCAGTTTTTCACCATTGAGGACAATGTTGGCTGTGGGTTTGTCATATATGGCCTTTATTATGTTTAGGAAACTTCCCTCTATGCCTACTTTCTGGAGGGTTTTTATCATAAATGGGTGGCAAATTTTGTCGAAAGTTTTCTCTGCATCTATTGAGATGATCAAATGATTTTTCTCCTTCAGTTTATTAATATGGTGTATCACATTGATTTGCGCATATTGAAGAATTCTTGCATTCCTGGGATAAACCCCACTTGATCATGGTGTATGATCCTTTTAATGTGCTGTGGGATTCTCTTTGCTAGTATTTTGTTGAGGATTTTTGCATCTATGTTCATCAATGATATTAGCCTGTAGTTTTCTTTCTTTGTCACATCTTTGTCTGGTTTTGGTATCAGGGTGATGGTGGCCTCATAGAATGAGTTTGGGAGTGTTCCTCCCTCTGCTATATTTTGGAAGAGTTTGAGAAGGATAGGTGTTAGCTCTTCTCTAAATGTTTGATAGAATTCACCTGTGAAGCCATCTGGTCCTGGGCTTTTGTTTGTTGGAAGAGTTTTAATCACAGTTTCACTTTCAGTGCTGTGATTGGTCTGTTCATATTTTCTGTTTCTTCCTGGTTCAGTCTCGGAAGGTTGTGCATTTCTAAGAATTTGTTCATTTCTTGCAGGTTGTCCATTTTATTGGCATAGGGTTGCTTGTAGTAATCTCTCATGATGTTTTGTATTTCTACAGTGTCAGTTGTTACTTCTCCTTTTTCATTTCTAATTCTATTGATTTGAGTCTTCTCCCTTTTTTTCTTGATGAGTCTGGCTAATGGTTTATCAATTTTGTTTATCTTCTCAAAGAACCAACTTTTAGTTTTGTTGATCTTTGCTATCATTTCCTTCATTTCTTTTTCATTTATTTCTGATTTGATCTTTATGATTTCTTTCCTTCTGCTAACTTTGGGGTTGTTTTATTCTTCTTTCTCTAATTGCTTTAGGTGTAAGGTTAGGTTGTTTATTCAAGATGTTTTCTGTTTCTTAAGGTAGGATTGTATTGCTATAAACTTCCCTCTTAGAACTGCTTTTGCTGCATCCCATAGGTTTTGGGTTGTCATATTTTCATTGTCATTTGTTTCTAGGTATGTTTTGATTTCCTCTTTGCTTTCTTCAGTGATCTCTTGGTTATTAAGTAGTGTATTGTTTACCCTCCACATGTTTGTATTTTTTACAGATTTTTTCCTGTAATTGATATGTAGTCTCATAGCGTTGTGGTCGGAAAAGATACTTGATATGATTTCAATTTTCTTAAATTTACCAGGGCTTGATTTGTGAGCCAGGATATGATCTATCCTGGAGAATGTTCCATAAGCACTTGAGAAGAAAGTGTATTCTGTTGTTTTTGGATAGAATGTCCTATAAATAACAATTAAGTCCATCTTGTTTAATGTATCATTTAAAGCTTGTGTTTGCTTATTTATTTTCATTTTGGATGATATGTCCATTGGTGAAAGTGGGGTGTTAAAGTCTCCTACTATGTTTGTGTTACTGTTGATTTCCCCTTTTATGGCTGTTAGTATTTGCCTTATGTATTGAGGTGCTCCTATGTTGGGTTCATAAATATTTACAATTATTATATCTTCTTTTGGATTGATCCCTTGATCATTATGTAGTGTCCTTCTTTTTCTCTTGTACTAGTCTTTGTTTTAAAGTCTATTTTGTCTGATATGAGAATTGCTACCCCAGCTTTCTTTTGATTTCCATTTGCATGGTATATCTTTTTCCATCCCCTCACTTTCAGTCTGTATGTGTCCCTAGGTCTGACGTGGGTCTCTTGTAGACAGCATATATATGAGTCTGTTTTTGTATCCATTCAGCCAGTCTATGTCTTTTGGTTGGAGCATTTAATTCATTTACATTTAAGGTAATTATCGATGTGTATGTTCCTATGATCATTTTCTTAATTGTTTTGGGTTTGTTATTGTAGGTCTTTTCCTTCTCTTGTGTTTCCTGCCTAGAGAATTTCCTTTAGCATTTGTTGTAAAGCTGGTTTGGTGGTGCTGAATTCTCTTAGCTTTTGCTTGTCTGTAAAGGTTTAAATATCTCTGTCAAATCTGAATGAGATCTTTGCTGTGTAGAGTAATCTTGGTTGTAGGTTTTCCCCCTTCATCACTTTAAATATGTCCTGCCACTCCCTTCTGGCTTGGAGAGTTTCTGCTGAAACATCAGCTGTTAACCTTATGGGGATGTCCTTGTATGTTATTTGTTGTATTTCCCTTGCTATTTCTAATATTTTTTCTTTATATTTAATTTTTTATAGTTTGAGTAATATGTGTCTTGGGGTGTTTCTCCGTGAATTTATCTTGTATGGGACTCTCTGTGCTTCCTGGACTTGATTAACTATTTCCTTTCCCATATTAGGAAAGTTTTCAACTATAATCTCTTCAAATATTTTCTCAGTTCCTTTCTTTTTCTGTTGTTCTGGGACCCTTATAATTTGAATGTTGGTGCATTTAATGTTGTCCCAGAGGTCTCTGAGACTGTCCTCAATTTTTTTCATTTTTTTTTTCTTTATTCTGCTCTGCAGTAGTTATTTCCCCTATTTTATCTTTCAGGTCACTTATCCATTCTTCTGCCTCAGTTATTCTGCTATTGATCCCTTCTAGACTATTTTTAATTTCATTTATTGTGTTGTTCATCACTGTTTGTGTGCTCTTTAGTTCTTCTAGGTCCTTTTTAAACATTTCTTGTATTTCTCCATTCTATTTCCAAGATTTTGGATCATCTTTACTATCATTATTCTGAATTCTTTTTCATGTAGACTGCCTATTTCCTCTTCATTTCTTAGGTCTGGTGGGTTTTTACCTTGCTCCTTCATCTGCTGTGTGTTTCTCTGTCTTCTCATTTTGCTTAACTTGCTGTGTTTTCGGTCTCCTTTTCGCAGGCTGCAGGTTCGTATTTCCCATTGTTTTTGGTGTCTGCTCCCAGTGACTAAGCTTGGTTCAGTGGGTTGTGTAGCCTTCCTGTTTGAGGGGACTAGTGCCTGTGTTCTGGTGGATGAGGCTGGATCTTGTCTTTCTGGTGGGCAGGTCCATGTCTGGTGGTGTGTTTTGGGGTTTCTCTTGGCTTATTATGATTTTAAGCAGCTTCTCTGCTAATGGGTGGGGTTGTGTTCCTGTCTTGCTAGTTGTTTGGCATAGTGTGTCCAGCACTGTAGCTTGCTGGTCGTTGAGTGGAGCTGGGTCTTGGTGTTGAGATAGAGATCTCTGGAACATTTTCACCATTTGATATTATGTGGAGCTGGGAGGTCTATTGTAGACCAATGTCCTGAACTTGGCTCTCCCACCTCAGAGGCACAGCCCTGATGCCTGGCTGAAGCACCAAGAGCCTGTCATCCACACGGCTCAGAATAAAAGGGAGAAAAAAAAAGAAAGAAGAAGATAAAATAAAGTTATTAAAATAAAAAATAATTTTTAAAAAATGTTTTTAAGTAATAAAAAAAAACAAAGAAAGAAAGAAGAGAACAACCAAACCAAAATATAAATCCACCAATGATAACAAGAGCTAAAAACTATACTTAAAAAAAAAAAAAAAACGGACAGACAGAACCCTAGGACAAATGGTAAAAGCGAAGCTATACAGATGAAATCACACACAGAAGCATACACATATGCACTCACAAAAAAAGAAAAAGGGAAAAAATATATATATATCATTACTCCTAAAGTCCACCTCCTCAATTTGGGATGATTCGTTGTCTATTCAGGTGTTCCACAGATGCAGGGTACATCAAGTTGATTGTGGAGATTTAATCCGCTGCTCCTGAAAAAGCCTAGATTTTAAAACATTATTTTTAATTTTTAAAAAAGAATGGATTTGTTCAAGATTACTAAGTCACCAAAGTAAGTAAGTGTCAGGGCCAAGAATGGAGCCTGGGGCCTGTCCTGTACCCTGATGAGGAACATTATGTGCCAGTAATGGTTTTATTCTTTAGAATAGTGATGGGAATGTTGTAAAAGGACTTAGCAATGAGCTGGCCCAGGCCTGTGGGTTGTGTCCAGACTGTCTCAGAGGCTGCTGGACATTTGCTGGGTTGACTATGGGCAACTTTCCCTTTTGTTTTGTGAAAGGACTTCAGGGGAGGAAAAATGGTTGGATAATCCTGAGACCTCTTCCTAGGGACTGTGCAGTGGAATTTGTTCTGGCTTATTTGGAGGAGGTGAAAGCCAAGTTGCAGCCACTCTAACAGGTAGTTCTGGCTGAGTCCACCTGGGAGGGCCTCTTCTTTGGAGCAGGTGAGAGCAGGACCTGGTTAACCCTCTTTGGGACTCTGGAGGGGACCTCACCCAGCAGGAGTCTGCCAGCACACCTGGCCACATTCCCCTACTGGTTTCTGGGGGAAGCTTTCCCAGCTATATCTAATCCCAACTCAGCATGTTTCTGTCCAGGCAAGGAGTCAGGACATCTAAAGCTTGTTCCCCTGTCTCTGTCAAAAAAACACATTAGACTGGAGAAAATCAGTCAGACATGGGAGTCATTGTGGAAGGGACTAGGAGAGAACAAATAGGCAATGAAGGTGTGCATGAATCCATCTCTGTCACCTTTTTTGCCCTAGAAATGGCCTTTACATCCTTGAGGTGATGGCACTTTGAACATTCCATGGAATTCCAATACTGGAAAGAGGGAAAGAGACCTTAAAGATTCAAGAGAAAATGAGCTGTCACCAAAGAGTCCTGATGTCACCCAGGGTTGGTTTTTTTTTTCTCCAGTTCTGACACCTTTTTAATAGAAATCACTGTTTTTAGGAAACAAATAGCACTTTTGTAATTTTTTTTTACAATGTTTCTTACCTTGATCTTAATTTAAGTAACACTAGGAAGACCTCAATCTCTTTTATTTTCCTTTTTAGTTAAAAAAAAAAGTTGTTGTTGTTTTTTTTCCCCCAGATACAAAGATTTTTGCCCTTGCATAAAAAAACAGTGCCCCGAACGATGACACAAGGACTCACACAGACTCACTGGACCTCACTGACACTATGATTCCTATTCTACCATGTAAGGTCTTGACTACCCTTAATTGGACTGTCAGCCTGAAAAACAGCTTCTCTATTCCTTATTTTAGTTTTTGTCACCAAAAAAGTAAAATAAACAACAAAATAAAACTTTTTTTTAAAGAAGAAAGGGTCTTTTTTAAAGAAGAAAGTCTTGATGTCACCCAGGGTGACATCAGGGTCCATGGCTTCCTGGGCATTCTATGGGAAGAAGGGACTAGTCCCAGGGGAGGTCCCAGTAGTGTTCCTTCCAGGCACTGTTGCAAAAGGGGAACCCCTGACTGTGGGTTCCAGAGTCTCAGGTCAGCCCCCCAGCCCCAAATCTCACTGGGGTACTCTACCCCCCAGGGTCTTCTCTACATCCCTAGGCTTTGTCTCTGGCATCAGGGAGATGGGCCGCCTCTCTTTTCTTTCCCATTCTCCCAATTTTTTTTCCCAGAGCAGAGCATGGGCTCAAGTGTCTGCAGGGTCAAGGCTTGACCTGAGGGGTCACAGTGAAGGGCTTCTTAGTAGAGGAGCTGTGCCGTGAATCTCGATTTTCTGGTTCCCAAATCAGATAAGCGTATCCATATGCCGGCATCTCTCTTTGGGTGTGAAATGGGCACCTCAAATATAAAATGTCCAAATAGAATTCCTGATGTCCTGCCCTACTCTACAACGGCTCCTCCTCTCCTGTTCAGGCCCCAAACCTAAAATCGTTCTCAGGTTCTCTTTTCTCAAACTCCTGCTTCCACCAACAGAAGCTATCTAGAAGCCCATCACTTCCAAGCTGGGGCACCCACACCTGAAAGCTTACTCCCGGCCACCGTCTCCTTTTAGCTGGATTACTGCATTGGCCTTGTCATAGATATTCCTGCTCCCACTGCTATTTCTGTATGTTTATTCTCTATGCAGGGAAATAATATGTTTAAAAATGTGGCTGGATCGTGATTTGCCCCTGTTCACAGTGCTCCAATATTTCCTGCCGTACTTCCAGTAGAATTCAAACTCCTTACTGAGGTCCACCATCAGTTTCCTGGCACCTCGCTGACTGAACCCCTCTCTCCCTCACTCTCTTGGCTCCAGACACACTGGACTTATTGTTGCTCCTCAAACGTGCCAAGCTCGCTCTCTGCTTTGCATTCCCTGTGGCCCCTGCTTAGAACCACGGGTGCCCTTGACTTTGGATGGCTCACTTCCTCCCAGCAATCAAGTCCTTGTCCAAATGACCCCTCAGGGAGGCTTCCCTCACCCGCTGCTTTGCTCACACCCAAATAGAGATGCTGGCATATGGATATGCTTATCGGGAGCGCGGAGACCTTTGTGAGATTTTTATTTGAAAATAAATTTAATATTACTAAGATAACACACACCCACGCACAAACCCACTGTATCATACTGACCTGTCTACAGTTGGACTTTTACGTGTTGTGGAAATTCAGCCAGAGATTCTATAGGAAAATAGTAAACGTGCTCTCAGACCACTGACTCTAAGTTGGAAAGAGTGGCTGATGGATAAACAAGGTCCTACTGTATAGAACGGGGAAGTATCATCAATATCCTGTGATAAACCATAATGGAAAAGAATATGAAGATGAATATTTATGTATAACCAAATCTCTTTGCTATAGAGCAGAAATTAACACAACATTATAAATCAACTATACTCCAATAAAATTTTTAAAAAAAGAGAAAGGGCTGGCCAGCTATTTCCAAGAAGTATTTCCATAGGGCAAGTCTGGGCTTTTTTTAAATTGAAGTATAGTTGATTTATAATATTATACTTATTTCAAGTGTACGACATAGTGATCCAATATTTTTATAGATTATACTCTATTTAAAGTTTTTATAAAGTTTCGGCTGTATCCCTCATGTTGTACAATATATCCTTGTAACTTATTTTATACATAATATTTTGTACCTCTTAATTCCCTACCCCTATATTGCCCCTCCCCCTTTCTCTCTCCCCACTGGTAACCACTAGTTTGTTCTCTATATCTGTGAGTCTGTTTTGTCATATTCATTCATTTGTTCATTTGTTAGATTTCACATGTAATAACGTACAGTATTTGTCTTTCTCTCTCTGACTTATTTCATTTAGATAACGCCCTGCAAGTCCATCCATTTTGTTGCAAAGGACAAAATTTCATTTTTTATGGCTGAGTAACATCCCATTGTATATATACACCACATCTTTATCAGTTCGTTTGTTGATGGACAGTTAGGTTGCTTTTATATCTTGGCTATTGTAAATAATGCTGCTATGAATATTGGGGTGTATGTATCTTTTCAAATTAGCATTTTGGTTTCTTTGGGATATATACTCAAGAGTGGAATTGCTGGTTCATATTGCTCGTGCTATTTTTGGTGTTTTGAGAAACCTCCATATTGTTTTCCACAATGGCTGCACCAAGTTACATTCCCACCAACAGCGTCCTAGGGTTTTCTTTTCCCCACATCCTCGCCAACATTTGTTATTTGTGTTCTTTTTGATAATAGCCGTTCTGACAGGTGTGAGGTGATAGCTCATTGTGGTTTTGATTTGCGTTTCCCTGCTGACTGGTGACGTTGAGCATCTTTTCATGTGCCTGTTGGCCGTGTGTATGTCTTCTTTGGTATAATGTCTATTCAGGTCCTCTGCCCATTGTTAAATTGGGTCATTTGTTTGTTTGTTTAATTGAGGCAGCTGACTTTGCTAACAAGCCAAGAGTGGATTTCTCTCACAGGTGGATTCACGTGATCAATGTGATCAGGCTCCCAAGAGACTGATAAAACAGAAAACCTATTAGTTTACCTTGAGAAACACATTAATCTTACAGTCATGTAACCAGTCATACCCATTCTTTCCCTATAGGTAGAAGCATATGGGAAAACACATTCAAATCAAGTGATTTGCTCCGTGAGCTGGAATCAGAGAAAGAGAATGAATTGAACGATTCGAACATGTAAGCTATTAAAATAATGCTGAGCCGATCAGTAAATAGCTTTTGCCCTGAGCCTCTTATATGCTTTTACTCATTGCTCTTCCCACACCAGGGACTCCACAGATGTCCCAGCCACTAGAGGATAAATCATGGGCATAGCGGGGACCCTAGGTCCCTGTTCCAGCTGTTGCTGAAGCCCTTAGTGTTTGGTTGGTGCCTGCACCATATGGGTTATTAATGATAGGACCATCATCTCTGCTTAGGGGTCCAGTCCTGAGGGCCTGAAGCCCCTACCCATCTCCACCACAGAGCCTTCTAACGTGTGGGTACCCAGCCCCTTGTACCCCAGCCTTGCCTTGGCCAAATCTGGAATAAATCCTGATGCACTCACATTCTCAGTCTCCTTTTCCTGTGTGCCCGTGATGCTCTGTCATGTCCTGACAGGCCAAGCTGTCCCTAGGGATGTTCCTGCTGTCAATCTGAAATCCATCCTGTCCATTTAAGGATATCTCTCCTTTGATCTGGTGCTGGCTGGCTTTGTAATTCTTCTCTCAGAGGGAAATTACATTCCCCATTTCCAACTTCTTGAGGGATGCCTCACTGTCAAACCCCATAGACTACTTACCCCAAGGAGTTTAATTTTCATAGAATCCAACAGAGCTAGAGCTGAAAGAGACCTTAATAATCATTGAGTTCAACCCTCTTGTTTCGTAGACAAGGTTGCTGAGGACCAAAGAAAGAATGGCGGGTTGAATGATTGTTTATAATGAATATATTATTTACTACCAGTACAAATCACAAAGACGTTAATAAACTGAGCCATACCAGAGAGCCGCTCACCTGCTTTTATTATAGCCGTATAAGCCTAGTGACTTTCCTGAACAAACAGAGGCCAGCGCCTCCACTGGGGGAGACGCTGGGGAGCAGTCAAAGGCCAGTGCAGCTCCACAGGCAATAAAGAGCCAGGAGTGGAAGTACCAACACCCACCTGACAAAGAAAGGGGAAGAACTCAAGAAAGAAGTGGTCGGGAGCTTTAGTAAATGTTTCATGAAGACACAGTGTACAGATCATCCGATGTAACCCCTTTCTTCCAAGCAAGGAAATAAGTGATGTGATAGAAATTTGTATTGGTTTGGTCTCCTAGCATCCATTCCCTCTCTTTTTTTTTTTTTGCGGTACGCAGGCCTCTCACTGTTGTGGCCTCTCCCGTTGCGGAGCACAGGCTCCGGACGCGCAGGCTCAGCGGCCATGGCTCACGGGCCCAGCCTCTCCGCGGCATGTGGGATCTTCCCGGACCGGGGCACGAACCCGTGTCCCCTGCATCGGCAGGCGGACTCTCTCAACCACTGCGCCACCAGGGAGGCCCCAATCCCTCTCTTGACAGCTGCTGCTCTTGAGGACTCACTCCCTCTAACTTGGCACGTGAACCCTGGTCCCCGACTCCCATGACTGAGGCCAAAGCTCTGGATCCCTCTTCCTCCTGCCCTAGGACAGCGGCAAACCCTGCAAGGGAGTTGTCCTCCTCCTGAGAAACTCAGCCCACCTGGTCCACCTCGCCCTGATTGGAGTGTTCCCAGCACAGCACAGTTCCTGGGTACATGCTCCCCATCACCCACGGTGTCAGGGTGACTGCCTGGATCTCCAGCCTTCCCATCTTGTTGGTGTCAACTGGGAAAAAAAAGGCACTACCTAAAAGTTGAGAATTATGTTTTATTCGGCGGACTTGCTGAGGTCTTAAGCCTGGGCGGCAGCCTCTCAGAGAGCTCTGAGGGGCTGTTACGAAGAGGTGAGGGGGGAGCCGGGATGTACAGGAGATTTTGCAGCACAGACCAGGCAGTCGCGCCCTCAAAAGGTCACTGTTAATTGAAGAAAACCAGACATCTCAAGTTAATGAATTTCGCGCTTTTCTATATATGGGAAGATGCAAGAGTCTAGGCTCATTGACTCATTCCTTTGATATCTCCTTAACTACCCAGCACCAGTCTTACTTTTCTTCATCCTGAATCCCCTCAGGGTACACAGTGGTTGATGCTTGGCGGCCGCAACATCCTTTGTTTACTGATATAGACCTTTTTCGTCCACATTGGTGTGCTCTCAACAGCATCTTGTCCAATTCCCGTGTTGCTCAAGTGAGCCTGCATTGCTTCTGTGGCTGACAACCTAAAACCTCCAACCAGAGTCACTCACCCAGAGGCAGAGTCAAACCCAAGTCCCTCCTGAATCTTAGACAGGGCACTGTTATGGGCTGAACTGTGTCCTCCCAAATCCATATGCTGACGTCCTAACCCCCAGTATCTCAGAATGCGACTGTATTTGGAGACAAGGTCTTTACAGAGGTAATGAAAGTTAAATGAGGTCACGTGGGTGGGCCCTAATCCAATAGGACTGGTGTGTTTATAAGAGGAGGTTTGGATGAAGAATGTCACCTACCCTATCAATAAACAAAGATGTTGCAGCCATCAGGCCCGCAGCCACTGCAGCCACCAGAACCGTGTACCTGAAGGGATTCAGGATGTTTCCTCCAACACTGGCCCTAGATAGCTAAGGTGCATATCAGAGGAATGATTTCAGTGAGCCCAGACTCTTGCACCTTCCCATACATAGACAGGTGCTAAATTCATTAACTTAAGATGACTTTTTTCCCTTAATTAACAGTAATCTTTAGATGTTCCGACTACCTGGTTTGTGTTGCAAAAAGTCCTATATATTCCGGCCCCTCAGAGCTATCCGAGATGAAGCCTCCCTGGCTTAAGTCCTCAGTAAGTCTGCCGAATAAAACATAATTCTCAGCTTTTAGCTTGTGCATTTTTTTTCAGTCAACAGAGGCGAGTAGGGCACAGTCATGAACAAGAGGGAAGACCATGTGAGTACATACTGAGAAGGCAGCTATCCACAAACCAAGGAGAGAGGCCAGGAGAACCCAACCCTGTCAACACCCTGATCTTAAATCAAACCTCTGTTGTTTAAGTCACCAGGGCCACGGTGCTTTGAAGGGGCAGCCCTAGCAGACTAAGAAAGGACTTCCCGCCACCGTGAGGCCACTCTTTTTGGCCACGATGTCAGATTCATCACACCGGATGGTCCTGAAGAAGCTCAGATTAGCAGGCTGTTCTTAGAACTAAATTTCTTGGACAGGCTTCCAAAAAGCATTCTCCCTGGTGATACAGAAACTGAGAGCCACCAAAAAAAGAACAAAAGCAAAAACAAAAAACCACCCTGGCCTCAAAGTGGGTCTTCCTGTACCTTCATTTACTTAGTAATGGACAGTGCCCAGGCAAGCAGGAGAGATGGCTCCTGGGAGAGGACTGTACCATTTCCTAATAAATAATTGAGAATTTAAGGCCCAAGCTGACAAGGAATTTTATCTTGTTCTCCCAGCATCTGCATGGAGGAGGGGATGCAAGCAGAGGCTCGATTCTGATACTGGATTGGAAGGGGAGGGGGACGGTCTGCAGGAAAGACCCCCTTTCTCCCCCCCCACCCTCCCCTGCTTGAACACCACTCTAAGCAAAGCATCACCAGTGCCTCTGCTGCAGGCAGATACTTGCAGAAGGCTCTCAGGGAAGAGAGTCCTGCCGTTCCCTCTGGAGGGTCAGAGGGCAGTGCTTAGGGGATGGAGGCCAAAGAGCTGAATATTAACAGCGGCTATCATCACCCACTCCCCACGTGATGGAAGAGCCCGTCGAGGGTCAGGCTGGGGCCGCCTCTCCCAGCAAAACCATCTCCCGGAACACAGAGTGGGCAGTGACAAGCAGTTTGTCTTCCATTACCCTTAAATCATTATCCACCCAAAGCCGGCAGAGGAACCAAACCACTGACTCCAGATGAGAAGGCTGCCTTATCTTCCTGGCAAATGCAAATATGCATGACTGGAGGCGTTGTGTTATGAGCTGAATTGGTTCCCCCACCCCACCCCCCCGCCACCCGTCCTCAAGAAAGATAGGTTGGAGCCTTAACTCTTAGTACGTCAGAACGTGACCTTATTTGGAAATCAGGTCTTTACAGAGGTAATCAAGGTAAAATGAGGTCCTTAGCGTAGACCCTAATCCAATATGACTTGTGTCTTTAAGGGAAGGGGACATTTGGACACAGAGACACACATAGGGAGATCGCCACGTGGAGAGAAGGCAGAGATGGGAGTGAGGCTTCCACAGATAAGGAACATCAAAGATTCCCAGCGAACACCGGAAGCTGGGTGGCGGCCTGGAACACATTCTCCCTCCCAGGCCATCGAAGGAACCAAACCAGCCAACATCTTGATCTCAGACTTCCAGCCTCTACAACTGGGAGACAGGACATTTCTTTTAAGCCACCCAGTCTGCGGTACTTGCTACAGCAGCTCTAGGAAACTAATATCCACAGGAAAACCCCAGCCCACTGAGGGGAGAAACAGTGGTCCCTTCTCATCGTAGAATAATCATTCACACTAATGGTTGCAAGAGAGAGAGGCTGAGTCGTTCCTTCCATTTCGGGTTTGCCTGGTCACGTGACCTCAACCTAGTGGAGGTCCCAAATCAAAGTTATTCTTCAAAGTGGCATTTCCTCTTTTGAAGAGGGCCTTCCAGCCCCAGGCCACAGGAGTAGCCCTGCTGGCTGAATAGGGATTATAGGTGGTGGCAGGAAGTAAGGAGTCTGCTTCCCAAGGTGGTCATGGCCTTCCTGGAAGGGTTGCCCGATTCAGCAAATAAACATGTGAGATACCCAGTCAAATATGAATCTCAGATGAATGAAGAATAATTTTTTTATTGTTAGTACATTCCAAATATTTGGGATGAAATACCTCTGTATTTTTCCTGGCAGCCCTACCCTGGTCCCCCTGGTTCATCCTCCGTGTCTCTTCTCCTCTCATCCCTAGTGGAGGAGGGTGGTCCTTCGACACATCAGTGCATCAAGGTGAAGAAGGTGAGATGAAGTGTCAGCAAGAAGCAAGTTGGTGTGTCTCCTGGGTGCTCCCCAGCAGAGGCATGTCCTCTGCCTCCGACTGGAGGAGGGGAGGTGAAGGCTCCACCACCGTGAGAATCCACCAGCAAGGCCAGCAAGAACAACCTTCACTAGATGGGGCTCCAGCCTGGGGGGGAGCGGAGGGCCAGGAAAGAAAAAAGAGAGCAAAGCCAGAAGGAAAGGGGCTTCTGGGCACCTATCCAATGACTGTGGGATCACAAGGTCACCTTATTAGCCAACTTTTGAACTGTGCTCTGGACTTACAAGTTTGCATGATTATGTATTATTTTTAAGTGTGTGAACTTTCTGGGGAGCTCTGCATCTGTGCATTTGGGGATGCCCAAACTTGCCTGGGCTTTGTGTGTTCCTGAGCATGAGGTTGGGCAGCCTCCCAGTAGACTCTGCACCCTGTGCTCTGCCTGGCACGTGTGCTGATGGTCAGTGAACATCCATCAGGCAACGGAGGAACGATGGTCACTGCAAGAGAGAATTCAGCCACTCCCTCCCTAGAAAGAAAAAGCCAAGGTTCAACCCCGAGGGTCTCCCTTATCCCAGGCACTTTGGAATCGTCATTCTGCTGAGTGCCGAGAGCCTGGCTTACAGAGGTTGCAGATGTCCTAGTAGGGATGTGAGCCGCAGGTGTGAGCAAAGCTCGGCGTGGGAAGCGAGACTTGTTCATGGTTAATTAAGGTTTTCGTGGACATCAGTATTAGCATAGCTGGAGGAGAGTCTGATTTGCAAGCCCAAATGTCCAAGGCTTTTCTCATAGGCCAGAGAAAGCAAACTGGTGGGCCTCTGGTGGGCAGCCAAACCCCAAGACGTTTGAAATCCAAACACACTGCCTAGGTGATCATTTCTCTTGTAATTTTTTAGAAGTTGAACTTGGAGCAATTGATCTGGTGCCCGCTGCCCATGACAGAGAATGTCATCCTGCTTCAGAGACAGTACACATGCGGAGGGCAACGATTAGGAAGGAAAGGAGGAAGGAGGGCAGAAAGGAAACAAGGAAAAGAGAATTGAATAGAGATTTAATCTGGCCAATATCCAAATCTGGCTTCTTTCATGAGGTGCCCTGATTGGGTAAGGAATTCAGTGCAAGCCTTTTCAAACTGGCTAGTTTCTTTTCAGAGGACAGAAAGTAGCTTAGCTGCCCATTAAAACATAGGGAAGGGGCTTGGGTGCGGATGGGGATGGGACAGTTAGAGCTGGAAAAATGCGGATCGCTTCCCTTCTGAGGCTCACAGAGCTCTTTGAACCCATTGTTCCCCTGTTCAAATCCCAGTGCCACAGAAACAGGTTCAATTGCTAAATCCACATTGATTGGGTGGACGGAGTCCAAAAACATTTATAGAGCACCTGTTAGGTGTGAGCAGGCACCCTGCTGGGCCCCAGGGACACAGAGACAAGTGCTGTAGAGACCCTCGTCTCAAGGCCCTCCCAGCACAGAGGGTTGCACATTTCATAAGACAGCATGTTCAGCTGTGCACAGGGACTGCTCTACGGGCACGTGAAGGGCACCTGACACAGGCTGGGGACAGGTGGGGGAGGCTATGACACAGTCCACAGAACCCACGTCCCTTCACCTCTTTGGCACTTACGGCAAAGATGTCAGCGCTGTAAGCACCCTGCCATTTCCAGCTTAATCTGCCATATCCCTCTGTTCTGGTTATGCCAGTGGTAAGGGGCCAATAGTGACTAATTGACCTCAGGCTCCTCTTCACGTGGTGTGTGTTATTACACCACCCTGTGCACTGTACGTGCTTGACCGTGTTAACAAAACATACAGTGTGAGGTTCCTGACCTCTCTTCACTTCCCATTTTCTTGATCCACTGTCATTGGGGAGTGAGGTGGGATCGTTCTTCCTTTTTATTTCCATAAAAACCTGTAACATGTCTCATGAAATTGCATTCATTCATTCATCCGGTAGTCAATAAATATCCATCTGAGGCATCCATGATCCTAACGCTGTCTGGTGCCAAGGATACGATGAGGGGAAAGGTAGGTGTGGGCCTGCTTCCTAGGGTTTATAGCGGCTCTCAGACTCAGCTGTGCACGCAGTTACCTAAGTAAGGAACCTGTTCAAAAATGCTCACGGTCTTAGTTAAAACTGCCGAGACATGGAAACAACCTAAGTGTCCATTGACAGATGGATGGATAAAGAAGATGTGGTGCATATATACAATGGAATATGACTCAGCCATGAAAGAACTAAATGTTGCTATTTGTAACAACATGGATGGACTTGGAGGGCATTATGATAAGTGAAATAAGTCAGACAGAGAAAGATAAATACTGTACGATATCACTTTTATGTGGAATCTAAAAAAATACAACAAACTAGTGAATATAAGAAAAAAGAAGCAGACTCACAGATATAAAGGACAAACTAGTAGCTAGCACTGTGGGGGAGAGTGGGAGGTACAAAGTGTTGGATGTAAGATAGGCTCAAGGATGTATTGTACAGCACGGGGAACGTAGCCAATATTTTGTAATAACTGTAAATAGAAAGTAACCTTTAAAAGTTGTATAAAAATAAAAAATTTAAAACCAACAAACAGATTAAAAAATGCACATGCTCATCCTGATCTTGAGGGAAATTTGACAAAAATATCCCAAACAAGGGATAGACCAGGGCACAGTGTGAGGGTGATGAGCCCTGCCGTCTAGCAAGGGTTGCATGAAGCTTCGGCGGTTGATTCCAGGGAGCCCGGGTCTGCAGGAATGTGGCGATGGAGAGGAGCCACCCACTTCAGAGGCGTCCCAGCAGGAAGGTCCAGGAAGGGAAAGGAGCGTGAGAAACGCAGCCACCTATGTGAAAACTCCTTAGTACTTTTGCCTGATTATTATTCCATTTTGTCTAATTGCGTTTTAAAATGCACAGTGTGGAAAAAAATGCCAAGTCTTTTAATAAATTAAAAGCAGGTCTGCTTTTTAACGTGCGGCAGGTTTTTAAAAAGTCCTGCTGAGGGCACGCTGCTCAGACAGACATGGTCTTTGCAGATGAAGGTAATTAGTGAACACCTTCACCTCTGGAGGTGGGAGGGAGAGTACGGGTGCTTGCTTGCTCTAGTAACCTCTTCCTGATCAGGAGGCAACTGCGCCTTGCAAAGGATGCCTGACGATTCAGACACTATTTTCTCTGGCAGGTAATCAGGAGGCAGAGTGTGTTCAGGAACTAAAAGCTGGTGGGACCTCGGGACGCAGCTTTTCTTGACTCTGAGACTGAGAGATTGTGTCTGATGTTTCCTCCGACGGGCCATGCTCAGGGACACTTGGAGGCCCAGCGGAGCGGGATTCGGGGCAGAAGAGCTGGGCAGCTGTCCCAGTTACCAATCTACGAAGGGATCACTGGGATCAATCAGAAGATTGATCACTGGGATCACTGGGATCAATCAGAAACACGGAGCCAATTAGCTCAGGCTTCCACGCATGACTCCTGATACAATTGGCAAAATGCAGACTTCAGTCAAATTACACCTCCTCCGGAGTGAAACCTAAAATACATTCCTATATATATTTATGTATATGTATAGCTGAATCACTTTACTGTACACCTGAAACTAACACATTGTACATCACCTATATTTCAAATTTTTAATTTCAAAAATTAAAATTAAAAAAAATTCCTGAAGGGCACAGAAATGTTTGGTGGCTTTAGAGCCTGGAATCTGGAGCCAAACTGCCCGGGTTCAAATCCAGATTCTGCTACTTACCCGTGTGAGACCCGAGGCAAGTTCTCTGTGTTCCTGTTTCCTCATCTATAAAATGAGGATTGCAATAGTGCCAGTTTTGAGGATTAAGTGGGCACACAAGAAGCACTTAGAACCCAGCCTGGCACATAGCAGTCACTATATCAGGATTAGCTCTTTCTTATTTTTGTAACTAGCTCAGGAAAGTTGCCTGGTGTTCTTTGAGTCTGCACCTCTATCTGAGACCAGCCAGCTGAACGTTTCCTCAAGGCAGAGGCTCCATTAGCTGAAGCTCTGAAAGTCAGTCCTGCATAAGGGGTATTTATTATGTATAAGCAATTAATTTTACTCTCTTAAAAATGTAATCCCCATAGTATGTTTCTAAAGAAGCCATCTGATTTAGAAACTACAAAAGCAATATGAACAAAATCAAACATTACTGAAAAGTTTTGCATGTATGAAATCCCCACTCTACCGCCACCACATCCATGGGGTTACGGTTACCATCCGTAACCCCAGCAAAGATTTATGTTAACCAGGACCACAGCTCAGCATTAGACAAAGTGGGATCGAGAACAGTCAAGGCCTAGTTACAATTCACCCTGAGATGTTTATATTTCTTTTTAAATTACATTATCATACATTTAGTTAAAATCTATTGTCTGCAGTGTACTTGTGGGTGACTGACCTGTCATTATACTGTTATCGAGCAGTTAATTCTTCTACTTTATTTCAATTTTAAAACCTAGGTTAATTTAAATGCTTTTCACTTTAACGGGGATACATGACTATTTTCAAGAATGTGCAAAATACAGAATTGTGTAAGACCAGAAAAATCACCCACAGTCTCACACCCCAGAGGCGAAGACAGTTAATCATTGGTATATTTCCTTCCGGTATGTTTTCCTTTTCTGAACATATTTATTTACGTACACAGTTGGAATTGTGCCGCTTTCTGGCCTGACTCAACCCCTATCCTCATATAAATAGCAAGCATCTGTTTTTCTGCACTGCATCCGTGCAGGTCCTCCAGGAAACAGGTTTCCCTCCAACCTCCTGGTTAACTGGTGAAGGGACCTAGACCGAGCACCCAGAAGAGGTCCTCCTGCTAAGCTTGCAGGATGGGGAGGGGGATGGGGGCGGCAGTCATGGACCTGGAGGGGAGAGGGTGGGAGAGGGAGGGGAGGTGCTGCCCGACACAGTCGAGGCCTTAAGTAGAGAAGCAGCCCAGGAACCAAAACCTCCCTCTGGACAAACCCAGAGGGAGGTCAAGGGCAAGCAGGCTGGATGCTACAGAGTGATCGGGAAGGCAAAGGGAGAGAATCCATGATTCATATCATCATATATGCTTTAAGTACACTTTTTAAGAAAAGACTGCCTAGTATTCCTTTATAGGAAAGTACCATAAATTATTCAACACAGTCCCTGTGGATGCTTTCTGATTTTTTTTACCATTATAACTAGCACTGCAGTAAACATTCTTACACATAGCTGCATCTCTGATTATTTTCTCAGGATAAACCCCCAGGGGTGGAATTACTGAGTCAGGGGAATCTATATGTTTAAGGCTTTTTATATATATTGCCAAATAGCCCTCCCAAAGGCCATTACACCAATTTAAATTCCCACATACAATGCAATGGGGGAGAACCTGCTAGTTAGTCTAGGATGTGGTGTCTAAAAGCACCACCTTCGCCTGGAGACCTGCTGTTAGCTGCCCGGGTAGGAGGAGATACCAGGAGGAAGAAGCAGCCCCACCTGGCCTGCCCTGGAGACCATGTTTGTGAAAGGTCACACCTCCTGAGCTGGGAAAACTGACCTGTTGTCAGAACAGGAGAAGGCTTCAGAGTCAGTTCACTTGAGGGTCAGCTGGGTTTCTGAGAGAGGGAAGGGAGGTGATGGTCATTGACTTGGAGTTTTGTTTCATTCGACCTCGTTTACCTCTGGCCAAACGTATAGTAAACAATGTGGAAGGTCATATAAGACTCTGTGAGGGGTTATCTCCTTGGGGAAAGTTCCACCCAGCCAACAGAAGGTCAAGTCTGGAGCTGGGTGCAAATGAGAAGCCAGGATATTTAGGACGTGAGGGTGAGAGAAGGAAAAGGAGGGTGAACCAGAGCTGGGGCTGTGAACCCATGAAGCTCTTCTCCCATAATTACTGCCCCCACAGGAGTCCCTAACTCTAAGGGCACAGGGCAGGGATGGTGGTCCCTCACTGAGGAAGCCCGGAGCCGGATTCTATTCTGCTTCCTCCAAAGGAATGAACAAGTGCCTGAGGGGCCAGAGACCACCCTCCCCTTCATGCATCAAGGAAAGCGGATGGAGGGACCTCCCTGGCGGTCCAGTGGTTAAGACTTCGCCTTCCAGGGCAGGGGGTGAGGATTCGATCCCTGGTCGGGGAGCTAAGATCTCACATGCCTCGCAGCCAAAAAACCGAAACATAAAACAAAAGCAACATTGTAACAAATTCAATAAAGACTAAAAAATAGTCCACATCCAAAGAAAAAAAATCTTTATAAAAAAAAAAGGAAAGGGTATCGAAGTTCAAGGGTCGCACCAGATAAACAGCAGGATCGTAGTATTGTAAGTGAGGCTGCCTGCGTTTGTTCCTTGGCAGATAAATAACATGAATATTTGATGGGTGATTTATAAATTAAATACAAAGAAACAATAGGCCAAGTCCAAGTGGGCATAGACATATAGGTCTACGGTTTATTATTGATTGGGAAGAGCAGTAATATTAATAATGGCCAACTTTTAGAGCTTCCTCTGACCGTGGTGCTAGGAAATTTACAGACAGTAAGTAATTTCATCCTCTTGACACCCGGAGATGACTAAGGTAACCTATCCTGTCCCCACCAGGTCCCTCGTCCTGGAGCTGCTCCTGACTGTGCCTTCGGATCTGAGCCCTGCCCCCCACAGGAGGCACGTGGGAAGGGCTGCAGTGAAAAACAGGGCCCTGCCCTGACTGCCAGTCGGACACTCGCTCATTCTCTCATTCAACTAGCAAATATTTGTGAGCCCAAACATGTTCTAGAAACAGTGGGTACAGCAATAAACGAAATAGACAGAATCCCTGCTCTCAGGAAGCTATGTCAGTGGGAGGGATAGAGAGGTGACATATTACCTTTTGGCCTTAGGCGTTCTATACTTGGGGTTCCCTTGACTGCCAGGCTTTTTCCTGGGTATCTGACTCAGCAGCTCTCTTGCTGCATTCAGACCTCTGGTCAGCACTGCTGGTCTTCTGAGCAGTCTTCCTTGCCCACCCTGCCTGAAATAGAGCCCATTCAGCTTTCTACCCCTTTGTTGTACTTTTCTCACCATCTGATATATATACATATGTGCATTTATGTATAAACATTTGTTTGTTTATTCTCTGTCGCTCCCACCAAAAGGATGACATTGAGTTCCTTGCAGGAGGGTGACTTTTACACAGTGTTTGCCTCTCGGGTCCAGTGAAGCCCATTTCCCAGGTCCTGAGTATCTCTTAACCATACCACATTGGGTCAAGGTTCTTGGTTGCAAGCAACAGAAACTCTGTCCGACTAACTTGGGTGAAAGACCAATTCACTGCGAGATAGAAAGGCTAGAGGGCCAGGCCAGGCCTGAGAAATATACAGAAAATATACAGAAATATACAGAAAGCAAAGGAGCCCAGGAAACTGGAACCAGAGCTGAGAAGCTCTTCTACGGGAAGGAGTGCTTAGGACACTGCATTAAGTATCACTACACTGGATACTTGATGCTGCCGCCTCTAGGCTTTCCATAACTGTCAATAATTTATAAACGGCACCCGTTTCTTTCTGCCTCTCTTGCAAGATTCAGAGTCCCCTGTGACTGACTGAGCCTGAGTCACCGCCCCACCCTTGCATCCGTCACCCCAGCTGCAGCTTTCATAGTGGGAGGTGGTGCATTGAGACCCTCTAAGATAACACACGTGGGAGAATTCCTCCAGATTGACAGAGGCACGGGCTGCTGGAAGGCCTGCACTTTCCATAAATAGCTACCACACTACTATGTATGAAGTAGATGGCTGGTGAGGGCCTTCTGTATAGCACAGAAGTAAAAGAAAAACAGAAGGTACAATCTGTTTGCAGGACATATATTAAGCTAACCTTAAAAATGCATTCCAGTATACATTAGGTGCAGACAAATGCTGTTTGGTTCCACTTATACGAGGTACCTAGAATAGTCTAGGTACCTAGTCTAATTCATAGAATCAGGAAGTACACTGGTAGATGCCAGGCGCCCGGGGTGGGGGGGGCGGGGGGGTAGGGTGGGGAGGGGGAATGGGGAGTTAGTGTTTAATGGGGCCAGAGTTTCAGTTTAGGAAGGTGAAAAATTCGGAAGACGGATGATGGTGAGAGTTGCACAACAAGGTGAATGTATTCAGTGCCACTGAACTGTACAGTTAAATATGGTTAAAATAGTATGTTTTCTGTTATGTGACTTTTACCACAATAAAAACAATTTTTTTTAAACATTAAAAAAAAAATAGCTACAACATGTATCAGTGGAAGTGGCCTCCCCCAGAACGGTGGTAGAGACTCGCTGACCTCCCCTGGTAACAAGTGACTTATCCACAGGCCCCAAATCCGGACTCTGGACGTTTCTCCTTCCAGGAGCTGGCCAAAGCCAGGGCGTATGTTTTTAAAACACACACAGGTGGCTCTGGCAGCATCTTGGCGGCTCGACCTGGGGGGTCAGGGAGGGCAGTCCTGGGAGGTGGGGCTGGGCTGAGCTGCTCTGGGGAGACTTTCCCACCGCAGGCGGTCGAGTTCCTGCTGTCCCCAAACCAAGATAATCGGGCCTCCTAGGGCACTGTCGCATCCGCTGTGGGACTTCTTTCCGTTTGACAGCCTCTCCTGAGGAAAGATCAATTAACCTCATCTGTCTTCGAAAGGACAGAATTTTTTCTTCTGAGGAACATAAAAGGGACCGTGGAAACTGACACGTCCCTTTGTTTATGATTCATGCGCCTCTATCAGGGTCCCGGAAGAACAGTGCTTCCTAGTCACCCCCAGGCTGGTCCCTAAAACCAGGCTCAAGAACAGTCTAGAAACCACCAAGCCAGTGCTTGCCCTCTGGGGTAAGCTGCGCTGGGCCGTGCTGAAGGAGGGTCGGGTTTGGGACTAACAATTGCCTCTCGATGTGTACAACTAGCGACTCCTCAGCGCCCCCAACGAGGACACACGCCGGGATTGCTGGCTTCCGAGGGAAATCGCATTACAAACACCCACGAGAGATCTCAGGTTTGGGGTCCCCATAGGCTCCAGAGTCCATCTCCTGCTTCCCAGGCAGGAGGCCCTTTCCCCATCCCCAAACAGGGGGCCTCCGTCCTACTTTTGAAAGCTCTCCAGAAAATACACTTGTGCCACACTTCCTCACCACCCACTCGCCTTCACCGGCTTCTGATCTGCCTTCGGCCCCATTAGTCCTCAACCGGTTCAGCCTTTGTCAGGAAATCTCTTGGTTTCTGGAAACCTTCCTCTCTTCTTAATGTGCCCATCTCCTCAGGGATCTGAGCTTCTGAGCTTAGCTGCCCACCTCCTGCTGTCCCTTTACTATCCCCCTTGCTCTGGGGCCTCACCTGACTCCTCCACATGGATGGTCCTTACATCCAATCTCTCTTGTCAACACCCCCCGATGCCATTCCCCCGAGGGACATCTCGTCCTGGGTGCCTCTCCTGGACGTCCAAATGTTCCAGGCTGAACTGGTCACTTGCTGCTCCAGATCTGTTCCTCCCTTCACATCCCCCTCTCTCAATGGCGTCACCACCCTTCCGGTACCTACTCTCCAATCTTAACATTATCTCTCACCTACCTATTGGCCTCACCTCCCAAATCCAACCAGTTGCCAGATTCTCTCTTTGCAATGTCTCTCTCCAGTCCCATCAAGTGTTTACTTTCTACTCTTTTCCAAACCATTGCCAGAATCCTCACTGATCCAGCTCTATCCTCTCCCCCGCCCACACCCCTCTGCCCACAATCGACATAGTGTGCTTCTTCAAGGGTACTTTTCTTAAAGTCTGATCAAGAAGGCAGAATCTTGCCACTCCCCTGCTCTAGAACCTTCAATGGCTCCCATTGCTGTTGCTGTATTTCTACCCAACTCCTAAGCCTGACTTTCCACACTTCATAATTCAAGTCTCTCCAGATCCATTTCTCATCACTTCCCCTTTAGCATACATTTTTGCAATTTAACTCAAATTCCCATTCATCTCTGAATACCTTGTGCCCTCTTATCTCTGGGCTTCTGCTCAAGCTGAACCTTTCTCATGTAATGCCTATTTTCTTCCTATTTACATTCATCAAAATCCTACCTTCCCTTCAAGGCTCATCTCAAATGCTACTTCTTCCCAGAAGCCTTCCTGAGTTTCCCCAGCCAGGAGTGCTTTCCCTTCCCTGTGCTCCCTGGGTTCCCTGGGTTCCTCTCACCACACTCATCACACACGACCTCACATCACAACATTTTGAGTATGTGCCTCATTGTTTCCACTACCCTTTGGGCAGGGATTGTATCCTTCCAGAAGTGTAATTTGCTCACAGTTGATGTTTGTTGAATTAAGTCATCAGGCTAGATAACCATATATTTGTTTACTTTTCACTGTTTGAAAACACATATCCAAAGGAGAGTCTCCTTATCAAAGGCAGGAATATGGAAATACATTCTGCTCACATCCATGAATGCAAATCAAAAAAGTAGAACAAAACCCAGTACTTGAGTGACTAGGACCATTGCTGGATAGACTTTAATTAATCTTATGGAAAATATTCAAGGGACTTAACAAGCCTGGGAAAGGAGGAGGGGGCAGGTGAGACGGAGCCAGAGCTGTTGCTGTCCAGAAACACTTTCTTCCTGTAACCGTATCCCCCGGGGCCGGGCCAGGAGCTCTGCTTAATCTCCCTCTCTGTGGTCACTCAGGATATGATTACTGGCATCAGATGCAAGCACATGTTTCTGTTCCATTAATCTGAGAGAGTCTAAGAGGCTGGAAGGGGAGCCACAAGGGCATTGCTGTGTTGGTTAGTTACCACCTCAAAGAGGAGCATGAGAGAGGGGGAGAGGAAGGATCTAGCAGATGGGCTGGGAGGGAGGCCTGACGGAAGCAAAGGGAGATGAGAAAACCATGCAGAGAACAAGTTCCTGTAGTGCAGAGTCCGATCCCTTTCAGCTGTTACACCGTGGGGCCTGAAAGAGGGATGTACACACGTACACACACATGGACACATACGTACACACACATGGACACATGCGCACACAGTCACCCCCAAAGCAACCGATAGACGCAGAGCTTCTGCACCTCGAGGTCTGGCAGTCGGCCTGACACCCCCTGGTGAGCATCACCGCTCGGCGTGTACAGTAACCCATGCGACATAAGTCTGTCTCACACACGGTAACCGCCTCAGTGGGTCCTGCAGCACAGTAATGAAGACGTGAACAGCTGAAACGCAATGTCAGATGGCAGTGGTGACATCTGAAAGCCATTCTTTGCGGCTCAGCATATTTTGTTCCAGGTACCAGAGCTGCACAAAGGCTCACCGCCTTGTCTCCTTGTGTCTGCCATGCAGCATCTCTGCTCGGCTTGGCGGGGGGCCAGGTGATGTTTGCCTTGCCAGCAGGTTTCTGCTGTAGAAAGCTCGGGAAGCCTTTCCTCTGTCATCTGTTGGGGAGGTGGAGGACCATAGGAGCTTTAAGCACACACCTTATTCCTGCAGGGCGGGCTCTTAAAGGACCCCTTTCCCCTCTGTCCTACCAAGCTGTCTTGGCCAGACATTGTGAAGCGTGGCCAGAAATTGCAGGTCCCACTTTCAGTTCTAGCTAGTTACCTAGCAGTTATATGGAATCTGTGCATGAGGAAAAGTTTATAAATGCAAAGGAAGAGGGGCTTCCCAGAGCAAGCAAGGTTATGCTTAACCCCAAGGAAGCGGGGCCATTCAGCGCTGTGGGCAGACTGGCCTTCCCACTGTCTTCATCCTACCTGCTGGGCTTCCGCGCAGCAGCCTGTGTGCATCTGTTGCCTGCTGCTCCGACTGCCTTCCTGCCAGGCTCCATGGTGTGGGCGGAGAGGATAAAGTGACTGTTAACAGCAGAGTCTTAACTCCTGACCTGGCCCCTGAAAACACAGGCTGCAAAACGGTTTACGCTGATCAAAACACCCCTCTGGTGGCTTTGGGATGCTTTCATGTGCACTGAGAGTTTGCCTCCAGGAGCTAGGAGGAGACAGCTTGAACTTCACTTTGGGTTTGGAGACTGGCGGTGGTGTGGCACCCACAACGGCAGGTCACGAGTGCAGCAGAAGGCTGCCCCGAATCCCCCAGATCGCAGTACTGCAGGAGCGGGTGTGGGGGCATCTCAGCTCCCACTGGGCACCGGTCAGAAGGCAACTTGAAAGCATTAGCGAGGGGAGCAGTGCTGGGCCCAGAAACCTGCCCACCCCCAAGAAGCCCATCCAGTGTCTGCTCTGCAAGGAGGTTCTCTGACCCTGAACCCTTTGGACCCCACATTTTCCCACCCAGAAAACAACACCCAATCTTCATTGGCGGTAGACATCAGGTCACTTGGGGAACTAGTTTGGTTAACCATTTTACTTTATTTTATTTATTTAATTAATTTATTTATTTTGGCTGTGTTGGGTCTTTGTTGCTGCGCCCGGGCTTTCTCTAGTTGCGGCAATCGGGGGCTACTCTTCGTTGTGGTTCGCAGGCCTCTCATTGTGGTGGCTTCTCTTGCTGCAGAGCACGGGCTCTAGGTGCGCGGGCTTCAGTAGTTGTGGCACGTAGGCTCAGTAGTCATGGCTCACGGGCTCTAGAGCACAGGCTCAGTAGTTGTGGCACACGGGCTTAGTTGCTCCACGGCATGTGGGATCTTCCTGGACCAGGACTCGAACCCGTGTCCCCTGAAATGGCAGGCAGATTCTTAACCACTGCGCCACCAGAGAAGTCCTGGTTAACCATTTTAGATTTCTTTCAGATTGACAATGTATTGGATGTAATTTACATACATTGAAATTCAATCTTTTTAGTGTACAGCTCTATCTGTTTTGACAAAAGCATATGGCCATGTAACTACCACAATCAAGATATAAAACATTTCCATCATCCCCCAAATTTCCCTCAGGCCCCTTTGAGGTCAACCCTGATGGCTCAGCCCCAGGCCCTGGCAACCACCAATCTGGTGTGTCTCCATAGTTTTGCCTTTTCCAGAATGTCATTGAGTTGGACTCATACAGCCTTTTGGATCTGACTTCTTTCACTTAGCGTGATTCACTTTGAATAGACACAAGCTGCACACATCCGTAGCTTGTGCCTTTGTGTTGCTGAAAAGTATTCAAATGCGTTGATGTGCCACAGTTTATTTATCCATTAAATAAATGTTGAAGGACATTTGGGTTGTTTCCAATTTTTTGGTGATTACTAATAAAGTTGCTATAAACATTCAAATGTTGGTTTTTGTGTGACCATGAGTTTTCATTTTTCTCTGATCAAGACCTAAGAGTGAAACTGTTGAGTCCTCTAGTAAGTGTATGCTTACCTTTGTAAGAAACCACCACACTGTTTTGCAAAACGGCTCAATCATTTCACTCCTACCAGCCCTGTAGAGAATTCCAGGTTTTCCACACACACACACCAGCACTTATTATCATTGGGTTTTCTTTTCTTTCAGCCATTCTAATAGATATGTAGTTGTAGCTCATTGTGGTTTTAATTTACATTTCCATAATGACCAATCTTTTCACGTGCTTATTGGCCATCCATATAGCTTCTTTTGTGACAGGTCTATTAAAATTTTTGCCCATATTTTATGAAGTTATTTGTGTTCTTATCATTCAGTTGTGAGAATTCTATATTCTTTTATTGATTGAGATACAATTAACAAATAACTTTATATTGGTTTCACATGCACAACATAATGATTCAATATATGTAAATATATAAATGATCACAATAAGTCTAGTTGACATCCATATTCTAACATCTATGTATTCCACGTATAAGCCATTCATCAGATATGTGTTTTGCAAATATTTCTCCCAGTCTGTTTTTTTTTTTCTTTAATTTTTGTAACACTGTCTTCCTTGATAAAGTTCAATTTATCAGTTGGATGGTTTTTGGATTTTGTATCTAAGAAGTCATTGTTTAACTCAAGGTAACAAAGATTTTTCTCCAATGTTTTCCTCTAGAAGTTTAATAGAAGTATGGATTGAAGTTATCATTACCATTATAGTTATTATTATTATTATTATTGTTATATAGGTGTCTTGATTCTTCCAGCATTAGTCACTGAAAGTCATCCTTTCTCCATCGGATTGCTTTTGTAATTTTGTTGAAAATCAACTTAAGATATATGTGTGGTTCTATTTTCACTCTCTATTCTGTTCAGTTGATCTATGTATTTATCCTTTCACCAATAAAAGAATATCTTGAGTATTGTATAATAGCTTTATAATAAGCCTTGAAATAGGTAGCAAAGCTTCTCAAACCTTTTTTTTTAATTGCCTTGGCTATTCTAGTTTTCATATACATTTTTTAAAAAATTATTTATTTTATTTTTGGCTGTGTTGGGTCTTCGTTGTTGCACACAGGCTTTCTCTAGTTGTGTTGAGTGGGGGTTACTGTTCATTGCGGTGCACGGGCTTCTCATTGCAGTGGCTTCTCTTGTTGCAGAGCAGGGGTTCTAGGCACATGGGCTTCAGTAGTTGTGGTGCGTAGGCTTGGTAGTTGTGGCTCACAGGCTCTAGAGCACAGGCTCAGTAGCTATGGCACACAGGCTTAGTTGCTCTGCGGCATGTGGGATTTTCCTGGACCAGGACTCAAACCCGTGTCCCCTGCATTAGGAGGCAGATTCTTAACCACTGTGCCACCACAGAAGCCATTTCATTTACATTTCGGAAGCAGCTTGTTGATTTCTGCTAAAAATCTTGCTCGGAGTTTACTTGGGATTGCATTGAATCTATAGATCAGGTTGGGGAAAATTATTGTGTTAACAATGTTGAAACTTCCAACCCATAAGCATAGTATATCTCTTCACTTATTTTGGTCTTATTTGATTTCTTTCATCAAAGTTTTATAGTTTTTAGAATATAGATCTTGCACATATTTGTTAGATGTTAATCTATGTAATTTTTTAGGTGTTATTGTAAATAGCACTCTATTTTAAATGGTGTATATTTAATTTCAATTTACAAATATTCATTTCTAGTGTATAGAAATACAATCACTTTTGGTATATTGATGTTGTAGCCTTCATCCTTTACTTACTAATTCTAGTAGCTGTTTGGTAGATTCTTTGGAATTTTCTATATGGACTATTATGGTACTTACAAGTGGAGACAGTTTTATTTCTTCTTTTCTAACCTGTATGCCATTTTTGTTTGTTTGTTCATTTGTTTGATTTCTTGTCTTATTGTACTGTCTAGGACTTCTAGGACAATTTTGAATATAAGTGGTGAGAATGGATATCTTTACCTTGTTCCCAAATTATTGGGAAATTATTCAGTCACTTATCGAGTGTGATGTTAGCTGTATGCTTTTTGTAGATGCCATTTATCAGACTGAGGAGTCTATTCTTAGTTTTCTGAGAATAGATAGATAAATGATAGATAGATAGATAGATAGATAGATAGATAGATAGATAGATAGATAGATAGATCATGAACAGACTTTGAATTTCATCAGATGCTTTTTCTGTATCTGTTGAAGTAGTCATGTTTTTCTTCTTTAATCTGTTTATGTGGTAAATTACACTGAACAGTTTTTAAAGTGTTGAATGTATCTGCATTCCTGGAATAAACCCCACTTGATCATAATGTATTATCCTTTTTATGTATTGCTGGGTTCAATTTTTCTAATATTCAGTTGAAAAAATTACATTTATATTCATGAGGGATATTGGTTTGTAGTTTTCTTTGCATGCAATATCTTTATCTGGTTTTGGTATCAGAGTAATGCTAGCCTCATAAATGAGCTAAGAAATGATTGCTTCTCTCCTATTTTCTGAAAAAGCTTGTGTAATATTTGTACTATTTTTTGCCAAAATCATCTGGTGGGATTTTGCAGTAAAGCCATCTGAGGCTTGATTTTTCTTTATAGAAAGGCTTTTAACTATAAATTTCTTTAACAAGATATACGATGATTCAGGTTATCTATGGCTTCTTAAGTATACCTTTTAAGAAATTTGCTCTTTCATCCAAGTTGTTGAATTTATGGACATAAAGTTTTTCATAGTATTCCCTTACTAGCCTTCTAATGTCTGTATGATTTGTAGTGATGTTCCCTATTTCGTTCCTTATGTTGGTATTTGAGATTTTTTTTCTTCTTCGATCTGGGCAGAAGTTTATCAGCCTTATTGATCTCAAGGAACCAACTTTTTGTCTCATTGCCTGTCTATATAGTTTTTCTGTTTGCAATGCTATTGATTTCTGCTCATATTTTTATTATTTCTTTCTCTGCTTATTTTAGGTTTAGTTTGTTCTTCTTTTTATAGTTTCTTAAAGTGAAAGTTTAGATTGATTTGATTGATTTTTAGACCTTCTTTTTTTTCTAATTAGATATTTATAGCTATGTATTCCTTTTAAGCACTGTTTCAACTCTACCCCTCATATTTCGATATGCTGTGTTTTCATTCCATTCAAAAATTTTTCTAATTTTCCTTGTGACTTTGACCATAGGTTAAATAGAAATATATTATTTAATTTCTAAATATTTGTGACTTCTCCAGATAATATTTTTGTGATTTCTAGTTTAGTTCTATTGAACTAGAAATCTGATCAAAGAACATACTTTGTATTATTTCAATTCATTGAAATTTGTTCAGATGTTTTTATGATCCAAAATATGATCTATCCTGTGAATGTTCCATGTGCAATTGAAAAGAGAATGTATATTATGCTATTGCTAGTGTTCTATGAATGTCGAGTAAGTTAAGCTGGTTGACAGTGTTCAATCTTCTATCTCCTTACTGATTTTCTGTCCATTTGTTCTACGTAGGGAATAGGAAAGCTGAAATCTCCAATTATAATTTTGGATTTATCTTTTCTCTTGTTATTTCTATCAGTTTTCACTTCATGTATTTTGAAGCACTGTTGCTAGGTACACATCTCTTTAGGATTGTCATGCTTTCTTGATGAATCAACCCCTTTATTATTATGTTACATCTTTTGGTAATCTTGGTAATATTCCTTGTTCTAAAGTCTACTCTGTTTGATATTAATATAGTCACTTTAGCTTTCTCTTGATTAACGTTTACATGGTATGTCCTCTTCTGTCCTTTCACTTTTAACCTCCCTAAATCTTCATATTTAAAGTGGATTTCTTGTAAAAAGCATCTAGTTTGGATACTGCTTTTTTATACAATTCAACAATTTCTGTCTTTAATTGATGTATTTAGTCATTTACATTTAATGCAATTATTAATATATTTGGACTTAACTCTATCATTTTGATACTTTTTAAAATTTGCTCCATATATTGTCTCTTCATTCCTCTTTTTGCCTGCTTTTAGATTGAAGAATTTTATTCAATTTTATCTATAGTATTGGCTTATTATTTAGACCTCTTTAAAGAAATATTTAGTGGATATCCTTAGGTTTATAATATATACCTTAATTAATTACACTCTACCTTCAATTGTATTATAAGGTTTAATGTATAGTGTAAAGACCTTATAACAGTAAACATCCAGTTCCTCCTTCCCATCTTTTGTTCTGTTATTGTCATATATTTTACAGATGCAATAAAACCACAATACATTCCTACTACTTCTGTTTTAGAGAGTTAATTATCTTTTGTTTTAAAGAATGATTAAAAATAAGAAAAACGTATTTTTATCTTCATTTTAACCATTTCCAGAGATCTTTACTGAGGGGAGGTAAATCTAAGTTTCTGTTGGATATCATATGTCTTCTTCCCAAAGAGCTTCCTTTAGTATTTCTTGAGGAACAGAATTGCTGGTAATGAATTCTCGCAGCTTTTGCTTGTCTAAATAAGTGTTTATTTCACCTTCATTTTGAGAAATATTCTCTCTAGGTATAGAATTCTGGATTGACAGGGTTATTTTTCTTTCAGTCCTTTAAATTTTTCATCCCACTGTCTTCTGAATTTTGGAATAGAAATCAGTTGTAATTCTTATCTTCTCCTTTATATTTGGTATTCAGGTGTTTGCACGGCATATTGAAATATGTGAGGTAGAGTTGAAACAGTGCTTAAAAGGAATACATAGCTATAAATATCTAATTAGAAAAGAAGGTCTAAAAATCAATCAAATCAATCTAAACTTTCACTTTAAGAAACTATAAAAAGAAGAACAAACTAAACCTCTTTTTTCTTTTTTTCTTTTGGTGTTTCAGTTCGTGTAGTTTCTATTGACCTGTTTTCAAGTTCACTGACTCTCAGCTGTGTTAATTATATTTGTGTGCCCTCAAAGGCTTTCTTCATCTCTGTTATCTTGTTTTTCATTTTTGTTATTTTCATCTGACTTTGTTACGGTTTTCATCTCTCTACTCAAATTCTCCATCTGTTCATGCATGTTGTTCATCTGCCCACTAGAGCTTTTAAATATTAATCATAGTTATTTCCTGTCTGATAGTAACAACATCCAAATTGTCTCTGAGTTTGATTCTGTGGATAAATTTGGCTCCTAACAATGAATTGGTTTTTCTTGCTTTTTTGTCTGTCTCATAGTTTTCTGTGGAGTGCTAGACATCATGTGTAGAATAGTAGAGACTGAGGTAAATATTATTTAAGTCTGGAAATGGGTATGCCTTTTCTTCCAGGCCTTTAGTGTGAGGTTGAGTCAATCTAGTCAGAAGTTAAGATGAGTTTGAGTTTTATTAAGCTTATGGCCATCTTCAGTACACTAACTTGAAATTCCTCTAATGCAGTGGTTCTCAACAAGGAGTTATTTTGCCTCCAGGGGAAATTTAACCATGTCTAGAGATGTTGATTGTCACAACTGGAGGAGGTGGGTGATGCTGGAATCTAGCGGGTAGAGGCCAGGGATGCTGCTAAATACCCTACAGTGTACAGGAGAGCCTCTCACGGCCAAGAATTATGTGGCTCAAAAAGTCAATAGTGACACGGTTAAGAAGCTCTGATCTAACTTTGCCTTAAGATTAGGGTATCAGGTACTCTAGCCTCATTTTTCAGCCTTCTTTATGTGCCTGGGCCTCAGAAAGTGTTTCTTTCAATGCTCTCACCTCTCATCCAGAGGAAGACAACTGTTGTTGTTACTTGGGGTTTGCTACCCTGGTGGTGGAAGATGGGTGGGTGTGGGGGGTGGCTTCTTTGCTGTCCTGGCTCACCCTTGACCTTAGGCAGGCCCTATGTTTTCAGTTTCAGTTTGGGGGTTTCCTCAATGATCCTGCTCCTTCTTTCTCTGGCAGCCAAACTCCACCTTGTATCTTTTGTACCTCATCCTGTATGGACAGGAGCTTTCTGCCCTCCTCCAGCAGTAGGAGACCTCTCCTGGTATT
This sequence comes from Pseudorca crassidens, assembly GCF_039906515.1. NCBI lineage: Eukaryota > Metazoa > Chordata > Mammalia > Artiodactyla > Delphinidae > Pseudorca > Pseudorca crassidens. The sequence goes on along the minus strand of NC_090299.1, from coordinate 123,932,359 downwards.
GGTGTAGGATCCTGGGCCCAGGAATGCCTCCTGACTAGAGGTAGCGGTGCTCTTCTTTACCCCTTCCCTGTGTCCTGAAGGTGTCAGGGGTTTGCTACCCACCTTCAGGAGCTCAAGGCTTTTGCTCCATAGGAGAGAAGACTTTGTATCTTCCCTGAAGTGGCAATCGCTCCTTCCTCCAGGTCTGCTTTCTCAGGTCTCCCACCCGATCCCCAATCTTACCCAAGAGATGAGCACCCAGAGAAGTTCATAAAGACATGGACGCAATGTCCCTAATGTGTGTGGCTTCCTCGTTTCTATACCCTCACATTAGCCCACCTCATTTTTGGCAATTCTTTAACATTTTGGCTAAACTCTTCTTACCCAAGAGAATGGAAGGTGAGATTTCTTCTTCCTGTGCTCTGCCAAGGGTGAACCAGTATTCATGTTCATCTTTTTGGGAAAGAAGCCCATCTTTCCTTAGATTTTAGGATTCTTGGCTTTTCTCGCATGGTTCAAGAAAAGTTTTAATTTTTTAGTTTTCCAGACTTTTCTTCTTGCTGCTCTTTCCAGCTCTCTATAGTCTAGGCACTGCAATGACCGGGCCTAGAATTTTTAAACACTCTGTTCTGTGGCCATGCATGTTTCTGTCATATAAATTACCTCACAAGTGATCAACAAGTAGGGAATGCAGTCAGTATAATGCAGAAATAACGTTGGGTCTTATGCAGTTTCCCCTGGCACGTTAGCACTTTGAAGCAACCTCAGGCAAGCTTTCTCAAAAATTAAAGTCTTACAAATGTATGCCAAAATTCAGGAAAACACTGGAACTCTCCAGTCTTGACTTTTCTGTAGTGCACGTATTGTCTGGTTCAGTGACTTTCAGTACCCTATGTTTCCACTATCTTAAGCTATTCTGAGCAGACTGAAAGTGAAGATAAAGAAGCTGCCAAGATATTATGCTGTATGTTAAAACAATGAATTCATGAAGAAGGCTATACATTAAATTCAAATTATAATATTGATGAAAATGTTCTCTATCAGAAATGAATGCCCTCCAAGACATATATTGCAAAAGAGGAAGTATATGAACCCCAAGCTTCATATATTCACCTATGCCACTATTTTTATTAGGATTGCTATTGATTTTTATAAATATTCTGGTTTCAGACTTCCATAGGTTTGAGTGATCTGCTCCAATCTTATTTTCCCCATAAACTCTGTTATTTTAGGTGCATGAATTTGCAGAATGGGAATTTTTAAGAATGCAAGAAGATCATGTAGCAAAAAGTACCTGTAATATGTATTATTCTTCTGATCGTGGAAGGCATACATGCCCATTACTGAAAAATTGGAAGCTACAGAGGAAAAGGGAAATATTCAATACCCATTAATTGTCCCATTCAGAGATGATTTTTAATTCACATATACTTATTTTAAACATAATTGGAATCAAGATGGTACATTTTTCAAAACTGAAGAAGGCAAATCATTTAAAAAAATAACTTCTGCACCAAAGAGGGAGAGCATACATGTAGAGAAACTTAACATACACACATATGTACTAAAAGTAACCCCCTCACCCCAAGAAAATAACCGTGGCAGAGAATGGGCACATTCATGCTCTAATCCGATTGAATTTAAGACAGATGGAATCTAGTTCATGATCATTTCAAAACACTTCTCTGTTCTCCTAATCAATGACCTTGAGATTTTGAACCTTTAAACTTTAAAAGACATTTTTCTGAATCAAGGGTATAAAAATTTATGATTTATTCCGAATCAATTAAAACTATTTTTGGCATATACACTATGGGAAGTAATCCACACTGCCAGTTTACAGCACAGTTCAAACACTAATTGTATAATTGTGTGTTAACAGTGACCATCTTGCTGAATCTTCTTCAGAATGATCTTCTGCAATGCCCTCTCCTCTCCAGTCTTGTACTCGGGAATTCTGCAAAGGACCAGGAAGAAACAAACAGGGCAAACATCTAGGGTAATTCAACAGGAACGTAATGTGACGACCATGTAATGGTTCACACACTACAAATAGGCTTTTGAAAAATGTTTTTGGCCCACAAGGAAAGACCTCCCCTGTTCTATTTTTCCTCCCCCTCGAAGACATAAGTGTCACAAAACAGAAGCAAATACTCTGGGAAATTCCCTGGTCTCCAGATGAAGGCTGGTGATAGTTTTATTTCTTGTTAGCAAAATAACCTTCAGTCAACATGATCACTTGGATGGACAAGCACAGGCACACACAGTTACTGCTGGAAAAAGGAAAGGTGTCATTGTGCATAAAAACAAACCAACCGACCACTAACCCAGAGGTCTAAGGGCAATGCCATGGGAGGTAAGTGAATACAATCACTGGGCTCAGAGAGTCTATTTTTGATTGGTTCCTAATTTAATTTGATTTACTAGAACTAATTTGCAATAGCGACTGGCAGTCAGCCCTTGGAAAGGGTGCTTCTAAATTTAAAATTCAATTTTACTTCATTTCCAAAAATGCTTATTGGGCCCTTTCTAAGTTCCAGATAATATGCTAGTGCCTGGGGATGGAGATGCAAACAAGAAATATGGTGGCCTTGCCTACAGTCCAGCAAAATGTCAGAATTAAGTTTATCTACTGATTTCCCTCATAATACATTGACTCTAAAACACTTTCTGGGATTTCAACCCATGCCCTCCACTTGCCCAAATATCTGGGGATACCTCATAGGTCTCTGATAGTGGCAGGGTTTACAGAAAACTGGAGCTGCTGGGCTGGCAGTGATCATGCTGGTGGTGTAGGTAGGATTGGCCACTTCATCTCAGGCTCAGCAGCATCAGTGCCCTGGCCAGGCAAGCTCTGCAGCCTGATTGGGGATATTGTTCCAAATGCACAGGCCCTGTAGTGCCTCAACAACTCTGTGAGCTCAACGTTATCCCTTTTATATGTTTCTTTTCTGCTTAAGTCAGCCAGAATCTGTTTCTGTTGCTTGCAACTCAGAATCCTGACTGAGACACATGGTTAGCCATCTGCCCTCTGAAAGTGTTCTGTTCCTTTTCAAATCACATGTAGAAAAATACTTGGAAAAAAAATTGTATTATGTTCTATATGACTGGCATATTTTATCAAATTAAGACAGTCCTCTTAACCAATGGTTCTCAGCTGCAGTACTGGATCATACGGTACCAGCATCAACTGTAGGCCATGCCTCTATGAGTCTGTTACAAATAAAGAAAGGAAGTTTGGGGATTTTATTTTATTTTTTGTATCAAATTAGAACAGATTTAATAGCACCACTGTCACTCACTTGCATTCATATATGTTTTCTTGAGTTGGAGAAAAAGAGTGGAAACTAGGGTGCCAGAAATATTTGCAGAAACTACAGTTCATTCTATTTGGGCTGCAGCTTGAGAAGTATCTTAGGTGTAGGTGTGGAGAAAACTGAACAGCCCCATCTCTCAGAGGCTGTATTTGCAGAACTGGGTTCACTCAGGATGCACATGCTCCAGCAGGTGCCCACTGCCAGCTTTGGTGGCCACGGTATCAACCCCTACATCAGCAGCCTTTCATATTAAGTTACAGAACACACATCACAAGGGCTGGATTTAACTCGTGGACAAGGAAATGTTTTAAATTCTAGAGCTGCTCCAAGCCATAGGAGACTGGTCATGTTGTGTAACCTTTTTTGACTCTTTCTAGGCGTGTTCCATGCACAGCTGTTGCAAGGTACGCTATTATAATTTGCCCAGCCTTGGGCACCTGTTGTAGGCAATTTGAAATAAAAACAAGTCAGTGCAGAACATGATCAGATATCTGAGAACACATTTCATTCACTCGGAATATCCCCACAGACTATTCCATTTCAGTAAACTCTGCAACCATTCTTCTTTGTCATTATTTGCCAAGAGAAGAGGAAAAGAATAACACATCTCTTTTTATAAGAAACAAATCAGCCTTCCGCTGGTCCAGGGGCTACAGACACAGACTCCTTTTGCTTATTCTCCTGCAGCCTTTCTCCCCTCTCTTTTCTGAGCTAGTATTTCCTCCACCCTTTCAATTTGTCACAGTTGCCTTTCCCAAAAGAGCTTTCATTTTCTCTTGTTTCCCTGGTCTGCACTTCCTGGCCCCTTGCTTTTTTATGAGAGGACATTGAGGTCTTGGCAGAGCAGAGAAGAGAAACAAATGAATGTCACGGGCCCCTCAGGGTGGACCTGTCTGGCTCCATGAACAGAGAGGAGGCCTGGCATCAGCGTCCACCTGGGGAACCCTGAGGCCTGGAGCTCACCCACGCTCCTCACACTTTGAAATTGTCTCCTTGATGGTAAGATTGCTTAGGACTGCTTTGAGAAAGCTTGGAGGTCAGCGATGTCTACCGGGATCGGGAAGGGAGATTTGGAAATCTCAAGAGAGTTCAGCCATACTGGGTACTTCTGACCCCACTAGAGTCTTCCCGATTCCAAAGTCGGTGCCCAGACTGCTTTTTGATATTTTTGTTTCTGTTCTGAAAATGCGAGTGCTATACCTAAATTCTTTATCAACTAACATCGTATTTTACAACCTGTTAGGAGACTGGGATGTAGGGGCAAACAAAACCTGGAGAAGGACACAGAAAGAAGAGATTCGAGACAAGCAGACGGCATCTAACGGAACAGGGCCCGGGGAAGGAGTAGGTAGTCTGCCAAGGAAGAAAGAGAACTGGGTTTTGATCTGGACACGCCAAGGTTCAGTCCCAGCAGCTCTACTTGCTACGTACATGGTCTTGGGGGGGGTCACTCTGGTTCTCTGAGCTTCGGTTTTCTCATCTGTAGAATGTGGATCATAATGACTTCCTTGCCGCGCAGGTGTATGGATTTAAATAAATAATAGGTATAAGGTGCCTAACACAATGCCTGACTATTCATAGCTGCTCTATAAGTTATAGCAAATATGTTCAATACATATAATTCCGGCCAGTGGGAGGAGTCATTCTAACTGGAATTGTTCACCTCCTTGAGCACCAGTGTCTGCTTACTGTTAAGGTATCATTTGATAAGTCTTTGCCCTAATCCTACAGTCTAAGTAGGTCAGCTCTGGGGCCTGCATTGAGCAGGTTGTTCCTGAGGATCTGCGCATCGTTATCAAAAACACCACAGCGACGTTTTTTCTGTGTGTTTTTTTTGTGGAGTTTTTTTGCGGTACGCGGGCCTCTCACTGCTGTGGCCTCTCCCGTTGCGGAGCACAGGCTCCGGACGCGCAGGCTCAGCAGCCATGGCTCACGGGTCCAGCCGCTCCGCGGCATGTGGGATCTTCCCGGACCGGGGCACGAACACGTATCCCCTGCATCGGCAGGTGGACTCTCAACCACTGCGCCACCAGGGAAGCCCACAGCGACGTCTTTTAATGGAAAATGCAGACAAGCAAAGATGATGAGGATAAAGGGGCCCCTGGGACCTCACCTCCACAAACCCTGCATCCCAGGCGCCCATGACAGGGAGCGACGGCGCCTTCTCTCCACAGGCTGCCCTCGGTTTCACCTCTCCCTGCTCTGATTTTTCCCTCTGCTTCTCTTCAGGGAAGATGTTTGGCCTCTGAGCACCGCTTCTTCCCAAGGGAGAAAATCTCCTCCCAGCACCTGAACTCCTGCTCAGCCTCTCAACGCGCACAGCTGCCACTCACTTCATCAGAGCTTCCAGAGCACGAAGGAGAGAAAGGACAGCTGGACAGTGGCCAGCCCAGGCACAGAGGGAGGCTCCCGCCTTCAGCGCAGGCTGAGAGTTGGAATCCTTGAAACGACCAGGAGCTGCAAATGGGACCGAGCAAAACAGAAAAGATAAATTTTATGTCTTCACCAACCTGTGTCTCTACAAGTCTCCTTATGCCCAAGCGTCTGGAAAATAGAAAGGACCTACTGACATGACTTGTGGGGTTAGTATGGAAACATAAACCTGCAAAAATTGTTGTAAAATTATAAAGAAAAAATTTCTTCAAGAGTGATGATTAGTCATCTTGTTTGAAAATTTTCAGTTGAGAAGATTCAATCTCTCTTTTCTTCCTGTTGCTTTTTCTTTTTATAGCTTCATTTACATAGAATTGAGGCACAATAAATTGCACACATTTAAAGTGTAAATTTGATGAGATTTGACATATGTATACACTCGTGAAACTCTCACCACCGTCAAGATTCTCAATGGATCCATCACCCCGATGGTTTCCTTGTACACCTTGTACTTTGTCCTTACCACACATCATCTCTAGACAACCACCGTATTTTTGGTCATAGATTAGTTTGCATCTTATAAAAATGGAATCATATACTATATACATCCATTTTTTTGGTCTGGTTTCTTTTACTCAACAAAATTATTTTGAAATTCATCCATTTATTTGCATGCAGCAATACCATAGTTTTGGTGCTGTTGTTGAGTAAAATTCTACTGGATAGATATACCACTTTTAAAAAAGCCCACAGCGACATCTTTTTTTTTTTAAACTCTTTCTTTTTAAAAAATTTATTTACTTGGAGTATAGTTGATTTACAATGTTGTGTTAATTTCTGCTGTACAGCAAAGCGATTCAGTTATACATACATATACATTCTTTTTCATGTTCTTTTCCATTATGGTTTATCACAGGATATTGAATATAGTTCCCTGTGGCGTACTGTAGGACCTTGTTGTTTATCCATTCTATATATAATAGTTTGCATCTGCTAATCCCAAACTCCCAATTTATCCCTCTCCCTTGGCAACCACAAGCCTGTTCTCTATGTCTGTGAGTCTGTTTCATAGATAAGTTCATTTGCATCATATTTTAGATTCCGCATATAAGTGATATCATACGGTATTTGTCTTTCTCTTTCTGACTGACTTCACTTAGTGTAATAATCTCTAGGTCCATCCGTGTTGCTGCAAATGGCTTAATTTCATCAAACCTCTGTTTCTTTTTCAACATTGTTCCCACTTGCTCTTCAGTGAATGAGATGGTGGACTTCCATTCACAAGAGTTCTTCATCCTTTTCACCCTTTTATATATGAAATGACTCCCTTTAATGCGTTTTATTTCAGTGGCAAAGAAGTGGGCTTCCTGTGTTCATCCAGGATATGTCAGCACCTGAACCGTGAGCCAGGTTTCCAGGAAGCAAAGCAATGAGTGGGGACGTATAGGGACTTACAAATGTGGAGGACAGGTACAGAGCCTGCCTCAGCCTAGAGATCTTGGAAAGAATAGAAGTGGTCAGATTGGAGATGGTGCTCATAAAATATTGCCTAAAAACAAACAAACAGGTAAATTTGTCAGAGCTTTCCCTGAGTGTTTTTTTAAAATGTTTCTTAAATTCCTACTATTCATGAAATTCAAGGATTTTCATTTTAACCTTTCCGCTGTTCATTCATAATTTCCGTTAGGGTTTCAGCAAAACATTAAAATTTATTTTATTTAGAATGCAATGCAATAAAAATAAATACAAGCAAGCAAGAATACAATTTGAGAATTCAAATATCTTCTGGTTTAGTCCAGGCTCCTTAGTACGCACTTTTCTTTGTTTGCTTCATTTAAACATTAACATTTTATTTAAATCAAATTAGCCCCACATGGCCCCTCTCCTTACTTAGATTGTATATGGATGTTTCCTCTCCAGCTGACATGAAATGGATTTATTCCTTTTTCCTGCAGACAAAAACTATGATGTGTAATTTCAGTGGAAGCCTGGTTTTTTATGACTGTTCTTTTGTGATGACAGATGGTCAGGTGTGGGCAGAAGGGAGGGTTAGGCAACCATGAGCATAGACAATGCTGGAACATTCAGCTTTAGGAGGGACAGGGGGATTGGATAGAGAAGCTGTCTTCCTCAGCCAGAAAGCCAATGACAGAGAAGAGGGAGCTGTTGAGACAGAATCCTCCAAGCTAGACACTGGGGAGCCACTTCAGGTCTTTCTTTTAATTCAGTTAGAAGACAAGCCCTGGGAACCCTCCTATACTGTTGGTGGGAACGTAAATTGGTGCAGTCACTATGGAAAAATGGAATTACCATATGATTCAGCAATCCCACTCCTGGGCATTTATCCAGACAAAACTATAATTTAAAAAGATACATGCACCCCTAAGTTTATGGCAGCACTATTCACAATAGCCAAGACACAGAAACAACCTAAATGTCCATCGACAGATGAATGGATAAAGAAGATGTGGTACATATATATATATACACAATGGAATACTACCTAGCCATAGAAAAGAACAAAATAATGCCATTTGCAGCAACATGGATGTAACTAGAGATTATCATACTAAGTGAAGTAAGTCACAAAGAGAAAGACAAATACCATACAATATCATTTATATGTGGAATCTAAAATATGGCACAAATGAACCTATCTTTGAAATAGAAACAGACTCACGAACATAGAGAACAGACTTGTGGTTGCCAAGGGGAGGGTGTTGGGGGAGGGATGGAGTGGGAGTTTGGGATTAGCAGATGTAAGCTATTATATATAGAATAGATAAACAACAAGGTCCTACTGTATAGCACCAGGAACTATATTCAATATCCTATGATAAACTAGAGTGGAAAAGAATATTTATAAAAGAAAGTATATATATGTATAACTGAGACACTTTGCTGTACAACAGAAATTAACACAACATTGTAAATCAACTATACTTCAATTTTTTTAAATTTTTTAAAAAAGAATCCAAACCCTGTTGGCTTTGTATCCTTAGCCTCTTCCTGCCCTGTCTTGTTTTCTCTCTCCAATGATGCTTTGGCTTGACTGCCATCACCTGTCGGCCGTGTCCCACCTGATGGCGACTGCATAGGTGCTCATCTGATGTCCTACCAGACCAAGTCCAAGTCCTAAACTTGGAGTCCCAGCCTCACCTGACTGCTGCCCGTATCTGCAGCCTCTCATCCAGCTGCACCAACTCTCCAACCATGTCAACCCCCTTGCAGTTTCCTGTAAGAGCTTTCTGAGAAAAATGAATTCCCAGGCCACTGTTCTGATTCAGTGGGTCCAAGGTGAGACCAACGACTCTCTTTAGTTCAAGATGCTCCCCAGGTGATGGGGATGATGGGATGGTCAACTAGGTTCTGGAGCCCCCAGACTGCATCATCCTTTGGGGATTACCTAAGTCAATATATGTGAAACACCTTGCAAACTGTCACTCTCCATGCAGATGTCAGGCAGTGTGACTGAGGAGAGGAACCATGCTGAAGAGTGGGCCGCAGCCCTGAGGTTAATGCAGGCAGGGGCTCTCCCTTCCCTCCCCAGCAAAACTGGGGCAGGATCAGCAAGACTAGCTTTCCACATAAACAGCCCCAAGGCCGGCCCAGGAAAAGTTCTCAATACTCCTAGTTTGTCCAACACATTTTTTTTTCAGTAGCAAAATTATGTTATCAAATGATTCATATAAGAAACCCAAATCCTAGCGGGCACTGCTAGTAAGAGTCCCAACAGCCTTTCTGTCCTACGTTCATGTTGACCAGGCCCCGGTTTGGTTGAGGGTCCATGATTCAGGAAAGGCTAATGATGGTGGGCCTTCCCCTTGCCGTGACTGGTTTAGACAGGTTCTAGGCAATGAAATGCCAAGGGATACCTGTTCAGAGGCTTCTGGGAAAAATTACTTGCTCCTAAGAGGAGACTCTTTGCCCCTTCCACCCATTGGATATTTCCACGTGTACATGGGATGCTTAAAACTATGGCAACTATCTTGACATTTTGAGGGGAGTTAGCCCAAAGTCAACACTCCAAGGAAGGCAGAACAGAAAATGGGAGGAACCTGGGTCCTCCACAATATCGCTGAGCCATGGAATCCACCAACCCTGGAATTTCTTTTTATGTAAGATGACAAATCCTCTTATTGTTTTAAGCCTTTTGAGTTCGGTTTTCTGTAATTTGCAACGGCAAGCATTCTGAAATACTAATGTAGAAAACAGATTAAAATGGTCAAATTATTATTAAACATTTATTTTATAGGCTTTAATTCATAACTTTTATTTATTAGAAGTCAATCAGGGAGATAATGGAGAACTTTTGTGATGCATAATTTAAAATGGGGAGTTAGGGTCATAAATAAAAGTCATACCAGTCTAAGCATCCAATTTATTTTAGCATTTTGTTTTGATTGTATAATCCTGAGGAAAGACTGATTCCCACAAATGAGGAGCTGCAAATGTTAACAGGTTTTGAAAAAAACTGTTTGCTTTGCAAACTCAAGACACTTTTCAGTTAACAGTGATAGCGGGAAAAGCTTTATTCCAATATCTGGGCTCAGACACATGAAGTTAGGTTGGCAGTCACGAGGTTATGTGGTGATTGTTAAAAGCTGGTAGAGAATATATTATTTGTTTACAATTTAAAACATACGGTATTTAAAATTTTTCAATAAAACATTTGCAAAATTCCCCAAAGATCTTCATAGAATCTTAGGTTCCTTAGAACACACTTTGAAAACTTCTGTCCTAAGTGTAATTAAATTATGCTAATTATGTATAATTAACTTAAAATTCAGGTTTCAAATGTGGTAGACAAGATCATTCCCTTTTGCTTTAATTCCAATTTCCAAGAGCTCCAGGCCAGACCCTGTATAATGTCATTCAAGTCTGGCAATAAGACAAACACTCCATTAGCATAATAGGAGATGGGCTCCCAGGAGATTATGATTCACTGAGGAAAAGGGCTGCGTGTGGGGCCAGACCACAGAGAGGGCCTCTTTTCACTGACCGCCTCCTCCTTCCTGGTCCAAAGCATCCCTACCCTCATGACCATCCCCAGCAGCAGAACCACCCTGAGAAGAGACCGACAGTCCACACTGAGGCCCGACAAGAGAAAGCAGAAGCTGGACAGGGTAACTGTGGGGTTGCTGGGGCAAATGAGTCAAGGACCAGAATGAAAGAGAGAAGAAGTAAGGAAACTGGACTAGGGGACATTGTCTTTGCTGGCTGTGCATTTGGCTTCATGATGCATCTGTGGAACCCAGGAGGAAGGCCTCCATCTGGGAAAAAAGATGAGTAAAATGAGGAAAACCACTAATCTCCAATACCCACTGTGCTGGTTTTAAAATATGTCCATGAATTCTTTGTTCTCTCTCCCTTTAAAAGGTGGAATCTAATTCCCCTTGTCCTTAACTGTGGGCTGTATTTAGTGACTTACTTCTAACAAACAGAACGTGGTGGAAGTGATGCTATAAGACAACTAAGATTAAGACATAAAAGGCATGGTGGCTTTCTCCTCCTTCTGGCTCTTGGATCACCCACTCCAGAGGAAGCCAGCTGCCATGTCAAGAGGATGCTCAAGCAGCATTGTGGGAGGCCCACGTGGTGAGGAACTGAGGCCTCCTGCCTATAGCCATTCAAAGGAGTCATCTTGCCAGGGGATCCTGCAGCCTCAGCCAACAACTTGGCTACAACCTCATGAGAGACTGTAAGCCAGAACCACCCGTCTAAGCTGCTTCCACATTCCTGACCCACAGGAACTATGAGATAATAAATGTCAGTTGTTTTAAGTCACTAAGTATGGAGTAATTTGTTATGCAGTAACAGATAAGTAACACACCGTGAATAACAGATATGACTGAAAGCCCAAGTAAAGGACTCACGGAACCCACTCTGGGGGTTCATGTGTGAGCTGGCTGGCAGGGCCATCTTCTTATAGAAGCCCACCCCCCGCCTCCATAATAAGTTGTGGTGTGGCAATCAGAAACCTACAGTGGAATCACACGAGAGCCTTTAAAAGTTGTACTGTTGGGGTCCCTCCCCCAGAGCTTCTGCTTTAATAGTTCAGGGAGTGGCCTGGGCTTTGGGAGACTTAAAATGTCTCAGGCGTGCAAGGTGGTGCCAAGGTAAGAGTCTCAGGTGCGGTGTGAACTGTTCCCTCAGCCAGTGCCCTGCCCCCTCTGGTTTGCACCCCCCTACCCCCTTCCCCCGCCCCCTTCGTTCAAGTTCAAGCATCTCATCTCTCACGTGGTCATGTTTCCCTGGACAGGGTTTGGACAAAGTTGGATGAGTTCTTCTTTGAAAGGTGCCTAGGACATTAAAAGAACTAACCATTAATGTTGTTTTTGTAGTGGAATGTTTTCTTCCATAAAGTAAGAACACAGGCAATAAAGAAAATAGGGAGAGAGAGAGAGTAGATTGAAAAACCCAGCATTCCTTTTAGCACTGGGCATTTTTCAGTGTCAGACGAATCAATAATCAGCAGATACTCGGTATGCAGAATGAGAAGTAGATCTTGGGTGACAGACCCCGGAGCTTATAGGACAAGGCGAGAAGGAATCGTGCTTTTTAGCAGCAGAAGCATAACTCCTGCTGAGGTGCTAGTGCAGGTTTTCCCGTCACCAGCACCACCCCCAGAGGGATGATACATCTGAGGACCCTCTCTTTTCCCTACTCAGTAAGTAAAAATGTAGGTACCCATATCTGAGCACCCGTGAAGATATCCAGGGATCCAGAAGGAGAAGTTTCTGCTCTCAGTGATCCCTGGTAAAACTCTTGAATTGATTCTCAACAAACGTTTTATTGGAAAATGGCAAAGCAGGCTAGTGCCATGGGTGAGGGCTCAGGCTCTGGAGTCAGACTCCTTGGGTTCAAATTCCTGTTCTCTTACGTCCCGTTGCCCTCAACTCTGCCTCAGTTTCCTCATCTGTACAATGGGGGTAAAAGTGGCATCTACCCCATAGGCTGGCTATTAGAGGAGATCATTTTTCCCACCGATAGCAGCGGATGACAACGTGGGGCACAGGAGGTGACAAAGCCCAGCCTGACTGTGCCCTTGTTGGGAGAAGAGCTTTACATAGCTAGACTCACACTTGCCTAATTTACTGATCATTATGAGGTAAGTCAGCCGTATCTGCTTCCTAAATCTGGCTAGAGATTTCCTCCTATCTCGTTACTGAGGAAAGCAACCACAGAGCGGACCGGGGGTGTGCTTCCCACCGTCCTTACCCCTCAGCTCTTCTCTTACTGAGCCGGATCTCCCCAGCTCCCACCGCTGTCGATATGCCCAGCCCCCACCCTCTGCTCTGACTCTTTCAGAAGGAGACTTTTTTTTTTACTACTGACTCTGCCTATTGAGATGGGCTTTTTCATTTACCTCCAAGGAGACCCTATGTTCAAGTGGGAAAGTTCTGGCTTGGGGCAGAGCCACCAAGAATACAGTCTACCCCAAGGAAGGAAACCGATATCCCTGTACCATCTCCTCCTCGGTTCCGAGAGAGCAGTCCCACTCCACGGGCTTTGGATGCCCACCCAGAGCAGACAGCAAGTACCACCACGATGAGTGCCACGCGGGGAGACAAGGGCTGCAGGGGGCTGTGGCTCCCTCTGGGCACCTTTCCAACCATTAACCTGTGACCATTAAAGATGGGGAAACGTATTAGGGTGATGTGTTGCTATGATCATTGTTAGAATAGGATAAACTGACCTCAGAGGAAGCAGTGAGCATTGTGAGATGATTACCCTAGTGGCCAGACCGTTGGACAAGTGAAAAAGGGCTTCAAAGGGCAGAGCCACTTTTCTGTGCGGGTTCCTCCACCAGCCCCGAGCGTGGCCCTGCCCTCGGATCTGAACCACCCTCGGCCTCAGCCTCCCTCCCTTTGTGGTCAGAACCTGGCCGTCCCTCTGGTACCCCTGTGTACATTCACTCATTTTCTACCCAGACAGAGCTAACAGGGCAGGACCCTGGCCAATTATTGAAGGAGGTTGCCTTGGTCTTTAAGCTATTTTCTCTGCAACTTTCTCCACTTCCTTCTCACTCCTCCCTCCCTCCCCTCTGGGCAAAAGGATTTCCTCCTCTCTAGTCTCTTCAAATGATTCCGACAGGAAAAGATCTGGTCTCAATACTATTCTCAAGTGAAAACACACCCAGACACTCCAAGGCATTTATTTATTGAGACAGTGAAAGATGGAGATGTCTATTGAGGGAGACCAAGACACGAGCCACAGATGGGGAGACCTGAAAGGAAATTGGGAAGCCCTCTGGTCCTGGAAAACGTGTTACACTTGAGAACTTATGTCATTTTAGAGCCCTGGTGACAAGTTGAAGAGGGACAGAGAAGGCACTGAGATGATCCTTTTCCCAAGCCCTAAGCTCCCCATCTTTCCAGCCTGGTATTAAGGATCCAGAACTGAGTCACAGCATACAGATGTGCAGTGCACAACGTATACAATTGTACAGGGCAACCTGCCAGCACTCTTTCCATAGTGCCACCTCAAGGTGCCATTGTTCTCATTCAACAAACTCCTTTTAAGTGTCTACCATGTGCCAGGCACTGTGCTAGCCATAGGACAAATCAAGAGAAACCAAATTTGCCCTTCAGAGTCCACAGTCTAGTGGAGAAGACAGGCACCTGGAGATAAACATCCAGTGCTAATAAAGTTATATACAAAGTACTAGAGAGGCAAAGAAAGAAGATTTAATGTTACCAAAAAAGATTAGAAAACTTCAAAGAGGAGGTAACAGTTGGGGCAGAATCTTGAAGGAAGAAGAGTAGTAACTCACTAGGCCAACAAGAACATTCTAGACATAAAGCACAGTCGAGGCCAAGATATGGAGACATGAGGCAGGGTGATGTTTGCACAACAGTTTGGTTTCACTTCTATCCTAGATTACCCCACCACACCTAGAGTCCCCGTAGTTCCTCTTCCTCTAGATCTCCCCACCACACCTAGAGTCCCCGTAGTTCCTCTTCACTCACTGCCTCTCAGGCAACTCTGCCTCCCAGGCTTTCCTTCTCAAGGTCTTTTCTCTCCAAATCTGTGAAGTCAAAGAAGTGATTCCTTAAGTACACACAAAGCTGGGAGCAGGGGATGGGGAGGGAGTCCCAGAAGAGAAAGGCTGTTTGCTTGCCTGAATATATCCAATGGTGTAGAGGAGCAGTAAGCTCTCAAGTTCTACATCAGACTTCCTCTGACTACATTCACTCATTCCATTAACAAATATCAGGTATCTTTTACCTCCCAGGGGCTGTGGGAAGAGATACATGGATAAACCAGGCCCACGGGAAGCTTCTTGTCATGTTCCCTGGTACGTTTTACATCTGTTCCATCTTCCTGGACCCAGAACAGTGACTGGCTCTGCTGAGTCTGCAAAGTGGAAGAACCGTTCCTTCCCGATCCAGGAGAAAACCCCACCTTCTCTACCAGCTCTAAAACTTCAAGAGCACTTCCCAGAACTCCTTAATGTGGATTAGAGACCCTTATGTGTTTGGGGGAGTCCTGATGGGACATCAGGGATAAAAGGAAGGAAGGAGAGATGGGAGGGAAGGAAGAATAATCATCATTTTGCATAATTCTGCCCAGCATCTGTTAAGAAGATAAAATAGGACTGAATTTGCAGCCATAGGCCCCTGTCTTCAACCACCACAGACTAATTCGTGTCTATTGGCACTGACTTTTCTTTTTGTACATTTCTCCTTATTATGCTTTTTCTCTTTGACTTTAAAAATAGTCTCTTCTCTTAGGAGAGAAAAATGTGTCCTTAATTCTTACAAATCATATTTGACACATAGCTATCCAAAGTTTGTATTTTATTCAAATAAGAGCTATCAATAAGTTCTAGGTCAATAAAAAAGGAAGATACGATTTATTAAAATCAAATATTTTTAGTCTATGAAGGATTTCCCTAGATGGTATCATGGGCTGGCATTCCATAGGCCTATGGCAAATTAAATAAGCGTTCAAGCCAGTCCCAAGTGAAATGGTATTTTAAAGTGTTCATTTTTATTTTATTATTTTATTTATTTATTTATTTGCGGTACGTGGGCCTCACTGTTGTGGCCTCTTCCACTGCGGAGCACAGGCTCTGGACGTGCAGGCTCAGCGGTCACGGCTCAAGGGCCCAGCCGCTCCGCGGCATGTGGGATCTTCCCCAACCGGGGCACGAACCCGTGTCCCCTGCATCAGCAGGCGGACTCTCAATCACTGCGCCACCAGGGAAGCCCCAAAAGTATTCATTTTTAGAAGAAGAAGGAGTGGGGAGGAAGAGAAGGAGGAGAAGAAAAAGGAGAAGCAGCAGCAATTGCTAGGAGACAGTTGTTCAATCCAATAAAGTAATGGTCTGTGTGAACTCTAATGATTGTATCTGCAAAACAGTACATGTATGATTTGTGGACATTCCCCCCCCCAAAATAATAAAAGACTCATTTCATGGAAACATTTTGTGTTTTCTTTAGAAGATTTGGACAAAAACAATACATCTTTAACTCTGAACGCAGAATAATGGATCCGTGAAAGATTTATCTGGAATCCAGTGCAGTTATCTTTCTATATTGATCATCTTTGCTATTCATTATCATATTCAGTCCATCATTTATACACAGATGACACTATCATTTATGGTCGTAGATTATGCTGGGAGAAAGCTTAATATTATCTTCAAGCTGATTTAAATGAAGTTTAAGATCATCTGGCACAATCTAAATTACTCTTAAATATTAATGAAACAAAAATCATGTTATTTGGCTCAAAACAAAAAGTTGGGAGAACTGAAAACCTGATATGTAGCATGACCTTGGAAAGAGTAGACAGTAAGATTCAAGATTCGGGGATGCACTCTGCTTTCACCTGTGACTGATAATATAACTGATCAGCAGGAAAGGATAGAAACATCCCAACTCCTCATCCTTGTATGTATCATTCTTTTATTTAAAAAAAAAAAGATTGTTTTCCATGTCTCCAATGTTGCGGTTATGTGCCTTGGGTTTGGTTGGTTTTATTTATCTGAATGCAGCTCAACATTTGTTAGCCAAGTTAAAGATGCTTTATCTTCTCTATCTGGACAGATTTGCCTTGAATTATACATCTCATAAACATTACCATCTGTTGTCTTTTAAACAATTGGCTAAAAATTAGAAGACTCTCAACATTTTGTTGGCATAATAGCTTCCCTCACACTCTATTCCCCAAAATCAGACCACTCCATTCTTCTTTCTCAGTCATCCACATTTTCTCAGCAAAATTTAGTGAATGGAGAGAAAAAGCGATAGCCGCGAGAAGCAATCCTCTGACAGCCCCTAGTATTCCAGCTCTGTGTGTGCATGCGTGGATGTGTGCCCACACGTGCACGTAAACAGGAAAATGTCTTAAATTATGTAGATGACCTTTCTGGACCCCTTCTACTCTCAAATGTCTCACTAATGGATGGGAAATCCCTCAGCTGCCAACCCAAGGTAGGATGGGGCTCAGGAGACGCCACAGTTGAAGCTGAACGTGGCCATATCCTTGGCTGGTTTCCCTGGAGAGGATGTAGATGAGCCCCAGGCCTGGCTGGCAGAGACAGCTCAGCCCCTGACCAGTGATGCGCTAGATCCATCTTCAAGGTAGGAGCTGGGGGTACTCAAGGTGAAAATGATGAGAGTCGGGGCAGACCTCCATCTTTGCTATTATGATTGCTAATGGCTTTCCTTTACTACAAACTTCCTGACTGTTGAAAACTTCATCCAGTCATCAGTGTCGTTGAGATACATCTCTACTGCCCCATCACACCCACTAGCAGCTATGGCTGCCTTTGGGGGGCAGAGATTTCGTTTACCAGGGGCCTCCTGAAGGGGTGTGTGTGTGTGTCTCACGCTTATTCTGCACATTGCCTCTCGCTTGCCAAAGTTTCTCCATCTCTGATCTTCCAAGAGAAGGAAGTTGAATCAAAGAAGGATTGAGTGTGTGGGGAGGCAGATGAATGGATGGATAGATGGTGACCACATGGAGTAAGAAATCAGGGATGTTTTGCTACTGGTTCAAGAGCCCCCCTCTCCATCTCCTTAGAGAAAAAAGAAATGAAAGAGGAGAAGAAAAATAGCTTGAGAAAGCCACAGGATGATGCCGTCATTTCTCTGAAGAAATTTACATGTAGAGAAGCGTGGACCACCCCCTCACCTACTGGCAGAGCTTAGCTAGTCCATGCTTGTGTCCAGTGACTATTTTTAATCTCATTTTTCAAGGCTCAGTTCAAGAGTTATCTTTCCTAAGTCTCCTGCGAAGACTTTACCACTCTCTCCTTTGTATTTATTCCACTTGATTCATAGGCCATTTAGACCCTTTATTGTTTGTGTGTGTTAGAATTGCGTACATGTTAGAATCTATGCTGGGTTAGCCCTTGCAATTTTCTACCCAACCCGTGTTCAGTGTCAGAAGCCCAGCCACGTGCCTCCGAAGTGAACCCTGCTGCCTCCATCCAGTGATGGTCATTCAGTCATGTATCCATCTTAGAACCAACATGTGATAAATCTCATCAGTGAGACCAGAGGTGAAATGCTGGGGCAGTGGCAGCGGGGACTTCTAAGAAGTGTTTATTCTTAGCAAGAGAAACACAGGAAGAAAACACTCACCGATGTTGTTGTGGGCAGAGATGTGGCAACTTGTTTTGTGGCCGTGAGGACACAGTCAACATGCTGAAGAAGGCAGAAAGGAAAGATGGAAGAAACCTGAATCCTTGATGTTGTTTGTATTGAATCAACGCAAGGACCACCCCATCTCTAGACTTCCTGTCCATTCTGACCTGCGTCTTCTGTGATTCACAGCCAAAAGCATCCTAATTGATTTCTCCTCTAAACCTGCTCTGTCCAATGCAGTAGCCACTCATGTGTGGCTACTTAATAATATTCAGTGCCTCTGTAGCATTAGCCATATATCAAGTGCTCAATAGCCCACGTGTGGCGAGTGGCTACCATATTGGATGGTGCAGAGTTAGAGAACATTGCCAGCACCTCAGGAAGGTGCATTGGACAGCACTGCTCTGAACTGCAAACTCCTCGAAGGCAGAAACCAGACTGTATTTGTCTCCATTCCTAGTTCCTGATGGATAATCATGCAAAATAAATAAAATTGCTGAATAAAAGAATGAATGGTCTAAGTATCATCTTTTCTGAAGGAACTGGCACTACTGAGTTCTGACTAATGTTTGCCCCAGTGATTCTTGAGTTCACACAGGTGGCCACATCTGTGGTCCAGTCAGCATCCCCACCCACTCCTCCCCCAAACAGCAGCTCCCTTCAAGCTGCTTCCTTTGCTCCCTCTGCTCCAGGAATCTGACTTTCTCCAGATTCACTTCAACCTCCTAACTCCTCACCACCTTCCTCTTCTGAAAGATGCAGCTGCAAATAAAACAGTCACTGGGCCCAGGCTTGCTCCACTCTTAAGTGTAGTGTAGACACTAGAAGTGTGCCAATGTAGACAGAAGCCGCCCACACACTGGCCAGAAAGGATGATGTTCCAGCCAAGCCTGTTAAGAGCCAGAGGCTCCACAGGGGTGGCGCTCCCCACCCCACCCCAGCCTGGTTGGTATTCATTCTGTTGCCAGATGTTTCCTCACCAAAGCCCAAGGCATTCTCCTGCCTCTTGGGCAAGAGTGCCCTTGGAACAAAGCCCAGGTGAAGGTCAAGTTCACAGGTAACACGGAAACATCTGCAGAAGTGTCCTGCTGCTCCTTTAGAATCCCGCGGTGGCCCTTGGCACAGTGGCCTGGATGAATGGCTGCCTTCTCCTTTAGACTTAACTTCAGGGAAGGGGCTCTGCCCTTCTCCCCTGGAGAAGTCCACCTTCTCTTGTTCGAACGGCCCTGGGAAGAGTCTCATTTGAGCCTGATCTGCCACAAATTAGAGTTTCTTCTGCCCTGTACACTCCCACGACCTCCCACCCAAATGAGGTGCTACAATTCTGCACCCAATTTCAGTGTGTGTGTTTTTAACACATTGAGCAATGCCCTGGACACCAGTTAGATGTCCTACAATTCAACTCAATTCTGACACTGTCTCCCCGGAGATGACACCATATCCCACAGGTTAAGTGCTCAGTCCCAAAACACTGCCCCCTCCCCCACTTCAGATACCAATCACGAGTCCAGGTTGTCCCCTGGGCTTCTGACCAGTCAGCTACAGGTCAGAGGTTCCCATGCTTGGGTTCGATTAATTTGCTAGAGCAGCTCACAGAACTCAGAGAAACATTTTACTTCCTGATCACCGGTTTAGTATGAAAGGATATAACTCAGGAACAGACAGATGGAAGAGATGTTTAGCGTAAGGTGTGGGGAAAGGGTGAGGGGCATTCATGCCTCCTCTGGGCTCACCACACTCCCTGAATCTGCACGTGTTCATCAACCCAGAAACTCTCAGAACCTCATCCTTCTGGGTTTTTATGGAGGTTTCATGACATAGGAATGATTGATTAAATCATTGGCCATTGGCGATAGATTCAACCTCCAGCCCCTCTTCCCTTTCCAGTCTTTGGGGAGGGACTAAAAGGTCCAACCATCTAATTACATGGTTGGGTCCCCTGGCACCCAGCCCCCATCCTCAGGTTACCTGGGTGCTTTCCAAAGGTCGCCTTATTAACATAACAAAAGACATCTTAATTGTTCTCCCTACTTAGGAAATTCCAGTGGCTTTCGGAACTCTGTGCCAGCAATGGGAACAAAGACCAAATACG
Source organism: Pseudorca crassidens (assembly GCF_039906515.1). Taxonomy (NCBI): domain Eukaryota; kingdom Metazoa; phylum Chordata; class Mammalia; order Artiodactyla; family Delphinidae; genus Pseudorca; species Pseudorca crassidens. The sequence continues at coordinate 123,911,996 of NC_090299.1, read as the reverse complement.
TATATCTTATTATAAATCACAATATCACAGGTGCAGAAGCACTTTAAATGTAATGAAGCTTTTGCTCTCATAATTGCTTAAAAGTCTTGGGTCACAGAGTTGCCCATCAGAAGTGGCTGCAGGGCTTCCCTGGTGGCGCAGTGGTTGAGAATCTGCCTGCCGACGCAGAGGACGTGGGTTCGTGCCCCGTCCGGGAAGATCCCACATGCCGCGGAGCGGCTGGGCCCGTGAGCCATGGCTGCTGAGCCTGCGCGTCCGGAGCCTGTGCCCCGCCGCGGGAGAGGCCGCAGCGGTGAGAGGCCCGCGTACCGCAAAAAAAAAAAAAAAGAAGAAGAGGCTGCAAAACGTAGCCCTTTGAGTTTTTCCCAGCTCCTCACCACACCTTCCTCAGCACAACTGCTTTTTTTTTTTTTTTTTTTTTTTTTTTTTAGCGGTACGCGGGCCTCTCACTGTTGTGGCCTCTCCCGTTGCGGAGCACAGGCTCCGGACGCGCAGGCTCAACGGCCATGGCTCACGGGCCCAGCCGCTGGGCGCCATGTGGGATCTTCCCGGACCGGAGCTCGAACCTGCGCCCCCTGTATCGGCAGGCAGACTCCCAACCACTGCTCCACCAGGGAAGCCCACAACTGCTTTTTTAAAAAATCCTAACCCTTCGCATCAACTCTCCCAGCCCTTACGTAAACACTCACCTCACAGGCACACACAAATGGCTCTATATGGGCCAAGCATCACTCAGTAGACCATGTTTTAGATTCTGACCAGTTTAAGCCACTTGGAGAAGGATGCTGGGATACTATGAGAATCTGAGGGGTACCCGGAGACTTATGATCTGCCCTTCTTTCTGGAGTGCTAAGGAGGTCTCCCTCCCAAGCTGGGTCAGTCGGATAGGAAGAGGGTGGGGGAGGGTGTCATATGTGTACCTCAGGGGCCTGTTGACCCATAAGTTTCAAGAGGCATTTTATTAAGCAATGTTCACATGCTTGGCTTCAATCAGTGCCTTTGTGGTGAACCGACTTCATGGGCTTGGGCTTATGAGTATGTAATTTGAACTACAATGGGTCACATGTGAAGGAGAAAGATTTAAATTCAGCCAAGTAGGGGTGAAATGTCCTTCATGCAAAGACAGCACAAAGGGAACCGAGGTTGGGTCCCATTTTCACTTCCGGCATTGTGCTCTTCAGAATATGACCAACGAGGTGGCCGGAGGGGGCGTGGAAATCTAATGGGTTCGACTCATAGTAAGTCCATCCACAGCCTCCTCAAGGCACAAGGAGGTGGTCGCGGGTTCTAGCTTCAGATTCAGGAAGGCTGGAGTTCAACCAGCCCCCTTGACTTCCTAGCTAAGGCCCTGTTTCTTAGTTCTCTAGTCTGTTTCCTCACTTCTTAAAGTTTAGATTATAATAATAGAATCTTTCCCTAAAAGTTGCTGTGAAGATTGGAAGAAGAGTGCACGTAGAGTGTTTAGCATAATTCCTGGCACCATCCAAAGTGTTCAATAAATTAAAAGTGTAGTTCTCTCAAAATATAAGTCAGATGACATCATTTGTCAGTTCAAAAGCTGGCCATGGCTCCCCATCTCACTCAGAGTAAATGCCAAAGTTCTTATAAAGTCTACCACCGCCATGACCTGGGACTCTCCATGACCCAGGACCCCCGCCCAGCCCTTTCTGATTAATCTCCCCTCACGAATTCTGCTGCAGCCACTGGCTTCCCTGCTATCCTTGAATGCCTCAGGGCCTTTGCACTGGCCCCTCTAGAACCATCTGCCTAGAGCACCTGCGCCAATATCTGCATGAATTCTCCCCTCACTTCCCTTAAGTCTTTGCTCAAATGTCACCTTCTCATTGAAGCCTTTACTGAATGCTCTTTCTAAGAACCTAACTTGCAGGCTCCCCAGTGTGCCTTAATGCCCTTTCCTGCCCTCCTAATTCTCATTAGCACCTACCATCTTCCATCTGCTAATTAATTTGCTAATTTATCATGTTTAGTACCAGTCTCCCCCTCCCAGTAGAATGGAGCCCCATGAGGATGGAGATTTTCCTCTGTTTAATCTACTGATATATCCCTAGGGCCTAGAAGTCATGGCACACAGCACATTGTTGGTTCTCAATAAATATTTATTCAGTGGAAGAAATGTTATTTTTTATAGTTAAGAATAGGGTCACATAACCTCAAAGAGCCTGTTGTTTTGCCTTTGCACAGTCCTTCCACCTTTTATTCCTTTTCTAACTTATTTTAATTTTTTTTTTTTTTTTTTTGCTGGAGTGATGATGTTTGTTTACTACACAAAGGACTTAGCAAATAGCTTCTAATAACATGGTTTCTGCACAGCATCCCTTCTAGACCTTCAAGAGTTTAAGGCTCTGTTCAGCAGTATCCTGGGAGCCTGTCGGAGCTTGGGGACAATTTTCTACAGCAGCATCTTCCAGAGTGTCAAGGTTACAGGCCAGAGTTGGGTTGTCATGTCCAAGAGAATCAGAGAGAAAGCCTACAAAGAGGCAAAACTAAAGGGTCGGAAACAAACGGGAGCTGGTGGGCAGGAAGCAGTTTTGGAAGCAGATGAAGCCCAGAGGATCCTGTGGTTTGGGGCCACAGGAAGGGGTGTGGCCCTAAGTCAGGGTGCAGACTGAATGGAATAGTTACATTCCAATGCAATATCTGAGTGCAGCGTTCATTTGCCTTGGCCCCATCCAAAGAGGGAGAAGTGACTGACAAATGGGCCCCACAATGAGGCTGTTTTTTCAATCAGTAATGTAGCTGGGGGTGGAGGGGAGGGCTAGAGGCACTTGTGGGAGGGGAGCTTCACCGTCATCCGTAAACAGATCATCTCTCATGGACTGAAAGGACTAGATGGAGCATGGCCATGGTGGCTGCAGTCCAGAGCTTTGAAGTCAACCGTTCTTAGGTTTTCTCCTTTTTCTTTCCCTTTCTTTCTTTTTCTTCTTCCTTCCTTTTTTTTCCTTTCTTCTTTCCTTTCCTTTTTTCTTTGTTTCCTTTTTTTGTTTCTGGTTCACGTGTATATGTGTGTTAGTGGGTCTTTTTGTGTGTGTGTGTTTTTTTTTCTTGGTGAATTTTCCTTTTGATCTCCCTTATTTTTGAAGTCAGTTTCCCTTTGAGAATCCCAGTTTGTCTGGCTTGAGTGAAAGCACACAAGGCAAAAGAATTGTGGCTTTGTCAGTGTTGGACCCTAAAGAGTGGTCCTCTGGCGCTAGGGGTGGTGATGTCAGGGCCTCCCTCAGCGAATCAGCCTCCAAGGGTGGGAAAGAGCAGGCTCACTGACACAACAGCTTTCTGCCACCAGCAGATCCTTCTTCAGGGCCTGCACATGCCCAAACCTCAGAGAGCTTCTGAGTCCTCCAAAAGTACAGCCAATTCCCTGGGACCAAGCTGTACTTTTAGATATAAGGGTTTATTATTATTATGATTCAGGTATGGTAAGACCAACATATCAGGAAAGAACTGCCATTGAAAAGAGAGTTTGTTACACTCACAGATCCCAAGAGGAGAGGGCCACATGGGGAAGCACCAGGGTCACCAGGCAGAGGGAGGGAAGGAATCTGGGGCTGGAGCTTTTATGTGGTTTCCATGGGAAAGAATGGGTGAGGCAGGTAAGCAAACTTAAGACTGACTGTTTGAATAATTTCAGCAGGCTCTGGGGCACAGGGGTGTCCCTAGTTGCCTGGGACCTGGCTCTGGGGTATTAGGAATGTGGATAGTATCCTGGAGTATGAGAGTCTGATCTAGGATGTGGTTGGGCTGTGAGCTCTGGATTGGTTGGTTTGCGAGGCATGTTTGCTAGACAGGTGAGTTGTTTGCTATCTCTAGGAATTAGCTAGCCCCAGGAGAGGCAGTCTCTCTGCGTTATCAAGGCCCCAAATGTCAAAGCATTAAAAATACAGAATAAAAAGTCCTGATTAATAAGTCCTGGGGGCAGCTTAGTTCAAGGAGAAAAAGCACTGGCCTGGGAATCAGGAGCCACGAACATGTCATTCACCCCTCTTCTCTCTCCTGAATTACGAAGCAAGTATAGATCAGCACGAGGACCCCTTGCATCACAAATATTCTATTATCTTCAACTAAACCATATCAGTGACCATCCAAACTGTCCTGAGAAAGAAGGGGATGAGGAAGGGGACACCAGGCAGAAAGCCAGAGAAGCCCACCCTTGCCCATACTGGGTGGGCTGCAGGACACAACAGATGGACAGAAAAGTCAGAATTTTGGTAATTGAGGAAACACAATAAGGAATAAATTGGAAGCTTGGTGAGGTAAGGTGGTTCAGGAGCCAGGTCTCCCCCATCAGTCCCTTCCAATCACCTCTTTCATGCCACATGCCAGGCCAAACCCAGGCAGATGGTCAGGATGCGATGGAAAGGAGGAGACAGCTCTGAGGGTCTTTGGGCAGCAAAAACCCAGAGTGCTTGGAAACTAATTGGGCTAATTCTCCCTAAAGTGATCATGACTTGATATACATTTCCTTCCAGAAGTACTTCTTTTTTTTTTACTGAAGTAGAGTTGATTTACAATGTTGTGTTAATTTCTGCTGTACAGCAAAGTGATTCACTTATACATATATATATTCCTTTTCACACTCTTTTCCATTATGGTTTATCACAGGATATTGAATATAGCTCCCTATGCTATACAGTAGGACCTTGTTGTTTATCTATCCTATATATAATAGTCTGCATCTGCTAATCCCAAACTCCTAATCCGTCCCCCTCCCACCCTCCCTCCCCCTTGGCAACCACAAGTCTGCTCTCTATGTCTGTGAGTCTGTTTCTGTTTCATAGATAGGTACATTTGTGTCATATTTTAGATTCCACATATAAGTGATACCATATGGTATTTTTATTTAGAAAGAAGACACCTAGAAAGAGAAAGAGAGACAGAGACAGAGATCACAAGAAAAAGTCAATCCCTAACCCAGCAATACATTCCAGTCCCAAGCGCTAACGCCACAAAAACTTGAGTTGACGATTACATAATATTGGGAAACTGCTCCACACTTTCTTTCTTGGAGGTTCACAGTTAACATCAACACCTTAACAGCTCAGAGAAGATTTGAGGTGAAGGGAACCTGTCTAACCATGGTTAGCCCAGTGTTTCCCTAATGATTTCATCATGAAACTCTTTCCCCCTCTCCAAGTAAAAACTAGTACCATCCCAAACTCTATAACTTGGGCTAAAGCAATGTATCTTTAATGGCAAGATGTTAGTTATCTTCAAATAAACAAGGCAGATCATCTCCATCTGGGTACCTGCCCAGGTACATACTCACATTAACTGGCCCAAACAGAGCTACTGCACAGAGCCAGAATCCAGGAGAGCATGGTCAGGGATGAGAGCGTCAAATCTAGATCAAAGCAGGTAACATGAGGGAGGTGCCAACTGTTCAGGCCGAGGATAAGACTTGAAGTCCAAGGACAGCAGCTGGATATGGGAGACAGGCACGGGCCATAGGACCAAGAGCAGGAGATAAATTTGGACTGTTTGCTCACAGTCTGCAGTGGATTTTATTGTGCCAGTCCCACGGGTGGCATCCCTGGACTTGGGGTGCCTTAAAAACACCACATGGCCTTGGAGACAGGTGCCTCCCAAGAGGAACCATAAAGCCAGCCCATGTGTAATCACATATTTGGTTAGATGCCCACAGTTGCCAAGAGTAGTAATAAGGTACTCAGTAATGGATGCTCCAGCATCACTGATCATAAACACGGGACAATGGCACTAATTCTAACCATATAGAAAATTGAGCTCCCAGATACCAGGGGAGCTGACTTTGCCACATGGGCAGAGCTGCACTGTTTATTAAAGTAGGAGACAATCCGCCAGGATGAAATGACCCTGTGTGGACCCATTCTCCCCACCAGCTTTGCAAGGGACGATGAAGTCTCTAACTGGCCAGTAAAGATCAAAGTGTATCCAAGGCAGAATTTGGTTATCACACACCTGTCCGAATGAGGAAATGAGTCATCACGTGTGTGCACAGTCATCACGGTCACCAGGAGAGTGGATGAAGGAGTTTCACAAATTCTCCGATAATAGAGACGAACACTTATTGAATGCTCACCCTGTGACTAGCACTGAGCTAAGCACTTTACTCGGATTATCTCATTTAATCCTCAGCAGCTCCATGAAGCTCAGGAAAGTTAAGAAGCTTGCCCCAGGCCAGGTGAGCTTTCAGGGCTGGCACCTGCCTGTAGTTCTGGCAGTCAAACATGTTCAAACACTGTGTTCTTTCTGTCCCCTCATTGGGCCTGGTGACACGTCCTCATCTCACGGCATTTGCCAAGTCCCCCTTCCTTCCCCACGCAGCATCTTCTCCCCAAAACACCGGCTCATCTGTTTTTGCTGACAGTTATGCCCTTAAACCAGAACTCCCCGATGGATCTAACACCCAATGGGCTATAAATATGCTGAGATTTGATCCCCCACCCAGACGGACAGGAGGGTGGGACGTGGGGTAGCCAGATACCTTGGGCTGGGAGCCCTGGATGACTCCAGATTCCAAAGCCACCCTCTGTCCTCTGCCCCATGACGCTGCCCCATGACGCTGGGGAGCTGCAAATATGTGTCTCCTTTTACAGGTGACTGCCCGGAAGGTTCTAACCCCCAGGAGCATGAGAGAGAGACCCAAAGGCAGGGAGAGGAAGAGGACTTGCTCCTGCCTGTTTGCTGGCTGTTTGGCCAGTGATGACCTAGTATTAGCTTCTGACCTCCACCCTGGCAGTGGGATCCAGCTTCTGCCTGTCCTTCCTCTTGTCCAGCTTGTCCAGTGGCAAGAGGCAGGCAGGGCCCCTCCAGGAAGCAGATTCCCAGCACCCTGGCCTCCCTCCATCGAGCTCCTCGGCTGCCAGCACCCGCTGATCAGCAGCCCCCTCCTCTGAGGACTGGTCCCAGTGCTCGGGGACTCTCTTCCAAGCGCCAAGTCTGATCATCGCAGCATCTCTCCTCCTCTGCGCAGCCTGGAGGTGGCGGCAGCAATTCCATGTGGGTTCCCTTCTCAGTCCTAATGCCTGTTTAACCAATTCCCTATATTGTAACAGAGGAACTCTCTCTGTTACAGTAACTAGAGCAGTTTCTGATTTCCTGAACTGGACCCTGATTTACATACCTGGTTATCCCAGGGTACCCTATAAGCATCATTCTCTCTATGTGTCCTGACAGTGAAAAGGTGTTGAAAGCACTAACCAACCCTCTGCCCCCTGACCCATACGGGCCCAGGGAAAAGTGGCCAACGGACAGCACAGAGTTCATCCACTCATAGACACACCCAAGAAAATAATTCCAAAATCAGAGTCGAAAGGGGTGCTCGTGAGCATTGAACTGTTCTAGACACATGGGTGAGTCCTCCTAGGAGTGGACGTACAGACTAACCATGATTGTCATTAACTCTGAGTCCACAGGCTTTCCTGAGTGCCAGGGGGTGTCTTCCCTTTCCTGCTCTAAAATCAAGCTATTATGACACAGGAAGGTTTAGGTTCAGACTTCTTTAAATGTGAAAAGCAAAAAGTCTCGGTTTGCAGCCCCATATCCAGCTTATCTTTTTCTATTAATCAATCACCAGCATTTATCTAGCACAATAGGTGCTAGCCCCAGGCCCCAGGAAGACATGCACTTGCAGATGCAAGCAGAAGGTAGCCTCTTGATATACATTTATTTCCCTTCACAGCCCCACTGGCTTTCAGTAAGGACTCAGTAGACACTTCTCATAATTTCCCATTGTTGTTGGGATATTTTTATCCCCCTTGTATGAATCAAAGTGTGACGTACTGTCTCACTGTTCGAATCCTGACTCTGGCAAAGCCATTATTACTTATTTGATATCTTCCAAAAAAATTTTATGACTTGCTCCCCCACTTCAAAATCAAATTTAAATGATCTCATCATGAAATACCTTATGATGGATGGACAGGTGTATGACATCAGTGCATGGAGAATTTACAAAACCAGCAACTTGCAAAGCCGGGTCATCGTACTCTCGTGACCTGGACTCCTCTTACAAGGGAGGTGCTGACATGCTCTCCACTCCAGGCTTGGGCCAGAATAGGCTGGTTCTGTTCTGGAAACCTAGAGATCAGCATTCCAGATGGCCAGATTAGAAATTAGTCATTTAGGACAAAATGCATCCTAATAATGTCAACCTAATAATAGTAATAATAACAATACTAATGCTTAGTAATTCTTCAGTATAACTCAAAGTTCTGTACTCATATTAACCCATTGTTATGGGCTGAATTGTGTCACCCTAAAATTCAGGTGTTGAAGCCCTAACACCCAGTACCTCTGAATGTAACTATGTTTGGAGCAGGGTCTTTAAAGAACTAATTAAGTTAGTACAGGGTCATTAGAGTGTGCCCTAATCCAATCTGACTGATGTCATTATAAGAAGTGGAGATTGGGACACAGAGAGAGAGACCTCATTGGAACACAGTGGGAGAAAGGCCATCTGCAAGCCAAGGAGTGAGGTTCTAGAAAAAAACAACCATACCTATGCCTTGATCTTTGTCCTCTTGCCTCCAGAACTATGAGAAAGTAAATTTCTGTTCTTTAAGCCACTCAATGTGTGGTCTTTGTTATGGCAGCCCTAGCAGACTAACACACCCATGAACTTTCAAAAACAAAAAAAACTCCCTATGGAGAAAACCATAATTCAGAAAGATACATGCACCCCCCAATGTTCATTGCAGCACTATTTACAATAGCCAGGACATGGAAGCAACCTAAATGTCCATCAACAGATGAATAGATAAAGAAGATGTGGTACATATATACAGTGGAATATTACTCAGCCATAAAAAAGAACAAAATAATGGCATTTGCAGCAACATGGATGGACCTAAAGATTGTCATACTGAGTGAAGTAAGTCAGACAAAGATAAATATCATATGATATGCTTATATGTGGAATCTAAAGAAATGGTACAAATGAACTTACTTACAAAACAGAAATAGAGTCACAGATGTAGAAAATAAAATTATGGTTACCAGGGGAGCAAGATAGGGAAGGAATAAATTGGGAGATTGGGATTGACATATACACACTACTATATATAAAATAGATAACTAATAAGGATCTACTGTATAGCACAGGAAACTCTACTCAGTACTCTGTAATAGCCCATATGGGAAAAGAATCTTAAAAAGAGTGGATATATGTCTATATATAACCGATTCATTTTGCTGTACAGCAGAAACTAATACAACATTGTACTCCAATAAAAATAAATTTAAAAAAAATACTTCCTAACATGAAGGAAGGAAGCTGCAAATATTTTCCCTATTTTTCAGTTGGTAAAAGTGAGGCAGGAAAAGAATGGTGGACTTTGCCTTGGTCTCTCAATTCACCTGTGGACAGATGGGATCTGGCCCAACTCTGCCTCTTGTCTGCTGGCCACGGCTCTGTTCTTCAGCCGGAGTGACTGGGGAAACAAGAATTAAGCAGATATTTTCAAAAAGCAATCAACTCCAGATTGTCCATTATTAATGTGGAATATAGCCTACCTAGAAAATGAAAATACACATATATTTCAAAACCCAATATTAGCCACTAATGTCAACCCATACAAACATTCCAGATTTCATCAACCCCTGCTGTTTTCCTTTGAGGAAAATCCTAACAGTGTTACGGATTCATCTATTACCTTTAACTATTCATAAAATATCCTGGGCTTGGAAAAGAAACATTTGATAGAAACATTCTAAAGTTTATCCGTATTCTTCTGGGAGAAATGGAACTTCTAGATCCTTGGCTTGTTTTTAAACTGCAAATGTTAAATTAACATTTTGTAAGATGGATCTGATGTGCAAAGTGGCTGGTGTAGTTTTTCCTAATCCTCTGTTTTAAAGAGAAGAAGACGTATTTTCCTAGGTCAACCAACTGGAACCCAGTAAAACATTTCCTTAAAGTCATAGCACAAGAAGGGATCTTATAGATTATCTAGTCTAATAGTTTGCTTTTATCTTTTTTTTTTTTAAAGCAGCAGACCTCTTTTTTCAAAAACAACTTTTTTGTGGAAGTGTGATGTATAAAAAGATGAAAGCTGAGCTTCTCTGGTGGAAGAGAAGCTCTTGAACCTTGACCACTCAGGCTCCTTCTTGCCCCTTGATTTTCCTTGACTCCAAGGAAAATAGCATGAAAACCACAGACCTATTCCAATCCTTTCATTTTACAGATTTGGAAACTGAGGCCCCGATGGAAAACATGGCTGTGGCCAAGATTGAGCATCTGATGACAACACAGCCAGACCGGGAACCCACATCTCCTGATTCCTGGTCCATGATTTTTGCTTTCATCACATTGTATTTGTAATACTGTTGCAGGAAGAGGGACCCATTCCAGGGCCTGAGAGTGGGCTCTAACACTTGTAAATGAATTGTCTGAGGAGACACATGTACTGACAAAGTAAAAAGATTTTATTGGGAAGGGGCACCTGGGCGGAGAGCAGTAGGGTAAGGGAACCCAGGCTCTCTGCCATGTGGTTCACAGTCTCAGGTTTTATGGTGATGGAGTTAGTTTTTAGGCTGTCTCTGGCCAGTCATCTTACTTGGCCCATGTTTGGTCTGGCTCAGGGTCCTTCCTGGTCATGCGCTCATCTCTCAGAGAGAAAGATTCTGGGAGGTTGGTAGCACAATATTATGGGCTGGCACCTCTTCCTTTTGGCCCCTCCTGAATTCTCCCGGTTAGTTTTCAGCAGCAGAACGATGTTCCTTTTCGGGACCTCCTGGTTGTGAGACAGCTCTTGCAAGTGGTTATCATCCCACCTGGCCGAGGTTTCAGTCAATTGTTCCGTAACAATGCTGAATTTGTTTGACAGGCTGGGTCCCAGGACAGCTTCAATGCTTCAACCAGATGCAGCTCTCACTGCCAAGAACACACACGTGTGGTGAGACACGTATGTCAGCATCAGTTACATTAAGCAAGTCTCTTAAGTGCCCAAAATCTGTAGGTAGATTTCCAGACATAGGGTCCCAAACCCTTAGGTTAGGGTTCTTTGCTTGATGAAATGTTCCTACACTCTAATTCAGTGGTTCTCCAACTTTAGTGTGCCTTTAGAATAACCTGGGGGTGGGGGGAGGGTGTTAAAAAATACACATGCCAGAAATTCTGACTCAGTAGTTTCAGGATAGGACCTCAGAATCTGTATTGAAGAACGATCGGATGAAGTCGTCCACAGACCGTGCTTTGAGATATGTGAGCTTGTAAAGCTTGTGAGCTTGTGGTCTTTGTCTTTCAAGCCTTCACTGGATAACTAAAATTTGCTCAAATTGCAGGAACCACAAAATTGTCAACACATTTTCAACGTGACAAGAGCATTATCCTCCCTCCCCAGATTCAGAGCATCGAGCCCCAGGAGGTGACTTCCTTCCACTGTGGCATCCTGGTGAATTCCACAGCTACTGGACATCAGCTCAGGTGGTCACGTCGGGAGAAGAAGCAGGAGCAGATGTAAGAAACAAAGCTCTGTTTTCACGTGAATGGTTTCCACAGAAAATTAAACGAGCAATAAAGCCCTACAAAAAGGTATTGCGCATAACCGCAACAACCATAAAAAAGTCATCCCTTAAATTTAGATGGATAGCTCATCTAAATTTGAAAGTAAGCATTAACTCTCAAAGGTCCTGTGCTCAAATAGTATGGTGGTCAATCTAAGGGGCTGAGAAACCAAGCAAAGTTTAAGAATTCATGGTAGAGGGGCTTCCCTGGTGGCGCAGTTGTTGAGAATCTGCCTGCTAATGCAGGGGACACGGGTTCGAGTTCTGGTCTGGGAAGATCCCACATGCCGCGGAGCCACTAGGCCCATGAGCCACAACTACTGAGCCTGCGCGTCTGGAGCCTGTGCTCCGCAACAAGAGAGGCCACGATAGTGAGAGGCTCGTGCACCGCGATGAAGAGTGGCCCCCGCTTGCCGCCACTAGAGAAAGCCCTCACACAGAAACGAAGACCCAACACAGCCAAAAATTAATTAATTAATTAATTAATTTAAAAAAAAAGAATTCATGGTAGAGATCAAACCTTGCACTGAGAAATCCCTGCGTTGAGCTGTGCCCAAACCAGATGTTTTTACTGGTAATTATTGTGATGATAATTCATTTAACTAGGAATAAAATAGGGCACGATTGTTTACTTCTGCCTGTTTCCCCAGACAAGCAGAGAAATGAGAAGAAAAATCTCAGAGGTTTTACTCTTGGCTAAATGAGATAATTTTCTCAAATAACCAGGAATAAACATAGCAAGAAAGTAATTTGCCTTTACGTTATACAATAGTTGTAAATAGACTTCTTACACCTCCTTGCATGGGAAAGTCAAGGTGGAGACAGCCTGCCAAAGAATTAAAACATCTTGAATTTAGTTTCCATCTGAAAAGACACAGTCCTTAGAAACCTACTCACGTTGTCAGCCTTGTCATGAGACTTCCAAAAGCTATTCTTGGTTTCTCTCCTCCGTACTGAACCCATTCCAAGGCCAAGAGATTGCAGGTTGAATTGTGGTAAGATAAAAGATGGCTCTGAGCGCTTAGGGAGAAAGCTTGCAGAGACACAAGGAAGAGCAGAGTACATATCTGAGAGGAGGTAGACTGTTTGGCTGGGTTTTTCAGATAATCCTTAATATAAACTAAGAATTGCTGGTGGTCCATGAACATTCTCATGATCACGGCAAAGCACACCCTCAGTAAGGGAGTTACTGTCATTGTGTCAGGCTGCTGGGGTCCAGGACCGGAGCATAGCAGGGTGTGACACATCACACACATCCCAGAGGAAAAACAATTTGTAACTGTCAAATTTACATGAAATCACCCAGATATTATACAACATAAACCACCCTGCAAAGCGTAAAGCACAGCCATGTTTCTTCAATAGCCAGACAAAAACTGATTTTTTTTTCCCTTAAAGAGGATTTTTTAAAAAGAAATTATCAATACTTTTGTTCAGATAAAATCTTTTTCTATCACTATAAGTAAAAATCCTTTTTCCCGTCCCATAGTTAAATCTCTTTGATGCCCTCACTCATTCTGTGTTACCACTGCCTCTTCCTTGGCCTCACCCAGAATTTCTAGAAGAGGCTGCACAGGAGACATTAGCATCTCCAGGTTATGAAATGTGACCATGCCCGAACGTGGCATCAAGTTCGTGTTCAGGACCAAGGACAGTGGTCTATGCGCGGTAGCTACCACTGCTCCTAGCCCCCCTTCCTCTCCCCAGCCCAGTATCTCAGTCACATCACACCTGTGAGTGGAGGAATGTCAACCACATGGTTAAGATTAGAAACCACAATAGGGTTGAATTGCCATATAAGAAAAGGGGCTTTCTCCACCCAAGTTCCATTCTTATCAGTCAACAAACACATCCAAGTTCAAGGATGGAAGCTGTAAAATTCAAAGTGTTTAGTCACTGCTTCCTTGGGTAAGTCTCCCCTGATGACTTAGTTCTGAAGATGGCAGTTGCTGTTTTTGGAGAAGTGGTGGCTGAGAATATTTGCTTGAGCCCCAAAGCCACAGTGGCTGCTGCGTGCTCCCTTTGGTCCTCATCCACGCCTGGGCCAGCTCTGCCCTGCCTCAGTGTGTCTCTGAGATCATGGCCTTTGAGAGAAGCTCCGTAATATGGACCCAACCAACAACCCCACTGGCCAAATCTGGTCCTACCAGTATCTTGGACTGAGAGGTTCAATTCTCAAGAAGCCATAAGTGGTAAGAAATTTGCTTCTTTTTGCACCTTCTGGAGTAATGTCAGAACACAGGCTACTCTGGGATTAATGTGCTTTTGCAAAATAGAACAGAAGGTGCAGAGGATATAACTACCCTACAATTCTGTTAAATATCTTTATTTATAGAGATGAAAGTTAGAAAGCAGGATTAATTGTTGCAATATGAAGAAAGTAGAAACTAGTTAAAAAAGAACATTTTAGCATGCTAGCAAAGGGCTGGGGTTCTCTTTGAAGGTGCCCTTTACAAAACAAAAGAGGTTACAGCCTGGAGGAATTATTCTGATTTGGTTACAGAGTCTCTCTCTCTCTCTCTCTCTCTCTCTCTCTCTCTCTCTCTCTCCCACACACACACACACACACACACACACACACACAGCCCATACACCTCAGTATACTTAGAACATTGAGGTCAGAGGAGAAAGATAAAAAGATGGCAGATCCTAGCTAACCTCAGCTTGCTACATCCATTTTCTCTATTTTAAGGGTGAAACGAAACATGAGGGAGTTCAAGTGAGTCCCAGAACCTACATCAAACCTAACAGGGCTTCCAGGTGCCAAGGGTCATGTTCCAGGTCTTGACAGGGTCAGACAAAGCCAACAGCAAATAGTCACTGCCCAGCAGATCTTGGGGAAAGGGGCCCATTTGGAGGGGCTGAGGGAAGGGAGAGACAGTCATGGCAGCCCAGGGAGCTACCCCAGCCGGCTGAGCACAGCCTTCCTTCCCCCTGAACATGTCCATGGTTACCATTTGCTCCTTGGAAATCCTCCCAGTGAAGAATAGAGCATTTATTCTGCACTGCCCATGTATTATGCACCCTTGACACCCAGGTTATAGTGATACATAAGAATGGAGGAAAGGAGCCAGACCCTAACCCTAACCCTAACCCTAACCTGCATGCCAGGATCCTTTTATTATTATTTTAATAAAGAAAACATTGATTTGATTAACAAAGATTAAAACATTTTTAGAAATAAAGCCCACATTGTATGGCTATTTTCATCATTGATAATAAAAATTGACCCATTATTTTGTGCCACCTAATTGCTCTTAATCTTATGTCTCTGTATTCCCAGGCAACTTTATTCTCTGCTCCCTTGGGTCTGCTTTATTGGATAATTTGGTCTCTTGGGTTAAGAAACATTGACATTCATTTTCCTCCCAAACAGAAAACATCTCTCACATTTTTCTTATCCCCATTGCCCCAAATCTTTCACAAATCCTACATCTCTCTCCCCGACTTTGGTTCTTCCTGAAAAGATTACCCTCTAGCTAAACAACACACTACATTGTCTGCTTGGGGGAAGTTGTCAGTTCTTTGTTTTATCCAAACTTATTAACTTGGGCAGGACCTTAGGAGAAGGGAGAAGGGAGTGGGCCCAGGAATGAATATGGTCTGAGCATGGTGGGTCTAGAGAGGGGACCTGGCACTTGGTTTGTTTAAACCCCTGCTATTTCCACCCCTCGGAGGGTCCGTCTACTCTGGCCAAATCAACCATGCTAAACAGAGTTTTAGCAGCGCAATGCTTGCACCTATGGTATCTTTCTGCATGATAAGAATTTTGCTATCAATTCCCCCACGTACTGGGTGCATAACGTTAGTTGGATTTCAATATTGTCATGAAAAGCTGTGGTCTTCTGGAAATCCTTATGTATGGACAGATACCCTCGCCTAATGGCTCTTGGTCACTCCCACAGAGGAGACTGATTTCCTCCCCTGGGATTTGCTCTGAGGAATTTCTCTCCAGCTCTCTCCTTAGGAACTCAGCTCACAGGGATGGGTTGAATCAAAGTCCAATCATAATTACTGTTCCCTTCCAAGGGAAGATGTCCCCCTTGGGTCTCAGAGGCACAATTAATGGTTATATATTACAGGTATATCGGTTTCAGATGGTCATTTTTTTTCTCAGAGATGCAAAGCTGTTTTCAGCCTCTCAGAGTGTTATAAATAGATATATATAGACAGACACACATATATATGCATGTATGTGTATGAAGTTTAAAAAGCAGATCAGGAGGGGGCCTCTGACATCTGCTAACATAACACAATGATGCTGCTGAGGGGAGAAATCACAGAGAAGCACAACGGCTCTTCCCATCAAACAAAGTCCCAATCTGACCACTCACAAAATCCATTTCCCTAAAGCCCCAGAATTCCCATGCCTGCCTTCTTCTCTGTCCTTGGAGGCATTCTCTCCACCACTGTCATACTCCCTTCACGTGGAGTTGGAGATAAATCATCATCTTGGAGAAACGACTTTCAGTGGGGCTGGCTAAGCTCACAGAGGCTCTCAGTTGGGTGTCAGCCCCTTCCAGCCCCAGAGGGAATTGTATGAGGACGTGTGGAAAAATTAAAATCCTGGATGGCAGCTATGGGAGCTGAAATGAACCAGCCTATTATCCAGCGCCTCTCTGACAGTGAGGGTTAATTTATCACACGGAATCCAATCACTTTTTATAAAACCAGTGCAGGTTTCATTTAGTTTGATGAGGTATATTGCAAGATTTAAGAAAATCAATTTTACTGAGAGCTATATTAAGCCCCAGGGAATATAGCACTACATGTATCTCACATAAGTTTTTGTTATTACTCAGAGGATCGCTGGGGAAATTATATACTTAGCCCGATGAAGGGTAATGGCTACCTTCATTGTCTTGGGGATTCCCACCCTACTTACCTCTGTGAAATAACAAATAAAAATGGTAGGATACCAAATTGGCACTTACCCAAGCTCTGCAGGGCCAGATGCATGATAAGAGTGAGCAAAAGTAACTCGATTTCCCAGAGATGCTAACTCCCTGCAGTATGGGATGTTACTAACCCACACTCAGGCATTATGGGTACTATCTATTTTGACTAAAGCCCTATTCTGATTTGAGTTCTCAGAGCAGTATTTGCAAAGGAAGCCACAATGGGCTTAAAATTGCTTTCATCTGATCTGCCAGTTAATATTTCCAGAGAGGTATATTTCTTAGTGAGAAACTTTCCAACAGTGGCTAAGGAACATTGCTATCTACAGTCATCTGGTCTCTTGGAGACTTTTGTTTGCAAAGCAATAAACCAAGCTAGCTTTTTATGGGGTTCCCATCTTGAAGCTTGTGTCAGCTGAATTTGGCAATAACTCCTTTCTGCAAAGGCCATTAGAATTGATAGCAAAGGGTATGGGGAGTGTGTGTGTTGTTGGGATGAGGTGGTGGTTTGCGATGTTTCAATCCTACTGCATCCCACAAACACCAGAGCTGCTCTTATTTATCCGTGTTGTCCAGTATGGCAGGGATTATACCCATGTGGTTATTTAAATTAGATTACTTAAAACTAAGTAAAACTAAAAATTCAATTCCTCAGCTGCAATCGCCACATTTCAAATGTTTAGTAGTCATGGTGGTTAGTAGCTACTAAAGTGGACAGCACAGGTAGAGAACATTTCCACCATTGCAGAAAGTTCCAGTGGACGTTGCCGGGTAGCCCTTCAGTTCTCAGGACTTAGTAGCTATTACTTGGATCTGAGAGTTTAGTTCAGACTGAAGTCATTCATTGCCCACATACCACAAGTGTCCTCCTTTTCCAGATCCTCTTTCACCAGCATAAATTGGGGCCATAAGTGACCTCTTGATGGTCTTTGAGTCAGAGAAACTCTCTTCCATCATACCAGGAACAGCCTCAGGAAAAATTCAGAACTTGTTTTGGAAATTAAGAAATGAGGATGAAAAATGTAAGCTGTAGGACAAAGCTGATATTTAGGAATCTGGAAAAAAAGTTTTTTATCAGCTGAATGGATGTCCTGTACCAAGAACAAAATTTCCCACCATCCCTTTGTGTCATATTTGAGATTCCACATATAAGTGATATCATATGGTATTTGTCTTTCTCTTTCTGACTTACTTCACTTTGTATGATAATCTCTAGGTCCATCCATGTTGCTGCAAATGGCATTATTTCATTCTTTTTTATGGCTGAGTAATATTCCATTGTATATATGTACCACATCTTCTTTAGCCATGCATCTGTCAATGGACACTTAGGTTGTTTCCATGTCTTGGCTATTGTAAATAGTGCTGCTATGAACGTTGGGGTACATGTAACTTTTTGAATTATAGTTTTGTCTGGATATATGCCCAGGAGTGGGACTGCTGGATCGTATGGCAACACTATTTTTAGTTTTTTGAGGAACTTATATATGAAACAGAAACAGACTCACAGATATAGAGGATAGACTCTTTCTGGTTGTGGGGGGAGTGGGACGGGGAAGGACTGGGAGTCTGGGGTGAGCAGATGCAAACTAGTATATAGGATGGATAAGTAATAAGGCCTTACTGTACAGCACAGGGGACTATGTTCAATATCCTGTGACAAACCATAATGGAATATGAAAAAGAATATATATATATATATACTTATATATAACTGAATCACTTTGCTGTACACCAGAAACTAACACAACATTGTAAATCAACTCTACTTCAATAATATTTTTTTAAAAATCTCCACTGTCACGAGAGGAACTACATTCCTCTTAAATTCATATGTTGAAGTCCTAACCCCCAGCATCTCAGAATGTGACAGTATTTGGAGACAGGATGTTTAAAGAGATAATTAAAGTTAAATGAGACCATTAGGGTGAACCCTAATCCAATGTGACTGGTGTCCTTATAAGAAGAGATAAAGCAACACACACAGAAGGGAGACCATGGTGAAGATGCAGACAGATGACGGCCATCAACAAGCCAACGAGAGAGGCCTTGGAAGAAACCCACCCTGCCGACACCTTGATCTCAGACTCCTGGCCTCCACAACTCCGAAGAAATACACCTCTGGTGTTCAGATGCCTCAGTCTGTGGGCCTCAGTTGCGGCAAGCTGAGCAAACGAATGCAGCTACCATGCAGTCTTCTAGAGCAGACCAGAGGCCTATGCAACAGAGACCATCGAGATTTCTTCAAACCATTGGAAGCTCCTTGGTGGTCCAGTGGCTAGGACGTGGCACTTTCACTGCAGGGGTCTAGGTTCAATCCCTGGCCGGGGAACCAAGATGCTGCTAACTGCATGGTATGGCCAAAAAAAATTTAAAAAAAATCATTTCTTCAAATCAAGCTGGAGATATTTTGAGGATACATTGCCCATCATCACCATTTTTACCTCAAGTGTAACAAAGCAGCTGTTTGAACAGAGGATTATTGTGCCTTTACCTGTAGGGAAATTCAGGCTTTGACGCTGCTCACAGAGCCAGTGGGGAACTGGAACTCAGGAGGTGACAGACAAATTACCCACAAAAAAAGGCAGAACATTTCAGAAGAGTGTTTAAAAAATCATTTTGCCTTCACTGATATTAGGCTGTGACGTCCGTTATTGATTTCTACATGTCAACTCTAAATTAGATCTGTATGTGTGTTTACACACATCAGGTAGAGTTAAACACATCCACAATATATAGATTTAGCAGCTGTTCATACAGTCACTCGTTTTCAAGGTGTTTAACAAAAATTAATTAATGCTACATGCAACCTACCATATGTTCAACATAACATGCAACAGCCCACAGGGAATACGATGCAAATTTTAAAACCCAGTGAAGTTCTGATGCTAATACTTTTTGTTTGGTAGGATGCCTGGGGGGAAAGGCCCAGTCATCAACTCCTGGATGGAGATTGGAAAACCTAGATAACAGAAGGGCTTAATATTATCCAATTAGTTAGCTGTATATCTTAGCTTTTATCTGCAATAGAAATTTTCCTCTTAATCTTTTTTGCCTATTTTTTTCTGGCAGCATTGCAATTTTGCATTTTTAAAAAAATTTTCTGCCAGATTGAGCAAAAGAAACATCATTCAAATCACAGTTTGAAACAAAACACTTGCATGACATTTGAGAATTACAAAATGCTTTTAGAGTCAAAGTTTTCATTTGATGCCCACCATACTTCTTAAGGTTAGGTTATTACTCCCATTTTACAGATAAGGAAACTAAAGATCAGAAAGCTTAAGTGACCTTCCAAAACTTTCACAGCTAGTTCCATAGGGAGCCAAGCCAAAATTTTTAACTTGGGACTTTAACCAATCTCTCACGTGCCTCCAGGTACCCTGCTCCTTCCACCACGACACACTGCAAACTCTAGCAGAGCCATTCCAGAAAAATATCCCAGTGGTGCCTCTCCATGAACCTGCCCTCGCCCTTCATCGGTGCTGTAGATAGTGTGCTTCTCTTGCCTGAGAAGGTGGTTCTAAAAACAGATGGGTAATCCCAGGGGGCACACAGTGTGAGACCCAAGTCATCTCGGCTGCGACCAGAGCCTGCCCACAGCGAATCACTCGCCTCAATTCTCCCGCCTCATCCCACTGACCTTCTCCTAATGAATGAGGTGGGGTCAGGAACAAGAGATCTAGAGTGGGGAGTGGGCTTCCAGAATCCATAGGTAGGAGCAAAGAGGCCAAGGTGAGAAAAAGCTGGGATGAACTTCCTTCCCCTGCATCACCTGCAGTCTTTACCACCTGCCCGACCCATATGGAGTTAGCTAGCGATGATGTGTCTTTCACAATGCTCACCCACCCTGCACCAGGGAAAATCGCAGAGCACTTCTGGAGCTTGTCTATAATATAGTAAGGGCCTGCCCTGCCCTCAGCCCCCTTCTGAAGAATGTTCTTCTAGCACAACATTCCTGGGTCCCCAGCTTGTTACTTTCATTTAGTGGACCAATCATGCTACCTGAACCACATCTGATGCTACCCAGGATTGGTGTCCCAACCAATGCAGGCTGGTAACGAGGATGATCAATCACCTCTGAGGAGGCTTGAAACAGACTCAGCCCAATAGAGCTGTTCTGTATTAGACAGTGACAGGCGGACCCAATCTTGGCAAATAGGAATGCTGGGTGTGTGCTCAAACTATAACACAAATAACTCGGCTTCTCTACTCTCTAGTCCTGACAGAGCTGAGGCCCTAACATCTGTGGCTAATGAGGAAAAGGTGTCCTCTTCTGTTTCTTTCCCTTGTATCCTAGAATCAGTCCCCATCACCCAAGGATTTAAATAACGTCACCTGTTAAATAACGGTAACGTTAAATAACCCACCTGATGGAGAATGACCCTGGTCTCTTAGAAGTAAGTCCCAGGGGCCCACACAGAAATGTGAGACACACAAAAATAACATCACCAGCTCACCAGAGGGACATGGGCCCAAGATGCCAATTTTTAAGTTATTCTTTCTCACGTTTTGATTTTCTGCTTCCTTGCATCATTGGGCTAAGAAGAAAAAGTACTGAATATTCTCCCCAAAAGATTCCCTTGGAAAGTAGCTGAACACTGTAAAAACAGATAAAGCAGAGATTATTGCTTTCTTGCAGGTCTGTTGCCTGATTTCCCTTAGGGCCCTGCTGTGGGCAGTGGGGATCGGCCTGGAAACCAGGCGTGTGTTAATTTGCATGATTGTGTTCACTAACCACTCCATCCCAGCCCCAGTATAACCTAAATTAATTCAACAGGAGCAGGTGGCTTAATTTGTACATTATTCATATTTGCTAATAAACAAGTAATTTGGGTTTTAGCTCAGATTTTCTCTTGGGGACAGGGCCAAATCTCTGCTGAGGATCTGGCCTGGGGAAATTCATCCTGTGGGTTCCTCTCATCCCAGATACCTTCAAGCTTTTCATACTGAGAAAGTCTGGTTGAACTTATCTCCAGCAACTCCACACACGTATTCCTCAGGCTCAGTCCTGACTGTAGAGGTAAACAGCCCCGTTTAACCCAGGTTACAGTTCAGGCTCACCTTTGCTACCAGGGGGCCCTGGCTGCACCTGACCTGTAAGACCTGGACTTCTGCTGAGCTGAGACACAGAGCGCTGGAGTCCCGGTTCTCAGATGGGGCTTCTGCCTGGGTCTAATTCTCCTTGGTTTCTTTCTGGCTATCTGCCTGGTGGGTCATTTTTCTTCCCAAAATAGGGCCTGTCCACTCTGGCCCTGATAGCCCGTCTTTCTGAGACTGACATCTCATCATGAACTTAGCCCAGGAGCTACCAGATGTTGTCACCCCTAAATGGACCCCGAGAAAAGGATCCTTGGGGTCTCCACCACTGCATTTTTCCCACCTATTAAGTGTGACCACAATAACAATACTAGTGATAATAGGCAGAGTTTATTGCAGTATTTCAATGTGTCAGGAATTTTGCAGAAGTTAATGTTCAGATAATTGGATAGTTGAGGAGACCGGCTCAGAAAAGTTAAGCGTCTTGCCCAAAGTCACACAGCAAGTCATGAAGAGCTGGAACTTAGCCCGCATCTGTCCTGAATCAGGGCCCACATCAAACCATGTTCATGTTACTCACCTCCCATACGTATTTGATTGTTGTCCAGTGTCGTCTCCTGAGCTCACTTCAGGGCGGGGAGAGCTGGCACAGCTGACTGGTTTAGTTTGGGTCTTAAGGACCAGGGCTGGGCTGCAGGAGACTCCCAGATGTAACTACAACTGTGCAGAGCCCGAGAGAAAACACCAAGTCCAGTCAGATAGAAGCCTGAGAGCCAAAGCCAGAGAAGTGTGCTGATCGACCAAAATACCTTACAAGACATTAGCCACCCTTATGTGAAAAGAGTATAAAAATCCAGTGAGCTCTGTAGCTACCCTCTTAGACACGGCACCCAAGGTACATCCCCTAAGTGACCAGGACTGCCACGGAGATGGGGAATCTGGTTGTCTGATGCCAACTAGAAAGACAGTAGCATCCTGCTTTCAGGTTATTCTCCCACTGCCTCAAATGAACTATCGTCAAAGGTGACAGTTAAAGCACTTAAGGGGATGATTTCTGGACTATCACTCAGCTTTCAGAAAAGGTTGTATGGTCTGTTTCATGCCTGTTGCTAATAAATGCAGTGAGGTCATGTGGCATTATGAGACTTACCCACCTCAAACCTCTTAATTCTACCAAAAGGAACCTAAGAGTTGTGTGTGACTAGTTTCGTTTGGGTAGCTTCTCTGCATGCCTCCTTTGCAACACCTTAGGTTGGTCCCTGGGCTATAACACCTTTCCTTGGGCATATCATACCATAGGAGAAAAGAGACCAGCTCCATCCACGCAGCTCCGTGAGCTGCCCTTCTTTCCCTAATACCTCTTCTCTAAAAGGTCGTGGAGCCTCCACTGTGCAACACTCCCAGCCCTGCCCTTCACCCCAGTTCCCAGGGCTGGCAGTGGGCTCTTAACCTTGAGGAAAAGTCAGTGACAAGGAGAAAGAAGGAAGCTGTTAAGGACTGAATGTTTGTGTCCTCTGAAAATTCATGTGTTGAAACTCTAACCCCGAAGGTGATGGTAATTGGAGACGGGGCTTTGGGGAAATAATTAGTTCATGAGGCTGGACCCTGGTCTGTTGGGATTAGTGCCCTTATAAGAAGAGACACAGAGAGTTCTCTCTTTTTCTCTTTCTTTCTCTCCACCATGTCAGGACACAGAGGGAAGGCAGCCGTCTGAAAGATAGGAAGAGAGTCCTCACTAGAAACCGAATTGGCCAACAACTTGATCTTGGACTTCCCAACATTCAGAACCATGAGAAAATAAATTTCTGTTATTTCAGTCCCCCAGTCTATGCTCTTTTGTTATGGCAGCCTGAGCAGACAGAAGCCATAGAAGGAGAGAAAACCCAGTAGGCAGGTTTAGTCAAAGTGGTCAGCCTACTCATGAGAAGGCAAAGCTCTGCTTTTCATGCCAGACTTCTTCAAGCCATTCCTGCCATGTTTACAGACAGAAGAAGCAGCTGCCTTCATTGGGTGACTTGAAGGACTCTGAGAGTTCCACCTGCCACATACATCTCTGTGCCACAGTGCTGGGGCTACCTGCCCCTTGCCTGGCTGAGAAGTCTCCCCACCAAATGTGCTAACGTGTTTGGAGAAAAGAAGGCCCTGGGGTACTGACCTTCTTAGTTGTTACAGGGATTCTCACTGTGCTTCCCTGTGGCTTCAAGGATTTTTGTTTGGAGTAATTCAAGTGATGCAGGAGCTCATTGGCTGGCACCTTGACAAGATCACCAAGATCTTCAGATCTCAGGGTTCAGGAGCTCAATTTTGTGAGTTCAATGAAGTTCTGGATGATTGGTTCAGGCTAATCAAACTCATGAGACTGGCTGACAGCTGCTGGGTACATTTTTTTCTAAAGTAGGAAGTATTTTTGAAAAACAAAATTTCTAACTCAAGGCAAGGTCACAGAGGAGGGCATGGGAAGATTTTTAATGGTTCATGTCATCAAGCTCTAATGAGCCTCTGCCCTAATAAGTGGCACCCCCCCCCAGTGAGCCAGAAGACCCCTGGAGCCAATCAAGGCACCCACCTCTCTGGCCAGGGCCAGAGACAGATGGTAACTCTTCAACTCATTGTTTATTTTTATGCTTTTAAATATCCCAAGCAGAGCAACTACTCGTTTCTAGCATTAATATGGTACTGTTTCCAGATTACTATTTATCTCAGATCAATGACATTCAGATGCATATGGGGAGGCTCTCTCAGGTAATCTGAGCACACTTCAAGTCATCTCTCCAGCAGATGGCTAGTCTCATCCATGGCATGGTAGGTTTTGGGGGCTTTTTTCAGATGGTACCACTTCCCGACCCTGTCCCCATTCCATTCACGTTGGGTTACAGGATTGAAATAATGCAAAGTTTAATGAATATGAGATTGACCGGAAAGAAAACAATTGGAGAGATTCTGGTTGGACTTGAGGTAGGTCAACCCAACTTCCTCTTGTCCCAGTTTGGAACTGGGCCCCAAAGTCTCTCATTGGTCAGGGCTGGGTCTTACTGCCGATCTGTCCTGCAAAACTACAGTTGTTTCCCCCCGCTGGCAGAGAGAAATGAAGCAGATACACATAGATGAAGAAGCAAGAAACTCTGCACATTCCTTGCAGACAGATGGCCACCCCCATTGGTGCTGCTACATGAACAGCCCCTGGGTGGGGCGATGAGAAGGTGACTTCTCTTCCAGGTCGTCGTGTTCTGGTTGCAGGGCCATGCAAGGCCCAGCTGTGCTGCCTGCTCTTGGGGACTATGAAATTATCTATCTCTCTCCACTTAGTTTCCCTCTTTTCTTTAACTAGTTTTGATGGATTTCTTTTTCCTGAAATCAAAGGGCTTGATTGGGTTGCTTTGGGATTCCTCTGGGCCTCTCCTGTGACCAAGAAAACATCAGATTTGTTTGAAGATACATTAAATAAGCATAAGATCCAGGTAGAGTGACTTACAAGGAAGTAAAATCATCTAAGGACCATGCAGGAATTGGGAGCCTGTGAGAAAGGACCTGGAGTGAAGGAGTCCATGGGAAGAGTCCTGTGAGGTTCACGAACAACACTCAAGTTCACCTTTATGTAATTCATAACACCCCTGGGTACCAGTCAGGTCTATAGGAAATGACCTATAAGGTCATTAAGGGCATCGAAAGCACTGACTATTTTACCCTCAAAGATTGGCAATTCCAGAAAAGTTTGACATTTTGGAACCTGATCTAGATGGGCCCTTAACACTGTTCACGACCTCTGTATCACTGCTCAGGCCCCTACTTCACTGTACCTTGCATATTGCTCAAAGCGATGCTCAAATCTCCATCCTTCTGCCACTCCTGTATTGAATGAGAGCCGAAGTGATTTATTTTTCACTCCAGTCCTCCTTTCCTGTAAATGCCTGTCTATTCTCTGAAAGTATAAGTGGATTCAGGGATTTTTTGACCCACCATAGCTCTGAGAAAAACTCAGTATTTGTTATTCTCAGTCTTAATGCCTGCTCATGGTGATTTTAATGCTGCATTTTAAAACTACTGTGGTATTTTAATAATACAACATTCTTTCTGGTATTGTTGAAACATTACATTATTCAATGTATCCAATTGCAGAGCATTTTTCTTTGCCCTTGTGGTGCGTTATTACTGTACTCTTCACAGAAGTATAATTTGAGGAGCAATTTTCTAGCAAACATTGAAGGTGTTGCATTACAAATGCAAGGTGATATGCCACTCTGCTCATGGAACCACATTGCAAGGCCAAGAGCCTTTTTTCAGGGTAAACTCACAGTCATCCCAGCGGGACCCCACCTCCCACCTTGCTTTCCTCAGTCACCCCCACTCCATCTCAGGAGTCTGACTAACAAATTCAGTTTCTGGTGCCCAAGATGCGTGGCCACGTACAGGGACCTGGCTGACTAATGCATTCACATTCTTCCTGAAGCTATTTTGTCTCTTGAGTGGGGTTTCTCCTTAGCAAGGTCAAGTTTGTTATTTCCTGAAACTGGGTTTGGCTTTCTCAGATACAGAATTCACACACATGGTCAACAGATTGCCTTTGACCCACAGCTGTGGGTTGTTTTTTT
This sequence comes from Pseudorca crassidens, assembly GCF_039906515.1. Lineage (NCBI taxonomy): Eukaryota > Metazoa > Chordata > Mammalia > Artiodactyla > Delphinidae > Pseudorca > Pseudorca crassidens. The sequence goes on along the minus strand of NC_090299.1, from coordinate 123,885,970 downwards.
TTCTAATTATGAAATTTTAAAACCAATTTAAAAATGATGGTCCAAATTCAAAACCCAGGCATTTTCACATGAAAACCAGGACTTCCAGATGACCTTAGCAGTCATTGTGGCACTAAGTCAAGGTTTTCCTCTTTGAGGAAGCCTGTGTCCTCCCCAGTTCCCCATAGGTCCCCTAGTCCCTCCTAACAAACCCCAGGAGCTTCGTAGGTTATCATGCCTGACTATCTTTGTAGGGACTTGAGACTGCAACCTCGGCTTGAATAGCTGTGATAGGCAGAATTCTAAGATGCCCCCCGAATTCTTGCTCCTTTTCATACACACCCATCCCCTTGCAGAAAACTCTCTTCTAGCATGTGGGCAGCACCTGTGAGAACAATGGTATATCCCTCTCTGACTGATGGCAAAGCAATTTTGCAGATGTAATTAAGGTCCCTAATCAGTTGATTTTGAGGTAATTAAAAGGGAGATTATTCTAGGTGAGCCTGTCCTAACCAGGTGAGTCCTTTGAGAGAAAGAAATGTCAGCAGATGCTCTCGTACTGGCCTTGAAGAAGTAGGCTTCTGTGCTAGCACTTGAGGGCAGGCTTTAGGGGAGTGACCCCCAGCTGAGAGCCAGCAAGAAAATGGGACCACAGTCTTACAGCCTCAAAGGACTAAATACTGACAACAGCCTGAATTAGTTTAGAAGAGGACCCCGAGTCTCAGATAAGATCACCACCCCAGCTGACAGACTGACTTCGGTTGGAGAGACCCCAAGCAGAGGATCCGGCAGAACTGTCCTAGACTCCCAGCCCACAAAAACTGCCAGATTTGTGTAATTTGTGTTGCTGTAAACCACTAACTTTGTGCAGTTATGCAGCAATGAAAAACGAATACAATAGCTTATATGTTAGATCATTTGCTTTCATACCTGTACTCATATCCCTAACCAAGCCAGAATTATAGGAACTGCTTTCACCTAAGACCAGGAAACACATTATAGAGAATACTCTGTTGCCTCAACAGGAAAGTGGAGGAGTTGCAAACTCAAATGTCTGAGAAAATGCCTGGAGGACAAGCTTGATCTAAGAGAGACTCAGGGAATATCAGTGCTGTAAAATGTTCTTAGCTATCACCTGGTCTAGCTCTCATCCCATTTTGAGATGAGGAAACTGAGGTCCAGAGAAGTTAAATGACTTATCCAAGGTCCCATGCCTTGATAAATCATACTCACATTTCCTATAGTTGGCATAAACCTCGTAAATTCTTGATTTATCAGAACTTGTGCACCTGGTGGTGCATATGCGGAGGTTGGTTAAAGAAGGTCACCCTTTTCTTGAGGAATCAATATGTAAATGGTTGACGCTGCATTACATCCAAATGGTTATTAATTTAACAAATATCTATTTCCCAAGCATCGTCAGGAGCAGCTGAGAAAGCAACAAAGAAGGATGCGTGATCACTGCGTTTAAGGCCTTTCTAATCTTCTCCAAGAGAAAGCTCACAGTTTAGACAACATAGGGGCTGAGCAGCAATGCAGGACAAGCAACACACATCTGGCATATCTTCTGACTGCTTTGCTAAAGGCTGGGACCCCTCAGTTACCCCCACTCCCAAACTCCCTCAGCCACTGCAGTGCCTAACAACCAAAGACACTTCCTGATCTGCGTTCTGCCACCATGTTTTCAAATGCAGGATACGGCTCAGTAGTGGTCACGAAGTGCGTTGTGCCAGAGGTCTGAGAAGCACGGATCCAGCAAAGGGCAAGCTGTGGGTGGTGCTAAAGAAGAGGTGGCGATAAGCCCGCGATGGACCCTCTGCAGATGCCCACGATCCGTGGAGAGAACTAAAACGTGGACATCGTGCCGGGAGCCTTGATGGTGAGAGATTCTCAGCCACCAGCTCCTGCTTTGTTTTACATTTGAAACACTCAACCGTCTGTTTAAAGAAAAGCTGTTTCACTTCGCTCCCTGGTTTCAGGCAGAGCCACACCCTAAACAACAGTGACAGCTGCCTCTATTATTAACCATCTCTAAGGATAGAGACTCTAAGTCTCCGTTGGCCACCTCTTCCGCCCACCCCGCCCCAGCACACCAGCTGTCCTGATTTCCCCATTTCCATCCCGGCTCCACTGTTTGCTGACCTAATATCTTCAACCACTTGTAACCAATAACCAATTGCAATTCTCTATAGCTCTGTCCCTAGGTCCAAACAGTGACACAGCTGGGTCAGTTCTGTCCGTAAATGACTGAGTCACGGCCATCATGGATCCTGGGTCCCCATGACCACCCCGGGGGTGGAGGCGCCCCAACTCTTTCCAGCATCATTCTGCCACTGTACTCGGATAGACCCCCATTCTCTGGGATTTCAGCTGGTCACATGGCTTTTCAGCTCAGATCTGTAGTTCTCAAGCTTTTCCGTCACTTTGTGACCCAGTCTGGGCCTGTGGCATATGACTAGAAGTGATGTGTCCAATTCCAAGTCAGCTTCTACCTAAAGATGAGCCACTTGCCTTGGGTTTCCTCCACCCTCATCCCTCTTACTACGCAGCAGAGATGGAGTTACATGTTCACAATAACCGACTGGCCAGGAAACAGAACTGAACTACCCACCTCTGGACTATTGTGGTAAAGAGAAATGAATGTCTATTTGTTGTTAACTGAGGTATAATTAATGCCCCCCAAATGCAGAGATCTCAGGGGTTCTCTTCACTACGTTTTGGCATTTGTATGTCCCCATGTAACCATCACACCAAACAGGATATAAGATACCACATCTGTGTTGTTTAAGCCACTGTGTTTTGGGGTTTCATTGTTACAGCAGCTAACCTGTAGCTTAACTAACACACCTCATAAATGGTCTCTCTGCCCCCAGTCCTCCAATGTGTCTTCAAGAAGATCTTTCTTAACAGCCAAGTTAGGTATTCTGATTCCTGCTCCAAAGCCCAGAGTCTTCTTCACTGCCACGCTCATAAAATCAATCCACCTGATCTTTAATAGAATTGTCCCTTTTTTCTCTTAGCTGGGAACTGTCCTTTCTTAGGCTGGATGGTATGGTTTCTAGCTTGATCCCATCCGCAGTCAGATTTTGATAGCATTCCAGCAGGCCTTTGGTCAGTTATTCAGTGTGATCTGATGCCCCTTTGATACCATATGTTTTAATTCCCTCTTGGGAAAAGATGGAAAGTGATGTAAGTAACTGACCGAAACTTTTAACTACTATTTTAGAGTCCCACCAAAATTTGTGTGTGCTATCTCTGAAGGCTAAATTTTATTTTACTGCAATAAATGGTCTATATGGTGCTTACAAATTTAATGTCAGAAATCACAGTTGGAAAATTGCTTACTGTTTAATATCGTTACAAAGAACAGGGAGTGACCTGCCCAGGAAACCCTTCATTGAAGTAATGGGTTGTGAGCAAATGCCACACCCACCAATTATTTCTGCCCTAAAGATGATAAAAGGGGTCCGATACTCTGAAACCAACGTCCCATTGTGACCACAGCCTATGTGTCCACCTCCCACACAGAAGGGGAGGGGTTAAATCTTGCTGAGACCTATGAAAAAACTTTAACTCAGAAGTAGAAGGCAGAAATAAATAAGCTAAATAATTGTATCACTTTGTTTTGCCTAGAGAATAAAGGAGAGGAAGGGCTGTTCCATATAAATCTCCTGGAGTCATGAAATTTTTAAATCATGGTTTATTACAAAAAGAACCAGCTACTAGGCCTGATGCAGAGGAGGGAGTCACCCCTGATTTTAGCAGGCGCCTCACCCAGTAGGGCTACAGGCCACCCAGAGGATGAAAGTGTTCTGTGTCTCTGGTCCTGCCAGGCTCCCGGCTTGGGGCTTTATCCCACACCTGCTTCTGCTTGCCTAAAGCAAACCCCACGCCTCCACTCTGACCAGAGTTGGTAACAGTTACATTGTTCCTTGATCCCGTCTATCCCAGCCTCACTTCTCTGCCAGGCTGGCGCTCAGAGGAGGGCAGAAAGCTCGCTCCTGGCCTAGAAGGAGAAATGGAGCTACCGTTTGCCCACATGTCCATAGGGACCAGCCAGGTCTGCTGTCGGCCACTACCAGGGCAGAGCTAGGGCATCTGCATGGATGGTCCCCAAAACACATTTCAGCTTAATATGGAAGAATTTCCCATCATTCTGAGTGATGAGTGAGCCCCTCATCCCCAGACGTGTCCAAGGAGAGTCTGCATGATCTTCTGCCAAGAGACTTACAGAAGGGATCCTCACACTGCATGGGAAGGTGGATTATAATTTCTAACACCCCTTCTTGCTGAGAGTGGGCTGCCTCTCTGCTCTGGAAGCCCTCCTCCCCTCAATCCTGCGGTGCTTTGACTCTCACCGAGGGGCCCACCCCAAGCTCAGTCATGGCCCAGGCTCAGGACAAACTGTGACCTCAGCCCCGTGATCATTCAGGAGCTGGAACCCACCGCACAGAGACTTGGAGCAAAGAAGCAGAGCTGCTGGTCCAGGCTAGACATCACAGTTGTGAGATCTGGGATGCGCCCTTGTTTCCGAAATCAGTCCACCCTTGTGAACTCTTGTCTTGAGCATGGAGTCCTGGTCTCATCTCTATCCAATCCCTGGGTGGTCCAGGAGGGGAGCCTGTGCAGGGAAGGGGATGGGGGCGGTAACTTCAACCTACTCCCATGATACAGGCCAGGGGCAGACAAGAACTAACACTGAGTCCACGCGCCCACTTGTATACACACACACACACACACACACACACACACACACACACACACGGAATCCATCTGCCAAGTCCAGGCTCTGGGTCATCACAACCTAGAAGAGGTTCTATGAACTCACCAAGATCATACTAGTCCCAACTCAAAAGTCTAACAGATAGAGGAAGGAGATATGGGGATATATGCATACGTGTAGCTGATTCACTTTGTTATAAAGCAGAAACTAACACACCATTGTAAAGCAATTATACTCCAATAAAGATGTTAAAAAAAAAAAAGTCCAACAGTTGAGCCCACTGGCCAGAAGGTCAAGGTTGAGAGAGGCAGGCAAAGCAAGCTAAGTTCCAACGGGCCTGGCTGTAGAGGGGTGTCATCTCAGGATCCACAGCAGGACACCAGCCAGGGGCTACCTAGAAATAGTTGTACATTGACAGTGACCATGGCCTCTCCCAGCAGGGAGATACCCGTCCCCAGCCACTAAAGGCCCAGCAGGGAGCAGACTTCTCTCTAACTGCTCTCAGGCCCCAGTTGTAATAACCTGTCTGCAATCCCAGACCCCGATGAAGCAAAATTAAACACAGGATGAGGTGTTTGGACCAGGCTATTCCTGACAACAAAGGGATAAAGATGCAAAATTTTATATTTGCTAATGTACATGTGCACAGGCAAAAAAAAAACCTAGAGGCATAACTACATCAATGTGGTTATTTTGGGTGGTGGGATTATGGGTAATTTTTATTTTTTGTCTGCTTTTCTGCACATCTCAAATTCACTGCAATGAATATGTATTACTGTTATAATCTGTAAAAGGTTAGTTTTAAAATTCATATGGAATTACAATTTTATGGTAGTCATTTTGCAATCAAAGCTATTTTGCTTACATGTAGAATTCTCGTTTCTACCGTTCTTCCTTTGTGCTTTTCCCCATCTCTATTTTTACTGCCCCGCATTCAGTGCTCTAATAGACCAGCTATCTTCTCCAGTCAGGCACTCTGGGTGTACGGGTTTAAGTGACGTGTGCATAGAAAACGATTTGAACAGCACAAGACATGCAGGTGCCGTTTCCTGACCCCACGCACACTCTCCTCCTTGGCCCCTTCATGCTGTTCCCACGGGCAGGTTCCCCATTTTCCTCTGACAACTCCAATCCTACATTTTCTTCCACTCTCTGTCAAAAATTCTGTTCCTGTAAAAAGCCTTACACAACTCAGTGCATCCATTCATTAATAAAATAATTATTAAGCATCGAGCCCATCCCAGGCGCCGCCATGCTCAGAACCAGAGACACAGCCACAAACCAGCCTGGCCCCTGCCCTTCCCCTTTAGAAGAGAGTCCCCCAAACAGCAGACCGTGAGGGGTACAGGCAAGCTGGGTGTTTATCGTCAGCCCTTGGGAGTCGTTGCTGCCGCTTGCTCAATGGGGGAGCAGGGGTTTACAGTGCTGAGGGAGATACAAACCAGTAACTGTCACAGTAATAGCTAAGATCATTTAGCTATAACACAACATTCTATGTTATAGACATGTATGTATATATATATGCATGTCTGTACATATATGTATACATATCGCAAATCATTGCAATTACCTTAATAAGCAAGCATTATCCTAAAACAGCTAATGTTTATAGAGGACAGTACATGCCAGGCCCCAGTCTAAGTACTTTCACATGTACAATCTCATCTGTACATCACAGTAGCCCCTCACTGTAGATACCATAATTATCCCCATTTTACAGATTAAAGAATGGTGACATGGAGAACATAAGCAAATTACCTTAAGATTACAAAGCTAGTCACAGGGAATACAGCCAATATTTTATAATGACTTTAACTGGAGTATAATCTGTAAAAATATTGAATCACAATGTTGCACACCTGAAACGAACATAATATAGTAAATCAACTATATTGCAACAACAACAAAAAAGATTACAAAACGAGTCAATGATGGGTCTTGCTTTCAAACCCAGACGTCAGATTTCAGAGCTCTTCTCACTTTGTTGCTTCCCAGTTACTGACTCTGAGATGGTCTGTACAGAGTGTAGGCAGGAAAGTTCCGGAGTCTGGGGGCAGTAGGGAGCATAGCCCAGGCTCAGGGAGTTAGAGGAGCCTTCCTAGAAGGGGAAAAGCCTTTGCTGAAATGGAAGAGGAATTGGAGGTTGGGGAGGAAGGGGGTGAGAACAGGGCAAGTGGAGAGAAGATCAGCTCTGAGGTGGGAAGGAAGCAAGGCTGATTTTTTGAGGCAAAGGCAGGCCCTTCTGGCGGGGGGGGGGGGGTTGGACTTTGTACACCAAGCTACAGGGCTTTTTCTCAAGTTCAAGGGAAACAGCATAGTCAGATTTGCCTTTAGAGAGACCATATTTCATATTTCAATATGGAGAATGGGTTGGAAGCGGCCAGACTGCAAACACGGAGATGGGGGGCCCACGTCACAGCGTGGGATCTGGGGGGAGGGGACAGGAGCGCGACCTGGGCAGGGCAATAAGGGTACAGAGAACAATCATCTTCTCTTCTCGCATTTCTTCTGCATCTCCGGTGTGAGGGCTCTGCCGCACCAGCCTGTACTTGCTTAAACAATGCCTCCGAGCTGGTTGTTCTCTGGTTTTTCCCGTTTATGTATCTTGTCTCAACTGAGCCGTGAGATGCCCCGGGGACAGGGACCACTTCTGACAGATACACCCATCGGTGTTCGCACAGCACTGGACACAGAGATCAGTTATTAGTGCTCTGAATAAATCAGTTATCATGTTTGTTATTGCGTCGGCCTTATGATCAAGGGATTTTATAATCTAAATGCACCTTGCTGAAATTGAAGACTAGTTCTGTAGCTCTTTCCTTTGGGCTCATAAGCAATCACATGCGGAACGGAACTAGGTGACTATATATGTAAAATGCCTGATAAAACAGCGCTAAGGATCAGTAGGAAGAATCATATAGGCAGATTGTGCGTGTGTGCGTGTGTGTGTGTGTATTGAGAACACAGGGCACTGCAGGATGCGCTCATCTTATCTATCTTTGCATTAAAGCTGGAGTTAGTTTCCTAAAGTCCGTTTTTCTCTTCTTTAGGCCTTCTGAAGGATTCAGGCACCAAATAACTAAATTATGTCTTGGTAGCTAAACAAATTATGCAAAATTATACGCCATGAATATTTTATCATTCTAAACCCTGAAGCCAGGCTCCAGACAGTTTTATGTCTGCAGCAACCAGTGTCATACCCAGATGAATTCAGCTAAAGACAAATGACTTCTTTCAAAAACTTAACTTTCTTTTTCTTGTTGCATTTCTCCTTAAGGATGTCTCAAAGGTATTACAGTACATAGGTCTTGAGAGTAAATGAACTTCACCCTCCTCTCAGCTGGCTAAAGCCCGAGATTGTGCCTAGCATAACTTAACTCTTGAAATATGCACAAAATTGATCAAGGTTAGCAGTGGTCTACCTCAGGCATGCATTGAACAGCTATAATATGAATAAACAGCTGAAAGTGGCCCAAGGTTCAACTGGGTCCACACACTTGCTTTTGTCTTAGAATGTTGAGATTGCCTACAAAACACATTTTTCTAAATAATGAGGTTGTAGTCACCCAGGAATAAAAGCTGCAGCTGGGATGATGTCCGTGTGAAGGAAAATCAGAATTGCTTGGCACTTTCCTTCTCCTTTCTCAATTACCTTTGTTAGTTTTGAGCTGCCTTTTCTGGTTTTAAAAGAAAGCGCTACCTTACGAAGATTCATGGCTGTGTTCTCAAAGAGGCCAGCAGAAGAAAACGAGGAAGCTGTAAGTTAATAAGGCTCTGCTGGTCCCTCTCCTTGGCTCCTGAGATGCAGAGTCTTACAGGTTAATGCTTCAGGTTGAGCAACTTGGCCGGGCATCGGAGGAGAAGGGCACATCTGTCTCTCCTCACTCCTTCCACCTGTTCCGTAGGCTCAGAGAGGAACCGAACCAGCATGTGCGTCCAGCCAGGGGCTGACAAGGAACACCAAGAAAAGGAGACTGCTGATTTTGTTGGGGTGATGGAATTCTGGGAGACTGCCTTTTTTTAAAAAAAAAAATGTCTGTTAGTCTTACAATTTCATTCGTGCACTAAACAAATACAATTTATTTTTCAAAATACGGCTGACTCATGGGAGCACCACGGAAGTCATAAGCATCTTTTCTGTCTAATCAGCAGGCTGGGTTTCCAGAGATAGCGTTCCCATCTTCTTTCCCAGGAAAGGGCGGAAAAAAGAAAAAAAGGAAGCAAAACAGTCTTGTTACTCAGAGGCCACTGGGCAGATCCCTGAATGCCCTCTGAGATGGCCCAGCTCTGGGCACGAGCCCCAGAATGTGTCCAGGAACAGGCCACACTGGAGATGGGAAAGCACCCATGTTTGGGGGGCCACCTCTCATCTCCCCTGTCAAGCCAGCCCAAAGCTGGAAGCAATGAAGGGTGGGGGCGCTGGCAGCTACGGGTTAGTGGAAGGAGCACAGGGGCTAGGGATGTGGGCAGGAATCCTCAGCGCTGCCTTTCTGAGCCACGTAACTTTAACCAGTTACTTAAGCCTGGCTGAGCCTCAGTGTTTTTATCTTTAAAATGGCTATAAATTCTACTCACTTCCCGGAGTTCTTATAAGATTGAAACAAAATAATTGCTTGAAAGCACTGAATAGGGTGTCCATAGCACAGTAAATGCTTCATAGCTGAGGCTGAGCCCCACTGTAACTGACAGTGTCCCGATAGTGATACCACTGTCCCCTGGATATGAAATGCACACCATTGCCCATGTATTTTTCTCACCCACAACCCTCTCTCCTCCCTCACATTCAGAAACTGGCTCAGAAAAGGACTTCATAAAAGCATTCATACTCAAGAATAAAAATCTAATTAAGTTTTCCCTTTTCTAGGAGTATTGCCTTTTAGTTGGGAATTAAAATGAAATCATTTCTAGCAGCACAATTTTAGGTCTCAGCAAGCTAATAGGAGAAGCATATTGTTTTTGTTTGTTTTGTTTTGTTTGCAGAATGGGTAATAAAGAATTTTTCAGTGAGCTCTTAAAATTATGCAGAGATGTATTTTTTTTTAAGATTTATTATTTATTTTAATTTACTTTATTTTTGGTTGCATCGGGTCTTAGCTGCGGCAAGGGGAGATCTTCGTTGAGGCGCGTGGGCTTCTCTCTAGTTGTGGCACAAGGGCTTCTCTCTAGTTGGGGTGTGCAGGTTTTCTCTCTCTAGTTGTGGTGTGCAGGTTCCAGGGTGCATGGGCTCTGTAGTTTTCAGCATGCAGGATCTCTAGTTGAGGCGTGCAAGCTCAGTATTTGTGCCATGCGGGCTTAGTTGCCCCGCAGCATGTGGGATCTTAGTTCCCTGACCAGGGATCGAACCCGCATCCCCTGCATTGGAAGGCAGATTCTCTACCACTGGACCACCAGGGAAGTCCCAAGATGTCTCTTTAAATGGCTGGTTGGGCGTCTAAATGTAACTACCTGCTTACAAAAAACACAGAGGATAGAAGAACATAATGAATGACACTGAGAGAATGCCACCAGCAAAATCCAGACTGTGAGAGCTTCCATAGGACAAATAATATTTTTTTTAATTAATTGCAAGGAAGAAAGAGAAATATTAGGTGAACCTGTCGATTAAAAGTTGTAAAACACATACTTAACCAATCACAAGGTGTAGACCTTAGTTGGATCCTAACGAAAATAAATTGTAAAAATAAAAATATGACATTTATGAGACAACCAGAAAGTTAAACATTCGTTTAATTGAATGATTAATGATGATTTTAAGATAATGGTTAATTTTATCTTGTGTGATAATATTACAGTTGTTTAAAAAAAGAGTTCTTATTTTTGATATACATACTGAAATAGTTACTAATAAAATAGTTTGTGATAGTAAATTTTATGCATCAACTTTGCTAGGCTATGATGCCCAGCAGTTTGGTTAAACACCAATATGAATGTCGCTGTGAAGATGATTCTTTAGATGTGATTAACATTTCAATTAGTAGATTTTGAGTAAAACTGAGTGCCCTCCACAATGTGAGTGGGCCTCATCTAATCAGTTGAAGCCCTTAAAACCAAATACTGGATTTCCAGAAGAAGCAATTCTGCCTCAAGCCTCCAATATAGAAGAAACCCCGCTTGAATTTCCACCCTGCAGACTTTAGGTTCAAGATTGCAATGTCAGCTCTAGCCCTCACAATTGGACAAGCCCATTTCTTAAAATATATCCGGATAGATAGATAGATGACAGATAGATAGATATAGAAAGATATTAGATACAGATATCCTATTGGTTCTGTTTCTCTGGAGAACCCTGCCCATTACCTGGTCTTTTGTCTGAGATTTGTTTCAAAATGATATGAGAAGTCCTGGTGGGTGGGTCAGTAGATAGTTGGGGCAAGACTGACCGTAAGTTTATGGTTTGGGGTGCTGGCTGATGGGTACTTTTAAAAATAAGGGTAGTAGAATCTAATTTTATGTATGCTCAAAATTCTCCAAAACAAAAGCAAAAAACAAAATAAAACAAACAAAAACCCTCTCTTAATCCATGTAATTATTCCCCAGGGTCATTTGCAAGGCACAAAGGTTATGTAAACAAATTATTGACTCAACTCTGTCCAGTGTTTATAAGCCCACTCCGCCCACCCCCACCCTGTATCTCGAGCAGCCCACACCAGTGGGACTGACTCCCCACAAGGCTGCCTCACAGGACCTCCTGGGACGGCTTCCAACAACCAAAGACAGCTAGAATTGGCAAGATCCATTCCAAAGGAGGGACCTGGGAAAGGCAAGGGCTCATTGCCCATCTCTTAGATCCTGAGAGAGGCAGAACTGGTTCTAGAATCTTGTTCTCTGCGCTTCCATCCAGAGCTACCCAGAAGCACTCTTGTTTTCCTAAAAGGGTACTTGACTACAGCTCAGCGAGGAAAGAAGCCATAGGCTCTACTCTCCTGAGGTGTTTCCTGTCACTCCACCCCATTCCCAACAGAGGCCCCAACTCTCCTTTGAGACCCCCTGCATTTTTAATGAACGATTCCAGGCACACGAAAAAGTACAGCTAATAATACCGTGGAAACTCCCCATGAATTTACCACCCAGCTGAAAAAAATCAAACACTACAGACTCAACAGAAGACTGTGAGCACTGCCCAGACTGACTCTTTGTCCCCTCTCCAGAGGTGACCACTCTCCTGAACTTAATATATGGCATTATCATGCATTTTCTCTCTTTCATTTAAAAAGAAAAAAAATGGATCTGTTGGGCTTTTTTTTTAAATTTGATTTACTATGAATTTTTAAAATGTGGGTACTTTGTATAGGCTATTCATAAATAATACACAGTATAATTATCATTGATGTTTTAAGTTTTTACTAATGTTTTTGTATAGCAGGTATCCTCGTGCAAGTTGCTTTTTGCACTCAGCAATACGTTTTTGAGATTTATCCACATGCATAACTCTAGTGCATTCACTTTCACACAGCTGAATTGTATTCCCTTGTATGAATGAAGGTACCACAATAGATAGACCCATTTCTCCTGTGTTACACGCTCAGGTTATTTTCGATTTTTCTCTTTTACAAACAAGGGTGGAATGAACATTCTTGCAGTTTCCTGGTGCACAGCTGAGAACACCTAGGCCCCTTCTTCACTCTGTCTTTTCCGCTCTGTCCTCCATCTGCCAAGTTCACGGGGGAGACCCCGGCAGAGCTGGCCTGTATCCCTCCGTGGATGAAGGGTTTGCTCTCTGCTTCCTTGGGCAAAGTGAAGGAAGGCGCAGAGCAGTTAACTAATGAATTCAACGAGGAATCACTGGATAACGGAACCGTTCCTTAGAGTGTCTTACTTTAAGAATAAGGTTTGGAGAACTTAGTTATCTGAATAATTGCCCTGTCTAGACTCAGCGGCCACCTCCCTCAAGTTCTTGGCAGTATCCAAAAGGGGTCAGCACTAACAGAGCACAGTTAAATATAGACATCTAGGAATAAAAGGCCTAATTAAGAACCAGGAAGTTGCTCTTGGGAAATTCTAAAAGTTTGCCAAGGCACCCTTAGCTGTGCCAAAGCCTAATTTGACAGGAAAATGCTGACGAGAGCCCCATGTTGAGGCGGGGGGGGAAGCAGATTTATCCCCCAGATCACCAGGACTTGCAGGCTAGCTGCTGCTGTGTTGCCCGCCCTCCTCCCAAGTCACTCTTTCCAGGACGGGGAGGAAGGAAAACCACCACGAGGCAACTGGATCAGATTCCCAACCGTGTGCGAGATGCTCTTTCTAATGCTCTAAATTACTAATTTACCAGAAGGAAGAATTCGAGACCCTCAGAAGTCTTTCTAATTCAAAATGCATTTCTGACCCTTCAGACTTGGGAAGGACGTTTACCTTCATGCTGTGTATGAGGGCAAAATTCAGCTCCCCGTGTGAGGTCTCAGAGCAGAAACACCTTTTTCATCCTGATCTAAGGGAGCAGGTGAACAACAGTTCTCTAGCCTGTCAGCTTTTAATGAACTCTTGCAACATTTTATTAATAGAGTTGGACAGACTCTACATGCTCACCTGGGTATGTGGCCATGTTTCTAGTAGATTCTGAGGGGTTAAAAACAAGCATGAGTTAGGAATATTTATTCTTCATACAAATAGAAATGAGATTCTTGGGGCTTCCCTGGTGGCGCAGTGGTTGAGAGTCCGCCTGCCAATGCAGGGGACACGGGTTCGGGCCCTGGTCTGGGAAGATCCCACATGCCGCAGAGCAATTAGGCCCGTGGGCCACAACTACTGAGCCTGCGCGTCTGGAGCCTGTGCTCCGCAACATGAGAGGCCGCGATAGTGAGAGGCCCGCGCACCGCGATGAAGAGTGGCCCCCGCTCGCCGCAACTAGAGAAAGCCCTCGCACAGAAACGAAGACCCAACACAGCCATAAATAAATTAATTAATTAAAAAAGAAATGAGATTCTTAAGACTCGTTATAGAGTACCCTCGATACAAAATATAAAGCTGTCATTTCTCTGTCTCCAGCAGCAGCCGATGCAGGCTACATGGAGCAGCACGGACCTGGTTCTGAGCCATCTCAGACCGAGCGCTATCTGACCTCGCCCGTAAAATGGGGTTGTCTGTCTCCTAGGGTTCCTAGGTGGATCAATGGAGATAATGTACTGGAAAGCACTTTGAAAAATACAAAGTGAAATTCAAATGGATTATTGACAGCCCTTTGTTAAGAGTTCATTTGATTGCCGAATGTCCTTGAACGCAACGAGGCATCATTCCTTATAAACCATTTTGTAACTCAGACCTTTCCACTAATTCAGAATGACCTTCCCTCCAATCAGTTTGGCTCCTGTGGTTTTACTTCAAAGCCCTGGAAGCTGCTGTGTGGAATCTCATAGAGGAGAGGAAAGGGCTTTTAGAGGTCATCTCGCGTCACACCTCCTGCCCCGGTCCCCCAGTGGGTGTCTCCTCTATATCCTCCCGGAAAATCCCCAGACCTCTGCTTGGAAATCTCCTCTGAGAGCAGCTAGGACATGAGTAGCCCCTCCTGTTGAGGGTGATGAGGCCGACATGAACTCCATGGAATCAAAACTCACTTCTACCATGGGGTCCAGGCCTCTGTCCAGAGCAGGGGTTGGCAAACTATGGCCCAAAGGCCAAATTCACCCCAATGCCTGGTTTTTACAGTCTGCGGCCTAAGAATGGTTTTCATATTTTTAAATAGTTTTTTTTTTTATTATTTTAATTAGTGTTTTATGACACCTGAAAATTATACAAAATTCAAACATCAATATCCACAAATAAAGTTTTATTGAGATACATGCATTCATTTTCATATTTTCTGTGGCTGCTTCCACACAATACGTCAGAGTTGAGTGGTTGCTACAGAAACCTCCCAGCCTACAATATTTAATCTCTGTCTCTTTATAGAGAAATTTTGTTGACCCCGTACTTTTGGGTCACGCCAGCAATCCCAACCCCTCTTAAAACGTGTGAACAATGTTTTCATATCATTGACTCACCCTAGCCAACCTTTTTAAGGACTTCTGATGGTCCAGCAGCTGTGCTGGGCACTGGGAAGGTTTTTTTTTTTTTAAATAAGAGACTGGATTTTGAATGTTCTCACCACCAAGCAACAACAAAAAATACACAGAGACATGGTAGAAATTCAGAGGAAGGGAAGGGAGCATTTCAGAAAGATTTCACAAAAGGAAATTTGAACTTGAACTTAAAGAATGGGATAGGTTTGGGAGGGTTGGAGAGAATTAAGAGGGTTTTTTTTCTTTTCTTTAGCATTTTTTAAGCATGACTCCTGTTTAAAGCCCTGGGGTCAGGAAAATTCAGCATATGTTCAGAAAACAGTGGCTCATCCAATACTTAGAGTGTAGATGGTGCAGCAGGCTGATTTCAGGTAACGGGATACATCAGTGGACAAAACAAGGATCCCCACCCTGATGTAGATTACATTCCAGTGCCCACGTGCCTGCAGGAAAAGGTTCAGAGAGGAGAAAAAGGGACCCCAGGTTGAGGGCAGGTTACAGGCAGAGTGCAACACCCACCTGAGGAGGCCTCCCTGTGCCGCTCGCTCCAGGGCACCGGAATCATGATTAGAAACAGGTGGCACCTGGTCCTGCCCTGCAGCATCGCACACACTCCAGCCTTGGGCATTTCACCTTTCAGGAGCTGCCTCAACTCCTCTTCTTTAAAACTAGGGAGTAGGAGCCGACCTAACTCAAGAATTCTATGATAGTAGTTACACCTTGATTTTCAAACAAAATTTGGGGGATTTGTAGGGGGGGAAAAGATCTAGATAACTGCTCATTTTGTTTTGTTTATAAGGTGCAATTGTGTTTATTTTTCTTATTTTGTTCATTAAAGCTCTCAAAATGTGTTTCTTTAAAAAAGAAAAAGTACTTTTATGTGGTTCCGAACTTCAGGGATCTACAATCCAGTGAAAAACAGTGGATGTACACAGTGGTTAAGAGGATGGACCCAAGAGCCAGATTGCCTGGGCTCTTGGATCCCAGCTCTGCCCAGACAAGCAGTGACCCGTTTGCTGGGGAAGTTACCAGACCTGCCTGTGCCTCAGTTTCCCAGTGAACTGGAGGGAGTAACGGCGTTGACCATGAAGGTTGCTGTGAGGATTAAATGAGACAGTAGCTGGACAGGGTGTAGAGCAGTGCCTGGCTGGCAGACTGCTCACAAGTACTCATTATCATAGGCGAACAAGTAAGTGTGATGAGGTGTGGTTGAGGCAGTGATCAAAGTTTGCAAGGGACGAAATTGGGCTACAGACTGGGGAGTGCGTCTGTCTGGCAAAGAGGAGGGTTAAGACAGGCTTTGTGGGTGTTGGAGGAGAAGCAGGTGTTTTCCCAGCAGACAAGTGGCATGGTGGTATTTTAAGGAGATGAAGCTACATGAGCAAAGATGCCCCCAACTGACCTCGTCTTCTCCCAGCCACGGCTCCGTCTCCTCTGCTCCCCATCTCCGTGAATAAGACTTCTTCCCTCCCCACCCCACCATCACCACCAGCTGCTCAAGACGGAAACACAGGGGTCTTCCTTGTCTCCTCCTTCCAGCCCATCCTCACACCTGGTCGTGCTGATTCTACGTCCCACACATCTCTCAAATCCATTGTCTCTCTCTCTGTATACCTCCATCTCTCCATCTCTCTTTATATCTCTAGATCTCTCTGTATCTCTGTGTCCCTCTGTAGCCCCATACCACTCTCATGGTTTCCCTTTGCTCCCAAGATCAAATCCCACTTCTTGACCTTGTGGGGTCAGTTCCCCCCCTCCCCCTCTGCATCCCGGCAGCCTAGATTTCTTTCATATCCAAGATGTTTGCTGTTCCCTTCCCAATCGTCCCTCCCACTCTCCTTGTAACTAGCAATACTCACCATTCAGGTGGCAGTTCTAATGTCACTTCTTCAGGGATACATCCCTGAGTCCTGCGCTTAGGTAGCACCCTTTCTGGCTTCTCTGTACTTACCACAATCAGAATCGATTGATTACTTGTGTGCTTGTTGTGTATAATCTGTAAATTCCATGAGGGCAGGGATTTTTTAAATATATTTGCACTGATGCACTGACACATCCCCAGCCCCTAAAGCAGCGACTGTCAGATAGTTAGGCATTCAAAAAATATATATTGAATGATCATCTCTTCCTCACTAGACAGTGAGGTCTTTTAGACCTGGGCTGTGTCAATCTTATATTCCCAGAGCCCAAGTCGGTGCTTGGCCTGTACTAGACACACCATAAATATTTGTTGGACAAATGAACAAGTGAGTGAATAACTTCAAAAGTATATCTCCAAGTGAGATCCCAGACTGGTTCTGATACTCCAATTTGCAGTTTTAATAGCAGGGAGCAGTGCCTCCTTCACCTCCCGAGAAACGTACACCATGCTTCTGTTAATGTGGCCTGAAATGGCACTCTTTAGTAGCCAGTCCCAACTACGGCACTCACTAATCCAACCACGGCATCTCAGACACAGAAAGGATCTGGGGGATGATTGAATTCAGTTCCCATTTGATGTTTGAGTCCTTTCTGCACTGCTCTCATCACGCCTTCGTTCAGCCTAAGTTAGAATATTGTGAGATGACCAAACGTCTCTTTTGTCACCTCCGCCTGCTAGAAGTTCTTTGTGATCCTGAAGCAATAACTCGCACCTTGTAGCATCCATCTGTGGGTCCCAGCTCCAGTCCCTAAGACATGGACTTTTAAGCTATGAATTTCAACCCATTAATAAGTCAGGAAATCAATTTATAGCCTCAACAACCATTTTTTTATGAAAAGGAATAGACTAGACAAGGCCAGACTAGAATAGAAAACATCGAAATAAGTTGAACATAGTAAGAGTACTAATGTTTTCTGGAATGATTATTTCAGTTACATATGTGGGTTGCGATATAAAATGTAATTCTTACTATAGGTAACAGCCACAGGCAAGTTGAAAAGTGAGTGAGTCCCGGAGAGTGAGTGGACGGGTGCTCTTACCTTCTGGCCTTTCCAGCGTGGAGACCAATCAAGGTTGCCTCTGACGTTTCATCTTGCCAGCCGAACATTCCCTGCTTCTTTCTTCCCTTGTTCCGCGTATGATGTGGTAGTTGGCTGTGTGCCCTTGGAATTTTGTCTGCATCCCAGGAAGTGAGAGCTACCGACATACTCTGTTGCCACGTTTCTCTCTCACCAGTTGATTTCTCAGGACTTTGGCCCAAGAATGCCAAAGGGAAATGGGGAAAGAGGAGGAGGAGGTTGGGGGAGGCGGAAGCTTCTTGTCCGTCCCCCGCCCACCCCATGTTCCAGTGATCACCACATTCTCTTCAAGGTGCTCACAAATTAACCCTTCCATAACCAAGTCCAAGATGGACAACATGCTGACCTGCCCATAGTCTGTAAAATCAACTTCCTCTCCATTTCGAAAAATGAATGCCTGTAGCTGGCCAGCACTTTTTTTCCTAACACATCTCCCTGTCTCTAATATTCTTCTAATTTCAACCAGTCACAACTTCAGAGTCTCATCTGCAATTTGCCTCAGTAATTTGCAGCATAATTCGTTTATTCCTGAGATCTGAATTCAGAGTAGCTGCACGTTTCTTAAAAGCTCATCAGCTTCCACTGTCACTTAGCAGTGCTCATTCTTTCTCTGCATTGTTCCACCCTCCTCCTTGTCAGAGGAAGCAGACAGAAGTAGGTCTCTCCCAACTCTGCCTTCACTAGGCCGTCGAGCTTCCATTTCACCATCTACTCCAAGCTCTGGGTCTCTCTCTCTCCCTTCCTGATCTTGCCTGAGACAGCTGTAAGCCCTTTTTGTGGCTTTTGGAGTGTTTTGCACATCTCAGCTCCCCTCCCCAACACGCCTCTTGTAGTCACTCTGGGTAGTGTGCTTTTCCTCAATTTTCTGCAAGAGTCTTTTTTTTTTTTCTTTTTTAGGCTGCGTTGGGTCTTCGTTGCTACTTTCTCTAGTTGCAGCGAATGGGGGCTACTCTTTGTTGCAGTGCGCCGCCCTCTCATTGCGGTGGCTTCTCTTATTACAGAGCACAGGCCCTAGGGTGCACGGACTTCAGTAGTTGTGGCATGCGGGCTCAGTAGTTGTGGTGCACGGGCTTAGTTGCTCCACGGTATGTGGGATCTTCCCGGACCAGGGCTCGAACCCGTGTGCCCTGCATTGGCAGGTGGATTCTTAACCACTGCGCCACCAGGGAAGTCCCTGCAAGAGTCTTTTTAAAGCCTGAGCTCATTCAGTCCACAGCTACCTTGGAGTCTTTAAATACTCCCCTACTCCGTCCCTCCTTGGAACCTGTTGTGACGGCAGGGAGGAGTTTGTTTTGCAGAGCCTCTCACTGTCAGGAGTGTTCCTCCCTGGAAAGGTCACATGTCACAGAAACACAGTGGGCTCTTTTCTATCCAGGTTTCCTAACATGTGCCTTCCTCACAGTATGTGTCCAATCAGATCCAGGTTTTCATTTCTTGCTGATCAAGATCTCTGGGATGACACAACCCCTTTCTTTTTTGGACAGACTATCAGCTCTAAAGGTAATGATTTACCTTGTTGCCTCTTAGTCCCCTGCGAGAGCAGTGTGCAACCTAGTGAGCTTATCAGAAAATCGCTGAATACAGCTGGGCAAGCTATAGAATAAAAGTTTGAGATCTTTCTTTTTTGCTTTTTCTAAAAGAACCCTTTTTGAGTAATAATAATAGTTGTTAAATCCTACTGAGTGCTGATTTTTTGCCAGGCAAGTCTCCAAGCTCTTGAAATGTACGATTGCGTTTAATCCTCCAACAACCTTTTCAGACAGGACCCGTTATTACTTCAATTTTACAGAAGAGGACACTGAAGCAGAGAGGTGAAAACTGCCCACGATCATAGAAGCAGCAAATGGCAAAGGCATGATTGGAACACAGGCCATTCAACTCATGGTCTGTGCTCTAGCCCACCATGTCATATCAACAGATACCCTTGATCTCGAAATTATTCCATCAGTCTTTTTATTTTTTTATGTTTATTATTTATTTTTTTATTGCGGTCCTCTGGCCTCTCACTGTTGTGGCCTCTCCCGTTGCGGAGCACAGGCTCCGGATGTGCAGGCTCAGCAGCCATGGCTCACGGGCGCAGCCGCTCCACTGCAGGTGGGATCTTCCCGGACCGGGGCACGAGCCCGTGTCCCCTGCATCGGCAGACGGACGCTCAACCACTGCGCCACCAGGTAAGCCCCATCAGTCTTTTAAAAAGTATTCTGGACCATATATTTATTTCCATTCAATATCATGCCTGCTTGTTTCACCTAGGACTTGGAGCATATAAATGTCTTCTTGAGTTTTGATTATCTCTAAACTCATGAACACCTCTACTTTTATGCCAGAAATGTCTGCTTTCTCTATCTACCTCTATTATGCTTCTTATGACCCCCTTGCGTTGCAGTCATTTGTTGCAATCACATGTCTGTGAGCTCCTGGGTTTTAAGGCCCATTACTTAATTCATTTTTGAGTCTGTTGAATGAATGAATGAGCAAATGAACTCTGTGTATTCATTCACATTAACAACTTTAAACATGTTGGGTAAGTTGACTCTAAGGGGGAAAGAACAGCACCTGTGTTTTTCAAACACGTTGCTATCTTTTCCTGTTGGGGTTGACCTTCCCAAGTAGACTGCCTGGTGGAATGTTGTAAAATTCCCTCTTCCCACAAATTCTCACACATGCCTGTAATTCCACAATTAGAGATTCATTCCTTGACCTATGTCTTACCAGCCGTTTGTATCTTAGTGACCCCTCCTGCAAAGGAGAAAGATTTCATAGAGCCTGGAGGAGAGCACATGAAGGCCATGAAATCTAAGCAAAGGAACACAGGGGGCCTCTGAGAAGGGCTGGGGACTGGGCAGTGTACTGGGAGTGGAGACCCTGAGTTCCACAAGTTAGGTGACTCTCAAAACACTTTCTGATAAGATGTTGGCTCATAATTTTAAAGCAGAGAAGAAACTTAAACCAAATCAGCTTCTTTAAAAATGAAAGTCTTTATCAAAGCAGTTCTTTAAGAAAATGGCCTCAAAGGCCTCAGTTAAAGATCTGAGGAATTAGACCAAATGAGGTCAATTTCATATGTGCTGTGTGTGTCTATAAAGACGTGGACCAAATTTCTGAGTCAGCAGAAGAGGCCAGCTACACCCCAAGTGCCCACTTCTGAGAGCCCGTCCCAGCTTTATCTCAGCCCAGTGCCCACCCCTCCTCTCAGCACATTTCTGACTTTCCTGCCATTCACACCCAGTGCTGGTTTAGAAATAAAAGTTTGCTGTTATCCTGAATGAGTGATTTAGCCCTTCTTTCTGCATTTCCTTAAAAAAGAAAAACAGTTCCATTAGCTTGCTGGGTAGCAGCCTTCCGTCCCCACCACCACCACCTCTGCTCCGCTTCTGCTGCCAACTCTTTCTGGGCATCTTGGGCCAGCAATTTCAGCTCCCTCTGCCTCAGTTTCTGCATCTGGGTTTGGGGATTCGGGGTGGGGCGAAGGAAGTGATTGTTTCATTAGCAAAGTGCATTTCATTACCATTAGCATCTTCCTTCCCTTCTTCCTCACTGGGATATTTTGAGAACTAATGAGATAATGGTCTGCAAGTGGTTGGAGCCCCTCAGAGGGAGTTAGATTGTACCCAGGACACTGGCCCCACTTCCTCTTAAGTACTTCTGGTCCTTAACAATGCTCATGAGTTTAGATCCAAAGAGTGATCTCAGCCACAGCCTCAAGGCGCACACATTGCCTCCTGGTCAATTACCACAAGAAATATCCATGTTATTCACCGGTTTCATTCTGACCGTCCAAGCAAATGAATAAAGTAAATCTATAGCAAGCCTGCTTGAGACCAAGAATTTCCTATTTCAAAATGACAAGTAGTAGATACATAAGAAACAAAAAACCTACTCAGTTCTGACCCAGAAGAAAGAGGTGGCACAATGTACTTTCCGTTAAGTGTGCTAAAAAAAAAAAGTCCAAATTCACATTGAATAAAATCCGTTTGTGTAAGGGATGCTCATCTTCCTGGATGCCTCTGAGAAGTACACCACAGTAAAGGGAGTTCACTGGGAGTACCGAACATGAAAGGAAAAGACATGGTTCTCTAACAAGCACACAGAGATTAACTGATCAATTTGGAGTGGGGGCAGATTAGGAAATCTGTTCCAGTGTCTCTTTGATGAAATTGATAGGCAAGCTTGGTGTAAATAGGTGGGGAGAAAGAGAGGGGGAGAGAGGGGGGGAGAGAGAGAGAGAGGGAGGGAGGGAGAGAGAGAGAGAGAGAGAGAGAGAGACACGAATGAATCTCAAGCAAGCAATTCCTTCCATGTCTCTGGTTGGTAGATTTTGAGGACAGCCCCCTCTCCAGTTTCACAGCTTTGCAAAATTTAACTGTTTCTCTGTGTTCCGCTGAAATACTTCATTTTAGAATCCCACAAAATGATTTTGTCTCCTGTTCATTTGTATTTGGAATTTAGAGTCTGACATCCATCCGAGCGGCGTAGGCTGTGGAGATTAGGGAAATAATGTTAGAGAGCTATTTAGATTTCTGCTTCTCATTCTACAAATATAAGGGGAAGATTTTAAATATTAGATGGAAGAAATAAAATATGGATAAAGAAGTATTCACACTTGGTCTTTATAGAATAATCATTGCAAACCTTTTCCAAATCTTTCTCCTAATTTTGCTTCAAATATTGTAGTAGCCTCTCTTTAGTTTTTATGGCTACATTCACTCTGTAGGATTATGTTGGGCAAAGAATTTGAACACAAACAGCTCCCACTATGGCGTTCAGCCCTGGGATCCTGACAGCTGGGAAGTGCGTGGCAAGTAATCTATTACAAATAATGAAGAATTTAAGTTTATCAATGATTTATTATATGGTATATAAGCAGAATATTTCAAGATTATTACCATAAGGGTATCTCTCACTCACCCAAATTCCAATTTGATTTTACTTCCTTTTCTTCTCTTTCGGATCACAGAGTTGAATTAATTCTACTCAAGTTCTGATGCAATCATCAATCCCCAAAAGGCCCCTCTTTTATCTTATAATGGTTTTCTCTCCTACTTCCTGATCCCCACTCCAATCTCCCCCACTCCAGACCCCCTGACTCCTGTTTTTATTTAGACATATACATATACCTACTTGAATAATATATGGTATTGCTTTGTGTGTGTGTGTGCGTATGTGTGTGTGTGTGTATTTAATTACAAAAGGCAATGTGCTAAAAATCTCATTCTCGGGGCTTCCCTGGTGGCGCAGTGGTTGAGGGTCCGCCTGCCAATGCAGGGGACACAGGTTCGTGCCCCGGTCCGGGAAGATCCCACATGCCGCGGAGCGGCTGGGCCCGTGAGCCATGGCCGCTGAGCCTGCGCGTCTGGAGCCTGTGCTCCGCAACGGGAGAGACCACAACAGTGAGAGGCCCGCGTACCGCAAAAAAAAAAAAAAAAAATCTCATTCTCTTTCTTACTTTTATCCAACTTTATGCTTTTCCAACGCCTCCTTGTTGTCGTATGTAAATCTAAGTATTACAGCTGACAGCTTACATATAACCACATCTGCCCTTGTCCTAGCGATGGGCTCCTGGTTGACTCCAATTCTTTGCTGCTAGGAACACACTCAGAGCTGTCCCCTCATAGATTATCCTCCCTCCAGTAGTTCGGGAGGGTTCCCATTTCCCTGCATCCCTTTCAGCACTTGATATTAATAAGATTTCCAATTTTTGCCCATCTGATGATTTTAAAGTGGATAGCATTGTAATTGAAATTTATATTTCTCTGATTACTAGTGAAGTGAGTATCTCTTCATATGCTTATTATCAATTTGGATTTCTCCTCTGAACTGCCTATATCCTTTGCCCACATTTTCCCAATGTGTGTTTCCTCTATTTTTCTTGCCAACTTGCAGGACTTTCTTGGGGCATTAATTTCTTATTGATTTTTGGACACTGCAAACATCTTTCCCCAGTGCTGTCATGTAGGTTAACTGTTTTGAGCTGAAATCTTTACTTCTGATGTAGTCATACCCATGAATTTTCCTCTTATGGTTTATATTGTTTGGGTCTTGCTTAAGAAATTTTCTTCAGACCCCAGAGCCACAAAGATATGGTTCTACATACTTTTTTTTAATAAATCTTTGTTGGAGTGTAATTGCTTTACAATGGTGTGTTAGTTTCTGCTTTATAACAAAGTGAATCAGTTATACATATACATATGTTCCCATATCTCTTCCCTCTTGTGTCTCCCTCCTTCCCACGCTTCCTATCTCACCTCTCTAGGTGGTCACAAAGCACCGAGCTGATCTCCCTGTGCTATGCGGCTGCTTCCCACTAGCTATCTATTTTACGTTTGGTAGTGTATATATGTCCATGCCACTCTCTCACTTTGTCACAGCTTACCCTTCCCCCTCCCCATATCCTCAAGTCCATTCTCTAGTAGGTCTGTGTCTTTATTCCTGTATTACCCCTATGTTCTTCATGACTTTTTTTTCCTTAGATTCCATATATATGTGTTAGCATACGGTATTTGTCTTTCTCTTTCTGACTTCACTCTGTATGACAGACTCTAGGTCCATCCACCTCACTACAAATAACTCAATTTCATTTCTTTTTATGGCTGAGTAATATTCCATTGTATACATGTGTCACATCTTCTTTATCCATTCATCCGATGATGGACACTTAGGTTGTTTCCATCTCCTGGCTATTGTAAATAGGGCTGCAATGAACATTTTGGTACATGACTCTTTTTGAATTATGGTTTTCTCAGGGTATATGCCCAGTAGTGGGATTGCTGGGTCATATGGTAGTTCTATTTGTAGTTTTTTAAGGAACCTCCATACTGTTCTCCATAGTGGCTGAACCAATTCACATTCCCACCAACAGTGAAAGAGTGCTCCCTTTTCTCCACACCCTCTCCAGCATTTATTGTTTCTAGATTTTTTGATGATGGCCATTCTGACTGGTGTGAGATGATATCTCATTGTAGTTTTGATTTGCATTTCTCTAATGATTAATGATGTTGAGCATTCTTTCATGTGTTTGTTGGCAGTCTGTATATCTTCTTTGGAGAAATGTCTATTTAGGTCTTCTGCCCAGTTTTTGATAGAGTTGTTTGCTTTTTTGTTACTGAGCTACATGAGCTGCTTGTAAATTTTGGAGATTAATCCTTTGTCAGTTGCTTCATTTGCAAATATTTTCTCCCATTCTGAGGGTTGTCTTTTGGTCGTGTTTATGGTTTCCTTTGCTGTTCAAAAGCTTTGAAGTTTCTTTAGGTCCCATTTGTTTACTTTTGTTTTTATTTCCATTTCTCTAGGAGGTAGGTCAACAAGGATCTTGCTGTGATTTATGTCATAGAGTGTTCTGCCTATGTTTTCCTCTAAGAGTTTGATAGTTTCTGGCCTTACATTTAGGTATTTAATCCATTTTGAGCTTAGTTTTGTGTATGGTATTAGGCAGTGTTCTAATCTCATACTTTTATATGTACCTGTCCAGTTTTCCCAACACCACTTATTGAAGAGGCTGTCCTTTCTCCACTGTACATTCCTGCCTCCTTTATCAAAGATAACGTGACCATATGTGCATGGGCTTATCTCTGGGCTTTCTATCCTGTTCCATTGATCTATAGTTCTGATTTTGTGCCAGTACCATACTGTCCTGATTACTGTAGCTTTGTAGTATAGTCTGAAGTCAGGGAGCCTGATTCCTCCAGCTCCATTTTTCGTTCTCAAGATTGCTTTGGCTATTCGGGGTCTTTTGTGTTTCCATACAAATTGTGAAATATTTTGTTCGATTTCTGTGAAAAATACCAGTGGTAGTCTGATAGGGATTGCATTGAATCTGTAGATTGCTTTGGGTAGTAGAGTCATTTTCACAGTGTTGATTCTTCCAATCCAAGAACATGGTATATCTCTCCATCTATTTGTATCATCTTTAATTTCTTTCATCAGTGTCTTATAATTTTCTGCATACAGGTTTTTTGTCTCCTTAGGTAGGTTTATTCTTAGATATTTTATTCTTTTCGTTGCAATGGTAAATGGGAGTGTTTTCTTGATTTCACTTTCAGATTTTTCATCATTAGTGTATAGGAATACAGGAGATTTCTGTGCATTAATTTTGTATCCTACTACTTTACCAAATTCATTGATTAGCTCTAGTAGTTTTCTGGTAGCATCTTTAGGATTCTCTATGTATAGTATCATGTCATCTGCAAACAGTGACAGCCTTACTTCTTCTTTTCCGATTTGGATTCCTTTTATTTCCTTTTCTTCTCTGATTGCTGTGGCTACAACTTCCAAAACTATGTTGAATAAGAGTGGTGAGAGTGGGCAACCTTGTCTTGTTCCTGATCTTAGTGGAAATGCTTTCAGTTTTTCACCATTGAGGACGATGTTGGCTGTGGGTTTGTCATATATGGCCTTTATTATGTTGAGGAAAGTTCCCTCTATGCCTACTTTCTGCAGGGTTTTTATCATAAATGGGTGTTGAATTTTGTCAAAAGCTTTCTCTGCATCTATTGAGATGACCATATGGTTTTTCTCCTTCAATTTGTTAATATGGTGTATCACATTGATTGATCTGTGTATATTGAAGAATCCTTGCATTCCTGGAATAAACCCCACTTGAACATGGTGTATGATCCTTTTAATGTGCTGTTGGATTCTGTTTGCTAGTATTTTGTTGAGGATTTTTGCATCTATGTTCATCAGTGATATTGGCCTGTAGTTTTCTTTCTTTGTGACATCCTTGTCTGGTTTTGGTATCAGGGTGATGGTGGCCTCGTAGGATGAGTTTGGGAGTGTTCCTCCCTCTGCTATATTTTGGAAGAGTTTGAGAAGGATAGGTGTTAGTTCTTCTCTCAATGTTTGATAGAATTCACCTGTGAAGCCATCTGGTCCTGGGCTATTGTTTGTTGGAAGATTTTTAATCACAGTTTCAATTTCAGTGCTTGTGATTGGTCTGTTCATATTCTCTATTTCTTCCTGATTCAGTCTTGGCATGTTGTGCATTTCTAAGAATTTGTCCATTTCTTCCAGATTGTCCATTTTATTGGCATAGAGTTGCTTGTAGTAATCTCTCACGATCTTTTTTATTTCTGCAGTGTCAGTTGTTACTTCTCCTTTTTCATTTCTAATTCTATTGATTTGAATCTTCTCCCTTTTTTTCTTGATGAGTCTGGCTAATGGTTTATCAATTTTGTTTATCTTCTCAAAGAACCAGCTTTTAGTTTTATTGATCTTTGTTATCATTTCCTTCATTTCTTTTTCATTTATTTCTGCTCTGATCTTTATGATTTCTTTCCTTCTGCTAACTTTGGATTTTTTTTGTTCTTCTTTCTCTAATTGTTTTAGGTGCAAGGTTAGGTTGTTTATTCAAGATGTTTTCTGTTTCTTAAGGTAGCATTGTATTGCTATATACTTCCCTCTTAGAACTTTTTTTGCTGCATCTCACAGGTTTTGGGTTGTCATGTCTCCATTGTCATTTGTTTCTAGGTATTTTTTGATTTCCTTTTTGATTTCTTCAGTGGTCACTTCGTTATTATGTAGTGTATTGTTTAGCCTCCATGTGTTTGTATTTTTGTACGGATCTTTTCCTGTAATTGATATCTAGTCTCATAGCATTGTGGTCAGAAAAGATACTTGATACAATTTCAATTTTCTTAAATTTACCAAGGCTTTATTTGTGATCCAAGATGTGATCTATCCTGGAGGATGTTCCATGAGCAGTTGAGAAAAATGTGTATTCTGTTGTTTTTGGAGGGAATGTCCTATAAATATCAATAAGGTCTATCTTGTTTAATGTATCATTTAAAGCCTGTGTTTCCTTATTTATTTTCGTTTTGGATGATGTGTCCATTGGTGAAAGTGGGGTGTTAAGTCCCCTACTATGAATGTGTTACTGTCAATTTCCCCTTTTATGGCTGTTAGTATTTGCCTTATGTATTTGCCTTATGCCTTATGTTAGTATTTGCCTTATTCCTTATGTATTCATGTGCTCCTATATTGGGTGCATAAACATTTACAATTGTTATATCTTCTTCTTGGATCAATCCCTTGATCATTATGTAGTGTCCTTCTTTGTCTCTTCTAGTAGTCTTTATTTTAAAGTCTATTTTGTCTGATATGAGAATTGCTACTCCAGCTTTCTTTTGGTTTCCATTTGCATGGAATATCTTTTTCCATCCCCTCACTTTCAGTCTGTATGTGTCCCTAGGTGTGAAGTGGGTCTCTTGTAGACAGCATATATATAGGTCTTGTTTTTGTATCCATTCAGACAGTCTGTGTCTTTTGGTGGGAGCATTTAATCCATTTACATTTAAGGTAATTATCGATATGTATGTTCCTATTGCCATTTTCTTAATTGTTTTGGGTTTTTAATCGTAGGTCTTTTCCTTCTCTTGTGTTTCCTGCCTAGAGAAGATCCTTTAGCATTTGTTGTAAAGCTGGTTTGGTGGTGCTGAGCTCTCAGCTTTTGCTTGTCTGTAAAGGTTCTAATTTCTCCAACAAATCTGAATGAGATCCTTGCTGGGTAGAGTAATCTTGGTTGTAGGTTTTTCTCCTTTATCACTTTAAATATGTCCTGCCACTCCCTTCTGGCTTGCAGAGTTTCTGCTGAAAGATCAGCTGTTAACCTTATAAGGATTCCCTTGTGTGTTATTTGTTGTTTTTCCCTTGCTGCTTTTAATATGTTTTCTTTGTATTTAATTTTTGACAGTTTGATTAATATGTGTCTTGGCGTGTTTCTCCTTTGATTTATCCTGTATGGGACTCTCTGTGCTTCCTGGACTTGATTAACTATTTCCTTTCCCATATTAGGGAAGTTTTCAATTATAATCTCTTCAAATATTTTCTCAGTCCCTTTCTTTTTCTCTTCTTCTTCTGGAACCCCTATAATTCGAATGTTGGTGCATTTAATGTTGTCCCAGAGGTCTCTGGGACTGTCCTCAGTTCTTTTCATTCTTTTTTCTTTATTCTGCTCTGCAGTAGTTATTTCCACTATTTTATCTTCCAGGTCACTTATCCGTTCTTCTGCCACAGTTATTCTGCTATTGATCCCTTCTAGAGTATTTTTAATTTCATTTATTTTGTTGTTCATCGTTGCTTGTTTCATCTTTAGTTCTTCTAGGTCCTTGTTAAATGTTTCTTGCATTTTCTCTATTCTATTTCCAAGATTTTGGGTCATCTTTACTATCACTATTCTGAATTCTTTTTCAGGTAGACTGCCTATTTCTCTTCATTTGTTAGGTCTGGTGGGTTTTTATCTTGTGCCTTCATCTGCTGTGTGTTTTTCTGTCTTCTCATTTTGCTTATCTTACTGTGTTTGGGGTCTCCTTTTTTCAGGCTGCATGTTCATAGTTCCCATTGTTTTTGGTGTCTGTCCCCAGTGGCTAAAGTTGGTTTAATGGGTTGTGTAGGCTTCCTGGTGGAAGGGACCTGTGCCTGTGTTCTGGTGGATGAGGCTGGATCTTGTCTTTCTGGTGGGCAAGTCCACGTCTGTTGGTGTGTTTTGGGGTGTCTATGGACTTATTATGATTTTAGGCAGCCTCTCTGCTAATGGATGGGGTTGTGTTCCTGTCTTGCTAGTTGTTTGGCATAGGGTGTCCAGCACTGTAGCTTGCTGGTCGTTGAGTGAAGCTGGGTGTTGGTGTTGAGATGGAGATCTCTGGGAGATTTTCACCATTTGATATTTCGTGGAGCTGGGAGGTCTCTTGTGGACCAGTGTCCTGAAGTTGGCTCTCCCACCTCAGAGGCACAGCACTGACTCCTGGCTGCAGCACCAAGAGTCTTTCATCCACACGGCTCAAAATAAAAGGGAGAAAAAGTAGAAAGAAAGAAAGAGGATAAAATAAAATAAAATAAGATAAAATAAAATAAAGTTATTAAAATAAAAAATAATTATTAAGAAAAAAATTTTTTAAGTAACAAAACAAAACAAAACCAAAAAAACGGATGGATTGAACCCTAGGACAAATGGTGAAAGCAAAGCTATACAGACAAAATCTCACACAGAAGCATACACATACACACTCACAAAAAGAGGAAAAGGGGAAAAAATAATAAATCTTTCACTCAAAGTCCACCTCCTCAATTTGGGATGATTCGTTGTCTATTCAGGTATTTCCACAGATGCAGGTACATCAAGTTGATTGTGGAGATTTAATCCGCTGCTCCTGAGGCTGCTGGGAGAGATTTCCCTTTCTCTTTTTTGTTCGCACAGCTCCCGGGGCTCAGCTTTGGATTTGGCCCCGCCTCTGCATGTAGGTCGCCGTTTTTTGCTCAGACAGGATGGGGTTAAAGGAGCTGCTGATTCAGGGGCTCTGGCTCACTCAGGCCGGGGGGAGGGATGGGTGCAGATGCGGGGCGGGCCTGCGGCGGCAGAGGCCAGCGTGATGTTGCACCAGCCTGAGGCGCGCCGTGCGTTCTCCCGAGGAAGTTGTCCCTGGATCCCGGGACCCTGGAAGTGGCGGGCTGCACAGGCTCCCCGGAAGGGAGGTGTGGATAGTGACCTGTGCTCGCACACAGGCTTCTTGGCGGCGGCAGCAGCAGCCTTAGCATCTCATGCGCGTCTCTGGGGTCCGTGCTTTTAGCCGCGGCTCGCGCCCGTCTCTGGAGCTCCTTTAAGCAGCGCTCTTAATCCCCTCTCCTCGCACACCAGGAAACAAAGAGGGAAGAAAAAGTCTCTTGCCTCTTCGGCAGCTCCAGACTTTTCCCGGACTCCCTCCCGGCTAGCCGTGGTGCACTAACCCCTTCAGGCTGTGTTCACGCCGCCAACCCCAGTCCTCTCCCTGCGCTCCGACCGAAGCCCGAGCCTCAGCTCCCAGCCCCGCCCGCCCCAGCGGGTGAGCAGACAAGCCTTTCGGGCTGGCGAGTGCCGGTCGGCACCGATCCTCTGTGCGGGAATCTCTCCGCTTTGCCCTCTGCACCCCTGTTGCTGTGCTCTCCTTTGCGGCTCTGAAGCTTCCCCCTCCGCCACCCGCAGTTTCCGCCTGCGAAGGAGCTTCTAGCGTGTGGAAACCTTTCCTCCTTCACAGCTCCCTCCCACTGGTGCAGGTCCCGTTCTTATCCTTTTCTGTTTATTCTTTTTTCTTTTGCCCTACCCAGGTACGTGGGGGGTTTCTTGCCTTTTGGGAGGTCTGAGGTGTTCTGCCAGCCTTCAGTAGGTGTTCTGTAGGAGTTGTTCCACGTGTAGATGTATTTCTGATGTATCTGTGGGGAGGAAGGTGATCTCCACGTCTTACTCTTCCACCATCTTCCCCCTCTCCTCCTTCTACATACTCTTGATAAAATATGTATCTCTTCCCTTCATTCTTAGGTCTTTAATCCATTTGGATTTTATTTTTGTATATGTTGTAAGATGGGAATCCAACCTTTTTCCCCATGGTGAGTCAGTTCTCCCAACACCATCCACTAAACGATCCATCTTCTCCCCACTGGTTTGGGAAGAAGTTTTATTATATACAAGTGTCCCATGGAAACATGGGTCAGTGGATAAGCTCTCTATACAATCTCTTTGGCCAGTTTGCATGTTTTTGCACCTCTACCCCACAGTTTTATTCTGGTAGTTTTGAAATACGTCTTAGTCAATATGTTTTCTTCAATGGGAGAGAAGGCTAAGGCAGCAGTTAGTAGATATTGGGAATTTTATATAATCCCACAATCTCTCTTATCCTTGTCCTAACCCATTATTCCCACACTAGGTCACCCATGGAAGGGTATCCTACATGTGAACGTCATCTGCAATGTGCGTCCAAAGGGGGGAAAAAGACTAAAACATCTAAGCGATCACCTGTTTGCCCTGCACAATTCTTTGAAATTTAAATCATATGTCCTTCTAAGATAAGAGAGTCAATATCTTTTACTCTTAATCTTGAAAGTTATTACTTCAAAAACCTATAAAACAATTCTTCCATGGAAATGAAAGATCTTCAGGGATGATTTCACTGTGTCTTCAAAATTT
This sequence comes from Pseudorca crassidens, assembly GCF_039906515.1. Lineage (NCBI taxonomy): Eukaryota > Metazoa > Chordata > Mammalia > Artiodactyla > Delphinidae > Pseudorca > Pseudorca crassidens. Next base: position 123,854,346 of record NC_090299.1, on the reverse strand, counting down.
ACAAAGAGGGTAATATGTATGAAGCCACTGAGGGACAAAGTGCCTAGTAATTTGTCCATTCCAACAGTCAATCTGTAGTAGAACTGAAACTACAACCCAGATTTCCTGAGACTTCCTTGTCAACTTTACAAACAGGTATCCAATGTCTCCTGTGTGCTAAACATCACTGCATGGAGTAGAAAAATGAATAAACAAACATGGTCTCTGCCTCCATATTAATCAATCAGTGACTTGTCTGGAACCTGGGTTGTAACCTCACTCATAAAAGGATGGGCCTGTTATGAAGCTGGACAGTTTTGAGTCCATCCTATCAGCCAGAGGCCAATTCAAATACATTTTACACAGATCAGCTGACAATCAGCTAAAAATTCTAACTAGATCCTGCCATGCTGGATTTACTGGCCAAATATAGACCTTGTCTCTAACTCAGATGAGACAAAATGACATGCCAAGAATATCCTGCCAGAACAGGAATGAGATTGAAACTGCATTAAAGTTTCTGGTTACTTGTAGATGAAAAATTTCCAGATGAAGGAAAGCACAGAATATTCAGACACAGAGGGGAAGGAAGGAAAGAAGGAGGGAAGGAAGCAAAGAAGGAAAGAAGGAAGGGAAAAAGGGAGGGAAAAGAAAACAAAAAGAAAAGAAAAAGCTGGTGCTCAGGAATAACTAGGAAAAGAAGACAGAATATAGCAGGAAGAAACACCACAAAAGAGCCTTGTCCCTTCAATGTCCCTGACTTCACCAGAACCTGAATTACGTGGAATAAATATCAGCACTTAAACAGCAAAACTGGGGGGAGCTGACACATAGAAAGTGTTCAATAATTATTAGTATTTTTTAAAGTAGATAATTATCGCTTCGAAATAATGGAACCAAGGAGTGAGTCAAACTATCACTTACAATCATGAAATAAACTGAAATTGTTCACATTATTTGTTAGTTTTTGTTTTCCCTTAAGTCATATTCCTGAAGGAATTATCCCGTTTAAAAATAATCCATGTGTTGTCGATCAGAGCAAAAAATAAACCTAAAGCTAGGGAAGGGAAAACCACTTTATTGTTTGATTTTTTTTTTTTCGATATGCCGGCCTCTCACTGTTGTGGCCTCTCCCGTTGCGGAGCACAGGCTCCGGACGCGCAGGCTCAGCGTCCATGGCTCACGGGCCCAGCCGCTCCGCGGCATGTGGAATCTTCCCGGACCGGGGCACGAACCCATGTCCCCTGCATCGGCAGGCGGACTCTCAACCACTGTGCCACCAGGGAAGCCCTATTGTTTGATTTTTTAAATTTCAGCATATTCATATTTTGAATTCTAACTCAGTCTTCATAATTATTCAAAATTGTCTGGTGGACTAAGAGTAACATGAAAGGATATTGATAGTTTATTAAAAGTGAAAAGCAGGTTAAATAGCAGAATAATGTATCACTTACGAGTTCAGAGCCTAGAGCCAGACTGCTTGGTTCAAATCCCACCTCTTCCACTGAAATAGCTATGTAGCTTTGGGCAATATTTTTAACCTCTCCATGTTTAAGTTTCCTCATCTGTAAAATGAGAATAGAAATTAAACCTACCACATAGGATTCTTGAAATTATTCAATGAATTAATACATGGAAAATCAATCTGAACAGTGTCTGTTACATAATAATAAGTCAAGAAATATTAGTTATTATTAACATCATAACAGTATCATCCCATATCTATTTGTCTGCATAGAAAAATCTGTAAAGGTAGACCATCAAATTTTAACAGTGTTTATTTGTGGAAGGTGAGATTATGGATTTTTCTTCTTTCTATTTATCAGCATTTCTCTAATTTTTCCAACCATGAAAATACATTGATTTTATAATAAGGAGAAACAAGTTCTTTTTAATTTTTGACAAAAGATCTGTGAGATGGGGAGACTGGCACATCCATATAATCAAGAGTTACCTGCAAATAAACAGTCTAGCAAGGAGGTAAAGTTTTGAGTTCTATTCCAAAATAATCAGGGGGTCAGGGGGCTGATGAGGTTAAAAAAAAAACAACGTGGAGGAGAGTGACATTCTTCTCCAAATTTTTGTTTTGTGCTCAAGGTTAAGGTTCAATACAGCAGTAAAATGAACAAAGAAATGAAGTACTGTGAAGGGTCACAGGGACAGACAAGGGCTGGCTCTGGAGTTTTGAAAGGCATTGGATAATTTCATGACAATTAATAACATCTGCAGTCCTGCTGGGCAGGCTAATGGCAAGGGTAATTAGAGCCTGTGCTCCAAGACAGATGACTGCTTGTCAGAGGGAAGAGCAATTCCACCTGGGGCCACATTCCCGGGGCATAGGCAGGGCCAAGAGGGCCTGGGGCCAAGGCGCGGGGCCTTGCCTGGAAGAACCCTACCTGATCACAGCAAAGGAATGACCTCCTCTGGCCTTTGTGGGCAGATTCTCATCTCACAAAGGAAACAGTGGATGCAGGTGCTGCTCAAGGCTTGGATCTAGATGTAAAACCAGCCCACCCTAATATCCTGCAGTGAAATATTTCACACTACACATACCCAGGATTTAGGCTTAAAAAATACATTCAGTTCAAAGAAGTTGTAAAATCCACAAATTCTATTATTAACCCAACAGTTACCCAGCAATGATTATGCACTGGGGGGGATGATGTTCCAGTTACCAAATTAAGAAGTGATCATTTCAAGACATAATCTTTCTTCAAGGACAAAGAGAACAATGGGTTTCATGTGAATATTTTGGTCTCTCCTTGTCTCTAAACCAGCTTACGTTGTTCAGTTTTTTAATCAGCATGACTGATATATCTTTTCTAAAAGCTTTATTATAAAATGAAAACATGTATTTTCAAAGTGATGGTTTCCATCTACATAAGTCTCAGAATTAATCCTTCCATCCACAGGATGGTTCACCATAAAGAATGTTAAAGGAGAACACTTGTAATACCACTTAGGAGTTTGTCCCAATAATTTTACCTAAGCAAAAACTAAATTACACAATGACATCAGTAGACTTCTTTTCTTTCTCAGAGAATGTTAGACCTCCTAGAGTAATGGAAATTAAAACAAAGAAAAGAGATGTAATTAAACTTACAAGCTTTTGCACGGCAAAGGAAACCATAAACAAAATGAAAAAACCTACAGAATGGGAGAAAATAATTTGCAAATGATGCGACTGACAAGGGATTAATCTCCAAAATATGCAAACAGCTCACACAGCTCAATATCACACACACACACACACACAAAAACACTCAATCAAAAAATGGGCAGAAGAGCTAAAAGAACATTGCTCCAAAGAAGACATACAGATGGTCAAAAGACATATGAAAAGATGCTCAACATCACTAATTATTAAAGAAATATAAAAGAAAACTACAATGAGATATCACCTCACACCAGTCAGAATGGCCATCATCAAAAAATCTACAAATAATAAATTCTGAAGAGGGTGTGGAGAAAAAGGAACACTCCTACACTATTGGTGGGATGTAAATTGGTACATTCACTATGGAAAACAGTATGGAGGTTTTTAAAGAAAAAAAAAAAACTAAAAATAGAGCTACCACATGGTCCTGCAATCCCACTCCTGGGCATATATCCAGAGAAAAACATAATTTGAAAAGATACATGCACCCCAGTGTTCTAGCAGCACTATTTACAATAGCCGAGACATAGAAGCAACTTAAGTGTCCATCAACAGATGAATGGATAAAGAAGATGTGGTATATATATACAATGGAATATTACTCAGCAATTTAAAAAAATGCAATTATGCCATTTGCAGCAACATGGATGGGCCTAGAGATTATCATACTAAGTGAAGTGAGCCAGACAGAGAAAGACAGGTATCATATGATATCGCTTATATGTGGAATCTAAAAAAAAAAAAATGATACGAATGAACTTATTTACAAAACAGAAACAGACTCACAGACATAGAAAATAAACTTATGGTTACCAAAGGGGAGGGAGGGAGGGATAAATTAGGAGCTTGGGATTAAAATATACACTACTATATATAAAATAGATAACCAACAGGACCTAATGTATAGCACAGGGAACTTTACTCAACATCTTCTAATAATCTATAATGGAAGAGAATGTAAAAAAGGAACATACGTATATATCTGAATCACTTTGCTGTACACCTGAAACTAACAACATTGTAAATCAATTACATTTCAATAAAAATTAAAAAAAAAGAATGTTAGACCTCTTGATACAGTGCTACACAATTCTAAAAAAAGAATCCTAACCAACTTCAAGTTAAACATTTTAGATCCAACAAAAGCATTTATCTCAAATTTCTCCTGGAACCCCTCTAAAATGACAGAAAAGGAATTGAAAATGTGTAAAACCATAAAAGCAAAAAAACAGAAAAGTTGATGACAGCTGACCAGTGATGTTAATGAACCATTACAACAAAGAAAGCATATGGGTGGGATCTGGGGCTTCCTTTTCTAGCAATATGACAGAATAGACATTCTGACAAACTCTATAGCCAAAACACACTGATGTGCTAGGTAAATTACATGCAAGCAAGAGACAAGGAGATGGAAAATATGAAGAGAGGTTAAGAAAAGTGGAAGACACAGTGAGAAAAAAAGAAAAAGAAAATAGAGCAGAGGAAATGCAAATGTTATTGAACAAATATTGATGAAAAGCATGAATCTACTGATTCGGGAAAAAAATCCATCTCAGAAGAAATTCACTGGTGTTAATAATCTCCTACATTTTTTAGTTGGGTGGTAAATTCCTGGGTGTTCATTGCATTATTGTGCTTTTAATATACATGTATGTTAAATATATTCTTCAAAATGTATTCATAATGACATATGTTAGTAAGTTAAAGTATTTTGAGAAGCATGAACCACTTAGGCCTCAGCTTTCCAGTCTTTGCGAGGTTCCTTTAGAAGAGTGAGGAAGGTTGGGGAATCAACAAAAAGCAAGTCTACATATGTGCAGGCCCCTGGAAAGCCTCAGAGGCTGGATGCGCACCATACATGCGAACGCAGGGGTGAAGGATAAGGCCAAAAACTAGAAGACTGGTTAAAAGTCTGTACAATGAATAATTAGATCCAGATTCCATCCCTCCACATACGTAGCCAGAAGGCTGTCCTTTTTTTTTTTTTTTTTTTTTGCGGTACGCGGGCCTCTCACTGTTGTGGCCTCTCCCGTTGCGGAGCACAGGCTCCGGATGCGCAGGCTCAGCGGCCATGGCTCACGGGCCCAGGCGCTCCGCGGCATGTGGGATCTTCCTGGACAGCGGCACGAACCCGTGTCCCCTGCATCGGCAGGCGGACTCTCAACCACTGCGCCACCAGGGAAGCCCCGAGGCTGTCCTTTCTTTACCAGAGAAGATTGGAGGATTTCTCTCTGGAAAAATTGATTCAAAAGGGATGCCTTGGGGACACCAAACTTAGCTGAAAAACTTCTTGAAATCCTCCTGGCTTTAATGAGTTCCTTCTCCCTGACCCATAACCCCTCACCTTGTTTAGCTCCTATAATTCTAGGTTCCAGGGCTGTAATCACTCCCACTCTAACTCCAAGACCAGAGAAATGAAGAAATGAAATGACCCAAAAGAGAACATCTACATTCTCTTATTTCAATAGAAACGATTGATGATAAAGTTGAGGAACTCTTCCAAGAAGTAGAATAAACAAGGTGGAAAATTGCAGAGAAAAGATAAGAAAATGTGAATATCAATCAAGAGGTCCAACATAAAAGTAGCAGGAGTTCCAAAAGGAGAAAAGAGAAAAACAGGAAGGGGAGAAACTATTAAAGAAATAACACAAAAAATCCTGCAAATTAAAGGACACAAGTATATAGCTTGAAAGGGCCCATTGAGTACCCAGTAAAATGAGTAATAAAAATATCCACCCCAAGTCGTTATGAGTGAAATTTCAATAAAGCAAGAATAAAAAGATCCTAACAGCTTTGGTGCAGGGAGTAGGAGGAAGAGGTACACATAAAAGAAACAGGAATATTATCAGACTTTTCAATGGCCCCAATGAAACCTCATTGACAGCAGAGCGATGCTTTCAAATAAACTGAAGAAAAAATATTTCCTACTTAGAGTGTTATACCCAGCCAAGTTATCAATCAAATGTGAGCATAGAGTAAAAGATAATTCAAGCACACGAGTTTATTTTGCATGCACTCTTTTTTTTTTTTTGCGGTACGCAGGCCTCTCACTGCTGCGGCCTCTCCCATTGCGGAACACAGGCTCCGGACGCACAGGCTCAGCGGCCATGGCTCACGGGCCCAGCCGCTCCACGGCATGTGGGATCTTCCCGGAACAGGACACGAACCCGTGTCCCTTGCATCGGCAGGCGGACTCTCAACCACTGTGCCACCAGGGAAGCCCCTGCATGCACTCTTTGTTAGAGGTTGTGCTCCAGTAAAACAAGAAAGCAAACTAATATGGGAGCCAAGAAAAAGGGGAATCTAACACAGGAGAGAGATCAAAGGAACTCCTAAAATGATGGAAAAATCAAACAATAAAAACAGAGACATGTTATTTAGAAATTTGGGGATGAATACCAGGAAAAAAAAAAAAAAAAAAAGGACAAAAACCTGAAAGTGGTTGCCTCAGGAGAATGGAACCTGGGATTGAGTAAGGGTAGGGCATGATGGCTATTTTTCAATGGGTCTTTGAGCACTATTTGATTTCTGAAAATCTATATGTGTATATTAAATGCATATATTAAGTGAAATTTTAAAACATTTAAATAAAAAAAATCTAGCCTAGGACACCTGGGAACCTAGTCCTTTTTTAAAAGTATCAGCTATAGCTTATTTTTATGTATTCAGTTTTGCCATTTAAACAATGAAGCACATTAGAGAAAAATTGGAAACAGTAAAGAAATGGAAATAAAGAAATATATTACCCATAATCCCATAGTCCCACTTTACTCATTCCCTTAACAGACTTTTCACATGTAAATTTATAGTTGCAGTTGTGGCTTCCACACAGCTATCTTGCTTCCCCCCTACGACATTATATCATGATTAATTTTCAGCTTGCTGCATAGGCTCATAACCATCTTTCTTAATGGCTTGATGGCTTTTTGATCTGAGTGTCCAATAACATGGATCACCACCCTCCCTCCCTACCTCATGTTGTTCTTTTCTCTGTTCTTTGGACTCTCCAAGCCCATGTTCCTCTAAGGGCCTCAGCCCTGGGATTCTCTTCTTCAGGATGGCTGCCTGGCTGTCCCCCTTCGAAAATCAGCTTAAATCCAGCTCCCGCAAGACCTTCCTTTACCCTCAAGCTGAAATAAGTCTCTTTTTTTTTTCACATCCTGTTTTCATCGTGGCAGTTTTTACTCCCCAATCCTTTCCTTTTTTATTTCTTGGTTTATTTATTTATTTATGGCTTGTCTCTTCAATAAATTGTAAGGTCCACAAAAGCAGGAATTATATCTGTCCTTTTTCCCACTGCACATCCAGCACAGAGAGCAGAGAATGGCACAAAGAAAGTACTCAGTACCTATGTGAGGGGCTGAATGAATGAGTTAATAAGTGACTGACCGATGAACAGATGAAAAGCTACAGAGAGAAACCTGAGGCCAAACAGAAATAAACAGTGAGTCTGGAGATCTGCTCCTAGGCCTGGCCACCACTAACCAGGTGCATGACTTGGAATAAGGCACACTTAACTTCTCTGTGCCTCGTCTTCTCACCTATGAAATGAGAGGTTGGAGAAAGTGGCCTCCATCATCTGTTTCAACAAGTACTGAGGTCTGCACCTTTGCAAGTCACTTTAGTAAAGATTTCTGTTGTGAGTTTTGGAAAATAACTTTTTGGTTCCATTTCCAAGGATGATGGTTGAGTAGGAATTTCAGTCAAACAACTATATGTTTTTTTCTGCATGACAACAAGCAATTAGTTTTAATAGTTCTTGTCTCTGTCTTTTCTCTCATGAGAGAGAGAAATATATTCATTGATCAGGTAAATGAGGCAGCATGCAATTGGAGAATGCCTTGACATACAGAAAGTTTCTTGATAGGCAATGATTCTTTAGGGAAACCGTATAGAATGGTGGTTGTCTTCATCCATTTGGGCTGCCATAAGAAAATACCACAGACTGGGGTGGCTTATAAACAATAGTTCAGGAGGTTGGGAAGTCCAAGCTCAAGGCACTGGCATATTCGGCATCTGGTGAGAGCCCACTTCCTGGTTCCTGTCTTTTTGCTGTGTGCTCAACATAACGGAAGGGAATGAGAAAGCGTCTCTGGGGCCTCTTTTAAAAGGGCACTAATCCCATTCATGAGGGCTCCACCCTTTGATCTATCACTTCCCAAAGGACCTACCTCCTAATACCAGCACAGTGGGGGTTAGGTTTCAACATATGGATTTTAGGGGGACACAAACATTCAGACCATAGCAGTGGTTAAAAGCACGTCTGATGTCAGGCAGACTAAGGTTCACAAACTTGGGCAGGCTACTTTGACAGAGAAGGTAGTTTAGTGGTACTAAAAGCTAGAGCTAGACTGTTGGGCTTGAGTCCCAGCTCTGCTGCTTAGAGCTAAGAAACCCCTCATGTCTCAGGATCCCATCTGAAAATGGAGCTGAGAAAGTTTCTACTTCATAAGGTTGTTGTGAAGATCAACAAACATCGAATTTATAGGACACTTTGGACAGCAGGAACTGAGAACACACAGTCACCACTATTTGAGTTTGCTGTTGTTGTTGTCTTATTGTTGCCTAATCTCTCCAAGTCTGTTTCTGCATTCATTCATTCAATGAATATTTACCAAGTGCGTTTGAAGAAGCATCGTATCACTTCATTAACTCAAGACAAAGCTTCTGAGCCTCAATTATATTGCCATTGGCATACAGGACTGGGGTTAGTAGTGCTAATCTCTCTTGCAATAGTTCTCAAATACACCCCCTAGCAGTATACTTGGGGGAGAATTGCCTTTTGAGTGCACTGGTCATCCATGGGAGCACTCTCCTCCACCACTCTGCAGCATCCCCACCCCTCCATCGTCCTATCAGAGGTCAGCCCACTATGTGATCAAGGTCAACTCTCCTGATTCCCATCTGGGCCAGAACAAGCAGGGAGATAAATGATAGGGAGAAGGGAGACAGCAACTCAAAGGTGGGAAATACATTCAGACATTCAGAGAAAGAAAGAGGTGGATGATAACATACCAGAAGATATGAATTTGGGATCTGGTGTTCATCTCAACTTTCACTCCGTTATTTCCCTCATCTCCATTCCTAAACATGTGACAATAATTCTGGAGCAAGGATTTGGATCAAGGTTCAATGATCAGTGAGTGAAATATAAAATATTTAGAAGTAAATAATGGCAAATTTATAAGGAAAGTAGTATAAAAGTTGCTAAGATGATATTTATTCACTTGCACATAGAAGAATTAAAAATTTAAGCTTATGATTAAATGAAAGTAGATCTTGAGATTATAGCCATTGAATAATTCTTGGATCAATAACTAAAATTTATCATTGTGGGCCATTTCTATTTCTCGTGTGCCACATTCAGAATTAACATCAATGATTATGTTCTGTCCAACTGTTTGAAATAGGATTTCAAACTTCAAATCGAACTCATAATTTTCTCCCACAAGCCTGGTATTTTTCCATGTTTCCTATCTCCATCTAAATAAGTCGTAAAACCTAGAAGTTATTCTTCACACTTCAGCAAATCCTATCAAACTGAGCACACAAATAGCTCTTAAATTGGTTGATGTTTTTCTTAGTTCAAAATAGTTATGTTTAGGGACTTCCCTGGTGGTCAGTGATTAAGAGTGCACACTCCCAGTGCAGGGGGCCTGGGTTCGATCCCTGGTCAGGGAACTAGATCCTGCATGCATGCTGCAACTAAGAGCCCACCTGATGCATCTAAAGATCCCGTCTCCCGCAACTGAGACCCAGCACAGCCAAATAAATAAATAAATATTATTTTTTAAAATATTTATGTTTAGGATATTAAAAGAAAAATATAAAAAATAAAATCTATAAAAATTAAGAAGGAATCATTAAACAAAAACAGGCAATGCTATAATAAGAATAGGTGGATGGGGAAAAGAACCAATTAGGAATCTCAGAAATAAACAAAAAGTCACTAAAATATAAAAAAATCAGTAGATGCAATTAAATTTAGATTGGATATAGTCACAAAGATATTTAGTGAGTGGGAAGACAGTCCTGCAGAAATCACCCAGAATACAACACAGACAAACAAAGAAATACTGAATGTGAAAAGAGGAGCTGAGAGACGTGGTGTGGTAGCCTTTCTCCAAAGAGGGCCATTGATGTCTTCTCCCTCTGGACGCACATGCTACTCTCCTATCAAGAAGTGGGTTTTCCCCTGCCCTGGAATACCAGCTTTTTATTGCTTTAAAAACATAAAAGATCTCAAGCAAAATAGTAAAATATTAACAATTTGTTAAATTTGAATGGTGAGTTCTTTTGTGTTTTATTTGAAAATTTTAAATGTTAACAAAATGGATTTTTTTCACCAATAATTTATGGAAATCAATTCCCTTGCTTTCCCTTTCAGTCACAACCCATATGTAACTCTGCCTGTGTGGGGGTCAGTGATAGTCCCTTGTTTGGTTTGGCCCCGTAGGAGGAGAAGTGAGATCCCACCACTCCCTGAACATATGCATCAGCATTTGGGTCTCCGGTGCCGCCAGATGGAGCTGGGCTGTGTCCCCCTCCTCACTCACAAATTTATGTAGGGCCGGAGAATCGGTTCCCAAGTACCTGACTATGTTTGGTGAACCAAGTTCCCAAATGAAACCAAACTGCACTTTTTAAAAAATGCAGTCCTGAGAGGAAATTTACTTAAGGAAGGTGACCCATACTTGGAAGTTGAAGGGATGTGCGGGACCAGAGGCAGAGGAAGTTGATGCTGAGGAAAATGGGCAGAGATTTGTAGGAGTAAAAAAGGGGCAACGTGCACATGAACATGAACCTGGGTCCGCCAGGGCTTCTCCTGACCATAAGCCTCACCTCAGAGCCAGCCTGCTAGGCCAGGGCAAAGGCCAAGAAGGATGACTGTTCCCAGCCCCCAGGGACCAGTGCTGGTCCCCTCTCCTGGCAGGTGGCAGCAGGCAGGCAAAACGGGGTCTGATTGATGGACAAATCTAATCCATCCCAGTGATTCTCAGGAATATTTGGGGAGGAAAACCCAAGAAAAATCTGAGCTTTCTGCTGACTTGGCAGGTAGGGTTTGGGCCTTTGTGATTTGGGGATTTGAGAGAAATCATGTCTTATTTTGGAGATACAGATAGATGATGGCTGGGCTTTAGGCTAGTGACTTTATCTCCATCATTCGTACACTCGGCGAAGGGGAAGCAGAGGTGGAAATATTGCAACACAACAACTTCCCCAAACTCCAGTGCAATCAGTGAAGACTCCCAGATCACACTGTTTCATACCACCCCCCTCCTCCTAGCGCTCCCCATTCCCCTCCCTGCCGCATCTCCTCAGTAGAACTAGTGCCTTCATTTTTAAAGTACTTAACTTTTTTTCTCTCTCCAACTGGAATATAACTCCATGACATTCAAAATTAACAGTTGTTTTCACTTCTGGTTCATAAGTTTTAGAGCAGCACCCAGTGCAATTAGGAGCTCAGTAAATATTTGAATGAATGACTGAAACTGTGCTAGGTTTAGGAGAGTCAGACATCACATATGTCACCAACACCCTCACACACACACATATACACACTCACATACACACTCACACACACACACACTCACATACATATACACACACACAGACTCACACACATATACACACATACACACACACATACACACACACATATACACACATACACACACTCACACACAGACTCACACACATGCATACACACACACACACACTTCTTTCCCATGGCTCAGGTTCTTGGAAAGGAGGATAGCCAATTGTGGATGATGGAAATTTCACCATAAGTAGTCATGTCAGGACGGCCTAGGTGAGAGTAAAAACCTGCACAGTAGCCTCCCAACGCTCGCCCTTCCCAGGCCTCAGGGCCTCACACTTGCTGAATTTCAGGGGGATCTAGAAGGTAGGAGGGCCAGAAGGAATACGAATTGTACACCAACTTTCTGGTTTTAACAACAAGCTGTAACCCTGAGGGGGTTGGAGGGAAGCAGGGCCTGCACCCACCCCCAACATTCCCTAAGGACCAGAAATGAGCCGAAGCCGAGGTCAGCAGCAGGGGTGGCACCCGGAGCAGGGGGCTGGGTTGACTCTCCACTTTGCTCTCTGTGGCCCCTGGAGAAGCAGTCTCCCCTCAGGTCCAAATCCCAAACTTCCAGCAGCTTCTCTAGCTCCTTACACTAGTCCAGGGAAGAAAAGAGCTTGGGGAGGAAGAAATGAGGGGCAAGGAAGTGGGGCTGGAATACCAAGAGCATCTCCCCAGATGCAGGCAGGGAGGGGCTGCGGCCGGGGGAGGAGCCGTGATGGGGAGGCAGGGCGGGGCTTCACTAGAGCTTTGATGCCCTGTCGAGTAAGCAAATTCACTTTTCTGCCCTTGGGAGGGCTGGGAGGGGGGATTCCCAAAACAATGTCCATGGTGGACTTCTGAAACCTGGCTGGGCCCCGCTTCTGAAAGGATTTTCAATCGTAACAGCGACAAGAACATGGTGGCTTTTTGCATGGTCCCTGGACCACCTTATCTGACTTCCTGACCTTCAGGAGACGAGCAAGGTGACTTGTTCACCTTCTCTCCCCTTCCTTGACAGGCTCAGGTTATCAGGAGAGGATCTGTGGGGGAGGGGTTCCCTCCCTTTGGTATTTCCTATTGTACAAGCTGCCAGAGGCGATTACACTGGCGCAACTAATAACTCCATGTATAAGCTTCTCATTCTGGTACAACAAGCATAGGTTATGAGTTTCTCTCCCTATTTTAATCTTTGCTTAAAGTCTTTTCCTCACCTGTGGAATTCGGCACTTGCCCTGCTAAAGGCCTCTGCCTTTGTTCAGGCCAAAGGCACAAACGTCAAGGCCAGCTCCCCACTTCAGGCCTTCTTTCTCATGTTTTCTGTTTCTCCTTCCCTCCCCCTCTCCCCGCTTCCCTTCTCCCCACCCTACCCCCTGCCCCAAACCCACTTTATTCCTCTGAAATTACTGACGCGGCCTTCCCCACCGGCAGCCTGAGTTTCCAGGCTACTGCCTAAACAACCCACAGCGTTTATTCTACATGCCTCTTCCAGGCAGAAGAGGGGGCAAGAAATCCTAAGTAAAATGCAAATTTGCTGCAGTGAGCTCATGCTTCTGCACAGACAGATTAGACCCACATCATTAAGTGCACGTGGACCTTCCGTGATTAGGGGTGCTGGCCCCTGGTTTAGGGGCTGAAGACAAGGCTGACAGGCAGCAGAGAAGCAAGGAGGGCTGGCCAGCCAGCCATGCCCCTCTTCTCGGCCTCCCTCTATTAGGGATTTTTGCTACCTGCCACCTGGGCTCTATCAGCCAGGTAGCCACGCCTCCGAGCATCTCTTGCCCCGCAGAAGAGGAAGGTGGGAAGCAGAAATGATCACTGCCTTGTTCTGTGTCTCTTTCAGCAAAACTACCTTAGTTCCAAACTTAAAAAAATACTCCCATATGTAAGCAGCACATTTCAAGTACTGGTAAATTATCTCCTTCCCAGCCTTAATTCAGATGATCTTTTGACTTAAGATGTAAGAACCTACAGAAGAATCTTTAGATGCAGATTTCAGTTAATTTTGCTCCAGATGGCTAAGGGATGGTGGGTGACCTGCAAGATTAATAATTCCTCAGTTTAAATTAAAACCACCAGAGAATTATGTGAGGACATATATTTGTCTCCAAGAGCTTAGCTCTTTTTGCCGGTACCATAGTTGTATCTGTAGCTCCGTGGTCTCAGCCCTGGCTGGGCTGGCTGTGTCGTCAGCTCACCGCATGGGCGTGGCCAAGCCACTCTCCCTCTGGGCCCCAGTTTCCTCAGCTGTAAATTAGGAATTGAACCAAATTATTTCTAAGGTCTCTTTCCAGTTTAGAATTCTATGAATCTGAGATTCGATTTGACTAGTATTAATCCAAGTCCATTAATGATAATTAACCCTTAAACATCCCCACAAAGTTGTGAGTTATTGGTGACTTCAAGTACTTTTATTTAAAAAGAACATTTTTTGTTTTTGTTACTTTACTTTTTTTAATTGAAGTATAGTTGATTTACAATCGTGTGTTAGTTTCAGGTGTACAGCAAAGTGATTTAGTTTTATATATATGTATATATATACGTTCTTTTTCAGATTCTTTTCCATTATAGGTTATGACAACATATTGAATATAGTTCCCTGTGCTATACAGTAGGTCCTTGTTGTTTATTTTATATATAGTAGTGTGTATCTGGGAGATATGAATATTACTCAGCCATAAAAAGAATGCCATTTGCAACAACATGGATGGACCTAGAAATTATCATGCTAAGTGAAGTAAGACAGAGGAAGACAAATATCATATGATATCATTTATATGTGGAATCTAAAAAAATGATACTAACGAACTTATTTACAAAACAGAAATAGACTCACAGACAGAAAACAAACTTGCTGTTACCAAAGGGGAAGGGAGTAGGATAAGTTAAGAGTTTGGGATTAACAGATAAAAAGAAAATTTTCATTGAAATATAACATACCTACAGAAAAGTGCACCTAGGGTATAGATTGCTGAATTTTTCCCAGACTGAACGTACCTATGTGACCAGCTTCCTGATGGGGACAGAACCTTTCCAGCTCCCACAGAAACCTGGCTCACGCCCCCTTCCACTCTCGGGGTCCCTCCCACTGCCGCACAAATAACATATTTTGACTCTACAAGTAATCTGCCTCCAAATCTGTTACTTAGGCAAATTCATAAATAGTTCACACCTGCACTGTAATGAAAATAGGAACAAAATAAGTGATTTCAGAGAGCTAGAAGTGGCCCTTTATTACCCAGAGAAAGAGGTTGTCAAACACAAAAGAGATACACAAGAGTGTGAATTAAAGGAGAAATGTCTTAAAATATGACAATTGTTGCAGCGCTCAACAGTATCGACGGATTGAATGTTCCTGCCTAGATGTGGAAATTGGTCCATTACTGAAGGGAAAATTGCAGCAATCAGACACATTTCCGCTACACACACACACATATACACATGCATACAGACACTTACACACATACACACATGCACACACATACATATATACACATACCCATACACATGAATACACACATATACAAACATATACAATACACATGCACACAATACACATACTCATACACATGTATACAAATACACACAGAGACACATATGCAAACATATATACATACATTCATGCACAATACATACATACATGAACATACACACACACACACACACACACACACACACTGGCGTGGTCCATTTCGGTCACTGAATCTAACTCCTTCTTTTAGAGAAAAACGAATTTTTCTGCCTTCACAAGTCATGCAAACTCATGCAAACAACATTAGAAACACAGTATAACTTCTACAAAACTGTGTTTGTAATTCCCCTATCAGCTTGTTGAGGAGTCATGGCTGGATCTGCCTTATTTTCACCACCCCTGACAGCAAATGTAGAGCCTGACTCTACACTTGGGAAAGGCTCAGAGGCGAGGGGAGGGAGGGGGCAGCCTGTCCTCGGAGGTGTTGGGCTCCTGTCCCCTAGCAGGGCAGGAGGGGGGACAGGAGTTCCCGAGCTGGAAGGGTCTTCAGAAAACAGGCAGCGCAAAACCCTCCATTCACAGATGAGGAGACCAGGCCCAGGACGGGAAAGGAGTTGTCTGGATCCCTCATCCTGTGCCCCCACCCGAGCTGCTCCCTGTGCCCCTTTCAGAGCGCCCAAAGCAGGGGAGACAGAGGAAGCTGGGCCTGTGCCCACAGTGGTTCCCCGGCCCGGCCTGGGCACAGCGTGCAGGTGGCCAAGACTGTCTTCTGCCCTTTCTCCTCGTTGGACGTGGGTGCAGGGGGCTGCGGCCACCCTCTCCCCAGCTCAAGCCACACCAGCGTCATCCATCCACTCCAGTCCCCTCTCTTGTTTGGGCAAGGTCTAGTCTGTTTTCTCCTCCATTCCAGCCCCATCTGCATTCCCGTCCTCCCCCCTCCACCAAATCCGATACATGCACATCCGTGAAAGCCTGTGTCCTTGTTAAATGTGTGATTTGGCTTGGCGAGGGTATACATTTCTACACGACATAAATGCTGCTCTGCTTCTCTCTGCTTCTCCCCTTTCTTTACTCACTGTGGATGTTTCCGTTCTCTCCATGTAGCTGTATTCACACTCACATCATTGCTTCTAACTGCTGTAATGTACTCAAGGGCTGCATGTGTCACATTTTCCCTGTGAACGCTGCTAGCAAAGGATGAAGTTGGCAGCTCCACTCCCAATGGCCTCTCTTGCCCAGAGCCACGCACGTGCCCTGGCCCTGTCCTCCCGTGCCCCAGACTGTGCTTCATCTTTGGGCTTCTCCTTACCTTCTCTATCCATCAGAGGCCAACATCCAGGGGCCTGGTCCTCAGGGGCCTGTGACGTGAGACAAATCTGATGAATTGGGTCTCACGTGTTGAGGCTGCCTCTCTCCAGTTTTCATGGAGATGCTGAGTCTGCTCTCACATACCCACTGCCACCACCATCTCCTCACCCCCAGGATTGACTTACCTCTCTACCTCCGTTCTCTCCTCATGGAGGGTTTGTTTCCTGCACCACCACAAGACGAAAATTTCTAAATCTCTGCTTTCTACAGGTTCCTCCTCTAACTCAGAGTAACTCTGCCCCATAAGCAAGAACAGCTTCCCTGTCTGTATAGTTGTTAAGGGAATGAGCCAAAGCCGGAATCCCTGCATGTAAATCTCAGTTCTGCCATTTACTGGCCATGTGACCTCTAGCAAATTAGTTAACCTTTTATACCTCGATGAGAATTAAAATGAGTTAAAACATGTCAAGCATTTAGATCAGTATCTGGCATGTACTAAGTGCTCAGTAAATGTTAGCTCTTTTTATTATTGCTGTTCAACCTACTGCATCTCAACAGACTCTCTGGTTTATCCCCACAGAGGCCATATTACCTTCTATGCATAGTCCCAACTCTTTTACTGGCAAAGTAAAAAACTTTTAATCAACTGGGTTTTAATCAACCCAATCCGCTGCATTCCTCAATATCAAATCCAGGTTTTTCCCACTCCCCACAGACCTCAGCTCCTAAACCACCAGAACACACTTTGTCCATATAATTTTCTTTCTTGGTTCTTGACTATACCGCACTTCAATTTGTTATATACCCTGAATAAAACCCAGAGCTCCACATGGCTCATTCTCAGCTCAGTGTCATGTTCAGAAAAACACAACAATTTAATTACTAATGCTTCAATTCTTTCCTTCCTCTCTCTAGCAAATGTTGAAGGAAAGACTAATGGCAAACATCATTGCGAACAATGCACAGTCTCTCTCTCTATATAACAGTCTCTCTCAATATCTTCCAGGAGGAAGGCAAAAGTTCTCCACTTGCCTCTTTACCACCATCTCTCCAAACCAGAAGTGACCGCCATCACTTCCTGCGCTCTACTCAGCCACCAGGCTGGTCCATCAGGATGGGTGGAAGAGGGACCTTCACATCTCCCGGTCCTGCTCTGTGAATGGACGAGCATGGAGACCCCCGGTACGTCTAATTCTATCACGTCATTTCTGTGTGGAAATCTGATGAATATAATTCTCTGCTTTATAACAGTTATTTAACTGTGTAGCAGCCTTGTGGTTTGGGTAAGATTAACCACAGCCCCAGGCCCACAGTATAATCTCATTCATGAGGCCATGGTTAAGGGATGGGCCTGAGCCACTCACCATAAGGCCTTCCCGTCCATGGTAACTGTTTAGTCCCATCCAAGAGAACTGCAGGACTTGGTTCTTAGTTGGGAAGACAGGAACTGTTCTTGCCCTGAATGGTGTGTTATGCAGGTATGAGGCCTGAGGCTGTGGCAGCCTTGTTTTTTGCTAGGAGGGTAGCCGGCCTGTGGAGGAAACTGGCATGAAGGAAAGCAAAATGTGGAGAATCGAGACACAAGAATCAAAACCGTGATAGAACTGTCCCTAAAATCTGCCTCATTTACCAGGGGGCTAAGCCAATACATTTCTTTTGTTGTTTGAAAGAGTTTAAGCTTAGTTTGCTATTCATTTGCAGCCAAACGTATTCCAAGCTATATAGACCAGCAAGTTCATTGACTTCTCCAACCTCAATATCCTCCTTTGCAAAATGGGATTTTTAAAAATCACTTCACTTCACAGGATTTTTAAAATCCTACATCTCACAGGATTACAGGGCATCCATATGTTAAGTGTCAGCTCTTTATCTAACATGTAATAAATAAATATTTAGTAAATGGTTTTCTTTCTCATTCCCCTGCTCCCTTAAAGGATTGGCAATTTGTAGGGAGATAACAGTGCTACATATACATCCCAATTTATAAAGAAGAAGGAAGAAAAGAAAGGAAAAAGGGTGTCGATGTAAACCAAGCTCAATGGTAGGAATGTGGCGTCTAATACAAGCAAATGGGGAAGAGGACCCAGCGGGGCTCTGTGAGTTTCCTCAATTCACTGTGCAAGGACCCTACCCTGTATCTCCGTCTGCAGGAGACCCGGCTGCTCTACCTTGGTCCACCCCTTCCACACCACCGCCCGAGCAGGCTGTTGTGTCAGGGGGGGTGATGGTCCTAGTCAGTGTGGCTGGAACAGAAAACCATGGGCTACAACTAGACACAGAACCTGTAGGCAACCTGCTCTCACAAAGAGACAATGACTCCTGTGTACTCACTCTTCTACTCCAGGAAATGAGTAGAGGATTCTTCAGTAAAGAATACAAAGAGAGCTTTTTTTTTTTTTTAAGAAAAACTTTCTGTTATGGAAAATTTCAAACATATGCAAAATAGACACTAGTATACTGAACTCCCAGCTTCCACCATCATCAGCACCCTGGCTGGTCTCACTTTACCCAGGTCCTTCCCCACTTACTCAGGTTCCACATTCTTTTTAAAGCAAATCCAAAACATATCATATGTATCAGGAAATATTTCAACATATATCTCTAAAGGACAAGGACTCTTTTTATTTAAGCATAACTTATTGCCATCATCACATCTAAAAACTAGCAATATAAGGACCAATTTTCTGTACTTCAAACAGTGTCCAGACCTTGTCATTCTATGATGTCAAAATGCTTTATCGTCACCTTATAAATAGACAATACATAAAAGACTGACAAGGAATTTCATTAGATGAGGATAAAGGATTCATCAACAAAAATACTGTTTCAGGGACTTCCCCGGTGGTCCAGTGGTTAAGACTCCGAGCTTCCTGCAGGGGGAACAGGTTCGATCCCTGGCTGGGGAACTAAGATCCCGCATGCGGTGCAGCACAGCCAAACAAACAAACAAAAAATGTTAAATAAAATTGATGTATAGAACTTTAAAAAAAGAAAACATTATTTCATTGAATTTACTACTCTTGGAATAAAGCCTTTAAGAAAATCTCTTTACTGAGTTTTTAAACGTGGAAAAGGAATGTGTTAAAAATTAATCTGATTTAGGGGTCACAATGGCTGTTTGATAAACTGTCAATGAAAGACAATATTTGCCTCCAAACAACATATTAGAATTTTCCCCTTAAGGTGCCCATCTAATATGATATTTTCAAGGATCTCATAAGAGGTGAGGAACGCACCATCACTGGCTTTCGCCTGCACCTCCTGTCTTGGTGGGGGCATACCTCCTGCATCGCGGATGTTTCTGTACTCAGTCTAGAGCAGCTGCTTGAAGCATGGTGGAGAGTAATGCATATTCCTTTCATTTCTCCCAGCCCTGGGCATCTGTGATTAAAAAGACTTCCTATCGTGGTTGTATTACTATTCTCCCAAATGGGTACTAATTTTAGGGGGAGGGAAAAGATCTTTGCTTTCTTGTATCTTTTTGAACATATATTTTTTAATTAATTAATTTATTTATTTATTTTATTTTTGGCTGTGTTGGGTGTTTGTTGCTGCCCGTGGGCTTTCTCTAGTTGCGGCGAGCGGGGCGGTGCATGGGCTTCTCATTGTGGTGGCTTCTCTAGTTGTGGAGCATGGGCTCTAGGAGCACGGGCTTCAGTAGTTGTGGCACATGGGCTCAGTACTTGTGGCTCGTGGGCTCTAGGGCACAGGCTCAGAAGCTGTGGCGCACAGGCTTAGTTACTCCGCGGCATGTGGGATCTTCCCAGACCAGGGCATGAACCTGTGTCCCCCGCATTGGCAGGCAGATTCATGCACCACCAAGGAAGCCCCTCTTGTACCTTTTTAAAATGTAAAGTTGAAGAGCTATTCATCTTTATTTCCCATTCCCAGGAAGCCTGCTTTATAAACTTGGGGGTTTCACATTCTTTTCTACTAGAAAGGGTATTAACTTTACCTTGAAAAAATTTTCTGAAAAATCATTTGGGATTTTTATACAGTGATGATGTACTTCTCATTTCTTAATTTCCTTCTCAAACATGTACCTGTTCTGATCTTTGATTTTCTTTAAACTTACTGTGAGGCAAATGTAGTCTCCAACCATCATCTTTGATGCATCCCAAATTATACCCCTTGGAATTGCTTCAGTATTATTCATTTCAAAATGGTTTCTCAACATTTCTTGAATTTCATTTATACAGGTAAAGTATTTAAGCAAAAGGTTATTTGGGGGCCAGCGCTCACAGAATCCCGAGCTTACCCAGTCTCCTGAGATGATTTCCTTTGGAACTAGCCCAGGAAAGAATTCAGGTTGAAAGCTACAAAGCACAGCAAAATGGACAGAGAATTAAATATATATCTGGACGCATTTGCACTTAACAAAATCTAGAGTGGAATGCCTGATTCTTTCCAAAGATTTATTAGACTGATATGTTTGTTTATTTCATAATTTAATCTTTCAATTGCAGATTTAATCTCCAATTAAATCCCCCTTTTAAAACAATGCTCGCTTCAGAGACTAATTAGCATTTTAAGAAAAGAAGTTTGCTCGTGATTTGGGTTCTGTATAGAGCTCAAGCAACGGCAGCCGACCTCACTAAAAAGATGATTTCCAGTAGCCAAGTAGATGATTGGTGAAGCAATTATGTTATTTAAGGCCCTTCTCTAGAGCTGAAAGATGAATCACATTTGCATAGGTGAAAACAAAGCCTCATGTGGGAGAAAATAAAGCAAAGTTGTTCTTCAGAAACAAAGAAAAATAACGCTTCCGTGGTTGCTCTTTCTGAAACATTTTCCTGGTACTGCCAATCTACGCAGGCTAGAAACCGAATCCTCAGTGGAGGATTGAGTGTGACCCGGGGAAGGTCCCTGTGGCTCCAGGCTCCACAGAGCAGCTGTGGCATCACTGCAGTCTTATGTGCAGGTTTATTCAGTGATAAAGGAACCAAGTTTAAGAAGACAGTAAATGATATCCCCACATCACAGCAACAGTATTCATCATATCTGAAACGTGGAAGCAACCCAGCTGTCCATCAGCAGACGACTGGATAAACACAGTGTGGTCTATACCTACAGTGGAGTATGATTCAGACTTAAAAAGGAAGGGGATTTTGACACGTTACAATATGGATGAATCTTGAGAACACTACGCTAAGTGAAATAAGCCAGTCGCACAAGGGCAAATACTCCAAGATTCCACTTATATGAGGCTCCTAGAGCAGTCAAATTCATAGAGACAGAAAATAGAATGCTGGTTGCCAGGGGCTGCGGGAAGAGGGGGGTGGCGAGTTATCATCTAATGGGTACAGAGTGTGTTTCACAGGGTGAAGAAGCTCTGGAGATGGATGGTGATGATGGCTGCACAGCGTGAATGTACTTAAGGTCACCGAATTGGGGAATACTTAAAAATGGTTACACTGGTAAATTTCATATTATGTATATTTTACCACAATAAAAAGTGCATGTTCAAGAAAAAAAAATGTAGGATTTAAGCAGATGGACAGCTCCTCTTAGGCGTCATTCAGAGGGAGCACACATCTTCAGGGCTCTTCAAAATATTTATATCCCCACCCATTCCCATCAAGCTGCGGTGTTGACAGACATTCCCCAGCATCATGGTCATTAGTTGAGAACAAGGCCAACGTCAAGGGCATGCAAAGCTCTGAACTCGGGATTTAATGTTCTGCTGTTTTGACTTAATAGCCTTACTCTTTTTTTTTTTTTGGCAGTACGCGGGCCTCTCACTGCTGTGGCCTCTCCCGTTGCGGAGCACAGGCTCCGGATGCGCAGGCTCAGCGGCCATGGCTCACGGGCCCAGCCGCTCCGCGGCATGTGGAATCTTCCCGGACCGGGGCATGAACCCGTGTCTCCTGCATCGGCAGGCGGACTCCCAACCACTGCGCCACCAGGAAAGCCCTAGCCTTACTCCTTTTATATATTGAAGTTGTGATTTCTAAGTGATTTCTAATGGGACTGTGGAGCGTGCGTTGGGGGCTTAGAGCCTGCGCTGGCACACCAGTCTGTCCTCCTGCGGCCCCCGACGGCTCCCTGCGACAGGTTCTCAGCACTCAGACCCCCACCCCTTCTCAGTGACCACCGCCCAACGCTCAGCAGGCTGGCGGCTCCGTGAAGCTATGCCTTAGGGCGTGACTCTGGGGAGATAACTCACCGGTGGCTGGTGGGCAGGCAATGGACAAGCCCCAAGTGCACTGAAGTGTTCCCCCTGCCCCTTCCTGAGGGTCTGTACTTGCTCCCGGCCCTGAGGGACCCTCTCTTCCTCCTTCCCACCTTTCTGAATCTGGCTTGTGTTTGTCGCCTCTGGCCAATTGAAGGCGCCCTGTAGGGATAAGCTAGGAAATACAAATTGTGTAATTTCAGTGATTCTGCATACAAGTTAAAAGTTCTTGTATTTGAATTTAAAAGAGATATTGTACAATGTGAAGATGAAAGGTAAAATTCATGCTTTTAATTTTCCTTTTCTTAGAATGACATTAAATAGCATATAAAAATAACATGGCAAATCGAGAGAGAAACACAAAAAGAAAAAGCTTTATATTTGAGTTCTTTTTACAGCACTTTTTTTCCTGCTTTTTGAACGAGAGGTCTGAACTTTCATTTTGCACTGGGCCCCGCAGTAGCAGGTCCCATTTAGGACATAGCATTATCTCTAGAAGACCTGTTAGGAGGCCAGTGTGTTATCTCAAGGCAAGGGTCTGGAGACGTCTTCTGTAAAGTACTAGAAATAGTATTTTAGGCTTTGCCAATCATACAGGATTTATCACCATGACTCAACTCTCCCACTGCAGTGTGAGAGCAGCCACAGACAACATAGGTATATTTCAAGAAAACATTATTTGCAAATGAATTTGGCGGTGGGCTGTAGTGTGCCGATTCCTGTATTACGGCTCCTATCAATACCTTCCCTCAATCCCATTTACTAAATCAGTGAGGTGCCTTCTTAGAAAATAGGCTTAGGACCCTGATAAGAGAAATAGAGGTAGGTACTCACTCAGAAGTTTTGTTTTAGCGAGAATAGCCTGGAAAATCCTGAAAACGAAGGGCGTATTGTAGGGCTTCCATAATTCAAACTGTGCAGTATTGGCACGTGAATAGACAGAAAGATCAATGGTACAGGAAAAGGCTCAATCACATGTGGAAATTTAATATATGATAAAGGTGCCATCCCATATCAAGGAGGAAAAGATGGGCTTTTTAATAAGTAATGTTGGATTAAATGAAAATCACGTGGAAAAAAGATAAAATTGGATCTTTTCTTCATCCGGACACAATAAGATACATTTCAAATGGATCAGAAATTTAAATGTAAATAAAAATGAAACTATGCACATGTTAGAATAAAATATGGATGAATTCTCTTATAAATGGGAGTGGGGAAACCAACTATGACTCAAACTCAGATGCCATAAGGAAAAGACTAACAAATCTGACTACTTAACAAGTTAAAATAAAATAAAACACTTTTGTTTGGCAAAAAGCACCATAAGAAAAACAAAAAAGAAAGAAGAGAAGAAATAAATGACAAACTGAAAAAAACATTTGCAATGAAATCACAGATAAAAATATACTGTTGATTAAGTAAAAATCCTATCGTCCTGAATTTTAATTGGATGTATCAGTATGAACTCAAAATATATTTCATCTTTTAAAAAAATATATATTTACCCTGAAAAGGGCCAGAAATGAAAATCAATCCTGTACCAATGAACATCCCAAGCACCCAGCCTGTGGTCTTTAAATGTATTTTCTATTGAAAGGAACCAGGAGGAAAAGCTGACCCCTGATCTAGGGTAAGAACCTTGCAAGATGATCCCGGAACATCTTGTTATATAGGCAGCAGGGAAGACCTCAAAGACCACATGAGCCAGGTCGAAAACTCAGGAGCCAACTTGAAGACATTCCTAGGGTCCAAAGGTAGAACATCATACATAAGAATAATAACTGCAATGGATCGAAACATCTCAAATACATTTAAACCCACACATTCAGAATAACCCTTGACAAAGAAACTCATTGGTCACATCCAATGGATGCTAAGAAACAAACAATTTTGAATCAAACACTTACCTTGCCTTTCCTATGAACTATAGCTCAGGGTAAACAACCAGATGATGAGAAGTGAGAAGCAGTCTTGTTAATAAATGAAGAGGAATGATAAAATTAGGACCTCGCCACTTTGCAACCTCTAATGGTCTAATGGATCTAGGCAATGATCATCAATGGCTTCTGACATCAGAAAAACAGAGACAAAAAGACATTACATGGCACTTGATGGAGGTGCACAATATTGCCTTTACAGTATTGCCAAGAAGTTGAACCTGAAACTTACAGTGTCTCTAGTCTAAAACTAAACAGCAATTTAAGGACAATAGAGTGGATAAAGGAACATTTTTAAATAACAACATAAAATGTGGTCAGCAAAATCCAGACTGTGGAAAACTACAGGACAATGACCCTCTTTCTTAAACAAATAAATTGCAGGAAAAGAGAGAGAAAGGGACTGAAAGAGGGAGAGGAGGAAAAAAAGGAGAAGGGGGAGGAGGAAGGGAGGGAGAAACTTACAAATTAAAAGAGACTTAGACGTATCAGCCATTTTAAGGTGTGAAGCTTATTGAATATGATTCGTATAAGGACACGATAAAAAAGTCATTGATAAGACAATTTGAACACTGACTGGATACTTGATAGTATTAAAGAATAATTATTATTTTAGCTTAGTTGTAATGATGGTATTTTGATTACTTTAAATGTTTTTCTTTTAGAAATATTCACAGCAATATTCATGAAAAAAATAACATGGTATTTTAGATTTGCTTCAAAATCAGGAGGAGAGGAGAGGAGATGGGGGAAAGAAGTGAGTACAGAGATTGGTCCTGAGTTGATTACTCCTGAATCTGTGTCATGGATATATGACAATTCATTGTACTATTCTCTCTACTTTTTATGTTTGGAATTTTCCATAATATATATATATATATATATATATATATATATTTAAGTTGTGTTTTCTTGAGTGAGGAAATGGCTTTGAGGAGTTCTGGTTCGTTCAGGTGTAGCAGAAGCATCCCACAAAGCACTTAATAAGCACTTACTGTATACATAGCGTACTGAGACCACCTAGGAAGATACTGCAGTAGTTCAGGTGAAGGACAAGGTCCAATTATGGTGGTAACAGGGGAAATATGGAAAAGAAAAGGACAGAAAGTTGTTTCCTTATTAGGAAAAAATGTTAGCCACTGTGAAATCTCTGCAGACTGCAACAAAGGAACATTCATATGTGTTTTATTTAACGTCCTTGGAAGGACCCGATGAACAAGCCAATTGTCTAAAAAGATAATAGAGTTCTCTATTTGAATGCAAGTTTAAGTTCTTTGAATTTCATTAGAATTAAATATCTTGAGAATTTACATGTTTTTATTCATTTACGTTCAGAAACCAAACATTCTATTACAATTTACAAGGTCTGCACTGTTATCTAAAAAATAAACGGATGACAAGACTCCTTGCAGAATAAGGAACAATGCTCCACATTGTTACTGCTATTTATCAATCCCTACCTTTATTTTTCCTATTTATTCTGCCCTCTGCTTCCTTACAGCAGCCCACGCTGGGCTTGAGGTGGGCTCTTGTAAGTGCCCAGCAAAGGTCCATCCTCAAGTTGCCTCAAGGAACAGGGGGTCTGTTGAAATATGGAGGGACTGTGTCTGGAACTGGAAAACCATCGTCTGACCCTGCGCTCTCTGTGCAGACTCCCTTCTCCACTCCCAACCACTCCCTCTCCTTTCTCTTAGTTTCTGTGCAGTTTTTTTTTTTAATGTTGTTTTATTGTGGTAAAAGTCACACAATACGAAACATACTATTTTAACCGTATTTAGCTGTACTGTTCAGCAGCGCTAAGTACATTCACATTGTTGTGTGACTCCTACCATCATCCATCTCCGGAGTTTTTCACCTTCCTAAACTGCAACTCTGTCCCCATTAAACACTAACTCCCCATTCCCCTTCCCCACCCACCACCTCCCCGGCCCCTGGCATCTACCAGTGTACTTTCTGACTCTATGAATTTGACTATTCTAGGTACTTCATGTAAGTGGAATCAAACAATATGTATCTGCACCTAATGTATATTGGAGTAAGTCTGTGCAGTTTTAACTTCAGATTACACAAAGCCCATTAGGGCCTCTTCAGCCCCATGACTTTACATGATTTTTAGTTTCAATTACTGAGTGAAGAACTATAACTGGCCAACCCTAGGGGTTGGGCAGCCTGAGGACTGCCCTGGGCCAAGGCCATGTGCCTGTCCAATTAGCTGTGGCCTGGGCAGGGGGTGGACTGAGTCACAGGGCACAAAACATGGCTGCCTGGGACTGCCCCTTGAGCAGCGCCTGTGGATAAGGCAGAGTTCCTCAGAAGCGGCCTTGGGAAGACTAGTATCGTACAGATTTCTAATACGTTCTGCCAACCCTGGGTCTACGGCTGCTAATATTTTTTTAATTTTCATTTCATATTGGAGTATAGTTGATTAACAATGATGTGTTAGTTACAGGTGTACAACAAAGTGATTCAGTTATACCCATAGAAGTACCCATTCTTTTTCAAATTCTTTTCCCATTTAGGTTATTACAGAATATTGAGATACAGCTGCTAATTTTGATATGAGTCTCAAAACCAATTTGGGCCTCCATTTACCAAACCCAGAATTCAAACTCACCTCAGATGAAAGACCATTCATTTAGGGTTCAACAACCTACTAGGTACAACCCACCAAGAAATGACCTTGGGTGCCAGAAATAAAACCATTATCAACTCCTGCCACTCCCTCATCTCCTTAGAAGATACAAATGGAACAAACTACCATCTTGGCCACTGGAGAAAATGCTGGGGTGGGAGTGGGTATCAGTTTTGCCCCTTCTGATGTTTATCAGTATTTAAGGCTACCAGTGATTATTTGACTAAATGCAGATTGTTGTCCAATTGCTATGTGCCAGGTTGTGTGCCTGGAGTTTTACATAAGCCACCTCATCTAAATGTCCCAAGAGTAGGCACTATGGCCATTTGACAGATGAGTAAACTGAGGCTTAGAGAGGCTGAGAAGTTTGTCTAAGGTCACACAGCTGCTAAGTGGCACATCCAGAATGTGAATCTAGAACTGACTCCTTAATCAATCTGTTATGTCGTCTTCTGTGCTGGATTCATTGGATTCATTGCTGCCCTGTGACCACTGGTCATGTCACTTAACTCATTGGTTCTCATCACTTCTTCAATGAAGAGAAACCAAATTTTGATGATTGAATGTCTTTCCCCAACCGGTTTGGACATTGCTAGTACCCAAACTGCAGCATCAGAGAGTGACCTAGCTCATGCCAGGGACAAATGTCCCTGATCTGACAAACTCATTCAATGGCTACAGGATTTTCTGAGAAGGGGGTCTTGGCCTGCACAACATGAATGAACTCATTTCAGAATGAACTCATTTATGATCGCATTAGGAAAAACTCCAAAATAATGAGTTTCTGGCCTTGTTTATGAAAAGGGAACATTTAGACCCTGCAGTTACCCAAAGCCGTAAAGCAGCAAAGAAAGCCAGCATGTTAAATAATAGTTGCAAATGTTATATAAATGACAGTGATTTGATTGAATTTATTAGATATATGTTGCTGGCATTTTAAGATATAAAGCATTTACCACAAAATGATGATTTCCTCACTTAAGCTCATTAGGAAATCACACATCAATTCACACATAACTACAGAGGAATTTCTGCTGCTCTCCACAAGTCATTACCACATTAGCTAAAGTTGAATTGGTTTTTACATAATTTGGAAAAGCAGGGTTCTCCACAAGAACCTATGGAGAGGAGTACACCTCACTGGGGGCCGCATCTCTTTGAACCAAAGGAAAGAGTGGCCCAAGGACTGAGACATCCCTAAGCAAGACCTGAGGCTTCCTTTCTTCCCATCATAATCTCACCATGTAGATTATCCTGCTCCAGCTACTTACGAAGAGTCTAGAGATAACTATTTGCACCAAACAAATAATCACTATTTGGAAGTAAATTGGAAGGAAGAGTTAGAAGAAAAACAAAAAATAAGAGGGGAAGTTTAAGAAGTTTGTTGAATTTGAGCATTAATTTACAGTCAATGAACAAGATACAAGGTTACCAAGCATCCATCAATCAATCTTCAAAGAGGAAGAGCAGTCTTTTATTTATTTATTTATTTATTTATTTATTTATTTATTTATTTATTTATTTATTTTAAATTGAAGTATAGTTGATTTACAATGTTGTGTTAGTTTCAGGTGCATAGCACAAAGATTCAGTTATACACTGAATCATAACTGAATAATTGTTTCAGTTAAAACAATAATGAGATACAACTTTTAACCTATCAGGTTGACAGAGATCAAAAAGTTTGGTAACAGGGCTTCCCTGGTGGCGCAGTGGTTGAGAGTCCGCCTGCCGATGCAGGGGACCGGGTTCGTGCCCCGGTCCGAGAGGATCCCACATGCCGCGGAGCGGCTGGGCCCATGAGCCATGGCTGCTGAGCCTGCGCGTCTGGAGTCTGTGCTCCGCAACGGGAGAGGCCACAACAGTGAGAGGCCCGCGTACCGCAAAAAAAAAAAAAACAGTTTGGTAATACCGCATGTTGATAAGGATACCAAGAAACACTCATGTAATTGGTGAAGTTTAACATGATACAACTTATTTGGGGAGCAAAATTTGTCAATGTATATCAAATTTTAATATGCACACATTAAAATACTCTTTTAAAATTTATTCCATAAATAGACTTCAAACATGTTGACGATTTGTACAGGGATATTCATCATAGCATTATAATAGCAAAATACTCGAAATGCTAAATTGTCCAACAGTTAATAACTAGTTAAAGAATGCCATGCCATAGTTAAAGAAGGATGAGGTAGGTTTATTCCTATATATTGAAACATAAACTTGTATGTGTTGATACAGTCCAAGAACTATCACAAAGTTTTAAAAGGGAAATACACTATATAATATGCTAACATTTACATAAAAACAAAATGATATATATGTATATGAATAAAGGACATATTTTTATAAAGAATATTTATATATGAAAATAGCTATATATGAAAAAATATATTTATATATGAAAATAGAAATAACGCTTTTCCCATTGAGAATGAGTAATAGAATTTGTTATCATTGTCCATGCCACATCAACAATAAAAATTATAATATATTTTTGGGGCTTCCCTGGTGGCGCAGTGGTGAGAGTCCGCCTGCCGATTCGGGGGACACGGGTTCGTGCCCCGGTCCGGGAGGATCCCACATGCTGCAGAGCGGCTGGGCCCGTGAGCCATGGCCGCTGAGCCTGCGCGTCCGGAGCCTGTGCTCCACAACGGGAGAGGCCACAACAGTGAGAGGCCCGCGTACCGCAAAAAAAAAAAAAAAAAAAATTATAATATTTTTTCAGTATATCTCTGAAGACTTTTTTTTCCTCTGTGGGAAAAGCAGTCTTTAAAATGTAAACTCTGTGTGTGTGTGTGTATGTGTGTGTGTGTGTGTGTGTGTGTGTGTACATACAAACACATATGCTTGGAAATAGAATATTTCTAGAAGGACACTAAGGAAACTGTAGTAGCTTCTGGGAAAGGATGGGTCTAGGGGACTCAAATTGAGTATTTTATAGTAAATTCATTCATAGAATTTTTTTTTACCAAGTTCCTATATTAGAGTTTTAATTAAAAACCAGACTTACGGGAGGAGCTCTTTATGATAGAAAGAGAAATGGCATCTATGAGAATGATTTAAACCAAGGAAAATCACAAGTTGGGTTCTTGGGAGCAGAGGGTCTTCATCTAGAGAAAACAGACAAGGTCAGATGGAGGGAGCAGCCCTGAAGCTGGACACTTCCGATCATCACTGGACACAGGGGAGTTCAATTTCTCTGCTTCTAAAAGCGAGCAAGTGGTGGAGGAGGAACGTACTCTCAGCTCCTCCCCTACCTCTCAGGAGATATTTCCAGGGTGAAGGAACTATTATACGGAGTGCTTCCTAATGTCTTTTCTACAATATGTCTTCTCAGAAAAGATGTGGGAGATAAATGACAGACATCAGTATTAAAATTCCCCTTCGGAGGGCAAACCATCCTTAGGAGGGAAATTGCTTTGGAAAGTGAATGAACTTCTTCAGGGAATTAAAGTCAAAAATCTTCAAGAAAATCACTTAATTGAAACCTCAAGACCTTTTCCTGTGGGTGGTTCAGGAAGCTGGAATTCTCTTCAACTCGCCTTGGGCCTCATAAGGCATTTGGTACCCAAGATCCCACATCTCCACCAGCAGAGCAGAGGCAGTGGCTAAAAGACCATGGCCCATTTGCCCCTGGTCCCTCTGGGAAGTCACAGATAGAACATTCCAGTGCTCTGAAGGTATACTCTGAATCAGGCCACCCCTCTTCCTGGACCTTACCTAATTCCTAGGTACCAGAACCGAGTCTCTCCCAGACCTCCTGGAAGCATTCAAGGTTTTGAATGATCTTACCCCAATACCAGTGGGGCCAGATGCTGCCTGGAACATGCCATTTCAGAGCTGTAGGCGACCAGTTAAGAAAACAGAATCAGAGGTTTTTAAAAAACTCTCTCTGTGCTGAGACCCAAGCAGTTGAAGGCATTTTCTCCTGTGAGTGAGCTTTGCATAATGAACTCAGCATGCTGCTAGCCTGGGATCTGGGCAGTTCAAATCCAAAATTTGCTAGCCTAATAGCCAGGAAAAACAAACAAAAGGAGAGAGAGGGAAAAAACAAAAACAAAACCACCACCGTCTTCTTGAAGAATTAGTTGAAGAGTCACACTCTGCTTGTTTTTTTTTTTTTTTAATTGAAGTATACTTGATTTGCAATGTCCTGCCAATCTCTGCTGTACAGCAAAGTGACTCAGTCATACACATACAGACATTCCTTTTTTCCTATTCTTTTCCATCACGGTTTACCACAGGATACTGAATATAGTTCTCTGTGCTATACAGTAGGACCTTGTTGTTTATCCATCCTATATATAATAGTTTACACCTGTTAACCCCAAACTCCCTTTTTTTAATGCTCAGTTTGCCAGATAAGTGAAGCAGGAAAGAGATCCTCTGGTTGAGAATGAAAGGGGGGGGGGCGGAATTCACCTCTCTTTTTAAGTGCTGGAGGAGAAAAGCCATGAATAGAAAAGTGAGATGGTTTTCTCCTTTTTGGGAAAGAAGAGTTTTAACCTTCAAGTCACTGCAGAGGTTGTCGGAGCTTATACAAGGAAACTCTTCAGAAAGACAGGCACGTGGATCATGGGTCGTTTTATCTCCACTTTAAAGCACTCGAGCATTCAAATTCCGTAGAGAAAAGAGGTGGTGTGAGCCATCCAATCTAACGGATTTATTAATATCCCCGGCACCAGCCCAGGAGGTTCCTTAGTTTTTTTGGTGACGCCAGCAGTGTTTTTTTCCTGCATTTGAGTCACAGTTTCCCCGGTCATGAGGCTGAGGTCACTGCAGAGGGGAAGTAGGTGTGCTTTTTATTTTTAATGTACTAGTAAGAAGTCGGCAGGACCTGGTTACAGGAAGTCACGTGCTAGAACACGGCTGCTTGATGCTGGGAGTTTGACGAATGTCTAAAGAATGTTCTGTTAAGAGTATGAAGGCTCCAGATGGGAAGAAGCAGTCCAACCAAGTGCATTTCAAAGGGCCATGTGCATGTCGCCCAGTGCAGTACCAGGCCCCCCAGGTCAGCAAAGAAATAAGAATGGATGGGAAGTATCTGGCTCGCCTTTCCCAGTGATATATGAAAGATTACAGGGCAGAAGTCTCATGATAGGAATTTATTTTCTCTGAGAAAGGGCTGATGCATTTCCTTTTCCAGCAACATACATCAGGGCTGACATTTATTTGACACTCTCTCATCAGATATTCATGAGCACGCACCCTGAGCTGAGCCTGATACTTGGAATAACATGGCGACCACGACGGGTGAGACCCCTTCCCTCGGGATGCTGGCAGGTTTCTGAATAGTACCCATGGGAAAGAGGCAACTACACAGTGTGTGGTGAGGACCACGATGAAGGTAAGCATGGATGCCTGGGACACACAGGAGTGGGATTTGGGGGTCAGAAGAAGTGCCTTGGAAGTAGAGGCATTTGGCTCTAGCAAAATGTGACAAAATAGAAAATATATATATTGGTCTCTGCCACCAGTTTCTGATGTAGAGCTCTTAAAACTCTTGCAACTTCCTAAGCCATAAGAGCACTAGGAACATCTTTTGTTCTAATATTTGGTCCTTGATTCTGGCTCCGGACTCCCCTGGAATCTCCTGGGTGATAGTGTCTTCTGTTTTAATGAGGTGACTTCTCCATGGCTTCTGGATGGGGGCTGGCCACCAGAAAGACCAAGCCATGGTTAGCAGCTTGGAGCTGTCGGCCCTACCCCCATTCTCTCCCCAAAGGGGAGAGGGTCTGGAAATTGAGTTAATGAACAATCAAGCCTACATGATGAAGTCTCCATAAAAATTCCAAACGTACAGTGTTTTGAGAGCTTCTGGGTTGGTGAACACACCTCTATGAGGAGAGAGTGGTGCACCTCAGCTCCACAAGGACAGAAGCTCCTGTACTCGGGACCCTCCTGGGGTCCCATGTATCTCTCCACGTGGCTGTTCACCTGTATTCTTTATCACATCCTTTATTACATGATAAACTGGCAAATGGAAGTAAGTGTGTCCCTGAGTTCTGTGAGCTGTTCTAGCAAAGCGTTGGCTCCAAGGGGAGGGTCATGGGAATTTCCAGTTTGTAGCCAAGTCAGAAAGAGGTTGTGGGTCTCCTGGGAACTACTACCTGCAATTCGCAGCTCAAGCGGGGGACAGTGTCCTGGGACCGAGCCCTAAACCTGTGGGGTCTTCACTCATTGCAGTCAGCGTCAGAACTGGGTTGAACTGTAAGACGCTGAACTGGCGCTGCAGAGAATTGCTTGGTGAGGGAGAAAACCCACACATCTGGGGTCAGAAATGTCGTGAGGGTGATGGTGGTGGGGGAATAAAGGAGACACACCGGAGGAGTGTAGATTTTTCTTTACACAAAACAAAGAGGAAAGTGGCCCAGGTGGAGAAATCCGGGTGCCCAAGCACCAGCACCAAGAGGGAGCAAACAGAGACCCCCCCATCCCCTTGCCCACTCTGTATCTTTCTTCTCTCTCATTCGCTCCTTCTGGACTTTGGCCTCTATGCCCTTCAGAACCAATGCAGCCCCACCCATCTCTGCCCACACCTCACCCCACCAACTGTACCTACATAGGCAGGACTCCTGGCGCAGCAGTTCTCCCTCTGCAAGCAGCCCAGAGCCCACCTGATGCTCCAGGCCCGCACCGGACGCCAGTCCCAGCTCAGCCCTGCTTGTGGTCCTGGCTTTTTGAGCTCCAGCCTCAGCTACTACTCAAAGCTTTCTCCACCTGCCCTCCCTTTCCCTCTCCTTCTCCCGCTCCATGAAAATGATGGAGAAGAATGGGGGGAACACATAAGTAGAAAAAGACTAGGTGAAGTAGAATCCACGAATGGTTTATACCGGGAACAGAAACAAAACCAAAAAGTCCCTCAATGAAATAAGCCCCTCACAAAGAAGCTTCTTGCCTTATCCCACCTACCTCAAGCCCTAGTGGGTGAGACCCCATGGAACTGACAGAAAAGGAGAAAATTCAACCTGACAACTAATTTTTCCACATACTGTTCAATGTCCCTTTTGAATGACTTGTCATTTGATTGTCCAGATATCTTTCTTTTCTATTATAGATCCTTGGACACGTGATATTTTCAACATCACAGTAGACTTTCATAATGGTCTGGCGCCTTTCTTTTTATTCCCAGAGTGCCTAAGTTACTCAATAAGTTAATTTTGAGGGAATGAATGATTTACATTGTGCTTGGGTTAAGTTTGAAGTTGTTCAAAGGCAAAACCCAAAAAGGAAATCTCTCGCATCCAGCCAAGGCTAACTTACTTTGTAGCAATCGTACGTGGTCTCCATCACCCAGGACGTGGAAGGAGGGTGAGTCTTCACTTTTTTGTTTCTCAGTAATCAGATCAATACCCAGCTACTCACTATGAACAGGATGCCTCAGAATAACATCAGTAAAGCAAACTCTGCCCGGAGGTATTTCATCTGTTTAAACTTTCAAGGCCTTGTTTATATGTCGGAAACAGAACCGTGGGAGAGAAAGAGAGAAATGCTTTCTGGAGCAAATGTCTGAGCTAATAATGTAGAATCATCTCACGGCTCACTCTGGGGGCTTCGCCCCCTCCCTCTGCCTCCTGTGTAACAGGCCCATCACTTTGCATAGATTTATAAATCAATCCACCGGATCCTCCCTACAGTCCGACTCACCATAATGTATATTTAATGGAATTTGGTTCTGGGACCCCATCCAAAATCATTACCAGAGGACCAGAAAAATCTCATTAGGACATTTGCACCCGTGGTATGAGCCCATGCCAAGTGCCCCAAGACTCTCAATGTTTTCTATTCAAGACCTCAGGTGTGGGTTGGGCATGGAGGGATGTGTTTTTTTGATTGCTTATTTTACACTTCCATATTTTTTGCAAAAACCGAGAAACAATACGGTAAACTTGTATGTTATGAGACTCTTAGGAATCCCCCAAATCATAATTTTCCCCAGAAACCCGAGAAGTAGACAGCAACATACGGGCTGTCGTGTGGATGCCAGCTGGCTGGGCAGACTCGCCGTCCTCACCAGTGCCTCGGTGACATTCGGTTTGGAACCTCAGAAAAATGTCAGTCTCTACGCGCAACGGACTTTGGGCTGGAAAACAGACAAACCAACCCTGAAAGGGAGAATGTTCATCTACGGACACCAAGACTGTCATAAAATAACCTCAGAGATTTAGGTGGCTCCCAGTTCAACAGGGCTTCACATCATTTTCCCTGATGATAATGACATGGAGAGAGAAATGTATCCTGACGAGTCTGAGGAAGGGAGGTCTTTCGCTGCATAAGCAGTTACAGAAAGAAACCAAACCATCAGGAGAGACCTACCAGGCACATTCTCTCTTTTTCTGAATTTACTGGGGGAGAAGTAATGATACCTGGAGAAGGAAAGGGTGCACAAGAGAAGGGGCACCACAGAAAGTTCCCCTTGCCGGTGCTGGAGGCAGAGCCGCTCACGCGCACCTGCTCCCTGGGATCTGGCTGAGGCTCCTGTGGGCCAGCAGGCAGGAGGGGTCGGCTGAGCACAGAAGGCAGAGAGAGCAGCGCCACGCTACCGTTTCATCCTCACATTTCCCTTTCATCCCGGGAATGTTACTGCTGACGACACCGAGCCCCACCTGAGTCTGTAACTTCCATGAGAATTAGGGTGTGTGGAAAGGAGGAGGAAGCAACTCTGGCTCCAGTTGAGCATGTCATCAATGTCCCAACACCCGCACTCAGTGGGAGGATTGCTCCCTCCTGCGTCTGAGGCTTCCCACGGGCACCGCTGGTTGGCCTCTCACCAGACACACAGCCTTCTCCAGAGGGCCCTCGGCATCCCACACGTTATAGGGCTCAGGAAATGTAGGAGGGCCACCAGGGGCCCAAACAGGCCAGGAACTTGGGGCCCCTGGGCCGAGGCCCCCAGGGCAGCCAGGCCAGCTGCAGCAGTGGATGCCTGACCCTCCTCCTCTGAAAACCAGAGCCACAAGGACAGAGAGGGCCCCACACGTGTCGTCTTTACTGCTTCCTGACTAGTTCATCCAGCGGCCCTTTTCCCAAATATCCCCTTAAGCAAAGGCAGCGTCTCCCAGCTCAGAACACTGGAACAAGCCATTCGTCTGCAGCCAAGGCCCCGGCAGCCCTGGGACCAGCCGGCCAGCTTGAGTAGAAACTGCTCAGCCTGGCAGCATCACTCCTGCATCCCAAGCCCAGAGTCAGAGCCTATATGCAGAGGCAGCAGATGCTCTCCCCGGGGCCCCGGCTGGGCTGAGCGCGGTCTAGCACCAGGTTCCCTGAGACCATGGGCTCCCTTTCTGGCTGATTGAGGAAGAACAATCAAAGGGGCCTCTGCTCCATGGGCCACGCAGGAGGGGAGTTCTCATCCAGTGTCTGCCCTCGAGGTGCCCAGGGCGCTTGTACCTGTGCCAAGGTGCTGAGCCCCTTGGTTCTCAGCTGGGATTTCCTTCCGGCCTCCGGGAGCCAGTTTCTGGGAGCTCACTGCGCACCGCTCACATCACAGAGAGCTGTGATCTACCAGGAGGACTGAAGCTTTCAGGGGAAGGAGAACAAAGAGATGGAGCAGTGAAAGGAAACCAAGAAAAGCAAAAAGCAAACACTTAAGTAGGGAACTATGTACATTTAAATGTATGTTTATATTTACATGCTCAAATGAACCAATACAGAGGCGAAAGGAAGTGGTCTGTTTAGCAGATTCATTCATTGATTCAAGGATAATTTTTTGAGCCTTGTAACGTGCCAGACTCTGTTCTGATTTACCCCCACGTGATGGGCATCAGACTGGAAGCCATGCTGGGCGGGCATCTCTGGGATGTTCCTGTGAGTCTGGGATGCACATCTACCACCTGTCTCTGCCCTACAACCTCCAGAGGAGCAAGTCCACTGGAATCGCTGTGTGGAGGCTCCGTGTCTCCTACAAAGGCCACGGCAGTCACGATTGGACAGCAGAGGGCCTTTGCCAGGCCAGGGGCTGGGGACAAGCCATGAAAGCTTTCTCAGTCTCCCGCGGGCTCTAGGTCATCTGCTCAGTTCAGTTTCCTCCACGCGCTTCATCAAATCCCCTCCGATCAACAGGGCCAGAGGCAAAGAACATGTTCCATGCTGGAGGCTGTGCAAGAGGGTAACTTCCGGCAGCCTTGTGAAGACAGCTGAGGTGGGGCAGATCCCGTGTAGATGAAAATGAAGGGATTTCGTAATTCAGTAATATTTGCTGATATATTAGGGTTTTTTAATAGGGCTGTCTGTGCTGTTATTCATAAAGAATATTAACTGATTATGTACATATTTGAAGAGTAGATGTAAAACAACCATTAACCATCATTTTCTTTCATTAACAAAAATCAAATAAGTTTCTGTGTGTACAGTGTATTCTATTTAACTCTCACAGATGTACCTGCCTCTTTCGACTCCCAACCCCACTTAGCTACCCAGACCTTACAGATGGACTCAGAGGATCTCTCTGTAGGGTGGCTTGGGTCAGCAGAAGCGACTCTTAACAAAGAGGGATGATGACGAGGATGATGACAGTGGAGAGGTTGTGAAGGCGGCGATGGTAGTCCTGGGGAGGTGATGGTGGAGACGGTGGTGGAGATAGTGATGGTGTAATTGAAATATGGAAGTAAGGAAGGTAAATCGGTTGCAACCATTGCCTTTTAATATTTTAAAATAATATCCTACAAAGTGAGAGAGCAGTAGTGTATATATGGACATATATACACTACCAAATGTAAAATAGATAGCTAGTGGGAAGCAGCCGCATAGCACAGGGAGATCAGCTCGGTGCTTTGTGACCACCTAGAGAGGTGAGATAGGGAGCATGGGAAGGAGGGAGACACAAGAGGGAAGAGATATGGGAACATATGTATATGTATAACTGATTCACTTTGTTATAGAGCAGAAACTAACACACCGTTGTAAAGCAATTATACCCCAATAAAGATGTTAAGAAAATAAATAAATAAAACAATATCCTATAGATAGTTTTAGGCACTCAATGAAAGATTAAATTCCACCAGCTGTCCTCAGTCCTTCCAGGTTTTTCTCTCTTACACCTAGAGGATAACCAGTCTCTCAAAAGTCGATTCATAAAAGTAAATTATTTTATATCTCCAGGTGCCAGGGTCATTGAAGGATTTAAAGTAAGACTCACTCTGCTCCAGGCACAGGAGATCGGCCACTCATTCTTTGAGGCTTTACCCAGGAAAGCAACTTCTAAATTATTTATTTATTTGTTAAAGACACTCTCCTATTGATCGCGGCATTTCTTCTATTTTCTTCTAGTCCCCGAGATACTAAGTCACCAAGACCCAAAGCAAATATGCCCCAAAAAAGGGGGGGGGGGTAAACAGAGTAGAAGCAGATTCTAAGAATTGTGCCTTTATTCCTTTGCACTTTTGATATGAGAGCTTCCACAACATTCATTCATTCGTTCGTTTGTTCATTCATTCAACAAGCATTTACTCCTGGCCCTCTGGGCTAGGCCCTGGGAGAAAATGAGAAACCAAAGATTCCCATCCTTCTCTCCAGTATTTTAGACTCCAGAAGATATTAGATAGAATTACTAAATAGAATTATTAATAGAATTATTAAATAGAATATTCCAATTTGAAAGAACAGCCAGGGCTGAGAGGGTTTTAGACTCCCAAAGAATATGGGAAGAAAAAATGAAACAGTTTTTGAAATATAACTTTCTAAATGCCCTGGGGCAATCTTTTTAAAATCTCCCTTAAGGGCTCTAGGACTCCGTAACACCTAAGAAGCTAGAAGGATATTTCTTAAAATTTGCCCATGAACAAACAACACTACAATCACCAAGGGCTTGTTAAAAAGGCAGGTTCTAGGGTTCCACAGTAAGCCTACTAAATCCCATATCTGGAAAGTGAGATCAGCGAACCTGCTTTATGAACGTGCTCCGTAGTGATTCTGATGCACACAAAATGATTAAGCAAAACTTAAGGAAAGGGATTGAAAAACTGAGATGAGGATGGGCTTCCTACGACCGAGGTCTGAGATGCCAAGGAACAGTGAAGGGGACATTGCTTTTGAACAGCAGAACATTTGAGAACCTCTCTGGATTGGGAGCCAACTCTTTGGGCTGACAAGCTAAATGGTCTTTGCCATTTCATGTCTTTCCCTCTAGTATTCAGCCCCCTCATCTGTAAACTGAAGGGCATGGTCTAGATCCTCACCGTCTGATACAGTAGCCACCAGACATATAAGAATATTGGGAACTTGGACTGTGACTATTCTGAATTGAGATGTGCTTCAAGTGTGAAATACACACTGGGTTTGAAAGGTTTAGTGTGAAATAAAGAAAGTAAAGGGCTTCCCTGGTGGCGCAGTGGTTCAGCGTCTGCCTGCCGATGCAGGGGACACGGGTTCGTGCCCTGGTCCGGGAGGATCCCACATGCCGCGGAGCGGCTGGGCCCGTGAGCCATGGCCGCTGAGCCTGCGCATCCGGAGCCTGTGCTCCGCAACGGGAGAGGCCACAACAGTGAGAAACCCGCGTACTGGAAAAAAAAAAAAAAAGAAGGTAAAATGCCCCAACATTTTTTATATTGACTACATGTTGAAATGATGATATTTGGGACATACTGGGTAAATAAAATTAGGTTAAATTAAAATTAATTTTACCAGTTCCTTTTACTTTTTTCAAGTGTGCCTACTAGAAAATTTTAAATTACATATGTGACTTGTCTATGTGGCTTGTTGGAGATTTAGACATGATATATGACCTAATGTTGGATCGTGCTGGGCTCAATGATCTCTAATCCAGCATTGAGATTCCGTGCAATTTTTAGATGGATTAATGGAGAATTAAGTGCCGCTTGAATCGGTGCTGAGTCAAGGCTTTATCCCCAACCAAAAGCCAGCCAACCTCTAGCCGGAAGTCCTGCCCACCCAGAGCAAGAGGAAGCTGCCGAGAGAGGACGTAAACTGTGAAGAGTTGGCCATAGCACAATCTCCAACACTTTCTATGACAAATTCGGGCTGTGTTTAGCTATATTTTTCATCTTCACTTACCATCCCTGGGGCTTGTGTTAGATCTCTTCTGATCTCTGGCCAGCACACACAAACTGAAGGTTTTCTATGCCATTTGACATTCCTGGAATGATCCTTTTGAAGTGAGTTTTCTTTCTTCTGTGCAGACTATATCTTGGAGACCATATTTGACCATATTGAGTATCAGGGACCTTCTTTTGACTTGCCAATATTGAAAATAAAGTCTATTTTTCTCTCTTCTGTAGGAGGGAAAGTAATTTTTTTTTTTAATTTCTGCTCTATCTTTGCTAATTGTACTCTGTTAAGTATGCCTAAAACAAATAGATCAGCTTCCTAGAAAGTTCTCGTACACTCCTAAGTCCCCACGATATTGCCTTTCACCTCCAGTACTGATACTTTTCAGGACCCCTCATTCATCTTGGCATTTCTCTCCCTCCTTCTAACCCCTGCTTATCACCTGTTGATTCTCCTGTGACCTCACTGGCTGCTCCTTCTCAGTCTCTTTTGCTGGGTCCTTCTCATCTCCCCAACGTCCTCCTGTTGGGATACCCCAAGCCCAGGACAGGCCTCTTCTCTTCTGTGTCAGCCCTTCCTCCCTAGGTGATCTCATGAGGTCTCACAGCTGCCATTACACCTGTGTGTAAATGGCACCAAACTCCCATCTGCAGCTTGAATCTCTCCCCTCCCCTCCCCACTTGTCTCTCTGACTGCCAACTCACTGCATGACTTGCATGCCTATAACACATCTCAAATTTGACGGTCCAGGCTGAACTCCTGGTTTTCCCAGGGATCCGCTCATCCCAGAGTCTTCCCTCTCAGTTAATGGTAACTCCATCCTTCTGGTTGTTCTGGCCAAATCCTTGAAGTCATCTTTGCCTCCTTTCTCTCACACACCCTATTTCTTATGCATTAGCAAAACCTGTTGGCTCTCCTGCCAACTACATCAAGTATCTCACCATTTTCCACTGCCTCCCTCTGTTACATCCCGGTGCAAGATGCTGTCATTCCTTATCTCCTGACTGCTCTTCTGCTTCCACCCTTCCCCTCTCAAACTATGTTCAACACAGCAGCCAGACGGAGTCTTTTGTTTGTTTGCTTATTTATGTGTATATTTCACCAATGATTAACTTTTAACTTATGACCTTTAAGATGCAAAAAGAACCTTTTTTAAGGCTGTACATAGTTGTTTTTTTAATGATATTATAGTAGTTTCAGGTGTACAACATAGTGATTTGATATTTTGGACATTATGAAATGATCACTATGATAAGTCTAGTTACCATCTGTCACCATAAGAGATATTACAATATTATTGACTATATTTTCTATGCTGTACGTTTAATCCCCTTGACTTAACTATTTTATAATTGGAAGTTTGTACCTCTTAATCTCCCTCACCTATTTTACTCATCCCCTCACCCCTCCCCTCTGGCAACTACCAATTTGTTTTCTGTACCTATGAGTCTGTTTCTGTTTTGTTATGTTTGATCATCTGTTTTGTTTTAAAGATTCCACATATAAGTGAAATCATATGGTATTTGTCTTTCTTGGTCTGATTTATTTTGCCTAGCATAATACCCTCTAGGTTCATCCATGTTGTTGCAATGGCAAGATTTCATTCTTTTTATGACTAATATTCCATTGTGTGTGTGTGTGTGTGTGTGTGTGTGTGTGTCATATCTTCTTTATCAAATCATCTATCAATGGACACTTAGGCTGCTTCCATTTCTTGGTTATTGTAAATAATGCTGCAATGAACATAGGGGTGCATATATCTTTTCTAATTAGTATTTTTGTTTTCTCTGGAAAAATATCTAGAGGTGGAATTGCTGGACCATATGGTAGCTCTATTTTTAATATTTTGAGGAAACTCCATATTGTTCTCCACAGTGGCTGCACCAATTTACATTCCCACCAACAGTGCACAAGGGTTCCCTTTTCTCCATACCCTCTACAGCATTTATTGTTTGTTGTCTTCTTGATGATAGCCATTCTGATAGATGTGAGGTGATCTCATTGTGATTTTGATTTGTGTTTCCATGATGATTATTGATGTTGAGCATCTTTTCATGTGCCTGTTGGCCATCTGTATGTCTTCTTTAGAAAAACATCTATTGAAGTTCTCTGCCCATTTTTTAATCTGGTTGTGTTTTTTTGATGTTGAATTCTGTAAGTTCTTTGGATATTAACCCCTGATCGAATATATCATTTGTAAATATCTTCTCCCATTCAGTAGGTTGCCTTTTCATTTTGTTGATGGTTTTCTTGACTGTGTGAAAGCTTTTTAGTTTGATATAGCCCCATTTGTTTATTTTAACATTTGTTTCCCTTGCCCGAGGAAACATATCCAAAAGAAATATTGCTAAGATTGATGTCAAAGTATATGCTGTGTTTTCTCCTAAAAGTTTTATAATTTCAGGTCTTACGTTTAAGTCTCTAATCCACTTTGAGTTTATTTATATATATATGGTGTGAGAAAGTATTTCAGTTTGACTTTTTTTATGTTTTTGCATGTAGCTTCCAACACCATTTATTGAAGAAGCTGTCTTTTTCCAATATTCTTGTCTCCTTTGTCATACATAAATTGAACATATAAGCCTGGGTTTATTTCTGGGCTCTCTATACTGTTCCATTGATCTATGTGTCTGTTTTTGTGCCAGTACCATACTGTTTTGATGACTGTAGCTTTGTAATATAGTTTGAAATCAGGGCGCATGATAGAAAGTGAGCCTTTTAAATGTAAAAGAAATCAGGCTATTCCTCTCCTCACTCAGTAACACCTAACAGTGGTGACCTAAGATGCCTAATGATCTGGCCTCTGACCTTGCTGTTTTTTCCTTGACAAACATATATCAAAATTTGACATAGCAAATATTTCCTTGATTATCTGTTTCTTCCTTTTGTCTGTTTGTTCAGGCTGAATTCTCAACAGCTAAGACAGTGCAAATTGTTTTGAATAAATTAATGAGTGAAGTTTAGTAGTTGTTCCATAAAGATGAGTCAAAAGATGAGTGAATGATGAAATTAACTAGTACATGTATGCTTGAAGTTGTATCTACAACCTTGGGAACCCAGAACTTAACTTCTTTGCTTGGGCTAATGTGGAGGGGAGGGGGTATTTATGGAAGTATAGCATGATCATTCCCCTTCCCTTTTCTCTAATCCAGGCGTATATTCATTCAATTGGCATTCACTGACGTGAGCTTATGCCACGCTACATATGGAGCATATACTCAGGGTCTTCCATGAGCTATTGTTTGCCCAGGAGACATGCAAACTTCTGGCCTTAGAATTCAGGCAGGTGGTGAGGCAGAGCTGATGTAAAGGGGCGGTGACATCACACAGGGAAGCCATGGGAGGCCAGCAAAGGCTTCTCCAAGGGGAGGTTACAGAACCGATTCGTGAAGGATAAAGAGGAATTCTTCACATGGACAAGGGTAGAATCATTCCAGAAAACAGCATTCCAGGAAACAGATACAAAAGACAGGGAACAACGTGGCACTTGGAGGAACTACAAGTTGTTGGACATGCCCACAGTCCAGACCAAAAATCAGAGAGTTATGAGATGCAAATCAGGAAAGGTCAGCAAGGGTATGTCATGAAGGGCTTGTCGGCACATTGAGACTTTATTCTCCAAATAACATGAAGGCTTGTTAAATAGCAGATGAACACAATGAGGCCAGAAAACAGTGATACAGCGTAGCCCAGTGAGTGCAAACTCTGAACTGCATGGTGAGTTCTGTGGGCACAAGGAGCTGGGCAGAGCCTAAGTCGACAGTTTAGAGGATTGGGGCAGGAA
The DNA here is from genome assembly GCF_039906515.1 of Pseudorca crassidens. Taxonomy (NCBI): domain Eukaryota; kingdom Metazoa; phylum Chordata; class Mammalia; order Artiodactyla; family Delphinidae; genus Pseudorca; species Pseudorca crassidens. The sequence goes on along the minus strand of NC_090299.1, from coordinate 123,810,328 downwards.
GGACAAAGGAAGTGACAAAACATCCCCTAGGAGGGGACACGAGGACAGCTCTGACAGAACAAGGAGGAATAAGCCAGGCGGGCAGGAAGGACGAGGGCGTGAGGGAGCGTGAGGCACAGCTGAACGCCCACATTCATACTCACTCCTTCGCAAACCTAAAAGGTCGCCTAAATCCTTTTAGAGTCCACATAGTGATAATTCTCCTTCTCCTTGATCTGCATCATAAAACCAAAGGATCATCATGCTAAGGAGCTGGAGGGCATCTCAGTGCACATCTGATCCAATGCTTTCTAACCCTCTCCACCCAAGCACCCTGAATAATAAGGGAAAGAACATGAACCAATTTTTTGGCTGTTGCTTATTGAATCCTTTTCTCTTTAAGTACAAATTTTGCAACTGTATTTGTTTTAATATAAGAATAACATTTTTTTCCTCAAAAAAGATTGATCCTCCACAGGAAGTTGCATCATCTTTATTCACAGACCTCACTCACCACACCCCCCAAGTGTGTGGACACCGTTCGGAAAGCCCTCATTTACAGATGAGGACACAGAAGCCAACAGAGAGGTTACATCATCTGCCTGAGGTCACACAGCGGATTAGGTGCAGAGTGAGGCCTGGAACCGGCGCCAGAGCTCTCCTTGGACCCTCTTTCCTCAAGGACCCTGCATTTGACACTGTGACCCCCTCTTCTTTCCTGACTCTCGCCTTCCTTCTTCCTCTTCCTGTTTCACTGATCCCATCTTGCCCCTCCCGCTCCAGAGGGCTCAGAGGGGAGAGGGGTGAGAGGGAGCCCCACCAGGAGAAGAGCTCACAGAACACAGTGGCTTGAGCAGCCCTGGCCTGACTCCTCAGCTACATCTTCCCATTCCTCCGGGATCAAAGGTTTAGGAGAACTTTTCTGGCTGTTCTTGATTAATTATACCTTTGCTTCCTGGAGGCGCTTAGAACATATTCCTGAGAGTTGGCTTAGAGCACAGAAGGGGAAACCGACAGTCCCAGTGCCTGTCCCTGAAAGCCTCCTGCCAGCCATTTCCACCTGTGTTGAAAGTTTTACGAGCATCGCCGGCAGGACAGTGCCCAGACCACCCCCACCCCACCACCCCGACAAAGGCAGAGAATTGCTGTTTGGAAAAAGCCAGAATCACTGTGCAGTCCCCTGAGTGAGCCAGTGCAGGAGAAGAAGCTGGGAAGCTTGTATGGTTTCTCTTCAAAACACAAATCTGATCTGGTCACTCCCTCTGCCTAAATCGCATCAGCAGCTCTTTTCCCAGGATAAGGCCACCTCCCTGAGTGGCCTATGAGGACGCGAGTCTGTCCCCTCCTTATTGTTCCAGACTCTGCCTAAATCCCTCTCTTTCTTCTCTCTGCTCCAGCCACACCGATCTGCTGCCCCATCCATGCCCATCTCCCCACCACGAGGCTTTGTACCTGCCATTTTCTGCCACAGGGCCATGACACTTGCCATTTCCTCAGCCTGGAAGGTTCTCTCACCCACTCTGTGCCTAGTTTGTGCCTCATCAGACTTCAGCAATCAGCTCAAATTTTTCTTCCTCTGAGAAACCTACTCTGACCTCCAGGTAGTCAAACCTCCCAATGTAGGTCCTCAGAGCACAAGGTGCCTTTCTTCACAGCACTTATCACAATCATACATTTACACTGATTTGCTTGATTGATTACTTGATTACTATTTGTTCTCCCACGAGGCTGTCTGACCCACAAGGGCAAGAATTTGCCCATTTTCACATCCTCATCTCTTAACATTATGCCTAATACATAGCAGATGCTTTAAAAATCTGTTTAAATAAAAATTAAAGAACAAATAAACAAGTAGTAGATTTGGTAAGTCCAAAATGTGAATTGGCGGATGAATGAATATCTGGAATTTTTTATAAAGGTCTTAGGGACCCAGGATTTAATCCTCGAACCTACATGTCTATCAGGCAGCATTTATTGTGGTCAGCAGCAGTACCCTTCAATGTTTCCCACTGCACCATCTGTAAGTATCTTTTAGGTGCCTCTATGGGGAGTGCTCTGCTAGAACCTCTCCTGGCTATCCTGTTTCCCTCACCCTCTATTCCAGCCATCTGCAAATCCTGCCAACTCCATTCTGAGGTATATTAGATTCCATCAGACATAAAAACTGAGTTTGTCACCAACAAATTATCATAAAAGGAACTTTAAAAGATACATCTTTGGAAGAAAGAAAATTCTCTCTCAGGGAAGATCTAAGACGCAAGAAGAAATGTAAGCCAAGAATAGGCAAACATGCAAATAAATGTAAATGAATAGTTACTGTATGGAGCTACAATAATAGTACATAGTTTAGAGATTTTAAAAAAGCAGTCAACAATAGTGTCTAAGATGTGAGGGAGTGGTCAGATTTAAATGTGCTAAAAGGTTCAGAAAAGAGTAAGAGATTCTATGTAACTCTAGGCTTTGTTAAGTACAGTTGACCCATGAACTTTGCAGGAGTTAATCCATGTATAAGTTATGGTTGGCCCATGGTTCTTCTGCATCCGCAGATTCAACCAACCACAGACCATGTAGTACTGTATTATTTACTATTGAAAAGTATCCATGTATAAGTGGACCCATGTAGTTCAAACCTGTGTTGTTCAAAGGTCCACTGTACAATTAAACTTTTATGGGTAACCACTAAAATAATGAAACTAGAGTTTATAATTTCCAGAAAGTAATAGAAAAATGTTTTATTAAAAAAATTATCAATCCAAAAAAGGTACAAAATAAGAAAAAAGGTGTTCAAATATCAAACAAATAGCACAGGATGGTAAAAATAAGTATAAATCACAATAAGTGTAAATGGGCTAAAGTTGCCAATTAGAGATTATCAGATTACATTTTTAATATCCAGCTATATGCTGTTTATAAGAGGCATATCTAAAGTATAAGGAATGGAAAGACTGAATTGAAAGTAACCAATTAAATATGAATATTATACAAATATTAGCCAAAAGAATTCATATATAGTTATATTAATATAGATTAAATAGACTTTAAGTCTTTTAAATGTTAGGGAGCCACTTCATAATGATAAAATGTTAAATTCACTAGGAAGAATAACAATTTTAATTCTGTATGAACTAATCACATAGCAACAAATATATAAATCACATCTGATAGAATTATAAGGTGTCATTGACAAATCCATAAACATGGTGGGAGAGTTTAACATACCTCTCTTTGAAACTAATAGATCTAACAGGCAAAAAAATTAAAGTATAAAAGCTTTGACCACACAATTAACAATTTGATTTAATACCCATGTAGAGAGTCCTGGATTAAAAATCAGAAAACACAGGTATGAATAAACGTCAATAAGTAAGTCTCAATATATTTTGAAGAATCTGTTCTATTTGCAGACCATATTTTATAACTAAGTGCAATTAGCTTTAAAATGAATAATAAAAAGATAAACTTCGTAAAACATTCATTTTAAACTAAAACCTTATCTCTATGTTATTAGTGTGTTAAAAATGAAATAATAATGAAACTACAATAAAATCATTATGAACTGTAACAATAATACTACATGTTAAAACTTATAGGATGTAGATAGTGGTACTTAGAGGGAATTTTGTAACCTCAGGGTTTAGCGAAGCTTTCCTTCATTTCTCCAATTATGCAGTTCATTGATTTATATATTCATTCAATAAATGCTTAATCTGGCATTGTGGAAGTCATTCAGATGGAAGCTGCAGAGCCCTGGGCTCCTGGGAACAGCTGTAGCTGCTAATAGCTCCAACATGGAAATCCTGAGTCAGCCTTGTCTGTTCTCTAGTTGCTGATCTACAAGAGCTGCCCAGAATTTAGTTTCTCCTGCAATCAGGACATCACAGCCTATCCATTTCCCATGGTCATTCTGCTCAAAGTCAGAGGCATTGGGCATAGTCTCATGCTCAGAGGGAGGACAAACACTGCAATTCTTCACCAAAAGGTGATACAGAGCATCCCTGGGTATTTTCTTGTCTTCTTGACTTTCTACTTCATATACTGTATTTTCCATTCTCTCTTTTAATGTGAAAGGTCTCCTCCATATTCTCTCCACTCTAAAGTGAAAAGTCTCATAGAACTAAAGGACTGATCTTTTTTCTTGTCTAGAAGATATTTCAAAGATCGTGTGGGAGATATAAGAGGAAACCAATAATATCCATGGGTTTCCTAGAAGCAAATTTCAAGTGGAAATGTAAGGACAATAGCCACCAAAGTTTCCTTAGAACTGCAGCGACAGAACAATTTGATACAATTAGCAATGGTAGTAAAGTTGATTCTAAAGAGCTAAGCAAAGTATGTTTGTTTTGATTTTGATTTGATTTGATTTTGATGTTGATGTATCATTATTTTTTAAAAAGCATTATCAGATTCTACAGTAGAATCAGAATAGATTCAATCTCTAATCCATTTCTTTTCATCTTTCCAGGTTGCCTTAGATGACCAGTTTTTGTCAAATAAATTGTGTTCTCTATATCTCTCCAACAGTTGTCTAAACCCCATGTTGGAAAGGTGTCCCTAATCTTGTTTTCTCTGCTATCAAAGGCTGGTCCTCATTTCTCAAATGCGGATTTTAAGGCAGCCTAAATCCCAGCATTTGTTTGTTCTGAAACATAATACTTGCTGTACTGTATTTATTAGATGTTCTCATTATGCAGGACATTTTAATTACAGCACTATATAGATTACATTAGATATGACTCCTCTTCTTATAGTTAAAAATAGTGAGCATGATACAACTGACTTTATAGATGCTGTATCTGGGCGGATAACATTGAGTGTGTCACTGTAAATGCAATCCAGGAAAGATGAATTCTGCTGGTAATCATTGGAGCCGGCTGTGTAGCTATTATAGTTTGACTGTTCAAGTTAAAACAGTGACTATGAGTCAGACTGTTCCTCCCTCAGGCTTTAGAAAACTCGTGTCTTTAACCAAGATGGGTTTACACAGGAGGTTGTGCATAACAAGTTTGCTCCAAATGCCTGATCGGGGCCCAGGTTCCAAGACAGGGGACTGGCAAGCAGGAGGTTATAAGCAAAAGTAGGGTCCACAGTTCTCCTCTTCATAAACCTCCTCTCCCCAAAAGCTTTTCTGCTATTGACTTAAAGATGAGATTCCACAGGTTGGTCTTCATTCCTGGGCAGACGTAATAGACGACCGGCCTTGAGCAATACACAGTTTATGGATATGGAAAACACACGTGCTGCCTACACGTGCCGGTTCTTTACAGACAGGCTTTAGGGCAAGTGAGAGATGCCTGGATAATGTACAAACCAGCATTAATAAATATCTGCAGAGAAGACACCCCCTACCTCTTCCTTTTGAGATTAAATTAAAAGCAGCCTTTTAAATGCCTACTTTAAAGACCATGACTGTACACTTCCTCTTTTCCCTTTGTTCATCTCTATTAGCAGATGGCCTGAGCTAGTCTTTAATATAAACTTCAGATACAAAACCCCACCTGGAAACAACCAAAGGGACTATCCTTCAAAATAGCATACTTTTTTAGATACAAAAGTAATAAATGTTCATTTTAGAAATCTTGTTAAAAACAGAAAAGTCACTCATGATCTTCCCATTGAGAAATTACTCACTGCATCCTTTCAGTCTTTTCTTCCTAGGCATGCACAGTTTTTTATAAGATTAGATCATATGTTTGTGTATGTATGTGTACGATCTGCAGGTTTTCACTTAATATATCATATCCACTTTCTCATATTATTAACTATTATCCTGAAATACACTCTTGATAGCTATAGAGTATTGTATCATGTGAACATATGATAATTTTCTAGACAAGGCCCCTATTGTTGAACATATAGGTTGTTTTCAAGTCTTCACTATTATAAATTCTTTTCTTAACTTTATTCTTTATTGAAGTACAGTCGATTTACAATGTTTCAGGTGTAGAGAAAAGTGATTCAGTTATACATATAGATGTGTATATATATATTCTTTTTCAGATAATTTTTCATTATAGTTTATTACAAGATATTGAGTATAGTTCCCTATGCTATAAGTAGGTCCTTGTTCTTTATATATATATAAATATATATCTTCGGTACCATAAGATTGTTTTCTATGTCTGTGAGTCTATTTCTGTTTTGTAAATAAATTCATTTGTACCATTTTTTTAGATTCCTTATATGAGTGATATCATATGGTATTTGTCTTTCTCTGTCTGACTTACTTCACTTACTGTGATAATCTCTAGGTCCATCCATGTTGCTGCAAATGGCATTATTTCATTCTTTTTTATAGCTGAGTAATATTCCATTGTATAAATATACCACATCTTCCTTATCCATCCTTCCGTTGGTGGACACTTAGGTTGCTTCCCTATCTTGGCTATTGTAAATAGTGCCGCTATGAACATTGGGGTGCATGTGTCTTTTCAAATTAGAGTTTTTTCTAGATGTATGTCCAGGAATGGGATTGCAAGATCATATAATAACTCTATTTTTAGTTTTTTAAGGAACCTCCATACTGTTTTCCATAGTGTCTGCACCAATTTACATTCACACGAACAGTGCAGAAGGGTTCCCTTTTCTCCACACCCTCTCTAGCATTTATTATTTGTAGATTTTTTGATGACGGCCATTCTGCCTGATGTGAGGTGATACCTCATTGTAGTTTTGATTTGCATTTCTCTAATGATTAGTGATATTGAGCATTTTTCATGTGCCGGTTGGCCATCTGTATGTCTTCTTTGGAGAAATACCTATTTAGGTCTTCTGCACATTTTTTGATTGAGTTGTTTGTTTGTTTTGATATGGAGCTGTTTGTATATTTTGTATATTTGATATGGAGCTGTTTGTATATTTTGTATATTTGATATGGAGCTGTTTGTATATTTGTTTTGTATGAGCTGTTTGTATATTTTGGCGATTAATCACTTGTCAGTTCCAACGTTTGCAAATATTTTCTCCTATTCTGTAGGTTGTCTTTTCATTTTGTTTATGGTTTCCTTTGCTGTGTAATAGTATAAATTCTAAAATCCTGAATATTCTTGTACATAAGAACCATCTTTTCATTCTTGGCTATGTGTATTAATTATTTAATACACTATTAAATAATACGTTTTCCAGCACTGTATTTTACAAAGTTTTGCATCTATGAATAGACTGTTCCTGAAACCTGTGGAATGCATGCAAACAATGTCACTGTGTCCCATGTTTCAAAGAGAATTGTTTTGGGGAAGAGGGTCAGAATGGGCGGCAGCTGATGCTATATAGGAACCGTCCTGGTCCCACAGCTATTTAACACTGTGCTTGCTACAGGTCCTCCAAAGAATGCAAAGCCAAAGTAATTCAATTGGCATTGGAATTAGAGCAACTGTTCTATTATTGTTAGCAAACTCCTGCTATAAATAACCTGACAGTATCCATCTGCATGGGATGCAGAAAAACAAGAAACATGCAAAGAAAAGACCAAAATAGACCTCAAGTCCATCTGGTACACCCTCTCCATGGGGCCCCAAACAGATGGTGCAAATTCCCAAGGTACACCTGCCTAATGGCATTGTCCTATATTGGGGAGGAGGGGGGATTCCTTCCAGCAAATGGCAAGGGAAATGAGCCACTGAGATTTATCCCTTGATTCAACAAATAATTTTTTGTATGCCTGATATGTTCCAGGTATTGTTCTTGACCCTAGGAATACAATGAACAACAGAGCCAAGTTCTCTGAACTCATGGTCCAGTGGTGGTTACTATTTTCCAACCTTATTTTGCCAGATTTTCCTCCTCTCTCCCCAGTTCTCCCAGTTGGATGACCCGGGCTGAGTGTCCACTTTCTACTGAGTCTTTTCTCTAGACCAGTTTGTGACAGCTGGTACCGACTCAGTCATTTGCAATGTCTTCAGCTTGATTCCTCATCCACTAGACTTACTGGCCAGTCCTGGAGGTCAGAGGCTATGGCCTGTTCATCTCTGAACCTCTGGCCCATTACAGTGCCCGCCACCTAAGCAGTGCTCGGTAAGTAATGAACTTCAGAAGAGTTTTAGCCTTTCAGAAGAAGACGCTCTCCAGAAATGGGCATCGTCTTCTCCTCCTGCTCTCCTCTCAAGCATTACAAAAGATAATAATCCTCTCCCGAGGAGGTGTGATGGAGGATCCAGTGTGGGTTCAGGTCTACACTGAAGTGTATTTGCTGTACATTAAACTGGGAGGGGCTCTTTCATTATGGGTCTTGCTGGCATTTGTCAACTCTGAGCATAGAGATGGAGAGAGAGAGAGAGAGACAGGTAGATATATATAACCAGGCCAGTAGATAGAGATAGATGGATGAGAGAGGAAGTGGGAGCTGGCAGGGAACACCATGTGTCACAGACAGGAAAGACATGAAAGGTGAAGAATAAGACTGATTATAGCCCAAAGCACCAACGCTCAGAGTGATCCACAGAGAGGCAAGAATCATCCGGACACTCAGGAATTAGCACTTTCCTGTAGACAGTGGCAGGGCTTTAAAGGTTTTTAAATAGCAAGGACTCCTCACTTTTACTGCTTGCAGCCAGAGAGAATAAAGAAAAGAGGACAGTCTGTGAATGCCTTCAGCAGAGGGAAACGAAGACACGCACACACGTACCCAGGCATTTGAGTCACACGTACTAAAACGTAAAGGGATGACTTCAGGTCATCCATTTCCAAACAAATCCAAGCCCTGGATGTGTGTCAGAATATGTTTCTTGCAGCAAAGTTGCCTCAATTCCTGTGGGAGAAAGAGAGCAGAGAGAGCAGACCTGCAGTCCTTCCAAAGGCTGGGTGCTGGGGTTCCACAAGGCAAGTTCAGAGAATGATGACTTTGAAAACAGGGGCCCTGGTTCCATCCCTACTTATTCACTGCCTGAGCCCCGCATAGCATTTTCCCACAGTGAAGGGAGGCTACCAGTGGTGGTGAAGCTACTACGTGACTTCCAAAGAGGTAAGCTAATGAGAAATGGAGGGCAGATCCAACAGGCATGTGCTTGGCCCAGCATCTCAGAGCTTCCTGGCAAGCCATGACTCATGAGAAATCAAGCCGAGTAACTGAGAATGAACTCAAGTCCAAATGTGGTCCTAAATCCAACCCAACCATCAGTGCCAAGAGTGACAAAATCAAGTAGGAAAACTTCCCGCCTGCCAGGGGGGAAAAAAATGGCGAGAGATGTCCAGTTTGTCCTCTTGTAAAGCAGCTTCACGTGGGCTCTCAGCTAGGCTACTTCTGTGGCCCCACCCTCCTTTTATGAAGTCCACATTCGAATATTCTGGGCTGCACGTAGTGGGATTGAGAGTCTGGAGCATGTGGAATTGATTCCGTTCCAAACACCCACCTACTCATTTTTATTCCTAGGAAACTCTCCGGCCAACCACTGGGTCCATGGAAATCTCAAGCCTAAGTGAAAGCCTCCCTTGGGAGGCTGGTTCCCTCTCGTTCCCCCCTTTCTCTCTCTGAGATTAATAGGAGCCATATCCTGCTATCGAGAGAAGGATAGGCCACTCAACAGGTCCAGAGAGGCAGGCACAAAATGCTTATTAAATATGATCCTTCGCCACCATGTTCAGAAGACATCAGAACCATTTCCATCCACCCCTCCACTAACACCGTTTCAATGGCCTTACTGTGGGGAATCACCGTAACTGTCACTCCTGCTATTTCACCTCTGAAGTTAACCAGGCTTTCTGGAGGCTGCCTCACCTCACCTGTCAAAACCATAACTCGGCCAAGCATGGAGCCCACAGGTGCTGTGAAGGACGAGCCCTTCTCGGGTGGGAAAGCGATGGTATCAGACCTAGACCCCTTCTCGGCAAATACTGGGACTTGCTGTCAGGTCTAAATATATCCCTTTGAGAAAATATCTTAGTCCTTTCCTTGGCAAGTAGATATTGGCCTATATTTTTAATCTACAGGGGTGTGTGTAGATCATATTTATGCAGTCGCTTTCTGGCTGCCGGTTGAGCCTGCTGGCAGTGTGACCGTGTGTGCACAAGTGTGAACACAGAATCCGCTGAGTCCCTTGGCCGTTCCCCACGGGTATCTGAGGGAGCTCTCACGTGGGCAGCATGGCTGGGCTGTCTTGGAACATGTGGTCCCAGGATAGGAATCTTTGAGATTGACTTTGTGGGTTTCATTCAGTCTCTGCCAGCAAGGAGCTCACCTATTGATGAAGAATGGGACAAAGTGATACAGTCCCTACCACGGGGTTAAACTAGGATGACTTTTCCGGAGGGAATGATAAACTGTACCCTGTCCTACAAGATTCATGAATGTGATTAAAGATGTATTGATTGAGTGCTAGGTGTATTCATGTACAGCCTCTCATTTATAACTCACATGTCAACCCCAGAGGAGGTACAAATTACTAGTTCCATCTTTGTGGATGGGAGAACTCAAGCTTCGAAAGGCTACATGCCTTTGCTCAAAGTGACCCAGAGAGTAGATGGCATAGTTGAGACTTCAATCCAGCATTCTAGAGCTCCCATTCTTATCACTACTGGTCGTTGATTTATGCACGGCCCTAGCCACAGAGTGTTCTGAGAGCTTCAGCTGGTGAAATGGAAGCAAGTTGAGGTCAAGCATGTGGCTAGCACGGGGCAGTGGTTGGAGGAAATAGACTAGGGCAGCTGGTCAGTCCTCTAAGGAAGGAACCGATAGTCCCCTACCATGAGTACAGTTCGAGGACCTACAACACCCAAGGTTGACAGCAGAGCCCAGAGGACTTCTAGACAGTGTGGTTCTCCATGAACAATGGGATCCTGGGTCATCTGTAGGGTGGAGTCTGTTCAAGCCGCACGCAAAGATAGCAGACGTCAGGGCCGGCTCTGGCTGGGGCTCACGCTGGCTCAGCTCCCCAAGGGAAGACGGAGAGAGACGAGGCTCCATGGAATGAAGCCCTGGGGTCCTGTTTATTCCTCCCCACGTGCACCCAAGCCCACCTGTGACTGGTACCTGGAGTATCAGCAGTACAATACCGGCTCCAGAATTGCTCTTGATGGCTTCCCAGGAGTTCCCCACCTCCCACCCCCACCCCCATGCTCCCTGCATTTTTGTCCTGAATTCCCCACCCCAGCGGCATTCTTGGGTCCCTTGGCCTCAGAACCCACTAGATCCCTCTTCTGCTTCTTAGACCTTAAATTCCCCCACCTGCTTTCTTGCTCTCTGCAACTCCTGACTTCAATCTCCCGTTGTAATCATTTTGAGCTGGAGCCATTTAGAAGCAAAAATGGGAAAGAGAAATTATTTTCCCAGCCTGGTGCAAAGATATCAATATTACTAAAACTGCAGCCAATGAGAATATTTGTGATCCCATGTCCTGTGGGAAATTCACTGCAATTGGAATTGTGGGACTTGGTAATAATGATAAGAGTTCTTCTCGTGGGTTTAAATGTTTGAGAGGATGGGGTTGGATGTTATAACTTACAATGTATGTTCCAATTTCAGGGACACAGTAAAGTGTCACGGTGGGTATATTTTTATAGGACGTTAAATCGAAGTTGATTGAATGAGGTTTGAGGTGAGGGAGCATGGTGTCAAACACTGCTTGATTGGTTCAAGAATGAGGTATTTAAACGCTTGATTGCCTAAGGCTTCACATTGTTCTTTTTGACTTTTTGTATTGAGAACTATAGCTAAGTCAACTGAGCCAGACGTGTCAAAGGGAGATGGGGGCGTCCCCATTCAGAGTGAGGTGGTCTTGATTTACAGACACTCCTGGGCAAGAAGCCTAGAAGAGCCTCTGCAGTCTGCGAGACCCTCCTGGAGACAACCGGAGAACGAGACACAGAATCCTCTCTTCCTGGGAGATGCTGCTCCAGCTACTTCTCTAAGGAGCCATGATCAGGCAAACAGAGCACAGAGGCAGGACAATAGGGGCACTGATACAGTCAGAGGAGCATTTGGAGAGGGGCCTTTTCGGGGAAGGGCCCTGGGAGGGGACATAACTGCTTGCACAGAGCCTTGTGAGCTCTAGTTGCATCTGGTCCAGTCCCAGACTGTCAATATCAGTGCTAAATTCCAGACGAGCATTCATGAACTGGTCTTGTCCCTGTCTGCCCTGAGCTCCCACTGCTTTCTGGGGTGAAAGACCGGAGCCTGGGGACTTGCTGCCTGGGTATTTCTACTGTCTTGGAGGGCCTGCCCCTCCCCGCCCCTCCGACAGAACCCATCAGGGGGTTTCTGTGCTGTGCTGTGAGTGAAAGACTACTTGGAGACAAAGGGGAGAGATAACAGGACGCTATACACAGGAAGCTCATAGCTTAGTTTTCCAGAACTTTCTTTTATGGTCATTTTCTTCCAGAATAATTTTATAATAATTTTCCCAATAATTCTGTGAGGACTTTACTTGATGTTACATTAAGTCAATACTGTACATTATTCTGAGCAGAAGGGACAACTGTATGGTAGATACCAGTTGTCCCTCCAAAAGCAAGGCACCTGGTCACTCCTTTTCAAGTTTTCTTTGACCTTTTGTAAAGTGTGTCATTTTTCTTCATATAGGGCACACACATTTCTCTACAGAGAGATGTTTCCAAGCAATGTTCTGTCTTGTTAATTTTTTAATTCATTCAAGAATATTGTGCAAAGCTCTAGGAATTAAGCAGTAAGCAAGACCCCTCTGTCCTACCCTCAGGATACAGTCTAGTGGAGAAGCTTACAGTCTAGAAGGAAAGAGACACTTAAGCAATAGTTGGTAATTCCAATGAACAAGATAAGTATGGGGTGCCCAGAAAGCACACTACAGGGGGACCTACCCAGTGTAAGGATCTGGGAAGCCCTTTCTGAGGGCATAACATCTACGATTCTATCTGATTAATAGGTAGGCGGTAGCTGGACAAAACCCCACAGAGAAGGAACAGGCCAAACGCTTTTTGCTTGTTTGTCCTTTGTATTTTTCTGACTGGGTATTCCAAGTACACAGGAATGTTATTGGATATCATTGATTTTTGTATCCTCTTCTTTTACCCAACATTTATACAAAATTATTTTATTAATCCTAACATCTTTTTAGTTAATTTCTTTGGATTGCCCTGGTAAATAAGCACACTATGTGCAAACCTAATCTTTTTAAAGGCTATTTATAACTTTAATTTTTCCACCACTTGGGGCAAGAAGTTTGAAACGTTTGTTTTCTGGTGAGCAATATGGCATTTCCTCCTTTTGTCCTAATGTACAAACTTTACATGTTACCTACCTACCTGCCGTTCCAGAATATGACGAATAGGCCCATGGCCACCCCACTTCTACCTTTCACGGAAGGAACAATGCGTTCACAGACTAAAAGGGAAAATGCACGGAGTGAAATAAACTGGAAGCCCTCCCCCTCTTCTTTCATCCAAGATGTCATCTAAGCGGGTGCCATCCCTCCTGGGTACCACAGACAGAGCCATTTTACTGTCAAAGCGAGGCTCTTGTAATGTAATACAATAGCAGATTCAAGAAAAACCCAAATGCTTCCTAGTACAATAAGGGCAAGGGCTAATGTTACGGAAAGGACAAGAAGAAAGCTCTTCTAATAGGAGCGATGCAATTGCCTTCACACACGTTAAGATTGGGTAGGCTCCAAGACAAGTTAAACCTTGCCTAGGTGAGGCATGCTTACCTCTTTGATGAACCGCTGAGGAAGCGGACACTGCAGACTGAATTAGCATCGACACACCCTCCATCACTCTCGCTGGTGCTTCTGGAATCTATTGTCTCCCCAGGGTCGGTCGGTGAGACTTGGGAAGGGATGGGGGAGGAAATTCTTGCTCCTGTGAGGAGGCATGGGGTCTCCCAAGGAAGAGGATGAAGATGGAAGACCAAGCGACTTGAAAGAGGGGACCTCATGGGCAAGGGGGTAACAAAGAGAGTGTTGGATGGGAAGGAACATCCATGGTAGATACCGTTTTTCCATGATTCAGGTCTGGCTCCCTTATGTTGGGCAAAGGGTGTTGGTTGAGTTGATGAAGTTTCCAACTTCTGGTCCCCCATACTGCTTACTCATCTGAGAACTCTCCTGACGGTTCAGGAGAGAACTTCTTTTACCTCCCTGGTGTTCCTGCCTGTCTGGTCTGGAGGATGAGGAACTGAAGTGGCTCCAAGATGGCCTGGGCTTCACCTCCATCTCTTCCTAAGGATCATAAAGCAGACTCAACACTGGAATCGGAGATGAGCCCAGATTGCACCATTTGCTGGCTGGAGACACCTTTTGAGTCAGAAAACAAGGGGCCCTTCCATATTCCAGTTACATGATTCACAAACACATTAGAAAAAGTAAAAGGCCGATCACAGGAGGCAAGTCTCCAGGCCACCTGGAGGACCCACCAAGGCCAGCCACGCATGTGGTGGGAGCATTCAGCACAAAGTTCCATCATTAGCAGAAGCCTGATTCTCTGGCCCTCTTGGGACTGAATAAGACGCAAACCCATGTCTACCAATGAGCCTCTTCGGGAGAAGATGGCTAACCCCAAATCAGCTCTCTATCCTGCTAACACTCTGTGTATGACATAAGAGTCTGATGTATTATTCATCTCTTTGGATCCCCACAACAGGATTTTTAAGGTAAGTATTTATGATCTTAGTTTTACAGACGAAGAAACAGACTCAAACAGGTTGTGGCAGATACCATCAGTTGCCCACCCAGCAACGTTGCACCTCTCATCTTTCTTCCTAATAGAACCCTGGTTTTACTTAAGTATCCTGTCTTATCTGCGTGGCAGGCATTTCAGGGGTCCCATCACCAGCCTGGCTGGGAGGAGGAGGAAACTCTGATTCATGCGAGCCAATCATAATGATTCCCTTTCTCCCCTTTGCCAGTGATTGGTTTAGAAGTGGCATGAGACACACTTCTGGCCAATAGGATGTGAGGCTGTGTCTCCTAGAAAGCTTCCAGGAAATGCTTTCTTGCTGATGAAAGAGGCCCTCTGCTGCTGCTGCACACTGTTGAGTCTGCGTGGGATTCCTGGAAATGAGGCAGCCATCTTGCAATCATAGGGCGAGGTTAGGAGCCCAAGCCAATCCCTGAAGGAGGGCAGAGGAAAATGTTGGAAAGAATCTGGGCTCTTCACTTACATTGATAAGCTGCTGAATTCAACATCCCTGGAGTTACCTCAAATCAGAATTTCTTATTATAGGATCGTAAACATTTTCTTTAATGATTTGGTCATTCTGGAAAGGGATTTTTCTTATTTGCAGCCACAAGCACCCTGACAGATACAGAAGTGAGTGACTGACCTGAGGTCCTACAGCTAAGCCACTGAGCTTAGATACAATTCCAGGTCTGTAGGATTACAAATACCATACACTTTCTACTCTGCCGGGGTGGACAACAAAGTGAAGAGCAATTTCACAGGATTCTCTAGAATCCTTCCCCACACAAGGATCTCGCTGTTAGTCAGGCATCTGTCAGCTCGTCAGTCCTAAAAAAAGACTCCATGAAAATGATTTTTTAAAAAATACAAAACAAATCTCCTTCTCTCTCTTCCCACAGTGTCTTTTCCTCTCTGAAGCATTACAACTGCTTCTTATTCTGCCCATTGTGTCAAGATAACAGGATTTAATTACCAAATTTATACACCACCAGCATGGCATAAATGCATTGGCCTGAGCTAAAATGAATGCAGTTATTAAAAAAGGAAAAGAGTTGCCGCATCACACAGTGACAGCAGACACAGAGACGACAGTTTTATTTACTTTATCTCCATGCAGGAAGCAGTTAAGCCATTTCAAAGCGATTATTGGGTTTTAATGATCCAGGACATTAAAACACATTTCTCCTGGTGACAGTGACACAGGTAAAGGAGGTGATAAATTCAAGAAATAATGGCCTGGTTTGGACAACCCCTCCCCACTCATTTGCGATGGGCCCCACGGTAGCCGTTCTCCAGGTAGTGTGGACCGCTGGCTGGGGTCCTGGGAGAACGCTGGTAAATCTTCTCGGTAGGACTGGGAGACCTTTCCAGATTAAGATTTAGCAGTGGGCTTCCCTGGTGGCGCAGTGATTGAGAGTCCGCCTGCCGATGCAGGGGGCACGGGTTCGTGCCCCGGTCTGGGAGGATCCCACATGCTGCGGAGCGGCTGGGCCCGTGAGCCATGGCCGCTGAGCCTGCGCGTCCGGAGCCTGTGCTCTGCAGCGGTTGAGGCCACAGCAGTGAGAGGCCCGCGTACCAAAAAAAAAAAAAAAAAAAGCTTTAGCAGCAGATTTTAAGCTCCACAATGCAAACCACAGCTGGTGCTGAGCCCTGCCTCCAGGTGCCCGAGGGAGAAGGAAAAGAACTGGGAAAGTGGGAGAAAAGGTGAAAGGAAAGAAAGGGAAAAGACCACCAAATGTCATGCCGTAAAACTCTATCCACAGTGCACTCCAGCTGCTTCGCCCATCCAAGGTCAAGGCCAAGTTCCCTGGGCTAAGTCCAAGCTCCAGGAACCAGAGTCTCCTTTGTTTTCCCTGGAGCTGATGGGCACCTAGAGCTCAGGTAGGGAGAGGTTCCCAGACTGACCTGTCAGATTTCCCAGGGCCCTGAGGGAACCATCCCCAGAAAACCCAGCCAAAGCTGTTGCTCTTTGATCCGTCATATACTTTGGACTTTCACAAGAGATTTTTTTTTTTAAAGAGAAGCCACTGCTGTTTTAAAAGTTTGGAAACTGAAGATATAGGCCTACCTCTTTATTTTGCAGAGACTGAGGACCAGAGAGGGGAAGCTGAAGACAGAGAGGGAGCTGGAAGCAGGTCTCCATCGTTCCCAGGCTGCTCCTGGAATTCTCCAGACAGAATACGGATGGCACTCGAATGGGCGATTTTCGAACTTCTAACCTCCGCATCAGCAGCCTTGCTGACCAATAGCTATGCCCTGTCCAGGTAAATAAGACTATGAATATGCGGCCTCCTCTTCCCAGGTGCTGTCTCTTGGATTTTCAAAGAAAAATGCAGCCATTCCTTGGGTCCTCACAATACAGTCAGAATCAACCCATTCTCCTCACATGTCACAAGCTCCTGACGTTTTGGGTAAGAGCCCTACTCTAGAGCTGTTTCCTTGGAGATATGAGGAAAATAACAACTTTGTTCGCCGTTTTCCTAACGATGTCCCCCCACTCCCCAAGCATGGCTGAAGTTTTGCAGAAATTTCTGGACCTTTCTTCTGAGCTTAATGGGAACACCACATTTGGATGCAGTTCTGATAAGGTCATGGTCATCAGAGGTGATTTTATGACTTAAGTGGGGCCTTGATTCTTCACCCCCGGGGAGAAAAAGCTCACAGACTGCCGAGCCCAGAGTGCTCTCCGGAAGTTGCATTTTTCTGGGAGGTCAGGGCCCCAGCATCAGGGCTGGTGAAAGGGGGCCTGGGGTGGAGGCTGTGTGAGCAGGTTTTATGATGGTAACATGGAAGGAGGAGGAGAAATCTGGTTTGGAGCTTATGAGAGGGGAATCGTTGTGCCCTTGGCTCAGAGGTGCTGAGATGCCTGGTGGGAGGGGGGTGTTGTGTAGCCACCCCTCTAGATAAGGGTGCCCCAAGGTCAACTCAAGACCTCAGATCTATAAGCGAAGCCAAAAGAAATAAAGACCATTGCTCGCTACATACCCAAATCGTGCTTACAACACAGATATGGAGACAGGCAGATTCTAGAAGGATTCGTCTCTTGAGCCAGTCACCTCTTACAGAAGAAAAAGAAAAGAAAACCCAGTTGTGAGAAAAATGCCTTTAGAGAAGTAGTCCTGCAGCTGGTAGCAGCCAGTGTCTGGAGCCAGCCTGTCTGCATCACCACCAGGCTCCCCAGCATAAAAGCCAAGCCATTCGGGGCACATTCCTTAGCTTTTCTAAGCCTCGCTTCCCACAGCCGTGAAATGGGAATAATAGTAGCACTTACTTACCCCTTCGAGCCCGTGTATTTAGAGCCCGCAGCCTGTTGCCTGGCGCACTGAGCAGTGGCCGCCATCCTCAGCCAACCTCAGGCTGCTCGTCACACTTCCCAGGAGGACTCTACGGACCCAGTCAGGCGCTGGAGGAGAAAAGCTCAAAGAGGCCTGTGTCAGTGGCTCGGAGTCACCCTGGTGCCCCACCTTGTTCTGGGCCAAGAGCAAGGTGCTCGGTCTAAGCAGCTTGGGTTGAGAAGGCGCAAGAAGGGAGCACATCCTGCAATTTTTCCTGGGCTCTCAGAGAGAAGGGGAGCTGCGGGCTGCAGGACCCCAGACACCAGACTCGAGTCGACTTGCAGGGAGCCGAGGGGCCGCCCAAGGAAGTCCTTTCTCCGGATGAGAGCCGGGCACAGAGGCCAGCTCCTGGAAAAGCTCTGAGCTCCCTTCTAAGGGTCCTTTAACGGGGTTATCGTGTGTGTGCTGGGAACAGCCCTCAGGAGAACAGGAGTGAGCCTCCGTCTCAGGGGACGTTGGCGCCAAAGCCAAATGATGCCATGCTGGCATGGGATGTCCCGCACTGGGCAAGGCTGGGACCAGGTGACCCACACCTGGCGTGGGATGTCTGCAGCTCAGCGGCAGGGAGCACAGTCTGTGTACCAGTGAGGCCCAGGGCCAGGGGCTCCACGCGCAGTCGCTGGCCTCGTCCCCGCCTCACAATGAGGCAGGCACTCTGGGTCACTCTGTTTTACAGAAGAGGACCCTGGGGCGCGAGGGTGGTCAGGCAGTTGCCCAGAGTTGCAAAGTTACTTAGGATACAGAGCCAAGATCCAGATGCAGCACAGTCGGCCTCAGAGCCTGTGAGCTAAACGCTGCGCTGCACAGCCTCACCTTTCCCTGTCTCCGTGCCGCGTGTGGCTGGGCCTCTGGTGACAGAGCGGGCAGGAGCTGGCAGATCTGGGGGGCAGGCGAGGGCTGGGGCGGGCAGGCTGGCAGGCAGTTGCTGAGTCTGGTACTGCGCTGCAGCCGGGGCTGGGGGCCACACATCCCACGTCACCACCAGAGAGGAGCTCCTGCTGGGCCCGGGAGGAATCCGGAAGTTTCTATAGCATCATTGGCTGGTTTGTTGCTTTGCACGGCTACTGCTTTCTGCACCTAGTAGACACCCAATCCTCCACACCTGGGCTGCTTCCCCGCTCTCACACACACACACACACACACACACACACAGATCGGAGTCATTGACAGCAAGTGGGTGAGAAGAAACAGAGAAAACAGAACCAACCAATGAAAACCCTAAGGGCAGCAATAATTAATATTTAAGTTGAAAACTGCCTGGGAACCCAAAGCGCAGGCTATTCATGTGCAAATCATATGCAAATCATATGCAAACAGGCTCCACACCTCCACACCAGGGCCCCTGTAATTATTCCGTAAACCTGTCGGGCCAGCTCTAAGGGCAGCTCCCTGTCCTGCCCCGGCTACAGGAGGGCTCCCATGCCAGGAATGAGTGAGGCCTCTGGGTGGCACCCTCGGGTGAGCGTGGTGGCCCTGGGTTTCCTCTGGTCAAAGCCCCTTCTGATTCTGCGGTCTCCCTCCCACCTGCGAGAGTTCCTGACCGTGCATCCCGGCTCCCCTCACCCACCCCAGAAGGCATTCCTGAAGGTCTCCCTAGGCGTCAAATCTTGATGCCTCTGCGACACTGCCCGCCTCCGCCCCTGCTCCCTCCTCTCCAGCACCTGCTCTGGCCCTGTTGATACTAATTCCAGGGTCAGGGGCAGCCCCCACCATGAGCCTCCCTTTTCTATGGGCTGGGTGGGCCATGGGGCTCCCCTGACGATGCAAGCAGGGCCTTCCTGAACTTTGCATTGTTCTGCCATGGCAGGAAAACCGTTCAGGTCACCCAGCGCCAGCCCCAAACTGTAGAACCAGGAGTCTAGAGTTCACCTGCATGGTTGGGTGACCTGGGCCTCCCAGGCCTGAGACCAGAGACTTGGAGTGAGGGGCAGGAAGTAGCCCCCTCAGACCGGTGTTCGTCACTGCCCCCAGCCCCGCAGCCGTGACAAGAGAGGAGAAGCGCCTCAGACAAAGGCCCGGGAGTGGTTCCCAGCCAGCTGGTCCTGCAGCAGAACACTTTAGAGCATGAACTTGCCTCTATCTCTGCCTGTATCCTTCACTCTGACTCTTCAAGTTCCAGGAGGGCAGGGACCGATCTTATCGATTCTAACCCTCAGCCTCCAGCACGGCAGACCATGATCCGCACAGACGGAGAGAAGAGCCTCGGAAGAGTCCCGCTCACGTGCGGCACCTCATCAGTGGTAACTGCCCTTGAGGATAAATGTTAACATGTCTTGTCCGCCGCTGGGTTCCCAGAGCCTGGAGCAGTGTGTTGGGAGGGAGAGGCCACTCTGGGCCAGCATCACACCATCACCGTGCCTAGAGCCGGATGCGACAGGCTGGTGGTAAGGGAGGAGCCGGCGTGCGTGCCCTGCTGGACAGCCAAGACAAGTTCTTTTTATTTTAATTGAAATATAGTTGATTTACAAAGTCTTGTTAATTTCTGCTGTACAGCAAAGTGATTCAGTTATATATATATACACATTCTCTTTTATAATATCCTTTTCAATTATGGTTTATCACAGAGTGTTGAATATAGTTCCCTGTGCTGTAGAGTAGGACCTTGTTGCTTATCCATTCTATATATAATAGTTTGCATCTGCTAATCCCAAACTCCCACTCCATCCCTCTCCTACCCCACCCCCCTTGGCAACCGTAAGTCTGTTCTCTATGTTTGTGAATCTGTTTCTGTTTCATAAAAGTTAATTTGTGTTGTATTTTAGAGTCCACATATAAGTGATGTCATATGGTATTTGTCTTTCTCTTTCTGATTTACCTCAGAAAGTAAGTCAGAAGGACTTAGCATGTCTTTAGTAGTATGATAGTATGAAAATCTCTAGGTCCATCCATGTTGCTGCAAATGGCATTATTTTGTTCTTTTTTATGGCTGAGTAACATTCCATTGTATATATGTACCACATTTTCTTTATCCATTCATCTGTCGATAGACATTTAGGTCATTTCCGTGTCTTGGCTATTGTAAATAGTGCTGCTATGAACATTGGTGTGCATGTATCTTTTCGAATTAGAGTTTTCTCCAGATATAAGCCCAGGAGTGGGATTGCTGGGTCATATGGCAGTTCTATTTTTAGTTTTTTAAGGAACCTCCATACTGTTCTCCAAAGTGGCTGCACCAACTTACATTCCCACCAACAGTGTAGGACGGTCCCTTTTCTCCACACCCTCTCCAGCATTTGTTATTTGTAGACTTTTTCTTCTTCTTTTTTTTTTTTTTTTGCAGTACGCGGGCCTCTCACTGTTGTGGCCTCTCCCGTTGTGGAGCACAGGCTCCGGACGCGCGGGCTCAGCGGCCATGGCTCACGGGCCCAGCCGCTCTGTGGCATGTGGGATCTTCCCGGACCAGGGCACAAACCCGTGTCCCCTGCATCGGCAGGCGGACTCTCAACCACTGCGCCACCAGGGAAGCCCTGTAGCTTTTTAATGATGGCCATTCTGACCAGTGTGAGGTGATACCTCATTGTAGTTCTGATTTGCATTTCTCTAATAATTAGCGATGTTAAGCATCTTTTCATGTGCCTGTTGGCCATCTCTATGCCAAGATCAGTTCTGACCCTGCCCCCAAAGGGACTGATGATCCACCTGGTGAAGTACACAAGGACCGGCCTTTCCTGGCCAGTGGTGGTGATAGGGTGACCTCAGGGTGAGGGCAGCAGTATTGTTAATGCACTGAGGGGTAGGTTTCTCTAAGAAAGCCCCCAGAGGAGGGCGAGCAGAGCAGAGATTTAAATGTTGGAGTGAGACTTTAAAATAAAGGAAGAGAGAAGAAAGAACATGCTCAGGGTTTGGAAAGAGCTTGGGCCAAAATACCGACATGGCAGTAGAAAGAGCAAGGGGAGGGGAATGAGCTGGGGCTCGGGAGTGAGTCCTGGCAGCTCCCCCCCGTGGCTCCTATGTAATCATTTCTTGATTCAGCGACACCCAGGACTAACCGGGTCCCTTGCTCCACTGGACATTTTCTGAGCATCTGTGTGCCCAGCACTGTGCTGGCCCCAAAACAAAGCCCTACCCTTGGGCAGCTTCTGTACCCATAGAAGAGAGTGGTCACCAGACAAAGCCGTGATGGACCACCTGCTTTGAGAGGGAAAAATATAAAACATCTACCATACCAGACATAAATAATTAGGTAAAAAGTGAGATTAAAGTGCATACCATTTTCAGAAATATTAAATTGCTGGGGGGAGATGTGCATCTGAGATCTGAAGAACTAGAATAATATAATTTATAGTAATATAATAATAGTAATATAAAGTAATAGATACAGTAATATAATAATAAAGGGCACTGTATTTTAATTACAACTCACCTGGTTGCAAAGAAGAGAAACTCAGTCATAGTAGTGAAAGGACACAGGACAATTTTATGACATCGAACAGCAGGATACACCCGGAGCTCTGCAGGAACTGTGCCTGGGACTGGGGTGCGGGGACTGGGGTGCCATTGAGAGGGGCAGCAGCCCCCTCCCTACCTTCTTTCTTCTCTGCTCTTTTCTCACTGCATCTCTCTTCATGCTCCTCTCTCTGGCTTCCTCTGCTTATCCAGCGTCTCTGTTTAGGCTGGCCATGGCTCCGACTGTGGCCATGACCTTTGGACCCCCTGACAGCTAATTCCCAGGGTATCCATTCCAAATTCCTGGGAAAGACCCTTAGTGGGTTCAGTGCATTTGATTGGGTGTCAGCTGAACCACTGCAGCGAGGAGACCGCAAATCACAGTTAAACAAGAGCATCTGTTTTCTCTCCTGAGAGTCTGCCACGGCAGCCCTTCTCTGCAAAGTTCTCCGAGATCCAGGCTCCTTGCATTTTGTTATTCCATCGTCCTAGGGTGGCAACTTTGCCTAAATGGTCCAAGATTGCTCACCACCACACCCATACCGCAGGAGCCCTGGAATGGCATGAGTCACCTCCACTCCCAGGGCCCGAATTTATCCACATGACTAAGCCTGGCTTCAAAGTTGCCCAGGAAATGCCTCTTTGCTAGGCTGTCAATGCGTGGCAAGCAGCCGTCTCGGGTACACGGTACACGCAGGTGCCTTAGTCATGGTGGCGGGACGGAGGGAGAGCCTAGGAGGGCCGCATGGTGGAAACAGGGCAGCCTGGGCACTCCCTGCAGCAGAGGCCAGTGAAGAGAGCTGGGACCCAGTGCTCAGCCAGGACAAGTCCACCCCCTGCTGAATCCATACCTGGCCCTACTCTACACATGGTGCAGTTATGCAGCCGGACCTCCCGCCTGCTGAGGCACTGAGGATAAACCTTTAGGGAAGGGACCAGGAGAGAGGACAACCATGGGGCCAGTGGTCTGGGAGAGTCTTTGGAATTTCATCTCAAAGGAAACACTTTATGTGCACCAAGGTTTGAGAAGGAGAAGAGAAAACAGAAGATAGACAATGGACAGTTTACAGGGGTCAGGTTCAAATAAAAGGACTTCTAGGTGAGTTCCAGTAAACCCTCTTACTCCGTTTCCTCATCGAGATAAAAAGTGCCCTGGAAGGGTGGTAGAGAAGATTATTTGAGGTAATGGATACACAGCACCAGTAGGCACTCAATGAATGGCCGTTGTTTTAGATTGGAGTGCACAAAGATGGGGCGCCCAGTTCAGGGGATGTGTCCCTCTGTACTTCTTAGTCCAGACCCTTGGGCATTTTTCTTCCCCGCTTCCAGTTCTTGGGGAGGCAGTTCTCCTATTCTAGGGCGCATAGAATTACTCCTGACTCCCAGAGATTCTGATTGTGGTAGGTCTGGGGTGGACCCAGGAATGTGCATGTTCTAGCCAGGAAATTGGGGTCAGGTGGTTGAAGGGCTGAACTTTAAGAAATCCTGCAGAAAAGGAATGTCCATCTCTTAGACTGACTTTGCTCATCAGCACCATCATAGTCTTATTGTACATGATGGTCCACGTTGCGGTCCTAGGGATACAGCTTCTCTGATTACCTTTTATGTGGGGCTCCTGGGTCCCAGGGGCTGGAAAAGGCATTGTGGGAGAGAGGGCGAGGTGATGGGTGGCTTATTTGGTCATAAAACTTCATGTGACGCTTCCACAGGCCCCATAAAGCCCCCCAACACACACCCACAAACTTCCATGAGAAAACTGTCTCCCGTTTGGGCACATCTGCCATCGTCGCAGGGACCAGAATGTGCAGACCAGTCACAGACACTGAAACACTATTAATAGTGGGGCTGGATGAAGCCAAGCTCAAGTGTGAAAGGCTTCCTCAGGGAGCTGACAGATCCTTTGAGAGCCCAGGTCATTTCAGACTTGAACCTAAGTCATCTTGGCTGACACCTCAGCCGTGACCTCTGGTGCCCTGAGTGAGGTGAGGGTCTGGCCACAGATGACCCAACTGCAGCACCCCCCCCCCCCCCCCCCGAAGTCCTTCCTTCTCATGCCTCAGACACAGAGCAGGCCCTTGGTTCTCTGTATATGATATTCATTGGATTTTTTTCCCTGATTACAGAAGAAATATGAAATCATCATAAAAAGTGTTTTTTGAGAAAGTGGCACAAAGACAACAAAAAGCCACCTGTACTCCTATTATCCCAAAATAAACATTAACATTTTAGAGTAACACACTACTAGTTTTTCCTATGCATATATTTGCATAAAATTGCATACATCGAATTCGGATTTCACCAAATCCTTGCTCTGTAACCTGCTTGTTTCACTTAACAATGTATAATAATTTTCCACATCATCAAATGGTCTTTGACCGTCTCATTTTTAATAGTTCATCGTATTCTAACATAAGGATGCACAACAATTTAATGTAGACATTTAGCTTAGTTCTATTGTTTTTGTTTTCATTTCTTTTATTTTGCTATTATAAATCTGATTGCATGTCAGTTATGGTTTTTCTCAGGATTGATTATAGGAAATTAAATTCTTAGATCAAAGTTTTTTGTTTTGTTTTAAGTTTTAGATACACATCACCAAATTGTGAATATTCAAGTAATGCTTACAGAAGGGACCATGAGGACCAGGGATTCACATTAGGCAGTAGGGGATGAAGGAGGCAGTGTCACCCGAGCGCTGTCTCACCCTCGCTTCTGACACCACAAAGGGGACTTTTGTCAAGCTTGGAACGTTAGGTGGACCCCATCCCCCTCAACCCCCCCTCCCCCCCCCCAGATCCAGAGTCCCTTAACGATCTATAGACGCTTTCTCTTCTGTGACTATACTCAACCCATCTTAGGGATTCTATGCAAATCTTTATCTGGCCTACAGCAATTATTTCTGAAAACCAGACTTTTGACAGAAGTGCCTTTAACTTTTTTAAAAATAGCATTTTTAGTGCATGCTGTTATCATTGTTACTTATTCAAATGTGTTGACGGGGGAGTGGGTGGAAGGTTTGCATTGGCATGGCAACCAGGGACTAACTGAACTCCCTCCACAGCCCATGATGGCTTCCCTGACTTACCAGGGCCAGAGATGGATGTGTTTTCCCTGTGTGTCCTTGGCTCAGGGTAGAGAAAATGTTATCCACCCCTGAGCTAACCTTTTTCTATTTCATTTATATTTTCCGTTTGTGCCGTCTTTGGGGCTGATAGGTTTAGCAAGTTTACTTCCCACCTGGGAAGTAAGCTTTGTTTTCATCTACAGTTACCTCGTTTAGACTGTACAACATGTTCCCAGATTAAAATAGCTAATACCGTGGTACTGTGGTACCAGGCCTTCTGCAAGGTGCTTTATATATGTCATACATATGTCACATATATGCTTTATATATGTCACTTCTTCTAATCTTTAAAGAAACTCTGTGATGTGGATACTATCATTACCACCCTTTCTTAAACAGATGAGGAAACTGAGGTGGAGATCAAAGGGCTTGCTGAAGGGTACAGAGTTCACAAGATGAGGATTTGAACCTGAGCAGTTGGAGTCCCAAGGCTGAGGGTCCATCCCCTCCCTCACCCTGGTATCTTCCCTCTGTTGTGGGGAACTGGGATTGAGTGGACCAGTCCATGGTCAAGCACAAGCTTCTGTTTCATGTTCTAGTCCTTGAACACACTCTTTCTCAGAGTTTCTAGGCTGGAGAGTGTGAGCACATCATTCTGTCTTCATGTAGACGTTCATTCTCTTATTTGCCTGGTTTAACAATCCCTGGAAATTAAACAAGATATCCCTCTCCTTTCTTTTAGTCACACAAATAGTACCCAAACCTCATTGACTCTCAGTTCCTTCAACTATAAAACGTAAAACCTAAAAGCTGTCTCACATGAGGACCAAGAAGATGACATGGGAAGGTCCCAGCACATAGTAGGTGCTCAATAAAGCTTACTTCCTTCCCTCCCTTGTCAGACTTCCAGTGGTAACCTGACTCCATTGCTGAGCTTCTGGTCTACGGGAATCGCTGATATCTCTGTGCTCCTCCTGAAGGCAGGGGGCAGATCTGACATTCTCCTTTGGAGGGCTCTGCCCAGGCCCCATCAGGACCCATGGTGGTGTGGATCCCGACCTGGTTCTCCCATGAGCCATGAGGCCCAAAGTTGCCGGGTGCAGAGCAGGGAGCTCAGGCCTAGGAGAGAAGTGGACGTGGGTTCACACCAGCATGGGGAGCCCTTCAGGGGTTACTGAAAGAGCAACTCTAACTCCTGGGCAATGGCCTGTTAGTCACTTGCTGGCTTCATAGTATCAAAACAAAGAACACTAGTGACCAATGCCTGATGAAACCCTTGGGGAGAACTGTAAAAACACAAAGGAGGAAACGATTGGACAAGAACAGTTCTGAGTAAAGGGAAGTAAGAAGTCTGAATGAACAATGACGTGAACCTGGGCTGGTACTCTGTGCAACTCCGCTGAAACTGTGGGCAACACAAAACAGAAGGATATGTACCAAAATTTGACAGTATCTTCCTCTGGGTGATTCAGCTGTGGGTTGTTTTCTACTTTTGTGTTTGACACAAAATTTTCTCCAATGAACATTTTCTTATTGTGTAATCAGGGAAAAAAATTAACATACTTTTTAAAGATCACAATCATTTTACTGGGATTATAAGGCTAGGAAGATCATTTTTCCACTTGAGCTGGTAGATTAGGTTCTGTCAAGAACACTGGACCATATATTCATTCAGCAGATCCATTGAAAACATGTCAAGCACTGTCCCAGGCCAAGCTCTGGATTCTGTGATAGGAGGGATGTGAACAAGTTGGGAAAGTTTGAGAGAAGGGTCACTGGAGAATTAAAGTTTTATCAGTTAAGATAAGCCAGGTCAGTGCTACTCACACTCCTAGATGAGCCCCATCAGCATAAGCTATTAGAAATGCAAATTCTCGGGCTTCCCTGGTGGTGCAGTGGTTGAGAGTCCGCCTGCCGATGCAGGGGACACGGGTTTGTGCCCCGGTCCGGGAGGATCCCACATGCCACGGAGCGTCTGGGCCTGTGAGCCATGGCCGCTGAGCCTGCACGTCCGGAGCCTGTGCTCCGCAACGGGAGAGGCCACAGCAGTGAGGGGCCCGCATAACACACACACAAAAAAAAAGAAATACAAATTCTCAACCCACACCCCCCAAAAGCACTGAATCAGAATCTCTGGGGCAGAGCTCTGAAATCTGTGTTTTAACAAGCTCTCTAGATGGTTCCGGAGCAAGCTACAGAACCGGAAGAGCACTGGGCTAGGATGTGCTGCAGTAACAAATAACCCTCACATCTCAATGGCTCATGGTGACCAAGATTGCTTTCTTGCTCACAAAACTTGTCCACCGTGGGCCGGTTGTGCTCTTCTCCAAGACCCGGGCTGGCGCAGCCGGCACCCTCTGTCTGAACATTGCCAGTCCTCATGGCAGAGGGAGACGAGAACATGGCAAGCAGTGATCTCACTCTTGAAGCTTCAGCTAAGCACTGTCTTTGCTCACACTTCATTGGCCGAAACAAGAC
Source organism: Pseudorca crassidens (assembly GCF_039906515.1). Taxonomy (NCBI): domain Eukaryota; kingdom Metazoa; phylum Chordata; class Mammalia; order Artiodactyla; family Delphinidae; genus Pseudorca; species Pseudorca crassidens. The sequence goes on along the minus strand of NC_090299.1, from coordinate 123,782,506 downwards.
GTGACCAAGTCTGCCATCAACGGAGTTGGCATCAATAGGAATTTTTCCCAGGAAAGGGCAAGGAACTTCTTTAAAAGCTTTTTATTTTGAGATAATTGTAGATGCACATGCATTGTAAGAAATAATACAAAAGAGAGCCTGTGTACCCTTCCTGCAGTTTCCCTCCATGGTAACATCCTGCACGACCATCCGAACCACAACCAGGAAATTGACGTTGAGACCATCCACCAGCCTTATTCAGATGTCACCGATTTTACATGCTCTCATTTGTGTTTATGTGTGTGTTTACTTCTATGCAATGTTATCACACAGCAAATCTTTTTGAAGATTAAACTCCACCAGGTAGAGTTAGGACAGTTTAACTAGGAAGGTAAGGCAGACATCTCTCTGCTTAATAGGATTCCTATCTGTGAAAAAGTAGTTTATGGAGAATAATGGGACTAACCCAGAGAAAACAAGAGGTTTTTAACCTGTCCTGAGGAGTCTGTAAATGCAGTAGACATCTGTGGATTTGGCCTCCCAGCAGCCATGCCCCCTTCCGGTGAACTTGTATTTCGCTTTGGGAAACCATCCCTCCCCCGGGGACCACACGTGCAGGTGGTTGAGCCCATCCTGAGCTCTGAGGGCGGGTACCTGGCTCAGCCCTGGCCTTGCCACATGTTCTAGCCCCCTATCTATCCATGCTGATTCAGGGACGGACACTGTATGGTCAGGCCACTCAAGACAGCTGTTCTCTTGCTGTCCAACCAGTGCATCCCCTGCCCAGCCAGTGCCTGCTTCACCTACACCCCACTCACATGACTGACCTTCCGACACTTGCCCCAGGCCCCAGCTAGTGATTGTTCTTATCAAAGGGGTAGTGAGGGGCGTGCCCCTCTGCTTGTTTCCCTGGTAACTAATGAGCCCACCTGACGTCAGTTCCCCCCGTAAGTGGTCACCTCCCCTTCTCCCTGGGAGCAAAGCTTGCCTGCCATGTCCTGCCCGCCGTCCACCACACACAGTAGGGTGTCACACCAGAACCTTGCTCCAGACAGGTAAGCTCCAGCTTCCATTAAACCACTGATGTCTCTGTTCCTGACTCCGGGCTCTTTCTTCAGTCTTGAAGCTGGGCAAGCACAGGTACTGTAGGCCTGTGGGGTGTAGCCCAACAGACACATACACCAAGCTGACTGCTGACCCAGGACTTTTTACTAAATCTATTGATGAGGACCACCGGATAAAGAATGTCTGGCTGAGGATGAAATCAACACTAAAAGACCAAGAAAGGAGACCAGTTCCTGGGGCATTGTATGATTATGACCCCTTGGATCTAGCCATGCCTGAAGCTTCACTACTTGTAGACTCTCCAGCTAAACGAGCTAAAGAAATCTAACTTTTTCTTTACATTGTTGTTTAAACTGGCTTGAATTGGGTTTCCTGACACATGTTCCTAAAGTCTTTGAGTCCTGACTTACCTTATTCCCAATGCTAGACATGGTAGCCAAAGGAGGGTGGGGGTAGTTCTCCTCTTCCGGAGGGTTTCAATGAAATAGGTACATGGAGAGGGGCACACACACATACATACGTGTGTGTGTACATCTGTATTTTCCCATCTACCTAAGCCCTGTTCAGAAACTACCTAAAAAAGTCAGACAACAAACCCAAGAAAATGGAATAAACCCTCTTCTCACGCTTTTCTTTCTTGGGTTTCCCCATACCTGTAAGAGAACTTTCAGATCTGAAAAAATTGTGTAGAGGGACTCTACATTACTGAATGTTTATGACGGTAAGACTGATTTTACTGGGCAAATTTTGAGTCTAGTAACTGAGAAGGCTCTGAAATGAACGCCATCCTCAGGGTTTTGCGATGTTATTTTGCCTCCCAGGGGTTTCCAAACCGGTCTAAGTGTTCACATGATGATGCAGGTAAAGGCCGCCAGATTGACGCTTTTTCCTTCTTGAAAGAAAGGTGTATGGGGGGGGGGGTGTCAATAAAATATGCAAATGAAGCCTCAAACTTTGGACCATGTAAGATGCAGGTGTTTTCACTTTCCTTGATGCGGACAAATGCAGCTCTGAGAGCTGCTTTGGGAGTTTTGTCGTGGGTCGCTTGCAGAAGGCGGGAAGTTGGGCAGGAAATCGTCAAGGAGGGGGAAGTATTAGCCACCAGCCCACGAAGACCTCTTCTCACAGTTCAGGGAGGCTGGAAAGTGCCAGGATGTGTCAGCACCAACCACCCCCAAAATGCAAGATCCTCCCAGAAAGCTACTTGAAAAAGTGTAAAAAGTGAGCCCTAAATTGTGAAGTCACACTCAGTTCTTCCGCTTACGCTGAAGAGCGGCCATTTGGCTGTCATCGTGTTTCTGAAACTCACTGTAAGGAAGGTTGATGCCGATGGAAACTTAATTGTGGCCTGTTTTGAAGCCTTATCCTTTTGTGGGAAGTTACAGGTGAGCTTTCTGAGTCCTGTGTTCGGTGGTCTGTCACTTCAGCAGGGCCTTTCTCCTCAACTGAGCTGTCAGAGCAGAGGCAGCGGTGCTGGTGCTGTCTCGGCAGCTGTGCGGGGAAGCCCGTGGTCCGAGGACACCCGCGCCCAGCTCAGCTTTGCCACTTAACAGCTGTGTGAGCGCGGCATGTTGCCTATCCTTTTTGAGCCTTGGTTTTCTTATGTGTGAAATATAATGCTAATACCTATCTCACAGCTTTGTGGTGAGATTAAAAGTAGATAATGGATTCATGATCCCTTTGTAAACAAAAAAGCACCATAGACACATGAGATGTTATTTTCCAGACCCTTAAGGTCATGTTTCAGAAGGTGCATAGTAGGTTCTCATGCACACACACACACACACACACAACCATGAAAGCAGCCCTATGTGGGGAGAATGTGATTCTCTATTATGGAATAAGTTTATTAAAAATATGACGGGTAGGTTTTTATACCTAAGGGCTTACCTATTGAAAATAATCTGAAGGGACCCAATTTTGAAGGAGGGTAAGAATGCAAAATCTCGTGAGTCCCTCCAAATGCTGAAAAGGACAAGAGGAAGTTTTGGAACTGACTCTTGTGTTCCTTGTTGTTGGCTAGCTGTAGCGTAGTTGTGAGCACACACTTTTTGGAGCCAGAACAACCAGAGCTTGAATCCTTGCCTATATGGTCTTAGGCACATTTCCTTCTTTATGGCCTCTGAGCTGTTTTCTCATCTGTAACACTGGAATTCAAATACATACCAGGGAGGGTCAGTATGAGGATTAAATGAGATAATGCAGGGGAAGCTTTTAGCCCAGTGTTTGGCCAGAAGTAAATGCCAAGAATGGCTATTATGTGAGGAAATTTGGGATTCCAGGAGAGTTAAAGAAAAGTATTTTTTTCAAGGCAATGCAGAAAATAGAGACACATAAAATCTATCCAAGCGTTGTCAACAGATTAGGCTCTATCTTTTCAGTAGCTTTCAAGCCACTGATTATTTTCTCTCTCCTTCATTGTCACCTCAACTGTGTGTTGCTCTGATTTCCTATAAACCCTGGACCCCAACAGGGAAACCCTGTGGAAATGAAACACTTAATGATATTCCAACTCTCAGAAAGATTCAGTAAGGGCAGCTCTGCTCTGGGTGATGCTCTGCGTTAAACCGCCTGATGAAGAGTCTATTCCTAGCATTGAGACCGTTAGAGGAGAGGTTTGAACAGAGGGGCAGGCTAGGGAAACTGGATGGATTCCCAGATCCAACCGAGTCAAATTTTTCCAGTTCTGCTTCATCGTGCTGCTTGAAATAAATTCCCAGAACATAAGATTCTGCCATCTTTTTTTTAAAAAAAGTCCCAAAGCCCCATATAAATGTGATTTGATTGATCAGCTTCTTGAAGATAGTCAAAGCTGTTTCCCTTGCCATCAGGAAGGAAATAATCAAGAGCTGATGCTGGTTAAATGGGGAATATTTTAGAAATTCCATAAACAGTATTTTTAGTGTTCAATCGTACCTCATCTTAGGATAGGAAAATAGCATCTCACTTGCTTTCTTTCTCACTCCAATCATGAGTTACAAATCACATTTATATAGTAAAATGACAGATCTCCCCAATGGTTTGAGGGAGGAATGAAGACTGTATCTTATTCAACATTATATGCATAGCCCAACACAGCTGCTGGAATAGATAATAATCTGAATAAGCATATAAATATAAGATTTCTCAAAAGAATAGTTTTGCCTTCAACAAAAATACTAACTAGGGCTTCCCTGATGGTGCAGTGGTTGAGAGTCCGCCTGCCGATGCAGGGGACACGGGTTCGTGCCCCGGTCCGGGAGGATCCCACATGCCGCGGAGCGGCTGGGCCCGTGAGCCATGGCCGCTGAGCCTGCGCATCCGGAGCCTGTGCTCCGCGACGGGAGAGGCCACAACAGTGAGAGGCCTGCGTACCGCAAAAAAACAAAAACAAAAACAAAAATACTAACTAGTTAGAAAGAGTTGTACACAGGTAAGCCTGTATAGATGACTAAAGCACTTCCATAAACATTTATTGAAACCCTACTCTGTGCCACAAATGTGCTGTGCTAAGGATACAAAATCAAACATGACTTGGTTCCTGCCTTCGTAAGGTTCAGTCTAATAGGAAAAAGGTCAAGGTTCTTGGTTGCAGACAATATGATCCATTCTAGCTAGTTTAAGCTGAAAGGGGTTAATTAAGGTTTATAAATATCTCACAAAATCATTGGGAAGAAACAAGCTCCAGGCTGGGTTTCCAAGACTCCACCAAAATAGCTTTTGCCAAAAGACAAGCTATCCTTGCCACAGACAAGAACCTCTGAAATGGAAAGCCATCGCCACCACGGCTGGCTCTGTAACCACATCACATCTGCCATTACCGGAGCCAGCAGAAAGAATGGTCCATGTCCTGCTTCTTTTCCCATGAAAGTTAGATCTGAATCCAAGTCTTGCATGAGTGTATCTGACTGGCAGATCATAAATCAGTATCTGTACTCTAGCGCAAGAGTCTGGGAAACATAAGGCATTCTTTGATGGGAATGTGAGATTTATACCATGGGGAACCAGCAGAATATGGAGAAGCAGTTCAAAAGATTTGAGGTCTCTGTGAATGACAGTTGTTCACTACGATAAACTAAACCACTACAGTATAAGGTGCAAACATGAGACTGACGCATACCCAGAATGCTTCATGATTCCAGAGAAGTTGAAATAACCAAGCATGATGGAGGCAGCATGGAAGTTAATCTGCTGAATTGGGCCTCAACTGAGTAGGACTTAGTCAAGCAAAGAAGTGCAGAAAAAAACCTTTCAGTGACACCCAACATTCCAAAAAATATTCTGATAAATGTGAACCAACTTTATGCTATAAACTGAGGAGCAGCTGAGAGCTGGAGGACACCTCAGTCCAGGATGGCAGGAGAAAGGCTAGGAGCATCTCGCTAGAAGCCCAAGTGTTCCTGACATGGACTTGCCATCATGGTGCTGGGCTTAGGGAGATGCCAAAGATGGTCTTATTGTCTTCCGTCCTGGCTGTGGCGTGGGCACTGGCCTGAGGACAGCTAATCCATATGTTGTCTTGTGACCTGCGAGCTGGCCCAGAGCAGCACGTGTCCCAGGCCGAGACAATGGTGATCAGCTGCTGAAATCTGAGTCTCTCTTTCTAAGGATCCAACTGGGGGGAAAATGAGATAATTCATCAGTGGAGTAATGGAACTGATGCCGAATCCAGGCTCTGTACCCCGACACTGAATTAAATCTAATCTCAGAGACAGAGTTTTGGGTGAAGTAGAAAAGAATAGCTTTATTGCTTTGCCAGGCAAACAGGGCCACGGCAGGCTAATGCCCTCAAAACTGCGTGTTCCAACCTGGAGCGGGTAGTGAGGAGTTTTATAGTAATGGTTCAAAGGGACGTGATCAGCTCGTGGACAATATTCTGACCGGTTGGTGGGGAGGTAAGCAGGAGTCAGCGTCATCAGCCTTCTGGTTCCAACCAGTCTGGGGTCTACGTGCTTGTGGGCAGCATACAGTTAACTTCTCCCACCTGGTGGGGGTTTCAGTATATGCAGAACAGCTCAAAGGTATTGTTATGTGTATCCCTTGAGGGGGAACCAGGACCTGACCCAAGGCTGCACTGTTGTTTCTTGACTGTTCCTCCCTTATCTCTGCATCCTCTCCCTTCCCTGATTAGCAACTGTTTGAACCTGCCCTTTGGAACTCAGAGAAGGTCATGGAGGCTGAATGAAGCCTATTGCCTGTAATCAAGAAATAGGGGACACAGAAAGGCTTCTGTGCCCAGGAGCCCCACAGGGTCCTCCTGCTCAGTTTCAGAACCAGAAGCAGAAAAGATTCATATGCACATCAAAGAGCAGGGGCTAAGAGAGGCCCAGGGAAAACCCGAGCTAGCATAAAGAAAATGTACAGAATCTATGAGGTATAGGCCCTCCTGGCCACAGGCTGTGGGAGTTCATGGTAAAGACAGGAATGATAGAAACCAAGGCAGAGTGGGGATGCCAGTAAGGGCAAAGGATCAAGAAACTCCCAAGGAAGCAGCGAGAGAACCCAGTCTGAAGAGCTGTGCTGGATCCTTCCATGTCCTGTGCTGTCTTCCAATCTCTTCAAGCCCTGGCTGTGTGGCTGGGCCTGTGCTCCTGGGAGGTCCTGTCTTTTTAATTCCCACAAGCATCCTTCCTTGGCCATCCTGGGAGGTCACTTTTCGGCATCTCTGTTCCTTGCATCAACGAACACAGTGGAACTGTGGAAGTTGAAAGGTCTGGAACTTGGTCCAACACACATGAAAGGGTGAAAAGATGTTTGTTCAAATGAAAAAGGAAATCAGAGTTAAATATTAATTGACAACAGCTTACATTTAGTTTAAACTATATTGAATTGGTACCTCTATGTTTATTTTGTACCAAAATGCTATATCATGTTTATTGACTTGAGTTGATATGAAAATGTTATTAACAGGAGTCAGATCCTGTGCTGTGATCACACTTTCCCACTCCAATATCCTTTGACCCCCTGGTTTCCTTCCTAGAGGTGAAGTTTGAGCGTATGAGGGAGCTGGGGCTGGGGTCACCAGTAAAGCAGAGATCAGAAAGGCATGTTTTATTCTAAAACTGTAAGGGAAACTTTCTTGATATTCACAACAATACAGTTTGTCTTTCTTACTCTCTGCATGAAATGCCAAACACGTATCTGGTGCTTTTAAATGCACATTGATTGATAATGTTTGAAATTGAAGGGCCTTCAAATAGAAGTTCTTCCTTCTGTGTGAAGTTAGATTGGGGAAGGACAGGGTCCGGGTTACTGTCCTAAACAGCACAGCCTTTTCCCATCACTGGCTCTTTTTCCTTGGCAGAGGGTGTGCCTGGATCCTCCGCCACCGCTGAGCTCAGCCTGGCTGCATCACCCCTAGTGTTCCCGAGAAGGGAGAGCACGCAGGTCCAGGCGGAAAGGGGAGAGGTGTGCATGGGCAACGGGAGAGGAGACAGCCCCCTCCCTGGAGGAACCAGAGCCCAAGGGACAGGGGAGAGCAGAGCAAGGGGTGACCCAGGAGGAGTTAGAGAGGATGTGGAGCTGGGCAGGGTCGCTTTTGTATTCATTCATTCATTCATTCAGCAAGAACTAAACGGCATCGTCTCTGTTCTCGAGTTGTTAAAAGCCAGGTGACAGAGGGGAAGAGTCTGGCTTCACAAAATGGACTGAGGATTGTGTGATGTGATGAACCTCCCTCCCCACAGCGGGCTTGCTGTTTTCATGCACGGGCTTCAGCTTCTCTGACAGGAGCAGGTTAGAGAGAGGTGACTGGCAAACAACAACAACAAATAGGTACCAGGGATCCTGGGCAGAATGTCAGTTGCCATTAGCATTATTAGCTATCTTTTATTGAGTGCTTACTACGTGCTGGCCACTGTGCCAGTCCTCACAACCACCCTTTGAGGCAGGGATTTTACAGGAGAGGCACCCTGAGCCGAGGGAGGTGAAGCTACAAGTCAGTGGCACACAGCCTGCAAACGCTCGGGCAGGAGCCAACCAGGTCAGGCAGGCTCCCGTGGATCTCCAGGGTCCACAGGCAACCAGAAGCACAGCCGGTGCTGGTCCCCACTTGTCTGGTGGAAACAACTACAATTTGAATGTGCTATTTTCACAGAGCCTGGGATCAAGGGCAGTTGCAATTGGACTGGACGGGAAGGATGGGACAGTTCTCTGAGGTCTCGCCTCCCACCAACAGTCTGTGTGAGATGTTTTGGATGTGCTGGTGTTGAACTAAGTTCAGCGGATCAACGCAAAACAGGGGGAATGGGGCTTCCCTGGTGGCACAGTGGTTGAGGGTCCACCTGCCGATGCAGGGGACGCGGGTTCGTGCCCCAGTCCGGGAGAATCCCACGTGCCGCGGAGCGGCTGGGCCCGTGAGCCATGGCTGCTGAGCCTGCGCGTCCGGAGCCTGTGCTCCGCGACGGGAGAGGCCACAGCAGTGAGAGGCCCGCGTACCGCAAAAAAAAAAAAAAAAAAAAAAAAAAAAAAACAAACAGGGGGAATGAGGTGGAGCCTAAAACAAGGAAGGCTGTTCTAGCTTTGTGGGATTCAGAGGCTGCCTTTCAATAGTTACATTCCTGAAATGAAAGGTCAAAGTGACAGAAAAGGCTGGGGAAATAAGGACGCACCTTACTGAATGGTGCACGGTCAAGTGGCCGAAAATTAAAGGGCTCACTGTTAATCACACAAGGGAGCAACCTGCACTGGTAGCAGAAAGAAGCAGGGGGATGACGCCCTTGGAGGCGAGGGACACGAGTCTTAGAGAGAGATTTGTACGGATGCAGCTGGTTTTCCCTTTAGTGATGCCCATCTTCACTGAGCCTTTCTTCTTTTCTCCTATATTCTGTTCCACAGGGATACTTTATTGAATGCCCACTGTGAAGAAATAGGCTCATTTAAATAAAATTTAACATTAATGTGATAATCGATCTTTAAACTGAAAACTAAGGGGCCCATTTGTCTTGGTCTTCGTTTCAGCATTCAGATGTTAACTTATTTCTGTGCCTTTTCATTCTCCTTCCCTCAAAGTCCTCCACAACCCTGTGAGCTATGATTTCTTATTTGCTGTTCCTGCATCTGAGGTGTGTTCATCCTTTCTGTGGCAGGCTCCACTGAGGGTGCGGCAAAGTGACTCCAGCTCAGATCTCCTTTCCTGGTGGTCCGAGAGCTTAGATCAGGATTCAGACAGAATGTCGTGGGAGTTGAGCAAAGGGAGCAGGCCTTCCCACTGGAGAGAGTCAGAGAGGGCTTCCTGGAGGGGGAGCTGGTCATGAAGTCATGAAGGGGATTCTCCAGGGCAAGGAAAGAAAATGTAAGGGCGGGAGGAGAGGGATGGAAGAAGAGTGGGGAACTGGGAGGGAGGGAGACGGGAGCAAGAGTCCAGGGAAGGATGAGTTCGTTCTGCAAAGATGAGCCTATTAACGGAGCCATTTGCTCTGGCCATTGTATTCTGACTATGCACTTGGGCCCCTGGGGACAGAGGGGTCAGCAAGGTCTTTCTACCAAGTCTTCCCCAAGTGGAGCTCCAACGGAATGCTTTTTGCTTTCAGTCACTCCTAGTCACATCCACGTGTGTGTCTTCTAAGCAATGGCTCTCAAAACTTACCAGACACCAGAATCGCAGACTGCTGAGACAGGACGTGTGATTTTCAGACTCAGTAGGTCTGGGGGAGCCGTGATTTCCACTTCTGGCAAGTTGATGGTACTAGTCTGGGACCACACTTTGAGAAACACTGCTCTAAAGTCTTCTTAAAGAGCTTAAAGGACCAATAAAGCATCTGAGTAAAAACTACCTTTGTTTTATCAGGATATCAACTTTACTATTCTTTTTTTTAATTCTTTTTTTTTTTTAATTTTTTGGTTGCGCTGCACGGCGTGGGGGATCTTAGTTCTCCAACCAGGGCTCGAACCTGCACCCCCTGCAGTGGAAGCGTGGAGTCTTAACAACTGGACCACCAGGGAAGTCCCTAACAACTTTATTATTCTTTTTAAAGAAATCTCATCAAATTGGATGAGCCAACTGAAGTTCCAGAAGTCCCCCCTTCCAAAATTCTCTGGCTTCAAATGACCAAGTTGGACCCAGAGCTCATCTACCAAGTAGAGAAAACCTATTGGCAGGAGCCTTTGAGCCACAGGGGTCAGGAGGTGGGGTCCCCTGGGATACAGCAGTTCTCAGCAGCTGCTATAGCTGGGACATCCCCATCCGTCCTCAGGGCATCATCAGTAAACTTGCAGTTAAACATCTCCGGCACCCAGGAGGCCAGAACAAGGGGCACCAAGGAAGATACCAGAACCAGTGTTACATCTGGGCTGCCAGGCTGCACTGGGTCCTGAGCGAGGCCAGTGGAGGCCCCCTAAGCTTGTCTGAAAACCGCCCTGCCTGCTGCCGGCCAAGGGGGGACCCCTCCTCTCGGCTACCCTGCTCTCTGCTCCTGTCAGCACCTCATTCTCCCAGGGATCGCTCAGCCTCGGGGACTACCCAGCTTGGAACTGATTTTCCATTTATGATTGTTAAAGAAAATAAAGAATCTCTTTCACAATAACCTTCTGGAAGCTTAGAAAGCAGGGGACATCTGACAGGTCATATGTGTACAACAGAAAATCTCTGAAATGTATGTTAAGGTGGTCATCTCTTTCATGTTTATCACAGAGAATGTTCTCTAAAGAGTCATGTTCTCTCTTTCTCCAATAAGCTCATGAGTCTGCTGCACACATTTTATTCAGAGCAAATGGGTAAAGGATGGGGAGGGGAGGACTCGGGAAGAAATTTCCTTTAGAAAAAATCACATTTTGAAAAGATGATATGTATATGCCAAGGAAAGCCACTAAGTATGTCCCAATGCCTTTGGGGTGTGGTGTGTGTAATAGCCCAAACCCACAGGCAAATGGTGATGAGGAAAAAAGGTTCAAATAGGAAAAGCGGGGCTGCCGGCCAGGGCAGAGCTGGCCAGGAGAAATGAGTGTCGGTACGTTCCTCAGATGAACGACAAAATGTATACAATTTTACTTCTGAAGTGAGAACTGGCCTCTAGTCCAGGAAAGGCAGGCGCAGAGTGTGAAGTTTGAGGGGGCCAGGCGCGGTAGGCCAGAGACGCCCTCTGACCCACAGGCTGCCCTTTCCTCCTCTGGAAAGGACTGAGTATTTTTTTTCCTTTTCTTTTTCTCTTCCTCGTCTTCTGTCCTCTCCAGATCTCTCTGGAGGAACTGCACCTGATGCTGATACATCCTGTAACGTCTCCCCTCCTTCGTGTCCTGCCCTTTCCTCTTGGGCTCTTCCGTTGCATGTCCCAGGCCTGGCTCCAGACCCCTGGGAGACAATGCTCTTTCCTGACTCACCTTCTCAGCCCACAGGTGCCCCTCACCACGGGCTTCAGGGTAGGGCTCATCTTCCTCTGTGTATTTGTAGTCGGCGTCCTTTGGGGACCTTTCCTAATTCTTGGACTAGAGATAACCTATACAAGTCCATGATGGCCAATTAACAATAAAATGAAGGCACATTAGAACAATGAGATCCTATCTCCTACCTATCAACTGGCAAAGATTTTTTTAAATTTTATTTTATTGAGGTATAGTTGATTGGCAAAAATTTTTAAATGGCCATGTGTGGACTCATGGGCATCCATCCTCTCATGTGTGTGTATTGGGCATGTAAATTAATGCAATGTTCCTGGAAGGCAATCGGCAATGGTATATAAAGATTTAAGACCACATCGTACCGCCTGACCTAGCAATCCCATTTCTGGTAATTAATCAAAAGAAAATAATCAGAGATAGACATGAACAATCATGCACAAGATGTTCATCATAGCATTATTTATAATTATTTTTAAAAGGGACAAAAATAGGGGGCTGGTTAATTAAACGGATAACAGATGCATACAATGGAATACTATGCAGCGATCATAAATCATGTTGCAGAAGTATGTTTGATGACATAGGAAATAGTTCGTGGTAAATTGTCAAAATACTGAGGAGTACAGCCAGCCTGCCATGACCACAGCCCTCTCCTGAATAAGTTGTCATCAGCCATCAGCAGCCACGTGCGTTTGTGATATGTGACACTTCCTCCCTCCTCCACTACCCTGGCCCAGAGGTCTGTGGTCTAGAAAACTTAGACAAAAATCAGCTTTCTCCTAGTTGGCTTTTTAAAAAAAATGTTGGTGAAAGAAAACCCAAACCAAACAGGCCTAGGAACAAAAGATATTTAATCGGCAAATAACACAAGTCAGGGCTGGATTCAGCTGAGAAACCATCAGTGGTTCAACAATGTCACCTGGTTTCTTTCTAGGGAAGTTATTTTCTCTCCCCCCATTTTTCCTTATGAATGGCCTCTGAGGTGATCGTTGATGGGGATAATTGCCATTTTTTAATCTCTGCTGGGAGGTTGCTGAGTCATCCCTTATTTCATTACCCCTTAGATGGAGCAGGACGCGGATGCTTTCTTCTCTGCCCTTTGGGGGAGCTGATGGCGCCGTTAAGATTATTTTCACTTTATGGCTGCAGTAATTTTGTCTTTACCTCATCTCTTCCAGAGGAGGAGAGAGAAAATCTTTGGTAGCTTTTGTGCAAGTTCTGGGATCAATCCCCTCATTTGCCCCAGTTCTATCACATGACTATCCCTGACCCAATCACTGAGTTCAAGGGGATGGGAAGGGATGCCCCAGTTGGCTGGAGCCAGGTTGCCAGGGGTAAAAGGAAGAATCCATGTGGAAAAGGAGTCCACCAGACACATATTACATAAAGAAAAAATAGTCAAATGAATATGGAAAATGTTAAATAAAGTTACTCAGGTTTCTTCTCAGCCTTTAATAGGCTAATGTGCTCTGTAAACCACCAAGAAAGAGGTAGGAAGAGGGAGTATATAATATGTAGTGTTTCACACACAGCACATTTGGAAAATGTTAGAGTAGGGTGACCATGCAGCTCAGTCTGCCCAGCGTAGTCTTGGTTTATACCTGTTACTCCAGCTCAATTACAATCAGCCCTCATGTTCACTCTCAAGAGTGTCCCAACTCGAATGACAAATCATATGGTCACCTCCAGTGACCTGGATGGAGGATTCCATGTTGAGAGATCCAGTCAGATCTTCTCTTGGAGGCTTGTGAATTTGTGACTTAGGAAAAGAGAGACATTAGGAAGAAATCCAAACAGAAGAAGAAGCAGAATCAGAAGCAGTAATGGCAGAAACAGAGCGAGGCTGAATCCCGAGTCTGGTGGGTCACAAGAGGAGAAGTAGCATGGGTGTGCTTTTCTAAGAATGACAAGAGCAGGAGGGTGGGGACGTGTGAGGGAGACCAGCACTTCACATGCCCTGACTCCCCTGACAGTTGGGCTCCTGGGATGCCGTCCTGGGCCACTTACTCCCTGGGATGCTTGCACAGCTCTCATCCCCAGAGCTTATCTGAGCACATCTGCACAGCCCATGATGGCCTTTCTTGGTGTGGTTCTCAACTCTGGCTACACATCAGAATCACCCTCTACCCCCACCCCCAAGGTTTTTGATTTACAAGAAAAAATGCTTCAAATTTCAAAAATTTTGAAATCAGGTTTTGAAAATCTGGTTTGCTCTAGAGGATGAGATTATAGCATGTTTTACTGTATTCTCTTTTGTTGTTGTTGTATTTTCTAAAACTTCTGCAATGAACAAATATTGTTTTTTGTATCAAGAAAATAATAGTTATTAAAAAACAAGGAAGTAAAAATAAACCCTTACATTTATGGTCAGTTGATCATCAGTTGATCATCAAGATAATTCAATAGGGGAAAGAAGAGTCCTTTCAATGAAGGATGCTGGGGCAACTGGATATCCACATGCAAAAGAATGAAGTTGGATCCCTACCTCACACCATACACAAAAATGCATTTAACTTAAAATGGATCATAGACCTAAATATAAGACATAAAACTATAAAACTTTTAGTAGAACACATAAGCATAACTCTTCATGACCTTGGGTTAAGCAATGATTTCTTAGATACAACACATACAGCACAAGAGATTAAATAACTAAATAAATAAATAGGACTTCATCAACATTAAAAACTTTTGTGCTTTAAAGGACACCATTAAAAAAGTGAAAAGACAACCCATGGTATTGGAGAAAACATTTGCAAACTGTATGTCTGATAAGGGACTCATATCCAGAATATATAAAGAACTCATCACTCATCAATAAAAAGACAATACAATTTTTAATGGGTAAAGGATTTGAATAGACATTTCTATAAAGAAGATGAACAAATATCTAATAAGCACATGAAAAGGTGCTCAACATCTGGCATGATGGATGTGTAATTAGCTTGACCATGGTCATTATTTTACCATGTATACATAAATTAAAACATCAAGTTGTACATGTTACCTATATATAATTTTTATTTGTCAATTATACCATGATAAAGCTGGGGAAAAAAGGTATTCAACATTAATAGTTACTAAAGAAATGCAAATCAGAATCACAATATGATTCATACCCACTAGGATGGGTAAAATAAAAAAAGACAGACAATAACAAGTGTTGGTGAGGAGAAATTGGGACCGTAATACATTCCTGGCGGGATGAGAAAACAACGAAGCCACTTTAGAAAACAGTTTGGTAGTTTCTCAAAAAGTTAAACATAGACTTACCACATGACCAAGTAATTCCATTCTTAGGTATATACACAAGAGAAATGAAAACATATGTTCACACATAACTTGCAAATGAATGCTCATAGTAACATTATTCACAATAGCCCAAAAGTGGGAACTACCCAAACATCCATCAACTGATGGATGGATACACAAAATATGGTATATCCCCATATGATGAGATAATATTCAGCCATAAAAAAGAATGGAGGGGACTTCCATGGTGGTGCACTGGGTAAGACACCATGCTCCCAATGCAGGGGGCCCTGGTTTGATCCCTGGTCAGGGAACTAGATCCCATATGCATGCCTCAACTAAGAGTTCGCATGCCACAACTAAAGAGCCCACGTGCTGCAACTAAAAAGTCAGCGAGCCACAACTAAGGAGCCCACCTGCTGCAACTAAGACCCGGTGCACAAAAAAATAATAATAATGATTAATTAATTTAAAAATTTTTTTCACATTAATAGGTTATTAATTTACTTTTATTAAATTGACTTTAAACCTCTGTCTAATGTGTGGCTCTACCTTCAACAGCACACAAGATTACCAACACCATTTCTCAAATAAACTAAATTTACAGCATCCTACATTTAGAGGTAAAGGTATACACATTTCCAGTTAGTCTGATAGGATTTACATGTATTACTCTGTAAGTAATGACATTTTCTATTGAAATATTTTTTGAATTTTATTTTATTTATCTTTTATACAGCAGGTTGTTATCAGTTATCTATTTTATACATATTAGTGTATATATGTCAATCCCAATCTCCCAATTCATCACACCACCACCCCCCAGCCCCCGCCACTTCCCCCCTTGGTATCCATACGTTTGTTCTCTGCATCTGTGTCTCAATTTCTGCCCTGCAAACCAGTTCATCTGTACATTTTTCTAGGTTCCACATATATGCCTTAATATGTGATATTCGTTTTTCTCTTTCTGACTTACTTCACTCTGTATGACAGTCTCTAGATCCATCCACATCTCTACAAATGACCAAATTTTGTTCCTTTTTATGTCTGAGTAATATTCCATTGCATATATGTACTACATCTTCTTTATCCATTCATCTGTCGATGGGCATTTCGGTTGCTTCCATGACCTGGCTATTGTAAATAGTGCTGCCATGAACCAATGTACAACTGAATTGTACATTTTAAAACAGTGAACTTTGGGTTACATGAATTATATGGCAATAAAGCTGTTACAAGAAACAAACCATCCATCAAAGAAGTTTATATATATGAATATATATATATATATATATATATATATATATTCATTCTGTTTCAGATTATTTTCCCATATAGGTCACCACAGAACACTGAGTAGAGTTCCCTGTGCTATACAGTGGGTATGTATAGTAGTGTGTATATGTTATATACTCTTATATATAAGTAGTGTGTATATGTTAATCTCAATCTCCCAGTCCATTACTTCTCCCCATGTTTCCCCTTTGGTAACCATAAATTTGATTTTGAGATCTGTGAGTCTGTTTCTGCTATGAAAAAAGTTCATTTGAATCATTTTTGTTTTATTAGATTCCACATATAAGTGATATCATATGATATTTATCTTTTTCTGTCTGGCTTACTTCACTTAGTATGATAATCTCTAGGTCCATCCATGTTGCTGCAAATGGCATTATTTTTTATGGCTGAGTAATATTCCATTGTATATATGTACCATATCTTCTTTATCCATTCCTCTGTCTGTGGGCATTTAGGTTGCTTCCATATCTTGGCTATTGTAAATAGTGCTGCAATGAACATTGGGTGCTCCTAGTTTTTAAAAATAAACTATTTTTTTTAAGTTTTAGATTTACAGAAAAACTGTGAAGATGGTACAGAGAGTTCGCATCTACCCTGCACATCTTAGTAACACCTTAGATTAGTGTGGTACATTTGTCACAATTAATGAGCCAATATTGATACAGTACTATTATCTCAAGTCTGTACTTTATTCAGGTTTCCTTACCTGATGTCCTTTTTCCATTCCACGATCCCACACAGGATCCCACAGTTCATTTAGCCATCAACTCTCTTAGGCTCAGTTTCTCAGACTTTCCTTGTTTTTGATGACCTGGACAGTTTTAAAGAGCACTGGTCAGTTGTTTTGTAGACTGTTCCTCCATTGGGATTTGTCCAATGTTTTTCTCATAATTAGACTGTGGTTATAGGATTTTTGAGGCAGATCACAGAGGTGAAGTGCTGTTTTTTATCATATATCAAGGGTACACAATATCAGCATGATTTCTCACAGTTGATGTTGACCTTGATCACCACCAGGCTGAGGTATTACCTATTGGGTTTCTCCCCTTGCAAAGTACTCCTCTCCCCCTTTCCATACGTACGGTACTCATTGGAAGGTAGTCACTCTGGCAGCTCTCACTAAGGAGGAGGGTTACGCTCCACTCGTGGAGGACAGAGTAGACATTAACACGTGAATTACTTGGAATTCTTTTGCACAGAAGATTTGTCTCTTCTCTCCCATTTATTTATTTATTCGATCATTTTTTAATATCAGTATGGACTTAGAGATATTTATTTTATACTTTCGGTTATAATCTAGTGCTACTTTTTTTTTTCTTTGCTCAAATTGTTCCAACTTTGGCTACTGGGAGCTCTTTCAGTTGGCCTGCTCCCATAATTGATGGTGTTTTGTTTTTCTGAGCCCTTCCTTACTTTCTGGCAGTACAAGATGAGATCCTATTTATTTTTTATTACAAAAAAGTCTCAAACAGAAAAGTGAATAGTATAAAGAAACTTCAGATACTCACCTTTCAGACTTAACAACTGTTAACATTTTTTGTGACATAACTACCCCATCTGTTTTTTTCTTTCTTTTTAATGTAATATTTATTTTTTAAATTAATTTATTTATTTATTTTTGGCTGCATTGTGTCTTCGTTGCTGTGTACAGGCTTTCTCTAGTTGTGGCGAGCGGGGGCTACTCTTTGTTGTGGTGCACGGGCTTCTCCTTACAGTGGTTTCTCTTGTTGCAGAGCACGGGCTCTAGGCTTGTGAGCTTCAGTAGTTGTGGCTCGCGGGCTCTAGAGTGCAGGCTCAGTAGTTGTGGCGCAAGGGTTTAGTTGCTCCATGGCACGTGGAATCTTCCCAGACCAGGGCTCAAACCTGTGTCCCCTGAATTGGCAGGCGGATTCTTAACCACTGTGCCACCAGGGAAGTCCCCCCATCTGTTTTTCTATTTTTACGTCTAATAGATAAAGATTGAAAAAACATAACCACAAAATCACTATCACACCCAACAAAAGTGAATACTAATGCTGAATATCACCTATTACAAGTCAGTGTTTATTTTTCTGTTAAAAAAAAAAAGCATTTTTACAGTTAGTTTGTTCAAACCAGGTTTACAGTGGATTTAGCTAGTTCTATCTTCATGTATTTAAGATGATCGATAAATCCATCTTCAGTGTTTCTTATAGAGTTAGATCTAGGAGTTTGATTATATTTCCCCCAAAGATGAAAACATTATTAAGGATGCCTTCACCCTGACTCAGACTTTTCATTTCGATGACACTTATCTCCAGTGGAAGCGAACACACTCCAGGACCCGGGTTTAGAAGAAGGAAGTGAAAGCCCCGGGGAAAGGCTGCAAGGCATCACAGCCAGTGACGCTGTACAAATGCCAGGAGACATGTAGCTGGGCTCGTATTTCATGAGAGTTGTGATTGTTTTTGCTAGTGTTCTGGTTACCAAGTTCCATAGATTTTTACAGACTGCCCCCACTCTGTTTTTCCCATAAGACCTATCATTTTTTTAGCGTGCCACTTTGTAGAACTCAGGGTTTTAGCAATGTATATACGACGATAGAGCAGAAATGCCAGCACATCTTTACTGAAAAGCATATAATAGGGAATCAAGACAGTCCTGGGAATCTCAGAACGCTTGGCATCCATGTGACTAAGGTGCCTCCTCTTTCGTTTCCACCTCTGCAGCTCCTAACTGTCCTCTCGAGGGGACTCCTGGGCCAGTGGCTTCCCTCCTGGTCCCCAGGGAGGGGTCCAGGCTGGTGAACTTCCTTGGGTCCTTCTTGGGGACCCTATCCCTAGCTTCCCTGGCCTCTCCTCGTTCTGCATCGTGTATGCCCACAGATCCCCGCTTCTCCACCAGAGCTGCAGGACTGGTTTCTTTTACAAAATATGATGGATCAGCTGCCTGACGGATACACAGGACAGCAAACTGAGCACCCTCACTGGGGCATTGAAGGCCTTTTCAGAAATGTTAGTTGATGTGATGAGGCCAGGCACTGACAGACCCAGCCCGGGAAGCAGCTTGTGCGTGTTAGGTGCACTCTTCCCAGGCCAAATGGCTGATCTATTGCTGCTTGGGGAATTTTTTTAATGATTCATTTATAGAGCTGGGAGAAAGGACTATTCTTTTCGTCTCCTCTCTCTCTGCTTCATTCCCCCACCCCCCCCCACCCCATCAATGTTTCAATGAGTGGTTCCAAAGTCTTGGTGAAAGGATCTTAAGAGCCACTGAGAAGATGAAATTTAAAATAAACACTTTATAAAACAAACAACAAAAAAAACACTTTATGGTACTCTTAGGAAGACGGGCATTGGGTGGAATCAAACCAACATTAACGGACAGAGCTCCAGAAAAAAACTCCTTTCTGTGATCTGGTCCTGGCATTACACACACTCTCCCACCCCAGCTCCCCTCTGTTACAAAGGCCAGTGTGGCCCCACCCCAGGGCCTCCTTTAGAGCAGGGAGTCAACAGGGACTGGTGTCGGGACCACTTCCTGCCGCTGTGGGAGAGTGTCGCTAGGGAGTGCTCTCCTGTCCTCTGGGCAAGAGAAATTCTGGGGAGGGGTCTCGGGCTCCAGCTGAGGTTGTTGCCAGGACATTGGCCGCCCTACTGCCCCATATTCCATGATGGAGGAATTTCTGGTGTGGTTTGTGCCATGTCCCTCCAGATTCCATCCTGGCCACTGTCCCCACACTCAAGGCTCCAGGAAGTTTCTGAGGTTATTGACTCAAGCAAGATGAGGAACAGAATTGGAAAGCCTCACTCCTCACTGCCCAGAACTTGGGACCATGAATTTCCTTCCATTCCTAACACCCTGCTCTCTCCTTCTTGGGATCCCTCTTTCTTTTTATTCCTTCCCTGCTTTCCTGAATCTCCACTTCCTCCATTTTTCTGGACATTCTACTCCCTCCCTCAGAAATCATGTCCCCAGGACTTCCCTGGTGGCTCAGTGGTTAAGAATCCATCTGCCAAGGCAGGGGACACAGGTTCGAGCCCTGGTCCGGGAAGATCCCACATGCTACGGAGCAACTAAGCCTGTGCGTCACAACTACCGAGCCTGCGCTCTAGAGCCCGCGAGCCACAAATACTGAGCCCATGTCCTGCAACTACTGAAGCCCACGCACCTGGAGCACGTGCTCTGCAACAAGAGAAGCCACTGCAATGAGAAGCCTGCGCACCAAAATGAAGAGTAGCCCCTGCTCGCCGCAACTAGAGAGAAAAGCCCGCGCACAGAAACAAAGACCCAACACAGCCAAAAATAAATTAATTAATTTTAAAAAAAGACATTGAGTCTTTAGAAAAGGAAAAGTAGAAATCATGTTCCAAGTTTCTTCTTTTGTCTTACACATTTCCCAGATTTCAGAACTTTCTGGAACTGGGCAGAGGCGGGGCCAGCTTTAGTTTCCTAGGTGGAGGCTACTCTTCAATCTCTCCCATCCTCTGTTTGGGTGACTTTAGGCAAATGGCAGGTGTGCACTTCGCTTCTCTTCCCTTATTGGTGAAACACAGGTAAAACCAATCTACTTCTCAGATTCACTGTAAAAAGGGGCTCTCGGAGAGGTGTCTATGACGACTGACATTATTCTAGTTTCCAAAGCAGTGTTCCCGTTCCCAGCCCATTCAGTCACAGCAGCATCTTTCCTACCAAGTCAGACCTGGAGGCTGCTGGTCAGGGATGATCTAGATGCAGCACACCTGCTGAGCGAGCCCAAACTCCCCAGCCCGCTCAGGCTCCCCTCTCAGCCCCTGCAGGGAGCCGCCATGTTGCTGTCCTCTTTCAAGGATGCATTTGGCTGCCGTTGCATCCACGGCTTTCCCTTTCAGTCCAGACCCAGGCGTGTCGTTCCCCGCCCTGCAGACCCAGGGAACTGGGGTCCCAGTCCATGGCCTGCCCACCTGCCCTTGCTGATCTAATGATTACCTTCCAGATCCAAGGGAGGGCCTTTCCCGAGCTCTTTCAACTCCCAGTACCTGGGGAGGGATGGTGGGAGGGAGTGTGGAGTGGGGCATGTTCTACAGACTCAAATGTGACTCCCAGGGCTTCCCTGGTGGCGCAGTGGTTGAGAGTCCGCCTGCCGATGCAGGGCACACGGGTTCGTGCCCCGGTCCGGGAGGATCCCACATACCGCGGAGCGGCTGGGCCCGTGAGCCACGGCCACTGAGCCCGCGCGTCCGGAGCCTGTGCTCCGCAACGGGAAAAGTGTTTCAGGGTGGGGCGAGGGAGAACTGGGTATTTCATTCCTTACAAAACTCCTCATGGAGCCACAGACTTGTTGCTACACTATGTCTGATGAGATTTATTTTCCTCTGGGAGTTCAGTTCCTTTGTCTGTTTCCCTCAAGTTGTGCCTGGAACCTAGGCCTGGTAGGGTAGCCCCCAGGGTGTGTCAGGAGTCCTTGAGAACCACATTACTTCAGGGTGGCCAGGTTTCGGGGGACAGGGAGCAATGCTTTTTTCCCCAAATCGATTTTGCTGAAGGGTGGCATGCCTTCCCATCCTCTGACTCCCAGGAAGCTTCTGTCCTGTGCTGTAGCCATTCAGCGTCCACTTGGTAAAAATAGCTTTTTTATTTATTGACTGGCAAAATACTCTATGTATCAACCCATTCCTGTTTCCTCTAAAGATAAAATGGAGGTAAAACGCAAAAGAAAAATTAAAGCTTTAAAGCCGTCTTGCTGGCTTCCGCTTCATTTCATTGTAAATTGAGTGCGATGAAACAGCATCAGCAGCCCGCATAAAAGCAGCTGTATGATTTTCTCTTGTGCAAGGAACTAATTCCGAAGTATAAGATTCTCACCTAAGAGAAGTCAAACGATGGTGGCTGGCTCCAGTACACTAATTATGTCTTCCTTTATACCTTTGGCTTGAACTCTAATTTGCTTACAGTTTAATGAACATCAGTTTCCCGCAGGGAAATCTCTAAGTCCCTGGGAGATTGACTACTTGGGCAGTCAGACGCTCTCACTGCCAACACTAATCTTCAAACCCTCTGCATTCTCAACAGACTTCTAAAGGAGAGTGGCTCTTCAAAGGCCGGCGACTCACTTTTGAGCAGCAACTGTACACTTAAATTAAAAGCCACGATCGGGCAGGAAACGGGCTGTGCTGAAAAAAATAATAATAATAATTGTTACAAACGGCTTTCTTAGTTTAGGTGCTGGCAAGGGCTGCCAGCTGCCATCATTGCCGGTGCGAAAGCTGCACGTTTTATGGCTGTTTCCCCGACTTTGGCTTTTCCCAGAAAGTCTCCATTACTTTCTTCAGAGGTTTTCTTTTCATCGCTGAGAATTTAGAAAATGAGGAACAGTTGAGGCAGGGGAGGGGATCTGCAACCTGGGCCTTGTGGCCCATTCCCGAGGTCCTGCCTAACACTTTCTTCCTGGGAGGGTGACGCTGAAGCCACTTGGATGGCAGATGATCTGACTTTATATAATTACAACTAATAGCGATCGTTGTGTTTCACTTCACTGATCAGTCTTTAGTATTTGAGATGAAGGGCCCACCATTCAGGTGAATGGTCTGGGATGGGGCCTGAGAGCCTGCATCTCTGAGAAGCTCACCGGTGATGCTGTTGCTGCTGGTCTGAGGACCCCATTTTGAGTCTCTTTACCATGTTTATCAGATTTCATCTTCACGACAACCTATGAGGTAGACACTCTTTTACAGATGAGGTCGCTGAGGTGCAAGATTAAGGAACACACCCCAAGTCACCTGGCTGTAAACGGCAGAGACCGGGTTTGATTTAGTTCAGTCTGGCCCTGCAGCCCGAACTCACAGCTGCTATACATACCTCCTCTCTTTTTTAGTGAAAAGAAAAACAGAAAGTGAATTTGGTACCTTGATCTTCATCCAGAGAATTCTGTGGTGAGCCCTTGTTAAATTAGCCAATAAGTCCTTTCTTCATCATCCACACCGTTGATCAGGGTTTGCATCCACGCAGCCCTGGCTCTGCTGCCCTGAGGACATGGGCCAGTCCAGGGCTCCAGGAAAGGCAGGAAGAGTCAGCCAGACATCAGCTAGCTCTGGTCGTATCTTGGTAATACTTTTGGCAGCCCCCAAAGAAACCAATGATCTTTTTGATTACTTTGGGTCAGATTACTCCAAAGTGATGGCATGCAGAAGAGGTTAACTTTTGCACCTCAATTTAAAGTTTACAAACGACACGATATACCTTCTAGGTGTTGCTTCTCCATTTTGTTGAAATAACCCACTATCCTCTAATACTGCAAACCAGAGTCGGGGCCCAAAGGGAGAAACAATAGCACATGGTAGTTAAGTGTGGAGGCTCTGGAGCCAGATTGCCTGGGTTCAAATCCCGACTTAACTAGCCACTAGGGTCTTGGCCAGTTTGCATAATCTCTCAATGCCTCCGTTTTCTCACCTGCAGAGGAGAGATGATGGAAATGATAGTATCTACTGTCTGGGAGAAGACGTATTCCTCTACCCTTCTAGCATCTTCTGGCTGGTCTAAGAATTAAATTGACATGAGACAGATGAACAGGAGAAAATCACACCAAAGTTTAATAACATGTGTACATGGGAGAGACTCAGGAAAACCTGAGGCACTCGCCAAAATGGCCGAAGCCCTCGTCTCAAATACCATCTTCAGCTAAAGACAAAAGAGAATGCTGGGGCTACAGGTTTGAGACTTCAAAGGGGGGGAAGGCAATTCACATGGAGATAGAAAAGCAAATATTTGGTAAATAAATGTTGGCTGGGCCCTGCAGAGACTGGGACACAAAGTGGACTCTGATTTCTAGGTCATGCCCAAGTTTTCCCACCATACCTCGGCCATATTCCTAGCAGATCTCTCTGGAGATAGCTCTATTCCGGGAACCGGCCCTCTGTGTAAATTCTTTTAGGCAGTTAGGGGAAAGGTCAGAGTGTCTTCCTCTCTTGGACGTTGATTGTTTTTAACTCGAAATAATCAAGGTCCAAAGAGACATTTTGGGGTGGCAGCTTTGGCTCCCCTGCACTACCTCATAGGCTTATTGTAAAAACTACACAAATTAATTCATGTGAGTTGCCTGTCATGGGCCAATCTCTCAAAAAATGTAAGCTGCCACTATTCATAGGGACCTAGAACAGGCTTGCTAAGATTGTCCCCTGAAAATGTAGGTGACGTTTCTTTTTTCTGTACATATATTGAAGGCCAAGTAGCTAATTTTACTGATTCTTCCCAATAGGGAATAATGAGAAAAGACCTGCACTCTCCAATCTACAACAACTGGAAAGAATGGACAATACAAATAGTCTCAAGCAGAGAGAGGGGAAAGATGTATAGGTGGATGTTAGTACTTCTACGAATTATGTTTCTGTTTACACATCGAGTCTTGAGGCTAAGACCCTGTTAAAAAACAAAATTCAACTGAGTAAATTTTAAAGATCTTGTTGGCTCTTGGATTTATTCAACAATTCATGAATTGGGCAGTACCCCATCTAGCAAATAGAAAGGAGCTCTGAAGAGCTGCAAAAATGAGACTTTTATAGGCAGAAGGAGGTGGGCGAGGAAGTTATTCTAGCAAAGAGTGGATTGTTCCAGGCAGGGTCCCCTTCCTCTGGGGGACAGCCAGGGTCTATCAGGTGAATTACCTCTCTAGGGCTGACCAGGAAATTCCAGACTGACTGGTTAAGATTACTTTGCTGGGAGAGGCTGAAACTGCAATTAGGTTGGCTATTAAGTCTCAGTTTGGTGACGTGGGCTTAGCACAAGTGACTCCATTTAGGGCCTGTTGTCTCTTTTTTTTTTTTTGCGTTATGCGGGCCTCTCACTGTTGTGGCCTCTCCCGTTGTGGAGCACAGGCTCCAGACGCACAGGCTCAGCGGCCGTGGCTCACGGGCCCAGCCGCTCTGCGGCACGTGGGATCTTCCCGAACCGGGGCATGAACCCGTGTCCCCTGCATCGGCAGGCGGACTCTCAACCACTGCGCCACCAGGGAAGCCCTGTTGTCTCTTTTTTTTAACAACCCTCTCCTTTGACTACAGTGGTGTGTACAGGTGATACTTACTAAGCTCAGTTCCTGTGCTTTCAATGCAGGACTGAAATGCAAACATACTTGTAAAGTGGAAACACACTTTTATTTCCTAAGGGCCCTGTAATCAAGGCAACAGCTATTACTTGATCGCATAATTAACTTTAGGACAAGAAGTGTAAACAACACAATTCATGAATTTGTTAATTGGTCTTCACTGCTACTGATATTAGGCCAAGTTGATCTGTTGTTCTCCTCTGTTGATTATCTTAAATAGGAAGTTTTCTAATTTGGATTTCTCCAAATTAGGGTAAGCAAGGGAAGAGAGTGAAGTAAGAGCTTTTCAACAATTTGAGTATATTCTGTAGGTAAGTGATTTTTTTTTTCTTAGAGATGGATACAACTTGAATTGCTGTATGCCACTCTCCATCTTAACAGATTTGGACCTCTCTCCAGATTTCTGTTCTGTGCACTGATTAGCCAGATTGCCCGTTACTGATGTGGGAAGCCACCCCACCCCCACCCCCCAGGCAGTGGAGACATAAAACAACCAGTAATGCTCATAGGCAGTCATGCTTCCAGGACTCTGAATGTCCGTCTAATTGAGTTCTAATTTATTTTCCCCATTGCAATGACTCCTTAGCTCAGTGGAAATAAACAGAAACACTAGGGTGTGTGTAGGCTCAGGCCCTGCGGATGGGGTGTGTGTGTGTGATCAAGGTAGCGAGGCTTTTGCAAGCAAAGTACCAGAATCCCTCTCCTAGGAGTTTTAAAGAATTGTATTCACCAAAGCAAAGGACTTGGGTTCTGAGAGAAGAGGAAATGTCACAGCATTTCTCTCCTTGGTATTTCTTCTCCAACTAGAACTAGGTGTTCTCAACACCTGTGTGGGAACTTGGGCCAACTTCCAGAAGCAGCAAATCAATTCTGAAGACTCTTTCATTGGAGCCCTGGTCATGAAGCCGAGTTGCTTAATTAAATTAGACCCTGGGCCTCTGATGGCTGCTTTAAATTAAAAACAAAAACAAAAACAAAACCACAACACAGAACCTTCACTGAGGGTAATGATACTAGGCCTGATCTGTTCACACATCCTTAACATTCGAGGATACAACTTATGAAGTCACTGATGACTTCAGAAAATGAAGACACCGCCCACTTCAACCAACAGCTGATTTCAGTTGTCAAGTGATGGTTATACAGTCCTCAAAAAAGACACGCTTGCTATCGGTCCCTCTAGTTGCCTTGAAACCTACAGGAATCTTGTTGGGTGAGAGTCTAGATCGCCAACCAGAAAGCCACAGGGAAATGTACACGAATGACCAGCCTGGCGCTCAGGACCCAGGCGCCACAAGGAAGGTCTGTGGTTGGGGGGCTTTCTGGCCATCTGGGATGTGTTCAAAAGGACCAGGTGGCTGCAGCCTGTCACGTGGTTCTTAGAACTCAGCCTGGAGAGCTGAGCTGACAGCAGCAAGCCCACACCGACCCCCAGCCCCAGTCCCCAAACCCTGTGCACCTCTGAGGCTTCCACTGGTTCTAGAGCCTTTAGACAGAGCAGCCGGGGCAGATGAAGAACTCACGGCACTGCTGCTGTCTGTTTTAGGCAGGCTTGGAAGGTCAGGAGTAACTCACAGGGACAGCACACCTGTCACAGCTCTGCTGTGCTGGGGACCAATACGCACCCAGACTAATTCATGCTGCACACTTCCCAGGTAGGAAAAAGCCTTTTGGCTTGGGAGGAATTGTGCACTCACCCTCAGTGCTCCATTTAGCAGGACCTAATGCAGACACAATGGAAGTCCTTCCAATTCATCACTTCTGCTCTTCTACTCACCCCTCTCTGGCCTTTTTGAAATTTTGATCTAGAATTTTAAGGGAAAGACAGAGTGTCCAAAAGAGATACTCTGGATTTCACATTATAAAAAGTTTAGTCATTTTCATTTGAGAAGTATTTCCAAGTAGAGAAAAAGCTTAAGATACCTGGTGGGAGAATTTGGAAGTAAAACCCAAAGCTAGTTAAAAAGAGATGATTGAATGGCCATCATCAAAAAGTCTACAAATAATAAATGCTGGAGAGGGCCTGGAGAAAAGGAAACCCTCCTACACTGTTGGTGGGAATGTAAATTGGTGCAACCACTGTGGAGAACAGTATGGAGGTTCCTTAAAAGACTAAAAATAGAGCTACCATATGATCCAGCAACCCAACTCTTGGACATATATCCAGAGTAAACCATAATTCAAAAAAGATACATGCACCCCAATGTTCACTGCAGCACTATTTACAATAGCCAAGACATAGAAACAACCCAAATGTCCATTGACAGATGAATGGATAAAGAAGATGTGGTACATATATACAATGGAATATTATTCAACCATAAAAAAGAATGAAATAATGCCATTTGCAGCAACATGGATGGACCTAGAGATTATCATACTACGTAAAGTCAGACAGAGACAGACAAATATCATATGATATCCCTTATATATGGAATCTAAAAAAATGATACAAATGAACTTATTTACAAAACAGAAACAGACTCACAGACTTTAAAAACAAACTTACGGTTACCAAAGTGTAAAGTGGCGGGGGAGGGATAAATTAGGAGTTTGGGATTGACATAGACATACTACTATATACAAAATAGATAACTAACAAGGACCTACTGTATAGCACAGGGAACTCTACTTAATACTCTGTAATAACCTATATGGAAAAAGAATCTGAAAAAGAATATATATATGTATATGTATAACTGAATCACTTTGCTGTACATCTGAATCTAACAAAACATTGTAAATCAACTATACTCCAATATAAAATAAAAATTAAGTTTAAAAAAAAGAGATGATGGCAAACAGGTTGGGGAGGGGATGAGGTCTATATCCTTGGGTCTCCACAAGTGTCTAATCCTCCTGATATAAGATACACGGGGTTATAACTCAGGTTACCCATCTCTTCATGCTCAAATTAGAACCTGAAGTCAAAAGTACTGGATGCTACTAGTTCCAGATCTTAATGTAAGTTAGCTTTCACCCTGAGACTGAGGGGTGGTGGTAAAAATAAAGCTCCCTTTATTAAAAACTCGTGAGCCAGAGACTATGCTGAGCACATCACATGCATCGTGTATTAAGGAGGGGGCTTATCATTGGGCCCATTTTACAGATGAAAAATGGGGACAAAGAGAACCTAGGTCATTTGTGCCCACACGGCTCTCACCCTGTGGAACTCCTCCAGAGGAGCGCCCCCATGCCCCTCTTTTTTGCCATTAGACTAGTAACTCATGGTGACTAGCTTGATCAGTGCCTTGTTAATGGATGCCGGCTGGCATGGGTAAAGAAGTACCTTTGGTTCTGAAATTTGCCCTACTAATTTTTTGGGGGGGGCTCTGTTGGTTCTTAGTTGCTGCGCATGGGCTTTTCTTTCTAGTTGGGGCGAGCAGGGGCTACTCTTCACTGCGGTACATGGGCTTCTCCTTGCGGTGGTTTCTCTTGTTGTGGAACATGGGCTCTAGGATTGCGGGCTCTGTAGTTGTGGCACACGGGCTTAGCTGCTCCGCGGCATGTGGGATCCTCCCGGACCAGGGATCGAACCCACGTCACCTGCATCGGCAGGCGGATTCTTAAGCACTGCGCCACCAGGGAAGTCCTGCCCTACTAATTTTTATTTGGTCTTCCTTTAAAATACATATTTTTAGCAAAGTAATGCAAAAAAAGTAAAGCATATCAAAATGCTGCACCCCTCTCCTGTCTCCTCAAGCACAAAGCAAACATTTCTAACTCTTTTAGCTAATTCTACGATGCTATCTCCAATCTTTTCATAATGTGCTCATCCTCTTATTTTTAGCTTTTTTTTCATATTAAACATTAATAACTTCTAATTATGGTAGAGGAGGATTTAACTCGCCCACCATCCCACATCCCTCCCCTCCCTCACATATGTTTTAGCACAGTCTCTAATCAGTATTCACATTTTTATAGCTGCATGAATATGGTTTACTGCAGGGCTACACAGTGTACCAACTATGCTTAAGTTTTTTCACATACTATTTTGAATTAATAATTGCCTCGGGCTTCCCTGGTGGCACAGTGGTTGAGAGTCCGCCTGCCGATGCAGGGGACACGGGTTTGTGCCCCGGTCTGGGAAGATCCCACATGCGGTGGAGCGGCTGGGCCCATGAGCCATGGCCGCTGAGCCTGCGCGTCCGGAGCCTGTGCTCCGCAATGGGAGAGGCCACAATAGTGAGACGGCCGCGTACCGCAAAAAAAAAAAAAAAAAAAAAAAAAAAAAATTGCCTCATTTTGATGTGTTGCATAGCTTTTAATACATTGAACCTTTTAAAATTTTTCTGAATTTATCATCTGATGTCCTGAATTCTGAGAAATGTGTTTCTCTAAATGCTGTACCATGATTGTGAGATGAATTATCACTTCCTTTGTATTCTTAGGGCCTTTCTCCTAAGGCCCTCCCTGCTCACACCTCGACTGGTAGTTCTTGAGTCCAAATGCCCGTCTATCACCCTAGAACTCCCTCTCCTGTATTGAAATCCTAAATTTCTGTGTACTATGTTTTCCTCTTCCATGGTTTATTTCATTGTTCTGTTGGACCATATTGTCCACAGCCACTTAAGAAAGAGTTTGTGAGAGGTAGTGTTTGGAGTCCTTTGTCTGGGAATGTTTTTAATTCTCCCTCTCACTTGGTCAATAATTTGGCTGGGTGTACAATTATAAATTAAAAATAATTTGCCTGTAGAATTTCAAAGACTTTCGTCTTCTAGCATCTGATGTTGCTATTGAGAAGTCCAGAATTCCATTTCTCATTTTTTTAATCCTGATTTTTCCCTCCACAAATTTTTAGGGACTTCTTTATAGCCCAGGTGTTCCAAACTTTCATAATAATAAATCATGGTATGGATTTTTTTTCATCCATTTATTCAAAGGACACTGAGTGGCCCTTTCAATCTAGAGGTTTCCTGTCCTTCAATTCTGCTAATTTTTCTTATATTAATTTTTGAATAATTTATTCTGTGCTATTTTCTTTTTTGACACTTATTAGTTGTAAGATGTCTCAGACTGATCTTCTAAGTCTTTTATGTTTTCTCTGCTAATTTCCATCTCTTTTTAAAATTTCTGTTTGATTTGCTAAATTTTTATTTTCTATTGAAGGTTTTTCTTTTTCTTTTTGAATTTCTACCACATTTTAGTTTCCACGAGGCCTTTAAAATATCACATCCTGTTCCTGTATTATAAGATAGTATTTTACCTTTCTACTGTTCTTTTTCCAAGTTTATTTCATACGTTTTTGGCTTAGTCTTTCAAATTGGAGGTCTTTCTCAGATGTTTGGTGATTCTTGACTATCTGTTCATATTTAAGAGACAGACACTAAAAATCAGAGAGAAGGCTCTCTGTATTGGTTGGGGTTCTCTGGAAGAGGAGTTTCTCCTTTGATTGGGAGGGGAGTCAGTTTTCATTGGAGGAACTCTCGCCTCTCCCACCAACACCAGTACATGGAAACTTTTTTCCCTATTGTTCGCTTCTCTGGGGAAGAATCCTCTGGTATATGCCAGACTGTTGGCCTTCTGGAACAGAGTGGGGGAGAACTGCAGACTGTAACTTAATCTCCATTTTCACTTCTGAACCCACTCCCTGCTGCCTCTACCTAAGCCTGGGTATGCAGTTTGGGTCACACCCCTTCATAGTTCTTGTAAATGGCGGGTGTGTTGGGCCTGGAGAGGGGTGGGTTCAACACAGATGGTCCCCTGGCTGTAAGAAGATGAGAAAGAGAGGTAGGTCCCACTCACCCCTGCTCTTACTTACAATCAGTCCCCAGTTCTGAGCCCTGTGTCTGGCCTCGCCGTCCACATAGAGGGGTCAGCTCACTTCCCATTAGTGCCCCCCTCTTCGTGGGCACTTTAGGTTGTAGTTTCTCTAACCTACTCGTCTAAAGACCACCACTCCATCTGTTTTCCTTCATCCAAAGTTGGTGAAATCTTTGGTCTACTTGGCTCTCCTCTCCTGCTCCCCTTTTGGGATTATGCCTGTTTAATTTCTCTCCTATTATTTAAATAAGTCTTTGGAAAGAAATAGAATTGTCACTTTAAACTGGATTACTTTCTAACAGCGGAGACTGCTCTCTGGCATACCTGTTCCTGGCATATTTTGGAAGGTAGTTGGGGCACGGTGTTCTAGAAGTCTTACAGGTCTGCTGTTCCAGATTTAGCTTGAAATGACGCCCTGAAACACAGTCACCACTATCTCTGTTGTTAGTGGTGGTGATGATACTAAAGATAACTACCATTCATTGAGTATATAATTAGCCAAGATGGTACCAGGTGCTTTATGAGTTATCTCATGTAACATTCACAACTTTCTCCTCTACAGATGATGACAGAGGTTCAGAAAGATTAAAAAAAAAAAAAGTCTTCCGGAGTCACACAAGTGGCTGAGATGGAATTTGACTACAGCTGTATTTCTTGATAATAATAACAACAACAAAGGCTGCTAACATTTATTGAGGATTCACCATGTATCAATCCTGAGAATGCAAAAGCTTGCTCCTCATTTGCCTAGTTGTTTGGGGGCACAAATGCATCAATCGTGATTTATAAAAAAAAAAAAATTCTCGTATAACTGAAGTGTCCATCTTTTGTAGGAATAGCATATATTTTTCCCGAAATGATCTGGAAGCAAACTTTCTTTTACTAATACACTATTTTACCCATTATTCCTATATTTTCATTGCTATGCCTTTCTTTTTAGGCAACTCACTCTCTTTTGACTCTGCAACTGGAAAAAGTGATTCCAATTTTCCAACAAAAGGGGATTCATTACAGCCAAACCATAGCAGGAATCTACTACCCACTGTTCTTCAGGGCTCCCTCGTTGAAATCCAGGCCCATGCCTGCTTCTGTGGCTTTGTCAGCTCCCAGGTCGGCAGGTTGGGACTGAGACCGTGTCATTTTCTGGTATGATCTACAACATACTACATGTTCCTATATTTGCAAGGCAGTTGTGAATCAATGCATAATAAAGTGGGTAAGAGCTTGGGCTCTGGGGCCACAAGCCCAGGTTTGAATCCCAGTTTCTACAAGTTTTTTTTTTTTTTTCTTCTTAACTGCGTGGCCTTGAGCAAGTGCCTTGACATCTCTGTACCTGTTTCCTCATCTGTAAAATAGGGCTAATAATAATATATCATGGGACAGCTGAGAAGATTAATGAGTAATAAATGATTTTAAAGTACTTGTCACCATGCTAAGTTATAATAAGTGTATGATAGCAGCTAGCTACCATTATTACTGTTGATATCTACAACCCATTAATGAATACTTACTGCATACCAGGCACATTGCTAAATGCTCAACATACAATGTCTCATGACATGTAATCCCCATGACATGTTACCCCATTTACAGATGAGTGGATTAGAGTTGGGAGAACAGAGGAGGATTTTCCCTGAAACTGATGAAGCTGAGCTTCAGGGCCTCTCCTTTAACAGATCCCTGTGAGAGCTGGGGGTGCTAGGAGGTGCAGTGGGGAGGAGAAGCCAGCCTGCAGTCAGAAGCACTTCTACTAAGCAACTCTAGCAATTGCCTGAAGAGATCTCAGAGAAAGGGATCTGAATTACCAAGGCCTCAGTAAGTTGTCATAATCTTTATCATTCTAAATGTTCACTTTGGGATCTAATTTTGTAAGTTTTTTCTTTTCTTTAAGAGGGTCCTTAAGCTTATGAGCTTCAGGTCTCCCAAACTCAAATCTGACTCTTAACAGAGGTGCATCTGGTCTTACTTTTAATCTCTACACCGTATTATGTCCTTGCTAGATTGATTTAAGATCATAAAGTCACTTTATAGGAATGGAGAGAATCCTCAAACGGAAAGGCTCATGGTAGCAGGGGACTAGACTGTCTTGCTGCCTGCGTTTAGTAAGGCATAATGGTTTGGTGAAGTATTAATGGGCTTCATTAATATAGGTTTAAAAAGTCTTGCAAGTAACCTTCCTTCCTCTTATTGGGAATAGTGGTTTGATGTCTCTTTTATAATCTATGAATCTCCTAGAAAAGCAGTAAACTGGCAATATATTTCTGTGCTCTATTATGTTTGAACCTTTGATTTGCAAGAGTGATTTCAACATAATTTTCCTTTTGCAGAGCATGACTGCTGAAGCAAAGCAAAACCCAAAGATAAACAGCCTTCGTAAGTTTGGCCACGATAGATTTTCCAAAGCAAAGAATAAAACATCAAAATGTCCGCTCAGTGGTTCCTTGTCCTTAAGAATCCTGGGGAGAATCAGATCATCTGAAATAGAAACTCTGCTATTTTTATACCCAATTGCAAACTGGGAAGTCGCCAGGCTTTCATCTCAGCAATGAGTCTTCCTAGGAACTGGGTCTAGAATTTATTTACACTTTGGGAGGAAGGTGCATTCTGAGTCATTTCAGCTTTTGGTGCTTTTCCTTTTTTTGAAGAACCTTTGAAATTACCTTTTAATATTTCTGATCTCCTCCACCTAGAAAGAGAAGGTGGTAGAGGAACGAAGTTGGCAAGAACCTCCCACCTTTGGGCATCACTAGTATTAATCAAATGGACAATGAGACGTGTTGGCTAGTGAACTATGCCATGCTATGTTTGTTTGCAATTCAAATAGACGCCTGGCACTCCCCAAAATGGGGAGCTGGGTGCAGCCACTTTGGACCAATTTAAAATCCATCTCCTTGGCAGGCAATGCCAAAATAAAAAAACGTGCACCCACTTTTCAAGTTACCATATGGTAATTACCATTTGTTTAATGCAGAACATTGTGTGAAAACACAACCTCTTCACACAGAGGCCATTGATCTATCACAGAAAAGACTTGGGAAGTCTCTTGGCCACCAACAACCTTCCCTTCGTATGGCCCATTCTTTTTTTTCACGGATGATGAGGGGAAAGGCTTAATGGAAATGTTATATAAACAGGTTCCAATATATTCTTGTAGATGCACGTTGTGTACACATGCACACACATAACCTATCTCCAAAACGCAGTGAGTCAGGGAACGTGAAAACAACCTGTGTCAGAAGCATTTATTCAAATTCATTCACCAGCAACACTAAACCACTTTGACTATCGGTAGAATTCCAAATGGCTTTACAAACTAGGAGTTTCTCCTAGAATTGCTGCAAGGGACGACAAGGTTGAATCCTCTGTTGCCGATGAATCTGATAGAGTAGAGGTTACAACACTGACTCGTTTATTGGGGGTGAATGAATAAAAGTTGTATCTGAGGGAAGGAATCAGAATCAATGTGATATGAATCTAATCTACTCGTGCCAAGCAAGCCGCTTGTTTCTGGTTTCTATTAATATGGGATGCTAGGAGTTATAGGAGACAGGATAGAGCTGGGCAGGCTCCGCCAGGTAGTTTCTCTGTCCACCTTGGTGTCTTTGTTTCACAGAGTGCAGTCAGTGCATCCGGGAAAAGTGTGCAGAAAACAAGGCACAGCCTGGGTCTGGGGAAGCTGCCCTCTATCCTGTTTCACTTCAGGGAAGAGAAAGGCACAGAGCTCTTTGTTGTTGGTGGTGGTTTTTTTTTTTGCGGTACGCGGGCCTCTCACTGTTGTGGCCTCTCCCGTTGTGGAGCACAGGCTCTGGACGTGCAGGCTCAGCGGCCAGGGCTCACAGGCCCAGCCGCTCTGCAGCATGTAGGATCCTCCTGGACCGGGGCACGAACCCGTGTCCCCTGCATCGGCAGGCTGACTCTCAACCACTGCACCACCAGGGAAGCCCTGTTGTTATTTGATTGTAGCTGCCAATCAATTCGGAGAAGTAGAAAGGAGATTTTGTAACAGGCTAGCCCAAAAGGCATAGAGAAAATGGCTTAAAAACAGTTAATACACTTAACTAAATGTCAACTACCTTTTGAAATTAAACAAATAGGTAGGTTGAAACATTTACTTAACTTAACCATTTGGCATGTACTAGCTGTTACAAATTAATGAAATAGCTTTGCTTCTTAAACAGCAAGGAGTTTCCAAGTGGCAAAATTATAAACAATTCCAATTAAGAAAAAAGAGAGAGAGATAGTAAACTCTCTTTGCTCAGTTCAACAGGTATTTACTGAGCTTTTATGGGTTACTCTGTGTCCTAATTTTAGTTTCAGGCAATGTTTGATCTTTGGGAAATTGTAACATCTAAATGTGGGGACTGCCTTTACTCCAGTATAAAGAG
The DNA here is from genome assembly GCF_039906515.1 of Pseudorca crassidens. NCBI lineage: Eukaryota > Metazoa > Chordata > Mammalia > Artiodactyla > Delphinidae > Pseudorca > Pseudorca crassidens. The sequence goes on along the minus strand of NC_090299.1, from coordinate 123,747,415 downwards.
TTGAAAATTCACAGTTATATAAGGTGGTGAATTTCTTCATTAAGGAGGCCACAAAGCAGGGGTCCCTTTGTGACCTTTCTTCCTTCAATGACAATACTTTAATTCCTTTAGGATGAGGGTAATATTTTCCCTTTCAGGAACAGATCCACTGTAATAAAGATTATCCATTTATTCATAAATAATACTTAATGAACATATATAAAATCACTCCTAGGTGCTCCTTATCTGTCTTTTACAAGGTTTCTGTAAGACTCAAATGAGAAATCTATGTGACTCTACTTAAAAAATGTAAATTGCTATATAGAAATACTATTTTTATTTCATACCTGAGTGAGTCACAAATACATTCAATTGCTCCCAAATCTAGCAAGTTACAATTATCTGGGTCTATTTTCTTAAAGTTGTAATAGCAGCTACCACTGAATTGAGCTACAAGTGCCAACAGCGTGCTATGTGCTTTAAAACATTGCGTTTAATCCCTACGATAACCTTAGGAGGTAGGTATTCTCTGCCTCCTAGAAGATGAGGTCAAGTAATCTGATGAAGGTCCCGTAAATAGACAGAACTGGGATTTGGATTCAGGCGTATCTGTCTGTGAACTCATTCTATTCTGTTCTGTACATTTATTTTTATTGATGATGTTCTTCAATTGTATTAGAGTCAAGCCACACTTACGTTATGAAAAATCAAGCAGTTTCAAGACTACCAAGTAGGATTACAGCTTCTTCTTGATCACCGAGTTGTCCGTGTGAACAGCAGTCATGGCTCTGGGCTTCGCCCCGGTTCTCCCTAAAGCAGGCCGGGCCGCTCACCCGCACTTCATTGCCTAATACGACTTTTGTCTTTAACCATGTGGCTTTCTGTCTTTTCCCTTAACCTGTCACTTCTTTCTGATGTTCTTGTGCCTGTAATGTGCTGTGGACTAAAAAACCAAATAACCAAACGTACTGGAAGGTCTCTAGGGCAGTGGTTCTTAAAGTCGTGTCCATACCCCACCTGGTGAGCTAGTTTAAATGCAGATTCTTGGGTCCCACCCCCAGATGTTCTCATTCAGCAGTTGTGGGAGAGCGAGGCCCAAGAATTGCTGCCTTAGGAGTAAAGAACACATGCTTTGTGACTGTGAGAAATTTATTCTCTAAGTAGCATCAATATTTGTTAACTTTCCAATGTTCACCTTGGGCCTGGATAGTTGAGATTCCTGGAGATACACACATGGCAGAAACCTGCTTCTTGAGAGGTTACTTAATTTGAGTAACTGAACTTCATTTTTTTCCCTTACTTTATAAAATGCTAGATTTATTCAATAAAACAGAGACAAAAGAGCCTGAAATTACCACAAAAATGATCCTCCCCGCCACAAATCTTGCTTTAGTCTGTCAAAATTCTAGGTTTCTTTCTCCTTAAAGGGCATGAGTGTGAATCCTGGTGCTTGGCCAGGTACCTGACTCCTGACAAACACCTAACCCGTGTGAGCCGCAGTCCTGCCCTCATCTTGTGTCTCCATCTCAGGATGGTGGGAGCTTCAGAACGAACGCGTAGAAAGTTCCTGGTAAGTAGTCGACATGTGGTCACGTTTTAAAAATGAACTTCCTACAGGAATTCTAGTTGTAACTACCATAAAAGTCTGGTGGCTCTTTGAGGGACCAGATTTCATACATATATACCCCAATGTAATAGAGATGAGCACAGCACCACATCCTCCTGCACAGTCTAAATAAATGTAATTGGCATCTTGCAGCCCACTGTTCTTACTTTGGCTGTGGACAACAGGCCTGGAAGCATCAATTTCCATGCCGCACTACAGGGGATGCGAAGATTAAAATATCAGAGACAAACCCTAAATACTGATAATGAAGTGTTATTACCTCAGTGGAAGAAACAGGCATACTAACATGAAAAAACACATTTTATTGCACTTAAGTTATAAGAAAATAAAATTTCTAAGTGAATCAAACCATAGACACAATCCCTTTAAAGGTTGTTTTCCTCCATCATGTCAGGTTGTTACATAACTAAAATTAACCAACTTGAATCTGATTGTTTTAAATCAGACTATAAATAAAACAAACAAAAAAAATAAACAGGAGGAGGAAAAAAAGATCACCTAGGATACAGTGTTAAACCACTTTCACAGTTCAGCTTGAGTTGTGGCTCTTGGAGAATGAGGCAAACCATTTGACTTTTTCATTCATTTTGCTTGTTTGCATGTGACGCCTTTACTACAAAAACTGGATAGTTTCTGCTTTGTCAGTTACTCAGAGCAATAAAACTGTAACAGTTGTTTTCCCAAATACTGTAAAACACTAAGACTGACCAGCAACTTTATTTTAATTTTGTGTTTTATATATTTTTAAAATATTTTGTCAGTTTTATTATGTATGTTCATCCATTCACCACAGCCCTCAAAAAGAAAAGTTTCTCCACAGAACAGGCGGCAACAGCTCTGTTCCAAGGAATGTGTTTTAATTTTTGCCCAGATAAAAGAAAATAAGCTTTGCACACACTCTCAATTCTTTACTTGCAGGCAAACTTCACTCTTTATTTTCTGAAACTCGCCCATTCTCAGCCTCTTAGAGGCACAGATGGTTCAAGTTTCAGTGGCAAAAAGTCTTTTTTTTTCCGTAACCAAACTAGAGCAAATTTGGAATTCAGTCTGGGACTAAAACGTCACAGCAGAAAAAAAATAAAAAAAAATAATTTGCTTTTTTTTTTCTTTCTTTCATTTAGCAGCATAAATAAGTTTGGCCACTGGGAGTACAGTACAGGGGTGGGACACAATCCCATATTTGAAGACCTACTTCTAGCACCAGCATCAAGAATTAAATCCATCTCGGGACTCACAGAACCCAGGACAACTTGCCACCTTTGAGCAACACAGGCATTGCAGAGTGTATGTGGAAGCGACAGGAATAGATTAACAGAGGCTAATACTGTGATTGATTGACATTGGCAATGGTTGGCAAAAAAAAAAAAAAAAAAAAAAGCTTTTCATGATAACTGTACAAAAACAATTCACAGTAATTTTTTTCCTTTTTAGCTTTTCCGCTCCAGAAAAATGACTTTTTGTTGCAGATGCTCTCTGGTGAGAAAGTCCACCGGTACTGTGTGGATGTTACTGCAGCTTCTTTCTAGGTCTCAGTGGTGAAAGAACAGGCTAGCAGAATCTGTAACGACATCTCTGCAGTAACACTGCCCAGCGACCACTGGAGAAGAAAATAAAGAAATAATTGCACCTGGTTTGATTTCGAAAGTCTCGTTTTGCAAAGCTGCCCTCAGTCCAAAGTGAAGCTTTTTCCGGGACGAGCCGGCAGGCGCCTCTCTTGTCAGTTGCGGTTTGTCATCGCTTCCTCTTTTCCTTCTGAGTCTGTAGGTCTTTTCGCTCTGTTGCCCCAAGCCAACATCCTGCACCACTGAGAACAAGGGATTTTTTTTCTTTTTCTTTTCTTTTTTCTTTTTTTCTCTTTTTTTCTTTTGCAGGGGGAAGGGCAGGGAGTATGTCGTCTACACGTTGGGACGATGCCACCTTTCCTGCTCCTCACTTCATGTCCACATCAAAGTCCAGCACCAGCAGCTTGGTTTCCTCCGTCCCGTTGCGACTCCCTACTGCACACACCAGCTTTGTGTTTGAGGCTCTGATCCGCCACACGACTCCCCCGCTCCCCCCACTCTCCAATGTGACTAGGTTGCGAATAAATTCACCCGTTTTCAAGTCCCATAGTTTTACAGTTCCATCATCTGAGCTGGTAATTACAAAGTTCTTGTTGAACTGTAAACAGGTCACAGCACTCTGATGCTTGTTGGGACCTAGGCAAAACCAAAGGCATTTCGTTACTGGTTAGAAATCATGACTAAGGGTCAGCTATACTGTAATTTGTGGAATCTATATTGGAACACACAATAAATGAAATATTTAAACCGCTGCACATTTAGAAACTGTGTTCTGAGTATTTTAGGATCGGCAGGGATGTAAGAAAATCTGGTAGCTATTTGTAACTGAAACGTTAATCTCTGAGGGTTCTGTGTTCCAGGAAGCGTGGTTAGCTAACAGGCATACATTTTGTGTCCTGGTTGCATGAATGAGCACTTCTCTCGGTGGTGATGTAGATAGTACCAGCATCACGTATTCTGCTCATGGACAATCTATTACCCTACCACTCTGAACTAACCAGTCAAAGGCAAAGGCTGAATGGACACTATTCCAAAACTCTGCGGAAGAGACAAAATCAATGAGTAAAAAAGCTGCAGTATAGCCCACCAGATGGCCTCAATGAAAAAAACACTTTCTAAGGGCTATGACTAATAAAAAGAAGTTAATCAAGATATAAGAAGTTAACACTGCTGTGCCTCATTTAGTATTAGCGGCTTTCACATGTTTCTTCCTCTAGTTCAGTGGGCACTGTGAATCCTTCCCATCCTACTTCCACTCCTACTCAAGTCAGAGTGGAAAGGCTCATAAACTTATCCAAAATAAGTTTTCATTTTGTATGAGGTTACTTCTTTCTGTGACACAAAAGCTCCACATTTCTCTTCTGACCAACAATCTCATTTTTAAGGAACGCAACTAAAGGTGGGTAGCCAATATTTACCTTGCAATGTTTGTAAACACTGTCCTGTTTTGATATCCCAGATTTTAACTGTAGAATCTGCATTCCCAGAGACAAGAATGTTGTCTTTGAGTTCCATGCCGCTTGTTAATGACTGGTGTCCTGTTAACGTGTGAATGCAATTCCCTGTCTCCACATCCCAAACTCGGATTGATGTATCAAGAGATCCACTCACCACATGGATGCCATCAAACTACAACAGACACAGTTTATTAGACTAGAAGTGTACACATTCTTGATATTACTTATTGACCTTAATCCTAAAAGGGGACGCGAGTAAAGCATGAGAACAAAATGCCAGGAACAAAATGGGGTACAAGACAAAGTGCATGCAATCAAGCAACTCTACAGGGCATGTTCTCAGAAGCTTCTACCAGAAATGCTAATTTTTTATGGCCAGTGGCTTCAAACTAGATGCAGAAACAATTTTCAAAAAACCACCTAAAATGAACATATTATTTTCAGATCATCTGGCCACACTTACTAGCTACCTATCATGAATGATTCAATATGGATTGCCATTTGAGTTTTACTTCCCAATAGGAAGCTAAAACTGCTGACGTGGTTTATGAATAAAGGGTGTGCTTATCAACACCTATGGCAAGAAAAGGGCTGGAGATAGCTTTCATGATACTTCAAAGTAAGTTCCATTAAAAATTGTATGTAAAATAAAAATTTCATTTACAAGAACCTAATGCTATTTAGGAAATGTGCCAACAGACAATTATATCTGGAATTAGAAGTGGTGGCATTTTGAGAACAAAAGCAAACTATATACAGCATCTCTTCTCCAGCTTCCCAGCTATACCCAAAGTCAACAAATATCTACCAATTCCCAGATCTATAATAATGTTACCACCTCTTTCTTCAATCTAATGGCTTAAATAAGATTATTATATTCATTAAGGTTCGAACATATCACAAAACATACAAACAATTGCAGCCAATTCCCTCTCCTCCAAATTCATAACCTTTCCTAAGTTAACAGACATCTTTATTATATGTCAATATTTCATGACATGGAGAGTATTCCATCAGTTAAGATACAAATACCCCAACGACAGAACTGTGAGCCCTGGGACTACATACTAATTTGCTGATTACTAACGGGCAGTAACTGGTAAACAAGCTATGTAAGTAATAAGAAATACAGCTGACCCTTGAACAACATGGGTTTGAACCGGGAGGGTCCACACCTATACTCGAATTTCTTTTGCTAAATACCTACTACACAATCCCAGGTTGGTTGGATTCTTGGATGTGGAACTGCAAATACTGAGGGCCAACTGTAAAGTTATTCAAGGATTTTCGACTGGAGTTGGGGGTGGGGAGGGGGTGGTTGGTGCCCCTGACTCCTAAGTTGTTCAAGGGTCAACTGTAGTTTTGAATTGAAAATGCTGTCTTTCACGAAACGAAACAAGATCTATTTTCTAAACTTGCTATTAATCTAGTTATTTATGTCAAAATATGGCAATCTATTCTAGGATATCAGGTTCAAATGAAAACAAACCAAAAATCAGTTTAAGTCAAATTTACTTCTTCATGACTACAAACCAGCAGCCCTGTGACGGCAGAGCAGCTTTGTGCGAAGTTCACTTCCACTTTGAATGGGGACGGAATCACAATTACGTGGTCCATCAACTTCCAGCTATCAAGGCAAAGGGGCAGCTTTGGGCCAAATTAATCCTCTAAGGAGTTTATTAAAATCCAGGTTATTCTCCTAGGAGACTATCTACCCATTAATTAACATAGCAAAATTTAAGGCCCCGAAGTCTCAGGTTCCAAGACAAATATTTGTATTTTAGAGGGAAATCAATCACAGAAAAACTGAAAGAAATCATTTAAATAATTTCAAAATTTATGCTTTCTTCATGCCAATTTTAAAGTACATGTAGGGACTTCCCTGGTGGCACAGTGGTTATGAATCCACCTGCCAGTGCAGGGGACACGGGTTCGAGCCCGGGTCTGGGAAGATCCCACATGCCACGGAGCAACTAAGCCCATGTGCCACAACTACTGAGCCTGCACTCTAGAGCCCACGAGCCACAACTACTGAAGCCTGCGCCTAGAGCCCATGCTCCGCAACGAAAGAGGAGCCCCCGCTCGCTGCAACTAGAGGAAGCACGCGCACAGCACTGAAGACCCAGTGCAGCCAATAAATAAATAAAGTTTATTTAAAAAATAAATAAAGTATATGTAAACGGCAGAATAATTTGATTCATCTTTTTTTGGACTGTATTGGATCAGCAATCTGACAGTGATTATGAGTAAGACAACCTTATGACTCAAAAATATAGCATCTCAAGAGCAGGAGAGATAGGTCTCTTACCTGTAACGAGTAGACCCTGTTGGTGTGCCCCTGCAACGTGTGCAGACAGGTCTCTGTCTCTGGGTCCCACACCTTCACCATAAAGTCATACGCTCCACTCACAACCCTTCTGCCATCATATTGAACACAGCGGACCGCTGCTACATGACCCATCAAAACATGTAAACACTGGCCTGTCTCAATATCCCAAACCCTAAGGGTGGCATCTCGAGAACCACTAACAACTCTGTAGGGGGGAAAACAGAAAAAAGAATGTATTAGAATTTTGATATTGTGAGAAAACATGATACATAAAAAGTCTGTGGTTATTAAAACTTTTTTACCTTTTCTTAAGCAGAAATACCTGTTTTCAAAATAAATACATACTATGTAAAACCTTGATATATAAACATGCAAAAGTTGAGTTACTCTGATTGGGATGGGAAGTTGGAAAGCCTAGAATTCTGCCTGTTTGATTCCTCCACCTATGAGGGACCCAGGAGCACCTTGGGGTCCTGTGGAACAGTTTTAAGACTACTGTACTGTAATTAGAAATGACAAAGAGGAAGGAGAGGAAGACCAAGTCAAAGAAGATAAAGAAGCAGCAGCGGAAGCAGCCAGCTCTAAACACATACAATAAGATCTTGATTTTAGAAATAAAATGTTAGTGTGGGCAATATGTGTAAAATGCTAATGGATGGTAGTATTTTGAAAAACTTAAATTTTCTTCTTTATTCTTTGTCATTTCCCCCTATTTTAATTATGAGCACAAAGTCCCTTCGTGACTAGGGAAAAAATTCAATAAAGGTTTTTCAACAAAACAAATCAGAATCTGGAATTTAAACAGCTAAACATATGTGCTTTACACCATATACTCTGGTTAAATTAACCAGTTTTAAACATGTCCTCAAACAAAGGCTGCTTATGCTTATATTTAAAAATATTCTGTAGGCTACTGGGGCATTAAGACATACAGATTTTTAGAACATACGCATGTAGGGGCAATGGAAATCCCTTGAAACTCTGACCCAACATTATTCTCTTCCGAAGACCAGAGTGATACAAATATGGCAATCACCTTTGGATTACAAAGGAGAGCTGAAAACTCAGATGTCTTTAATGTCATTCCTAAGAGATTAAGAAAGGCCAGAGTTTCCACCTTTGGGACAGTAGATAATGGAAGCATTGAGAGATTTAAGTCAGAATATAATGGAAACTGAAATGCAAGGTCTCTTGATACCAATCCCCCCCAATTTTAATAGTACAGCACACTGTTCAAAGTAGATTCAAATTACAAGTGAGAAGGTACTTTTCTGCACATATTACAAATCTAAAGTGAAATCTGCTAAATGTAATGGTTCTTGATAAAGAAGATGCTATGGACAGAATGAATGAACGGTAAAAACTGGAGTGGATTCACTGTAAGGACCCTTCAGAGAGACCTTTTCTGACAAAGGAGGTAGAAATCACATCTGTTTAACAGGGGTACTGTGAAGACACGCCAATGGAAGATAGAAAGGACTTTAATAGGAGGGCTCTGTAGGAGGAGATAAAAGCAACAGCAAAGATGCTGAGAAGAAAAAGTCAAGCAGTCTGGTTTGGCTTAAACTATTTTGAAAACTGGATTGAGGGTTTCTTCCTTAATTCGGTAGGTAACAGTAGGCTCCCAAAGGGCAGTGGTACTACCGTAATTAGAGGAGGTTCTCTGCAGCTGTGTAAAAGGTGACCAAGTTTGAAAGCTCTGTCAGTATTTCAGGTGATAGGTAATGAGAGAATAAGTTAAAACCCACAGGCCTCAGCTTTTGCCCAGACACAGGGGATATGATGGAGTGGGGGAAGGGTGGTGGGTAATTAAAAAGACTCAGAGACTTGAAGCCTGAATTACTGAATTTGTCCCACTACTGGAAATATATGCCCCTCCCCATTTTTTTTTGAAGATGATGAGTCATCAAAGATTTAGAACAATCAAGTAAGGTGTTAGTCAAGAGCAGAGAACAGAGTTTCAAGGTGGAAGCCAACAACACATTAAATGAGGACGGAAATTTAAAGGCAATACCCTACTGCCCAATCTTAAGGCAATACACTACTGCTTTCCTAGCAGAGAAATATCTGAAGTTGAATGATGAGTCTAGTTTAGGAGCATATTATCACTATCTCTCTGTTAGACATAGTAAGTACTGTACAACTGAACTCTATACAAAAGGCCCCAAGTTCACAAGTAACAGAGAAAGAATTCCCAACCCCTACAGGGTTTCCCCTACCTTTTTTCATGGAGATGCATACAACGTACAGTGGAAGTATGCCCATATAAGGTGTGTATACATTCTCCCGTCTCCGCATTCCACACTTTGAGAGTCCGATCTGTAGATCCACTAATAATGATATTGTCTCTCATCTGTGATGACCATACTCCACCTGTGTGTCCCACTAATGTCCTCAGACACTGCAAAAACACTTAAGATGATTACTTTTGGGTAGAAAGAAAAACAATGTAAATAAGATTTTAGCAGTTCATTAAAATCTGAAGTAAAGTTATTTACTCAGTTGGAATGTTTGGCATATTAGAAAATAATTTTTCACATCAATATAACATGATCCCATCACTGTGTACTTCTTTGTTTATTCAGCAGCACTGCATATTACACACACACACACAGTCGGGGAGCAAGTATGCAGACAGTAAACCTTTCTCACTAAAGTATGACAACTCTGGCCTGGCCTCTTTGATAAAATAATACTAAAATTGCAACTTGGTTTCTTCCACGGGAATGGATTCAGTGAAAGAATGCCAACAGAGTTGGGTGTGGCTACATTCCACATTTCATCTGAATCTGCCCCAAGGCAGTAGTTAGGGTACTTCTACGGCAAGGTACTTCTAGACAAGTAAAGACAGACACTAAAACCCTGAAATAAATCCAAAACTAATATTATACTACGGAAATACGAAGCAGTTTTAAAAAAACTTTTACATCTGACTTGGAATATTTAGAAGATTCTTGCCCAAGAATCAACATGTTATAAGACATTTTAAAAGACAGATTTCCCCCTCCCCACACACTTTCTTCTATTCTTTTTTAGGTGGTCAATTACCTAATTCAAGAAAATATTTTCCATTGGACAGATAAAAATAAGTATTCAGTAGAGAACCATTAAAGTATAGTATTGTATGAAGTGAAACTGACTGCTTGGACTGCTTTGTTTCCTTCAAACTCCTATTTACATAACTAACTAGCCTGCTTAACTTCTATCTTACAGAGTTTGAGATAAATCAAAATTAACATGATTTATTTAACTTTTAAACTCCAGGTAGGTTATCAACAAAGTTTACAAGGAAAAAAATATATCCCTCAGTCATAGTTTTGAAAAAGATTAAAAAGGAAGGAGATATAACTTTTATGGTTAATAAAAGTGGGAAAAACTAACCCCCAAAAAAGAAAGAAAAAAAAGCACATCTGTAAAATCTTAAAATAGCTAAGTCACAAAGATAGACAAACTATTTAAATGAAGAAGAAACTAATGACATCCCTATCATGAGAAACATCATTTTCATGCCAAGAAAAAAGCTGAATTAGAAGCTCTGATATTTGCTATCAAAATAAGCTAGACTCAAAAATGAATCCTTGTTTTCCTTTCACTGGTTGATCCTTGTAAAGGTATGTACCAAATGGTGACTTTACGAAGTGTAGAGAGAAGTACACTTACTTTGCCTGTGACTGCTGACCAAACTTTTAAAGTGTTGTCATCAGAACCGCTAACTATTCGGTTACCACAAAACTGTAAGCATGTGATCACGTGATCATCATGTCCTTTCAGCACCTACAACATAGATGTACAGATCAGAAGTATGTTACTACATTATGTTTTTTAAAATACTAGTGAAAAGAAAAATGAGGCCATAAATAGCAACAGTAATCCATAGTCTATTTCCAGAGTAAAAATTTGTATAAAATATGAAGCATCCTTCCTGGCAGATGAATTAAGTATTAAACATTTTATTGTTTCCATATTCTATTAGTTATACTTGAGACATCAACTATTAAAATTTTACTCAGTCAAGACCTCATAAATATGGTTCAAACACAAACGTATTTTACAATCATCTATTTTATCCGCTCAAACCAAAAGAATATGCACTTAAGTTGTGCAATTTTGACACACAAAAGTACCTACTAAGTAGAAAGACAATAATCATCAACTTTCTCAACTTAAACAAAAAAGCCTGTCATAATGTATACGTTTTAATACAAAATGTCTCCCCAAATTGCTTTTTTTCCAGTTGAAAAAAATATAGCTAAGGATTTCAAGTGTTTTTGCCATTCTTTATATAATTGAAATGTTATAAGGCAGAAAGTCAGAATTATGCTTAAATTTATAAAATTAAAACACACAAAAGCCATCAAAAAAACCCCCAAACATGGGTACTCCTCAAAAAATCATGTTTGGTCAGAGAGGGAGCAAATTCTTAGGTAGTACGTATATGACACAAAATTCAACAGGATATTCAGAAATTTTCATTTACATGCAATAGACAGAACAACACGTAAGTCAATTCGTCTTTTATTCAAGTACAGTTAGTTGTCAGACTAGAGATATTAGCACAGAGGAATACTGTCAGTTACATTTTCAGTTATTTTAAAATATATTGTTTTCTTTCTACAGGACATAGGTTGTCAAGTTATACTACTTGTCAGATACGAAAGAGTACACTACGTACTAACACTGATTAATGGTTTCTGTTACATCATGCAAGAGTTCAGTTACCTTAGGGGATTTGAGTTCTCCTCGCCTCCAGTTAGTATCAATTCTGTGCTGCCTGATGTATGCACTCTTCCATGGACTGTGTATGAAACCTGGTTTTATTACTTTTCTTCTCTTGATGTGCAATGGTTCATCAATACCTAAGGTTTAGAAAATTTAGAGTATAATTGCCTTCACCAATAATACAAATTACACATTTTATAATGCATCTCATTTTCTCCTATGCTGAAAACCACTGAAATGCAGAACACTAATTTCTAACACTGTTATTATGAGACACTAATGTAAATTTGCAATCTGTATGGCATGTTGTCTACTGACTATTTCATTTCTCTCAGAATAATTCTATGAAATGTTGGTGAGGATGTGGAGAAATTGGAACCCTTGTGCAATGCTTGTGGGACTATAAAATAATGTTGCTGCTATGGAAAACAGTATGGTGGTTACTCAAAATAAATTAACCATAAAATTACCATATGATCCAGCAATTCCACTTCTGAACATACACCCAAAAGAACTGAAAGCAGGGACTTGAACAGGTATTTGTACATCCATGTTCATAGCAGCATTATTTATAACAGCCAAGAGGTGGAAGCAACCCAAGTGTCCACTGACGGATAAATGGAGAAAAAAGTGTGGTATATACATACAATGGAATGTTTAGTCTTAAAAAAGGAGGGAATTCTGATACATTTGGATGAACCTTGAAGACATTATGCTAAGTGAAATAAGACAGTCACAAAAAGACAAATACCGTATGATTCCACTTATATGAGGTCCCTAGAGTCGTCAAATTTATAGAGACAGAAAACAAAATGGTGGTTGCCAGTGCTGCAGGGAAGAGGAATAGGGAGTTACTGTTAAATGGGTATGGAGTTGCAGCTGGGGAAGATGATAAAGTTCTGGAGATGGATGGTGGTGATGGTTCCACAGCAAAGTCAGCATACTTGATGCTGCTGAACTATACACTTAAAAATGGTGAAAGTGATAAATTCTATTTTACGTATAAATTATCACAATTTAAAAAAGTCATTAAAATAATGATTCTATGAGAAGGTAAGGCAGGGATAATTAATCCCACTTTATATATATCTGAGAAGAGAAGGTTTCACTGAGTAGTCCAAGCCACAGGCAGGGCAGAGGCAGGATTAGAAACCAAGTATCCTGGATCTTTCTTTACCTCTCACCTTTACTAAAGAGAACCTATAGCACATCTGTCTTACACTCTATGATTCTTTCTTAAAAATTTTGCTTGTTGAAGGCAAATAATATTTTTTTCAAAAGTAATATTTTTCTAGATGCCTGCTGGAAAGAAAAAATGTCCTTTCTTAATATGTATGATACCTACTCCATTACTAGGAAAGGGGATTTTTTTTTTTTTAAACAGGTCTCAGAACACAGGCTCCATGGTAGGAAGAAAATGGGACTTTACTACTACATCCCCAGGATTTAAGAATATCTAGCACATAAGAGGTGCTCAAGAAATATTTGTGGAAGAAATGAATAGACTACAAATATTTGAGTATTTAATTGCTAACTTAATTTGGGGGTTCTCTTTAAGTTGTCCTCATCTTGACTTTCTCATTGTTTATTAATTCTACTGGAGACTGGGAAGCAAATGAGATATATTCACTATTAGTTACAGTGCTCACTAAAGGGGTTAGTGGCAAGATTTGGCACATCTGAACGTGTGGAATAACCTGTGGATTTTATATAAGTAGGTGAATGTAAATGAAGACACAGTCTTGATTCTTTGATAGGCTGCCAAAGTTCTCTTTTTTTATTTATCCACCACTTTATTCTATGTGCACATAAAACTTATTATTATTTTTCAGAATCACTTTGCTTTTTCGAACTACAAATATTTTCTCTCTGTGATTTTGAACCTTACCCTCTTCTTTACATTTCTCTCTCCAGAGAAGGTTGTCTTCAGCCAAAATTCTCCAGTAGCGACACGTCTGAGCCGCTTGTAGCAGGTCTTTGGGTTCCAGGAATGAAAGCACATAAAGTGCCAGCTATGAAAAGAAAAAGCATAGTATACCATGTGTCTCTTTTTAACGATAAAAAATAAGTTAATTATTCCCTATGGTATAAAGTACTTATAAATGTAATATAATTTTACATTCTAATTTCTAAAATTATGAAAGGCAGTACCTTCTAATATTCAATTTTAACAAACACATACCTGATTCAAAAACACCCTATTGGTTTTTATGAACTTCACCCCACTAGCTCCTCACCTCTTCAAGGAATACTTATTAAACCTCTCTGCCTCTTCTCTTGCCTTTGCTCTGTGAATCTCATCTCAAGAATTCTACTATTTATTTATATATTTTTTACTTTATTAGTTGTTTAAATTTTGTCTTTTTCTGTCCTCACTACAATATAATTTGACTTAAGAAATGAGATTCCTATATACTCTGTGTGGCATAATTTCAGAATCCTTCAGATAGTTAGATATAATTAATAGTTCTTTATCGTATCAAACTGTTTATATCACAGTGATGTACTTTTCAAACATTTAATCCTTTACTGTAAATGACAAAAAGGAACAATTATTAAACTGCTTCCTAGACCTATAAAAGTAATTGGGTTCTAATTCCTTTATATTGCTTATGGAGATTTTCTGGATGGGCCAGATAGAGTTGTATATTTGAGCTAAGTCTTTGATATATCACTGATTTAAAAATTTTGTTTCCAATACTTGCAAACCATCAATTTTTCTTCCAGTGTGTAAAGTCAATTCAAATAAATAAAAGAAAAGGAAATAGAAGAAAAAGGAGAACAACAGCTTCCAACTATGCTCGTTCAATTAGCCTCACAAATCACATAAAAATTTAAATTATGATATTAGGACAGAATGATCTAAACAGAGTAGTAAAGTTTACTTTTCACATAAACTAAGTTACAAAGATTAAAACAAACTATCATTTAAAGGACCTAGGGTCATACAGGGAGTAAAAAAGCACAATCTGAATTATTTTTTGATGCTAAACAGGAATTACATGAAATAAATTATGTTTTCCCAATGACTTTGTATCAATATATATACAGAGTTCATCATTAATCACATATTTATTGAGTATATTCTATATAGAAAGTACTTCAACCAGTCAGTATTCAACGTAATACTACTACTGACAAATGACAGTGAAAAACTTTTTGTGGAATAATTATTTTTGGTCTATCAGAGAAGACCATTCAGTATTATATACAGAAACGGAGTCATTTAAAATGAAAAGGCATAACTATATTAAACAATCTATATATGCGTGTGTGTTCACATATACAAATATACACATACATACATAACTCAACAATATATTTTTAAATGGATACCCCATAAACCAATTAATTTTGAAATTCTCAATCAATCAAAGCCTAGACAAGTTTGCTTAGTGTCAGTCTAACAGCATACTATTAATCTTCTATGTGAAACTGATATTTAACATTGAAATTATCAGGCACAAAGTTATATTTGTGGAAAAGAGATGCTA
This sequence comes from Pseudorca crassidens, assembly GCF_039906515.1. Taxonomy (NCBI): domain Eukaryota; kingdom Metazoa; phylum Chordata; class Mammalia; order Artiodactyla; family Delphinidae; genus Pseudorca; species Pseudorca crassidens. Next base: position 123,732,248 of record NC_090299.1, on the reverse strand, counting down.
GTTAATGCCCAAGATATTGAGAATGGTCATATGAAAAAGCCTACTCTTATTTTAGCTATCCAGCTGAAGCAGAAATCAGGTAAGTTATAGAAACATTCAATGGATCCTAAATGCTAAGAAACAAATCCAGAGCAGGTTAGATTTATCCTTAAATCAACAGGTAAAATTTCTGTCATTACTGGTGATTAAGAGATCATCTAGTCCAGTGTCTGCATGCATTAAAAAGAAATGTAAAGAAACACTCAGGTGCTAAAGAAATTTGAAGTGCTAACTCCATAGGTAACTGGTGCCTGTTCCTTTAGAACAGCAAAGTCCCTAACTCAACCATAAACTTCAACTTATTAAATGTTTGTCCATGCCATCAAAACATCCCTGTATTATAGAAAATACACATAGCATGGGACTTCTCTCATGGTCCAGTGGTTGAGAATCTGCCTTCCAATGCAGAGGACAAGGTTTCAATCCCTGGTTGGGGAACTAAAATCCCACATGCCGTGGGGCAACTAAGCCCACGCTCAGCAGCTACTGAGCCCGTACGCCACTAGAGAGCCCGCAAGCCGCAACTACTGAGCCTGTGCACTCTGGAGCCCGCACATCACAACTAGAGAGAAGCCCATGTGCCACAACTAGAGAAGCCCGCATGCTGCGATGAAGATCCCTCATGCCGCAACTAAGACCTGATGCAGCCAAATAATAAAATTTTTTTAAAAAGAGAAAATATACATAGAAAAATATGAATAAGAAAATCAGAACCAGGAAAAATATAAATAGAAAAGGTTTAAACTAGAGGAAAAGTAGAACACAAATATACTGGCAACAGTATTTTACATGGTTTTTTAATTAGGCTGCCAAGCAAAAAGAAAACAGCAATTAGTTATACCAGTTCCTCAAAGGAAACAAGGTTTTGTCATGTAGGGTTCCTTATAGGGGACAGAGAGTGGGCATTGTCCCAAACTACATCTCTACAATACCACAGAGGGGGTTACAGGTTTCTTGGAGCCAAATTGAATGGTCTAGCTAATGCAGTTTTCTATTAAATTGTATTAAAGGTAAACTCTAGATTAGTAATTCTTCCTAAGGACTACTTCCACACAAGAAAATCTCTTATATTGAAAATTCACTTCAGATAATTATCTTTTCTTTGGCCAAACTTGTCATTTCAATGAGAGTTGCTGTTTTTTGTTTTTCACTATAACTTATATTGGGTTGGCCAAAAAGTTCATTCGGTTAGTGAATACATTGTTCAGTAAAATTCTTGGTGAAAATGAAAAAACGTGTCTTTTATTTTTACTTAAAACTGAACAAACGTTTTGGCCAACCCAATATAAAAGACCACCATATTATATTTAAAAAGTAGCTAATACTTTCCCAGAATTGCTATATTTCAGTGGATTGAAATAGTGAAAGAAAAAGAAAAGAAAAGAATAAAGAAAATGTTGGCCAATCCTATGTTAAGAATTTAGGCTTTGTTCTAGATCATCTACTGTATCACTATGCTTTTCTTGGCATTTACTTACAAAATAAAGATAGTGCTCTTTATCACAAGTCTCCCATGTGAGACTAGTGAGATTTCTGTCAAGGTTTTTGAGATTAGTAAGTAAATGTTGGTAAAGAGCTTTGTGATCTGTTGAAAGGAATTATAAGAAAATTACTATAAGTCCATTTCCTGACATGAAGGTAATACTGTTTTAAATAATGATAGTACTTAGTCTCCAATAAGATGTTAGTTTCCTTCAGGACTTAGATCTATACCATTATTTCTCTACATATAAAATAAAGCATTTTTCAAAAAAGAAAACGTTTTTTCTAGCAGTTAAAACTAGATTCAATATCCTTTGATAAACCATAATGGAAAAGCATATGAAAAAGAATGTATATGTATGTATAACTGAGTCACTTTGCTGTATAGTAGTAATTAACTCAACACTGTAATTCAATATACAATACTATACTTATATACAATACTATACTTCAATAAAAAACAAATTAAAAAAGATGGGGGGACAGGTGCCATGCTAAGTCAGGCTCACTCATTCTACCTAGCAAAGCTTCTTTCCCCTCAGGCAATCTTCAAAGGAACACTTAATTCAAGAAAATCTTTACTGCCCTGGTTATGGATAATTTGTGCTTAATTTTTAGATTCTTAAGAATACTTTAATATTCTTCTGATTTCAAATCATGTTTTTTTTGTGTTATGAAGCTTCTGTGGAAATCCAAATAAAGAAAAAACGAAACAAAACAAAAACCTCACAATCTTTAGACATAAGAGGATAAATTAGACTGAGAAAAAGTCTATATTTTAACAAAAATACTACCTTCTAAAATATGAAGGATATCAAGGAAAACTATGAAAAATATATCAAAGGAGAATAAATTCAGTTTCAGTCAAATACTTATAAAAGTGCTTCCTATTATTACCACCCTTCTGGAAGCAAAGAGAGAGAGCTTATGCCACTTTCATAAGCGAAATCTATCCAAAGAGTTCAGTTTTAGAATGAGCCATCAAGAATAAAGATTTTTTTTTCTGGGACAATGTCATTTTAAAAATCACTCCAAAGAAGCAACATCTCAGGAAAAAGATATTTTTTTCCACTTTGCTTTTTCCTGTAGTTATGCTTAATTTTATCCATTAACTATGAGGAAACCATTTTATTAATATCCGCTGTGAAATTAGTATTGGGACTATCTTTAATGCCCTTAGGATATTTAGCATGGGTATCTGAAAAAAAAAAAAATCAACTTCCTTTCTCTTCAAATTTGAAGTTTCAGGACCATTTGCATTTATATTTATATTAACATAAATGGTATTTTATATTGTCTTCTTAGCTGATCTATGTATGATTAGTGGCATATATAAAACTTTTGTGAAAATATAAATCATGGTAACATTGATTATTTAATGTTATCTTATTTCTGTTTGCTGACAAAAATGAAACTATGAAGGCTACAACATCAATAAAAGAACTACATCTAAACTATGCCTCATTTACATAGTCAAGAATGCACATGTGATCATAATCAATCTATGATAAAAATCAAAGATGTTTTATTTTATATAAAGATATTAAAACAAATGGGCATAAATAATTCTAAAAGAAATACTATAAGAATGTAACTGGTATGGGAAATCTGTGATTGTGTGTGTGTGTGTGTGTGTGTGATGCGGCAGAAAGGGGAATGATTTATAGAAGATGACGTACATGTGAAATTCCATACACTTCAAAATAATTACATAATGTAAGTCACTGAGAACTACTATCCAATAGAATCATGAAACTATTAGTCTTGAAGGGACTTAGGATAAACAAAAAACAAAATAAGAAAAAAAATATTGCTGTTTTAATAAAATCAGAATTTAAAAAAATCTACTACTATAAATGAACATACCAAGACAACTAAAGGTTGGACTTCAAATAACCTAGGAAAAAATCTTGGTAAAGAAACAGTCAAATTAACGAAACTCAATAGCTTAGTCTCACATATGACTTATTCCAGTGATGGAAAGAAGACACTTAGTCTGTAAGTATAATTTAATCTGAAAATTATATTAAGTCACAGCACCTTATCATTTACAGCCCCCTGTAATACTAATTAAGAGTGTTAAACTGACAATACTGAATACCATAATTAGCATGACAATGTCTAAAGATGGTAGCTGTTGATTTATATTTTCAAATAGCACTAATGAAGAATATAATTGATAATCCTTACCTCTTTAGGGAGCAAGGAAATGAAGTCTCGCTGAAACTGGGGTTCTATCACTTGCATCATATGTTTTACTTGTGTTGGTTCACAACTATCAATAAGTTCATCTAAAGCAAGCAATTTCTCTGGTCCACTCCAGCTCTATCAAAGAGGAATTAGAAATTTTTATCTATTATTTTAATAAATGTCTCAAATTATAAACTCATAAAGGAAAATCCACATCCACACACAACATAAAAAGTGGCTGCTTACAGTAGAAGGCACTGAAGTGACAATCATTTAGTCTCATCAAGTTTATTAGCTACCTTTATTGTGTAAAAGTTTTTTTTAGGCTTGATAAGACAGAAAAATATTTTTGCATTGTATTATTATAATTGTTATATGTTCGTCCATCCACCACCAAGATACTGGTTGAGAAACCAAAATTTTATTCAGAAACATCGGTTTGGGCCACTAAGTAAATGAATTTTGACAGATGATTTTCCTTTCTTCCCTTTCTTTCTAGTGGGCACCATAAAACTTGATGGTTTTAGTAAGGCACTCATCTGAGACTGGCAGCATCAACTAGAGAAAAATTAATAACTGGATAGACTGCACATCTGACAAGTGTCTTCTACAAATTAAAAGGGCTTTGATTTGCTATGTGAAAATAATTTCAAATAAAAAACAGCAAACAAGGGCTTCCCTGGTGGCGCAGTGGTTGAGAGTCCGCCTGCCGATGCAGGGGACACAGGTTCGTGCCCCGGGCCGGGAAGATCCCACATGCCGCGGAGTGGCTAGGCCCGTGAGCCATGGCCGCTGAGCCTGCACGTCCGGAGCCTGTGCTCCACAACGGGAGAGGCCCCAACAGTGAGAGGCCCGTGTACCGCAAAAAAAAAAAAAAAAAAAAAAAAGGAAAGAAAGAAAACAACAGAAAATGGTAGCTGACTTAATAGTAAAATTAGAATATGAACAAAGGCTAAAAGAGGGTAAGAAATAAAGTATATGCTATGGAAAAACAAAAACAATTATACCTCAAAAATATGAGCTCCTTTAAACCATACTAAGGGGGTTGTTTCCCCAGTGTGGAACACCTGCACAGAAATGCCATGATTCTTAAAAGGAGAAACTAAAAAGCCACATGAATCATTTAAAATGTTAGGACCTCCCCTCACAAAAATCAAGTAAAACATTTAAATAACCTTGAAACACTTAGGTGAAAAAACATCCTTGAGCAAGCTGATATAGTACCTTTGTGAATTATTATGTCCACTTTGGAAGTGGGAGAAGAGAGAACAATAGGTGAGGTTTGGAGCTAGAAAGATCTGGATTTTGACATTCCCTTTCTTGCTCAAACTAGGAACCTGGATTTTGTAACATGTGAAATAGATAATAGTTGAAAACTGAGATACTGAGGATACTGGAAGCCGTATTCAGAATATCACTACTTTTTAAAGTAGTTCTTAAAATATTTATCAGAATCTACAATGAAATCTCATCTCTTCTTTCCTATCATAAAGTGTAGACTACACTAATACTAGCAAACGTTTCAGTAGTATTTCCACAGTACTACTATATATGTATATCTCACTTAATCATCAATAAAAACCCTGGAGAATATCCTCATTTTACCATCAAATATGAGGAAACAGAGGCTCTAATAAGCTGTGTCCTTTCTTTTTACTTTGACACATACATATACCCAGAACATTCTCCTTGAGTACTCACTGTGTATCCTTTTTGGTTAGGGTGAGGATTTATACATAGAAGTTAAAAATACTCATATACATGTATATGCACACACATGACCAATTAAAAGCAGTTAATTTGAAGTTTATTTCACTCCATTTCCCTCACATAGCTTAAAATCCTGGTTCAAAACTTAATACCTCTTTGACAAAACTCTTGCTGATCAATCGCCACTCATCCCTGACAGTACCAATACTATAAACTCTAAGTTACTGATTTATATTCCTCACAGGATTTGAGGTGGGTTTTTATAATATGCTGTTCCTCTCCATCTACATTATAAGAATTCATGGACACTAGTATAAAAACATGCCCATTTTGGGTGATGGATAACTATGCTGACTTGATTAAAATGCAGCTTTAATTAAGACACTTGATAGAATAATTTTAATGTAAATTTTTAAATCTCCTTTGCATATATGAACGCCAGCTTTACAGATATTTTTGGAAATATTTGGAAATATTTATGGTTAAATAAAGGTATGTGATCTTCTATGGTAAAAAGATAGTGAAACATCTTTTAACATATTACTATTTATATTACTAATTATAATTTATATTCTATATAATTTAATATATTACTATTCTATATAAATTACAACTATTATGAATATTTCTAATTAAAGGTTAATATACTATACAAGTTTCATGTTTTGTTTTTTTTTCAGTTAACATATTATTACAGTGTTTAAAAAAGGAAGGAATAGAAAAACAGTATCAATACATGGTATATAACTGCTAACAGATGAAAAAATATCCTTTCCAGGATTTTAGGGGCTGGAGTACAGAACGAAAAAAGCCAGAACAGAAGATAAACAATTCAGACCTTAGGTAAATGTTAGAAACTGTGTCAGAAACTTCTATATATTTAAGGCAAAGTCCATGATGAAAATTATGCCCATAGAGCAAAATGCTTCTAAGACTTTAAACAATATTTTTATTCTGTTTTAAGATAATATTTAATAAGTTAAATAAAATTTAAATTATATTTCAATTTGAATTATACATATATTCAGCAGATGTTACTTTGTGACATTTTACTGAAAAGTATACAGCTGACAAAGATTAGTAACAAGCTGTAATCTACAAAGTAAATGAGACTGTTTTCACCGACCATACATATTTGACAGTCCAATTACTTTAAGTCACATCTCTTAGATGGTTCCAGCAAAGGTCTGGATCATGTAGTCCCTAGTTTTTCTCTCTCCAGCCTGGATTTCTTTCCTGAACTCCAGACCTGTTTATAAAATTGCTTATTCAACATGTATTCTTGGGTATGTAATAGAAACTATATCCATGACCTTTCTCTTCAAATATGCATGTCCACAATCTTCCCTGTTTCAGTAAGATGTAACTCTTATTATATTAGTTTGTTCAGGCCCAAAGCTCTGGAGTCATCCCCAACTCTCTTACTTTCACCATCAGATAGTTCTGATCCATCAGTGAATTCTAAGACCTTAAAATTCAAAATATACCCAGAATCTGACTATTACTACATTGGTCTAAGCTACTATTGTCTCTCACCTGGGTTATTCCTATAACCTCTTACCCAGTCTCCCAGCTTCCCACCTTTGCCCTCCTAGTTCTGTTCTCCACAAAGCAGTCAGAGTGACCGTGCTAAAAGTCACTCACTCACTCTTCTGCTTGAAGCCCTCCAGTGGCTTCCCACTTCACTCCAAGCAAAAACCAAAGTTTTCAGGTTGGCCTACAAGGTTCTAATTTCCTATTCCTTTCCCTCGCTTACTCTACTTTAGCCATAGATACTCTTTCTGTGCCTCAAACACACCCAGCATGCTCTGCTTCAGAGCCTTTTCACTTGCTGATCCCTGGACTATTCTTTCCCTAGACACCCACGTGCTTTACTTCCCTACCTCCTTCTCTGAGACCTTCTCTGTGCAATTTTCTAAAACTGCAAACCAGTTTGAAATCCCCCAACCCCCTCCCTTTCCTGACTAGAGTTAAGTTCTCCAAAAAAGGGTTTTTGTCTGTTTTGTTAATTACTGTATCCCAGATCCAAATTAGGGCCTAGCACCTGACAGATACTCAGTAAATATTTGTTGAATAAATGAATGAATCCCCAAAGAGTCAGGAAATACTGCACCAATGCTATCTTAAAACTTTCTTGGGCTTCCCTGGTGGTGCAGTGGTTGAGAGTCCGCCTGTCGATGCAGGGGACACAGGTTCATGCCCTGGTCTGGGAAGATCCCACATGCCGCGGAGCGGCTGGGCCCGTGAGCCATGGCCGCTGAGCCTACGCGTCCGGAGCCTGTGCTCCGCAACGGGAGAGGCCACAACAGTGAGAGGCCCGCATACCGCAAAAACAAAAAAAAAACAAGAAAACCAAAAAAAAAAACCCTTTTTCTTGAGAAAGTTTCTAATCTATGTACCTGATGGTATCACTGGGACTTGCTTGCTTAGTCTGGTTCCGAGACTGGTTCCCAGTTTTGATACATACACGATTTAACAGCAAGGGAAGGATGTATTAACTTGAAAACCTTGCAGTTAATGACTATATTAAAATAAAAGAATATTTTATTATTATCGGTGTGGATTGTTGAACCCACACCAATCTTTAATGAGGACTGGAGGAAAGAATACCGAATTGGGGATCAGGAAACACAACTTTTGGAGAAGATAACTGCCACTAATCAGGTTACAATTTACCTCTGCAGGCTTTAGTTTCTTTATCTGAAAAAGTGCTGTAAATTCTGATAATTATTTTATTTCTGCTCTGAAAAGTAGTTCTTCTGGAAAAGAAAAAAGCACTTTCCTTTGGTCTTTCATGGTAAAGTTACTGGGAACACGCTGAAAGGGATAGGAAAAACATTCCAAAATCAGAAAGAATCAAGATAAACAAAATTTAATTTGTGGACAAAATTGCAAATGCAAACTTGAAAATTCCCCATGGAAGCGGTATTTGATTTCAGGTAATCAGAGAATACCTGAAGGTAGTAGAGAAGAGTAGAAGGAGCACTGAGCCGTAATCAGGGGCCAAGGTTTCACCAGTAAACTCACTGTGGAACTGCAGGGAAGCCCCTTAATGAGTCTGCGTCTCAGAGACCCCACCTGTATAATGAGGGGCTTGGCCATACCAGGGGTTCCCAAGTGCTGTCTGAGTGGTGCAAGAATCATGGAGTCCCCCAGCCCACCATCAAAGAGTCTGATTCAGTGGTCATGGTGGGGCTGAGGGCAGTTTATGCTTTAAATAACCAACTCATCCCGTATGGATGTGGATGATTCACAAACCAGCAGTGGTTATTAGTCTGGATGATCCTTGGTGGTATCTCATTCAGATATATATATTTTTATGACTTTAGGCAGTCTAGCACCTGCATTTCATGTGGTAAAGAACTCACTTCTCTAGTACCTCCAGAAGATGGTTACTTAGTCTGTTTGAACAGTTCCAGGAGTGGAGACTTACTAGCTCCCATTCTACTCTGGGTCAGTTCAAATTGTTAAGTTCAACTTACACCAAAATCTGACTCAAAGAATATGATTCAGGTTTTGTTTGCTGAAGAAACCAAGAATCAGTCTGATTCTACTTTTATACAAAAGTCTTTAAAACGTTAGACAGAAACAACATTTTTCCCTTAGTCTTCTCTGGCTAAATACATGACTTTCTTTAACTCTTCATCACCCAACAGGACTTCTTGATCATACTGTTTCAAATACAATGGCAAAGTATTACTGAATTCATTTTCTTTTGGTACCTTGCTGTTTTAACATGTCGTTGGCTAGCAAATAAAAGAGATCCAAATAAGTTAGAAAACATGTACAATTTCTAAGTGTTACCATAAAACTTGATTAAGTCCTTCAAAGGAATAGTTTTTACTCCACTTTTAATTTCAAAACACAGAAGTATTTTCTACTTTATCATTCAAAAAAATATTATGGAGTATAACAGGCATTTTCAAAGTACATTCATAATTTTAATACAATACAAATATGCTTTGATTAAAATAATGCTAATAATGTTAATCTGATGACATTTGCATGAAGCTAGTGTTAATAGCTTCTTTTAACACCTGAGAAAACTGAGGTTCACAAAGGCTATTTCTTAACCAAGAGAGGAAACTAACATTTATTGAGTTTCCACTGTATTTCCAAGAACAGCTTTAAGCACATTTACATGTTTTCTCCCTTTCGACAACTTTTTAGTGTTATATCTATTTTACAGAGGATAAGAACACAGGCAAAAGTAGTTACATAATATCAATGAAATTACCCAGTTATTAAGAGGGAAAGCCAGAATTTGTACTAAGAGCTTTTTCTTCTAAGTCAAAGTGCTTCTCATTATATCAGGATACCTCTGAATATCAATTTCAACATCAGAGAATGTCAATGTTATTGGTGTCTTTACCTAGTCTACTATTTGCAAGTGAAAAACTATATATTTACACTCAAATGACATAAACAAAATAAAAAAGTGACCAATCCTCTTCCCCCAAATTAACAATCTGAAAGCATCAACCTGGGGCCGCCAAAAAAAGCAGAATCAAGGGCAACTGAAAATTCAAACAATACAAAATTTGTTTTTTTTTTTTTTTAGTTTTGTTTTTAATTGGTACTTCTATTTTAGAGTGGCATTCTGTTTCAGTTTCCCTTTTCCTAAAATGGTGTATCATTTGTTCTCATTCAATTTATAAATTGAGTACAGAGTACTTTGTCAGAATAGATGGAGCTGGACCGAAACAATGCTGTACCACCATCTTAGGAGGAATAGCAGAACAGTAAGGGGACAAGCTCTCCCATTTTGCTTGTTATGCCACAGAAAAGTCATCATTAAATGCCCGCATAGCACATCTGTAGAAATCATGCCAGTTTAATTGTCCCTCAAGTATACCACGTAGGTCAACTCATGACTCCCCCACTTTACTATGAAATTATCTCTCTCTACAAGTTAAGCATTAAAGCATTGTAAGCCTTTAGGCAAAGGATTCATTTCTAGTTAGTTTGGCACCAGCCCTGAAAATTAAGGGCAGTGTACCACAATGGGGTCTTGGGTGTGTCAAGGCAGAAATGGTACTCAAAGGATTAAGGTCTTGATCTACCCGTCTAGCTGACCTTCTGTTGCTAGTAAACTTCTTTGCTACAGAATATGTATGTGAAAAAAAAAATATAGTACTACACCTGCAGGGATAATTCTATGTTATTCCTATTAACTGAGAACAAGTTTTCTACTTCTCCTATGAAAAGTGATCAAATGGGCCTTTTTATAGGACAAAAGCTAGCCTAATATAGTTTATTGAATATCATTAATTCTAAAAAAACAAGTTTTTAAAATTACAATGAACATTTCTAAATTTGGGATGCATCTAATAATCTATGGTATCTCTGATCTGATGACATACAGTATGTGGTAACACGAGGACGTTTCATTAAGAAAAGCATGAGTGAGCTAATAAACAAGCCAACATTGTACAAAGGACTCCCTAAAACACCCTCACTGCAAAATAGAGCACAAATGCCCCCTACTATATATCAGATAGTTCTCTTAAAACTATATTTTATATATCAGTATTTGAGATAGTTCTCTTAAAACTGGTAAAAAAAAAAAACCCTAAATGGCTAGCAAAGAATATTCTGGGCCTCTGAAACACTGAAAAAAAATAGGTCCATACCACATACAAAATAAATCTCAGTCTAGACTACCTTCTGATAAGAAATAAAGCTTTGCATATAAAATAAACATTTTGGAGGCTGTCTACAATGATGATAAAACTATTACTAATAGTGTAATTTTCCATCATGTTGGTACTTTCCTATAAAAATGATATGAAATCAGCCTCTGCATACTCTCAAGTGCTGTGCTGCTCACACTACATGTGCGTGTAAGCATGACAATCCACACCCATATTCCTGTCTCCTTGGCTTAATCAGAGATGATGCAAGTCTTTAAAGCATTTTTTTTTAGGCTTTGTAAGTGTCTGAGTGCTATTTTCACCTCTAATTGGCGGGATACATCTCTTTTTAAAAGGATGTGACAGGGGCTTCCCTGGTGGTGCAGTGGTTGAGAGTCCGCCTGCCGATGCAGGGGACATGGGTTCGTGCCCCGGTCCGGGAAGATCCCACATGCCGCGGAGCGGCTGGGCCCGTTAGCCACGGCCGCTGAGCCTGCGCGTCTGGAGCCTGTGCTCCGCAACAGGAAAGGCCACAACAGTGAGAGGCCCGCGTACAGCAAAAAAAAAAAAAAAAAAAAAAAAAAAGGATGTGACAAATAATTTAGAATTCTGAGGGCATGTGTAGGAAAAAATTAAAATAAAATTTAAAAATCATGAACCTAAGATAAAAGAACTCAGATGAGGGGAGGGAATGATCCTTAAGAAAAGGTAAGTTTAATTAACAAATGACTGTGAAAATAAAACACAAAATCTTTGTAACTGTAGTGGTTCATAACATTATTGTAACAGTGAAGTATAACTTTTATGCCTCGAAGCCATAGATTCTCAACCTCAGCAATTGATATTTTGGGCTGGATAACTTTGTGTTGGGGGAGGCTGTTCCTTACACTGGCTCCACCCATCAGATGCCAGCAGTGTCCTACCCCCGACCCAGGCAGTTGTAAGAACTAAAAATGTTTCAACCAAGGGAAAATTTGCCCCCTGTCGAGACGTGCTGCTCTAACCTTTCAGTTATCAACCGAAAAAAGAAGTTATCCTAATTTCTCTGAAATCACCTGAAGGGTAGAAAACAATTTTAAAAATCCATTTTAAATAAACATTGCTTCAAGTGAGTTTTCCAGCTCCAGAAGAAAAAAACTGGGACATTTACTTAGTTATTGCCCAGGTATTTAAAATATTGGGATTTATATAAATGGACACCATAAAATATGAAATATCATATAAAATCTATGCAATATCTTCTATTTCAACCATTATTCCCCTATGCATTCATAAAATACCATCAATAAAGTAGCCAGAGGTAAGGAAATATATTCATTTTACATTAGTACAGTGGCTAGCATCAGAGATACCTTCACTTTACATACTTTATATTATTCACCATTTACAAGGAATAATTAACCAAGTGTTTAATTGATGCCAACTACTTTGCTAAATACTTGACTTCTATGTGTTATCTCACTAGAAGAAAAGATAAATCAATTAATATCACTATCATGAGCTATAAAATTCATAAGATTCAAGGTTTGGTTGTAGCTGAACTTCCCGGTAAAATTCCCAAAACTTTAAATGCTAGTAAAATATAGTAATCAGAATTTTGAGCACAGTAAGCCACACACAAGCATGGCACTGATGGAAAGAAGCTGCATCAACTCTTGGAGGCTACAAGGGTAACAGTGATGCATAAGTTACCACTAGTGACTAATAGGCAGAGTTCTTAGAATGCTTAACTTCCAAACAGTGCAGTTTAGAAAACAAGTACATTCAGTAATACCAGAAACCCAAACATAAAGGAGAAAAAGAAAGGTCTTATTATCTAAAAAGCAATAAACAATGCAAATGCACACTTACACAAAACAAGCACTGGACTCTCTTGATTAATATACCTAAAAATTAAAGTGAGTTCCCTTATTTTTAATAACATTTTTAATTGAGATATACTTCACAAACATAAAATTCACCATTTAAGTGTACACTCCAATAGTTCCCAGCACACCCATCTTGCTGTGCAACCATCACCACTATCCAATTCCAGAAAACTTCCATCACCCCCAAAAGAAGCCCCATACCTATCGGCAGTTAGTCCCAACCTGCCCTCCTAACATCACCTCAATCACTAATCTCCTTTCTGTCTCCATGGATTTTCCTGTTCTGGATATTTCATATAATCATACATTATGTGGCCTTTTGTGTCTGGCTTCTTTTACTTAGCATAAGGTTTTCAAGGTTCATCCATGGTGTAGCATGTTCCTTTTCATGGCTGAATAATCCCTTATTTTTTGCAGCAAATAAGTGAAGCATTTCAAGTACTGTGTTTAGACATGTCACCTGAAACATTTTCAGCCACTCCTGGAGGCCTGTAGGTGGTTGGACAGATGTAATTCGGCGTCGTTGTTGCCCTTGGCCATTGGCTGCTCTCAGGTCTCCAAAAGTTGTCGGTGTTGCTGAACATGGTACGAGGCCAGCGGTACTACAAGAAAATACAAGAGTGGAGATAAAGACAGATATTTATTAAGAATAATGGGCTCTAGTTTAATAAGAATGGGATGACACGGCATATTTCAAACATCAATCAAACTATTATTTTTATTTGCTTGTTCCCAGAGAGCAAGGATGCACAAAACCTTTTCTGCTATTGTAGAGTAAGCTTCCTCCCTCCTACATAACCACCTGTTTTTATCCCGGCACAGCTAATTGCAACCAAATGACAGAATCTCTATGGCAAAACTGTAAGTTGTTGGTAACATACAAATAATGTTAAAATATTTGCTTAGAAGATTCAGGTTCCACTTGCCTATGTCTGGTCTTCAGCATCATAATTAAACAAAAGTTTAAATTTCTTTCACAAAAAGGGGTGTGAGATTATTAATGCTTTAAAAAAATCATATGTAGCAGTAGTCTGTTCAATGTTTTAGACATTTCACTAGTCACATTATTCCTTAAGTTTGCCCCAGATGCCTTCTAAGTTATTTATAATATTTGTCTATTCCTCTCTAATTTCTATTGCTATGATTAAGCTTAGTCTAAATAATATTTAACAGGAATAAGCCTTGATTAGAAATGTGTTTACTCAAACAGGTAGGTAGGTAGAACTTATTTTATTATATGCAAAATTAAATACTGTAAAATGAGATCATTTTGGCTAAATACTTTTAGCCAATAATTTAAATTTTGAGACAGTTAAAAAAAAAAAAACACCACAAACCTGAAATTCAATTAATTCTGCCACTAGTAAAATAAGAGATGATCTATCTCTAAAATTGTTCAACTCTCCTAAAAATGCCTAATAGCAGAAAAAGTAGTTAGAACTATGTTATTAGTATATTAAACTTTGCTTTCTAATTTCAATGCCTAATTAAATTAGTTAAACTCGAGGTAAGTACTGAACATCTCTATCTTAGAGACACGTGGAAAAAAAGGAGCAGGAAGATGCAGGTAACAAAACCGTGTTTGTAAAATAATCTTCATTTTATTGAGCTATGACAGTAAAGTGTTTTAAATCCAAAGAACGTATAAATTATATCCTAACAGGTAACTATCAAGCTCTGAAAAATTACTAATGAAACAACTCCAATTCTTTTTTATCCAGCATATCTCATTATTTGCTTAAAAATGCATCTCAGTCACCAGATAATACAGAAAAATCTTCATATCTACCACCTTTAAATCTTTTAGCATTATACATCTAAGATGGTCTCTAACATTCAACAACTAAATCTATTTTTCTTTTATCAAATTTCAAAGGTAAGCTCTATTTTCTTCTCTGAAATGAAATAGGATGTGATTATAACTTAAATTTTCTAACAAAAATGATGAAAAATCATAGTTTCATCTTATTATTAGAAAATCTTTCAACAAAATTAAAGAACATCAAAAATACACTGATCAAGTCTCCAAAAAGACACGGCAATCAATATGCTGTCTGGTTTGCTTTAGTAAGACTGTGTGTTAAAAGGCTAAAAATAAAACTTTCACCTTTGCAGGTACTTTCTCAATAAAAAAGTCGGCAACTAAAGAAAAATTTTACTAAAATGTGTTCTGTGGTAAAAATTCAGCAGTCATTTATAAACTGCCTGAAAAACAACTGAACCATTTAATACTTTTGCCCTGGCATTAGCCATATTAATTGAAGACCAAAATTATATGGTTAACTGAAATCTATACATTAAAAAAAACAGCACATTTTAAACATTAAACTCAACTTTCTCATCCAAGAAACAGTTTATCAAGATTAGAAGAAAAAAAACAAAAATGAAGTGAATAGTTTCACTTGTCTATCACTCCACACCCTCTGGCGGAAGTGCCAAAACACAGTGAAATTTTCAAAAGGCAAAGCCTACATAAGAGGGAGGAAGGGAACAATTAACATGGGATCATCACACAAAAAGCATTTCCTGAGTAACCAAGAAATAGCTTTATTTTTCTCTTTTGTATCATTTTTGTATATAAAACTACTCTAATTATTATGATTTCTAAGTTTCACCAAAGAGCATCTGAAAGAAATATTTTCCACAACTGAATGAAGTAAAAGTATAAACTGGTTCCCTGGAAAAAAGAGATGCAATCTGTAACAATGTTCAATCACATAAACTTATGTCTGAGCAATGTTAATTTTATTGTACCTTAAAGAGTAAAAATAAATCTAAATCAAAATATTGAGGGGAAAAAAAAGAAATGTCACCATAATGAAGTTCTTATGGTTTCTATAACTTTCAATCAGTTATTTGAAGAAGTGACAATTATGCAAAAAAGACCCCCCATAAAACCCTTAAGATGCTTTTGTCATTTAAATTTTAAAATACCACATTCCAAATGACATCCAAAGCCATTTTTAATTAGCTGGGTAATAGATATTGTGCTTAAGTTAGCCTAATTAGCGTGAGAGTGGGAAAAGTTTTATACTGATGCAAAATCCAAAAATGATGGAATGGTGCAGGAAACAAGAGTACAGTTGTATTTAGTTGTTATGGAAACTATTCTACTGGTGTGGAAATGTATGTGTTAAAAACATAAGACTTACGAAGCAAATAAAGGGAGTTTCTAACATAGTAATCTCATGAAATAAGATTCAGTTAGTAATTGTGTGGTCTATTTCACTGCTAACAAATGTATCTTCAGTTATGCATATATAACTATCCACCCTAGAACAGCTGTTGCTATAGTAACAAGATACATTTGCTCATATCCATATTTTACGATTTACTTTTTAGAATTCCTTAAAAATTATGATTTAAAAATTTTGTAGATAAGAGAACTTCTGCTTGTGTCTTACTTCAATGTATTAGTAATATAAAGCCACAGTGGCAGTCATTCTTCTCCTTATTTAAAATGTATGTTTCTCAACTTTCAGTGATCTCAAAATGTGTTAAAACAGTCAACAGCATTAGTGACAGAATCATCAACTCTTTAAAGAAACATGAGAATCATGAGAGAATGAATTATTATACTTAATATTACCTTGTATATTCTGAGACTTTGCATGGTTTCTTTCCCAAAGAAAAAGAGCGGACCTCAGAACCATGGTCCAACTTTCTTTTCATCTATAAGGTAAAACAAATGAGATATGTTTAAAAAAAATCACCTGTCCAACTATCAAATCTTAATGTTAGCATCAGTAATACTGAAAAAATTCTTAAGTTTTCAAATGCCCTCAATGTTAATTAGGCATAGTTAATTAATATAGAAAATAAATGTTTCATACTTTCTTCTATTAGTTCTACTTTGTTTTACTCTTTACAAGACTGGAAAGGTGAATTTTCCCCCCTAATATTTGTCCAGAAGAACAGTGTATGGTGATTTAAAAATTGATATCCATCGTATATATTCCTTGAGAGTACTATACCTTTCACATTTTCTAGTTTAAGAACCAACACAGAGGAACACGTCATGTTAACCCACACAGAAAAGAACCATATTTAATATACTGTTCTTAGTGATTTACATTTTCCTTTAAAAACGTATTTTAAGAAAGATAAACAACAAATTCAAAATTTCAAAATCAGAATGGAAGTAATAGTCACTGAATTTAAAACACATTATTATAAAAGGGTAAGGAAAATAATGTAAATAAAATGCTCTTGAAAAGTAATTATGATAAGGCATAAAGCAATGAATATGGGCAATGAAGACAGTACAAATAAGTAAGTCCATAATAAGAGGGAAATCTGGAGATGGTATAGTAACGGTAGGAAAAAAGCCATCAATTGATATTTTACACAGAATACATAGCTCTACTGACAGATACTCACTCAGGACAAAATATTCTAACTTGAAAACCAACAAGAAAAACAGAAAGATTTAAAAAGAATGAGTTATGCATCTTTGTAAGGTATACCCGACATCTGTAGTTTTAAAGTATTTTATTATGCTATATAGGTATGTAATATTGTAAATATATTCAGAATTATATTTTGTCATCATCAATATTGAAATATATATATTTTTATATTTTACTATTGGTTAACTGAGGTCATCTTACTATAGATATGTTATAAAACTATAAAATAAGATCTGAGAAGATTCAACTTTCTCTATTTCAGCAACCCCTCTAAGATTTGTGTCTGCTAATTAATTACTGTATCATTGAAAATGATGGAAGCGGGGGAATCCCAGAGTGATAGAAAGTTACCCTCATTTTTGTAATAAGGTGAAAACCCTTGCTTTGCAGCAGCCTTATTTTCTTACCTATTCCTCACATGGGAACGTCATAACACAGCATGCCACACTGTAAATACCAGAGAGAAGCAACAAGACTAAAAGCTTTTTGAACCACACTCTGGGTAATAAAGACTGTTTTTATCATCATGAAGAAAGTATTCTAAAACACAGGGATAATCTTACAACGTTAGAGGCAAGAGGTGAGCATACGACAAGCTCATCCACAATTTATACCTTAGTTCATGAAATACCGACAGAAACGGAATTGGTCTTATTTCAACCCTTCAGAAGTTTCTGTGCTCATAACATTGTTTTAAAGTGATTCCTCTCAAAACCCATTATTTTCTTTCTCCAAATAATTTTAATAAAAGGCAAAAATAAATACTTTAATACATAGGTAGCCACATGCTTGCATATATATAAATTATAGACACACATGTACACATACACACAAATGTATCCATCAGGAAGGTCAGTCAGTACAGATTACCTTAAAAATCTATTTTTTTATAACTTCCACAAACCCTCATTTTCAAAGTTGTTATGATAAACTTTGATATTCACTGTAATTAAGTTTGTAATACTGGCTTTCAGAACTTCCCTGGATATCTGGTAAATACATTGGTGCAAATGCCATTTGCCACTAAAGCAAACTTTATTTCCATCTTAGAAATCCCTTCAATGAATAAAAATGCCTGAAATTCATATCAAGGGAACTGCTGTGAAAGGATTTTTAAATTTAGAATATTTTATAAAATAAAGCACTTTCTGTATGACTATATGTCTTTTAAATATTATATTGTTTACTGAAAATACCGACTTTAGAACCAAAAATCAATCCTGCAATTTTGAAAGGGTACCGAAAGTAAATATAACCTCTTTAAATATAAATCCCCAATATTCTAGCAATTCTAGACTTTAAGAGAGGTAACTAAAGAAAAAAGAAAAACCTATATATAAGGTATAGAAAAATTACAGGCAAAAGGTTCACTAAAAGCTAACTAAGGATAGAGTATTTCCAGGTCAGCATTTAACGGAGCCACATTTCTAAAGTCTGAATATATTTTTAGAGGAAAATTCTCACATTAAAATGTACATTTTATTTTAAATGTAAAGCTTTTTCCAGTTTATGTTGTCTTTCCATTATTTGCTTACATTCATGATATAAAACAGAATATCAGACATCCAGCCACCCACCAAAATTAGAGGATACTGCAGCCATCTCTGATGATACAGATTTTCCTTCCCAGGCAGGCACACACACACAATCATACAACACAGGAAGAAAACAGCTTACTTACTTTGTAAAAAATCATTTTTAGTGTGCCGTAGAAACCCATATTTTCTGGATTTTTCCCCTTCAGTGATTCTGTGCCCCCGTGTGTCCGGCTGCTTGGCAGTCTCTGACAATATAAACCTTTTTCAGGTAGGTATGTCACAGATTCTAATGTGGACATGCTCAGGCACGTCAGAAAAGGAAGATTAGGGAGCAGAACCGGCAACAAAACTCCACAGTAGAGGCAAATGCAGCTCAGTATCAAACCGCTTCTTGGGACACACATACATACATGCAGCTTGACTGAGGAGAACTCAAGGGAATAATGAGAGAGAACCGAGAAGATTATTGGAGGAGACTATGCCCTGTCAAAGCCTGGACTGAACAGATTCCTCCCTCAGCAGCAGAGGGATCAGATTACATCTTCCCTTGAACACAGAATGGTGCAGTCCAGGATTCAGCAATGCAGACTGCACATCAATTACATGGTGATCCGCTCCAGGGAACCCGTAAGCACACAGCGCGCTGAACAGAGGGAGGAGGTGGGCAACGAAGGAGACCGCCCCCATACCACAGCCCCCTCTCTCCCCTTTCAAACTTTCAGGAGGTTATTTTTGTATTTTGTAAAACCTGCATTTTTGAAGAGTTTTAAATGGCAAGCATCGTTTCCGCAAATAAGTCCTTTCAGAAACATTTTGAAAATGGAATATATTTTCATATGGTCCTCCCAACGGAAGCAAAGCAGTCTATTTTCACTAACTGCTACCCTATTACAGTCAGTCCTGGATTAGGTTTTTCAAGTAGCTTGGACAGTCCAAAATGGGCAATTCCAAAGGGAGGAATTAGATATTCTTTGGGGCAATTTACAAAAAGGTAAACCAGTTTAGAGCATACGACGTTTGCAGAAATTATGTAATAAGTTATACTTCAATCTGTATATTTCTTATATTAAGATTTAATGTAAATATTCCCTTTGCTTTCCCATTCCATTCATTTAAAACATAGTCTTCAAGAAAATTACCACACACTGCCAATCCTTACTAATCATGAGAATATCTTTTTATGATTAACAAACTAAGTATATAAAGTCTGGCTGAAAGGTTCTGTTTCTCCCAAGAGAGCAAAAACTGTGCTCATTGGAGAGTCTTATAATTATTTGTTCATTTACTGTTGAGTAAACAGGAGGCACTGGATTTCTACCTCTAAACTTACTTTCACAATGTGTACTGCTTATCATTAAAAAGTTATTTTATAGAATAATAAAGGTACTAAAGTTTGCCTGAAGGCAACCTT
Source organism: Pseudorca crassidens (assembly GCF_039906515.1). NCBI lineage: Eukaryota > Metazoa > Chordata > Mammalia > Artiodactyla > Delphinidae > Pseudorca > Pseudorca crassidens. The sequence goes on along the minus strand of NC_090299.1, from coordinate 123,711,968 downwards.
TTTCTTAGAATGACTACTACGCAAATCTAGATATTTCATCACTCAACTTGCTACAAAACCAGCTTCAGAGGCAATTATAAGATTCCTTGGACTAGAAAGGCCCATTATTAAGGGCCTAGTTAATTAACTCCTACCCTCCCCATTAATGTTCTTTATTACAAGCAAACTGTGTGCCTATAGTTACTTAAGTACTTAAAAAGTTTCTTCAGGAAAAAAGAAATACTATTTTGACTTACTACATTTTAATACTCTCTGCTATGGTAATAAATGGCTTTTGTTAGAAAAATGATTCTAAATACTGCATAAAGTAGTATAATTTTAAAAATAAATGTTTACCTTTTTAATTAAGACATTAAGTCAGTATAACCTCTTTTACTTTATATTTTTTTAAACATCTTTATTGGAGTATAATTACTTTACAATGGTGTGTTAGTTTCTGCTTTATAACAAAGTGAATCAGCTATACATATACATATATCCCCATATCTCCTCCCTCTTGCGTCTCCCTCCTGTCTTTTACTTTAAAACATAAATAAGATAATCTAAAATTTTATGAAAATGTACATCTTGGGTCTTCTCCTGGAAGTTATAGTCTACATATTATCTTTAAAAAAAAAAAATCCCCTTCCTGGCTCTTAAACTAATTCTTACCCTCAGAAACAATATGTACATGTACCCAGCAAAAGTTAGTTTTCTAAATAAACAATTAGCTTACTTCAAAGGAAAGTTCCTTTTAAAAAGAAATCTCTTACTCTTAGGAAAAAAAATCCCAAATGTTAGGAACAGACCCATAAACCCTTTTATTAGAGTTTCAGAGCATGCAGGATTTAAAAAAAAAAAAAAAAAAAAAAAAAAAAGGATACCCCCTCCCGCCATTCTGGGCTGTCTGAAGAAACTAATTGTAAAATGAACACCTGAAATTTCCTCTAAAGCTTGTAGGAGGACAAAGAGACTACCTACCAGTCACATACTGGTATATACCTTGACTTCAATTGAAATCATGTCCTACCTCTAGTTGAACTAACCTTTTCAAATTAAGTCTACTCAGTTGAGGACACCGACCAACTTTAATAAACCAGGAATGCCGTCTCAAAATCTAGGATAATTGAAGAAGAAAATATCTTAACTTTGTACATTCAACGGAATGCTCTTCTGGTCATATGGCTCCTATGTATGGCTTTGAAGTTACAGGAAAACCTGATTCCCACAAATGTATGTTTATATGTAGGTATGTGTATTCATATCTTATTTTTAAACAGGTAAAATATTTATCTGGCTCAAAAATCAAAATGATATGCAAAAAGTAAACACTGAGAAGACTCTCCAACACCCCCACCCACCCATCTACCATGGTTCCCACTTGGAAATGATTTTCATTAGTTTGTTTATCCTTTAAGTGAGAATGTGTATGCTTATAAATACTCACAAAGACTTAATTTTTCCAAATATTTAAACAATTCTCCCTAATATCTTGTTTATAATGTTAATTTGAATTGCGAAGAAAGAATTTAAGCAAAGCTAGTCAACCAAGTCTCTAAGTAGATTTCAAATTAACAGAATAAAAATGAATGATTTTCAATATTCTCTAAAGTACTAGGAATGAAAATTGTGATCTATTATATTATTTTCATCATAATCTATATATGAACAAAGCAAATGAAATCATTCTCAAATTCCTGTTTCTGGGAGTCTTGGCTAAAATACAAACATTTAAAACTTTATTCAGAGATTTAAGGTTTTTACTAATATGACTGAAAAAGGCTTTGTGTGTGAATCTTTATCTATCTTATCCCTGTGGTAGACAGAAACATTGTAAAACTGAGGTCAGTCCATAATCTATGTTAAATAAGTTTACCAAAAAAAGTATTTTATGCTTTATGCTAGAATGTTAGCTACTAAGTTCACTGAAAAAGCTAGTTAATCATTATAGCTAAGAAAATACTTGTGTTTCTCATCCACATTTTTAGAATTAATATCTCAGTGTATTCAATATCATTTTCACTACAATAAACTAAATCTTCATGTAATATCAGCTAAGCAATGAATTTCCCATTCTATAAAGAATTATTTCTTGTGCTGACGGACGTGCTATAAACCTTGCTGAAAATCTATTAGTAAGGGAGTGACTAACAATGAAGTCCTTAGATCATAGCCTATCTGCTAATTCAGACTCAGTGCTCATTTCATCACAACTCCATTGAGCTAGGTGTATGAGCAATGCACGAGGGCAGTAGCTTGAAAACTGAAAAACAGCACAAAGATATGAAGATGTACTGCCCCAGAGTGTAAGCCTCTGGGAAACAGTAGCAGTAGAACGATTAACTTGTGAGCTAGTATAAGAGAAACGGCTCTTTCTAAGCAATTGGTGGGGATGACTACGTTTTCAGAAGAGCAAGCTGTGGTTATGGGCAGATACAAAAAACAATCTACATGTAAATAGTGAGAAAAATACAAACAGTAAAACAGTCTTCATGTATCATGTGTCTTCAGAGAAGTATGTATCTTATACATGGTGTCGACAGAGGAAGGAGTCGTTAATAGAGTACTTTTCCTCACCTTGACTCTCAGAGTTCATTATTTCCATTTTAAATATATTCTTCCATTGCACTTATCATACCTCATTGTAATTTTTATACATCCCTCTCCCCTACCACTCAAAGGTTCACAGCTTTCTAAGACATAGCAGAAAAATGATATATAACAAATAATTAATAGTTTTGAATCACTGGCCATACAAGCAAGTAGTAGCAACCATGGCATCATTTTTCTAAAGCATAAATATATAACTAGTACTAAATTATACTTAGTGCTAAAAGTCCAACTATTGTATTATAATTAGTTGATGATACTATAAATACTATTGGTTCTTTGCATTACTTTGCCAACATTTAAAATTTTATTTCCATTTTATAATAGTAGGATAATGTGTTTATATTTGTACATCAGTGATTTTCTTCATTACTATTATGACAACATTCTTTACTCTGATGTTACACTAAGAAAACCACCTAGCACAGTTAGCCGTCTTGCCCTGAGCACAGAATTTAGATTAGAGACAGTTTGGGATTTCAACATCAAAGAAAGGAATGGCAAGCATGTTGAGGTTGAAACAAACTTGAAATCTCACTAACCCACAGTCATCAGGTTTCTGGGGTGCTAGTTCTTATTAAAAGGTTCACAACTGAAATTGGCAAGTTAATAAACCTGTTCTATCACAGGTATTATCTATTAAAATAGGATGTATGCCCAGCACCTACATTTTCCCTAATACAAGTAGGTGGCAGTATTGATCAATAAGCTATTTTCACATTTATTCATTCATTAAGCATTTATTTACACCAACTATGTGTCAGGCACAGGATAGTACATAATTTAAAAAACTTTTTCTTCCTCCATTGAATTTATGCTCAATTTAAGACAGAGAATAGGGTGATACATATACACATCTGATTCTTAGAACTCACACTGAAATTAGTTCAAAAAATTTTTTGAGAATATGTAAAACGAAACAAGGTAAGCCAGATTTAGTTTGAAATTACCATCCAAGGAAACAAATATTAAAATACTACTGCATTAGAAAATATCCCAAACACTAAATATTGTAATATATAACAACTTTGTTTAAAATACACTTGTTGGGAAGTGAGGGGGATGCTTCTAATAATATACAAAATCCTAACCTCAGTAAATCAAAATGCAAATCAAACTATCACAGCTTAGACTGGTTTAAAAAAATTTTAAGATAACTATGATTGTAGGAGTGGTACTTAAAATTTTTTTCTTATTCCTGATGTTTAAAATATTTATAACTTTCTTTATAAAAATGCAGCCCCTGAAGATTTGACACAAATTACAATATTGATTCAAGATAAAGGTTTTTTTCATCCCTTAATTTGGGCCAAATTACTGATCTGATAAACACGCACAAATATATGTATCTACCAATAAATAAATATAGACACATACAGAATTTCACACAATAATGCAAGTTAAGAGTTCTATTTATCACAGGCACACAAGAAAATAATGAAGATGGGAGCTCTGTTTGTTTGCGCTTCTAAAATTTATATTGTTATAGAGCTGTCAGAGACTTACTACACATACCAAAACATTACTTACAATACTTCTTTGTAGACAAGCAACATCTGCAATAATTTGACAAAGTTGGTAAGTCACTCTGGAGTTTATCCTGAATTATCTAGAAGGCAATTAATCTTTAAATCTCATGCTTAGAATCCAAAATAAACTACCAGTAAGCATCTTGAATTCATACCTAGGAGTTTCCTCTCAAATTTTTATTATAAATTTTTTGTAGTAATCCCTTCAGTAAAGTAAGAAAAATACCATGGGAAACTATTTTTTAAAAG